>NC_138342.1:147019053-149419053 GCF_046562875.1 Panthera onca | reverse complement strand
TTAAGTTTTGCTATTAAAAACCACATCTGTCGGGTGCTTGGGTGGCTTAGTTGATTAAGCTTTTGGCTTCTGATTTCGGCTCAGGTCATGATCTCACGGTTTGTGACTTCAAGACCTGTCTTGGGCTCTGCCCTGGCAGTGCAGAGCATGCTTGGGATTCTCTTTCTCTTTCTCTTTCTCTCTCTCTCTCTCTCTGCCCCTTCCCTGGGCCTGTGAATGCTCTCTCTCTCTCTCTTAAAATAAATAAGTAAACTTAAAACAAAAAACACAGAAACATCTTTTGAAATTAACATAATCATGAAGGAACATGTTCCTGTTGCACATTCTTTATTCTTCAGGTTATGAAAATATAACTTTTGTATGCTTAATAGAAATCAATTTTCTATTTTATGTTAAGGCTATTGAACCAGATAATAGGTATGTTTCCTTTTTACCTATGGTAGACTAGTTTACTTTTCTCATCCATTTTTGTATTCCAAAATTTGCTGAGTTTAAATTTATGAGGCTATAATCTAAAAGTATACTCGAACCATTCTTTATTTGGCACAAATGAAAAAAATCTCCACGTTTTCACTTGCAAATGCATATTTCCAAGTGTACAGTTGGTTGTTTTCACTAAACCAGGATGTAGTTCTTAATGCTTGTGGTCTCACTCTGATTCTCACTGCATTCTAAAGAGTTGTTGATGTTCCTGTTATTCTCCATTTCACATGTTGACTCTTTCCCCATATGTGAAAAATGTGGTAGAGTTTTAATACACTTTTTACATATTTGTTGCCCACTTTCTCCTATTTTCAGACAAAAAGGGTTATTTTGAATTTTAATACATCTCATGTATCCTTTGGGGGTCTACTAATAAAAAAAAAACCATTACATTGAAAGATAAACATGCATAAAAAGTTATTTTTAAAATTCACTAACAATTAAAACTTAGGTCCAGAAATCAAAAGGAGTTCTTCCATTTGGCCTCAGAAAATAAACTGGCTCTCAATTTCCATTCATTTCCATGGCTGCAGTGAGAATTCTGGACATGTGGGTTGCAGTCTGAATTTGATCAGAAATGAAATGGCACAATTTCCCTCTGGACCCAATCAAGCCAAGTCAATCAGCATAGAGATGAACCACATAATTTTCAATTATGTAACTCAAAATTTTTAGCTGGCCCATGACTCAACAATTACAGAACAATTACAGCTGAAATATAATTATTTTCAGCTCGAATTTAGTTGTTGAGTAAAACAATATTGCAGATTAAAACAATTTTTTTCTAACAATTTTTTCTTTTAAGTATTAAATCACTGCTTAATTAGGATTTTGAAAAGAGTCATTAAATAACTACTGACAAATGCATCTGTATAACGTATCTTTAAAAACTTACTTTTTTGGTATAATTTCCTTACCTTTATTTGCGTAATGGGGACCATAAGGATGAGGGAGGAATGTCACCTTTCTGTTACACAGGGAGGTGGTCAGTCTAGGGACAAAAAATGAAGTAGGTCCTGGGCTGGGAGAAAGAGGTCCTCTTGGAAACAGCTGGATGCAGAAATGGAAGGAATATTTGATTCCAGTCATAGAAAGCTATGTTTTCTCCTAACTCATGCACCTTGGGACTATGTATGTATAATGGCAGAAATAGCTCTGATATGTGCAAAGCTGAAAGAATTGTGTAAGCAAAGAAGTTTAACATTTGGTGCCCAGGCCTATGCTAGTAGAGTGCCATAAGCTGAAGTTTCCTCTCTGCACTCTGGTGAGGAAGTCCTCCGTGACTGCCTCTATGCCTTAGCATCATTGCATTTCTTACTGCTTCCATTAGGCTGAGCTAGACTTCAGGACTTAAAAAAAAAATTTTTTTTTTTCTTTGAACAGGAACAAATGGCAGCAGCAGCAAAAAAAGCAACAGAGATTTTCTGCTTTTCTTTCTGAGAGGCAGTAGTTATTTGGACTGTATCTTAGGAACGAGGAGCTCTTTTTCTTACCAAGTAGAAGATAGACTCCGAAAGTAACACAACACACAAAATGAGGATTGGTTAAATTTGAATACTAAATGGCCTTATGCTGAACTGTACGGATCATGGGTTCTTGTACCCATGCCCTTGTGTGGTACACTGCCATTGACTTAGTCGGCCACGTGACTTGGTTTAGCTAACATCAACAAATGAGGTGCAAGCAGAGGCCTTGTCCACTGGGGCTTGGCCTCTTTCCTACATCTTCAAGAAGCCTGCTACCACATGAAGAAGCCTGACTAGCCTGTTGGAGACACATGGTCCAACTGACAATCAGCACCAACTACTAGATATATAAGTGGGACCATCTTAGACTGCCTAGCTCTAGGTGAGCCATCAGAAGACTACTGCCGGATGAGTGACCCCGGTGACCAACTCTTCTGTTTTGCTTGAGACTGATGGGTTTGCGGGATGCTGGACTGTCAATGCCAAAACTGGGAAAGTCCCAGGCAAACCAAGATGAGTTGTTCATCCCTCTTAGGTGAGACCAGCAGAAGAACCATTTAGTGGAGCTTAATCTCAATTTCTGAACTTCAGCATTGTGACTAAACAAAATGTTTGCTGTTTTAAGTCTCTAAGTTCTGGGATGGTTTGTTAAGTAACTGATAACGGATCTCATCTTGAATTTCAAGCTCTAAAAGAGGACATATTTGCATTTCTATTAAGCTGCTGGTAATGATAATAACCCTTCATAGACACAGGATTTTGGTTAATTTTCTAATTTCTAAGGTTTAACATAGGCTTATTTTTTGGATTTTTTTTCAAGTTATCTCCACTAGCGCCCTAGGGTATATTATAATACATAACGGGATTTCAGAGCTGCTCATAATGACAGCAGAAGCCTTTGCTCAAAAAAATTCTGTATTTCTAGATTTACAAATGCAAGTGTTAGTGTTTAGGAAAGCATTAGTAGAAAAGGGATAAGGGCCAACTAGTTACCCAAGAGCAGGTGGCAGAATTATGACTTTTTCAGCTTTTTGGATAAAATGAGGAAAACAAAATTATAAATCATAGTACAAATTTTGTACTATTTTGTGCCACGATCTATAATTTTGTTTTTATCACAAACATAAACACATATAATACAACATAATGGTTTAAAAGGTTTTTATAAAATTGAATATACTTTGGCTGCTTTCTTTATATTTAGGATAGTAGTCTCCCCTGTGGAAGGATATAAAGTTGATGAAAAAAGAAATCTTGTGTATGTCAGTACAAATTATATAGGCCATTAAACTGGCCTATAGCCTTAAAAAGAGTGTGATGGTCTGTCTTTGGTGTTCCAATTAAGTTGGTAGTTCTGAAGTTGTTCAAAATACTGCTGCCTCTGTATCTTCAGCGTTGTCACTGATCTAACAAGATGAAATGGAAACTCTGGATGTCAAAAGGCTACATCAACAACTGTCTCTCTGGGTATAGCAAGAGAATGGCTAAATATTTTTATAGTCTTAGTTTTATGTGACCAAGGTGCTGTGTCCCTCAGCTACTCTTCTGTGACCCAAAGTGGTGCGTGCATGTGTGTGCGCGCACGTGTGTGTGTGTGTGTGTGTGTGTGTGTTTATGTAGGTCAAATGGAAAACCTCCAAGAATGGGTACCAGAGTGATTGGTCTAAAATACCATTCTTCACTCCTACAGTGAACGGGTGGATGGATTCACCTGTGTGGGTACAGCTGCTATTTCCTAGTCATCCTATCCTTGAAATAGGTGCGCACTCAACGATATACTGGGACCACCTGCACCCTACTCCTCAAAATGCAGAATACACCCGGGGAGATCTCTTCAAAGGTGTCTGGGGACAACTAAAGTGTAAATGTTATGGCTTATTTTCTTAAGTCACTTCCTGCCCACTTCTCTCTTTGAACAATGTGGTGGATTGGAGACTTGGCTCAAGGTACAATTTTGGATTTTTATATCCCAGAATTATGTCCTCAGTATACTTACCCTGCAATTCTTATTGGATTCATTCATTTCTAATTTCTAAATGGTCACAAGTTTAATCATGGTCTCATATTACATACCAGTATAATGACCATGGTGATTGTTTTAGTTATTAATCGTCTCCTTATGTGATCTAAACAGCTCAAGCCTTCCCTGCCTGAAGGGACAAATGAGGTCATATTAACACTAATAATCAGATTATAGTGGTCTTCAAAAAGTCTTTGGGTCCATCTGGCTGACAGAGGGTTTTAGTCTCCTGCCTACCAGTTTTCCTGGTTTGCTAGGAGTCTCTGGGGATGTCAACTGTGTGCTTAGGAGCAAGTCTGCCTTTGGTTTTTCTACTCCAGTGCATTGGGTCACTTTGCTGTTGTGCTTGTCACCAGCCCCATCCATAAGGAAGATCCTCTACTGGTGTGGTCATGCTCTGCTGGTGGCTCCTTTATTTTATTTTATTTTTTAAATTTTTTTAATGTTTATTTATCTTTGAGAGACAGAGCACAAGTGGGGGAGGGGCAGAGAGAGAGGGAGACACAGAATCCAAAGCAGGTTTCAGGCTCTGAGCTGTCAGCTGAGCTGATGTGGGGCTCGAACCCACAAGCTGTGAGATCATGACCTGAGCCTAAGTCAGACACTTAACTGACTGAGCCACCCAGTGGTTCCTTTAAATGAAGCTGCCTGGGGAAAGATTACCCTGGAACCTAGGCCTTGTGCCATGTATCCTAACCTGTCCTTGAGATCCAAAGCCACCCAGTTCATGCTCAGAGCTTCACGAAGTGTCTGGACAGCACAACTCTTTCTGCTTCTGAAATTAACCTTGCTCTCCACAGGTCTTGCTGAGCAGTCTCTCAGGCTAGATGGGGGCAGATGCCAATCCAATGTCTCAAGGCTTTCTCGATTGCCTTTTCACTCCTCTCTGGCTCTCAAACTCTTCTGCTATGGTTCGAATGTTTGTATCCCCCACAAAATTCATGTGTCGAAACCAAACCCCCAAGGTGATGGTGTTAGGAGGTGAGACCTATGAAAGGTGCTTAGGTCAAGGAGGCAGAGTCTTCTTGAATGGGATTAGTAGTGTTCTTATAAAAGACGTCAGAGAAAGCTCCCTCAACCCTTCCACCATGTGAGGACACGGTGAGCAATTGGCAGCCTGCAACCTGGAAGACAGCCTTCACTAGAACCCAACCATGCTGGCAGCCTAATCTTGGACTTCCAGCCTCCAGAGCTGTGAGAACTAAGTTTCTTTTGTTTATAAGCCACTCAGTCTGTGGTCTTTTGTTACAGCAGCCCAAATGGATTAAGACATCTTTTCTCCTTCTTTAGCTTCAAAAGCCTTCACCATGGGGCGCCTGGGTGGCTCAGTTGGTTGAGTGTCAGACTCTTGATTCCAGCTCAGGCCCTGATCCCAGGTTGATGGGATTGGGCCCCGTGTCAGGCTCCATGCTGAGCATAGAGACTACTTAAGATTGTCTCTCTTCCTCTCTCCCTCTGTCTCTTCCCTGCTCATGCAAGTGTGCTGACTGTAAAGTAAATGAATAAATAAATAAATAAATAGCCCCTCCAACCGCACACCTACTGTATTGACTGCCAAAGAGCACAGTCTGTTTCCGAACCCATTTGGGCTCAGCAAAGGTGCTCTGCTTCTCTTATATAAAACACAGATCAGATTTCATAACATTTAATAAAATGATCAGATTAATGTAACATTTATAACACCAAAGTCCCGCTGTGTTTTGCATTGTTTGTCTTCCAACATGACCTCCGCCCTTTCCTAAAATCCATATTTTGGCATAGATGTGCTCTGAGATCCTCACACAATGTTGATGAGTGCACATCACTTAAGTTCCTCATCTCATCTCTGTTATAATCTACCAGGGTCCATATTACCTTATACTCTGCCATTCACCATTGGAATGATCCCTTCATTGCTCTCCCTGCCTCGTCCAGGCTTTTACACTCCCATCAACACCAACATCAGAAGGAACTCAATAATAATATGAAATGGCAGAGCAAATGACTTATTTCATCAGCAATGGAGACTATTCAGAGCTAAAAATCCCAAGTGCAGAGTGGGGAGACTTTCTTCTTGTATACAAATATAACTTTTCATTCAAGGGATAAATGCTAGTTATTAAAATCCAAGCATGGATGAAGCTGCAGGAAAGCTTTTTTTCTGCTTCATTGATTTAATGAACATTTGACAGGTTTGTTTTTTTTTTTTATGAAAACATTACCCCTTTATCTTAGTAAGGAATGCAAAATATGCTTTTTCTCTTAGGCACTGACTGCAGCTTAAAGTCAGGTTTGCTTTGATTTCCTATCATATCAAACTAAAACTTGCTGTAATGGCATGGATTTTTAATACCTCATCTCAAAACTTTACCTTTTAATAAATTAACATGTACCCTCTGATTAATGACCACCTTAATTCCTTAAAAACAAAACAGAGAAAACAAACAAACAAACAAACAAAAACCCAGGGACTGAGGTGAATGGGTGTTAAGCAAAAAGGTTATAACTATAATTTATACAAAATCTGGATAAAAAATATCATCTTATTTTCCCCTCTAGGTCAAGCTATCAACAAAGAAGTTTCATCCAACTGCATATGGCAGGAGAGAAAAAGAACACCCTCGCCTGCTCTGTATCTGTTCCCATTTCTTCCTCTCACACTTTATGGCAGTTTTCAAACATGTACATAAGTTCTTAGATCTTCTTCCCATTGGGAAGTGGGGTATATGTCTCTGTCCTTGAATCTGGTTAAGATTATGACTGCTGTATGGCAAAATTGATACCCAGTGACTTCCAAGTGATCTATGAGAGACCACCTTGCTTTTATCATGTTCATTGGAATAATTTGATCTTGGAGCTCTCAGTTACCATGTGGGAATTCAGCCTATGCTGAAGTCACCAGACTAGAAGGAAGCGCAGGTCACATAGAGAAGCCACGTGGAGGTATTTTGATCCCTTTCTTGCTTAAGCAAGTTTGAAATATCCTTTGATTTTGACAAATACTCTCTTTCCTAACTTCTAAGATGTGTTTTTGGAATAGATATTTTAAAAAATTATGCTCATTTCTCAAATTAACAATTTTTCAAAATAGCAAGAGACTAATTCCTTTTTTTCTTTTCAAATTTTTATTTAAATTCTAGTTAGTTAACATATAGTGCAATATTGGTTTCAAGAGTAGAAATTCAGTGATTCATCACTTACATACAACACTCAGTGCTAATCACAAGTGCTCTCCTTAGTACCCATCACCCATCTAGCCCATCCCCCACTCACCTCCCAAGAAATTAATTCTTAGCATCAAATCTATGCCTTATTAGCTATTGCTATGTAACAAACCTCCTCAAAACTTGGTGATATAAATCATGTAATAGTTGGGACATATTTACGTTAACAATTTATTTGTTGTTTTTCTGAATTTTGAATTTAGCCAAGCATTCTGTATTTTATCTAGCAATCCTAAGATATAGAAAGATTCTTTCTTACAATGTTCCTATGTCAATACCAGGAAAGGAATTTGATTCTCTTTGCTTAGACCAAGCACCAGCCCTTTGCATAGAACGAAGCAGGGTATAGCTCACCTCTGTGGCCAACATGGCAGGGTTTATTATCAGATGAAGGGAATATGGGAAATTTTTCTGGGTTTCCACAATCTACTACACACTTACTAGTGTTTCACTTGCACCTCAATCACTGGAAAAATAAAAACAGAATTGTGGGCTTAGATAACTATTGCACTGATGGGGGCCAATCCTTTATAGTTTCAGAGACGTAGATGATTATCGACACTGGCTCTTGTAACATCAATTTTATAGAATGTTTTCTTAGTTCAGGCTGCTATCACAAAGTAGTATAAACTAGGTGGCTTACAAACAACAGAAGATTATTTCTCATGGTACCAGAGGCAGAGGAGTCTGAGATCAGGATGCCAGTGTGGTAGGGTTCTAGTGAGGACTCTTTTCCTGATTGCAGAATTCCTATCTCTCATATCCTCACAGCAGAAAGAGGGCTGGAGAGTTCTCTGGGGACTTAAAAAAATAAGAACACTAATCCCATTTCTCAAGGTTCTGCCTTCATGATCTAATTGTGTCCCAGAGGCCCCACCTCCTAAAACCAGGGGAGTTAGGATTTCAACATATGAAATTGTGGGGGGACACAGTCCACAACAGATATTGACTTGCCAGGGGATTTTTTCATCAGCTACCTAATAGATGGCCAAGGAGGGTGCTGAAATTGTCTATTCATTTGCAATTCAATGCAACAATTACTGAGAACCTAAATTCAAGGTACTAAATACAGGTTGCAGAAATGAGTAGTAGCCTTTCTGCCCCTGTCGAGTGCAGAGTTAGTGGGGTAAACACAGAATCAACACTATGTGGTATGAGAAATGGGTGAGGTATGTGCAGCACCTTATGGTATTTTCAGAGGGTTCCTCACATCACCTGGGTGTGGCAGTGGGATGAGTGGGGTTAGTCAGGAGAAGGAAGAACAAATGCATACAGGGAAGAATAGCATGATGTGTTTCTAGGTTGTGTGTGTGTGTGTGTGTGTGTGTGTGTGTGTGTGTTTTAGAGAGAGAGAGACTGTAAGCAGGGGAGAGGAAGAAGGAGAGAGAGAGAGAGAGAGAGAGAGAATCTCAAACAGGCTACACGCTCAGACGCTCAGTGCAGAACCTAACCCAGGCTTGATCTCACAACCCTGAGATGATGATCTGAGCCATAATCAAGAGTAGAACACTTAACCCACTGAGCCACCCACTTCTGGGGAGGTTTTGAGAATGTGGTGTGTGGGACATGTATTGGTGTGCATAAAAACCAGCACCTGGTTAAAGCTGAACAATAAAGTACAAGGCAAAGTGTTATGGGGGGGGCAGTGAGGCTAGAGAAGTTTGTAGGGATCAGCTTGTCGAGGGCCTTGCAAACCATATTATGGAGCATGAATTTGATGTGGAACTTTCTGTTCTTATTCTTTGCTAGGTCACAGAGAATGATAAAAGCTACCATTTTCCTCTGAATAAATGCACATCCACCCAAAATTATGCATAGAGATTCAAGGGAATTAGAGATGTTTGGAGGGCCAAACCAAGGTTTATGAATTCCAGGTTTATAATCTTAGAATGTAAGTGATTGGATACCACCAAAGACTCTTAACCATGGGAATATCGCATTTAGATTTCATTTAAATTTTTTTAGATTTTACATTTTTAAGTAATCTCTACACCCAACGTGGGGATGGAACTCAGAACCCTGAGGTCAACAGTCGCATGCTCCACCAACTGAGCCAGCCAGGCAGCCCCGCATCTCCACCTTTTTTTTTTTTTTTTAAGATTTTATTTTTTAAAGGATTTTTTTTTGACTACTCTGATAGCAGTGTTGACAGTGGATTTGACTGGGGCATTAAAATTTACCTGTGGTTCCCAGGGAAGAGGATTAGGGGAACATTGGGGTTCCTGTCTTTTTAGACATCTGATGATGATAAAAGGAAAGATCACCTAGACCTGATACTTCAGAGCACGTACCGGTGGCAGACAGTTGGGGACGGCAGCTGGCCATGTGACTGCCGAGGAAGTAATTGTGCCAATGATGTGGAAACAATGATGGATGGGATAAATATTTAAGAGGTAACATTGGCAGGATATGGTGACTGAATGATGTTGGAAAAGGATGGGATGGGTAAGTAACCAGTTACCAGGTAAAAGAGGAAGTGCAGATTTAGCAGAAAAATTAAAAGATCAAGCTAGCATTACTGTTTTGGACCAAAAAGTAAGATCTGACTACAGAGAAGTAAGACATCATTTCTTAACTCTTGAACAAACTCTGAAAGCAACCTGGGAAATGAGTTCTGAAAGTGTTTCTTGGAGTTACTCTTTGAAATGATCTCCTGAGGCCAACAGTGTGCTATTCTTTCTTTCAGGATGACTTATTTAGGTGAATATTTCTTCATTTTTCTTTCTTTAAGATGTTACAACATTGTAGTCTATCCTTGCATTGGAGGGAAAAGATTGGGATTTAAGAATGTATTTAGATATCACCGTTAAAATAAAAAATGCTTAAAATAATTGAGATAAACAGAAGGCAATTATAATAGACTCTTACAAATCTGTACTAATTGAGGGGAAGGTCAATCAGAATTCATTAAAAATCAAAAGTGTAAGATACTGTTTTCATTCATATTCTTAGCCTAAAAATGTGAAGGAAAAAAAAAATGAGTTGCTTTTATCACTATCACATAATTGCTTCCTATTTCTGCTCTGCAAATTAGCACAGAGGACACATGCAATCAAAACTCTACTTAAGTTCCCATGACCACTATTGACAAAAATCTGTGTTGCTATGGCAGAAATGAAGATCTCTGTATCCTTTTGTTTAGAAGATACTGAACTTTATCAACCACTCCTAACTGGCCACTGAGAAATAATTTTATCACTTGCTTTGAGGGGCAATGTTGAGCATTTCTTCCCAAGTTTTACATGCACAATGTAATAGACACATACACACAGGCATGCACACAAATAGAGAGACAGCAGAGTTGAAACAATAGATACTACTGTTCCCTGTTTGGGCTAGAGGCCATGAATATGAAGGCAGAAACATACACCTGCAAAGACTGTGATGTTTCCATCTCTGATAAAATATGAACAAAAAAATGAAGGAAAGTGAATCAGTGTAACCACGTCTATAGAGTCTCTGTATTGGGTCCATTTCCTGCTTGGGAAGATGGAGACGTAGAAGCATGAGCTCCAGGAGGGTGCACAGACCTGCTCCTGTCAGGGCACGTCCAACACTCACAGGGGAGTTTCTTGAACCACGTAAGGAGATGTTGAGCTTACTGAGAGGCCAGTTTGAATGTTCGGGAACCTTGGGGAAATCAGATAAAGGCTATCATCTCAAGAAGAGGGATAAAAGCTGGGAGTCAGAAAGCTACATGGAGGAGACGCTTTAGAGGGCCTGGCCACGGTTATGGTTTGGTGCCAGAGGAATGAGGATATGTGGGGGGGGGGGGGGGGGGGAGGGGAAACTATGTGAAGAGAGGCAGAGGCTCCCCCTCTCCATCCTTCTTTGGTTTTCGGTGTTTGTAGTTGAGTCATTCTAACTCTGTGCACCAGCAAATGAAACACTGTGGGCCTAAACAAAAAATGCTTGGAAATCATTTGTAGGAATATTCAAGTTGAATGCCATTAATAGAAATGTACCCCATCTGTCCTTGTGTCTTTTGTGATTTGGTCCTATGGGCCCAGAGAATACCACCCATGGTTACATGGAACTTATTCCATGATATTTTCTGGGTGTTTTCTTGTTTTCATCTTGGCCGTTTTTCTCTAGGAACCTTGAGATGAATTTATCACGCACCTTTAACCAGGTTAGAGATTTGTCACTGATAAACCAGATATTTTTTGTCATAGGCTTGGTCTGAGCTGTTTAGTTATCTCTAACACCAGAGCAGAACCTACCTTGAGCTACAGCTCGCACTGTCCCATGACCTGTTCTGTCACATCTAAAGTTTTTAAGGAACAAACTTTTCATGTTGTATCAAATAACTTCCTATAAAACCACTCCTCATAAAAGGACCAACAATGTACACACAGCTGCTTCTCCTCTGTAAAATTGTCTTTGGCTGAAGGCAGCTGCCTTGCACAGAAGCCTGAGAGATTACACCCCTTCCCTGTGTCACGTTCAGAGCTGGCCACTGACAGGCCGACATGGTGGTGAAAAAGCCCAGTTCCCATTTTTCGTGGAGGTTCAGTTCTGTGTGTGATTTGTGCTCCAGACGCCTGTGGATCAGGCTACATCCTACTCACCTCTTTCTCCTTCCCTGTTAACCTCGCTCTTTTGTGGGTCTCTCCTAAAGCAATTCCTGAAAGAAATTAGATGTACTCAAATCCATGTCTTAAGCTCTGCTTCCAGAAAACTCCACCCAAGTCATTTCTTTGCTGTTTATTGCTTATTTTAGGGATTTACAATAAGAGGCATTGACTTATATTCATCATTTTAAACTTGTCTTGAGAGTTTTGTATTTTAAACTTACTTGTGGCCAGAGATTATTTGCATGACGATTCTTCTCTCCCTTCACTAAAACAATTTTCTTATCCACATCTTTTGATTTTTAAAAAATGTTTATTTATCTTTTGAGAGAGACAGAGAGAGCACAAGCAGGGGAGGGGCAGAGAGAGAGAGGGAGACACAGAATCTGAAGCAGGATCCAGGCTCTGAGCTATCAGCGCAGAGCCTGATTCAGGGCTTAAACCCACGAACTGCAAGATCATGACCTGAGCCAAAGTCAGATGCTCAACCGATTGAGGCACCCAGTGCCCCTGTATCTTCTGAATTTTAAAGACAATTCTATGACTTTCAGCATAGACTTTCATTACATACACCAAAGAAATCAATGCACTCTATTTGGTATTGGATCCAGTAATTAATATCTGCATAGTCAGTGTAATGCACACGGTATTGCTATGAATTCACAGGTTGTCATGCACCATATCAATTTGAAAATTCTTGAGGTATGATGATGTTCTTGAGGTAATGGCCAAAACAAACTTTGGAAGAAGAGCTATGTTTCTCAGTTTACTTGATCAGTGCCTTCAGTTTCCAGGATTAAAAAAAATAGTAACAACCGTTCTCAGTATTTTAGATTTGTGTAATGCTCCAATGATGGCCAAGCCTTCTCCTATATATGAATTCACCCAAAGCTTTGATCAGCGATGAAGTACAAAATATTGTTCTCATGTTGGAAGTAGATTCCGTAAATGCCCAACACTAGGTGCTTCAGCTAGAAATTTCAAAGACAGGCCCTAACGCAAGCAGCCTCATTCCCAGCGTGGTGCTCCTTTTATAGTCTATCAGCGAAATAGTGATATAAAATTACATTTCTATTTGCCCTAGTAATCTTAGAATTTGAAGAGCCCCTGATGCATTTTTCTTAAGTAGTATCTTAAAAGTAGGTTTTCTCTGTGATAAAAAAGCAGATAATTAACACTTGACTGCCCATATTTTCTCTTCTCAGGAATTTTTTGTATTCAGAGCCTTTTTCCATCTTCCTAAATATTATAATCTTTTCCTTTTCCTAGCTCACGGAGATGTTGAGAAGATGAAGTGTAAAAAAAGATCTTCCAAGTGCTTTGACCTGCTTGGAGGCAAGTTCTCCAGTTAAGCTGGGTGGTATTAGCTCTAAGAGTCTGTGATTATTGTGTAGTGTTGCTATGGAGTTTCCTGGGTTTCAATCATTTATCTATTTATACATTGCTTTAGGAGCTGTAAATTGCAGTCACTGGGTCAGCACTGGCTTCTACATATTCAGTTTGGGCTATAAATAGAACAGAAGACTGCCTGTAGCTCATTCTATTCACTGCTATGTCCTGATAATACAAAAAAAAAAAAAAAAAAAAAAAAAAAAAAAAAAAAAAAAAGAGCCCGAAGGGTTCTTTCCTGGTCTTTGTTGTATGACATTTATCAGACACCCCTCTGGAAGATTAAATATACAGAGTGTGTGTGGCAGGGGGTACTCTACCCCTACTTCCGTACATGTGCCAATTCCTATTAAGTAGTAGTTATCCTTAATTGTATGTTTCAGTTGTTATAACTCTGTTATTACACCAATTGTATGGCTCAGATAACTATGCTCTGAGGGTATAGTTACCTCCCTGTGTGATCATAATGTTCTCTGTTCTCTGGTGCTGAAAAAGAGAAAGCTCATCATATTTTGCTGGATGTCACGGGTCACAGCTATATACGCCTGAGCTATAGAGATAGGGAAATTTGGCCATTGACATGGCCTGATAGAGTCTGGAGGATTAAAGCTTTGTTGACAGGTTTAGTCAGGAAAGGGATGAGGTGTTCAGAAGACATTGTGCACCCTACTATCCTTTGCTCCCCATGACATTTTCCAGGTGATGTGGTCTGAGGATAAGGACAAATCAACATAATCACAGAAGGAGTGTTTAATGGATTCATTTTTAGGAAGTTCATTTCTCTTTCCTCCTTCAGCTCACAGCTGCCATGTTTCTGTGTTCTTTGTAGCCTAATGGGGTAAAAGAGTCTCTTCTCCTTGCTCTGGAGAGCTCCTAACTCTCTGTGGTTTTCTAATTGGCTTCAGACATATGCCACCTCTGTCTTCTTAAACTCATGAATTCTAGGCATTCAATAAACATTTACTTCACACCTACTAAGCTGTGTCAGGAACTGTACTCTTCACTACAGGTAGTCACTTGAATCTATGACATGGGAGGTGGACACATTTGTTGTAACATAGATTGATGTAAATAAGGTGATATCATGTCCTGCTTGTCCTGGACAGTCCTGGTTTATGTCTATTGCTCAGGGTGGTGATTAATAGCACGCTCTTTTATTCTTTTTTTTTTTTTTTAATTTTTTTTTTTAACGTTTATTTATTTTTGAGACAGAGAGAGACAGAGCATGAACGGGGGAGGGTCAGAGAGAGGGAGACACAGAATCTGAAACAGGCTCCAGGCTCTGAGCTGTCAGCACAGAGCCCGACACGGGGCTTGAACTCACGGACCGCAAGATCATGACCTGAGCCGAAGTCGGCTGCTTAACCGACTGAGCCACCCAGGCGCCCCACACGCTCTTTTATTCTTAAGAGTAGCTCAATTCCGACAGTGGATCAATGTATGTCAAATTTAGACTCAGAAGATTGTGGAAATTCATTTCTTCCAGAAGCTATCTCAGACTCTTAGAGGCAGGATTAGAGGCCCCTTCACGTGGTTTCATGAAACTTAGAAACACACCTGTCACAACATTTGCTGTTCCACAATGACCTGTAAGCTCGTTGAGGGCAAGGTCTGCATTCCCAAATATCAATTTATTCTTGATTGGCATAGACCTGACACATTAAAAAAATAAAAGGAGCTCAATTTTTTATTGACATTTTTTATTGAAATTAAATTCATAACACAGGCCCATACTCCAGATGGGGATGCGAGTTAAGGAAAGTGGTCCAGAATAAAAAGGTCCTTGAAGGATGAGTAGGAGTTCACCAGGAGAGGAAGAACAGAGGACAGAGCTTTCGGACAGAAGGCAGCATATTTGTGGCAGGGGGAATAAGAAACCACAGTACTTCAGTTGATATGGCAGAATGCTAGGGTGTGAAGGGTTTGGCTAAAGATGAGGTTGGGAGGTAGTAAGTACAGGCTGGATAGGGTCTGTACATAACACTAAGGAGTTTGGACTTTGTCAAGTAATAATAAAAATAACCATTATTGATCAAACACCTAATTATACGCCAGGTACTAGGTTATGTGCTTTGAATGCTTTATTTTAATTTGTCCTCCCAGCTCCCCTAGGAGTTAGGTACAGCTATTATTCTCTTTTAACATATGAGAAGACTCAGGTTGGAGAGGATTAAATGATCTAACTGAGGTCACATGGTTGAGTGGATGTGAACCAAGAGGGCTTGACAGCAAAGCCTAGCACATTCTCTTTTCCCCTTCTTTTCCTCTTTATCTCCTTCAGGCACACAAATGCACACACAACATCCCAGAGTCAGTGAAAATCCATTGAGAGGCTTACAGCTGGAAAATGACATGATCAGATTTCTATTTTAGAAGGACTCCCTTGGTGGAGGTTTGGGAATGCCAGTTTGGTGTGAGATGTCCAGAGCAGGAATAATCTGCTTGGAGGCTGGTCCAGGAATCCAGGTGGGAAGGATATGAACCTGATCCAAGGCAGAAGCCGTGGAGGTATTGAAGAGGGGATTGATCCAAGAGGTTCAATATTCAATAAAATTTGAAAAGTAGGACGAAAATTTGGTTTTAATTTCAAGCCTTGTATCCTTGGAAATCGGGTGGGTTCAATCAGATGGTACAATTGCCTAAAACCTGGAATCAGGCGTGCAAACAGGCTAGATGATGAGTTCAGTTTTGGGCATGTTTGCTTTGAGTTGTTGGTATAATATCCAGATGGATTTATTAAATAGTAGTAGGATATGCAGGACTGACAGTCAGGAGAAGACTTGGAATAGTGGTATAGATGTAGGAATTATCAGCATGAGATAAGGTGAAACGACCCAGGATAGAGACAGAGAAAAGAGAAGAGGGCGCAGGGTATGAGAATAAGAGGGGCTGCTACAGGGGTCTAGGAAGGAGACAGGGGAGAGTCAGGAGAAAAATCTGATAAAATCTTGTCCCCAAAACCAAGGGAGGAGAGAGACCAAAGAGAAGGAGATGATGAATGGAGACAAAAGGTGGGAGGAAACCAACATAATAAATACCAGTTTTCACAAGTATATTTGAAAATATTGCAAAGCGAAATCGATACTTAATGGTGTCAGAATTATAGTTGCTGGTCAACTCATTAAGAGTCTAATAGTGTCTGACCACTAATGTGTACCTTAATTTAAGCCTAGTAGTCACGTCGATTAAAAAAGTTTTTGCCTTTGGAAGGCAGAGAAACTTTGACCAAAAATTCTGCAAATGTCATCCAGACCGGATGTCACTTTTGACTCTACTGAGGGAGATTGTGAATATTATCAGGAATATAGCCTTGCAGTGCTGTGCATCAGGGCTTTCTGAGCAAATAGCGTTTATCTTGATGTCATAACCCCAGTTCATCTGGATGAAATAGTGCAGTGCTGGCATTTTCATGGAATGGGTCACCAGACCCAGATGAAGAAAAATTGAAGTTATTGTGCCCTGGTGTACCAGTCCTTTCTCTACGACAGCAGTTTTGTCCTTGTCCTTGATATAGATATTTGAAACACTCAACTCTAATGAATTTTCTGCTCTGTCTGGATATGTTCCCTTGGCAGCACATGGCAAACTTGAAAAAATATTGTAAAGGTTATCAAAGGTTAATAGTTTCTCAACTTCCTTTTTTTCTAGGGAGATAGCAAAACCCAAACCCTTTCAGGCATAGAGATCCAATAATATAACTATAATTAAAACAGTGACACTGCATGGGTATTGTTCCACTGATAATTTGCCTTCATCTAAGAGTTTTATTTTTGTTGATCCCTTCCTCCTTCCAAAATTGTTTGAAATCTTTTAAAATAAGGAGCAAAAATACAAATAGAAATAGAACATCAAAACCCATGTGAAGAAAAAAAAGGAAATGAATATTTGATGAACCCAATCTAATACATGTAATATGCCGTAATATCATATGTAGCTTTGAAATCTCTAATAGGTTAAAATAAACTCTCTTTTGAGTATCTGAAGGAGTTATTGATCAACTTTTCCAATTAGCCCTTTTAAATGACTTAGATGTATTTCATAGCTGAAACTGAAGTAGACATTCCATGGCTTTTCCAAGGGAAATAGCACACTGAAATAGAAACAGAATAGACTCATACAAAAATGACTTATGCCACCTTCTAAATATGAACACAACGTTCTTATTTAATTTCACAAATTATTTTGGTACTTCTAATGGTTCTATTCCTTCCTTCTTCCTTAGGGTTTCTTCAACACTGTAAGCCATTCCACGGTTTACCAGGTGAGTTCCATTCTACTTATTGGTGATCCCGGATGCTATGGTCTGCATGTAGCACTTATGTCCATCAAATTCATATGTTGAAATCTTAGCCTTCAAAGAGGATGGTATCAGGAAGTAGGGCCTTTGGGAGGGGTAAGTCATGAAAGTGGAACCTTCATGAATGGGGTTAGCTCCTTATAGAAGAGGCTCCATGGAGATTCCTGCCCTTCTACCATGTGCAGATACAGACAGGTGTTCTGACTCTCACCAGAAGGTGACCATATTGGTACCTTGATCCTGGACTTCCCAGCCTCAGATCTGTGAGAAACAAATTTCTGTTGTTTACAAGTCACCCAGGCTGTGGTATTTTGTTAAAGCAGCCCAAACTGACTAGGGCACGGCCTAAGAGAGGGCAGAAAGTATTGACAGAGTAATGTGGCTGGATTGCGATGTGGTTTCTGTAAGGGGGTAAGAACAAGCAAAGTGATAGTCTGAGAAGAATGTAGGAGTATTTCTAAGTCAGGAAGAAAGAGTTTGTTGGTAGCACTGAATAAAAGTTCAAAACCCATGGAAGACATGCAGCACACCAGCCTTCCTCTTCCATGCAATCTTCTCCTTGCCTCTCTTCCTATGTACTTTGAACACAACATTGATCTCACCATGGTAACCATGGTTGGTTTATTCAAGTCCTCCTGAACTATATCTGGAACCATTCAGGAAGTGAAAGCCTCTGCTTAGTAGATGTTTTTAAAATGGGGTTGAATGACAGAAAACACACACACAAACAAAAGACAAGCCATGCAGTACCCTACGCAAGGCTTGTCAGAGTTCCAGAAAGAGGCCAGTTTGGGCATATCCTACAGATGAAACAGGAAGTATGTTTCTCACCAGCTTCTTAAATCTCATCTAAGTACATTTCAGTGGATTCTAGAATATTTTCTCTGCTAAATAAAGTTTATAAAGATTAGGTTATATATCCTATCAATCATTTTGAAGAATGCAGTCTCCATTTTTCATGACAAAAGAAAACAGCATCCAAGTTTCTCTTTTGCAAGCTAAACGTGATGCCTTGAGCTGTAGACAGTTTATGCAGTCTCCATTTTTCATGACAAAAGAAAACAGCATCCAAGTTTCTCTTTTGCAAGCTAAACGTGATGCCTTGAGCTGTAGACAGTTTTTCCTGATGTTGTCAATATTGCTGATGGGCAAAGTGACATTTATATATGAAGAGGCCATATGGGATTTTGTATTCAATTAAGTACTGCAATTATTAAGTGAAAACAGTCAAAATTATCAGGGAAAGATTATTTCCAAGTTGGTAACTATTGCTAAATAACAGTATAAAAACCACCTATAAAATCCATGAATGGTCAGTATAATATCAGTGGTTTAAGCCTCATTAATATGATTTGGTTTTAACTGCTATATGTTAATAACGATTTTAGGCATCATTTACCTATCTCCATTCCTTTTCAATAATTTAGGAAAATCTTCCCTTACTTCATTTGGAAAGACTAGAGTAAAATAGAGTTTATTTCATATGCAATATTTACTAGTTTTCCTGGTTTCTATAGCCCCTCTTCATAGAACATCTGGTTGCTTAGCACATACATTATGATATAACTCCACAGAACATTTTCTTTTGAAACGAAGAACAGGTGTTCTGAGTCACAGAGGTTGATTTTTTTTTTTTTTTAAGTTAAAGGCTGGGGAAATTCAACCTGAATAAATCTGCTTTTTCATTGTGAAATAGAGATCAACAGCATCCAATGGTATGCAGTTGGTCACCAATGAATTTCATAGTGCATTTGATGCATGTAAAAGCTATTAGATGCTAGTTTTTGTCACAAAGAGCTGTCTAGGGGGACCTGGCTGACTCCATCCATTATGTGTCTGACTCTTGATTTTGGCTCAGGTCATGATTTCATGATTCGTGGGATCAAGCCCTGAGGTGGGCTCCTCACTGATATCATGGAGGCTTCTTGGGATTCTCTTTCTCCCCCTCCCTCAACCCACCCTCTTACTTGTGGGCACGCAATCTTTTTCTTTCTCTCTCTCTCAAAATAAATAAACTTAAAAAAAAAACACATAGAGCTGTCTGATTTCATAGCTCTTAAACACAATGAAAACATCAATGCTATCTTACTTGGTATAATATGCTGTAGTTCATGAGCATTTGAGTAAGAGGTAATATCTGACCTCCAGTTGGTTACAGTTTGATCAGTGAACAACATATGGCCCAAAGAAATATGTACAGAACCGACACAGAAGTGTCGAATGGAATGTACATGCTTATAAAGGACAGAATGAGCGCTATAATATTTAAACCTGATCTATTTTAAGGTACACCTTTCAAGATAATAGATTTTTTACTCTTTATTATTATGGTTTTGTCTATTCATGATATTTAATGACAGTAAAAATAACTGATAACATTTATTAAATAATTCCAGGCTCAGGTACTGTTTTCATTGCCTTACATGTTTTATTTTATTTAATTCTTGTAGTAACCCCATGGGGAATACAAAGCACAGAGCAGCTGGATAGAAGGAATCAGCCTGGGAACCACATGCAGGTCCAATCCATCTTTGGAACCTCTGTTCTTAATAGCTCTTCTACACATGGGGCTCCTGGGTGGCTCACTCAGTTAAGCTTCCAACTTCAGCTCAGGTCATGAACTCGCGGTTCCTGAGTTCAAGCTCCGCAATGTGCTCTGTGCTAACAGCTCAGAACCTGGAGCCTGCTTTGGATTCTGTGTCTCTTCCCTCTCTCTTCTTCCCCTCTTGTTCTCTCTCTCTCTCTCTCTCTCAAAAAAAATCAAGATTAAAAAAATAATAAATAAAAAACCCTCTTCTACCCAAAGAAGGCAAAACTTACTAAAGTCATCAGTGAAAGATCACCCGTGCTATGTCCAGATTCATCAAATTATATTATTTATACACACAGCTGTGTGTGTATGTATCAGTTATACCTCCATAAACCATTGTTAAAAATAAATTAGCATTTTTAAAAGTAAAAAAAAAAAAAAGTAAGGATCACCTAGTGATACTGATTCAGATATTTTGTTTTTATGTACCAACCTCTGAGGGTCTCCGTAGCCGTTTTAATCCTAAAGCACCCAGGGTTCCCTTGCTCTATATCTATCTGATGATATCAGATAATTGACATAATTCAGATACTTGTGTGATTTTTCTTTTCTATCTTAAATGGCAGATTAGGTTTCAACATATGCTATGTTAAACCTTCTCCTATGCTGTGTTAAACGGCCATGGAGATGTTGTTTGTTAAATAGATATCACCATGTCTCCCTATTTCTCTCTTTGCATGTCCTTTCAATTTTTTTTATAGAGAAGAATATAATTAAAACCTAGAAGAATTTTCTTTTTCCTGGCCAGTTATAATTTGAAATCTCAGCGGGCAAAAGGTAGTTACATAGATTTGTCTTTGCTTTCTCTCTAGCTGTGACAATCAGATCAGCCAAGTAGCTCAGTATGGCTAAAGTGAGTACGTGAAATTAATTTGCTCATTATTGATGAACTTGATCTGGGTAAAAACAAACTGAAAATAACAACAGACCAGGTATCAGTACTGCTTTTCTCTGGAGCCCTGTGTTATCAACACGCTGTACTGACCAGCCGTATTGTAAAATACTTTATTGAGATATACGGAGAAACTACTGCTCAGGCTACACAGCATTGACAGTATTTCTGTGGTCACTACTGTTGGAGGAAATTAACTAGAAAATTCAACACCATCTTCACTTCAACTCAGTGTTTAAATACCTACCAAGAATGAGGTGGTAGTGAATTATGGAGACAAATATATTTTACTCATTCTTACGCTATCGTCTTCAGTAATCATTTCTGGATCTCAAATGCAAACACTTGATTATATATTTATATTTCATCTCCATCGTCATTTTCTTTCTAAGCCTTTCATTTTTTTGACTTTTTAGTCTTTCTCTTTTCATTTTTCTCCTCAAACCGGTCTGTCATGTCCCTGTGGTGAATAGTTACTAATTTTTGTCATTGTGACATTCGCTTCTCTTAATTAACAACACCATTATTTCCCTTTGAGGAATTGCTTCTCCCCATTTTGTGCAGGGGTTAGGGAGATGGAATATATTTTTGCCTCAAGACTAGAGATGTGAAAAAGAGCTCTGTGGGCTTCTTATACTGTAGCTCTTCACAGACTTTGGTATAGTCAAGAGCCAAGGTATGACATAATGTCCTAGCATCCTGAATCTTGAGCTAGTGTGAGCATAGATAATTGTCTTTCATTTATTTATTCAGGGGTGGCACCAGGTAAAACTATGAAGATATTCCTTCAGCAAGGCCTTCTGGAGCTTCCTGTTCCTGTGTGTGGCCTTTTTTTTTTTTTTTTTTAATATTTATTTATTTAAGTAATCTTTACACTCAACATGGGACTCAAACTCAGGACCCTAAGATCAAGAGTCACATGCTCTTCTCACTAAGCAGGCCAGCACCCACCCCCATGGGCCATCCTTAGCCTTCCATTTGACCTTAGGAGCTCCTCCATATCCTACCATTACATTTTCTTTTCAAGTTAGCTGGAATCCATTTCTGTTGATTTCAGCAAAGGAATCCTAACTGATACAATTCTTGATTGCATTTTCTATTCCTTTATTATTATTATTATATTTCTGATCACCCTCAGGTCACACTTTTTCTGCTTTTTGAACTCTTGGAGTTTGCAGTTGGTTTTTCTTTTCCCCCAAGAGGTAATACTTTCTTTCACTGAGATGGATTCATTCTTTTTGTGTGTAGGTGTAGTTTTTCTACGTATATTTTTCATTTGTCTTTGTTACAACTTTCTCTTGTGTTCTCTTGTGTTCCCAGTCAAGCTCCTATCTGGTTGTTCATCTTTGAGTGGGGTCTTTCTCTTTTGGATCAGCTTGCTGGGATGCTGTCTGTTACAGAGAAGGCACCTTGTGACTGAGCAGAAACAGCAGATACCTTGGAGTTTTGGGTCCACTCTCTAAGCTTTTTTTTCATCAGCACTCTGCCACAATAACGTGCTTTTACACGCAGGAAGTCTGCCAGTCTCACAGTGAGTCTTTGCACATTATAGGTATTTTACGTGTGATTTAACAAGAGTTAGGCTTTCTTTGAAGGTGGTGAGCTTAGTTTGCAGTCCCCCTCGCTTCTGCCGGGCACCTTCCAAGGCTCTGTTCACATGGTCAGGTGTTTTTGTAAGATTTGCTAAAATAAGATATTTTAACCTCAACCGCATAGACTGCTATCTATTCCTATTCTGATTTCCTGTCCGCCATAGTGGCCCCAGATCAAACAGTACTGGGCTGGCCTTTGTGATCTAAGGAAAGTGTAGAAAAACATCTTTATTGTTAAGTTCACTTTTTTATGTTGAAGGATTTTTAAGTAACTTATAGGTAAATTCCCATTTCATCCCCAAATATCTAGGTCTGCATCTCGGAAAAGAAAAGAAAAATTCCAACAAAGTAGAAAATAGCATTGTTATCCCTAGCAAAGTTAATAATCCTAAATAAATGTAGCATCCTGTTCATAGTCAAATATCTACATTTATTCTCAAAGTAGCTTGTGTGGCTGATTTGCACAAACCAGGATTCAATCTAGTACCACATTTGGCATTAGATATGTTTCTTAATCTTTTTTTAAAGTTTATTTATTTATTTTGAGAGGGAGAAAGAGAGAGAGAAGGAGGGGTAGAGAGAGCGAGAGAGAGAGAATCTCAAGTAGGCTCCGTGCCACCAGCACAGAGCCCGATGGGGAGCTCCATCCAACAACCATGAGATAGTGACCTGAGCTGAAGTCAAGAGTCGGATGTTTAACTGACTGAGCCACCCAGGTGCCCTGTCTTTTTTTCTTTTTAACAGAATACCTCCTTTGTCATTACGCTGACTTGCTGAAGAGAGTGGATCTTTTGCCCTATAGAATTTCCAACCTTCTGTGTTTGCCTTGCAGCCTCTTATTATTATTTAGCCTGTTTCTCTATTCCCTGGACATTAGATTGAAAGAACTGATGATATTAAATTCAAACATTTTCAGTTATAATACCCTCTGCGTATTTCTCACTGCATCATAGGAAAAGATATATGGTTGTCCTACCAAGCTGTTTGACTTCTGAATGAGAGAAGTGACCACATGATCCCTTAATGGTGGAGCTACACTTTCCCCCGTGTGACCAGAAAGACATCTGTGCAGTGTTGTGTTGGCACCATACAAATAGCCAGTCGTCTATCAGTCATTCACCTGATAGTTGACAACAAATGACCATCTTTGCTTGAATCAATAATTTCATGAGGGGGTTACAAAATGACTTTCTAAAGAGGACCCAGTCTATGCCTTCAGCTTCTCTTAGTTTTTTTTTAAAACTTTTAATTAATATTTATATATTTTTGAGACGGAGAGTGCATGCATGCAAGTGGGGGAGGGGCAGAGAGAGAGAGAGAGAGAGAGAGAGAGAGGATCTGAAGCAGACTGTTTTGCTGACAGAAAAGAGCCTGATGTAGGGCTTGAACTCACGAACCTTGAGATCATGACCCAAGCCAAAGTCGGACGCTCAACCGACTGAGTCATCCAGGTGCCCTTTCTCTTAATTAGTCTTAATTAGCCTTCTCATGCTGTTGCCCACCTCTACAACTCATTGTTCACATAGTGGCCAGAGGGACTCCTGGAGGGTCAGTGCCATCATGTTACTTTTCTGCTCAAACATTTCAGTGGCCTCCCCTGTTACTCACAGAAAGCCCACGGCCCTCACCCTGGCCCACAGGGCTATTCATGTCCTGGATGCCAGCTCACTCTCTGATTATGTCTTCTAGCACCTCCTTTTTCTCCTTCCTCATTCTGCTCTAGCCCCGCTGGTATCTATGCTGTTCTAGAACACCTGAACATGTTCCATCCAAGGTTTACTGGGAAGTTACAATAACTTATTTGTTATTTGCATGGCTTGCTCCTTCACTTCAGCCTCCTTCTCCAGTGATATCACAGGGAGAAGACTTCCTGACCACCCTACTGAAAATAACTCCCCAACCCCTCTACCTGCACTGTCTATCTCCCTACCTTGCTTTACATCTCACGGCACTTCCATATTTGGCATGCTATATTTACTTTTCTGGATGGCTTCCTACTGGAATACAAACTCTGTGAGAAGAGACACATTGCTTATTTTTCCCTTTGTCATATATTCCTGTGTCCTAGCTCTGATCACAATGCCAAAGTTGACAGACAATAAATAAAAAATGAACAAATGACTGAATACTCAGTTAAAGCAGTACTTTAAACTGAGAAGAGTTGTTTCTTTTTCAGAGGAGTCACCTGGCTAAAGGGAATGTCACCTCTTTTTCATCATGGTTTTTGCTCAGCTATTGAAAGATGCATTTTGGGAAATTAGGTCTATACAATATAATTCCCACAAAGTGCAACTCAAAAGATACTTCTCAAGGACACGGACTCTTGTTCCAGCTTGGAACTCTTCAGGAGGGAAGTAGAAATTAAGTGAACTTCATTCTTTTTATATTTTCAAAGAATTGCCTGCAGAGTAATCGGGGACAACAGGTCACCGGTGATTAGTCTCCAGTTACACTCAGTCCACCAAAGGCAAAGGCAAATGAAACACAGTGAAGAGCCATTTCCTTCCTCAGTCAAGATTTGCTTTATTAGGGATTATTTTTATACTTCTTAACAGGCTCATGAGTCGAACTTAGATTCAGAGAATTGCTTTTATCCCATTCATTAAAGAGTCATTGGATTTTAAAAGTCCTTTCTAAAAGCCTAGAGAACTATAGCCCTAAATTCATGCACCCTTTCAGAAACGCAGATCACTCTTAGGTATCTCGATTAAATGAACCCAATACAATTATCTCAAAAAGAGGAGCAGTGAGCTTTTGTATATATTGTTTTAGGATAGTTTGAAAATGCCCATTCTCTCTTTCAGCTCTGTTCATCTGTCCTTTTCCTTCAGATATCCTTTCAAATTCCCATGTCTTGCACATATATACTGATATAATAGGCCTTTTCTCCAGGATCCCTCCAATGTGTCCCACAGTGATCCTGATTTAAGCAGACGGGGACCTTATACTTTGTTAAGTGAATGAGACGTATGGCTAATGATGTGGCTTGTGTTCAGCCAAAAAGCTGGGGATGAGACCGACCATTTCCTTTTGATCAGATTATCAGTAATACTCTTAGAGTCAGTATCCCTCTTCTCTTCCTTGGACACACACTGCCCTACTCCAGTCTTCAGGGTGAAGGGAATAAAAGGTAATTATAATATTTCATTTACTTCCTGCCTACGGGGATTAACATGGAAGTCCAATGCAATTACATGGTGACAGGGATGAAGACTGAAGCCAATGGAGCTGCCTGTCTCTGCTACATAAAGCAGGTCATCCAGTTACTGCTGGACAGCAATTTTCAGAAAATCCTGTAATTAGGTTGTGAAACTGTGGCAAATAGGATGAACTGAAGAGGCAGATGTGTGGCCCAAAGTAATTTGGTTTCTACTAAAATGTGCTGCAACCCACATCCTTCCTATTTATTAAAGCCTTATAATATACCATGTTACGCTATCATGGAGGGTAATGGGGAGTCAGACACTTAACTATAATGAAATTAGATTCCCCCTTGCCTGCATCAGAGGCATGGTGACATTTTCTTGTAAAAGCTGTGAAAGTGGTTTCTCAAAAATAGACTTGACAAAACAAAACAAAACACACTGGAATCCATTTCACCATAAAGAATAAAATAGCTAAATACTGATGAGGTTGGACACTTTATTGTGCCTCTGTCCTACCTGCTCTTAATTTGAAGCTGTTGTGAAGCCAGATATATAGAGGGGGAGGCACCATAGTCAATGAACCTTCATGTTGTATCAGTCAACAAAGAAAACGAGATTGCTTCCTATTTCTAGGAAATGAACAACAAACAGGAATAGTTCTGCCTTGCAGTTATAGTCTGACTTCTGACGTTTTCTTAACTTTGCATTGTCTTTTCCTATCTCCTTTTAAAGCATGAATACAGAAAGTCTTCAAAAGGTTAAGAAGTTTGGAAAATAAGCACACATGTAATACGGTATTTTAAACGATTTGAAAGTTTGTGAGGACTTAT
Source organism: Panthera onca (assembly GCF_046562875.1). Taxonomy (NCBI): domain Eukaryota; kingdom Metazoa; phylum Chordata; class Mammalia; order Carnivora; family Felidae; genus Panthera; species Panthera onca. The sequence continues at coordinate 149,392,571 of NC_138342.1, read as the reverse complement.
GGTCTTTGTGTTAGGTTATACTAAAGCAAGTGTTTCCCTCGTTTTCCCCATTTTTTATTTCTTATTTTGTCAAACTGATCTATGTGCCTCTTTTGAGCTATATCTGATTTCAGATGTGAGTTGGTCTTAAACACTGAAGAAAGTAACAATGCCAGGAATCATGGAGTGGTCAGAAGAAGGATAATTCAAAATCATTAAGAGTCAACGGGAAGGACCCAATGTGTTGATTAGAAATTGACAATAAGTGGAGATAATAATGCAACTGACAAAGCAGATTTCAGGAAACGAAGCAAAGTACGGTATTGTTTCAGAAACTATAGTCTTCAGAGAAAGAGAGGTCAACTGTCATTGGCAAGCAGTAACAGCATGAAGCTTTGTGCTGGGCCACTGGGAAGGAAATGCTTGGCTGGACCTGCCCACCAGAGACAAAGACTGAAAGCAAACTGACACAGCATAATTGCATCGCAGACAGTGGGAAGTTTGCTGCAAATCAAGGGCCAGGCCTCTCCCAGGAAGGAGAGAGGCACTTTAGCAATAACAAAGTCGCTTAATCACTCAAGCTGCAGAGCACAGCAAGAGACAGTGGCCTTGGGAAAGCAGAGCTGCACAAAAATGAAATGTTACGTGTAGAGAACATTCAGGAATGTTGGTAGAAAGTGTGTTAATATGACTAAGGATATAATGTATTCTCTTAAAAACAAATACTCCAGAACTGAAAAGTCTTGAGAGGAATTTATGATTTCTATTCAGAAATGCTTAGGAAGTGGCCTAAGATCAGATGAGAGAAGTGAGAAATCAGAAGTTCCAGTGAGATTTCCTGACCTTGATTCCAGTTAGATGACGTACAGGTCACTGTTTCCTAAGCTGCAGTCATTTGTGTAGGTCTTCTTACAGCTTTAATTGAGCTTCATCCTAAGCAAAACTCTCCTTGAAACTGTTTATTTTTTTTCCAGAACAAATTATAAGAAATTCAAAATATTAAAAATAGCATGTGTGAGCCTCTGCCTCTTAGACAATCTCACACATCACCAGTGGTACAGGCAACACAGTTTAGGAAAGCCATTTGTGAAACCCATTTTTATGCCTTGTCTTTTGTTCCCCTCAAAGTTCTCAAAATCTTAGCTGGCTTTCCACTTGCATAATTATGCCCTCTTCAGACTGGCTCTTTTGCTTTTTGTTTGCTTTTGTTTGAAATAAAACATAGTTTGGCTCAGATTTAGAACATGGTGTCTTTTAAACCAATCTCTAGAAGAGACACCAATCTATTTTAGCATAAGACAGGCTAGAATTTCTGGGACATCTTTCCCAAATTAACTTAATAAATATTATTTTACCCCCTATTATTGCAGTGTCTGTCCTGGTATTCTGAAAGATATCAAAGAAAAACATGAAAAGAGTGGATCCCGTTCTTGAGGAGCTCACAGTCTCATTGTGGTGTCTTAGACAATGTAACTATAATTCAATACCATCAAAGATGCACAAAGAAACTAAGAAAGCAACAATTAGGAGAGAGAAGTTAATTCCAACTAGGAAGGTCAGAGAATTTTCATAGGGGAAGACGAAATTTAGGTTGGTCTTGAACACTGATGAAGGGTTTTATAAGTGGTTGTAGAACAGGGAAAGATATTTGAGGTGAAAGGAACAACTTGGGAGATGGGAAAATTTAGGGTATTCCAAAGTGATAAGTATAGGATATAGAAGCAGTCTCTGTTAGGAGTACAGAGTATGTTGTAAGAATTTGTTTATGAGGATATATATATAGGCTTTCCAGATCTCCTCTCTACCACATTGCTGACTCAAATTTATCATTCATTTTAATCTTTTGGGGTTATATTCACTTAATGAGTTTATTTATTTATTTATTTGACTCCACAGTATTTTTAATTATATTCTTGTGGGGGATAGAAAAACACAGAAAGTATTTTCTGTGCTTGAAAAATTCAAAATTTATTCAGAGCCACTCATAGGAAATTCAGACAATCCAAGGGCCAACTGAGTGTGTACATAAGCCTTTGTAAGATGTTAGATTAGGATATGGGCTGTGGAAGATTGGAACATATCATGGAACTGGGGAAAATTGTTCTTGGCTTAAAAACAGGTGGTGCCAGGAAATGAATTGAGGAAGAGGCAAAGATTCTAGGAAGGAATGCATATGGAAAATTCGAGTAAGAGAGTTTGACTTAAATGTAAGATATGTGCAGTGAACATACCAGGAAAATAAAATTCGGGCCAGACTTTGTAGGTTCTTAACTGTTGGCTAGCACATTTGGTAAAAACATCGTTAACAACTGATTGGAGATTACCGAAGAAAGACTAAAACAAAAACATGAAAACATAGAGCTGGAGAGGATATTGGAAGCCATTGAATCTCCTCCCCATATTTTATGAAGAGGTTAAATCACTTTGCCAATGCGATATAGGACATTTGGCAGAGTCTGCTTTGGAAAGCAGGTTTCCATAAAGCAAAAACATAAAAATTATATTAGGAATATAAATCTGGCAGATATTCTCCCTCATAATGTTTTTATCACAAACCAAATATGTTACCTGAGTGGCAGAATGCAATAAGCTATTAGCATGAGTTAGTTTATTTTATTAACTAGTTAGTCACCTTGTAATACTGGGCAATTGCATGAGTGGGTGGGTGGTTGGGGGACAGTAAAAGCCTTTGAATAAAAGGCGCTATCATGGAGATCAGATATTCATGACCATGATCAGAGCACATTGGGGGGTTAGGGCTTAAACATATAAATTTCAGAGGGACACACACTCAGGCTATACTGATCAGTGACTTGCCTCCAAGAAGATACAGTAAGGGTGATGGATATACATGACTACCTGTAAGTGATTGAGTGATTATGTTATACAAAATAGTAGCACACATCTTACTGGAATTTCTCTCTTGCTGGTGCTGAGGAAGCAAGAGCTATGTTGCGAAGTCCCACATGGCAAGGGACTGTGGGTGGCCTTCAGCCAACAGCCAGCAAAAACTGAAATCCTCAGTCCTACAATAGCAAGGTACTAAATTTTCCCCAATACCCAACTGAGCTTGAAAAGATATTTTACCAGTTGAACCTCATAGGATGGTATTTGGAGATGGAAACTCTGAAAGATAATTGGGTTTAGATGAGGTCATAAGAGTAAGCTCTCCTGATGAAAGCAGTGTCTGTATGAGAAGAGGAAGACCAGAGTGCTCTCTCTCTGCCATGTGAGGACAAAGCGAGAAGGCAGTCATCCACAAGCCAGGTCATCTGCAAGCTCTCTGACCTTACCAGAAACAGAATCTTCTAGCACCTTGAAATTTGACTCCCAGCCTCCAGAACTGTGAGAAATTAATATCTGTTGTTTAAGCCACCCAATCTATGGTATCTATTTTTATAGCAGCCCAAGAAGACTGATACACTGATCCTGCCACACTCAAGGGGAGGAGATCATACAAGGGCGTGAACACCAGCAGTAGGAATCATGACAGCCACAATTAGACTCTGTCCACCACACTAGATAATCCTGTGGTAGGCATGCTTATTCCCAGTATACTGAAGGGAGCTCTCAGTGAAGGTCAAATGAAGTCAATATTTTTAAATATAAATAAATTTTAGTTAACATACAGTGCAGTATTGATTTCAGGAGTAGAATTCAGTGATTCATCACTTACATACGACACCCAGTGCTCATCACAACAAGGACCCTCCTTAATACCCATCACTCATCTAGCCCATCCCTCACCTACCTCCCACCATCAACCCTCAGTTTGTTCTCTATTGTTAAGAGTCTCTTGTGGTTTATTTCCCTCTCAATTTCCCCCCTTCCACATATTCATTTTGTTTAAATTCTGCATATGAGTGAAATCATATGGTATTTGGCTTTCTCTGACTGACATTTCACTTAGCATAACACACTGTAGCTCCATCCATGCTGTTGCAAGTGGAAAGATTTCATTCTTTATGATGGTTGAGTAATATTCCATTATATATATATACACCACATCTTCTTTATCCATTCATCAGTTGATGGACATTTGGGTTCTCTCCATAGTTTGGCTATAGTTGATAATGCTTCTATAAACCTTGGGGTGCATGTATCCCTTCGAATCTGTATCTTTGTATCCTTTGGGTAAATACCTAATAGTGCAATTGCTTGACCACAAGGTAATTCTATTTTTGGCTTTTGAGGAAACTCCATGCTGTTTTCGAGTGGTTGCACCAGTTTGTATTCCCACTAGCAGAGGAAAAGTGTTTCCCTTTCTCTGCATACTTGCCAATATCTATTGTTTCTTGTGTTGTTAGTTTTAGCCATTCTGACAGGTATGAGCTGGTATCTCATCATGGTTTTGATTTGTATTTCCCTGATGATGAGTGATGTTGAGCACTTTTCATGTGTCTGTTAGCCATCTGGATGTCTTCTTTGGAAAAGTGTCTATTCATGTCTTCTGTCCATTTCTTCACTGGGTTGTTTGCCTTTTGGGTGTTGAGTTTGATAAGTTCTTTATATATTTTGAATCTAACTATTACCAGAGTCATTTGCAAACATCTTCTCCTGTAGGCTGCCTTCTAGTTTTGTTGATTGTTTACTTTGCTGTGCAGAAGATTTTTATCTTGATGAAGTCCCAGTAGTTCATGATTCCTTTGTTTCCCTTGCCTTCAGTGACACATCTCATAAAAAGTTGCTCCAGCCAAGGTCAAAGAGGTTGCTGCCTGTGTTCTCCTCCAGGATTTTGATGATTTCCTGTATCACAGTTAAGTCTTTCATCTATTTGGAATTTATTTTTGTGTATGGTTAAGAAAGGGGTCCAATTTCATTCTTCTGCATGTCACTGTCCAGTGTCCCCAAAACAATTTGTTAAAGAGATTGTCTTTTTTTCCATTGGATATTCTTTTATGCTTTGTCAAAGATTAATTGACCATATAGTTGTGGGTCCATTTCTGGGTTTTCGATTCTGTTCCATTGATCTATGAGTCTGTTTTTGTGCCAGTACCATACTGTCTTGAAGACTACAGCTTTGCAATATAACTTGAAATCTGGAATCATGATGACTCCAGTTTTTTTTTTCTTTTTCAGGATTGCTTTGACTATTTGGGATCTTTTTGGTTCCATACAAATTTTGGAATTGTTTGTTCTAGGTATGTGAAAAATACTGGTGGCATTTTGATAGGGATTGCATTAAATGTGTAGATTGCTTGGGTATAGACATTTTAACAATGTTTGTCCTTCCAATCCATGAGCATGGAGTGCTTTTCCATTTCTTTGTGTCCTCTCCAATTTCTTTCATAAGTGTTCTATAGTTTTCAGAGTACAGATCTTTTACCTCTTTAGTTAGGTTTATTCCTAGTTATCTTACTGTTTTTGGTGCAATTGAAAATGAGATAGATTCCTTGATTTCTTTTACTGCTGCTTTGTTATTGGTGTATAGAAATGCACCAGATTTCTGCATGTTGATTTTATATCTTGTGACTTTGCTGAATTCATGTATTAGTTCTAGATATTTTTTGGTGGAGTCTTTCAGGTTTTCTATAGAGAGTATCATGCCATCTGCAAATAGTGAAAGTTTTACTTCTTCCTAGCTGATTGTATGCCCTTTATTTCTTTTTGTTGTCTGATTGCTGAGGCTACGACTTCCAGTACTATGTTAAATAGTATTGGTGAGAATGGACCTCCTTGTCTTGTTCCTGACCATATGGGAAGGACTCTCAGTTTTTTCCCATTGGGGATGATATTAGCTGTGGGTCTTTTGCATATAGCCTTTATGATGTTGGAGAATGTTACATCTATCCTTACTTGTTGAGGAATTTTTTTAATGTTTAAAATGTTTATTTATTTATTTTTGAGAGAGGGAGAGCAGGATCAGGGAAGGGGAAAAGAGTGAGAGAGAGAGAGAGAGAGAGGGAGAGAGAGAATCCCAAGCAGGGTCTGCAATGTCAGCACAGAGCCCAATGTGGGGCTTCATCTTATGAATGATGAGATCATGGCTTCATCTGAAATCAAGAGTCAGATGCTTAACTCACTAAGCCACCGAGATGCCCCTGATGAGGGTTTTTTTTTTTTAGTCAAGAATGGATGCTGTATTTTGTCAAATGCTTTTTATGTATCTATTGACACAATCATATGGTTCTTATCCTTTTTTTAAGTTATTTTTATTTTTTTAATGTGTATTTACTTATTTTGAGCGGGGAAGGGGTAGAGAGAGAGGGAGAGAGAGGATCCAAGCAGGCCCTGCACTGTCAGCACAGGGACCGATGCAGGGCTTGATCCCACAACCATAAGATCATGACCTGAGCTAAAATTAAGAGTCAAACGCGCAATGGAATAAACCATCCAGGTGCCCCTTATCTTTTTTTTTTTTTTTAATTGTGGTGTATCACATGGATTGATTTGCAAATATTGAATCAGCCCTGTGGCTCAGGAATAAGTTCCACTTGATCATGGTGAATAATTCTTTTAATGAACTGTTGAATTAGATTTGCTAGTATCTTGAGAATTTTTGCATCTATGTTCATCAAGGATATTGGCCTGTAATTCTCCTTTTTAGTGGGGTCTTTGTCTGGTTTTTGGAATAAAAGTAATGTTGGCTTCATAGAATGAGTTTGGAAGTTTTCCTTCCATTTTTATTTTTTGGAGAAGTTTGAGAATAGGTATTAACTCTTCTTTAAATGTCTGGTAGACTTCCTCTAGGAAGCCATCTGGCCAAGACTCTTGTTTGTTTGGAGATTTTTGATTACTGATTCACTTTCTTTGCTGGTTATCAGTCTGTTCAATTTTTCTATTTTTTCCTGTTTCAGTTTTGGTAGTTTGTGAATTTCTAGGAACTTGTCCATTTCTTTCAGATTGCCCAGTTTGTTGGCATATAACTTTTCATAGTATTCTCTTATAATTGTTTGTACTTTTGTGGTGTTGGTTTTGATCTCTCATCGTTCATTTGTGATTTTCTCTATTTGGGTCCTGTCTCTTTTCTTTTTGAGACGTCTGGCTAGGGGATTATCAATTTTGTTTACTCTTTTCAAATAACCAGCTCTTAGTTTCATTGGTTTGTTCTACTGCTTATAGTAGTTGTTGTTGTTTCTATATCGTTTATTTCTGCTCTAATCTTTATTATTAGAGGCTCTAGGCCTTATTTGTTGTTCCTTTTCTAGCTCCTTTAGGTTTAGGTTAGATTGTATATTTGGGACTTTCTTGCTTCTGGAAATAGGCCTAAATTGCAATATACTTCCTGTTAGGACTGCCTTTGCTGCATTCCAAAACATTTGGACTGTCATGTTTTCATTTTCATTTGTTTCCATGTATTTTTAAAAATGTGTTCTTTAGCAACCAACGGAATGGGAAAAGATATTTGCAAATGACATATCGGACAAAGGGCTAGTATCCAAAATCTATAAAGAGCTCACCAAACTCCACACCCAAAAAACAAATAATCCAGTGAAGAAATGGGCAGAAAACATGAATAGACACTTCTCTAAAGAAGACATCCAGGGGTGCCTGGGTGGCTCAGTCGGTTGAGTGGCCGGCTTTGGCTCAGGTCATAATCTCGCGGTCCGTGAGTTCGAGACCCACGTCAGGCTCTGTGCTGATAGCTCAGAGCCTGGAGCATGTTTCAGATTCTGTGTCTCCCTCTCTGTGACCCTCCCCCATTCATGTTCTGTCTCTCTCTGTCTCAAAAATAAATAAACGTTAAAAAAAATAAAAAAAAAAAAGAAGACATCCAGATGGCCAACAGGCACATGAAAAGATGCTCAACGTCGCTCCTCATCAGGGAAATACAAATCAAAACCACACTCAGATATCACCTCACGCCAGTCAGAGTGGCCAAAATGAACAATCAGGAGACTATAGATGCTGGAGAGGATGCGGAGAAATGGGAACCCTCTTGCACTGTTGGTGGGAATGCAAACTGGTGCAGCCACTCTGGAAAACAGTGTGGAGGTTCCTCAAAAAATTGAAAATAGACCTATCCTATGACCCAGCAATAGCACTGCTAGGAATTTACCCAAGGGATACAGGAGTATTGATGCATAGGGGCACTTGTACCCCAATGTTTATAGCAGCACTCTCAACAATAGCCAAATTGTGGAAAAAGCCTAAATGTCCATCAACTGATGAGTGGATAAAGAAATTGTAGTTTATATACACAATGGAGTACTACGTGGCAATGAGAAAGAACGAAATATGGCCCTTTGTAGCAACGTGGATGGAACTGGAGAGTGTGATGCTAAGTGAAATAAGCCATACAGAGAAAGACAGATACCATATGTTTTCACTCTTATGTGGATCCTGAGAAACTTAACAGAAACCCATGGGGGAGGGGAAGGAAAAAACAAATGAGGTTAGAGTGGGAGAGAGCCAAAGCATAAGAGACTCTTAAAAACTGAGAACAAACTGAGGGTTGATGGGGGGTGGGAGGGAGGGAAGGGTAGGTGATGGGCATTGAAGAGGGCATCTTTTGGGATGAGCACTGGGTGTCATATGGAAACCAATTTGACAATAAATTTCATATATTAAAAAAAAAAATTTCTTCTTTAATTTCCTAGTTAAACCATTCACTCTTTAGTTGGATTCTTTAACTTCCATGTATTTTTGGTCTTTACAAAATTTTTCTTGTGGTAGACTTCAAGTTTCATAGCATTGTTAACCAAAAATATGCATGGTATGATCTTGATCTGTTTGTACTTGTTGGGGACTGATTTGTGACCCCATATGTGATCTATTCTGGAGAATGTTCCATGTTCACTTGAGAAGAATGTGTACTCTGCTGCTTTAGGATAAAATGTTCTGAATATGTTTGTAAGGCCATCCAGTCAAGTGTATCATTCAAAGTCATTGTTTCCTTGTTAATCTTTCTGCTTAGATGATCTGTCCATTGCTATAAGTGGGGTGTTAATCTCACCTACAATTATTATATTATTATCAATGATTTTAGTTATTTTTTTATTAATTGATTTATGTATTGGGTGCTTACAATTTGGGAACATAAATATTTACAATTGTTAGATCTTCTTGATGGATAGACCCCTTAATTATGATATAATGTTTTTCTTCATCTCTTGTTATAGCCTTTGCTTTAAAATCTAGTTTGTCAGATATAAGTATGGGTACTCCAGCTTACTTTTGAGGTCCATTAGCATGATATATGGTTCTTCATCCCCTCACTATCAATCTGCAGGTGTCTTTATGTCTAAAACGAGTCTCTTGTAGGCAGCATATAGAAGGATCTTATTTCTTTTTTTATCCATTCTGATATCCTTGTCTTTTGATTGGAGCATCAAGTCTGTTTACATTCAGAGTGATTAGTGAAAGATAGGAATTTAGAGCTATTGTGTTACCTGTAGAGTTGGTGTTTCTGGTGATATTCTCTGGTCCTTTTTGGTCTTTGTTGCTTTGGTCTTCTTTTTTTCTTTTTTTTTCTCTCCACTCAAAGAATCCCCCCAAAAATTTCATGCAGGGCTACATGGAAGTGGTCATGAACTTTAGTTTTTGTTTGGAAAACTCAATCTCTCCTTCTACTCTGAATGACAGCCTTGCCAGATAAAGAATTCTTGGCTGCATATTTTTCCTCATTCAGCACGTTGACTATTTCCTACCACTCCCTTGTGGCCTGCCAAATTTCAGTGGGAAGTTCTGCTAACTTTATGCATCTACCCTTGTAGGTTAAGGACCTTTTGTCCTAGCAGCTTTCAGAATTCTCTATCTTTGTATTATGCACGTTTCACTGTGACATGTTGTGGTGTTCCCCTGTTTTTTTTGATATTGAGGGGAGCTCTCTGTGCTTCTTGAACTTGGATGCCTGTTTCCTTTCCCAGATTAAGGAAGTCTTCAGCTAAAATTTGTTCACATAAACCTTCTTTCCTTTTTCTTGCTCATCTTCTTCTGGAACTCCTATGATATGGATACTGTTTTGCTTGATAGAATTGCTGATTTCCCTGAGTCTACCTTCATGATATAATAGTTTTCTTTCCCTCTTCTTTTCAGCTTCATTGTTTTCTATGATTGTATCTTCTATGTCACCTATTTTCTCCTCTGCTTCTTTAGTCCTTGCTGTGACTGTATCCAGTAGGCTTTTCATCTCAGTTATAGCATTTTTTTATATCAGCCTGACTAATTTTTAGGCCTTTTATTCTGCAGCAAGAATTTCTCTGGTGTCTTCTATGTTTTTTTTTTCAAGCCCAGTTAGTAGCCTTATGACTGTTTTTCTAAATTCTTATTCAGATACATTGCTTATATATGTTAAAAAAATTTTTTTTCTTTAATGTTTATTTATTTTTGAGAGAGAGAGAGACAGAGTGCAAGAGGGGGAGGGGCAGAGAGAGGGAGGAGACACAGAACCTGAAGCAGGCTCCAGGATCTGAGCTGTCAGCACAGATCCTGACATGGGGCTTAAACCCATGAACTGTGAGATCATGACCTGAGCTGAAGTTGGATGCTCAACCGACTGAGCCACCCAGGTGCCCCTGCTTATATATGTTTTGAGCAAGTCCCTGGCTGTGATTTCTTCTTGACCTTTCTTTTATGGAAAAATCACCTCATCTTGTCATTTTGGCTAGGTTTCTGTCTTTTGCATGTTTTGAAAGCTTATGTTTCCTGCACCTGAGAGCACTGCTATATTTTAAAAGGGTCATACACTGTCCAGGGCCTGACACTTCAGGAAGTGTTTCTGGTGTATGCTGTGTGCACTATGCTATTGCATTTTTTGGGTCAGTCCTCTGCAGAGTTCTTTTTTGCTTGCAGTGGGGAGTGTTTGGACCATTAACTAGATGTTCTTTGATTTGTTTGTTAAACTCAGCCTGGAAAAAAAACTCTGATCCAAAAAAAAGAGAAAAGGAAAAGGAATGAAAGAAACCAACCAGACAAAGTACTATAAGCCCAATTTCAAAGAAATAGAAAAAAAAAGGAAAGAAAAAGAAAAGAAAAAAAGAAGCCCGATCCAAAGAAATAAAAAGAAAAGGCAATGATAAAACAAACTAACAAATAAAAACTATAAGTCTGATTCCAAAGGGGAAAAAAAGTAAGCCTCGTCCTATCTCCACCAGAACTGCAAGTGATGCTTTGAAGCACTCAATGTCCAGACTTGGTGCATGCACGGTTGTGCCTGTGCTGGCTTCTGGAGGAAAGGCCCACTGCATTGGCTCAGAGTCAGTCCTTCCCCAATAAATAAGCAGTTGCCAGGCACAGGGGGGCCGGTTTTGGTGTGAGTGGGTCCTGCCTCCACTGGGGGCCACTATGTTGCTCTCTGAAGTTCCACTGCATTGGTGTGAGGAAGAAAATGGCACCATCCCAATCTCTTGTCCCTAGACAAGGGATCTCACATCCCCAGCTGTTCAGGAAGCCCTCACAGAATAGCAAGGGCAGTCAGCTCGCCTTGCACCACAGCTCTCCTGCATTTTTCTTTGGCATGAGGCTAAGATTCAAAATTCAACATCTTAAGAGACCCAGCACCACATGGATCCACTCCCCTTCTCCAGAGTAGAACTTTTCCACACTGTGTCTGATGTTCTTTTCCCAGAAAAATGGTCCCAAGCCTGCACTGTGCACAAAATGTATGATGTAGCACTGCTAAAAGCAGCAACCAGGTCATCTGCCCTCTTTGCGTGCCTCTGTCCCCTGCCAATGAAAGGGCTTTTGCTGGAGCCTGAGGGGTCTTTTGTCCTTGCAGAGGCAATGTACTCTGTTCCAAAAGTATTCCAGGAAGGGGAATCTTCTCTCTCAGTGTGCCCCAGGGATCCCTACACTACACTCTGCGTTCTGAGGCCAGTTCCCTCTCTCTCCCCAGGAGCGCACGCCACAGCTCTGCCCTGGAGAAAGTCACATGACTTTCAAAACCTCAAAGCTTGAACTCCAAACACTGTTTGCAAAAAACCCTGTAACACTCAGTACCTCTCACTCCCCAGTCTGTGGTCCCAAGAGGTTTTCCTCTTGTGTGAACCCCAAACCACACTCTCTCAACTTCTCTTTCTTTGTCTCCCTTTTGTCTCTCCATGGAAAGGGTGCCTTTCCCTCCATGGCACTGCCATTTTTTTCTCCTCCAATTCACTTCCCCATACCTCGCACCTGCCACACTGTCTCCCTCCAACAGTGGAGATACTTCTGCCAGTTCTCAGATCAATTTCCTGGGTGTTCCAAGCAGTCTTGCCCCAATACACCTGTGTTTGAGGGACAAAGAAAGCCCAGAGTCCCCTACTTTTTGTCCATCTTAACTCCCTCCCCTGATTGAAGTCAATTAATTTATCTATTGCTATAAATTTTGTAAATGATAAAGCAAGGATTAAAAACTCTAGTTTGATTGACCCTACTGCCAATCTGTCACCACACAGTGTGACAAAATTGTCATTTTTAATGTGATTTACTACATCCTCTTTCCCTCTCATACCAGAAGTGAATGCTCTGAGGCTGTAAAAAAGGATGGAGTCTTAGGAGAGAAGGAGTCTAGAACCTGAGTTTCTAAATATCTTGCATATCCCTAGAAGAAGTCTGACCCTCAAATATTTGATTGGAATTAGAATGAAAAAGTATTTGAATTGTGCTATGGTCCTGAGGCTTCAGGGTTTATTTACTATAGAAACTACAAACATTTATTTCTCACATTTATAGAAGCTAAGCATTCCAAGATCAAGGTCCCGGAAGATGTGGTGTTCAGTGAGACTCTGTACATGGCTACCTTGTCACTGTGTTCTGATATGGCAGAGAGTAGAGAGCAATGGCAAGCTCTCATGTCTCTTCTCACGAGGGCACCATCTTATTCATGTAAGCTTCAGCCTCATGACCTAATTACCTCACAAAGTCTCCACCTCCTAATATTAAAACATTAGGAGGGGTTAGAATTGCAACATATGAAATTTGAGAAGACACAAACATTCAGTCCATAATACTTTCACTAACATGCTCTTTAAATGTAGCTTCAAGACAAGTCCCCTATCAGAAGGCAGTGCCTAAGTCCCTCCAATATGGAAAATCTTGAAGCTGCCATACCCACCAGAGTTTGGACTAGAGTGTGACTGAACGTGAACACTGCTTATATTGTCTGTGGTATAGCTTTGCTATTCTTTCCCCTTGGCGATCTAAATCCTCTTTATCCCCTTCCTACCTGTTGGCTGCTATCCTGGTCTAATGAGGCTGAACACCTAGTTATCATTTGAACATTATCTGGCATTAAATATTAGAGAAACTTAGAATTCATGATGCTGAGAGTCAACCATCTCTTTCTATCCCTGACCAGATGAGCCCCTTTGGATACCAAAGCAGGTGTGAATCAAATAGAGTGTGCTTTGCCCCTTTGGACATTAAACTAGATTCATGACCGATCCTATAACTAAGTCACTGTCCAACTTCCTTTCATTTTCTCTGCATTCCAAATTAGCCCATTGCTATGGAGATAGTATGACATGTGGCCATGCCCATCCAAATTATGATAAATATGTGATCTTGGCCTTAAGAGAGGTTCTTTTTAGTTGAACAAAAGATGCATCTTTATTTGTAATTGTAACATTAGCTTGTATACAATCCAAGATTTTATGAAAAGTTATCATTACCTTATGGATTCCAGACTTCTTTATTAAGTAAAATCTGTAGTTACCCTGCTTTATAGATGCTGTTTAACGTCTCTATGTTGACTTGAATCCAACCCAAAGTTTCTGAGCCTCTAATTCAATCATGTTTCTCTGAGGTCAATTGTTATTCCATCTTTCTAAAGAAAATGCTGAAAGACCAGTAATCTTAAATATTTCTTGTCCTACTCAAGATTCCAAGGATGACTCAGGGTGATGTTATGTGATGGTTAAGTGGGCAATTTTAGCCTCAGTCTGACACTCTATTCCTGTGGGCAACTCTTAGCCATCATATATAATTCTTTTCACTTCTAAGCTCCAAGGGACTGCTTTCTCCCATCAATAAAAATACCCAAACACGGGGCGCCTGGGTGGCACAGTCGGTTAAGCGTCCGACTTCAGCCAGGTCATGATCTCGCGGTCTGTGAGTTCGAGCCCCGCGTCAGGCTCTGGGCTGATGGCTTGGAGCCTGGAGCCTGTTTCCGATTCTGTGTCTCCCTCTCTCTCTGCCCCTCCCCCGTTCATGCTCTGTCTCTCTCTGTCCCAAAAATAAATTAAAAACGTTGGAAAAAAAAAATTAAAAAAAAAAATACCCAAACACAAATATAACAAAGGAGATTAATCCATAGTTTCCCTTCAGAAGGGTGTTTTTACATAGTAGAAAGAAGAAAGGTTTTGGGAGATAGCATCTTTCCAGCAAGGAGTTAGGTGAGATTTTTGCCAATATCTGGATGGCTCCCTTCCCCTCACCATATTCCAACCCACATTTTCATGCTGCATCTAATTTACTTTCTTCTTAAAAGTTTTCAATGATTCCTTGTCAGCAATATTAATTAAGTGGCTTTAAAAGACTGTGCCATCTATCTTTAGATTTTGTACACAGACTAAAAACAGAGAAATTATTGTTTTACTACATAAAACCATGGAAACATGGAAAGTATCTTCTGTTCTGAGGAATATATATTGTATATTATAAATATGTGTCTTGTTCATTATTTTTTAAATTTATGTTTACTTATATCATGTGTTCTATTTTTTTTAATGTTTATTTATTTATTTTTTTGAGATAGAGAGAGACAGAGCATGAACGGGGGAGGGTCAGAGAGAGAGGGAGACACAGAATCTGAAGCAGGCTCCAGGCTCTGAGCTGTCAGCACAGAGCCCGACGCAGGGCTCGAACTCACGGACCGTGAGATCAAGACCTGAGCCGAAGTCGGATGCTCAACCGACTGAGCCACCCAGGCGCCCCAATGTGTTCTATTTTTTTAAAGTTTATTTATTTATTTTGAGAGAGAGACAAAGTGCAAGCAGGGAGAGAGAGGATGCCAAGAAGGCTCTGTGATGTCAGCATGGAACCTGACATTGTGCTCAAATTCACAAACAGTGAGATCATGACCTGAACTAAAATCAAGAGTCAGACGCTTGAGTGACTGAACAACCCAAGTGCCCCTCGTGTCTCCTGTTCTTAGTGAATGTATTTTAAGATAAATAGGAACCATCCACTTGTCCATTCACCTATCAATTCACCCATTCACTCATTCCACATTTTTTTGAACTAGGAACTGTTGGGGTTACGTGATGAATAGGACAGAACCTTACATTTATGGAGCTAATGCTAAGTCCATTTGATCCCTTTCCCCCATTTTGATTGAGAAACTTTTACTTTGTTTCATTATTTTCTGAGATGTAACTTCGATTGGGATTTGAGGAGCCAGTTACTTTTTAAATATCCCTAGAATACATGTGAATCCTCCAGGGTTTCTAGAGCTCAATCCTCATCAGGTTTTTTGTTTGTTTGTTTGTTTTTAAATAGTTTTTCTTCTCAAAAGAGAGGAATATATTGAAAGAACTAAAATCTTGTCCTATAGGTCAAGAGTAAAATGTCTACCAAACACCGGGTGGACGTAAGATCTTCATGGTTCCCTCACTCTCACTTTCTAATTTTTCCTCCTATTAGTTGCTTGTAGGAGAAATGGCACCCAGCGGTGTGTCTTTGCAGTGACTTCCCTCTGTTATGACTTCTGGGGCAGACTTTTGGTGACCATTCTAATGATGATGATTCCCATTGGCAGCTGCTCTCAACACGCACATGGTGAAAGGAAAACTCCCTGGCTGTCCCTGTCAGTGATGGCAACTGCTCTCAATCTCCATTATCTTCTGAGGGAGTGGCCTATCACAGGGAGGGGTTTTGAATAGCAGTTCCTGTCGGCAGGTGGAGAAAAATCCTTACTTCCTGTTCCTTCCGGTGACCCCTGCCTTTCAGAAAGGATGAGTCCACAAAGGTTTTTCAGAACGGACAATGTGGTATCTTCTGGAAGACAAGTCTGAGTCCTCAAAATTGTCCTCATGACATAATATTAGACGGTGTCACATTCTTTAACTCTCCCGTTACACTCTTGGTTGTGTCAGACTCCTTTTTGACTCAACACGGCTTCTTCTACTTGCTGAGGGGCACAGGAAGCTAGAAACTGTTCTCTTTTTCCCAGCAGTGTCTGAATCCGGGTAACTGGGAAATTTTTAAGTTCTACCCACTTACTCATTTAACATTTTTCTTGACTGTCCTTTTTAATAACTGTTGGGGCTATAATAGTAGCTATGATATAACTCTCGAGGCTCATAATAGTTTTCACATATAAATATTAATATCCACACAAATACATAATTAATTGTATGTACAATTACAATTAAAGGGAATTTAATTCCCTTTACATACAATACACTACATACAATACACTAAAAGGGAAACATAGGGTGCTATGAAAGAAGGTAATGATGGGAAGGGGTTCGAGGTTAAGGCAGCCCTGGGAAGGTGACACTTACGTTCAGATCTGAAAAGCTTGCAAACACGGGGTATCTTTATTTAGGAATTGGAGCAGTATAAGAGCAATGTAATTGTCAGGGTGATATATACCAGACACAGATCATAAGTGTTGAGATAAGTTAGAGATATCCCAGGGGAAGAAGCCAAATGTCAATTTGGATATATCAATCTAATCTAAAGAAACCTAGTTCAAATGAGTAATATATAAGTATGGGTGTCATCTTTAGTTACATGATAATTACAGCCTCTAGACATGTATATTACAATCACCTAGGGAGAAGGTGAGGTGTCAGTGGATACAGGGTCGCTCACACTGAGCCTTGAGTAGCTCCCACACTTAATGGCTGGTGGAGGAAGAGAGGTTTCCCTATCATACATTCTCCCTGGAAGCTTAGACATCCTCCATGCTTTGTAAGTTTAGAAAGTGATTTATACACATGTCTTTATAGCCTTAAAAAAATGAGGGACTATGAAAAGCTATTTTTGTGGCTATCAAGTTAATGCCCATCTTCTTCATTAGACTGAAAGTCGAATGATCGCAGAGAATGCTTCACTTGTTCATCCAACTCAATACTGAGTGCCTGGTCCATACGGGAACTCAGGAGGTTTTTGCTGAATCAATCTATCTATCAGAGCCTCTGGAAATAACATAGCAATTTAAACAACTGAAATAGGATTAAGTGCTCCGGCAAAGGGAATAACTTAGAATAACCATAATAGATATCTAGAATAACCATAATAAACCAAAAAAATTATAAATAACCGTAATAAATAAATAGAATAACCATAATAAGAAGGGAACAACTTAGAATAAATAACCATAAATAAATATAACACATGCACACAAACACACCTACAACAAGAAAATTCACTGATGAAATGTTAAAATATGAATATTTCAGGGGTGCCTGTGTGGCTTAGTCAGTGAAGCAACCAACTTGATTTCGGCTCAGGTCTTGATCTTGAGTTCCATGAGATTGAGCCTCGCATAGGGTTCTGCACTGGTAGCATGACTCCCCTGCTTGGGATTCTTTCTCTCTCTGCCTCTCCCCTGCTTGCACACATACTTTCTCTCTCAAAATAAATATATAAGAAATGTGAATATTTCATTTTTAGAAAACTCTATGTAATAGAATGTGTTGCTAGATCTGGAGAAGAAAACAGAAAGAAAAAGCATACAATTGAGGTCAAGATAGTTGGTAAGAACTGAAATAAGCTTGATAAATTTCTCACATAAATTCTTCAAGGGAGATGCAGCACCATGTTCACCCTCAAAATAACCAACCTCTGAAATAAAGTTTGGTTCATAGTTGCCATAGGTCAAGTGGCTGCTGTAGAGCTCCAGGAAAAAGAAAATATAATCCCTTTGTTACTGCCCTTCTATGCCAGGAAGTAAAAAGGTGATTGTGACTTATATTTGCAGAATTTTTTTTCAGTGTGCAAGTATCAGAAACCCAAGCTAGGAGCAGGATGAAAGAAAAGAGAGAGAGAGAGAAAGAAAGAAACGAAGGACAGAAGGGACGAAGGAAACCTATAAGACAGAAAAAAAATTACATCGTCTTATTAAGGTAATGGTTATACAAACAGCACAAAAGCCCTAAAAATTGGTGTAGTCAGTATTATATTTGGGATTGGATTTATCAGAAATATTAAGATTCAAAATTCTCTTTTTCATCAATTTTTAAATTCTCACAGTGAGCATGGCACTATTAGAGGCAAACACATTATGTGATATTGATCTGTAAATTAGCAATGATAATAGTAATACTTTTAACTCCTTTATAAATGAAAGGTTTACTGCAGAAGCCCACTTGTGTTACTAGACTAATTTGACATGTAATTTGACACGATAATTGTTACTAAAACAACAAACTGAAATCCACTATATAGGATAGCCTCACTTTTCCACATGACAGAAAAATCCATTCCTGTTATTGTTAAATAATACTATTTTAGTATTAACCATTTTGGGCTTAAATTAACAGTTGTCCTAATTATTTTACAGGTTTCAGAATTTCAGCATTTATCTGGGAGATTATTCTAAAAAAGCCTATGACTATGTTAGGTGTATATATGTAGAGAACTGATAATAAATTTAAGATTATATTCCTAAGATCTGTTTGTAAATTGGGTTGCTTAGAACCCATGATGTATTTTTCCATAGAATAATTATATTATCAGATTTGATGTTGTTGAAATAACATTATTATATTTTCTAAGGTTCATGTTCCTTTAAAGTTTTGAAGGTTTAAGGTTTGTATTAAATAGGCTTCCAGTTGTTGGCCTGGGAGCACATTGATTATTTATAATAACTTCTTCTCTAGGAAAATGCATTCCAAACTCCAATGGAAGATACCAGAAACATGTGCTCCCCTCCCTGGGTAGCAGCTCCTCCAGCATTGGCACTAGGGGCCAGGGTTCAGTTGAAAGATGAGTTTGAGCATTTATAACTGATAACCCTTTAGATGCGCAATAGATATCCACGGGGGAAGCCACTGTCCGGGTGTTCTGTTTGGTAGAGGACAGAACCTTTCCCCCCATTACCAATGCGGACTTTATTCTTATACTTCTGAGGCCAAGAGCCTCTAAGAAGGCTCCCATTGGTCACTATGTCCTGGCCTTCATGCTGTTGTATGACCCCCTCCCCCTGAGTGACAGCTAGATTTAGCCACTGAGTTAATGAATAGAATGTGGTAATTGTAATGAATCTCCCTTCTGGGATTTGCTAACACAAAGCCTGTGGCTTCTTTCTTGCGTCTTCTCTCTCTCTGGCTCCTTCTAAGGGAAACCACCTGCCATTTTGTGAGAGTAAAGGAACAACATTTTCTCTTCATTTTTTAGTGTACTTAGGAGTAAATATGTAACTGTGACCTATATTACATTAGAAAGAAAGCAAAAAGGATGTTAACTACACTTACTGTGGTGATCATTTTGCAATATTTATGAACATCAAATTATTATATTGGACACCTGAAACTAGAATGTTATATATCAATTATACCTCAATTTAAAAAAAGAAAGCAAAATGCTCTTTTTAAGAAAATTACTTACAAAATTGTAAAAGACACATTTTCCACTATGGAAAACCTGAGAAGTATAAAAGCAAAATACCAGATATTCACCATGTCACCTTTTAAAGAGAATTGTTTTTAACACGTCAATGTATTTCCTTCTGATCACTTTTCCAGGTGCTTTTTTTGTTTGTTTGTTAAACTAGTTAAGGAGTTGTATCATAGATAATTTAAGATGATTTTAAGAATTAACTTTTCATGAAAAGCATTTTTCCATCTTACTTCAAACTCTTATAAGATGTTTTAAGGGAGATTTAACCTATTTCATCATTTGAATATATCATAATTTGCTCACTTATTTCCCTATTTGTGGACATTAAGATTGTTCCAAAATTTGTACTTTTATAAGCATATTTGCTTATGTGTACATTTTCCTTAGGATGGCACTTGTATTGCTGAGTGAAAGAATATGACCATTTTGAAAACTTGTAGTTATTATTTCCAAATTACTTCCAAAAATGATTGAAACATTACACAAGTTTATATGCTAACAGGTAATATATGAATTTGCCTGCCTCCATTGTACTGAAAATTAACATAAAAACAAACGCTTTGCTAATTTGATGGTCAAAAAAACCACTCCGTTTTTCATAAATCATTTTTTAATAGTTCAGAGGTTTACTTTAGTCCACAGATGGTTTTTATTAACGAGGTTTTATAACTACAAATAGTAGCAGGCAGTGAAGAGACATCAAACCAGAAGCTAGTGAAATTATTATTCACTAAATTATTATCACTCAACAATTTTTGAAGGCAGAATTTAATTATATATTACTGCTAACAATGCTCCTATTCAAAGGTACTCATGGCGGGTTACTTTGTCTCATCTTGCAAATTCCAAATTGCTACTCTTATCTGGAAACTTACCTCCTCCTCAGCCCTCCCGCCCACAGTCCAATGTATTTCCAAGGGTGGTTGGGGACCTCTGTGCGCCAGAATAGCACACAATGTTCCCTGAATGTAATTGAGATCTATTAGATTAATATCTCTAGGTCCTGGAAATCTGATTTAAAAAAAACAAAACAAAACAATAGACTCTTATGTGCCTGTGAATAAGGTGAATTTTATTTTTACTGTATCTTTGCTTTAAATTTTACTTCTATGAGTTGAGGACTTTTTTTTTTTCTTTGTTTTGCTTTTATGCAAAACTTGTAACTCTTCCCAGAGGTTAATAAGTCTCTGGTGAATCTAATTATAAACTGGCAATAAAGAGCTGTCTCTGAAATGCTTGCATAAATGACCTGTGGTAACTGCGGAGGGAACACTGCCACATTTGGGATCTTTTTAATTTAAGTAGTGTTTGGTAAATCAACTCCTCATTGAAAAGAATGTTAATTCTGATACCCAGACACCCACACAGTCACCATTTTGCCTGACAAAGAGAAGAGACCTTCTCATTTTAGACGTTTTAAGGAAGCACATTTAGCATAACCTAGAAAAAATTAATTTTAACTCAAAAAACCCTCAGAGCACTTGATATTTCATTAAAATGCAATGCAGAGGCTGAAAAATACATTAGCTTTGAAAGAAGATTTGAGCTGGAGTTCTAGCCGAGCCACTGGCGAGGAATGACTATCTCTGTGCCTCAGTGTTTCCTCTGTGAAACGGGGATATTAACAATTGTCATAGAGCTTCCCAAGGTTGTGGTAAAGATCAAAAACAATAACATGGGTGAATACGATTTGAGCCTCAGCTTTTGCAATGCTTGGTGGACCTGCTGCCTTTCTTTGTCTTCCCACCATGGACATTGTTCCTCTGCCTGGCTTAGTGTGCCTGGTATGAATGAACCAAGAGCTTATTTCGTAGAGCTTAAACCATCTCTTTTCTTCCCACGTCTCTTACAAATCAGGCCATCAACCATTATTTTTAAATTGCTGTTGAATTGCATCATTAGGAGTTTCTTTAAGGAGATTTGTCATTCCTTTTGTGAGGCATTCCACGATTTTTATTCTTCTGGAGTTTTTGAAAAGCAGGGCTCCTGTCACTGTGGTTTCTTTGTTTTAACTCTCCAGAGAAACGTAAATGACTGCAATTTTCACAACACCAGATCGTGGAAGAGAGCGTTGGATGAGTGAACCTGACTTTCACAGAAAGTAAAGTAAACATTTTATGGCTCTCGGCATTTACAGCTTTTCTTTCCCTCAGCACGGAGGCTGTCAGCTGTCATGTTGAAAGCAGAGTAAATGGACAATGAAGCAACACTCTGCAAGGTTTGCACATGTTCATTAGGGGTTGTTCATGGAAGGTCTTACAGCAGCCATTACCCAAGCCGCTTTCAAGTACGCAGCGGTGGCTGGGATTTTGCACTGCAGAAAAGGGCAGTCTGGCAAGAGGCAGAATGGAAGTAAAGGGAGTGGGAAGTGAGGTAGGGCAGAAATGTTGGCCTATAATCAAGAACCTCCATTTAGAATGGCAGGTTTTTTTTTTTTTTCCTGGACCTTAACCTGCCCTTGGAGGGGAAAAAAGTAATAAAGCGAAAATGAAGTGCCCTTGAGGGGGATAAGGGGCGGAGGAGGGGGTGTCAGCCACAGTGGACCTTTGACAAGAATCTCAGTCATTTATATTTGAACCCATTCCCAGAGGGTGAGCTCGCCTTTCACTGCTGGGAACAATTGTCAGGCAGCAAATAATAGAGACAAAGAGTGAGTGCATTTCCCGAGTCAAGGAGCCAAGGAGCGAGCCTCGCAGAAGTCCTTATTCTCTGTCCTGTTTGTTCCTGTTGCCAAAAAGCTGGCATTTCGTTACTCTGCATTCACACTCTTCTCCCCTCTCAGCTCTTTGGTTACAGTAAACACGATTCAGAGGGTTTTTGTTTGTTTGTTTTTTTGTTTGTTTGTTTGGTTTTTTTTTTTTACCTTTTATGGTCAAGAGCAATGTATAACCCCGTATTTCCGAGGTGACAAATGCATGTATTTCCACCTCCACAAAAAAACGGACATAAAGGAAAACTTCTTACTCTCCCTCCCAAAGCTCCCCAGTCTCTTACCTTAGCCACAGGAGAGACTGCTGCTCTCTGAATTGAATTGGTTATTCATGGGCCAAGGCCTCAGTGGTCTTTTAGAAGTGAAATTTGTGTTCAAAGAGCAGATTACCACATCATATTATTATACGTGTGAACTGGGATTTCCTGGAATTTTCATCAATACACTAAATATAGAATCAAATATATAATGTGGTTCATTCATAGTTCTTGGACTTGAAAATGAAGACTATGAAGGGCAGAAGCCCTTGCATACCATCGAGGGTGGGTATCTAAAAGAATACTTGGAGAACTGTCTAAGTAACCTAGGTTTATGAAGGAAAGTTCTAGATCATGGCTATGGTGAAAGCTGTGCTAGTGGACAGAGGCATCAGGGGCTCCTCTGCATTTCTGGGATGTCTGGAGACGAAGATGGTGTAATTAAAAATGATGATTACATATAATTCATAGTTCATGGATTAGGTATAATTGAGATAAATCTTAGCATCTAGGTGAACTTTGAGATCATTTCTTTAGGAGAGAGAAATATAGATTTGAGAATATTTCTGCTACCTGTGAACTCTGACTTTGGGTAAGTCACTTATGGTCACAGATTGCTGCTTACTTTGTGGTAAAAGGAGAATATAACCAAGCCTGGCCTAATTTCAGAAATACTATCACAATAATTTGATTCTTTTTTTTTTTTTTTTTTTAATTTTTTTTTCAACGTTTTTTTATTTATTTTTGGGACAGAGAGAGACAGAGCATGAACGGGGGAGGGGCAGAGAGAGAGGGAGACACAGAATCGGAAACAGGCTCCAGGCTCCGAGCCATCAGCCCAGAGCCTGACACAGGGCTCGAACTCACGGACCACGAGATCGTGACCTGGCTGAAGTCGGACGCTTTAACCGACTGCGCCACCCAGGCGCCCCACACAATAATTTGATTCTATAAAGACTCTACAGCAGTGCTCCATGTGGTAGGGGTTCACAAATGGTAGGCAGTATTTATTATCAAAAAGTGCTTTCAACATTTAATTCTACTGTACTTACTAACGATGCTATGAAATTATTAAGATGCTGGAGAATCAGAGAAAAAGTTTAAGATACCGGTTAAGAGACTACACTTTGGAGCTGTACTGGTTGGGAGTCGTTTAGTAGCTGTGTGACCTTGAGCAAAATATTTGACTGTTGTCATTCCCTTTACTCATCAGCTGAAATGGATTAATAATACGACTCACTTATTGAGTCACTGTGAGGATTAAATGAGCTGATACATATAGAACCTTTGAAACTGTGCCCTGCACAGGGTAAATCTTAGGTCGGTTTTTGCTTTTTTATTATCAATGTTATTATTTCTCTGTTTGAGGCCGTATATTCCTGAAGGTCACGTTCTAATGCAAGAAAGCAAGGGCCATACTTCATTTAAAAAATGTGTTCAATGAGTGTTGCCACTTGGGTTCTCCCAGAAGCATATTTGGGCAGTGTAAGTTTTTAGCAAGTGTCTTTAGAATAAACCCCATGGAAGGGGCAGGAAGGAAGCAGGATTGAGCAGAGAGAGAACTGGGCTGCAGGCACAGTTGAAGGATAGCTGACTCCACAGAGAGCAGGGTGTTGGGCTGTGATACTGTGATTTATTATAACAAATAAATATAAATATATATTTGGTCTTTAACCTTGTTCCTGGCTCACAGCTCCCCAGACTCTTGGAATTTCCTGCGTAGAGAGTGATAAAAGTATCTCTTGTTACCTTAATGAGGCAACTTTTGGAAAGCACCTAAGAATGGGTGCTGGTTGACAATGGACCCAACTTCCAGGATTGGAACTTTTAGTGTCAATCTCTGACCCCTGGGGAGGGGAGAGAGCATGGGGCTGGAGGTTGAATCAACTGCCAATGGCAATGATTTAATCAGTCATGCCTATGTAATGAAGCCTCCATAAAAATTCAAAAGGACAGGGATGGAAGAACTGCTGAGCGTTGGTGAACTTGTAGAGATCTGGGGATAAGTGGCATTCCTGAAGAGAGCATGGAAGCTCCATGCTCCTTCCCCATACCTTACCATGCTGTTTCCATCTGGCTGTTCCTTAGTTATATCCTTTTATAATAAACCAGTGATCTAGTATGTAACATGCTTCTCTGTTACATACACGTTTCTCTGTGACTCACTCTAGCAAGTTAATCAGACCCAACAAGAATTTACCACGGGAACCCCTGATTTATAGCCAATCTGTTGGAAGTACAGGTAACAGCCTGGACCTCCTAAGGGAGGTCACAGGGAGCTCCAATCTGTAGCCAGTTGCTCAGAAGCACTGGGAGGAACCTGGTCTTGTGACTGGAGTCTCAAGTGGGGAGGCAGGAGGGCAGTCTTGTAGCAGTGAGGCCTTAGCCTGTGAAATTTGATGCTATCCTTGGGTAGGTAGTGCCAGATTGAGTTGAATTCTTGGACACCCTGCTGGTGCCTGGGAATTGTTTATTGGAGGTGTGGGGACCCTTTCCAACACGCACTGTAAACTGAGTCTCAGAACAACCATTTATGGGAATAAATGGTCTCATCTTAGTCAGTCATTGGATGTGGGCCTCCCTAGAGAGGACCTGATTTGGGCAATCCCTGAAGGGAACAAGAGCTGAGGGGATATCTGCTTACAGACCTCCTAACAGATGGAGCAGCAAGTCCTTTCTTAAAGGGGGATGTAGGCAGCACATATTTTTGGCTTTCACAGAAATACTGACTTGCCAGGCACTGAGACAATTATATTTCAGTGTTTGAAAACATCTGTATTTCTGTATAATCTGCAATTCTGTACAAATGGTACTTTTCCATTCACTGATCTATTCAATAGCCTCTAAGCTGCCAGAGGGCAGGTACTGTGTTTTAATTATTCACGTTCCAAGTATACAAAACAGTGTTCTGTGCACAGTAGCTGCTAAATAAATGTTATTACGCAAATAAGCAAGTGAGTGGATGAACGGTGAGAGCATAAATCAAGATTCAGAGTGAGGATTGTCAGATCATAGAAAAGAATGATACAGATTAGCTTACCTCACATGAGAACCATTGGATGGTGTGGGACAGTTGGGGCAGGGGAAGATATAAGCTCATAAACCTTGATGCCTGAAAATAAGGGCTTCAAATGGATTCAACCACTGGATTTAAAGCTAAGCTTGAAGATGAATATGGACTCTGTGTGTTGAGACTTTCCATATGATGACCATCTGATGAAGGGGACAGTACTTTAAAATAGTCCATAAAAATTTTTGGAATAAAATACATTATTAACCGTACTTTCACCCCTTCAGAAATGGGGGCATTTTAGAAAACAAACAGAAATACTGGCTCTGCTGTTTTTTAGATTTATTTTATAGGTTGTTTGTGTAGCTTGCTTACTGAGGATATGTTTATTTTTAGTGCTGAGAATATTAAAAAATCTGAAGGTATGTTGAAGCATTTGCCTCTGATTCTGGCACTTGAATTAGACTAATACCTATGAAGGATAAGACAGCTGGTCTTCAGAAATTTGACTGTAAGTATTGTCTCTTTTTTTTTAATCTTGAAAATTGCTAATGTTCACATAAAAAGAATATTTATTTTTTTAGGTCTCATCCCCAAAGACCTTCTTCTACATATGAAGAAGTTTTCTTTTCTATTTCATGATAGAGAATAGTAGCTTTTCTCTGGTTACAAGTTTTAAATTTTCTAATGTTTAGACCATTCTCTGTGCCTTAAAGGTAATTCAACATTTTGAAATAGGTATTGTGTTTTCAGGATTAGCTAAGCATGCTAAAACTTCCATTTGATGCATTGATTGTATCTCCTATAAGGACTGGATGTATATCAATTCTGTGGTCTAGAAACCACTTCAATAATAATGCAAATCCAGGCACCTGGATGGGTCAGTCAGTTAAGCGTCCGACTTTGGCTCAGGTCATAATCTCACGGTTTGCGGGTTTGAGCCCCGCGTGGGGCTCTGTGCTGACAGCTCAGAGCCTGGAGCCTGCTACCAATTCTGTGTCTGCCTTTCTCTCTCTGCCTTTCCCCTGCTTGTGCTCTTTCTCTCTCTCTCTCTCTCAAAAATAAATAGACACTTTTTTTAAAGTTTAAAAGATAAAAAAAAATAATAATGCAAATCTATCAGACCACAGCATCTTAAAAAAAATTGGACTGAGACAGTTTTTCAAAATTAAATTTTGAATAATACCTTAGGTATCAAATACACACACACACACACACACACACACACACACAACACAACACTTCACTGTCTTCCTTCCTGTATGTTCCTATGACTCGACAATGGCTATAGTTTAATCAAGACTCTTAAGAACATAAGAGAATTACTTTTGAAGCTCTTCAGGCTCTTAGCAGAAGGTCACAGTGATTACCAGACACTACAGGCATAGTATCTTAGAATTCTATGCTGTCACTAGCATAACATAAGTTAATATTGTCTGAGAATTAGATTAGCAACTTCAAGTAGTCTCTGATTCTTCAATATTTACATCCTTCATGAAATCTCAGGCATAATCACTCTGGCCATGACTGTGAGACAGCTGCTATGTCTCAGCTCAGCCTGTGACCTTGGATTGCTTCCCATAGGGTGTCTGTTGCAGACTTTCCACCTCAGTGCATCCACACCTTGTTATCAAAGCAAAAATAACTTTAATTTGTAATGTTCTCTCTATTATGAACTATCTGGCCAATCTGCAAGAACTACCTCAAAAAGCCAGTTGGTCATTTTTAGCACGTATAGTGAAACAGGCTCTAAATTAGTTAAGTTTTCCTCCGTCGATTGATAGAGTCTCTTGTTGGGTAATCTAATTTCACAGTCTTCCTGTGTCCCGCTCCCCACCCCCGACTTATTCCTTTTGGTGTTGAATCGACATGATTTTCTATAAATTTCTGTAAATCCCAAATTTAATGAGTACTTCTTATTATAATTAGGCTGACAAAGAGTAGTTTTCAAAAGCATAAACAGGCTTTTAATAGAGCCTTTGGTGACTAGAGGAGTTATTTATATACATCAGAAGAAAGCATTATGAGTAGGAAGGAATGAGATATGAGAAAAAGCCAGTGATTTCTAAACTGTTGTGTCTGATTTTTGTATTTGAAGCTGCCTCTCTTCTCAGAAAATTAAACTTTTATTTATTTTTTATTTCATTGTTATTATTATTATTATTATTTTGTTAAGTAATCTCTATTCGCAGCTTGTGGCTTGAACTCACCATCCTGAGATCAAGAGCCGCATGCTCTACTGACTAAACCAGCCAGGCACCCCAGAAAATTACATTTTTAAAAATTCTATTTTATTCTCCTTACAAACCAGGACTTTGGCTGCAAACAAAAGAAACTTAAATAGACAGCAATTTTGTTAGAAGGATCTCAGGTGGCTCAACAGAGTTGTTCCAGGTGGAGGAAACAGGTGAAAAACAAGAGTGCAGTTGTGGCCAACACCCAACTCCCTGACAGGAACAGCCACACAGGACAGTGACCATGAGCACATTCTCATGGTCACAGCACTATGTGCTGGATGCTGCCCACCTGGACACCTGCTGCCATGTTGCTGGGCTCCTGACTTCACTGCTACTGGGAATAATCTTCGTCTCTGAGCCCATCATCCATTCTTTCAAGATGCAAAAAATGTGATTGAGCTCAACTGGATCACCAGTACAGCATGGGAAGTGGGAGGAGAGGAAGCAGAGCCTAGGGCTTGCCTACACTGCCCCCAGTGGCCCCCTGCTCCCCACCTTGAGATTTCCAAACATAGGAGGTGTGTTTCCATGCTGTGCAAATACATCCTGGCAAATGTCTACTAGATCGAGTTCCTGTTTTGGAGGCGTTCCTTTCAGTAGTAGATACAGAATAAGAACAATAAAGTGCAGAATGCCCTGAGATACATTAGCCTTGCACTCAATTCTGGTGTCAACAATGGCCCTTAGAATCCATTTAAAACTACAGTATCAAGAAGAGTGTTGACAACGGTAATAGCTCTAGAAGGGAATACACTCAGTGGTTCTTATTATCTTGAGTTAATAAACCCCATGAAAATAGTTTTTCAGTTCTTCAAGTTTGATGATTCAATCAGTGGATTGTCCTTTCCTCGTTTCTATTTCTCTAGCTGACTTTAATCCAGCAATTTTCTGTTTAGGATCACCTTTGTCATAGGGAGTTGAATTAGAACAGGAAGAGTTAAATTTCACATTGAGTGAATGTTTCTCCTTATTGTTGGCAGTGTGGGCAAAAATTTGGGGCCCAAGTTGAAAATGTGGCTTTATGTTTTTTATTTCTTATTTTGCTCTAATCTTTAATAGATTTACCACCCAACAAATATTTATGAAATGCCTTCTCTGCACATGCAGGGAAATATTCTTTGAGGTTTTTCTTTTCCATCTAGTGATCCTTATTGTCATATTTATTCACTTGCTTTTCCTCTCTTTTTCATAATATCTTTTTTACTTTGGTATTTTGGGTAAAACGCTATAAATACAAAAATAACTGTCAGTAATCAAAGTCATGAATGACATGGAAAAGACATCAATTTATGATCTGCTATAAATTCAAAGCATTTAGGTTGGCAACATGGGGACATAGAGATGATACAAATGTGATCCTGAATCAGAAATGTTTTGATGTTTAAAGGAACTTGAAACAATTCATTAAACTATTGCCAAAAACAAAAATGAGAAAGGTAGGAACCCCAAGCCTACCTACCTCCCAATTGTGCATAAAGTTGGTCAGGCTGCACCCCTTGTAATTATCTTGCAGATTGCTTTTGGCATTTGACCCCTAGTTAATAGAGCCATTGTAAGATTTTATATTCTTCCTATGAAAATCAAACGTAGGATAGATTAGAGGGTTTTTTTTTTTCATGTTTTGATGATTGGTAAAAGTCTTTTTCACAAGGGTAACTTTCCCTAAGTAAAGTAATCAAGGCACATGATTTGCTAATTGATGCACAGGGAAGTGCTTTAATGAATTATTGAAGCATTTGGCTCAGGTGTTGTCTCCCAGGGACAGAATACAGAATTACCGCTTAGCAATTAGACCGTCAATGTTCCTTACCCAGTTGACCATAATTAAAATAATTTTATTCTTGGTTTGATACTGGGAATTAAAACTCACACCTCAGTTACCTGGTAAAAGGGTTTCAAGGTTAATGGCATGAGACATGAGGGTTTTAAAAATGCCAACCCATGTTCTTCCTCTGAATATAGAATTCCTCAATCATTCATGTCTGATTAAAATTGTATTTGACTAATTGATAATGACTTTTCAATTAGGTAAAAGCATATTTTATTTAGAAATTACACTTATTTACATTGATTTCTCTCCTCTTCAGGATGTCTGGGCTTCTGTATCCAATTTGATCTAACTGCCACAACTACTAGGAAGCAAGGGTAACTGACAGTCATTCCCCAAACACAGGCTGATATAATCAGGCTTTGGAGAGGGCACAGCATGAAGTCATAGTTTTATTTTGGAAGACTACTTAGGAAACTTCCCCAGTCCCCACAAGAATATCCACTGAGGAGTTTCACTGAGTGTGAACGGGGAAATGGAAACCGACAGCTTGTGAGATCATGCTCTTTTCTGGTTGTGGTCATCACAAGAATTTCTCCAGGTGAGGGAAGATTTATCACAAGCAACATGCATTCCAACAATTCCCTTTTCTGTCCATCTTTGGAGAAGTACTGAAGGGCTGTGAAGCACCAAAGTGGGGGCAGCCTCCTACTGTCTACCTGGTAACCAGGAGCTGGAATAGAGATCCTCTCCAGTTCTTCTGGGGGCTGGAGGAGGGAGACAGTTGTTTCTGCCCTTGGCATTGCCAGACAGGAGAGGTGACCCTACTACCCCTGAGGGAACAGTGGCCGCAACTGCCAAGGCCTCGTTACCAGGTAGAGCTGACTCACCATTAGCGTAGCTGAGCTTTGGGGTGTCAACAGAGCATAGCTGGCCCCCTGAGGTCCTAAGCTTCCTCAGGGAATGAGGTGATTTCTGTGGATGTCATATATTCATGGAATCATACATTCATGGAGACAAGTCTATGAAGGGAAGTCATGATCAGTTCTGTCTACTTGATCTCTAATTTCTCTCTTACGCTCTAGAGCCACAGAAATAATTTTGTGTCTCATTACACTCTTAACCAATCTAAGTACCTTCAGTTTGTTTCCACTCTAAATATCCTGGAGTCTCTACCCTGTTGCCAGAGTTATTTTCCTAAAAACACAGATAGGATCATGTAGTCTGCTGCTCAAAAACCTCCTATGGGTTTTATTTAAAGAATAAAATCTAAAGTTTTAAGATTAGATTTATACATACCATAGGTGGACTCTACACTATGATTTTGGTTTTAACACTGACAACAACTCCCCATGGAGATAACACTGGGGTCTAACTGGGTAATTCATCTTTGCCTGGACCTATCTCCACGGCTCTACTCATGATATTGCCTACAGCTGGACCGGCTTCATCTTTTCCATCCACCTTTTCAAGATCCCTTAGTCCCTCAAGGTCCAAATCAAGCATCAAGATTCCCCAGCTGGAGTTTCTAGCACCAGGTTATGTGAAGTAGCTGTCGTCACATATTATTTTGTGAGTAATCAATCTTTCTCCCACATGCTCAGTCTGCTATAAATTCCTTTACCAAGAGAAAACCCTTTCACTACATAATTAAAGATGAAATGCAGCACAGACAGCTTATCGATCAGTGCGAACTTGGTGTGAACAATC
Source organism: Panthera onca (assembly GCF_046562875.1). Lineage (NCBI taxonomy): Eukaryota > Metazoa > Chordata > Mammalia > Carnivora > Felidae > Panthera > Panthera onca. Next base: position 149,361,469 of record NC_138342.1, on the reverse strand, counting down.
AGGAAACTGCTTTATTTACTCTCCCATCACTGCTTTCAAGCACGTTTTGCCAGGTCATCGTCCTGTCTGTGACATCTTGAGCAGGTCCCAGATCTTCGGCTCTAGGAGAATTCAGGCAGAAGAGCAGTTTCTTCTTCAGGTACACATACACACACATAAAATCTCATACAATCAGATGTAAAAACTTTAATTTTTCACCCAATTCAAAGCTCCTCCTTTCTTCCCCCTCAAAACACATCTCATTGGTGGTTCTGGAACAAGCCATGAAGAAGGTAGAGAGCATTATCTTTTCATTCTCCTTGTTTTACCTTCTCTCTTCACTTTGCTTCTGGCTTTCCCAGGTTGGACAAGGAGCGATCAGAGGAAAAAGGCCAATGGCCGGCTGGTACTTGGTTTGTTGTTGGGTGTCTTCTGTCATGGTAGATGCCCAAACACTGGCCCTCCCTGAGGCGCACATGCATGTTTGTGTGCGTGTGTGTTCATGCGTGTGTGCCTGTAGGGGGGTGTTACCCACTCAGACAAGTGTGCTCTTATGATACCAGGCTGATCTCTTGGGATCACCTCTCTTAACTCCTGCTTTGGAAGTGCAACCCATCTCTTTCTTTCCTGGGCAGGCAGTTCCCCTGGATAGTGTGGTTCAAAGGAATTTCAAGCCTGGTTCTTTACCTACTTGACCTATGGGAAATCTCCTTATCCTCGTCCTGACAAATGGCAGAAGTAGCCAAAGCACAGGCCTCTCCTTCTCTTGTCCATTCATATCATGCTGTCATGGGCAGCTCCCTCTGCACTCCAGCCATCACACTGTTCCACACAAGACCAGACACCAGTCTGTCTTTACTTGTGCCTCTGTGCTTCCGGGCCGGCTGACGCTCTCTTGGAAACACTTTTACTCTCCAATCCAGAGGTAACCCAGAATGGACAGATGCTTTCCTATAACCCAGCAGGATCTAAATGGAGGGTAATTCCTCTCCTCAATGCCTTCAAGGGCTTCCCTGGGGTCCTTTTCTTTTAAATTGGGGGCTGGAAGAGCAGACTCCTCCCCTTTCTCATAGATATTTAGCATCTCTCTGTAGCAAGAACAAGTTTTTGTTATCCACTGATAATAAAAAAAAACCTCCAGTTTTGAGGCTTTAACTCTAATTCCAAGATATCGGGAAAAGTTCTTTTTGATGTTCTGTTACTACTGAATGGGGATGAGTATTAGAGCTTTTCCTCAGGGGAGAGAATGATGACCTACAGTCACACTAGTTGTAAATGATGGTACCTGCTCAACTCAGTCCTTCTTACTAACCTTGATGGGGCTCAAGTGTGAGGGAAAGAGGAGCCAGGGGATGAAAGCCAGGATGAAGGGTGCTGTCTAAAGTGATTCTCAGGTTACGATGGCAGATTTCATCAACTCTGGCATCCTTAGCCTATCCTGTCTGGAACACAAATGGGTGACAAGAAAAGATGCCTTCTCGAGTTTCTCTTCAACTTACTAGTCTCTGGTATCTACTGACAGCAGTATCTTTGAATGACAAATGGTTATAATTTCTCCCTTACATCACAATTTTCCCACAGACTATGAACCTAAGAAATCCAGATATGAAGAAGAGAAAATATCGGGCATTTTAATAAAAAAATTGACCTATTGACAAACCTGTACACAATATCCAGCTTAGAGTCTGATTATCCAGGCATAACAGATATTTGTTATTGTATCTGCCCACAAGCACACCCCAGGCCTAATGGGTAACACCCCAACACACACACACACACACACACACACACACACACACATACATACATACACACATGTGGCTCTATGGGGCTGCCAATCCACCCTGGCGGCAATGATTGGGGCAGAGCAACCATGATTCAGTCTAGGACGAGTCAAGTCTTTTGTAAGGTGGTGAGACAAATACTATCTATGGCCACCTTTCTCTGCTGTCTGGTGGCCTGGGAAAATGGAGCCACACAGATGAGAGAAGCTGAGACCAGAGACAGAAGTGAGTCCAGATGGTGTTTAAGGCCCAGGTCCAGCCATTGTAGAAGCGAGGTCCTTGTCCTTCCTACAACTGGGTTATGTGAGTCCATGGAGTCCCCTTTCTACTGAGGCTGGCCTGAGCTGAGTTTTGCTTACTTGGAATAGAAAGGTCCTGAACTAAGCACACAGGATGCCAAGATGGTTAGAAGGTGACTTTGGGTGCAGCCCATTTTCCTCTTTTCCTGGTTTTGAGTGACACATTTCACATCAGATTCTCCTGCTTTCCCTTTAGAACATTTGTTAAATAGCATTTCTGATGAATGAAAAAAAGCTTAGAATTACAAGTTCTTGATTTTGCTTCTGTTTCAATATCTTGTTGACCATGTGACTTCGAGCAGGACATTAGTTACCTGTTTCCTCTTGTGTAAAGTGGATATTATAATACACATGAAATTACTTTGTAACCTGTAAATGCCAGACAAATGTAAGGCACCATTATTAATAATATCAATTGTATTTTGAATATTATTTGGAATAACTTTATGGCATTTCCTTTGGCAGTATCTGAAAAAAACACATTGGCATCCTTGAGAAAATACCTATGGAAACATGCATATCCTCTCTATGCCTCCAGATGTGCTCAGAAAGATTCGTTTGGCTGACTAAGCATCCACGTTCTAGAAAGTAAAAGGTTCCTTTAGAGATGCATATTTTAGTCTGAATTAATTTAAACAAAAAAAAAATGTAACATCAAACACCCTGTTTAGTGTTATCTTATTAAAGGAATGGAAATTTTCATGGACGAGGAGAAAGATGACCTCATACTGAAGTAATAGATGAGTGGCACAGGCTGGGTTCTTCACGGAACATTTGGGGTTTCATCAGCCAAAGTATAAGTGGTTATTTGGTAGGTGTGGGAATGAAGAAGTAGGATGTGGGAGGGGAATAAGGAGGAGGAAGTACTTCCTTAACATTCCAGCTAAGGCTGATCTTATCCTGTCTCCTTGAAGGTATGGTTTCAATTTATTTTATTTTATTTTTTAAGTTTATTTATTTTGAGAGCGAGAGAAAGAGCAGGGGAGGGACAGAGAGAAAGGGAGAGAGAGACTCCCAAGCAGGCTCTGTGCTGTCACCGTAAAGCCTGATGCTGGCTTTGATCCCACGAACCTTGAGATCATGACCCGAGCTGAAATCAAGAGTCAGATGCTTAACTGACTGAGCCACACAGGCACCCCATGTAATAAGGTATTGTTTCCATGGAAACAAGGCCCAAAGTTCCACTCTAACCAACAGAACTGATAGGATGGAAGTATGTCAGGGAGGGGTACTTGTCCAATCCTGGGCCTGAGTTATGCACTGACTGAGGAAGCCAGCTTCCTGTGGACTGGCCCAAGGTTAGTTCTGCTCAGCAAATGTAGACTCTTGGGAGAGGCGTTTTTGAACCTGTATAGTTACACTTCTTTGCAGCTTAGAGAATGGTGGTAATTTAAGCTTTATCACAGATACAGACCTTTAAATCAGAGTTTGTTACTGGTAGAGATAGTAAAAAACGTTAAACTAGAAAGCCCTTTAGAGTCTCAAAAGCATTAGGATGGTCCAACTTAAAATATTTTAGCCAGCTAGCGATAGAGGAAATGCACATTGGTGGAACTTCACTCTATGTCTGTTGAAAATCCCAGTTTCATCTTGTTGAAGACCTGGGAGTAAGTAATTAACTTCCCACAATTCCCACTTTGTTCTTTGAAACATCTGATTTTGTATTACAGGTAAATAGGCATCTGAGAGCCGCACTGCTGTGGTGGAGTGGTGTCAGACAGATCTAGATGCACATCTCACTGCTGCCACTTAAGTAAGTGGTGACCTTGAGCAAGTTACTCAACTTCCCTGAGCCGCCATTTTCTCCTCAGTGAAATGCAGATAATAAGTTTTAGCGAAAAGATCATTGTGAGGACTAAAGTCAACAAAAGCTAAACATCAGGGTGCCTGGGTGGCTCACTTGGTTAAGCATCGACTCTTGATATCAGCTCAGGTCGCGATCTCATGGTTTGTGAGATGGAACCCCATGTTGGGCTCTGCGCTGGCAGCTCAGAGTCAGCTTGGGATTCTCTCTCTCTGCCTCTTCCCCGCTTGTATTCTCTTTCCCTCGAAATAAATAAATAAACCTTAAAAAAGCTAAATGTCTAGGGCATTAACTGGCTCAACAAATGACAAAAGGCATTTTTGTAAAGGTGATATGTAATTTTTTAAATCTTTGCTTGGGTTTTTCTTGTGGGTTCTAAGGTTGGGGAGATGGGGTATATTAACATTTCCTCTGATATGTATATACTCACTCAGAGGTGAAAAGTTTTTTGAAAGACAACCTCATCTCACTTTAGACTTTTTTTGTGTTCAGAATTGCACCTCAGTGCAATGGCTATAGGACTGCAGCAACCATCAAGGTCAATACTGTCGTGTTTTATCGAGCAGGTCCAAAGAAGTAATTTTCCAAGAATACAAATTAAGGGAGTGACCAACCTGGGGTCTGGCCATGCTTAAAGCCTGTGATGGCTCCCCTTGGCCCTTCACGACTGACCAGAGCCCTCCCCTCCTGTTTCCCATCCGTTTCTCCCTAGTGCTTTTTGCAGTGTCATTTCCCAAGAAGTCCTTTGTTCTCCTTGCTTTCCAGAACTCTCTCCCACCACCTTCCTCTCTGGGTGCTGATCTTTCAAGGTGCCTCCCAGAGCTCTACTCACTCGGATTTTCTTGGCCAAGGATTTACTTGGATTTACTTGGATTAACTCCAAGTAGTTTGCACAAGTACCCACTTTAGGATGAATCATCATGTTGGTAGGTGTTTATGTCTCTGTCTTCATCAGCAGAGTGCAGAGACAAGGCATCTATTTTCTCTTACCATGCTGGAGTTCTAGATCAAAGTGTACTAACTGCACCCCCTGGGGCTTGCATAACCTCTTGTTATTCACAAGACAAATCAATGAACTCAAGCCTTTTGATTCCCAATCCTGTTTTCCACCTTTCCTGCCAGCCATTTATCTCCGGGATCTACCTTTTCTCTGTCCTCCTGTTCTTTCAGGAGAGCTCTGTGAGAGGAGATAATCAGAAAGATTTTGCCACTCTATTAACACACCTGTAAATAATGCCACAGTGTGGCTACCTGATGATTTTACAATCGAGATTTATTACGTCTTTTTTCAACTTGGGACACTTTGAACATTGGCCTGGAGGTTATTTGTCTTCATTTGCAGGGTGCATTACTTAAGAGTCAAAACCTCCTTTGCAAAGCCCAGGATTTTGACCTTTTCTCAATGCTGTCTCTTAAAACAATTTACCTTTCTTTCCAGGAGGTGGCAGTACAACACAAACAATAACCTGTGCCAACTGCAGTTTTGTCTATTTTAGGCTCCCGTTAGCATTACAGCAACAGGAGTCTCATTCTGGGTTAGATTTCTACAATAATTCCAAATTGAAAAGATAGGGTGTTTCTAAAGATTTGATCTATGGGTTGTCTTTTTGCTGCCAGTCATTCTGATACATTTTCTCAGGTAGGAAAATTCAGCCATGGTTATATAAGAATCCCATTGTATTTTGCGCTTGAAAATATAAACCAAAAGAGGATCTTCAGATAAAATTCTCTTTTCACTATTTTAGTATACGTATTAGCCTTCATGCATTTTTTGTCGCTATATTTAATGCACTGTATTGTTAGTTAAGGTGAAATTATCTGGGCTCTTGATGCTACCTCAATTGAGAAAATTTATTTGAATGTATGTAAGAGCTAGACATACATATATTTACTGGAGCAAGTGTCTTTCAAAGAGTTATTTCAGCCCCACAAAGTTAATTTCTTAGACTCAGCACAGTTTACAGAATTGGTTTAATTTAGTTTCTCAGATTTTGATTAGATATCCATAACTTCTAGGGAATTTCTTAAATAAAACTGGAAGGAAATATTCATCAGACCAAGATGAATTCTATGTCAGAGAAGCCAGGGGATAGTTTTCAGGGTGTGCCTGATTAAAATTTTGGTTCTCAAGAAGCAAAGGCTAAAAGTGTGTAAGCAAGTAAGAAATCTGTTAAAGGATATATCTATTACTAGTCTCTGAAAAGACAAGCTAGCAATTACTCAGTTATGTTTACTAGATAGTCACAATTTATTCATTTGTGTATAAAAATTCACTTAAATGTCATTCTAGAGGCAAGAAAAATCTCCCTAGTGAGGACCCCAGCCCCTGCATCTCCATTTACTGTCTAATAAATATTTTAACTTCTTTTGCCATTGTGCTGGCTAAAAAGTAGACAGCAGAGCTGTCTTGAGTTGCAGTGAGGTCCCCAGAGGTGGGTGAAGGACAGATGGGCACAGGGTATCCTTGCAACTATGGACTTTCTACTTGTTTCTTTACCCAACAAATACTCATTTAGCACGTACTATCAGCAGGCACTGTGTGAGGTGGTAAGGACACAGCCAGCCAGACAGGTGGACGTGCCCTTTGCTGACCTTCTTGTGGACTGAGCCCTGTTTCTCTCCTTCTCCCCACCAGTTCTCTGCTTCTCCAATGCATTCAGATGGATGGTGAATATCTTGCATTCAGCTCTCTTATTTTGTAACTTTTCTCCCCTAGGCTTCGTCTAATATGTTTGGAGAGGAAAACGTTGTGAGGACACATAGGAGAACACCATGTGAAGATGGAGGGTTGGCCTGATGCATCTGTAAGCCAAGGAATGCAGGAGGCTACCAGAAACTAGAAGAGGGGCCTGGGCCAACGTGAGGCAGCTTATTAGCGTGACTGGGTGGTATGATGTGGTTAGTTAGACTGGGGTCATGAGATTGGGACTTTCAGGTCCCCATAACCTGAACATGTGTAGAGGACAGCCAGATGTTCTCGCATGTCTGGGAAATGGGACAAGTGGTACGTAGATGAGAATTGAAATCTAGAGGCCCAGGTAGAATATACACAATGTAGGAAAGGGACTCATCTCTGAGGTTTGGGGCCAAACAGACCAAAGCTAGGGATTAGTTAGAGCATGCAACTGGGTCTCCAGGACCAGTACTTAGCAAGAACTTGGAACTTAGATAAAGCTGAGTCAAAGGGAGGGTAGCCATCTCATGCCAAAAGACAAGACAGAGACGTGACAGTGATGTGACAGTTGTGGACACCATAGGAAGGTTTCTAGTGAGGACAAAAGCCTCTTTTTAAAGATCTCCTACATTCAATCTGAATCCGGCAGAAGCTAGCAAAATACGATAAAACTTTAGATATCCCCTACCATGAATCTCCCTAGTACCAAGATGCAGTCCCAGAGGAGAGGTGAGGAGAAGAAATTTTGAGCTGAGCAATTTGGAAAGGAAAACAGTCCTGATAGGGAATTTGATTTTTGAATGGACTGTGTCTGAATTGAGAACTGATTGGGCACTCACCTGTCATAGACCAAGTTCTGGATCAGAAGACATCATCTTGGTGAGATCAAGGGCTCACTGCTATCTAGCGACCTCAGACCCAGGAAAGACAGTCGATGCTCTGATCAACTTTGGATGTCCCCCTCCCTCCCCATGGGAAGAGCCACCGTTGGGGCTAAGACATGCACCCCTGCACACCTCTTATAAATCATGTACTGGAGTTTGCATTGTTCCCCACGCAAATGGTTCTGAGCCTGCTTCTAAGGCTTGTGACATCCTCTTTTTTGATTCCCTTTTTTGGCTTAGGGTTTATACCTTACGCTGAGGGGTGCCCAAAGGATGGTTATTTTTGTGGATGGAATAGGACCTGTGGGCTTCAACCTGTACGTGCCCACAGGCTGTCAAAGTGCTGGTGGAACAAGAAAAAGAGGTTAGCCACGGGTCGCTGTATTGCTGTACACAGCCACAGCAACCTGTAGAACTTCTGGGAGGAATTCTACATGCACACCTGGCCCTCCGGATTGATTTGTGGGTATATTTATCAAGGTAGTAGGATAGAACAAAATTCAGTAGTGTGCTAGTTTGATTTATAACTTCTAAATGTTTAGACAGAAGCCAGCTGGGCCTTCATTTGCACTCTTGCCCTGGGCCCTGCATGCATCAGGAGCAAACCTGCTCGCTCTCATGAAAGCAGGGGTCCGCAGCTCTGTTAGGTTCAGTTACAGGGATGAAGGTTACACATTCGTGCATTTGGGGTGTGACTGTGTGTTTGAAATCTGTTCTATATGCCAGAATTATTGTCCATACGGTGATTTCTATTAGTGTAAAACGTTCAAATTTAATTCTTGGAGCAGTGGTAAACAAATGAAAAATAGTTGGCACATGTGTTTTCTTCTCTAGCTTCTAAACTTGTGGAGTTGGAGAGGGACAGGATGTATATTGCCTGCTCCCACATTGGCCTTACCGAAGTGCGGACCCCAGTTCTCTCTTGCTGGTCACACGCAGCCTTGCCCCAGTTTGCCTTGGGTTACATGTCATTCAGGCCTGCTTCCTCTTTTCTGGCTAATGATGTAATTCTTTTTTTTTTTTTTTTTTTTTTTTTGTCTCATTTATACTTCTAACTGACCCTTCTTTACTCAATTTCTTCCTTCATGTACCACTTCTGGAAACTCGGGATAAGTTTTCCTTGCAGTCTAGTGCAGCCTGGAGAGCTCTCTGGCCTTGTGAATCTTCTGCTCCCCTGCTCTGGCTCAGCTGATTCCATAAGCAGGATCTAGGCCAAGTTCTCTCTTTCTCTTCCTTTCTAGGTCCTACTGATGGAAGAACAAGCCAAAATGTGGGAGGAAGAAATGGAAACAACAGACAGCTGGGTGTTGCTATAGAATTTCATAACTGGAAGGTGTCTCCTGGTCACTTTTGGGTCAGAAACTGTAGCTTGGAGACTCTAGGTCACCACTGCCCAGCCAGAATGAGGATTTCCTTCCTGAACAGATGGCCTGGGACTTAGCCTCTCCAGTGAGTTATGCCATATAATCTCCCTTTCTCAAAAGTTCATTTTTTTCCCAATTTCTGCTGGCTCTCTGAGAAACAAAAAGGGACATTCTCTTCTCCTTAACATATTTCCAGATGGATCTACCCAAGAACTATTAGACCAAAAAACCCAAAAAGATCTTATCCCTGCCGTTTGGCATTCTGACCATTGCTTGATTATTTCCTTGAACGGAGGAACGATAGTCTTGACTAAAATCAGTGCCTCTCTGAGTGTGGCCTCGCTGCAGGTGCTGCCCCCGGACAACAAATAGAAAACTGGAACAGCAAACAACAAAGACCAATTACTTCAGTTAGAGGTAAGCTAATGAAAGTATATTACTTTTCTAATATTACTCGTCTCTATACTCAAGGGGAATGTATGCATTGCTATTTTTCATTTTCATTTTATTTCTTTTTATTTTTGCTTTACGTTAGAAGATTGAGATAGGAATTGCCTCGTTTCTGAATCTTTTCCGTTGTATATACGACACATTCTGAGCACACGCTCACCGCCATGGACTGAATGTTTGCGTCCCCTCCCCCTGAATTCATATGAAACCCATCCCCAATGTGATGCCATTTACAAGTAAGGCCTTTGGGAAGTGATTAGATCATGAGGATGAAGCCCTCAGGAAAGGGATTAGTGCGCTTATGAAACAGGCACCAGAGAGCTCCCTTGCCCCTCTGCTGGGTGGGGACACAGCAAGAAGACAGCTGTCTATGAACCTGGAAGTGGGGTCTCACCACCACCAAATCTGCTAGTGCCTTGGTCTTGAACTTCCTAGTCTCTAGAGCTGTGAGAATTAAATTTCTCTTGTTTATAAACCACCCAAAGTATGTTAATTTTTTTTTAACGTTTATTTATTTTTGAGACAGGGAGAGACAGAGCATGAACGGGGGAGGGGCAGAGAGAGAGGGAGACACAGAATCGGAAGCAGGCTCCAGGCTCTGAGCCAACAGCCCAGAGCCCGATGCGGGGCTCGAACTCGCGGACCGCGAGATAGTGACCTGAGCTGAAGTCGGACGCTTAACCGACTGAGCCACACAGGCGCCCCATGTTATTTTGTTATAGAAACCTGATCAGACTGAGATGTTCACCTCCTGCCCCACGTGATCTGGAACAGAGTACCCACCCAAGAAGATGTCTGCAGAGAGTCAAAGCTAGGCTTTGTCTCTTTTTTGCTACTGTGATCCATATGTATCCACTTTCTTTGACAAATAATTTGAAGTGATCTTAACAAACAAAATTTATATATATGTAAACTGGAAAACTGGATCTAGCCTCCAGTTTTCATCATTTCTTTTTTCGTTTTTGTTTTTGTTTTGTTTTGTCTTTGAGAGAGACTGTGTGTGCCCGTCTACGCAAGAGCAGGGGAGGGGTAGCGAGAGAGATAATCTTAAGCAGGCTCCGTGCCCATTGCGGAGCTTGATGCAGGGCTTGATCTCAATGTGAGATCATTGAGCTGAAATCAAGAGTCTGAGGCTTAAATGACTGAGCCACCCAGGCACCCCTATCATTTCTTTCAATGTAAGCCTTCAGGGCTTCCTCTGAATACCACACGTAAGGGCTCATTTTCTTACCTAGACTTTCAGATCTGTACACGTTGTCCAGGCTTGTTATGCTTATCTACTCTCCAGTTCTAAGACTATAATCTTCACCAAGTCTACTGACTCCTCCAGTCCTGAGCTCCAGCATGGCCTTTTGAGCGTCTCCTCACAGTGCACTGCTTCCATCAGGCCCTAGTTATTGCCTAGAATCTAGAGAGCCTGGGGTTTTTATAGCATCTTAGTGTTAGTTAGAAATAGAATTGAAAGATCAAGGACATTACTTTAATTTTTTTTTTATGTTTATTTTTTTTAAGAGAGAGAGACAGAACACGAGTGGGGGAGGGGCAGGGAGAGAGAGAGAATCCAGGCTCTGAGCTGTCAGCACAGAGCCCCACGCGGGGCTCGAACCCACAAGCCATGAGATCATGACCTGAGCTCAAGTCGGACACTTAACCGACTGAGCCACCCAGGCGCCCCTATCACATTACTTTATTGAGAGCTTGTCTCTTTGTTAAAGATGTTGCTGTCTTCTGGACTGTGGTTTTAAAAATGACGCTTTCATTTACAGTATAAATTATTCCAGGAAGGCCTTCTGCTACCAGATAGCTTTTCCTAAACATTTCTTTACCAACTCTCTTTTTTTCTACGTGCAGAACAAATGCCTCTTGAAGTTTGGTTTCGACCAGAATTTATTTTTCTTTATTTTCTGCTACTCCCCTATCAGAATTTCTATTGTATTCAAATAAGTCTCTATGGGGAAGCCCTACAAATATTGTGACTTAGCAAGCACTGTGCCATGACATTTGCTCCGCTGGTATCCTTTTCTGAAAAAGTGTCACTCACCTCTTCTTCAACTACACTCAGCCTTGTCAGACCATTTGTTCTCCTGAACTTAATATTTATTCCATCAATTCAACGAATATTTATTGAGTGCCCACTGTGGACAGGGACTAGGTGATGCAGTGCTGAATAAATTGAATAAGATAGTCCTCCCTGCCTTCATGGAGTTTCCATTCTAGTATCAATATTAGCAATAATTAGAGGGGAGAAAGGAGTGGTGGCCTGGATGAGGGAAGCGAAGAAGAAAGCAGAGCTAGAGCAGGTATTTTATTTATTTTCATTTTTAAATAATTTTTTAAAAGTTTATTTATTTGAGAGAGAGAAAGCACAAGTGGGGGAAGGGCAGAGAGAAGGGAGAGAGAGAGAAAGAATTTCAAGCAGGCTTTGCATGGTCAGTGCCAAGCCTAACATGGGGCTCGAGCTCATCAACAGTGAGATCATGACCTGAGCTGAAGTTGGGTGCTCAACTGACTGAGCCACCCAGGTATCCCTGGAATAGGCATTTTAACTGGAAAGCCTCAAGTAAGAAAACAAAGCTGACTGTGTGGGGGCCATGGGTCTGTATTCCTGTCCTCCAGGAGAGAAGGGGAGAGTCAGGTGATGGCAGAGAGTTCTGTTAAATTCTGCCACATTCTGGTGTGATGTTGTCATGGCTAGAGTAAACGTTGCTGAAACTTGGGTACTAGGAAGGGGACTGTGACAATACTTTCACAGATTCCTGGAGGTTTTCTCCTCAGATAAATGCTGGTAGAACTTTGGTGAAAGAAGGCTGAGGGCCCACCAATAGGAGATCTGGACAGAGGGATTACGTCACAGAGCACAGAACCCCTAACATAATCTAGATGAGAAGTAAATGTAGGTGGTCAACTCACATCTTGGTGGGGATCGGGGGAGAAGGACACCAAAAACAGTCATCACACATGAGACAGAAAAAATGGTCTCAGGACACCCATTTGGAAGCATAGCAAAATAGTTAATGGTTGAAGGCATAGGTAAATAGACAAGAAAAAGTCATCAACCCATTGTGAGTTCCACAATTCTTTGATACATAGGAAGCCATTGCTGAGTCTTAAGTGGTTTGTTTGATAACCAGTAAACCAGGTTTATTGATAACCATTGGATGGCACTGGAGGTTTAGACGTCATTGGCTGATTCTGCCCAGGAGTGCTGGAGATGAAAATTCATTCTCAAGTCTGGCTATGAAGGGGCTGACTAGTCTGACAGTAACGAAGCAAGGCCAGGAATCAGAGTTGGAGGTCCAAGGTTCAAGAGGAGATGTTACCATAGAAAAAGAATGGGAGCTGGTTAGGACAAAAGTCATGGTAAGGTTTGGGTGGAGAAGAGCATGGTGTTCCACAGGGACATGGTCTTGAGTGACTGGTATACAGGGATAAAAATCCATTTCAGAATAGAGGACGAGGTTTCAACTCCTTTCTAAATAGTATAACCCACCAGGTCTCCTGTGATTCAAAGATGTTTCCTGGTAGTGGTGGCAGAAATAAAAGTTTCAAAAGTCCAAACTCATGGTCAGAAACCAGAAAAAGGGCATCTAGAAGCCAGAACCACCTCAGAAACCCTGAGAGCTGGAGAGCAGGGCAAAGGAAAGAAGAGCAGGGCCGTACCAGTAGAGTAACGGCAGTGACTGTTAATTCAGGAATTAATTTGCTGGATGCTGAAAAAAGAAGCAATAAGCGAACATCTTCCTGAGGTAAAGATCATTCCCACTGGAGAGGGAGGAGAGAAAGTCATTCTCTGGTGAGCAGATCTGACAAGGGAGAGGTATTCTCATGATCCTTTGGTGAGAATGGTTTATCAGATTGTGATTCCCCCAGAGACCCAGGACTATGGTGGCCAAAGAGCCCAGAGAAGCAGCTATGGGGAAGGGTCTTTATTAGAGGGGAGGGATGAGTAATTAACAAGCTTGCTACTGAACATCTCTATTATGTTACAGCATTTTACTTCACTTAAAAAAAAATCTTCAGTGGGGTTTCATTCTGGGCTTTTGAGGAAGATTGATTTTATTCAATGTTTTAATTAGTTTTTAAGACCCTTGAGCTATTTCTGCTCCTTTATTCTCACCCTCTGTGTTTAAGACACCATTTAGGAATTTGACAGTATTTTTCCCTAAACATTTTGTCCTTTTGCAGTTGTCAAATATTGAATTAGATCTTGTTATAAACAGACCAGAAGCTGGCATTGTTGACATTTCCCTTCATTAGGAAGAAACTGAAAGCTGACATTTTCAACCTATCAGCTCTAGTTTGGTCTGCCGATAAGAACACAGTACAGGGAATGAGGCAATCTGTTTCCTTTTTTGCTCTCATTAAACGCTCACTATGAGATGTTAATTGATAAAACTATTTTACTTAATGGGTGCCTAAGTTTCTCTTCAAAGGAGAGGAAAAGTATTGATTAACTCTAGGATTTAAAGTCTGAATGAATGAAAGAAAGCATTGCTTTGAATCCTAAGAGACTGATTAAACCTAAAATTCGAAATCTGAATGAATGAATGAAGATGCTGATTGAAGTCCTGATGTGACTCTTATTAGTTAGTTAATATTTTTTTCATTCTCTCTTTATTTGCAAAATTGGAAAAATAACAATAGCTCTTTTTTCCTGTGCCAAGGATTATTACAAGGGGTCAATCAGGTAATGTAGTGAAGTGTTTTACATAGTGTTGAAATGCTAGATAAATGTTAGGTTTTGTATTACATATTCCATAGACTTAATGAGATAGGTTATTTGGTTAGATTGGTTGGATTCTGGAATAATGTGAAGTTCAGGCGAGATTTGTGGTTGAGGTTTCAGAGAGCTAAAGCCTTATTTCACTCTCCTGGAACTCATCACTAGACTCAACTGATGAATGTATTTTGCAACCTAATCCCCTCAAAAGTTTGAGGTGACAACTTTAAAACCTCAGTATAGAGAATTATCTGGTTGCAAGTTGAGGCTTAAGGCAGCTAATACTATGGTAGTGTGTATGCATCAGTTTGATTTTTTGAGGAAAAGAGGAAAAGTTTGGAAGCAATTACTTAGAGATCACAGCAATATTCTTAACTTAGCTTGAGAAGTAGAGTATGAAAAAAAATTCTCCCACCCTGCCAAACCAATGGTCCAGGGTTAAAGGTGGCCCCATTGGGACAGGACAGAAAACAAGGCAAGATGAGCAATACCCGATTCAACTCAAGAGGTGAAAGTGGAGAAGACCTTTACTTTAAAGTGAATTTTCTTTCTTTACATCCTATAGTAAATTCATGGTTTGCCCAGTCTCATTTTCCATGGGGAGTCAGTTTTATTCCTTACTAATTCTGATTAAATTCGGAGTGACCAGTATTGGGTCAAAACCCACGTGGAAAAAGTTTTGAGTAAAAGAGACTATCTTTACTTTCAAATTCTGAGTAAGCCGAGGTGCAGCTGAATCCCCAGCGGAATTTACCCAAGTGGGATGTTAAAATTTTAAATGTCAATTAATGCAATCAGTAAGATCTGAGAAAAGCTAGTTGCTTATTCCAGGCATCAAGTAACTTTATTCTCAATGTGTTCTCTTTTTCGCATTAATGAAGAAAGCTTTTGTGCCCACCAAGGAGAAAGAACCCCCCTTCCTCCTGGCTGGTCAGCCCAAGCCTGGATCCATGGACTTCTGAGGTCTGGCTAGGTATCAGCTGCACTCACACCCCTCAAAGGGCATTGCTATTCATGCTCTGGCATATTTCTAAGCTAGATAACAGGCCTAGATGAGGAGTCACTGAATTCAAACTGATGTGTCTGTGGACATAGGGGTTTCTGAGAGAATAAATGAGCATTTGTAGCCTGTAAAGTTAGCCACCACCATACCCAGTGCAGATCCTTTTTTTTTTCTTTTCCAATTTTGGAAATTAGTGGCATATATGGGTGGTAAAGGGTGCCTGGGTGGCTCCATTGGTTAAAGCATCTGACTTCGGCTCAGGTCATGATCGCACAGTACATGAGTCATGAGTTCAAGCCCTGAGTCAGGCTCTCTGTGCTCAGCGCAGAGCCTGCTTCTTCAATTCATTAATAATTACTGCTCATGCCCCACTAATTTCACAGGATTTGCGGATTAATGTTTATTTATTTTGGGGGGGGGGCAAGGGGCAGAGAGAGAGGAGACACAGAATCCAAAGCAGGCTGTCCGCACAAAGCCTGATGCAGGGTTAGAACTCAGTAACTGTGAGATCATGACCAGAGCCAAAGATGGACACTCAACTGACTGAGCCACCCAGGTGCCCCAGGATTTGCAAATTAAAAAAAGAACACTATTGTAGTCAATAGTTAGTTGCTAAAAACTCAAATAATGCAATAAATGTAAGAATGGAGGTCTTGCCACTTAGGACATTTGATAGACTTGTTATGGAAAGATAAAGTTTGCATATATATTGTATGAAGAGTCCTGGGGTGGGCAATGCATTTACATATTCCTCTTCAGTTCCTTTCTTCTTGTTTTGTAGCCTCCTCTCCCCACCTTCCACAGAAAATCACACAGCCCTTATAGGAGCCACTCGAAATACAAAAGTCCATGAGAGAGATATTTAGATAGATTGCATTCACTCTGTGTATCTTAAAGCTTTACATCTAGAGAAGCAAATTTTAGCCTAAAGCATGTTTTTCTGTTTATGAGCACATTCAGGTGACTGCGGAGATAATGGAATTACTGATACACTGCTCATAGCTGTTTGGGTAACTGTTCTTTTATTATCAGGAAGGCAAATGCAATTTTTAAGATCAAAGTGGACATCTCTTGGAAGCTACATTTATTACAAAAGGCTAAAGTGTCCACATTCCTAGGAATCAAAGGGACTCAAAAGCCAGAAAAGCAGTAGTGTTCAAGAGACAAAAGCGATTTTTGATGGACAGGAACCACCAAAGTAGGTGACAGGAGCAAGAGGTAATTTAATTCTAAAAGTTACCAATTCTGCACGATCTGGGGTTAAGCAAGGCGCCTGATGTGGTGACATCCACAGCCAGGGTCTGCCTGTTGATAATTTTGACTGCCACTGCAGGGACTGAGAAAGTACTTTCATAATTTTCACCATTGGAGATTCCCTTGATAGCATTTTGAACCAATTTCTGCCAAGAACAGGAGCCCCACTCAGCTATTGCAGCAGAAGTAAAGTAGGAAGCTATCATAGCCAGTCACAATAGAGTATTTAGAAAACCATCATGGGTGAATTCTAGCCCTGAAAACATGGCAGCCTCAGATGGTAGCAATCGGACTGTGGCTATTCTCCTGTCACCTGACATCTAATGGAAGTTCCACTGTATTTAGGGTCCTTTTGTATCCTCCCCCAACCTCCAACCTGGCTTTGAATCCCCCCATAAGCCCCTTTGCCAAGGCTTTCAGATGGTTAACTTCAGGGATGTCTGACAAACATCTCTCCAGTTGGACCCACTTCTAATGCTTACTGGAAACTCCTTCACTTGTATCACTAAAGACCTCTTCTAATAGTTTTTAATTTTTTTTAATGTTTATTTATTTTTGAGATGGGGGAGACAGAGCGCGAGTGGAGGAGGGGCAGAGAAAGAGGGAGACACAGAATCCGAAACAGGCTCCAGGCTCTGAACTGTCAGCACAGAGCCCAATGCGGGGCTCCAACTCACGGACCGCGAGATCATGACCTGAGCCGAAGTTGGACGCTTAACCAACTGAACCACCCAGGCGCCCCTAATAGCTTTGAATATCCTTGAAATCTTGGCCAAAGCATTTGGAAGAGTAACGACAGGACTTCATTATTTCTTCTCAAAAACTCTCCAGCAATTTCAGAGTAGGAAAAGGCCAACAGAAATTCTGGATACTTGGGGCCCCTGGGTGGCTCAGTTGGATAAGCGTCCGACTTCGGCTCAGGTCATGATCTCACGGTTCATGAGTTCAAGCCCGGCATCGGGCTCTATGCTGACAGCTCAAAGCCTGGAGCCTGCTTCACATTCTGTGTCTTCCTCTCTCTCTGTCCCTCCCCCACTCACACTCTGTCTCTCTCTCTCAATACATAAACATTAAAAAAATTAAAAGAAAAGAAATTGTGGATACTTAATAAGTGGGCTTCATATTACAAAAGAAATCATTTATCTCTCCCTTTTTATCAGGTTAACGTCTTCTGAAATCCCCTTAACTTTTCCCGAGAGTTTATCTTTCTAGAGACTAGAATTGGAAGAAGCATTTTCTTGATGTTTATCACATATTTATTATTGTTGAAAGGGTAAGTGTTACAGAAGTGTTTTTTTTATATTTGGGAGCTTCTCTACTGCACACTTTTACTGCTCATATGATTAATGAAAAGACAATATTGATTTTAATGCATCTTTTTTTTCTATTTTTAAGAGAAATCCCAGTGGGGTAGGGGCAGAGAGGAGGCGGGGTGGGGGGGTGGGGGAGAGGATTTGAAGTAGGATCTGCACTTACAGTACCAAACCTCATGAACTCATGGGCTCAAACTCATGAACTGTGAGATCATGATCTGAGCTGAAGTCGGATGCTCGACTGACTGAGCCACCCAGGCGCCCCTGATTTTAACGCATTTTAAACACAATCTTAGAAAGTATGCAAAGCCTCAATCACAGACATTTTTCTTGTCCTAAGAAAAGTATATAATAGTTTTAAACTTATAAAAATTTGAATGTGATCAAAAGGGTACAGTATGAGGAGTAAATAATAAATAATAGTATGCCTTGGGAAATCTCTGGGGTAACTTTTGGAAAAATTTCACCATTTACCATTAATGGTCCTGAGAGTTTGTCAAACTAAGCTATGTATATTTTTTTTCTTTGTCTTGACATGCACAATTTTCATATTCACACTGAGAAAAAGAACGATTTAACTTTGTAGAGACCAATTGGTTATTAGCTATATTGGTTATATAATAATGGTTATGATAGACAATTCTTACCTCTATAGAACTTAAATTAATAGCAGGGTTATCAAAGATTATTTACTCTGGATGTATCATTTGGATTGAATTCCCCAAGTTTAAGTTATGGGAGCAACTACTCAGAAGCACCACCTTCCCTCATAAGTCCCAACAGGGGTGTAAACAGAGGCTTAAATACTCTTTCGTATTTTATATCATTTTCCAATAAAAGTAAAGTAAAATAGTCAATTTAAATGATTCTTAGGGGACAAAGAATAGAGAGAGCTGAAAATAAGAAGAGAACATCTAGGAGAATATCTACAAGGCAAAATACATGTTGTCAGTGACCTCTGCGTTTTCCTGATTCTCACATCTGCACACTTTCTCTCACGCTTAGCAAAGTTTGACAAGGGGGTGATCCATGTAATCAGTGCAGCTTGTAATTTTCTACAACTTGCAGGTCTGACTTTTCTCCGAGGTAGGGATATTGTTGCCACCTGTTTTCACCCATTTTATTAGAGATAATTGTCCTCATGGGTCCCCAGTTGACACGCCTGAAATGAGTCACCTGCCCTCTCTCCCTTGGCCCCTCCCTCAGCTGCTACTCACTCAAAAGGGTCGCTGGGATCTGCCCTCTGGAGCTCTGGAGGAATGGGGATTCTTTTGTAGTACATTTCCCAGTCGAAGGCGCCTCGCATGGCATCCCCAGCTTGTGCCTCATACCCAAAGTGATTGTGGTCAATGACATCGATCATGGGGCACACGATGGTTTTGTGGTTTAGTGCAATTTGGTCTGAAAAATGAAAGCACAAAATAGGAAATGACATGCCTGCCTAGGTCATCTATCATTTTTCAGCAAAGAGAAGCCTTACAGATCTTTCCTAATGCAGGGATGATGCTTGAAGCCTGGTTTCTGTCGTTGTTAGAGCACTCTGTGAAATCTGTTTGAAGGCTAGACTTAACGTGATGGGACAGTGATTAGGTAAAATTAGTGTTGTTGTATTTTCCTTTAAGAAAGTTATGTCCCAGAGAGACTTGCAGAAGTCCATTTAGCTCTACCTCTGTCACATTTTTGCTCTGACCTGTCCCCAATCTGTCATTTTATAGTGCATCCAACATATGTAGAGTATAAACAGTATTTGTGTTCCTTCAAGCATACAGCTGGAGCCTGCTGAGAAAATATTGTCCTTCTTTCTGGAGGCTTCAAAATATAAATATTTAACTTCATGTTTTTTCTTGTTTGTTTTTTCATTTTTAGCATCTCATCTTATAATGGCCACCACGGCTGCTCCCCCTGCCCCCCTTAAATGCTGACAAATCATACACAGAATTCTTCGCTCTCAGGCTTGCCAGAGATTTTGCCAAGTTCTATTTTGCTATTGTCCTTTGATACAGACTCTGTTTATCTAAGCTATACATGTTTATCTTTTCTCATTATATCCAAAAATATATTAGCTGGCCTGATAACTACTGTTTCTGTTCCTGCTACTATTAAATTCTTGAGCAACTACTAAGTGATTTATACTCTTGCTATTTCTAATCCTCCTGACAACCCTGTAAGGTGGCTGCCATTATCATTCTCAATTGACATATGAGGATACGAGCTCAGAGAAGTTAAATAACTTGTCAAAGGTCACCCATCTTTTGAGAGGAAAACCCAGGATGCAACCCCTGCTTGCCAGTCCAGTCCTAAAACCTGTGGTCCGTCCCACTTCTCCATGGTGCTTCTTATGTAGCAGAAATGTAATATCTTTTTAGTTCCAGCTCCCTCCTTTTCCATATAGATACTGTTATTGTGAGACACTAACAGCATAGGGAATTGGCATTTACATACTTTGGCTCACCTAGAATAGCTAACTGTGGGGTACAGTTGACTACTGAAGGACACAGGTTTGAGTAGTGTGGCTCCACTTATAAACAGATATTTTTCAACACAGTACAGTGCTGTAAATGTACTTTCTTCTCCTTATGATTTTCTTATTGACATTTTATTCCCTAGCTTACTTTATTGTAAGAGTACTGTCTATAATACATAGAACGCATAAACTATGTGTCAGCTGACTGTTTATGTTATTGGTAAGGCTTCTGGTCAACAGTTAGCTACTGGTCGTTAAGTTTTTGGGGAGTCAAAAGTTACACATGAATTTTCAATGGCACAGGGTGTTGGCATCACTAACCCCTGTGTTGTTTGAGGGCCAACTGTATTTTCTTCTCAAGAATATGCACTCAATCAATATTTATTATAACAAACAAAATGTCTGACAGAACTTTTAAGTGTGAACATCTGCTTTCTGGTTATGTGATGTGGCATGTGGAATAAAATACATTTAAATATCTTAAAAAACATATCTTTTAGAAATAATGGTTATTTCAGTGTTATTATTTTGAGGACCCTAATAAGCAGGGTGGGGCAACCACAGAATCTGGGGGAAGATCTCCCCTCCAGATCTACATCCTTCCTTCCTTCCTCCTTCCTTCCTTCCTTCCTTCCTTCCTTCCTTCCTTCCTTCCTCCACACCCCCCCTTCCTCTTCAACAACTATTTATTGAGTAGAAACCATTTACATGTCACTTTTCTAGGCTCTGGGAATATAACAGTGAATAACAACCACAAAAATCTCTGTCGTTAGGAATGGAGCGAAGGCAATCAATATACATACTAAATATTTAAATTAGATAGTATGTTTGAAGGTGATAAATGTGGTAGAAAGAAGATAAAACAGGCTAGGGCAATATGGAATGCTGGTATGTGGCAAGGTAAATAGCATGGCCCTAGGAGGCTCTCAGGAGCCTGGAGGTCAACTTAATATTATTTCTGCTAATTAGTAGAGAGATCCCAAAACTATTTCAAGTTATTCTTCACCAAGCGCCCTATAAGCATCCATCTTCACCTAGGTAAGTCTTGTAATGGGTTTTAATCTTTATCTAAATGGTGTTTCCCCATAGATGTCTTTGACAGAGGAGACCAACGTTGCTGTGTCCAACCTATTTCTTCTATCACCTCTGCAGGTATTTTAGTATTAAGGTCTCAGTGATTTTCTTCAATCAAATTCAGAATCAGGTTGATTTACAAGTTTCTTGACCAACAAGGAGTCCCAAGGTGACCCAAAGAGAATGAGTCTGTTAAATTAACTGTCAACTTTCCCTTCAAATTTCCTTTCAGCTCTTATCCAGCTGTTCTAGCTTAGGGTGAAAGCAGCATGACTAATTTTTCATCTAAGGCTTGTGCCTACATTTCAATTTCCAGGGATCAAACAAACAGACTCTTAATGGGAAATTGAAATTCAGGTATAATCCCAAAGTGAAAAATGAACCAAGAAACTGTGTGGCTCCGCCTGTTTTTTTCATTTTGGATGATGTGTCAAGACACTGATAGAGGAAAATAAAAAAAGATAGTGATCCTGAGCTTGAATCATTTCTTATCCATCAGGCCTACAGGAAATGAAATGCTTTAATGAGAAAAAGTGGGTTTCTCTCTACTTTCTCTCTCCTTTTTTTTTCCTGTTAGATTCATATGAACAATCAGAGGCTTGATAATTGGCATTTAGGAATTGCTTTGGTTCATAAATAAATTAGGTCTTTTGCTGACTTCCTTGAGTATTCAGCACCATATAGGTCAAATTCAGTTTGTAGGAATCTCACTGTTGCTGATGAAACTCTAAATTGCTATGTCCTTGGACAAGGTACTTTTAATTAAAAGCTCAGAGGAGTCTCTGGCCATAGGAGCACTGAAACATTCCTGTTGATCACGATGGCTGGGCAGTCATCTGTGTACGTGTGTGTGGATCGGGTGATGTGGTGGGGTGTTAGTTGCTGGTCATTTCCTGTTTTAAATCCTACACACTTTCAATTGATTCCCCTCCCCCCTTCCACATTTTTTACTAATGGAGATTTGCTGCTTCTAGCTGAAATCCTACACAGTAGTCAATAGCAAATCATTCTTTCTGAGGCAGCTATTGTAAAGCAGTTTTTACTGGCTTTAGCTCCAAGGCCAGGGATATATTTACAATAAAATTGATTTAGTGAAATCTGGAAGAATAGGAAGGAGCACACTATGTGCACACCAAGAACTTTTTAGAAACTCATTTTTTTTTTCAGGTTGGCAATTTATCCCTTATCTACTACTGGACTTTATATCTGACTTCGTTGTGAAATAAAACACAAAATAGTCGGGCTCGAACTGAGCCCCATTCATAGTTTGAATGACTCTTAGTTCGTTCATGTTTCTAATAGTTTAAGTGCGATGTGACAGAGAGGCTTCTCTCCCTACTCTGAGCCATGTGGTGAGCATTTGAGATGTATCATCTGGATAGTAGTTCTGAGTGTTTGAGAAGGTCCTGTGTAAACTTGGGGGATTATATATTTAGGGCTCTAGGCCAGTGCCAGAAGTTTAAATGGGAACTGGCATTATAAATCCTAGAAAATGTCAGGGCACTTACACTTGAACTGTATTCTCGGGCGGAATAATTTTCTTTCCTCAGTTCTTAACAGTTCTATAATAATTGTTAAACTCTGTGTGTGTGTGTGTGTGTGTGTGTGTGTGTGTGTGTGTGTGTGTTTATTTTAATCTTGCGGTAGTTAGAGGTAGTGTTTTTGAATACTTTTTCTTTCAGTGTTTACTCTGTGACTGTAACTACACTAAAGCAGAACATCTAAACTAAACAAACCTCTAAACTTTTTTGAACCTTAAGTGAGATTGCAGTTGGTGTTATCTAAAATGTCCATTTTCATGCAGTTTTCTGGTTACTTCTTGGTCCTCAGCAGTGGTTAAAGTAGAATTCAAGGCTCTCACTGTAAAATATTGTAGAAGAGAACTCTAGACTTTGTTCGTTGAAAACTAAATAGAAGCAAATCACACACTCCCTCTGAAGGAGGTCAATTCCCCAGGCCTTGCTGGTCCCCAGAAGGCCACTGTCAGTATGTGTACTCACTAAGGAGAGGGGGCAGCCAGTTCACATTGACCTCGCAGTGGGAGTCCAGGAACGTTAAGACTTCTCCTCTTGCCATAGATGCCCCCAAGAGTCGGGTCCGGATGAGCCCTTCCCTTTTCTTGGTGCGAACGATCCTTACTTTGGAAAATCGGGCCATATATTCTTCTAATTTATCCTTCAAGTGTTCTAGGAAGGAAGCAGAGGATGCAAAGAAAGAACACAAAACATTAATTGCAACAGAATTACTCATGGGTGTTTATGCATTAAGCGTATGTGAATGGCGAATCCAAGCTTACATCCATTTTTCTTCTCTCTTCATCTCAAGGGGAGATATTAATAAGATTTTATGCCTAGAGGTTTTTCTACTTTATATTTTCCATAAAGGTTCATAAACTGCAAATACTGCTCTTTGTTTGAACACTGTATTAGACACTGACGCACCAGAGCTGTACCATATGATTACTGTTGGCCAGCTGCCACCATGCTTAATCATGGCCATCACTGTCCAAGATGGGCATTGGCCCTCTGGTTCCTGCTGTGTAAAGTCAGATGAGGATTCCAGCATATGCGCTCTTTTCAACAAGAGGGCTCTTTCCAGCAAAGCCACGCCTGGTTTCTGTGTTTTGAAAATAATGAATGTAAAACCACAAGAAAAAAATTATATCCTTCAAGTCAATAAGAACCAAACAGATTTTTTCCTCCCACCGGGTAATAGCCAACTAGTTAGGAAGTTCAGCATCTGGCTTCTGATTTGAAGTGTAAAACTGATTGACTTGCTGTTAAAATTAGATGTGAAGAGGGGAAGGCAGATAGATACTCCATAATCATTTTGAACTGAGCTATTGAAGGTTAGAAAACAAAAAAATTTTTAAATGTGTCTTTGCCTAATTAAAAACAAACTCTGGGAACAAAATCGAATCAGGTAGCTTATTTACAGAGAAAAAACCCCATCTCTTACTGTCTGTGATAAAATGCATCAATATCTTTGATCTTTAATGCCAAATAAGTGTGCTTGGTATTTTTCTGTGGAATATGTACTCATATAATTTATATCTTGTGCTTTTCACTCTCTCATACCTACAACATCAGGAGGGCTTCACTGGAGTTTCTAACAGGTACCGTCTAATGTTCATAGACACAAAATCTTAGTATGCAGTGTGTTCTATAGTTCCACTTTCAAACTTTCTCCGCGTGTGTGCAATCAAAGGCAATATTATTAAGTCTCCTCCTATGATCTGTAGCAATAGGAATTCATATAAGGATTTATGATTCCCTTCCCTGTGATTCAATTTAACAGATGTCAGAATTACTCATATTGGAGTTTCTCCATACCTAAGAGTTTATTCTTATTTCTTCTTCTTAATGTAGCATTTAAAAAAAAATCTCAATTTCCTTTTTTTCAACTGCCCCATAACTATGTTTTACAAATGGATCAAGTAAAAAAATACTTAGCTTTCTAATTTTTCTTATTCAAGAATACTGGTGGGGTCTTTCCCAAGATTGTTTTAGCACAAAATGGGTTCCCCCTCTATTTTGTTCTTCCTGTACCGAACAGACTACAGAAAGCAAAGATTACAGATGTGGAGTCAGAATGGACCTAAGTGGGAAGTCTGTACCGGTGAAACATATGAACAGGTCATGTAAATTCTCTTAGTGTAAATTTCTTCACCCATAAAATACATGGAATTGGGGGATTTTTTCCTCTTAGAGTGTGGTGAAGGGTTAGGCTTTTGGTTAGACACCAGACAGTGCTCATTCAACAAACATCCCCTAAGTCAGTAATGGGAGACCTCATAAGTCCCATGCACTTAAGAAGAGAAACAGCATTTTTAGCTGGGGAAATGTCTTTGAATGTTAAGCCTGAAAAATGAAAAATAGAGAATTTTTATTTATTGGTGAGGTTTTGATAATTCATCACCTTTTATTTATTGAAAATTTATTTTTTTAATGTTTTTATTTATTTTTGCGATAGAGAGAGACAGAGCATGAGCAGGGGAGGGTCAGAGAGAGAGGGAGACACAGAATCCCAAGCAGGCTCCAGGCTCTGAGTGGTCAGCACAGAGCCCGATGCAAGGCTCAAACTCCCAGACTGTGAGATCGTGACCTGAGCCAAAGTTGGATGCCCAACCAGTTGAGCCACCCAGGTGCCCCTATTTATTGAAAATTTAAAGAATGAGAGGTTTTGACCAGCGATAAGTGAACACATATAACTTCATAGCAGTATCACTGTTTCTCAACCAAAAGTCTGGCTCTAAAGTGTCTCTGTCTCTTTAAGATGGGTGTGCTATGCAAAAGCCATAGCTTCTGCCCTTCCTCTCTTTACTGACTCCTCTCCTGCTCTCCTCTGTGCAAGCTGCAAAGAAAGATTCCAATGGACTATACAATACGACGCTGCCTGTGAATAAGATTGGAGCTTACTATTACTATTTTCCTGTTAGGAAAATAAAGTAGAGACCTGCCACCCAGTCATGCAATCAAAGGCAATGAATAAGAGGAAAGTGATCAATACTAGAGCTCTGTACATGTCAGTCTTGAAAGACTTGCATTCGGTCAGGGTTTCCCCTGTAATAAACATTTAAGAAGATGCCATATTCAGGGTACCTGGGTGGCTCAGTCAGGTAAGTGGTTGACTCTTGATCTCGGCTCAGGTTATGATCTCATGGTTCGTGAGATCGAGTCCCATGTCAGGCTCTGCACTGGGATTCTGTCTCTCTGCCCCTCTCTATCTGGCACTCTATCTCTCTCAAAATAAATAAATGAACATTAAAAAAAGGAAGATGTCATTCTCATTACTGTAACTTATTCAGGCACTGAAATCCTTCTGTATCTCCAATGTACAAACAAGTGTCATTCTATAAGTTTATTGGTAAATCGGTCGTTTGGACCACAGAAACATACTCTCTCACGGAAACAGTGTCACAACAGCCACTGGTGATGGAAAATAGATCGTGAACATTTGTGAAACCCACCAAAACAGTGTTTGTTTGTTTGTTTGTTTAAGCTTCACTGTTCTTTTGTCAAGTGCTGCTGCCAGTACGATCTCCCTCTTGGCAGTCTGGGGTGCAGTTATTTCTTCCCTCCCTGACCCTAATGGGGACTCTTGGGGGAGAGGAGGATTAATTCTCTGTAGCTCATAAGAGGAAATGGCTCTAGAAGACAGTTGATTCCCAGGTGGTCTAACTCTAGAACCAAAGTGTTGTTGACTACCTGGGAGTGGTTGTCCCGATTTCAGGTTCAGTAATCATCAGGTTGCTTTGCCTTGGAATAATGATCTGGTTGACTGCCCTTGTGAAGGGTCCCTTCTCTTTTAGTTGTAATTCCTAATTACCCATAACTCACAATGAAGACAGGTATCATCAGTCTAATTAGTAAATTAGACTCTCGTGCAATGGAGTTATTGGGCATGGTGCAGATGGCTTTAAATTAAAAACGTTTTCTATTTCTTTTGTATGAGCAATTTTTAGATTCATTTCCAAAATATTATTAAAATGATTTTCAACATGATTTTATATGATTTTAATTCAAGCACAGTATCTTTGAAGATTTCCTTTGGACCTCTTTACTTTTATTTAACGACAAGAGCATTTATGGTATTTTTATAAAACAGGCAGATTTCTTTAGCAACAATGAGGCATTTGTAGAACCTTTAACATTTTTTTTTGTCCATGGCTATAAGGTTACTAGTTAAAGTCTACTGGATGGTATCACAACGACCTGGACAAGTGAACAAAACAATATCAAATACACCAGTTTTGTCAGGGTTATTGTACTAGTGTGGGGCAATAAGGAATGAAAAGTTGTACGCGGGTGAAATTTTGGTGCCTTGCTACTGTGAATATTGAATTTAGCAGTTTTCTCAATGTATTTTCCTCTTTTTCTAGAGATTTCACATATGTTTCATAAACTTACCTGGAGAATATATCATTCACTTGGATATTTAGTGTTAGAGGTAGCACTAAACACTAAAAAATAACCTTTAATGATTAGCACAGTCAAAAATCGAGTACATGAGTTAGACTTGTTGCTGCCTGGCCACATGCCTTTGGGTGAGTCACTCTACCCTATTTAACCTCATTTTCCTCAGCTATAAGGTGAAGGCAATGTGCCCAGTTGATCCTAAATATTCCTTCTAGGTCTATGATTCAATGATTTCCCCTGTGAAGTTTTACTTGTAGAGTAGATCTAACCCTGTTGAGTACCCAGTTTTTGTTGTTGTTTTTTTTTTTCTCAAAAGCTTCCTGATGGTTGATATTTTGGTGTTTCTTTGGGCTGTGTGTCATTTTTGAAAGCAAGAGTCAAATCAAAATAAAGCTAACACATATCAAAGATTTAGTCAAAAAGTGAACTCCATGGTATTTTCTTTGGTCAATATAGCATCTGTCTAATCTCCTGCAGCTCACTGTCTACAAGACTGTTACTGGTGTCAAAATAATGACTTTGAAGCACTATAAGTTCATCAAAGATTTAAGTCTGTTCAGTAAGTTATGCTTATTATGTCAGAAAAATATGGTTAACAGAGTTGAGACAGCTTTCTAGTCTACCTCTGAGGAATTGTTCCCAAGGGGACAGTCCAGTGACTATTAGCATTATAGTGTGTGGTCAGTGTGTCCCAAGCGGAAGACCCACCAAAGGCCAAGCAAACAGCTGCCCTGTCTCAGCAGCTCACTGAAGCACAGCTACTTGTCCAGCTCCTTCCATATCCTTTGAATTCCCTAATTTACATCCCAAGGGGAGAGCAAGAGAGGCAAGAAGACACTATTTATCTGGCAATAAGGATTTCTATATTTAATTACATACCCATGGAGATGAAATGCCTTTGATGTGTATACTTTGTTGTTGGCATAATATAATAGAGCATGACTTTAAGATCATATAGAATATGGGGGGTACCTGGGTGGCTCAGTTGGTTAAACGTCTGACTTTGGCTCAGGTCATGATCTCACTATTTGTGAGTTTGAGCCCCGCATCGGGCCCTGTGCTGACAGCTCAGAGCCTGGAGGCCGCTTCAGATTCTGTGTCTCCTCCTCTCTTGGCCCCTCCCTTGCTCACACTCTGTCTCTCTCTCTCAAAAATAAACATAAAAAAATTAAAAAAAATCATATAGAATATGGGAATATGTCCTAGTTGTTATGAGTTCTGAAATGTAATAGAATATAAATACACAATAGCATAAATATCTTCCTTTTCCTCATAACAAAATATACTGACTACAACTCTCAGTATTCTGGATAGTTTGAGGTTACATCAGAGTGACAGGGAATACTTCAGAATTAGGGAATATAAGATATTCTTCTATTTTTTTTAATCCACTTGGCATATGTCATGCACATATTTTAACCCAAAGTAACAATGTTCAGAGTAACATAGCAGGGCCTCTAGAGACTCTTTATACTGTGTTTACACGAGAGAAATACAGGCATATCTCAGAGATTTTGGAGTTTGGGTTCCAAACCACCCCACAAAAAAGCAAAATCACAGTAAAGCAAATCAAATAATTTTTTTGTTTGTTTCCCAGTGCATA
The DNA here is from genome assembly GCF_046562875.1 of Panthera onca. Lineage (NCBI taxonomy): Eukaryota > Metazoa > Chordata > Mammalia > Carnivora > Felidae > Panthera > Panthera onca. The sequence goes on along the minus strand of NC_138342.1, from coordinate 149,332,882 downwards.
TAAAAATGTTATTTATACTACCCTGTAGCCTATTTAGTATGCAATAGAATTGTGTCTAAAAACAATGTATATACATTAACTGAAAGGTACTTTCGTGCTAAAAAATGCTAACCCTTAGTGAGTCGTTATTTTTTTTGCTGGTGCAAGGTCTTGCCTTGATGCTGATGGCTGCTGACTGATCAGAGTGGTGGTTGCTGAAGGCTGGGGTGGCTGTGGCAATTTCTTTATTGTAAGACAACAGTGAAGTTCGCTGCATCAATTGATTCTTCTTTTCACAACCCATTTCACTGTACTGTGTGATACTGTTGGATAGTATTTTATCCACAATAGAACTTCATTCAGAATTGGAGTCAGTCCTCTCAAACCCTGCTGCTGCTTTAGCAACTAAGTTTACATAATATTCTAAATGCTTTGTTGCCATTTCAACAATCTTCCCAGCATCTTCACCAGTAGCAGATTCCATCTCAACCACTTTCTTTGCTCATCCATAAGAAGCAACTCCTCATCTGTTCAAGTTTGATCATGAGATTGCAGCAATTCAGTCCCATCTTCAGCCTCCACGTCTAATTCTAGTTCTCTTGTTATTTCCACCACATGTGCAGTTACTTCCTCCACTTAAATCACGAACTCCTCGAAGTCATCCATGAGAGTTGGAAACTTCTTCCAAACTCTTGCTCATGTTGATATTTTGAACTCTTCCCATGAATCACAAATGTTCTTCATGGCATCTAGAAAGGTGAATCCTTTCCAGCAAGCTTTCAGTTTACTTTGGCCAAATCCATCAGAGGAACCACTGTCTATGACAACTATAGCCTTACAAAATGTATTTCTTAAGTAATAAGGCTCAAAAATCAAAATTGCTCCTTGATCTATGGGCTGCAGAATGGATATTGTGTTAGCAGGTATGAGAACAACATCAATCTCGTTGTCCATCTCCATTGGAGCTCTTGGGTGACCAGGCACACTGTCAACGAGCAGTCATATTTTGGAAGAAATCTTTCTTTCTGAGCAGTAGGTCTCAACAATGGGCTTAAAATATTTAGTAAACCATGTTGAAGGAAATGCACTATCATCCAGGCTTTGTTGTTCCACTTATAGAGCAAAGGCAGAACAGATTTCATGTAATTCTTGAAAGCCTTAGGATTTTCAGAATGGTCAGTGAGCACTGGCTTCAGCTTAAAGTCTCCAGTTGAATTAGCCCCTAACAACAGAGTCAGTCTGTCCTTTGAAGCTTTAAAGCCAGACACTGACTTCTCTCTAGTTATGAAAATCTTAGATGGCATCTTCTTCCAGTAGAAGGTTATTTCATCTGCGCTAAAAATCTGTTGTTCAGTGTGGCCACCTTCATTAACAATCTGAGCGAGATCTTCTGGACAACTGGCTGCAACTTCTACATCAGCACTGGCTGCTTCACCTTGTACTCGTCTGTTAGTGGAGACGGCATCTTGCCTTAACCTCATGAGCCAACTTCTGCTAGCTTCCAACTTTACCTCTGCAGCTCCCTCACCTCTCCCAGCCTTCACAATACGGATGGGAGTTAGGGCCCTGATCTGGACTGGTCTTCTATCCGGACCACTAAAACTTTCTGGGAGTCAGCAATAAGGCTGTTTCTCTTTCTTATCATTTGTGTGTTCACTGTGTATCACTTTTAATTTTCTTCAAGAACTTTTTCTTTGCATCCACAAACTGTGTGATGCAGCCTAGCTTTCTGCTCATCTCGTCTCAGCTTTTACATGCCTTCCTTGCTAAACTCAATCATCTCTAGCTTTTGATTTGAAGTGAGAGACATGTGACTCTTTCACCTGAACACTTAGAAGCCATTGTAGGGTTATTAATTGGCCTAATTTCAATATCGTTGTGTCTCGGGGCGAGGGAGGCCCAAGGGGAGGAAGACAGATGGGGAGATGGCTGGTCGGTGCAGCAGTCAGAAGACACATGTATCTATTAAGTCCACCTTATACGGGCGGGGTTTGTGACATCCCCAAAACAATTACAATAATAACATCAAAGATCACTGATCACAGAGCATTACAATGAACATGATAATAATGAAAAAGTTAGAAATATTATGAGAATTACCAAAATGTGACACTGAGACACAACGTGAACAAATGGTGTTGGAAAAATGGCATTGATAGACTAGCTTGGTGCAGGGCTACCACAAAGCTTCAGTGTGTAAAAACTGCAGTATCTGCAAAGCACAATAAAGTGAAGCCCAATAAAAGGAGGTGTGCCTGTCTACAGATTTTAAGTCTCTCATTGAACTCCAGAAAATGGTCAATTTCTTTATTTTCTGGTTGACCACACTAAACCTGTCCCTTTTGATAGCATTCAAATATAGACATTTTGCATTATCTCTAGAACACAAAAAATTCAACCAAGGAAGCAGTTTGTGAAACCATATTCAATTACCTCTATTATGATTTCAACTGAGTTTTATCTCTGAATGTCCTATTTTCTATTCTTTATAATATGCAAGGCATCTGGAGCCATTTGGGAAATAGCTGGGGACACCAAACTTAAATATATAGACAAAATGTATTCCAGCTCATACGGAAAAAGAAAAGACAGAATTAAAATGTCACCCTTTTGCAACCCCTAATGAACAAATGGATTAAGCCATCAACAGCTGTTAACATCACAAAAGGAGCTACAATCACCTATTTATGTGCCTTCTAATGAAAGAACACATCACTGCCTATAAAGTATTCTTGCCAAAAGGATTAAGTGAATTTGATCATGCCTTTAGATCTAACAACCCGTTTATAGGAAATAAAGGATTACAGAATATGTTAAATGGCACATCAGGGGAATAATCAGCAAAATTCAAACTAGGGGAAGTTCCCCAGGGCAAATGGTTTGCCTTCTTCAACAAATAAACTGAAAGGAAAAAGAAAAGAAATGCGAAGAAAATCCTAAAGATTAAGAGACATTTAAGGGGCGCCTGGGTAGCTCAGTTGGTTGAGCGTCCCACTTCTGTTCAGGTCATGATCTCATGGTCTGTGAGTTCGAGCCCCACGTCAGGCTCTGTGCTGATGGCTTGGAGCCTGGAGCCTACTTTGGATTCTGTGTCTCCCTCTCTCTCTGCCCCTTTCCTGCTCATGCTGTCTCTCTCTGTGTCTCAAAAATGAATAAACGTTAAAAAAATTTTTTTTAAAAAGAGACATTTAAGAAATACAGTGTACCAACCAGTCACACCAAAAGAATCTAAGATGAGTCCTGATTCTAAGATAGAATTGACAAAATAAAAAGCAGCTTCTGTTGTCTGGGGACTGGTCTGACGCTCATAGCAAGGCCATCTTGTCCTCTGGTGGTAACCATCTCACAGAACATCAACACCCAGCAGGGTAACTCAGAGACCAATATGAAGTGTGACAAAAACAAGATCACTGTGAAACCAACAACATACCAAATATCCCCCTTTCTTGGCTAAAATGGGTGGCTGCTACTTTTGACCAATTATATTTTTATGAAGTTGTGGAAAGAATTTGAGATTTCTTTCCACAAGAGATTCTTTGACTCCATGCAATCACAGGAGAAGAGATTTGGACATCATTCATCACAGGTCTTTTGTGTTTGTTCAGGTTACCTTTTCAAGGATGTTTATACAGCAAAGAGATATGGAAGACAAGAGATCCTGTCTCTCCCAGAAACAAAGGGCAGGTTTATTTATAGGCTTGGAAGTAGAGACAGTGTCTCTCTCTGCATGCTTGTTGCCCATTAGAAAAGATTTGAGTTCCCTAAGTTCAACATTCCTTCGCTATAATATGTCCCACCGCTCTTGCATCTGTGCACATCAGCCTTGTCCCTGGGTGACCTGGGGACAAGGGGAACTGACGCAGGCACTCCGATCATCATGTGGCTTCCTGTGCTGTCGGTACTAAAGTTCATTATCTCTGACCCAGGAATCCGGCGTCTCCTACCTCCATAAGACAGTGGGCAGGCCAACTTGATAACTTGTAGGTAGAGGAAAATCCCGGATTCTTTGCAGTTCTTTACAGGGAGGAGGGAAGGCCACTGATGAAGAGTTCTTAAACATTCCACGGGAGTTTTGGAGTTTTCTGATTAGGGTATGGAGAAAAATCTAGGGAAAGTAGATGGTGCTAAGTACACATGCCAGACTATCCACTTCTGTACCACTTGGGGAATATGAACACTGACTGGAGATTAAATGACATTAAGAGATTATTAATTTTTTTTTAAGTAAGCTCCATGCCCAACATGGGGCTTGAACTCATGAGCCTGAGATCTGGGGTCTAATGCTCTATGGATTGAGCCAGCCAGGAGCCCCCAGACTCTCCACTTCTTGCCGTCCCACAGCCTAGCTCTGCTCAGCTGAGCTCCACACTCCTCCCCGCCAACTTTCCTGTTATTTTTTTCCTCCAGTTGAATCCTTGCAGTATCTGAAAATATCACTGTCTTCACACAAAAGTTTCACAGTGAAAACTAGTGCGCTATGTTTACCTGGAGAATTCTGATACTTTTCAATGAGCTGCTCTTAGAACCCTGTGTTAACACATAGACAATAGGGTTGGGATACACTTCAGGGTGGGGTATTCTCTTGGCAAATCAGGAAAGCCTGGATACTTGGCAAATTCCTTGGGATCCTCTCTTTCTCAATCTTTCTCTCTCTCTTTTTCATGATTTGCTTAAAGAACACTTGAATTTTGTATTTTCAGAATAGCTTTAAATGTGCACCATGTTCAGACTAACACAAAAGAAATAAAATGCCACAACACCTATTCATTCCCCCACTGTGTGGCCCCTTATTGAGTAGTGAACAGGCACAGATCTAGTGCCAAGCGTCCTTCAGGGAAAGCTTCCTTCTTCTCCATGTTTAGGATTGTAAATGGGTTTAAAATCTCCTGTGAAATGCTCTTATATCAAAGATTGTTTGTATACCTTATAAGTCAAAACCCCAAAAGTGAAAAAAAAAAATATAGATGCCGCCATACATAAAAGGATTAAGTACTTTTTCAGAAAACATACTTTTTTTTTAGAAAAAATTGTGTGTGTGTGTGTGTGTGTGTGTGTGTGTGTGTGAGAGAGAGAGAGACAAGAGATAGCTATCACCAGATAAAATATTTATTTTATTTGTCATCTTTTATATTTAGAGTATATACTTTAGCATGATTTCACAAGGGGGTAAATAATTGATGACTTCATATAAAATATTTTGGCATTTTGGTAATAGGCTAAAAACTGCCTATACAAATGTATACATATACAAATACCTACACAAATGTAGCGTATCTGTGATACAGCTTTTACTTCAGTTCACTTATCACAAATTGAATTTGTACATTCATTACTTATGCCAGTTTTGAGAAGGTAATGTCTATTTAGCTACAACAGAAATATTTGCATTCTATTTTTCCTTTTCCGCAGTATTTTCTTAAGGTCTATTTAAAAACTATTTTGTCAGATGTTGCAAATATTTCTCAATAATCCATGTTTAGATTATATGATATTTTTCTAAGAATTTGATGTTTTTCAAAAGTCATGGTAAATAAAAGACTCTTGTGAATGAAAGTGACAAAATCTGAATATAATTTACAGTTTGTGACTATTCTGTTTACATGAACATAGAATGAAAACTTCGTATTTTCTGTAAGTCAAGCTACACAAAATTTACTGGATTAAAATATTATTTTCTTTATATTATTTCTTCGGGTGCTGTAACTTCTGCTTCAAAGAAGAAAAAAGGTATGAATAAAAACTGGTTAAAACTCAGAGGTCTTTTCTATGTAGTACTATTGCTGAGTATTTTTAACTCACTGCAAATTGATCCATTTCAATACAATGGAAACACCTCTGCTTTTTAATGATTCAGTAGTTTTACTAGGCTTTAAATACTCTATCTATTGCAAAGAACATTCCATGTAGTTTACAAGTTTGTATTTGCACCAAACCACCTGATAATTCAGTCTAAATGCTCAAATGTAAAAATCTTGCCATCAGCATTATAAATAGTTACTGGTTCCATATTATACTATTTGACCCAGAAAATATTTAAGAATTTTCCTGAAGATGGTGTTAAGCTTTAGTTTAATTGTAGAACAATTAAATACTTAACTGTTTAATTAAAAAATAGTTTAATTGTAGAAAAAATCACATGATGTAATCTTTTAAGTTAAAAAAATTTTTAAAAACCTCATATAAATCACATTTGAATAATCAATGTTAACATAGGAGAGCAAATCTCTAGGTGATCTAGATGAACTTAGAGATTTTCAGGTTTGTTTTTAAAAGTTGCATTAAAATACACAGAACGTAAAATTTACTATCTTAACTCTTTTCAAGGCGCAGCTCAGTCAGTAGGGTTAAATACATCCACATTGTTGTACAGTCTCCGGACTTTTTGACCTTGCAAACTAAAACTCTATACTCATTAAATAACCACCCCTTTCCCTCTCCCAGCACTTGGAAAACCACCATTCTGCTTTCTGTTTCCATGAGTTTGAGAACTCTAGATACCTCGCACTGTGGAATCATGACAATTTGTCTTTTTATCGCTGGCTTATTTTACTCAGCATAATGTTCTCAGAGTTTACCCATGTCTTAGCCTATGTTAGAATTTCTTTGGTTTCTAAGGCTGAATATTCCACTGTATGTATATAAACATCAACAGGTCTATTAATATGGTGAAGTCACTGCTCCCAGTGAAAGCGAATGCTGTGTGTGTCAGATCAGCATGCTGCATTTTGTTTATCCCTTTATTTGTCAACAGGCATTTGAGTTGTTTACACCTTTCGGTTATTGTGCATTATACTATTATGAACATAGGTATACAAATATCTCTTCAAGATCCTGTTTTTACTTCTTTTGGAAATACGCCCCCAAATGGAATTACTAGATCATACGGTAATCCTATTTAAAATTTTTTGAGATGCCACCATACTGGTTTCCATCACAGCCGCGCCATTTTTACAGTCCCATCAGCAGTGGATAGGGTGTCTATTCAGTTTTGAAGTCCTTATGATCCTTTTTGTCAAATCCATATTTAAACAAATCGCATTTTAGTGGAAAGTGGAGGAAAACTTTAGCACAGGTCCGAGAGCTACCTAGAAGTCTTGAGAGCTACAAAAAAATTCCCCCACAGTGACTCTTTCAAATCTACTAAGTACCAAATATTCCATAAAGAAATAAAAGTCTGTGCACTGACAATGATGAATACTTTCAATATAGAAGATAACCCACTATCAAAGGAAGAAAGCATCATAGATACCAAAGTTTCAGGACTAAAATTGTACCTGGAAAGCCTCCAGACTTGCTTCATTTCCCCCATTGCAGAATGGATTCATCAAGACTACTGTATTTGAAAACATCCTACCTTTCAGTCTAAACGCTCCTTCTACTTATAGAATGAACATCTGATTTGCACAGCCCAGGGGCACTTCCTCTCTGCACCTCACCTCCCCCAGCTGCAGTTTTGTGGGCTGCAGGCTGCATCCGGTGACCTGCAGGCCACCACCTTCTCTCAGTCTCCCTTTTCCATTATCTATTGTATCAGGGAACTCAATGGCGCTTTGTATTTAATTGTCTTAGTTAATGAATCCTCTCATATTTACCAAATAAATCCTCAATATCTTATCTTCTGTTTCTTCCAAGAAAACTCATATCTTATTTTTCACTCATTCCTTTAATCTCTCAGGCTGTCACAAATGCACATTTTGTCAGAGAATTTGTCTTGAGATATGAGGCAACTACTTTAAAAAACATATTTAAGAAAAAAAAAACAATAAAAGAACGAGTATATTTATGCCTTTACCATTATGGGTAAACACTTCATTCATGCATTTCTCAATTTTCTAGCTACTTCAGCAATATCTTAACGTATTTTGCTGAATATAAGGCTATGTGATTTTAAAACTGATTGCTTTTGTATTCCAACATTGATGCTGCTATTAATTATGGGTTTATTTGTACCTACACGCACATTCACAGCTTGGCTAAGTAGCCTTTTGTGAGCTGGTTTGATTCCTAATGACCGTCTCTAAAAATTGGGACCAAGAGTAAATTTTTCCCATAAAGATAATTAATGATTTTCGGCAACTTATTTTCCTAAGACAAAATCAGGATGAGAAATGGAAACTCTGGGCCTAAACAATACAGGGTAACATAAGCCACATCAACAGGACTATCACTAAGGTGAAGTCACCGCTCCCAGTGAAACCGAATGCTGTGTGTATGAAATCAGCATGTTACATGGAATCCACCTCTGAATTGAAGGGATTGACAAATTCATTTAAGCAATTTTTAGAAAACTCAAAGTGATAAAAAACCAAAGTTGGGATGCCTGAGAAAGGGAGAAATTGATCTTTAGCAAGTGAACAAGAATAAAATTCAGGTAGAACAACAACAACAAAAACCGAAAACCAAAAACCAAACAAAAACAAAACAAAGACAAATAAACAAGAATGCCATATACCAGCACAGATATCACATGGAAGCAATGAAATCTCTGTCCTTTTGAAAATACTTTCAAGTTTGCATTTCTTCAGCTGAAAAAAATCTTAGTATGATTCACATATACATTCTAAAGACACCTTGTTTTTCTTCAGTTTCCTTAGAAGCATCTACTGGAGTTACTGGGTGGGAATGTTTCATGGGTAGAATTACAGGGACCTCATATTAGCACGTGTGTGAGTGATTGAATAATGTCACCAGTAACTGCCAAAACAGCCATAAAACCTGTGGGGTTTGGCTTGACTTCACAATAAATAAAGACAAATTGGAAAAATTCCTCTAAACTATTCCTTAGTGTGAGAAAAATGTTATGTCAAAATTTCAATTTAGATGAGACCAGAACTAAATTAAATACCTGGGAATTGGTCCTGTTCCCAAGGCTACCGAAACTCCAAGTTTCTGACAACATTCTTGTACTGCAATATAGAAGGAGGCATGCCCGGAAATGGGCTGTCTGCCCTTGTTGAGGAAAACTGACCTGCTTAAAGTTATATCCTCTCAAGGAATTCTCCATTACTTGATAATGCTATTACATAATAAAAAGGAAAGGGATCATATAAGACATTATCTTGATTTAAAGTTTAAAAAATAAAATATTGAGAGGATCAAAAAAATGTTTCATATTCTTGAATGAAAGAAACCAATAAAATAAGCAGTGAAATATGACAAAGTAATATATGGAACAGTAATAATTATGTTTACATTAACTGAGTGCTTGTAATATCTATTCTAAAATATATTCATGTATTAGTTTATTAGATCCTCTGCACAGATGAGAAAAAAATATGCTTATTTACAAATGAGAAAAATGAAGGTCAGAAAAGTTTAAAAATATGCTGGTGCCTGCTGGCTCAATCAGAAGAGCATGTGACTCTTGACCTTGGGGCCATGAGTTTGAGCTCCACGTTGGGTGTTGGGTGTAGAGATTACGTAAACAGACAAACAAATTAAAAAAATTTTATTTTCCTGAGGTCATAGAGTAAAATTGTGTCTGGAATATTGTAAGTACTCAATAAAATATTAGCAATTATGTGTCAGGAGAGAGAAAAAAAACTTGAACCCAAATGTATCCATCAGGAATCTTTTAAGTGTAAGGGAATTTGATATAGGGAATTTGATGCTTATAGTAGTATTATATAATTATTATAAAAAACCTGGAAAAATTATGAAAGTGGAAAGAAGGAGAAAAAAAGTCAGTAAGAGTTTACGGCCCCAAATCAATCACTTCATAAGCCAGATAGAGAAAGACCAATACTGCCTGGTATCACTTATATGTGGAATCTTAAAAAAGAAAAGTAAAATTCATAGAAACAGAGAGTAGAAAAGTGATGACCAGGGCCTGGGGGTAGAGGAAATAGGGAGAGGTTCATAAAAGGGCACCCACTTGTTGTTATAAGATGAAAGAGGTCTAAGGATCTAATAATATAAGACATGGTGACTATGGTCAATAACACTGTCTTATATAATTGAAATGTGCCAAGAGTGTAGAACTTAAATGTTCTCACCCTTAAGCGCCCAAAAAGGTAAATAGGTGAGGTGTCCCATCTGTGAGGTGTCCCATCTTTTCTTATCTGAACAAGAACATGGTTCTTGTAGCTATCCCATCTTTCCCTGCATCCTAAGTTTTTGATCTTTCTACTGAGTCATTCCATCTTCAAGCAAAAATGTTGCAATCTCCTTTTCTTAAAAGCAAACCTTCTTTGATGCACACCCTCCTCCAGCTTCTGTCAGGTTCATGCATTCCCTTTTCCAGTCAGATTTGTGACTTGCTGCCTCCACTTCATCTCCTCCTTCTGTCTCTTGAATCCTTCCTTGTCTTTCATTCATTTATTCAACATGGTCTTTGGAATCAGTACAGGATAGCATTGTGCTAGACACAGTGGTCAGTTACTGTTGGAAACTGGCAAGACTTTTGTTTCAGAGGGATTCTTCTGCAAAGACATAGCTCTTGTTTAGACTCAGAGTAAAAGGCATATGAGGTGAAAAGCATGGAGATAGGGGAGGGAAGGACAAAGGGAGCTATTCCCAAGGAAATTATTTTGGAGTTCACTGACAGAGAAGAGAAAATGGGGTCTGAGGCAGACAGGTCTAATTGTGAGCGCAAAGCACTTTTGTGGTTGCCTGCAGAGTTGATTCTGACTAAGATTCACACTTGGCTGATACATCCAGGAAAGCAGGAATCATGAAGAAAGATACAGGTCCTGGAAAAATTCTGAAGTGGTGAAAACCCCTTGCTTGAGTAATTGAAAGCTAAACTGGACCAAGCACTATGAAATATAATTTGGCCCTCTTCTCCAGGGAATGGAGAAAATGATCTAATAGGTCTTTTCCATCTCTGCTTTCTGTGACCTCTGGCTGTTAACATCACTTTTCCTCGTTATGTCAAAATGAATTGCCTATTTACCACTGAACTCTAGAAGGCATTTTTTTTTTCTCCCTAGGTAAGACAACAACCTAGCATTTGCTACATGCACTTCATTTCAACTTAATCAATGTGCCAAGGAGTCATTTTAAAATGGGTGATATTATTTCCAGGAAATTTTGCTTACTTTCTGGGTGCATGCTTTCCCTTCACTGTCAAGCCAGAGCTCCCCCAAATTCTAGAAGAAATTCCAAAGAGAATGTAAAATATATTTGCAAAATGGGAAGCAAAATGAAGTGATATGGCCTTTAAATTGCCAATAGCCTCCATAGCAAGGTTATTTATTAGTACTGGAATCTGCTCAGGCTAGTATTTGCCATGACAGTAAAAACTGAAAAACAGTGATGCAGGATGACTGCATTTATATTCTACAGTATTGCATACATTTCTCTTTTTTAGGCAGGCAGAAGAAATAGAAATTATTTAAATTTCTTATGAAGCAGTAAATAAATGGTATTTCTTGCAGATTATATATATAAATGTATGCATATATATGTATGTATATGTATATATATTTCACACACATATACATATATGTATATATCACTTCTGTCACTAAGAATAAGTGAAAGTTGCCTCATTCATAATTTACAAAAAAAGTCATTGTTTCCTTCATAGTCTTGATTAAATGAGGCAATAAATCATATGTCTAAAACATGCCAGGCATCTGCCAAGGCAAAAGTTGGCTCAGAAAGTGACAAGCACAGAATTGTAGAGCAGTAGGAGTTTTATAGTCTGTCACTGGCATGACAAGGAATGATAAAGGGTAGCATTATGTCTCCTCTACTGATAGTCCAGCCACGTATTTTCTACTGTAATTCTTTTCTTTGGCCCTCTTTATCTTCATTTAAATGGGATGCATCTCCTTGAGCTGAAGTAAAGACATATATTTTCCTTGCTAATGAAGTGTCTCCCATGGTCCCAAGATTATTTTCACACTTGATGAAGTTCATCTGGGTGGGGGGGGGGGGGTATGGTCAGTCAGTGTGCTCCAGATGGAGATAGACACGATGTTGGTTTTCCTACTCTCTGTGGACAGACAAGCCTTGGATTGCTGGAGAGATTTGTTTTTCCCAGTTTTCTCATAAAGATCGTTTAGGCTATAGATTCTGCCTGTCCCTCAAAATTTATGTTAGACCAAATCTCTGTTTTTGAATGTGAGACAGCACTCCCTAGTTATTTCATTAAGTTGAGAATAAACAAATACAAATAAAAGATAATAAAATATTAATTAATTAAACTAAAAATTAACAAGCTATGATCAATGCTAGAAAAGCAATGCCTCTCTTTGAACAACCCATCAACAAATAAAATGTAATTCAAATGTGGTGCGAGGCAGTAATACAGTGAGTTAATGGTGGGAAACATAGGACACAATACTCTGGGTTTGGTCGTTGACAAACTCAGCAAAGATATAGTAAATTTTCAGATAGGGAGATAATCAGTACCTCAAAATAGGGTTCATTTATTCAGAGTGTTTGATATAGATGGCAACAGGATCCTGAAAGGGAGGATGCTGGAACTTGAATTGGATGAGTAAGATTTACACGGATGAAGACGAGGAAAGGAAGGTGAAGTCTTGCAAATGAAATTATCGAAGGGCAGGGAAGGAACAGTCCTGAGATGGCCCTTTATTATAAAAACACAACGAAAAATGAAACAACTGACCAAACAACCAACCAAACGAGAATCTCTGCTTGGATAGCCCTTTATAAAAAAGATGCTAAACTATGCAATTTTGTGAATCTGGAGGAAACCAAAAACACGAAAACAAGCTGTATTTTCCATCTTGTCTTTTTCCCCTTAGTGGCTATAAATCCTAAATGTTTTCACTTTCATATTGATATTTTGGGAAGCCAAATAATACATGCACAGGCAAACTGTTTAATACAAAGGGGTATATATTGACAAATAAACCCACTTCATGCCTCCAGTACTCCATTTTCCCTTACTAGAACTAACCCCTTTGACTAATTTTTTAGTCTATATTTTTAGGATGTTTCCTAAACAGGAAATATATCCTATATTTTTAGGATGTTTTAAGCATATAGAATTATATATATATATATATATATATACATATATATATATATATATATATATATATATATACATATATACACACACATATACATATAATTCTATATATTCTATTTGCCTAAAATGTCCTAGAGATACATATAAATTACATATCAATATAAACAAAATATATAAAAATTATTATGCATATACATATACATATAAATGAATTTCTACTATAATATTTTAAATGCAAAGGGTATTTCTTTTGAAAATCTGGCCCTATATTGTACTATTGGCCAGAGAAATACCCTTCATTTATTTATGCTTATTAAAAAAATGTTTTTTTAAGTTTTATTTTATTTTTTGAGAGACAGAGAGAGACAGAGTACAAGCAGGGCAGAAGCAAAGAGAGAGGGAAACACAGAATCCAAAACAGGTTCCAGGCTCTGAGCTGTCAGCACAGAGCCTGATGTAGGGCTTGAACCCATGAATGAGAGATCATGAACCTAGGCTGAAATTGGACACTCAACTGACTGAGCCACCCAGGCACCCCTATTTAGGCTCATTTTGTACTTAAGACAATTTCCTTTTTCACCATATGGTTGTGGTGAATTCTCATGAAATGTAACTAACAATCATCACTAGAAGAATCATGAAATATCTCAAATGGTTCTGATATTGTCAAGTTATCCTGGGAGAGACACCAACATGGAAAAGCCAAATCAGTCTGTGCCACCTGGGACTTGTACCATCTAGGTCTTATGATCTTTGGATCAAAATCTCATGGATAGAAACTTGCCAAGGTTTCTAACAAAAATCAACCCCTAGCAAAATGTCAAGAGTAAATATCAGGGTAGCAGAATCCAATGTGCCTTTTAAATTCTTTATTTAAAGTCCAGAGCTAAATCTGAATGGGGACAAAAAAGGCAAGTCACAAAGCATTAATTTCCAATACTTACGGCTATGTTATATGAAATGACATGTTCAGAAAGATGCCTACAAGTTATACTGGGCAGTTTTTTTTTTCCTGAAAATGAGTTCCAAATAAACTTTAGGGTCACAATTAGATATTAACTTTTTTTTGGGCAAGGAACACTTAAATTAGTTCAAGCAAAAGGTATGTTTCACGGGACCCTAAAGCAGGAAGGGTAACCTGGGTTTTCCTAAAATTCATCTTCATTTTATAGATTCGAAGACTAGGGATTTTGGAGGATAAACAATTGACTCAAGGTCTTAGGCTCTAGTCTATGTAAAGTCTGTATCATTTTCAGTGCATTGTGGCATCACAAATCAACCTAAGGACAAAATATTGAAAAATTCCCATATTGAAAACACTTTCATTGGCTAAACTCATTGTCTTTCTCCAATATGTAATGAGTAGTATTTCTCAAGTTCCTGCATTTTAATATAGTGTTCTACAAGGAACACAAAAGTAATTCTTTGTCTCTTCTCTGCTCCATTTACTTACCTCTACTTAAGAGGGACCAAGAGGGAAGGGAAAGAAAAAAATATATAGTTACAAACAAAGAAGGAGACAAACCGTAAGAGACTTTTAAATTCAGAGAACAAACTGAGGGTGGAAGGGGGTGAGATGGGGGGGCATGGGGAAAATGGGTGATGGGCATTGAGGAGGGCACTTGTTGGGATGAGCACTGGGTATTTTATGTAAGTGATGAATCACGGGAATCTACTCCCAAAGCCAAGAATACACTGTATACACTGTATGTTAGCTAACTTGACAATAAATTTTATATATACATATATATTTATATGTATACATATAAAGAGCTTTCCTGGTTTACAGTTGTTGCGTGTTTCACGTTTTACAATGTAATTGTTGCCTTAAAGTCTGTCACTCCCAACTAGTCTGTGAATACGAGAATAATGTCTGGCACATTGTAGGCATTCGGAGGATTGTTAATTGAAGTATAATTGAATCACAGTAGCCCCCTTACACACCAGAGGCAATTTTTTTTCTCTTGTAGTAGTTAAGATGTGGAAAGACATTACGATTTGAAAGGAGAGTTTTAGACACAATGATTTGATTAGTATTTTTCTGGAGTGTTAATTAGGCATTAGTTTGAAAAGCAGTCTAGGGTGAGATTGTGGTAGATATCCGATGTCAGGTTAAATAAGAAATTTATCTAATGGATAATAGGAAACCAGCAATGAGTTCTAAGCAATATGATTTTGTAGTACTATAGATAAAAAGTACTAAGATCTTAAATTAGAGTGGTAACATTTTGAAGTAAGAATCAACAAATGTAATGAATATTTGCTTAGAAAGGATTCACCTTTATTATTTTTAGTAAGGTTAATGAGGTCCAGAGAGAACAAGAAGCCTGTCTATAATTGTAGAGCTGGGATTTTAATCAATTTTCTTATCTAGGCACCTCAGTGTTAAACTGAAGAGTCTGAGATTGTCCACCTTTTGGAATAAGGTTCTCACTTCACTTGCTCTGAGAACTGAAATAGCACTGTCCAGAGAAGGGTACTCATTTCACTACTTTAAGCTCATATTCCTCTATACATCGCTGAGACCAGGCCAGTCATTGTCTAGCTCTCAGGCAAGTTCCAGCACCAAAATGTCTTGGTCCACATTAGGATACTTGAGGCCAGTCAATTCCACTATATCTCTCATTTCATGTGTAATCCGTGGTCAACATCCACAAACAATATGTATATATCCAAATTTATTATATCTACCTTCTCTCCATCCCTCAGCTTCTTAATGCATGTATTGACCTGGTTTTTCCTACTTTTGAAACCTCTCTTCCCCAAGTCTTTCACTTGTACCCCCATAGCCCTTGCTCTTATCATGAATATATCCCTATATTCTCAAATTTGTAAGAAACATCTTTCTCCTCTCTCTCTCTCTTTCCCTTTCTCCTTCTCTCTCTGTCTTTCAGAGAACACAACTCAAAACCACACTTGAAGACGTCCTCTGAGAAAACCACTCAGATCTTCCAAATTTCATATCTTAGAGCCAAGAAGGAAGCACCTTTTTGCTGCTTTTAGGTGATTATTCTTCTAGTCATGCCTTAGCCACCTCAGGCTGCTACAACGAAAACACCATTGAGTGGATGGCTTAAACAACGGGAGTTTATTTCTCACAGTTCTGGAGGCTGGGAAGTTCAAGTTTAAGTGGGCTGGCCAATTCTGTTCCCATTGTGGCTCTCCACTTGGCTTGCAGACAGCAACTTTCTCACTGTGTCCTCACATGGCAGAGAGAAAGTGCTGGTCTCTCTTCCTCTTCTTGTAAGGATCCTAATCACAAAATGTAAGTCCCACACTTGTAAACTAATGTAAATCTAATTAGCTCCTAAAGTCTTCACCTCCAGATGCCATCATATTAGGGCTTGGGGTTTCAACACATCAATTTTGGGAAGATACAAACACTCAGTGTTTTGTATAACAGGTCATAAACCAGACAAAACTAAACAAGTCATTGGGCATTGATACTCAGCTGTATTAGGCTCTGTCTATCTCCATTACCGTTATTTATCAATTTATGGGTTTCTCTCTCTTCTCAACTAGGATATTGGGGCCAGACTGATTTCAAAATCTGCCTAGATAATTCATCTAACAACTTTGTTTCCTTGACTTCAGTAACACTTTCATTAGGCTTCAGTTACCTATTCTCAGGAAAACACCTTGTGTTGTACCCTCATGCTAAACTGCCCTGTTACACAGGAATAATAATTCTAGTGTCTGAATCTCAGACCACAGTTTCCTGTCATCTGCCTCTTTCTGTTTCTTGATCTTCTGGTTTCATCCTATTGTGTTCTTCATTTTCTTCCAACCCAAAGGTTTTCTCCTGGTACTCATTCCTTCTCTATGCAGCATAAATTCCATGGTTCAATAACTGAACAAACATTGTTTTTTTCCTTTGACCCCACATTTCCTCTGCACACCCTTGGCCAGACTTCATCTCTGGATCATATTACTGTGTACTTTGTTATTCCTAAACTAAAGCAGCAGAGTTGACGCTGAAGAAAATAAAATTTCTGTGCATATGGGCATCACCATAATTGACATACTTCAATCTCAGCTGTGTCCTTGGAACCAAACATCAGCCCTCTCACTTGTTGGTGAACTCCTTCTCCAGTTCCCTTTGATGAATAAGCTTCTCCTGTCCCCTCGAGCTACTCTTCAGTTACTTCTCTTTTCACTATAAGTCAAAGATTTTGACTCATAATTTTCAGTGGAGGTTAAAATTAATTTCAGCTTCTCATCAGCTTGTTCATTTTTAAATCCTTAGTAAAGTGCTTGATGTGTCTTAGACACTCAATAAATATTGAATGAATAAATTTACCTTTTCCCTATCCACAAAATAATTGCAATGTACACTCAAACTTATCTAGTTTCAGAGAATGTGTTTTTCTGCCTTATAGGACCAACCTATTTGCCTGTGGCCTAGACACCAGGTCTTTTTGGCTTCTTTGGGACATGTTCCATTAGGTATTGTCTCACTCTTATATATTCAAATTCTTCCTCTATTGGCTGCTTTTCTTTAGCAATAAACATTTTTAAGTCTGTCTAATACTAGATAAACTAATGAAAATATTCCTTTAAGATCTGAATTTCTCTTTAGCTAAATACAAAATGTTCTACTTTCTATCATCTCTAAAATCATTGTAAAGATGAATTTTACTCTTTAAGCACCATGATCTGGTTCCAACTTCTATCTCTGTTTGGAAACTGCTATTCAATAATTTCTAATTGTTAAAGAAATCACACATTTTAAAGTCCTTGCCTCACTGAACCTTACCACTTCTTCTGAAATTTCTTTGTTGGCTTTTATGAATCTGTGTTTCAAATCACTAGACATTGTCAAATGTCTCCTGCAGGGAAAAATCGCCCCTGGTTAAGAACCACTGATCAATCAAAGTGGTTAATAACAATGAGAAAAAAGGAATGATTCATTAATTCCATTGTTAGGTTCTAGAAATGAGCTTTAATTTCAAATTAATCTGATCACGTTTTGAATAAGATCATTAGGTCTTGAAATCTGTACTTCTCCTAACCCCTACCACTCCCATTGACTTTGTTACTTAGCTGGGTAATTTGGCAAATTTTCTGGAAATTTGTCCTTCCCCCCCCCCCCCACCTTTGTTCTGTTATTTACTTTCCCTGGAATTCAGGTGGAACAGCAGTAGCCTTGATGGGAAACCTTAACAGCAACCTGGAATACAAGGTCCTTGTGGGGGAAGACATGGGGGTTACTGATAGCTAACTGATCATGAAAGAAGGAAAATAAAACTTTTCAGAAGAACAATTCAAACTGTACCTAATTCACTTTTTGGTAAAGTACTGAAACTTGTCATAGCTTGGTCACTTTATGTACATGAATTCGGCTAATATGAAAATAGAAATTACCTCAGTAAAATTTTGAACCTTCATAACTTTTCATTTATACCATTTTATATTAAATAAAATTTAAGTTTTTCTGTATTAGCAGACTGTGCATATCCCATAAGAATGTGCCCCTTTCGAACACCCTGGCAAAAGGACCTCTCCACCTGCTTTTAAGTTTGCTCCTTGGGTAAGCAATAATTGAGTATAAGGACATGCCCATGACAGTTTTGGAAAGAACTGATGTCTTTAGAGTGAAAAACTGAGCATGTGTAGACAGAGGAGTTTGCTGATTTCATTTGAGTACACTAGGACAAAATAAAATGCAAAACAAGAACATAATAATCTCAGCCAAATATTTTTTATGCTAAAGTCTCTTATAAATTGTATGCAAGAAAATCATCTTCTTGACGTGATGCTTAAATAAATAAACCAAGTCCCTAAAAGGAGAGGAAAATAGGTTACCCATTCGACCACAAAGAGAATGGTAACAATTATATCCTACTTGAAATTTGATTAAAGCTTCACATTGTGTGACTAAACCTCTCCATAGAGTGCTGTAGATACAGACAAAAGGGAAACACTCACTTTTGAGAAGTACTTTGAGTTTCCCATTTGTAAAGGATTTATGTTTTCTAAAGTTTCTTAAACCAGCTCAGTTGCCATGACTGGCAGACAGCCAGCTGATTAGAGAGAATTGGAGTTCAGGGTTTTTTTTTTTTCCCCCATTACTGTCTGTAGTTTGCTCTATTTTGGAACCATTGGCTTTTTCTTCCTAGAGAATTCAAGGCACGCAATTCTCCCATTTCCATTCAACTATGAAACTGTTAACTGGGCAGTAGTGGAACAAGGTTTCCCTTAAGTGATTCTGACATTCTTCAGAAGCAAGACCATTGATCACCTTTAATCTTAATGGATTGGAACTAATTTCTGAAGACCTAAAGTTTCCTCAACTGGAAAGGAAATAAATTATAAGAAACACCAACAAAAACCCACATACAGTAAACATAAGCTCCAGAGAGTAAAAGTCATGTCTTAACCAAACAGATGATCAGTGATGATTAATGCCTTCTGCATAAATTTCTCCCTGGAAAACTACTTAGAAATTCTTTTTATGTAGCACTCACTGAATTTAACCTTAAAAAGACATCCTCTTCCCTATCACTCTGTTTTCAAAGTCTACTTTATTTTTCACACTAACTCTTATGACTATCCGACACGTTATACATTTTCTTTTGTGGTTATTCTCTCTCTCTCTCCAACAGGATCCAAGTTTCATCACAGCAGGGACTTTGTCTTTCTTGACTGCTACATAGAACAGTTCCTGCCACACAGTAGGGACTTAATAAAGCCATAAAATGAATAGAATCCCTAATTAGTAGGTCTATGTTTATCTTTTAAAGACATAATTCTATTTTCTCTTGAGTTTGCTGCTAGATCATTCATATTCAGCCTAATATTACTACATTATTGCCCTTGGCAACTACAGGTTAATTTATCATCTTTAGAATTAGAGACAGAGGAATGCAAATTTCTGTATTCAAAAGTAGAACTGTTCTCAGACTATCCCTTTAAGATAGTTGTGTATTCAGTAGAATCCCTTCACTATCTCTTTTGGCTATTTATTCAATTATTAAAGCCATGATCAAGCTTCCAGAATTTCTACCTTTTGAAATGTTACTCTTTTCTCTTTCATTATTGATGATTTCCTTTGCATATAATTGAAAACCATTATTTCCCTCTTGCTTCCTCTTTTTAGATTGAATAAATCTAGTTTAAATAAGGTAATGAATATGGAAATATTTTGAAAAGTATGAGATATTCTGAAGTTCTAAGTTTTTCTGCAAAGCTATTTTCTGAATCAGCTGATTTTTGCATATTTGTTTTCAGGAAAGTTACTTTAACCTAATTATGTCATTTTATTTGTCATTATCTCATTCACCAATTTCCAGAGATTTTGTATTTTATTTAATTAATTTCTATCCTTTACATTAGGAAAAAGCTAAGAATAACATTGTTTCCAGAACACAGCTAGCCTAGGAACCTTTCTCTGTTCTCCAGTGGGTTTGGTTTCATTTTATACCATTTACTTGACTATGAAGATAGATACTAAATACGTACTCAGATGGAGGTATACTGGCATCAGTAAGAAAGTTATGGGATTTGCCAAATAGGTATGAATCTCAGCTTATTTTCCTTCTTAGGCAAAAGATTTCTTCTGGTTTTGTCCTAAGGTTCAGAAGGAATGTGATGGTCACAGGCATTAGATGGGTGAGAGTAACGTCCCTAGTCATGTTTCTAGGCGATTTCCATAGCAAAAATCACTTTAAATTAATTAATTTTGAGTATAGCACACAGCGTTACATTAGTTTCAGCTGTACACAATAGTGATTCATCAAGTTTATACATTATTCTATGCTCTTCACAAGTATAGCTACCATCTGTCACCATACAACGTTATTGCAATACCATTGACTATATTCCCTATGCTGTGCGTTTTCTTCCCATGACTTATTCATTCTATAATTGGAAGCCTATGTCTCCCACTCCTCTTCAACCATTTTGCCCACCTCCTCTCAAATGGAAAAGAAGGATGCACACACATTCAAAGGAATATTACACAGCCATAAAAAGATGAGATCAAGCCATTTGCAACAATGAAGTTAGACCTAGATCACTTTTATTTTTATAAGTAGCAAACAAACACTTCATCTAAATTGTGAATCAGTAAATTATGAACATAATTTCTATCCTAGTGGTTCTCAATAGGGAGAGGTGTGGGAAAAGGTAGTGAATTTTAGAATTCCCAGGAAAAATTTCCAACTATGCAATCCATCCATTCTCATATGGCTCTTAGATAACTCCATTAGGTGTCTGTGACAGATGGAATAGTTGCCCCCTGAAGACGTTCACATCCTGTCACGTCAAGGCCTGTGAATGTGTTACTTTGCATGGCAAAAGGGACTTTGCAGATATAATTAATTTAAGAAGCTTGCTGTGGGGAGATTGTCTTGGATTATCCAGGTGTGCCCAATGTAATCAGGCTTCCTTATAAAGGAGAGGGTAGGCAGGAGAGTCAGAGTAAGAAAGAGAGAAATTTGAAGATGCTATGCTGCTGACTTTGAAGATGGAAGGAGCCACGAGCTGCAGAATGTAGATTGTTTCTGGAAGCCAGAAAAGTCAAAGGCAGAGATTCTCTTAGGGTCTCCATAAGGAATACAGCCCTGCCAACTCATTTGGACTTCTGATCACCAGAACCGTAATGTAATAAATTTGTGTTGTTTTAAGCGACTATGTTTATGGCAATTTGTTACAGCAGTAACAGGAAACTAATATAGTGGTGCTGACTGGCATGTGTGGTTTGGAAAAAGTTCTTGATGCTCCCGCTCTCAAAGAAAATCACAATTTTGATGTTTTACTAAGGGCTAAATAATGTACATTCAAAACAATGTTTTTTTCTTCAATTTAAGAATATTGATAAGGAAAAATGTTAGCCTGAGGGCTTGGTTTAAAAAGAAGTCTTAACCATTAAAAAAAATTAGAATATGTCCCTAATGGAGTAGTATAGTGAAACTTTACTTCTGTCTTCTCTACAACCCTACTCATGATGGAATTAAACTTATAGCTTAATAGATTTTGGATACTACCCCTTTATCATCTATGTCATTTGCAAATATCTTCTCCCATTCCGTAGGCTGCCTTTTAGTTTTGTTGACTGTTTCCATTGTTGTGCAGAATATTTTTATTTTGATGAGGTCCCAATAGTTCATTTTCGCTTTTGTTTCCCTGGTCTCTGGTAAAGTGTCTAATAAGAAGTTGCTATGGCCAAGGTCAAAGAGGTTGCTGCCTGTGTTCTCCTCGAGGATTTTGATGGTTTCCTGTCTCACATTTAGGTCTTTCATCCATGTTGAATTTGTTTTTGTATATTGTGTAAGAGAGTGATCCAGTTTTATTTTCCTGCATGTTGCTGTCCAGTTTTCCTAATACCATTTGTTGAAGACACTGTCTTTTTTCATTGGATACTCTTTCCTGCTTTGCTAAAGATTAGTTGACCATCTAGTTGTGGGTCCATTTCTGGGTTTCTATTCTTTCTACTGATCAATGTGTCTGTTCTTGTGCTGGTACCATACTGTCTTGATGACTACAGCTTTGTAATATAGCTTGAAATATGGAATTGTGATGCTGCCAGTTTTGTTTTTCATTTTCAGGATTGCTTTGGCTATTTGCAGTCTTCTGTGGTTCCATACAATTTTTGGGATTGTTTGTTCTAGCTCTGTGAAAAATGCTGGTGGCATTTTTACAGGGTTTGCATTAAATGTGTAGATTGCTTTTGGTAATATAGACATTCCAACAATGTCTGTTCTTCCAGTCCATGAGCATGGAATACTTTTCCATTTCCTTGTTTCCTCTTCAATTTCTTTCATAAGTGTTCTATTGTTTTCAGAGTACAGATCTTTTCCTCTTTGGCTAGGTTTATTCCTAGGTATCTAATTGTTTTTGGTGTAATTGCAAATGGGATCAATTCTTTGATTTCTTTTTCTGCTGCTTTGTTATTCGTATATAGAAATGCAACCTATTTCTGTACATTGATTTTATATCCTGTGACTTGGCGGAGTTAATGTATAAGTTCTAGCAATTTTTTGGTGCAGTCTTTTGGGTTTTCTACATAGAGTATCATGCTGTCTGCAAATAATGAAAGTTTGACTTTTAACTTGTCTATCTGGATGCCTTTTATTTCTTTTTGTTGTCTAATTGCTGAGGCTAAGACTTCTAATACTATGTTAAATAGTAATGGTTAGAGTGGACATCTTTGTCTTGTTCCTGACCATAGAGGAAAAACTCTGTTTTTCCTCATTGAGAATGATATTAGTTGTGGGTCTTTCATCCATGGCCTTTATGATGTTGGGGTATGTTTCATCTATCCCTACTTTGTTGAGGGTTTTTACCAAGAATGGATGCTGTATTTTGTCAAATGCTTTTTCTGCAGCTGTTGACAGGATCATATGGTCTTATCCTTCCTTTTATTAATGTGGTGTATCACGTTGATTGATGTGCGAATATTGAACCAGCTCTGCAGCCCTGGAATAAATTCCACTTCATCATGGTGAATAACTTGTTTAATGTACTGTTGACTCTGATTTGCTAGTATGTTGTTGAGAATTTTTGCATCCATATTCATCAGGGATATTGGTCTGTAATTCTCCTTTTTAATAGGGTCTTTTTCTGGTTTTGGAATCAAGATAGTGCTGGGCTCATAGAATGAGTTTGGAAGTTTCCCTTCTGTTTCTATCTTTTGGAATAGTTTGAGAACTATAGGTATTAACTGTTCTTTAATGTTATTTATTTATTTATTTATTTATTTATTTATTTATTTATTTTTGAAGGAGAGAGAGAGACAGAGCATGAGTGGGGGAGGACCAGAGAGAGAGGGAGACACAGAATTCGAAGCAGGCTCCAGGCTCTAAGCTGTCAGCACAGAGCCTGACGCTGGGCTCAAACTCACAAACAGTGAGATCATGACCTGAGCCAAAGTCGGATGCTTAACTGACTGAGCCACTAGGCGCCCCTTAACTGTTCTTTAAATGTCTGGTAGAATTCCCCTGGGAAGCCATCTAACCCTGGACTTTTGTTTGTTAGGAGATTTTTTATTACTGTTCCAGTTTTTTTTTTTTTGCTGGTTATGTATCTGTTCAAATTTTCTATTTCTTCCTGTTTCAGTTTTGGTAGTTTGTATGTTTCTAGGAATTTATCCATTTCTTCCAAGTTGCCTAGTTTGTTGGCATATAATTTTTCATAATATTCTCTTATAATTGTATTTCTGTGGTGTTGGTTGTGATCTCTCCCCTTTTATCGATGATTTTATTTATTCGGGTCCTTTCTCTGTTCTTTTTGATAAGTCTAGACTTAGCAAACTCAACACCCAAAAAACAAGTAATCCAGTGAAGAAAGGCTCAGAAGACATGAATAGACTCTTTTCCAAAGAAGATATCCAGATGGCTAACAGACACATGAAAAGATGCTCATCATCACTCATCATCAGGGAATTATAAATCAAAACCACAATGAGCTACCATCTCACACCTGTCAGAATGGCTAAAATTAACAACACAAGAAAAACCAGGTGTTGGTGAGGATGAGGGAAAGGGGAAACTTCTTGCACTGTTGATGGGAATGCAAACTGATGCAGCCACTTTAGAGAACAGTATGGAGGTTCTTCAAAAAATTAAACATAGAACTATCCTATGACCCAGCAATTACACTACTAGGTATTTACCCAAAGGATACAAAAATACAGACTTGAAGGGGTACGTGCACCCTGATGTTTATAGCAGCATGATCAAAAATAGCCAAGTTACAGAGAGAGCCCAAGTGTCCACCGGCTGATGAATGAGTAATAGAATATCTTGCCATTTGCAACGATGTGTATGGAGCTAGAGTGTATTTTGCTAAGCGAAATAAGTCAGTCAGAGAAAGACAAATACCATATGATTTCACTCATATGTGGAATTTAAGAAACAAGACAGATGAACATATGGGGGTGGGGGGGGAAGAGAGAAGGAAACAAACCATGAGAGATTTTAAAGATAGAAAACAAACTGAGGGTTGACAGAGGGAGGTGGATGGGACATTGGCTAGATGGGCAATGGGTATTAATTATTACTTGTTATGATGAGCACTGGGTGTCATATGTAAGTGATGAATCACTGAATTCTCCTGAAAACAATGTTGCACTGTATGTTAACTAACTAGAATTTAAATAAAAATTTGAAAAAAATTAAAACAAAACCCCTTGTAGCTTAAAATCAATAGTGATTGTCCCATGCACAAAATCTTAAAAAAAAGTAGACCTAGATTTATATTGCTTAAAAGCAAATACCAAAAAAAATACTAAAGGCATATTTATTATAGAAATTTAAAAAAATTTTTCATTGTATAAAGAAATAATAGACTGCTTGCAAAGTCTTCTGGTGATCTGATTTACTACAATTTTATTAACTTCCAACTTTTCAGAAGTACATCCATAATTTGTCACAATATGTGAGGCATCATGATAAGTAAATACTTAGGAGCATCAAAATATAATTGTTCTTAATAGTCGAATCATTTCTTAAGTGATTATGAAATAAATGTTCTTTAACATGCTAAGTAAACAGATGAATGCTCAGGGATACTTTCTAGATGATTCCACCTTCTTTTGCCACCTGATGTTGTGATATGGTGAATGCAGTAGAGTTGACTCTGCAAAGAACTTAGTCTGGATGAATCAGCTCCCAAGGGGAAATAGGGTTCGCTATACAGATCTCTCTGTAAAACAGAGTAGGAAACACATCATGGGAGGTGATCATTTTCATGACCAGACTCCAAGGAAAGTTATTAGGATCTTCTAAAGTCTATATACACTTCGATATGTAGTGGCTTTAAACGGAAGCTTTGTTGGGTCGCCTGAGTGGTTCAGTCGGTTGAGCCTCCGACTTCGGCTTGGGTCATGATCTCATGGTTTGTGAGTTCAAGTCCCGCACTGGGCTCTGGGCTGACAGCTCAGAGCCTGGAGCCCGCTTCAGATTCTGTGTTTCCCTCTGTCTGCCCCTCCACTGCTTGCACTCTGTCTCTCGCATTGTCTCAAAAATAAATAAATAAACATTAAAGAAATTTAAAAAAAAAGGAAGCTTTGTCAAAACTTAAGCAGAGGCATTGTTTATGTAGTTATTCTTTATTTCTGAACTCAATAAAAACTGAAAGCATACTATTTAATTATGATTCTGTGGTATTATTTCTATAGAAGACTAAAGTCATGAGAGTCTAGCTATGTAGATACAAATGGGGAAAAAAAACTTGTCATTTTTTTGTGTTCTGAAAAAATAGCACCTTGCAAACATAAAGGTGCATCCTTTGAATATTTTGCAAGGTGACCCAAAGTGGCAGAGCTGGGATTTGAACCCAGATCCATCTGAAAATAAAGCCCATGCTCTCTCTAGATTGGACAAATGAGAATCTGTTAGGAAAAGCAGGACAGTGTGATCTCTACACTATGGTTGTCAAATATCAGTTAGCTTAGCGAATTTTTTGGATGAGATGACTTGAAGCTGGATCCAGTTATTATGATAGTTTAAAGGAGACCTAGGAGTAAAAGAGACCTGGACCCTAATTGCTCTACTGCATGTTCTTCCAGAAAACAATTGGCCAGCCAGGTTCTGGCTGATTCAGCTAACCCCTAGAATATGATGATGAGACAAACACTTTCAATTTCTCTTATTAAGGGAACATGCAGGTGTTTAATGTAAAATCTGATTCCTATTACAAGGGTGTAACATAAGAAGGGGGCTGACACTCATAGTTTCGTGTCAGTGAGGCAGAGAATTTCATCTGCCAGAAGTCCCTTTCTTTGATTCTTGGAAGTATTTAAAAGAATGATCTATAAGATAAGGAGTTTTTTATTTTTATTTTTATTTTTTTATTTATTGATTTTTGAGAGAGAGCAAGGGCATGTACAAGCGGGGGAGGAGCAGAGAGAGAAAGAGAGGGAGAATCTTAAGCAAGCTCTGTGCTCTCAGGGTAGAGCCCAATGGTGGGCTCAAACTCATGAACCATATGAAACTTTGCATATTATATCTCAGAGAAACTCAGCCACGGGCTTTAAATGGTAAGACAACTGGCATCTAGGACGGACCTTGATTTTCATTTTGATTGGCTTAATGGAATCATGGCTTTTTGATAAAGAAGTGGGTGATGATTTAAATTCAGATATCTAAGAAGAACTACTAATGTTTTCTGAAACGTAACTGCACGATGTTGAAGGCTAGGCTCCCCTATGCTGCATATTAGTGTTACTATTAATTCACTGCTAAGTACACATGGCACTCATTCTATTGTGTAACATTGCATGAGACAAACATCCTCCACAAACTCTACATAATGCCTGGATCCACATCACATTAAATCCCCCCACAGAATATCCACCTGTGAACCAAGAGTTTCTTTCCCCCCTAAATCCAAATCTAGGATTCCTTGGTCTTCAAACCAATACTTCAGGATGAACAGATCCTAGTGTGACAACCCCCAACAACAACAAAAATACAGTTTTTACTTTCTAGTGTTCACACCTTTGTGTTATTGCCCCTTTGAATGTAAGCACAACCTGCGATTTGTTTCTAGCCAATAGACTGAAGCAAAGATGATGGATTGTCATACTGTGATTATACTGTCACACTGTGGCTTTATGTGAGGCTTCATCGTAGTAGACTTGAGACAGATGCTCCCCGTTAACTTGCTGAAGCAAAGAACCATGTTAAGAAAGCCAACATGGCAAGGAACTTTAGGCAGCGTTTAGGAACTGTGATTGCTTGCCTTCAGCTGATGGCCAGTAAAAGGCGGGGGCCCTAAGTTTTGCAGCTGGAAGGCAATGAATTCTGCCAACTACTTGAGTGAGCTTGGAAGCTGATTCATCTCCAGTCGACCCTCCAAATGGGAATCTAAACCTGGCTGATACCCTGACTGCAGCCTTGTGAGACCCTGAGCATAGAACCCAGCTGAGCTGTACCCAGACACCTGACTCATGAAAACTGTGACATAATTAACGTGTGTTACTTTAAGCCGCTCGATTTGCGGTGCTTTGTTAATGCAGCAATAGAAACTCAAAGACAGGTTTTTTAAATATCAAGAACTAATATTCTTTGATGTTGGAGTTTTGGAATGTCCTGGCATTTTTACTAATCTGTTCCTGCCATTTAGTGAGGAGAGTGACACTGTACTGTGAAATAACCGCAGAGATTGGTTCATGAATGCCAAAAATAGGAACATCAGCAGCTGTTGCCAGAGGCCTGGTATTTTTTCTAATACTTGTAGCTTAAAAGACAAGTGTCCAATGTTGTGCTGCATTGACTGGCTAAATAGGGTGAAACAGAACTTGCTTGTTAGGGCCCAGTTAACGTTCATTATTCAGAGTTTTTTTTTTTTTTTTTATCATCTGCTTTCAGCAGTTTGACTCTCTACATACTGTTGACAGGAATTTGACAGATTAATCTGAGAAAAACATTTAATCCAATCACAGGATATTTATAAGATGCTGTGGACTTGAGGGGACAGAAGAGAAAACTAAACACACAACAGAGGAATCAAGAAACGGAAGGCAAGGGGAATTTTATAGATTACTTACTGCTAAGGTGTCTGCACATTCTTTGTGCTCTGTTGCACTTGTTTCTGATTATTTCCTCTGCTGCTTTTGGCTTTTCCTCGATGGGTGCCCCAAATGGGAAACAGTGCTGGCAGTCTGACAGATTGAGGTTTATTCCCTTGCTGTCCTATCACTCTCCTTTCGAGGTTTTGTTTCTCTAATTACACATTATATGTTATACTTTATGTTTTTTATATTATAGTGGGTTGGGGTGGGTTGGGCTATAAATGGAAGAGAAAATTAAGAAATCCCAATTCAAAGAGAAATAAAAATAAAGATGTCCCCCGACATATCTGGGAATAGAGTGTATAGTTTTTTAGTTTTTCTAGGCAGTCCGTGTGACAGTCTGTATCAAAATATTATGTGATTCATTATATTCGCTTATCCTATTCAACTCACTCAAAGATTAGAAAATCAAAGACTTATTTGGGGAAGTTTATAACAGGAGTTTATAAAAATAAAATTATTTACACTTTATTAAATACACACTTGGGGCGCTGGGTGGCTCAGTCGGTTAAGTGGCCAACTTCGGCTCAGGTCATGATCTCGCAGTCCGTGAGTTCAAGCCCCGTGTCGGGCTCTGTGCTGACAGCTCAGAGCCCGGAGCCTGTTTCAGATTCTGTGTCTCCCTCTCTCTCTGACCCTCCCCTGTTCATGCTCTGTCTCTCCCTGTCTCAAAAATAAATAAACGTTAAAAAGTTTTAAAAAAATAAAAATAAAAATAAATAAATAAATACACACTCTTTCCCTTTACCCTTATTACCTGTTTGACCTTAGATGTTTCATTGGATAGGTCTGGGTCTCAGTCAGCTAATCTGCAAATGAAGACATTTGAAACCTATTGCTGTAAAGTCGAATTTTGGTTCCATTGTGATCATAGTGGGTGGCTCATATAATTGTTTGAAGTGGGAAGTGAGAGTAGTGTGCATTGTGTCTGACTTATGGTAGGCGCTCAGTAAATACATATAAGAATTCCTTTCCTTTTCCTCTCTCCTGCCTTTTAGTCTAATTTTCCATCTGTGATTTGATAGCGAGGCAGCAAAAACTAGAAACTGCCTGAAAACAAGTCAAGACTCCCCAAGAAGGGAGTGAGATTTTTCTCACAACTGAGTAGCCACATTTAATGTATCTATTTACAAATGGGTCGGTCTCTTCCCAAGCTTTATAACCCATAATTATACATTCAGGCAGTGATATCCATCCATGTAATTCCGGGGACTGTACATTACCCTGAAGTCAGTTGGGGCTTTTAATACACACGTATGCCACGGTGAGTTCTCTTTATTTCTTAGGTTGTGGCAATGACAGGATTCATTATTGCTTTACATTGTCCTGTTATTTATTGTCACAACAACAATAAGCATAAAGCCACTTTGTAATTATGTAGCAGAAGAACTAAGAAAAAGGCATTGCATGAATACAAATTAGAATTCTCGTATAAATTGTTTCCAACAGTAAGTGGCATCGGCCACTGATATATTCATCTTACTACATTCTGAGTGCAGGATTGATTGTTAGTATCTAGACATCACTTATTTAATAGAGACATCCTTTCTGTATTATGAGTCATTTACACAATTTTAACAAACTGCCAAGCACGTTCAAATGTGTACTGAGAGATAGGTGGCCCAATGACACCTACCAAACGACACAGAATTGTTTATTTACTCTACCTGCCGCAAATGCTATGTGATGACAGAATAATAAAATATAGTCCTTGTAATCTAGGGACATATGATTTAAGTCTGGACGTGGCATAAGCCACGTGTAGCCACAATGTGTTCATGATACCTAATGGCTAATTGGTGGCTGAGACTAAATTCTGGTTGTGTTCAGAAGAGGTGGATAGATGATCAGATAGAGCTGAAGTACCAGTGTGTCATGGAGAAGTAGACCTCTAAAATGTTTTTTCTGGAAAGAATGAAGTACCAATGGACAAAATATTTCTGCATATCACTTTTGACATGGCTATGGTGTGTTTAAATTGGTGGCGATTTGTAGCAGTATAGGAATCTAGCAGCAATATAAAAATCTAGGGGGAGAGTCGCAGTCATCGGCAAAATTGGACAACTTTAGTGTATTAAGGATTGAAGGTGACGGCCATACTTCCTCTTCTCATCCCCTCACTTCCTCTAGGTCTCAGTTCATATTTTCAGAGACTACCTTTCAAACACTACTCTGTAACGTTGCATACACGTTTCCTGCTCCTTACCTTGACCTAGCCCTTGGTCCTAGTACCTAGTACTTCTTGTTTACCTTGCACGGCTTAATTGTTCTCCTAAGCCCTTATCACTACCACACACACACACACACACACACACACACACACACACACGCATCTGCAAATTGTCTCACCTACTGGAATAGAGCTTCATAAGAACAGTTTTGTTCACTGCTGTATATACCCAGAGCATGGCAAAGCACCTATACAACACACTAAGTACCTGATAAATATTTGATTAATGGATGAGCACAGCATGACATTAAGAATCACTATCAAATTGTCCTTTATTTAAAGGCAAGTGACTTGACGCAAAAATGGCATGTCCGAGAATGTGGTGATTTGTGCAGACCGACACTGCCTTTATTCCTGCTCTTCATGTAACTAAAACTTCACCTTCTAACATCTGGGGAATCCGAATTCCCATGAGTGCCAGGCATACAAATTGCCGCCCAGGCACTGCCAATGTGATTTTTGATGGAGGGGGGAGCTTCTGTCCATCTGGCAGTGTAGATGGAACCACATTCTGTTCAGGGCTTCCGGTGATGGCAGGGGAGAATTTGGCAGGTTGTGTATGGCTGAAGTGAGGTCTCTGGGCTCATTATTATCCCATACAAGTGTCCTTTTCTCATTAATATGAGACGAGGCAACCAATCCAGCAAAAAGCCCACAGTTCTCTAACTGCTGCTAGCACTGTAAAAAGGCAAAGTGCATTTTTTTTTCCTGAATGGTTGCAATAGACAGACTCCTAGTCCATAATGGGTTAAAGCTGCTGAAAGCCCATCTGTAAAAAGCCACAATTACTAACATTTACTGACAGCAATTGTGACAATGGAGAACAATTTTCTTAAAGCTAATTCAAACAATCTTTGGAGTGGTCATTTGTGGCAGTAAATAGATGGCTGCTAAAGTAGAGAATTTAAAGAGAATTTTCCCCATCGTGGAACTAAAGCAGGCATATTTTGAAGCTTACTTGGGAAAGGAGGAAAAGAAATGTGGGAGACATATATCTTATTAAAAGGCATTCATTTCTCTGTTCTCAAACTAATGTGCCATGCCATCACTTCACCACATAATGAGTGAAACATTGATGCATAATTAGGCATCACCTTATGACAGCATGAGCCGTTAATCAAACAATAATTTTAAAGGTTGCCATGGAAGAAAGGTTCAGGTTTATTCTTGGATTTTTTTTTAAAGTAGTACAAGCTGCTAGGTAGAGAAGCTCTGAAAAAAGGAACATCAAACCTTTAAATAACAGGATCTTTCCTTTTTAACTGAAATAATATGCCTATTCATCCTTAGAAGTTGTCATTTCTATTCAGAATTGCCTTCAAGATTTTCTTTTGGGACTTTCATCACTGAAATTATTCTAGTCTACTGCAAAGAAGGGATAAATGAAGTTAGGAACTTTCAGCTTTTGGTTAAATCTGGGTAAAAATTTGGACATGTGAATTTCACTGCTTTATGTTTTTCTCTCCCCTGCCATAACCCACATAAAGAGGAAATGCATTGAAGTCATTTTTATACACTATTGAAGTAAATTCACAGGTTTAATCAATCAGTTAATTTAGTTAAAAAAATGAGATCTGGCTGATTTAATTGTTTTGCAACATATTGGTTTACAATTACTAAAAATACTTTAGACTGGAGACTTCTCTTCAGCCATCTGGACTCCTTGAAAATTTTTATTCACTGTGTCAATGTGGATGATTGTGATATCTATTCCATTCATACACAAAACACAACTCTCGTGTAAGCCTCAAAGCCTATTTTTTTTAGTTCTCTGTCTTGTTGCCTTTAAGAGTGGAACATTACTGTTCAATTGAGTTTTGAAGCCCCCCTGTGTTTGAAAGAAGCCCTGTTGGTCTGGTTGATGTGGCCACTGAGACGTCTGGGCTCTGCAAATCCATCGGCTCCTCGGGCTGTGCATATCAGTGCTACAGTGCCGCTCACACCAGAGGACGGATGATTTCTTCCTGCCGTACGACTCTATTCCCCCAAGACGGCTAATGATCAATAGTCATATCTTCAAAGAATATGCCATTTGTCAGTAGGAAGACAGGTAAGAGGAGACTAGGGAGCACTAAATGGAGGAAAAATAACTTTTATTTCTGTCCCTGATGAGATTGGTAGGCAGTTCAGCAAATGAAACAAGAAAGGCTAAACTAAAAGTCCATAGGGTAGGGAAGTCTGCTGCACTCCTTTATAGCAGCAACAGAGCAAGCTAGAGGCTCCAGTCACCGCACCTTAAAAGCAACCCAGGGGGCGCCTGGGTGGCGCAGTCGGTTAAGCGTCCGACTTCAGCCAGGTCACGATCTCACGGTACGTGAGTTCGAGCCCCGCGTCAGGCTCTGGGATGATGGCTCGGAGCCTGGAGCCTGTTTCCGATTCTGTGTCTCCCTCTCTCTCTGTCCCTCCCCCGTTCATGCTCTGTCTCTCTCTGTCCCAAAAATAAATAAACGTTGAAAAAAAAAAAATTAAAAAAAAAAAAAAAAAAAAAAAGCAACCCAGAAATTGACTGTAGCCTGCCATTATTAAATGAAATGAGAAGGGGGACGACTAAGATATTTTTTAATGAAGGAAGATCTATGAAGTAGGGGTTGTGAAGAAGGAGGAAATATGAATTTCCAGTAGGGTATGGGTCTTAGCCAATTAATTTGGACTATTAAAATTAAAACTAAAATAAAACTAAATAAAATTAAAACAATATCCTATCTGAATTACAGCTGAGAATAAAGGGAAACAAATGTGCCTCCATATCAGTTTTCTTTTTTTAAGAAAAACTTTCTGGGTAAATAGCTATAATATAATATAATATAATACGATATAATTAATGTAATATAATTAACATAATACTATATAGTTAAATATAATATAATATAATATAATATAATATAATATAATATAATTAATATAATAACATAACGGTGTGTTGACACATTCATTACCCTTCCCCATTTCTTAGGAACAACACATATAGCAGGTAATGGCTCTTACCATAGACTTGTATTGATCAGTTTAATGAACAGAAAATGCTGTGGAATGTGTACCTCAAACATTCTTTGCAGCTGCAAATAGATATTTTAGCATTCTTGAGCGATTTACTTTTCTAACGACTCTTTAATCTTGGGAAGGTCAGAAGAAGCTAGCAATAGTGGTTGCCTTCAGAAAGGGGAAACTGAGGGATTGAAAGACAGTGGAGGGGAAGAAACTTACTTTTACCATGTGAACTTTTGTACCTCTTAAAATTTGATTCATGGGCAAGTATTATCTGTTCATATGTGTGTTTGAAAATATAGACTATCTTTTCAAATTTCAGCACATTCAAATGTTTAAATGATATACTTGAAATATATAATTTATCACTTTTTCAATACCTAGAACATTTCCTCTCTCAGGCCTGGATCTTTGTGATGTTTTTGCTTCTCTGGTCCCTAATAAATCCCAGCACCTAACATAAAGGTGAGATAATATACCCCTAAAGGCCCATTTACTTCACCATAATCCTCTCTTAATTCCAACCTTATTTTTTGAGCCGCCTTGCCTTAATAAGAAATTTTATTAAAAATGTTTCTTTATTTATTTTGAGAAAGAGAGAGAGCATGGGGTAGGGGCAGAGAGAGAGAGAGAGAGAGAGAGAGAAAGAGAGAGAGAATGCCAAGCAGGCTACTTGCTGTCAGTGAAGAGCCTGACCTGGGGGCTCAATCTCGTGAACTGTGAGATCATGACCTGAGCCAAAATCGAGTTGGACACTTAACTGACTGAGCTGTCCAGGTGCCCCATAAATAGAACATTTTTAAAAAATCTTATTTTCACTTTTGTAATCTCTCATGAGAAATATCAACAGGGGAAAGCACTTATATGCACACACATATGCATGAACACTGAGAATGGGCATATATTAAATATTGTATATGCTTTTGAGAAAAGGATGATTTAGCCTCCCGAAGAAGGTCAGATAAGGACTGAAAGCAGGACTGATACTAATTCAGGTGAGATTTGGGGGAGCTGATCCCATCAGTCTATTTGCTACCTCGCACCTCTGGAACTCAGCCAGAAAACTTCTTATGACTTCTTAGCTGTGTAATTTTAATTTTTTAATTTTTTAAAATATATTTTTTTTATTTTTTGAAAAATAAAGAGAGAGAGAGACAGAGTGTAGGCAGGGGAGGGTTAGAGAGAGAGGTAGACACAGAATCTGAAGCAGTCTCCAGGCTCTGAGCTGTTAGCACAGAACCTGTCATGGGGCTCGAACCCACGAACCGTGGGATCATGACCTGAGCCGAAGTCAGACACTTAACTGACTGAACCACCCAGGCACCCCTTAGCTATATAATTTTGAGTCTATCAGGGAATTAACTAATCCAAATCCTATTCTTTCCTGTCTTTTTCATAGGACTGATGTTATCAATTCAATAGGAGTGTGTAAAAGAGGAAAACTCTCATGCTGCAAGCATAGACACTTGAGATCGGCAGTGCATTATTTGTAGGCTCGATCTCCCCATTCCTCCCCACTCTCCTTTATCCTTCTGGCATCCTAAAAGAAAAGGGAAAAAGAAAAACTAGATACACTTACTCCAATTTTTGTGAGTTGAGATTAGCCTTCATGCTAGTTCATTCATTAAATTGTCACCAGAAAGAATACAATACAGAAGGAGAGAGAGAGAGAGAGAGAGAGAGAGAGAGAGAGAGAGAGAGAGAGAGAAAAGCAGTCTTTCAACTATGGAAATTAAGGGAAAGTGTGTGCTTAATGAGAAAAAAGAGCAGTACTTATCCATTATTGTGATTTCAGAGAAAAAAGTACAGGGATGAGGCACAATGACTTTTTGAAGAGCCTTGTTATGCATGAACTGGAAAAAATGTCACAAGCAGTTCTCAAGATAGAGCCCAAGACGCAGGGTAATTGGCAGTTACAAATTAGCGGTGATCAGCTAAAGTATGCCTTATTGTTAAGAAGCCATCTTATTTCAAACATCTCACATCACTTGCACCACTCTTGAAACCTAATCATCAAAGCTTTTCTGAATGGGACCTGCCATATTAGCCTTAGAGCCACTCTTACAGACCAGCCTAAGAACTGCTGAGATGCTGCTCATTTTCTGTCTCAGTAAGGTCTGAATCAGACTGACATAAAAGACTTCAGATGGATGGGTTTAAAGAGATGATCAAATAAGTGTAGACTTTTTAGGGAACCAGAATTATCTGAGAATTTCTATTTACCTAGAGGAGGAGATTCTTTGCAGTCTTTTAATATTTCATTTCTATCTTCCCTGAGTTTCATGGAAAGAGAAGATATGCACTTTCAGTATGCAAGGTCAGTATGGGAGCTATTGTGTTTTTATACATTAGCAAAAAAGGTTGGAAAATAAGATAATGAAATTCTATTTACAATGGCATCAAAACATCAGATACTTAGAGATAAATTTAGTGAAAGACATACATGATCTGTACCCTGAAAACTATGAAGTGTTTCTTAGTAAAACTAAAGAGGGCTTACATTAAGACAGTATGTTCAAGGGTTGGAAGATTTACCGTGGTTAAGAATCATTTATTTCCCAGTTGATCTATTCAGTCAATACAATCTCAATCAAAACACCAATAGGTTTTGTAAAAAAACAGTATGTGTATTACATTCCGATTGTTACTATAACAATTTACCATAAACTTAAGGACTTAAATAAGCTTATTATCTCTCAGTTCTGGAGGCCAGAAGTCTGATATGAGGGCTAAAGTCAAGCTGATGGCGGGGTTTGTTCCTTCTAGAGGTGCCAGGGGACATCCTGTTCCTTGCTTCCAGCATTCTTTGGTGTGAGGCCACATCACTCCAATCTCTGTCCAATTGTCATGTTGCCTTTTCCTCTCCTGTAGTCAAAGCTCCTCTACTTCCTTCTTATAAGGACACTTGTGATTAAATTTATGCCCCACTTTGATAGTCCATGATAATCTTCCTCCTCAAAATCCTTAACTTGCTCACATCTGCAAAGTCTCTCTCTCTTTTTTTTTTAAATTTTTTTTTAACGTTTATTTATTTTTGAGACAGAGAGAGACAGAGAGAGACAGAGCATGAACGGGGGAGGGTCAGAGAGAGGGAGACACAGAATCTGAAACAGGCTCCGGGCTCTGAGCTGTCAGCACAGAGCCCGACGCGGGGCTCGAACTCACGGACCGTGAGATCATGACCTGAGCCGAAGTCGGCCGCTTAACCGACCGAGCCACCCAGGCGCCCCTCTCTCTCTCTTTTTAAAAATGATTAGTCATTTTTGAGAGAGAGAGAAAAAGAGAAAGAGGAAGAGAGCAGGAGCAGGGGAGGGGTTAAGGAAAGGGGACAAAGGATCCCAAGCAGGCTCTGTGCTGATAGCAAGAAGCTGGATGTGGGACTGGAACTCACAAACCATGAGATCGTGACCTGAGCTGAAGTCGGATGCTTAACTGAATGAGCCATCCAGGCAGCCCTGCAAAGTCTCTTTTGACATATAAGGTAAAATTCCCAGGTTACAGGGATTGAGATCTGAATATTTTTGAGGACCATTATTCAGCTTCCCATGGAAAAATATAAAATTCTAAAATGTGTATAGAAATGCAAAGAATCTAAAACAGAAAGACAATCTTAAAGAACTAAGTTGGTGGATTTACGCTACCTGGTTTCAAGATAACACTATAAAACTACATGAATTAAGTCAGTGGTTTTGGTGTAAGGGTAGATAAATAGGCTAATGAAACTAGGAAAATAACAGTTTCCTGAATTTCTGGTTGTTTCTGTAAAAAGCCCTAGCTTTCTGAGCCATATATACTATTAAGTTAGAGAATATTTACTTTCCCTTCTTCTAGAAACATTTTCACATACCTTAAGAATTAGATCTGTAGCTATTTTCCTTTATTATTATTTCTTAATTTATGTATTTACTTTGAGAGAGAGAGAGAGAGCATGTGTGCATAAGCACGGGAGGGGCAGAGAGAGAGGGAGAGAGAGAATTCCAAGTAGGTTCCACACTGTTAGTGTAGAGCCTGATGGGGGGTTGAACTCACAAACCATGAGATCATGGCTTGAGCCGAAATCAAGAGTCAGATGCTTAACCGATTGAGCAACCCAGGGACCCCTGTAGCTACTTAAAAAAACTTCTCTTATAATCCCCAAAGCCAAATGGTTACATCCCCGGATAGGCACCTAGATTCTATCCAAAGGTTCTAGGGAGACTACAATATTATATTCCTAGGTATTTACATTTAAAATAATCCAAATATCTGCATAAATGGTGCTGAATATACTTAAGTAACAAGTGATTCTTTTGCCAAAAGAGCTTGAACTCCTTGTCTCCATCTCTTAGCCTATTCAATGTTGATGATCAAACTTGAATGTGTTTAAGATTCACTCAGAAATTCTTAAACTTAACCTATAGAAATTTATATACCGTTGGTCTGGGAAGGGTCCATATCTTTTTAACAAACATCCCAACAGTTTTTGATGCAGGTGGTTTACGGATCACTCTTTGAACATGGCCATGGGAAAATGTTTTTTCCACAGAGAAAATTATGATTCAAAGTACTTTGTGGAAGAGATAAGCAATGCAAAAAATATATTTGCATTATGGAAGTAAAATGAGTGTTGGTTTTATTAAGTGAAGAGTTATGATAAATCAGTAAGATAAATGTATAAAAAAAAACAAGCTGGTGATATGCATGATCAGTTTCCAAAGAAGAAATATAAATGGTGAATTAAGCTATTCAATAGCATTATAATAAAATCAATCCAAATTAAAAACAAAAAGAGAGCTATGCTGCAATTTACAAATCATCACAAATAAAAAAAAAAGTATTCCATGGAAGTCAGTTAACAATGTGAGAACAATAAAGTGGGGCACAAAAAAGGGTTTAAAGTGGATTAATTTTTAATATCAGTCTCACTGATTAAAGTTCCCAATGGGGATGGCCTAGTTACAATATCACAAAACAGTTCATTGTTTCATCATAGTTACTAAACTCCATTTAAAGAGTAGCTGCCATTTTGTAAGTACCATTAAATGATTACTTACTAGTGATAGGAAATCTATTATTTTTCCTCTTTTTTTCTTTCTTCTATCACCATCTCTCTTATTTAATACTTACAAAAAGGGTATGCAATATTTTATCTTCAGTTTTTGGATGGGGAAACTACATGAATTGCAGACCCATTTTGACTGTTTGATACTTAAGCCCCATCCACATTATTACATATAATAATATTTAGGGGAATGGTTTCATAACAGGAAACAAGATGGGGAGGATCTTATGTGACTATTAGAAAAAAATTTCTGGGGGTGCCTGGGTGACTCAGACGGTTAAGTGTCTGACTTTGGCTCAGGTCATGATCTCATGGTTTGTTAGTTTGAGCTCTGCGTCGGGCTCTGTACTGACACCTCAGAGTCTGGATCCTGCCTCTCAAAAAATGAATAAATATTAAAAATTTAAAAAAATTCAGTAATTAAAGTGCTCAGGGGAAATGTGGTGAAGTAAGAGTATGACAGGCCATGAAGGTAGCATGGGGCTGCATGGGGAGGAGACTATCACAGAATCCTTGAAGATGTGACATAACATGAGATTTGGGAAGACAAGTTTGATAATGCTCTCCAACATAGGGTGAGTTGCCGTGATCAGAAATTAGAGGTGAGGCATGAGTTTTGAGGCAAATATATCATTTAGAAGAGTGATAATAAACTCAGATATTAGTAAGGTATACTAAAATCCACAGAACCTTAGAAAAGATCTGGCCCCTGTGCCTTTGATAAAAGCTTTCTCATTTCAATTTCAAATTATTGAACTTCTCAATTAGAAAAACCACTGTTATTTGTTGTTTTCACTAGATCATCTTCGGAAATATTTTTACTTGGGTAAACAGAGTTCATACCACATGATTATGTCAAGGTTTTGAATAAATTTAATATGTGTGGAAATAAATTGTGCACAGTTGCTCAATTCAACTAACTTTTAAACCATTTTAGTTTCTTTTGTAAATGCATATCTCTGAGTTTTCAAAACCGCCTCTTCCTATGAATATATGAGCTTTCCCCTTTGGTCTGATATTACAGCTAAGCTTTGCAGAATTTTATTAAAACATACAGCCAAGTCAGCAAAATAGTATTCCATCTCTTCTGTCAATGCCAATATTGTACACACACTTAGAATTATTTTAGCCTCAGAAAATTGGAGTTTAACTGTATCATTAGATAATTATCTATGGCAAGATAAAAATCTTAGTCTTGTTAGCGTAATGACACAATTTAGTGCCCCAAATAGTCTTACATACTACTAATTACAACAAGATCGATAGTTCTACTTAGCTTACTTTGGAAATGACATGGACTTCTTTCAGGGAAACTATTTGCTACATCTTCATGGTACCAGAACAAATGGTCTATTCAGTATAAAAGTCAATTAAATTTTATTTGCAATTAGATAAGTGAAACATTTACTGACTTGGCCACTTCTGCTTTTCTATCAATGTTTGGTCTGTATGCATCTTTAACTTTTCTTAGTAGGATTAAATAATATCTTAAGTGCAGTATATCAAGTATAAGTAGTTCTTTACCTGGTAGTGGTCTGAATATTTAAGCACATTTAGATTTTACTGTTTTTTTAATGTTTATTCATTTTTGAGAGAGAGGGAGACAAAGCACGAGCGGGAGAGGGACAGAGAGAGAGGGAGACACAGTATCCAAAGCAGGCTCCAGGTTCTGAGCTGTCAGCACAGAGCCTGACGTGGGGCTAGAACCCATGAACCGTGAGATATGACCTGAGCTGAAGTCAGATGCTTAATTGACTGAGTCAGGCTCATTTATCCATCAACAGATAAATGGATAAAGAAAAAAAAATATATATATATATATGCACACACATATGTAATACATACGTACACAGGCACAAAAATTCACATTATTCTGGTTGTCATACATAGTCACACAATTTCAAACACACATAATGCCTTCTCCAGAATAATGACCTTGTAATTAATTTGCATATGACCAAACTAGCTTCCATATTTTTTGATAAAAGACTTTGGATAGGAGAATGTAAATACATTTGGCCCAGGAAATGATTATAAGACTTAATAAATAGGTGTTGTCTTTCAGAGATTTGAAGTGGACATTTGTGGATGAAGAGATTTTTTTTTTCCCCTTGGTCTTTGAATGCTATAAGAAGTACCCTAGTTGGATATCCTCTGTTTCAATCATGTCTGATTGTGGTTGACAGAATTATGGTCCCTAAGAAGATTCATAGTCCCTAAACCCAAGGACTATGAATATGTTACCTTGTATGGTAAAAAGGGAACTTTGCAGATATAATTAAGGTTACTTAACTGATGTTGAAATAGGGAGATTCTTGGATTTTCTAGTAGATCCAGTGTAAGCACATGAACCCTTAATCCAGAAGAAGGCAGAAGAGGAAGTTAGATGCAAGAGAAGTCAGATTGGTTTGAAACTGTAGAAGGATTTGGAGCACTGCTGCTGGCTTTGAAGGAGGAGTCACAGGCCAAAGACAGTGGGCACCTTCCAGGAGCTGAGAATGATCCCTGGCTGGCAGCCAGGAAGGAAATGGGGACAATTGTGTCAGCAACCTGAATGAGCCCAGACATGGATTATCCCTCAGAGTGTCCAGAAAAGAGTCCAGGCCGGCCAGCATCTTGACACTTTAACCAAAGGACCCATCTGAGCCCTGCTTGAATTCTGACCTCCATAAGTGTGAGATAATAAAAAGGTATTATTGTTAAAAAAAAAGAGAGAAAGAAACTAAAAACCTCAATAATATACAGTAAGAGCAACCACTATCATTTATTGGGTAACTAATATGTACAGGGATTATGCTAGATCTTTTTTTCTATAAAGCTCATTTATTCCTCATTATAATCTTACGAGTATATATTATGCATGTAAGAAAATTAAGCATCAGAAAGGCTAAATAATTTTGTAAGAAGTCACATAGGCTGTAAGAGAAAAGTTGGAATTTTAATCTACATTGCTCTAACCCCAAAGCTCAGTGATCCTTCTTTGTATGCTATTGCTTCCTGTAACAGTAACATTGGAAATATCAGCAATACTATTTTATTATAAAAAATACAAAGACCTGTTGTATAAATCTTCTCTCTCTCTTTTTTTTTTTTAATTTTTTTTAATGTTTTATTTATTTTTGAGGCAGAGAGAGACAGAGCATGAGCAGGGGAGGGGCAGAGAGAGAGGGAGACACAGAATCCGAAGCAGGGTCCAGGCTCTGAGCTGTCAGCACAGAGCCTGATGCGGAGCTCGAACTCACAAACCGTGAGATCAGGACCTGAGCCGAAGTCAGACGCTTAACCAACTGAGCCGCCCAGGCGCCCTCTCTCTCTTTTTGTAAGATGAATCACATCATGACAAAGATAAGCTAAATATAATGTAAAGACAGAGAGCAAAGTGGAGTTTTAGCTCTCTCTTCTTTAAGCAGGTAACTCAAATCTCTATTTCTTGCTCTGACATTTCTCTGAAGCCACTGGGCATCTGTCCTTCAAGGGTTTTCTAGCTCCTCAATCTCAAAATGTCACCAACTGAGCTCATTATCTTTCCTCTCATGTTTCTTTATTTCCTTTTTGCCAGTGGCTCCACGGTCTTTGAGCTACCCAGGCTTAAATACTGGTGGCAGTTCTGAGTTCTTCCTCTCCCTTTCACCTGACATTCTCAGTTTCCAGGTCCTGTTGACCCTTCTTCAAAATTTCCCCTCTTCTCTGATTTCACTGATACTACTTTAGTTCAGGCTGCTTTTATTCTTTTCTGAAATACATATATACTTTCTACTTCAAATTAGCACATTGTTAGTTCCACAGTAATGTTTCTAAATCACTGCTTTGATTATGCTATTTAGCTACTCTAAAACTTTTACTGGATCTCTGTTGCCTACACCATAAGATTGTCAGATAAATTGTTGGATTTCCATTTATGTTTGAATTTAATAGTTGCATGGGACCTACTCATAGTAAGAAATGTTTACTTCAAATTCATATTTAACTGGGTTTCCTGTGTTTTTAGCTAATTCCGGCCATGCTATTATAATATTGAATATAAACTCTTTAATCATCTGTCCAATAAATGAGCCCAGCCAATGGCTCTACTTTTATCCATAGTTCTGTTCTTCTTCCAGTCCATCTTCCAGTCAAACGATATTTCTTAACTAGTCCCACACATGAGTCATGCTCCTGCTCTAGACTGAACGTCTGTGTTCCTCCCTCAATATACGTATTGAAACCTACTCCCCAAGATAATGATATTTGGAAGAGGGCCTTGGGGAAGGTGATTAGGTCATGAGAGAGGAGTCCTCATGAGTGGGATTAATGCCCTTATTAGAGAGACTTCAGTGAACTCTCTTGCCCCTCCTTCTATGTGAAGACACAGTGAGAAAAGGGTCCTCCGTGAACCAGGAAGCTGACGGTCACTCATAGCAAATATACTGTTGCCTCGTTAGTGGACTTCCCAGCCTCTAGAACTATGAGAAATAAATGTTTATAGATTAACCCAATCAATCTATAGGGTTTTTTTTTTGTTATTGTTGTTATAGAAG
This sequence comes from Panthera onca, assembly GCF_046562875.1. Taxonomy (NCBI): domain Eukaryota; kingdom Metazoa; phylum Chordata; class Mammalia; order Carnivora; family Felidae; genus Panthera; species Panthera onca. The sequence continues at coordinate 149,289,664 of NC_138342.1, read as the reverse complement.
CTCAAAAGGACTAAGGTGCATACCCTGTGCCTTTGCTGAACTATTTGTTGGTGGTACAGCAAAAATGCTATCCCTTGAAGGAGTCCATGATTCCTCTAAGAACTCCATGGCTCTTGGTTTGTATTTTTCTTGCTCTACTTGTTCCATCACAGTTTGTATGACTGTATGTTGTCTGCCTCTTCTTCCTAGTTAATTGTAAGCTCCTTCAGGGCACGGTCCATGCTTCTCTCATTTGCATATACCTCCAATTCTAACATTGGGCTTTACACATATTAAACACTCAGTATTTATTGAATAAATGAATAAAATGGTAGAAAAGACTTTTAATTCCAAAGATTAATTTTTAACTTTTGAAAATTCTTTTAACTCTAAAAATGAGTTATCTTTTTGTGCATTATCATATGGGATTATCGTAGCCATACATTTTGCAACTGTTGCCCACAATGAGAAATAAAAAACTACCTAGTAGGGTGTGTGTTACATGTGTGAATACTACTCAAGTACTACTTAGTGGTAGTTCATTACATTCTGTTAAAATTTATCAGTTCTCAGGTATTCCCAAGAAACAAATGTAGAATGTCTTTCCTCGTTTTTTAATTATTTTGTGGGAATGTCATGCTTCTAGTTTTACTACAACTTTAAACTACCTTAGATAACCTAGCAATAACCCAGATTTTCTATTAATTAGGAAAGAAAAAGGTCACATGGCCATTGAGCAGTTGATGTATGAGGTTAAGTTAGGGGCTTGGGGACGGAGGCACACAGCTTTGACATTTGAGAAGCTTGTAAGAATAGTTCAGATCTGGATGTTGCGGACACGGATTTTCATTTCTACCAAGCCTGCAACTTTATATCCCTTCTTTGTGTACCTTGCTATATCAAACAGCGGTGTTTTGTGAAAACATCGAGCCTCAGTGATATATTTCCATTCATTTTCCTATCAGTTGCTACTGAGTATTCTGGTGTCAGGCCCATTGCTTCTTATTCCAACAGATAAATTGCATCATTCTGGTTGTTTCTGGCCTGACACAAATAATAAGTTGAAGGACAGCCCAGTTTAGCTCTTTGTAGACAAATTTTATACAGGTTCAAGATACTTTAGCTCTGATTTATGAACTACTTTCAAGAACATATATGCAAGCTGTATCATGTTGGAAAAGCAATGCCTAGGAACATAATTCTGAGTTCTTTTAGCCCCATCAGTATGTAAATCATCAAGTAGAATACAAATGCCCCACCAGCAAAACAGTCAGAATGACATTCCCACCATTGCATATGGATGAAGCCATGGCTGATAAATTCCTTCTCCAAATATGCTCTCTTGCTGCATTATTTATGGACTTTGAAAATGCAGGTTGACTCCTGCAGTAATTCGTTGGCACTATTCTCTTCCTAGTGGGATCTGTGAGCTGTAACCTGATCCTTGGATGGAAAACATTTATCCTTTCTTTGACAGCAAAATTGTGACTCTAGACCAGCAACGATTGCTTTTTTTTTTTTTTTTGAATTTTGAGTCTTACAATCATAGAAGTTGAAAGGACAATTGAAAATTTCCCTGCTTTGGCTGTCTTTATCTATCTAGAAAGATATTTAATCTGCTTCTACATGGACTTTTTTAATTAAAAATGAAACCTGGGATTTTTAAGGCATGTTGCATTATCTGAACATTTAAATAAATATTCCCAGTATTATTTAGTTCAAGATCTTCTTCCTCCAGTCTCCTTTTCTTTCTTTCTTTCTTTTTTTCATTCTGTTAGAGCTATTGAAAGCATCCACAGAGGCAGCAAAACTTGTTAAGCAAATTTAATGTAAAGTACAGATTTTTTCAGAGAGCCACAAAAGGGAAAAGGGCTTTTTGCAACATAGATACAGAATTGCATAAAGTACTTCCAATGAGTGCAATACAGTTTTCAGGGCAGGAGGGATTATCTATACAATATTCCAAAATTTCACCTGGGAATGAGTGCTTTCTTTTTGCCGAAAACGTGCAAATTCCCTTATAATAACTCTATAAATTAAAATAAGCTCAGGGACTGAAAGAATATACTTAAGCCAAGGAACTGTTTAATAAGCTGTGTAATGAACAGAGGTCGGGAGAGGGGAGGCAAAAGAGGACCAGGAAGAGACACTGTCTTCCTTTTCTTCTTTTTTAAAATCTCTATCATTCCATCTGCCCCCGCTTTTTAATGAGCTTTTCTGTTTCTTCATTCTGTCTATTCCTATCTGCCATTATGTTACATTGGGATGCTGGTTGTTAGTATCTCCTTGAATGATTTTGATTTTTCTTTTTTTCCCCTCTGAGGTCATCACCAAACAGAACTCGAAAATATGCCCTTGAAATGCCATGCCTTTTCTCTTTCCACACAGCTATTTTCTATACTTTTTTTTTTTTTTTTTTTTTTTTGGTGTTTGTTTTGTTTGTTGCTTTTTGAGCAAACGTGTCTGTTGGGAAAGTCTGGATTTGGTCTGAGAATCACTCTCATCTTCTTTGCTTGAGGTATTCTGGATGAGTACAGAAAGATGTCTAGAAACATCCCATGATCTCAGCTGAGTAGTGTCAGAGAAGACAAAGTAGGTAAAATGGAAACCACTATGTGGTCAGCAGGGGAGGAGGCAAAGTTCTCAACATCCATCTCACCCAAAAGCTAGACTAGAAATACATGAAGTTTTATCATCCATGTAGTTTTTTGGTGCTACTTATAATCTTATGTTGTGACCAGATTTTATAATACTGAGCTAATTTTAGAACAAGTAAAAAGCAAATGACTAGACTCCTTCAGCATACGGGAAATCATTTCATAAACGATATTGGGGCAGAATACCCAGCATTGTGGGTTGTATAAATATTTACTCATCTTAGATGAATAAGCAGTCAATTCCATGAAAGCTCTTTACTAAACAAGGACTCAGATGGGTCATGAGGTATTTTGGATTCTTATAGCAATTCTCCTCCAAGAAATTCCATTCATTCAGGTGCTGAAAGACTATACAGGCATGGAACTCAATTTTTCTTCTCCAATATACCACTTAAAAAAAGTCAAGTTTTAGGAACATTCTACAACCCATTTGATATTTTGTGAACTTCTGTAAGTCGCCATGATTGATCTTTCTGCATTCTCTACGTGATATAAGTATATTCCTATTTTTATTGCTGACTTCATTTTCTTCTTAATTGCCCCATTTGTACATCTTCCTGAATCAGAGTTTACCACTATGTGATGCATAGTTGAAAACCCAGCTGCTGTTGCCATGGATCAGCACTCAAGGGAACCATGGGGGTAATACATTCCTAGATCGCTATTATGCTACTGTTGCTGAGAACAGTAACATGTTCCCCGAGGATCTTTTTCTCAGATACGTGTTCTTTGGTGAATGCAAACTGAAAATTGTCTTCACAAGGTCCTTCTTAAGATTCCCAATAACTCTTCTTTAGAACATAAACTTATTTCAAGGTAACATATGCAAGTTTTGTTGAGTCAACCTTCAATAGTCTGTATAAGACAAATTATCTCCAAGTTTATTTTTATGACCTTATATTAAGAAGGGGATACATATAAGATAATTTGGAAAATAGAAAGAGGAAAATAGTAGAAATAAATAAATCAAAATGGGAATATCGGTTCTTTCTGAACAATATGGCTTTATTATTCAGAAAGAACCAATATTCCCATTTTCATTTATTTCCTTCCAGGTACACATACACAAACAGTATAAAAGCTATACTTTCTGATTCAGGAGTTGATCATTTACCCATTTTAATAATGATTCTTCAAAAGGATCATTTTAAGAGTTGCTTATTATGTATTGTAAAGTTATATAATATTATTCCACTGTTCTTACATTTACTTTTTTTAATGTTTATTTATTTTGAGAGAGAGAGAGAGACAGAGAGAATATGTGTAAGTGGAAGAGGGGCAGAGAGTGACAGGGAAAGAATCCCAAGCAGGCTCCATGCTGTCAACGCAGAGCCTCACACGAGGCTTGTTCTCACAAACTGTGAGATCATGACCTGAGCCGAAATCAAGAGTCAGACGCTTAACCGAGGGAACCACCCAGGTGCCCCAGGAAATAATAACATCTTATTTGAAATTGCTTGTCTTTGATTATTGGTAACATTAAACATTCTTGATTTATTAGTCATTTCAAATTATGTGTTTTCTTTTAGGGTAGCTTATGTTTTTAAAATACTGAAATACTGATAACAACTCTCAGATCCTCATTTTAATTCTAGAGCTCTGCAAAAGAGTTCACACACATTATGTTTTGTACAAAAACTAAGCCTCTTATTTAAGCACAGCTACTTCTCTGATTCTCCAAGTCTGGTCAGATCACCCTTCTCATTAAAGGCATTTGTCAAGTGCTGATGCATATCCATGCTCAGTGCTAATGGGCTCAATGGATGGGGTCTCCTGACTTGAAGTGTTTGAGATGATGAATGTGAAAGCTTCAGAAAGATGTTTACAAGGTAATTATTTGTCTACTTATTCTTATGTAACTGTCTGTCTTAAGAAACTTCAATAGAAAAACTGGAATTTGTAAAATAAATTACAACACAATGACTTCCACACTGGTGGCCTTCATTCTACTCTATGACCTAAGGCCTTTAAATATCTGAAAGAGATAGAAAATTAAATTTTCAAGCCCTTCTTTGATCATTAGTGAAAAAAAAGAAACATAACATGGGACCTTTTAATATCAGAAGACACCAGGTATAGCTGAATATTCTGGATCCTTTTCTTGATATATTCCTTACTGCATATTTCCTGATTACTTATGAATATAAATCTTACCAGTGTTAATTGCTTTGGTTCTGTAGTTTTTTTGTTTTTTGTTTTTGTTTTTTGGTTTGTTTGTTTTTAAATTTATGGCATATGTACATCTTCACTGTTTTTAATTTTGAGTAATAACTTTTCCTTCTTCTTTGGTATCACTCCTCTGTCTCCTGGCAGAATAGTACTCTGTGCTTGGTCAGTGGTGGCTGACTAATGAGCTATTCAATGAAACCATGCAGGAAATTCCTTTTTGGTAGCAATTATATCACTGGCAGCTGTCAAATGGCAGAACTGAGAATTTCTTATTTAGGCAATGAGGAAACATTAAGTTGTGAAACTCTTCTAATATGCTTTACTAAATATTTATCTGCCTTACTGGGAAAGCTTGTGTGTGTGTGTGTGTGTGTGTGTGTGTGTGTGTGTGTGTGTGTTTTATGTTTTTATTTTATTTTTGAGAGAGAGAGAGAGAGAGAGAGAGAGGGAGAGGGGCAGAGAGAGAGGGAGACACAGAATCCAAAGCAGGCTCCAGGCTCCAAGCTGTCAGTACAGAGCCCAACGCGGGACTCCAACCCACTAACCATGAGATCATGACCCGAGCCAAAGTGGGTCGCTCCACCCACTGAGCCACCCAGGATTCCCAAAAGCTTGTGTTTTTGATTTTTGAATTCTCCAAATACGTGGAAGAAAGTATAAAAGATAGTTACTACTTTTGTTGAGTTTTTTGACTGAGTCTGAAGGATAATTTTCATCCAACTTGATTTTTCTTTTTCTTCAAGAGCTAACTGTGGTGTTATCAGCAGTACATATTTTCATGCAGTACTGCTTCTCTATGACTGCTTAGCATGATTCATGTCACAAGATAAATTTAGAATGTCATGTTGAGGAAAATTCCGTAATTTGAATCAACACAAAGGAGAGCTAATAAGGGGTATGGAGATGAAGGACAGGCATAAAGCAGATTAGAAAAGATGAAGTAGTCTGGGAATATTCCAGTGGCAATCTCATGTAGTTTCAGATCACCGTTTTCTTTTTTATACTTGACATGGTCATTTTTCTTTGGCATGTTTGTTATTATTTTTGCGGTCTCCCTTCACTGGCCATTATTTAATAGCTTTTTAAATAAAAGCTATGTGAAATGACATGAAGCCAGTTTCATTAACAGAGGAATATTTATGCAGCTCAGGCCCCCACAAAACTGATTTGCGAATTGGTAAAGTCCACATATTTTACTTTTCTCTCACGTAGTTCTCAATGAGGAGAAGCATCATTAGTGTTCAAGTAAGGTTTTCCAGGCTACTAAAAGTAGATCTGTAAAATAAGAATACTTAAATTTTGCTTTTCAATATGGTAAGTAGATTTTTTTTTTAATTTTATAAATTACTCGAGGGCAGGGAGGATTTTTTTTTTTTTTAAACTGGAAAAGAAGATCAGTGACTATTTACCCTCTCATTGGCCTGGCATAGTTCACAATCACTGATCAAGTACTAACACTTAAAGATATGTCACTTTACACTTGGTAGGTTGATCAGATTGAAGATTCCAGTGTTTTCTGATAAATGGGAGCAGTGGAAGACCATATAGGCAACAAATAAACCTTGGGAGAAGAAAGGTTTACTATTATTAGTTTATCCCAAATAACATACAGCCTACAATTTTCTGGATTCTGATTTTGAATTTTAAATATAAAACTAATTCTGTTTAATTAAAGGATAGTTCCCAAGTGGTGTTTATAATAAAATTCTCCTCTTACATGTGAAAATAAATGTATAGAACTGTACTACAATTCCACCACGAAGCTTCTTTTAACTCATAGTCAAGTTTGGTAGAATAATCTGTGAGATTTAATAAGAGATCTAGCTATAGGCTCGTCAACTTGTACCACATAATTTTTCCATTCTAAAAATCAGATATTTATGAGAACAAGATGGAGAGGGGTCACCATGGTTTTATAATCCTGCCTATTCCTAACTTGCCTCACCAGAGCCCATATATTCTTCTCCTAGATTAAGAAATTTTTTTTAAGTTTATTTATTTATTTTGAGAGAGACAGAGACAGCACAAGTGGGGGAGTGCCGAGAGAGGGAATCAGAGAGAATCCTAAGCAGGCTCTGCGCTGCCAGTACAGAGCCCAATGCAGGGCTTGAACTCACAAACTGTGAAATCATGACCTGAGCTGAAACCAAGAGTTGGATGCTTAACCAACTGAACCACCCATGGGCCCCTCTTTCTCTAGATTTTTAATTTTAGGATGAGTTTGCTCCTGCCACAAGCAGTAAAGAGCCCAATCAGGAAACCATTCCGTTTCTGTTCCCTCTTGGTCCACATCTTTTTGAGCTTCATTTTCTTCCTCTAATCTTTCCTATCTTTCACATCATCTCCTGGTGTTGGTCCCTGCTTTTAGGGATCTGCTTGGGTTACTTTGTCTATTTTCTTACCTCTGTGGGCTCCTTTGACTCCACAGACTATCGGGGGCCCTAGGAGGTACTTCTTCCCCTTCCCCCTTCAGAGCCACATTGGGGTTGGGGCGAGGAGATAAGACCACCTTAGGAGAGAGCAGTCACACCATCCAGCAGTGAGCAGAGTTGGCCACAGTGGGCAGATCAGCAGTCAGTGTCCTTGATGCTATGCTTCACTTGTTGACAGTGGAGGTAGCCAGAAAGGAGCAGACTGAGGCAGGCTATTTCTGGGAAAGCTGTGGCAAAGCAGGGCATCAATGCTCTCAAGAGTAGAAAACCACTCCATTCATCAGGAAGAAGGTCATCACAGAACAATTAGCATCTCAGGAGTAAGGGGGGAGGTAAGAAGAGAAGAGCCAGAGAGACTTGTTTTGGAATCATTTTTAAAGAAAATTTTAGAAATAATGATATTAGTTATTACTATTAGGTAACCCTATAACCCAATGATTTTACTTCTAGATATATTCTAGGGGAACACTTCTTGCATATCACAGGGAAATACATTCAATAGTTCTTACAACACCCTAGTGTATATAACAGAGTGGTTGTAGTTTCAGCTTGTTTCTCCTATTGTCTTGGCCAAGGCTGAAAGCTGAGACCCACAAGAAATACATGGTCCACATTAGACATCTGAGAACTACCAGTGTGGTTGGGATTAGGTATTTTCTTACACAGTAGCCTGAAGGATTCCAGTTTACAGAACTGGTCTTTTCTTTTCACTACAATCCAAATTTATGAAAGAAGAGTCCTGAGGGGCTCTTGGGTGGCTCAGTCTGTTAAGCGTCCGACTTTAGCTCAGGTCATGATCTCACAGTTCATGAGTTCAAGCCCCACACGGGGCTCTCTGCTGTCAGTGCAGAGCCTTCTCCAGATCCTCTGTCCCCTTCTCTCTGCCCCCCCCCCCCCGCACATGCTGTCTCTCTCTCTCTCTCTCTCTCATTCTCTCTCTCTCTCTCTCTCTCAAAAATGAATAAACAAAAAAAAAAAAAAAAAGGAAGAAAAAGAGTCCAGAGAATGAGAAAGACCATAAATATTCTGGGGAGTAGAAGATCTGTCCATTCTCTCTGTGGTATTCCAAGAAAATCATGCCCCCAGTGTATGGGTGCCTGAGAGAAAGAGAAGCTGACATTGCACAGCTGGATATGCCTGGTTGGTGCATCAAGAAGAGATGGTACAATAGGGACCACGATGCATGGAAGATTCCTAAAACATCCTCCTGCCAAAACCTAGGGCAGGAGGCCCTAGAGGGTAGACAAAATTGAAGACTGTAGTCTTGTGACAAGAGACATATCTCCTAGCATGACTACCAGCTTTGTATCAACGAACATATACGATTGGGTCTTTCACGGGGCTTTTATGCAGAATGGAGCCAGAGTATTTACATGGATCCAATAGGTAATATGCCAAAGTGATCTATTACCTTCAATTTGAAGAGTTTAACTGCTTCCATCTCATTGGCCAGAATAATCAACTGACGATACCTCCCTTAAAAGGGGCAGGGGGTTTCATCTTCCATGTATCCAGCAGCAGAAGAGAACTATTAGTGAACCTTAGTAATTTCTGACACATCTACTTTATTATCTGCACAGATGAAATTTCTGGATGGATCTAGGCTAATGAGGGAGTTCAGGGACATTTTGATTTTACACTCTGCTCCTTCCTCCTCCTGTGGTTATAGGGCGAGAAGGTAGATAAGGGAGGAGGATGAAAGTAATAGCTACATTACTGGAACAATTTTATTCCAATGGGTTGAGCCTCCCTGATTAACTGGTTATATGTATAATAGAAAAACTTGGGAAATGCCTAAATATCCAACAGTGAGGAAATGGATCGCTAGATATATTGCAATACTTATAAAGTAACACCTTTTGATAAATAGGAACAGACATAGATCTCAGTTGTGATGTTGAATGAAAAAAAACCATATTGTATGATAGTAAGTACAGTGGAAATTGTACGTGTACATACAACACTCTATCCTATGCTTTTCTTGGATATATAGATGTATATGTGTGTATCTGTGTGTGTGTGCAAAGAGGGGCCAGAAGTTCATACCACATTGATAGTGCTTACTCTTGAGAGAGAAGGAGAGAAATTTTGGGCAAGAAGAAGCCAATGATACTTCAACCGTATGTGTGATGTTTGTTTGTTAATCTAAAAGCTTCTATGAAAACATGGCAACAATCTTTATAACTGTCAGCAGTCACAATGGTAGGAGCATGGGCATTTGTTTTAATTATGCTCCACATCTTTTTCTATTTTTACATTTTATCAAAAATTAGGTTAAACACAATGAAAAAACAAAAAAAAATTACAAAGGATCTATAATCTCAACATTTTGTTTCAGTTTGAGGAGGCAGATCACATCTATGTTCACTTGTTTGTGTGGGGAACATCACCAGAATTAATATTTATGGAGCGATTCTCATATATTATGTGGCACATTACCTGGTATATTCTAATTAGTTCATGGACGTCCTGATTTACATGCAGTTTGCATAATTTGGAAAGATGATGTTGAATTCAATTGACATTTCTTCTTTGTGGGTGAATGGAGCTTAGAGGTTATAATTGGAGAGCTTGAGTTCAGAGTTTAGTGCTTCCTAGTTATGTGGCTTTAGGCAAGTCTCATGATCTCTTGGAGCCTCAGTTCCTCACCAGTAAAATGGGGAAGATAATCTGTCTTGCCTTGCAGGACTGTTGCCAAATCCTATTACCCCTGTAGAAACATTTTAAAGCCCAGGCAGTAGGCTGCCTGGGGGGCTCAGTCAGTTAAGCATTGAACTTCAGCTCAGGTCATGATCTCATTGTTCATGGTCCAAGTCCCAGGTCAGGCTCTGTGCTGACAGCCCAGAGCCTGGTGCCTGCTTCAGATTCTGTCTCCCTCTCTCTCTCTGGTCCTACCCCTCCACCCTGTCAAAAATGAATAAACATTAAAAAAATTTAAAAAAAAGCCTAGGCAGCACGATAATACTCTAGTTTCGGAATTTAAACTTTATTAATTAATAAAATAAGTTGTTAAGGGAAGAAGCAGTAAAGTATGGACACAGGGACATGAATTTTCCATTCCAGGATAACAAATGTTTGCAAAACCTCAAGGCTAAAGAAAATGGAAACTTTGCTTTCTTCTCTCTGTATCTGAAGGTAGCCTATAAGACTATGCATTAGGTATTACACATGGTAAAGGTGTGTCAAGGCCTGACATGAACCAGATGCTTAATCAACAGAAGCACTAAAATTCGTTATTAATTATGCATTTTTACATAATTATAGGGTCAAGTAAAAATTAATGGAAAAAAAAAGATGAAATGGGAACCTCTAGAGGAGTTTGCTAAGAAAAAAAACATCAGATAACAAACAGATCAAGTCCTGCACTCTAGGAATATCTCAAAAAGATCAGTTTAATCTGTTAAAAAATGCTGTTGAAACATAGTTCTAACATGAAAGGTGGTCAGTTTTATATTGTATAATATCACATTATACCCAGAGGAGAATGAATCCATCTCTTAACATTTTGCAAATTCGTTTTTAATGCAAAAGACTTGGAAACAGAGAAGTCAACCTTATACTTAGGTTCCTAGAGAAAGTGTACAAACATATCTTTCCTTTAGAGGAGGCATCCATTCCTTAATAATCATACAGCCTCATAATTGCATAAAAGGAATTCTTGTAACAAATGTAAATCTACCACATTTCTTACACTTGCAATAGAAATATCACCAGCACTCCAAGTAAGATTGTCCTATGATTATTTTTTAAATTTCCATATTTAGAGAAACTAACAACTTGAAATGGAACTTTTCAGTTGACCATGAACTTTTGTTATTGCTTTTGTTTCAGTCCACTTTGAGTACCTATTTTCCTTTGCCCAATTTTGTAAACTCTGGAATTAGGTAGATGAAACTTGCATTGCTGAGCCACCAGAATTCTGGATGATGACCATCTTATTTTATTATTACCTCTTTGTTTTTATAGATGAGTATGCAGCTTAATAATCATTAATAGCTAAGAAAATAAATACTTCCATTAAGGATCTAAATCATGAATGTCGCGGCCGGCGCGACAAACACCGAGGTCAGGGTCCTGAGGGTAGGGGAATGCAAGAAAAAAAGAGAGAAGAGAAAGTTTGGGAACAGGAGGGTCCCCTGGGCTGATGGCCCAAGTGACAGCTTTATTGTTGCTGTACACAATCTTTTATAATATAAGACTCTTATGGGTCAGGTCATTCTAAGAATAAACAGGTTTCACATGATCACTGCCAGCCAAAACATTTAGTTCTGTGTACCTTGTGAACTTTCTGAACAGGTCACAAGACCTTGTTGATAGATTGCTAGCAAAACACAGTTCCCATGTTTGTGTCTATCTGACTCGGGGTAGAAAAAGGGAGGTAGCATTACTGCCAACACCTGCAGACCACAGGCTTCAGGAATTAACTTTCTCAGCCTTGACAAGGCTTTCGTATGCCCTTGAAAGTGGGGGAATGGGAGGGGGAACCACCGGGTTGGCTTGAGTCAACGGGGAACATTGCTCGACCTGGTCTCAGCCTGGCACCGGGGCCCGGCCCCCCACACATGAATCCTTTTACTTTCTCATTGGTACCCAGTGGAAGGGAGATTTATATATGCCATATCTCACACTAGTTAATACTCAGAAGAATGAATTAAATATCAATAAGTGCTTTAAATGCAAAAATGAGGTTATTGAAGAAAATATAATGAAAATGGTTAATGCAAAGCACAGACAGAATAGGTCACAGAAAAAATAGCAGAAGATAAAAATGCCAAGTAAAAATAAGTTTACCAAAGTCAGCTCAGCTTCATTTAAATGAAGGTCAATGCAATCTCCAGAAGCCTGCAAAGCTAAATGCTTTTGTATGTTGTATCCTTTAAAAATCTTAGATAAGTGAGTGAGAGTAAGCAAATAGTTCTATCAGGAATTTGAGACTGTATTTTAAAAATGAGAAAGATTATATATTTATTATTTATGAAATCCAAAATAAACTTTCTCCAGGCTTCCACCCCCGTGCACTCGCAACGCCCAAGCTACTTGAACACTGATTCTTTAGGAGAGACTAAATGGGTGGGACCACCAGGGATTCCATCCATTTACCTGATGTCCATGACGCATTACCATCTTTAATTTTCTCATAGAAATCTCAGTCATGTGTTTACTTCTCAAGAAACTTAGACTGAGTCAATGGTAGTCAATAAGTGAAGTTTTTATTTTTTTTCTAATTTAAAAGTGAAATTGAAATGAACATTTTGTAAAAGCATCCAGCTGGCTAGCTAGCCATCATCTATCATTTATCTCTCTCATATTTTATGGGTTCTTAGTGGCTCCTGATAATCCTCTATAAGTCTTTGATGCTATGTAGAATCTCCAGTGGGCAGGGTACTATGACTCAAAGTTAACCTGAGGGGATAAAAACAGCATAATTCATAAGTTGAGACACCTAGGGCCAGTGCAGTCTCAGCTACCATCAAGTGTCTTTTTATAAAATGTTGGACTATTGGTAGCTTTTGACTGTGTTCTGTGATGCCACAAGGGTTATATAGAGGAGCTTAGAGGCCAAAAAAGATACCCTTTCTTTCTAATCTGTCCCTCTTCCCATTAAAGAGCTTTTTATATGTTTTCATATTTTTGTATGTGTGTGAGGATGGGGCTCCTTTAAGCTTTTGTTATGAATGCTACAGTAGAATCCACAATTCTATTTTTAATTGTGGAACATTTGGGGTACCATTATTAGTCAGCTGAAGAATTCTAAATATAACAGTCTTTAAGACCATTCATCTAGAAAAACGCTTAATTTTGTATTTTAGAGTTAAGTCAGGTGACATTTTTGATAACATATATAAATATTCATTCGGACACCAAAATCAAAGACCTATTTTCTATTCTCCTTCTCTTGTGTGTCAAGGTGTGTGTGTCCTAGAAGACGAAGATTTATAATTATTGATAATGACTGTCAGACTTAAAATATCCATGGTATGGAGGGACTTTTTAATAAAAGTGCCTGCACTTCCAAAATATCTTCCCCACCTATTGATTGAGTCCTCAAATTTTAATGTTAGTTTTATACCTTAATTTTAAGCTTAAATCTTTATTTAATGAGTGTTATTTTATTCCTTTTTTATATAAAATTCCAGTGTGCTCACACAATAGGAAGTCTTTTTAAATTCAATCCAAATCTCTAATTCTCTCTTATTGATTCTGTTCTCTGTCTAGAATGTAGATGTCATTAGCATTGGAAAATTGCTCATTGTCATTTTCATAGTTAAGGATGTTACTAAATCTTCCACAAGTCTTTTTTTCTGATTTAAGAAAACCTGGTTCTTTAAAAAAAATTATAGCTCAAACTAAAACTTGCCGTATTTTTGTTTACCTCCTCTAGACACTAAACTGCCTTAGCAAACTCAGTCAGAGACTTTATTTTGACAAAAAATTATAATACGGTTGTGATTTACTCACAATAGCCCCAGTGTTTTCTCAAAAAGTAATTATCAACGGGTTTTGGAAGTCCAAATAGTGATAGCACATTTTTTGTGTGTGTTTCAAATTAAATGTTGCACTTCAGTAAGAAAAGTTTTGAAAAATAAATTGGTAAATGTATCAAAGTCTTAAATTTTGATACTCTAGTTTGAGAACCTTAAGATCTTTTTGCCAAATGATATTGTCAAAGATTTACGTGATAAAATGTTCATGACATCATTTTACATAATTGAAAATATTTCAAAATAATGTAAATATCCAATGATAAGAAAGTGAATAAACATGCTGTATTCACATGTAAAATCAGTGGTTAATTTTTATTTTTAAAATTTCATTCTTTTTGATTATACTAGAAATATTCATAATAATGAAAAGTACAGAATATAGATGACTAACTTGAGTGTACTTTATCATCCTAATTTTGGGGAAAAAGGTATCTTTTCAGACAAAAAATGGAATGATATATGTAAATATATTAAAATTGTTTAAGTTGTTGAATAGGATATCGCAAGTATTCTTTTTCTTTTCATAGCTTATGGAGTTTCAAAGTTTTTAATAAATGATCATGAATACATAGTTTTAGAATCAGAAATATAATTAAAAATAAGTTATGTATACAACTTTTTAAAAATCTTCATAATATTGAACACAGTAATTCACTTCTAAGAATATTTCTGAATCTAATCGTTCAACATATAGAATAAATTATACTCATGAAGTACTGCATTAAACATTTCTAAAACATAATTATAAAAATGATAAATAATTAAATCCAAAATTAAAGGACAGTTACACAAATTATATTACATTCACCAAATGGACATCATAGCCATTAAAAGTAATAATTCAGGGATCATGTGTCTATGTGGGATAATGTATTTTTTAATGTTAAGTAAAGCTATAGTGCAAAATTGAATGTATAATGTTTTGGGAAAAATGAAGGAACTATGCTAAAATATTAGCCATATTATTTTAGCTTGACAGATATTTTTATCACTTCTCTTTTTTCTATTTTTAATTGTACTACTTTTATAGTAACATTCAGTTTTATCAAAAAAAAAAAAAAACCCACAAGCAGTCAGGCTTCTGATGTATCCTGGTAATTAGTTGATTACTCAACAAGTCAGAGAATGATTAATACATACCAGTTTTTTTTTTTTTTATAGCAAACATGTGTTTAAAAGCTTATCAAAAATTGATGTATTATTTACATCATTCACAACAGGATTTTTGGCAGCTTTTCATCTGTGGGGTTTTGGCAAGTTCCCACTTATAGGCACTTTTTTTTTTTAAGGTTGAGCTGGTATGGCTTACTTAACATAATTACTTATTTCTCTTAGGGCCACCACACAGTCCATTAATCTAATAATGCTGGTTTTCCACGTTGATTTTTTAATGAAAGAGTTCGTGCAGGGTCAGGAGAAGTACAAGCACATAGAACTTTGTACCTTCCCAGCGAAACTCAGACAGAATAATTTAACCAGCCAAAGAGACAGTTGTTAGCAAAGTTGGTAGACATAGCTGCCCAGACTGGAGGTGTTGTGATTACTTGCTCTAGCTGCTTTTTGCAGTCATTCAGAAGGATTAGAAATCACAGAAAGGGCATCAAACAGAGCACTGGCCTTTGCATCGTATGGATGTGACTAATGGCTATCAGCTGGGCAGTGATTTGCTGTTAAGTCTGAAAATGAGGATCCAGTCTAAACTGTTATGTTGTCAAAAGGCTCTGGAACAGCATCCTAACCTGTGGCATCCCTTCCTAATTTTGTCACTGCCTTCTTTGTGGTTCAGACAGGAAACAAGGATTCTAAGGAATATGTGCGACTGGATTAATTTTGTCCTTTTCAGGGTTTCCTACAATGACAGAGAAAAATTAATGAAATCATTGCTAGTAGCTTCAAGATCAATATTTTCTTCAACTAGATTTTTTTTCTAGCACTACTTAAGGCCACAGTTACCTACTACTTTAATATAAACATTTAGCTCTGAGCCTCAACTCCATTTAGTCTTTGACTTAAAATCTTCCCTTATAATCACAATTCATTTTGTTTATGATTGAGTAACACTTGAAAGGCTAAAAGTTTCAGTTGCCTTTGAAATGTGAGTTAGTAATGTTTTCTCATTCTCCTGTCTCATTCTTTTTTTTTTTAAGTTTATTTTTGAGAGCGAAAAAGGATGAGTGGGGGAGGGGCTGGGGGGTGGTGCAGAGAATCCAAAGTAGGCTCTGTGCTGATAGCAGAGAGCCCTATGCAGGGCTTGAACTCACAGACCATGACCTGAGCTGAAGTCGGATGCTCAACTGACTAAGCCACACAAGTGTTCATCTCCTGCTTCATTCTTAATGAAGTACTGGGCTAATTATCTTTCTATCACCTGTACATGGGTAGAAGGTAAAAATCCTACTCTAAAATCAGGTATGTGCTGCATGTGCATTATAGCCTATAGCCAGTAGACCGAATTCTTCCTGAATGATAGCCCTTCATTAGGCAAAATGCTTCTAAGGAACTAGAGACTTTAAGTTCTGGCATCATAAGCCACCATTTCAGGTAGCACCACTTAATGTTCTCTTCATCACAACCTGTATAAAGGATTTATAGTTGAAAGGGGACTCCTGTTTTGAAGGTATATTCCTAGATAGTGGATTACTTAGATAACATTTAACCTCCACACTCAACTAAGAGAATTTGTTGCTAGCGGACCTACCCTAAAAGGATGGCTAAAGAAAGTTCTCTTAGCTAATAGAAAGGAAAGGCTAAAAGAAACAAGTCTTCGAACATTATGAAAGAAGAAAGACAAAAGAAAAAACAAAATCATGGGAAAATACAATACACTTATTTTCATTTTCTTGAGTTTTTGAAAATGTTTGAAAGTTGAAGGAAAAAAAACATTGTCTACTGTGGTGGTCAGTGTAGATAGAGAAAATATTTAAGACAATTGTATAATAAGTAGGAGAAGGTAAAGGAACATAAAAGGAGTTACAGATTTGTAAAAGTGAAACAAATGGCTGAGTAAAAGCATCCTGGGATTAGGAGCATTTCCCTGGAGCATTTCAGTCTTGATGAAAGTGTCAGTGCAGGAATCAGTTCCTAGGAGGGTTATGATGTTTCTTGACAGGACCCGCCAACCACTTCTGGACAGTCATGTTCGATTTTTTGAGGTGGATGCCTGCCTTCTGATTTATTTGGATGAGTGAGCAAAGAGGAGATTCAATTATTTAGAAAAGAAAGAAGTATTTTTTTTCTAAAAAAATTTTAATGTTTATTCATTTTTTGAGAGACAGAGAGACACAGAGTGTGAGTGGGGAGGGGCAGAGAAAGAGGGAAACACAGAATCCGAAGCAGGCTCCAGGCTCTGAGCTGTCAGCACAGAGCCCGAAGCGGGGCTCGAACCCATGAACTGTGAGATCATGACCTTAGCTAAAGTCAGACACTCAACCAACTGAGCCACCCAGGTGGCCCAAGAAGTAATTGTCTGTTTGAGTGAAGACTTCATTTGGGAACCACAGACATTAACAAGTAATATTTTGGGGGCGCCTGGGTGGCTCAGTCGGTTAAGCGGCCAGCCGACTTCAGCTCAGGTCATGATCTCGCAGTCCGTGAGTTCGAGCCCCGCGTCAGCACAGAGCCTGGAGCCTGTTTCAGATTCTGTGTCTCCCTCTCTCTGACCCTCCCCTGTTCATGCTCTGTCTCTCTCTGTCTCAAAAATAAATAAACGTTAAAAAAAAAAAAACAAGTAATATTTTGGATATTATATAACACATATATTCCTTGAAAAGTATGTATCTTTCCCAGCAAAATCTTGTTGGGGGTTATGTTATTGAGGAGTGAACTGAGATGAATATGTGGAGCACTATTTAGTGGCATTCTGTTCCAGAAGTCTTGAAGACCTGTGGCAGATTTAAAATTCCAACTCCTGTTATGTTTTTTAAAGAGTGTGAAACTATAAAAATGCACATAAATTAGGGAACACCTCTGATAATTTTACAATGCAGATATAATTTCAGCAGACTGATAAGTAAGAAAATTAAAAGCTTTTCTATTTAAGGCTAGCAATAATTCTTCAAAGGTATAATTGAAGAAGGAAAGATCCAATTCACAAAATAACAAGCAAAATAAAATAAAATAAAATAACAAGGAATGACCCTGATTGAAAGGTTTTGGGTCTACATAAAGTAAACATCAGAAATATGTAAAAAATTATAAAAGACCTGAAACATGACATGTTCATAGAAGGACAAATTGAATGACGTTAATGCTAAGTCTTTTTAAATCACAAGCTATAAAGACATCCAATATGAAATTGGGAATTAGGTATTATCTCAGAACCCAGTAAAAGAATTGAAAGAGTAATTTCAAAATAAATACACTGAAAGTTTAAAAAAGAAGGATTTTGAGGGAGTTAGAGAGGTTTGACCTCCCAGCCACTTAAAATGGAATAATTACAAAAACAAGGTGACATTTGTATAATTGTTAAGACCAAGTTAAATGCTCAGAAACACATCTTAGTATATAAAGTTAGTATTTAACAAAAGAGGCATCACCCCTGTCCACAGGGGTGAGACTGAGAAAATTGGTTAGTTGGAAAAGTAAGCAAAAAAATGTCACCTCATGTGTTGCAACAAACTAAATTTCATGTGATTTAAATATTCTAGCTAACAAATTATAGTATTCTAAAAATCGGGGGTATAGAAAATGTTGTATGGACAACATTTTGTGAATGTTGTATGGACAAGGATGCTCTAAGCCTAAAAATTAAAGAACAATGATACATATGGTTAAATATTGAAAAAACCCAACTTGAGTTCATGAAAAATCACAATACAGAAAATTAAAAGATTAAAAAAGTAGATAAGAACTGCAAAATATTGACTAATATAAATAAAAACCATTTAGAGAAATTTTTATAAAATTTCATTAAAAAATGAACACCTTTATAAAAGTTGAGAAAAAAGCCATTTATTTTTTATACACTATGAAAAGTGAACATAAAAACAAAAACCTATCATTTTGTACTTTGTAATGGCACCTTTGAGATTGGCTTCTTGATATCAATTGGAATGATGAAGTCCTACAATGGCTGAGGTCAGGTATCAGTCCTTAACTAACAGAGATAAGGTGGATGCAATCGCCATAATGGACACAAGAGTAAAATGGAAATCAGAGTATTTTGACACCTAGAAATTTTGAGAAGTGATTAATTGTCCTTATGAATGAAATAAATGGGCAGCCTGCTAACTTAGAACTTTATTGATATAGCAGAAAATCAGGTCTACTGGCCAAAATCCTGGTGTAAGTCACCATAATGGAGTTTTAGGTTCTTACTGATTTTCTAGGTCTAAGTCAGGATATAGACTTGTATCTCTTTGATTGAAGAGAATTTGGTTCCAACTGAGCAAGAACTGTGCAATACTTCCACCAGCATATAACACTTTTTCCAAGTGTCCTAAAATGGACTTGTGGCCATTTATTATGATGACAATGCACTTAGGAATGGAACTTACCAGACCTTTAATTGATATCTGATCATGTGATCTTAATTTCTAGAGACCCCGAATGCCACTGTGGCCATCAATCAAAGTGGGTCCTTATAGGGGTCAGAGGATAAATGGAATTTTAACCTATGTCTAATAGTTCAGAGCGTCTTCAGACCTAAGCTTCTGAATGTATAATTGAAGTAGGCATACTCAGCAACTGGCTGAATCTTCACATTGACTCTTAGACCTGTGGAATGAGGGTCACAACCGTCAGAAGAACTAAGTGGAAGCCATGGCGCTTTCTTCTATAATCGGTTAATAATCCAAAAGCAATACTATATCCCTCCTGGAACTGCAGAGATGAGGGCCACATTAAAGCTTTGAAAGATGAAAGGTGGTAAATCCTATCACATTTCCATTTAATCTGCCTGTTTTGCCTGTGCTAAACATAGATGGATACTGGAAAATGATCATGGATTATCATACACTTAATCATATCAACACAGTTTGGCACTTGATATACAGTTATTTATCTGGCAAAAATTTTTTCCCATATAAATGTGCAAGGATCTCCAGAAGCAGTTTGCTTTCTCTTGATAAGGATGATAGCACATTGTCACCATCTTGCTCTCTGCTATAATTTATTTTAGACATATCTTGATCATCTTAACATCATGCTGAGTATCGCTCTGGTTCACTACACTGATGATATTATGATAATTTTTTTTTGATGAGCCAGAACCCGGAAATTACTTTATATATCTTAGTGAAACACACGTAGGCCAGAGGGTGGGAGATAAACTCTACAAAATTCAAGGGAATTCTCTTAGTACAGTTTTTGGGGGAGAGTTCAGTGATCTTCAGCATGTCAGAATCTCTATAGTGAAAAACACGTTAAAGCACCTTATAAATCTAACACTAAAAATAAGGCTTAGTGCTTGGTGGGCCTCTTTGGATTTTTAAAGAAACATATACTCTATTAGAATATGATGTCCTGACCCATTCTGTGAGTAACCCATACAGGGGTTTTGCTACTTTTGAGTAAAACCCCAGGGGAAAAATTATAAAAGGTTGTGCAACATGTCTAGGCTGCAGTGTAAGTTGTAGACCACCTGGGCCTTTGATCCAGTAGATCCAATGATATTCAAAGTGTCCAGAGCAAATAGGAATACTGTATAGAGATTCTGGCAAGCCTCAATAGGAGAATTACAGTACCCTCCACAGGATAAAGTTGTACCCTCTCTTGTATATAACTACTTTACTTTTGAGAAACAACTCCTGACTTGCAACTAGGCCTTGTTAAAGATTGAATGTCAAACAATGGGACATCAAATAACCATGTGACCTGAGCTGACCATCATGAACTGGAAGTTATTTGACCCATCAAGCCAGAAGCTTGACATGCATAACAGCAATCAGTCATCAAGGAAAAGCAGGTCTATAGGTTAGAAGTAAGTTGTGGAAGGAGGTGATCTAGAATTCTTACTAGAATCTTACCTAAACTCTTTCTGCAGGTGGCTCTGCATATTATGCTATCATCAACTAAGTGGACTAAATACAGCCTTAAAGCTACAAAAAATGGTGTCCTAGAAAAATGGTGGTAAAGGGAAATACCATGAATAAGCAGACCTTGAGTTGTAAATTTTATTGTTCAGGACCAAAGGATGGCCAAAGGCGTGGACATACACTAATTTGTGGACAGTAACTTGTGGTTTGCCTGGATAATGAAGAACTTGGGAGAATATTAGTAACAAGTTCTAAGGTAGAGACATGTGGATGGATCTCTTAGAAAGGGCATGGAATTTGAAACTCTTTAGATTCTATTTGAAAGCTCACCAAAGATATCCTTCAGTAATTTAGTAGAGGGTAGTGGTTGGTTGATTGCGTTGTACTTTCCTGTTACAGGACAGTAAAATGATTTTTCCTTATTGGAATATACATGAACCTGAATTTTTCCTTCCTTTCTACAATGCTTCTGCCAGCCTCATCATCCTTATACTTATAAAAAGTCTTATTCATTATCATGAAGTTCTGCAAGTTTTGGAACAAAGAATTTTATAGCAAAAAGTGTGGTAATGGTAGGGTGACCAGGTATCCTAGTTTACCTGAGACTAGATGGCTTCTGGTGAAGTAAAACTTTTGATGTTGAAACCAGACCAGGCCTGGGCAAAGTGGGATAGTTAGTTATCCTACACGGTAGCAAGCTAATGGGATTAACTGGGCTTATTTGTATTCCAAAGTCTAGAAGTGAAGGTAGAGCAATGTTCTGATGGAATAGGAAAATGTCTTACTGAAGATACAGTTATGGCGCCAGTTGGGTAACACCCAGAAAGAGTAGGGTTCTATATTAGAAGATGTAGTACGTGTAGCAAGTCACCAAAATATACCGTGTATAGTACTCACAATCGGAATACATGGGTCCTGAAATCAGGTGTTTTAGTGGGAGTGGTTCCTTTCATTATTACCTACTGATCTTTTTTTTTTTTTTCCTCCCACTTCTCTAGCCCTACAACATTGGGCTGAGTTAATGTGAAGGTTCTGGTTTCCAAGGGAGAGATATTTTTACTGGAAGACATGATAATGATTCTATTAAGTAAGCAATTGAGATTATACATGGCTACTTTGGTCTTCTCCTGGCACAGACCTAGCAGACAAAGAAGGGGGTTACTCTACTGGCTGAGGTGATTAATCTTGACCACTATGGAAAATTATATTGCTGTCTCACATACTAAGGATTCTCACCCTTCAGGAATAAAGGTTTAAGTCATTCCATTCCCTAAAGGACCAGAAGGACCTTAACAAACTGGACATTAGGTAAAAAGAACATGCAAGGGGTGGTACAAGATAGAAATCATATATATCAGTAGTTTTGTCACAAACTAGAGAATTGAGAAATGTATTAGTTATATTTTCTTCTTTGCTTGTTGTGTATATATACTGTACATGTAACTAATTTATTTTTTATTCCTTATTTCCCATTACTGTTTTATATAGGATTATTGTCACTTAAATTCCAGTTTATTCTTTAGGTTGCAAAATGTTCATGTAGATATGATTTAGAGCAAAAGTTATCGTTGTCAGAGCTGTGACTTCCCAAATATGACTATAGAAATTGTTAGGACTTTATATTTTTTCTTTTTGGAGAGAGATTGAGAGTGGCTTCATTTGTTGTTCTTATACACAAGTTCAAATATATGTATCAGGGTCTATATGAATGTTGAGAAGCCAAGAGTGTGAACTGGGATGGCTATTGAGCTATTCTCTCTCAGATCCAAATATACTCTTGAGGTAGTGCTGAACTTTTAACTCTGTAAATGACATCACACACGTATATTTTTATTTCCATCTGGCTTTCAGACAGGTTTTGCAGATAAAAGATATTAGAGCAAGATTGGAAGGTAGAGGAAAGAAGGAATTCTTTCTTCCTCTTTGCTTGTTGTTTCTATCTGGACTCCCCAGCAATGACACTTTGAACTCAGAGCAATTGGCTGTAGTCCCCAGCTTCTTTCAGTACTTCTTGAAGCACCCTCAAGATGAGCACAGAGGTCCGAGAAGCTCCATAGGGCTGTCCCTTCAAACTCCTAAATTCAGATCATCCTAAATGATCCCCATTTTTCCTTAGCTCAAGGAGGACAGGGGAAAAGCACCAGCTTCTTGTTGTCATCATCTGGGTTATTTTAATGTCTTTTTTTTTTTTTTTTGCTTCTTAAGTTATCCAATACTTGTATAACTAAGCTCTTATATTAAATTCTTTCTGCTGACATATCTTCTGTGGTTTCTGTTTTTCTCACTGGTCCCCGACCAATATGGAGGTGAAAAATATAGGTGATGCGGGAGAACAAGGTGTCAGTGTGGAGTTATTTTTAGAGAGTATATTGTAAGTGCTGGCAAAGTGAATGGAGTAATTGCTGAAACGTCAGCGATGTTCTGGTCTCAAGGCTGTCGAATGTGATCACACTATGAGACTCAGACCCCACGATACCCCAGAAGCCAGTTAGGGAACAGACCCACTGTAATTGCCTAGCAGTCTTTGAAACGGTACATCTTCCCTGCTCGCTTTCATGTAAACACCAGATGTGTGTTTGGTCTATGTCTGGAGGCTCTTTGTGTTTTCCTCCCATGCTTTGACATTCTTTGATATTTATACCTGGCGAACATGAAATAAAGACTACGTGCAGTTTGTTGCTGCTGCTGTTTTGCTGGCAGAGGCAGCCCTGCACGTCCACTCAACCTGAGTGTCTGAGAACTTTGTCTTCAATGTGCAGCTACATGTCAGGAAAAGAGAACTATGAAGGTGTAACTGAGGAGCTAAAAACATGGTGTAAGATGTTCTCAGACTTGTGATGAGCACCAGAAGATGAAGAGATGTATTGAATCACTGTATGGTACACCTGGAACCAATATTACATTGTATGTTAATTATACTGGAATTAAGAAAAAAAAAAGATGTTCTCAGAGAGTAAGTGAGGTCTAGATCTAGTAGGGCTTTGAGGACTCTATAAAGATTTTAGCTCTTGTCATGAGTATGATGGGGAGCCATTGGGATGTTTATCATTGTGTAGCCTCTAAAATAAAATGTGTAGCTATCCTTGCAAGATTAAAAAAAATCATTTCTTGAACTGCTCTGTTCTTTCTCAGTCTTTTCCTTCTTATTTCTAACTTTCCCCTCTCTTGTCTCCATTCTTCCCCCATTGAAAAGCTTATCACAGAATGCATTTTTTTTTTCAGATACAGCTATAGTCTATAACTTGTGACTACTCTGTTTCTCAGTCCGACCTAAGAAAACTTCTGAGTATATTACAGAATACTGCAATTTAAGAAATTTTTGCTCTGAAGAGAGTCTTGCTGAGATGGCAGGTCTAAAATGAATTGTTCTTGGATTCTAAGTACAATCAAAGTTTTTGAAAGTTGTTCCGTTTTATTCTAAGACTGATGGAAAATTTACCTAGAATTTTTCTGCTTTAGTGATTGGGTAAATTCGTGTCAAATTCTTTTGGTTTCTGGGACTTTTCTTTGATAGGCTAAAAAATAAAACACACCTACCCAGCTACCAAACACACAAAACAGGTCGGGACCATTATTACTTTCTATTCGCTTTCCCCCCAGCTTCCTGAAACTTGATGGGACTTTGAAAACTAATGAGCCTGAACTTCCTGTTCTGATGACAGGATGTAATTCTTAGGTTTCTCAGTGTATTTTAACACATCAGAGTTCCAGTGATACCTAGCAAAACTGCCCACAAAATGCATTGTGTCCAGTTTAATGATTAAGTCAAATGTAATTTTTATTGGAATTATTTTTTATAAATAAAAATTTTCTCCACAAATTTCATAAGAACTTTCAAAAACATGGAAAATGACAAAGAAAAGCAGTCATCCAACATGTCACTGATTTATTTAATTTGTGCTCCATTTCCTTCCACTATGTGTTTAAAATATGTTTCATGTATAATCATGTATTCTGTATTTAAAAAATCATTCAGCATGATGTCCCTACCTCAAATGCTTTTAGGAATGGAGTGAGGTATAAGTGAAGTGGAGTATCAAATATATATTAAGAATTTTTCTGTTTTAGTAGTTGAATAATATGCAACAATTTATTAATAATTCTCTCATTGTTTGACATTTAAATTATTTCTATTCTTATTAATATATGTAATGGTGTGACTAATATCTTCATGCATATGCTTTTGTTCAAAATTAGGATAGATTCTAACAAATTGAGTTACCAGGTCAAGTAATATGAAAAACTTAATAGCTTATGATACACTTTGTCAGATTTCTTCCCTAAAGGCCAGTTAACACTGTTATCAGAAATATAAGAACACTGATTTAACTGCTTCCTGGACAGCACAGGGAATTAGCTTTATAAAAATGAGATTTATTTGTGCTAGTTTATTAGGTAAAAAAGCATAACTCATTGTTTTAACTTTAGTTCATTTGTTTATCAGTGAAGCTGAATATTTTCTGAGATTATTTACTACCTTTATTTTCTCATTTGTTAATAGTCTCCCTTTCTTGCGATTTGGCAGTCCCTGAAAAGATGGGGACAGATGGGACCAGTAGCTTTGTGTTTTCAACTGTGTGACTTTTGCAGACTAATTTAGATGGAAGAGACTTGTGAATTACTACAAGTTGTTTCTTGAGGCAGTAGATTTTTCTGCGAGCACATAGGGAGCTTGGGTCAAAAACCATAAATTGCAATGACACAGGATGGCATCTGAGAGATAAGAACTTGAAATCTTTGTGACTTAAATACTTTTAACCTCATTTTATACATGTTTTGTAATTTTCCATGGTTTATCAAGGTTTTAGTGTATGTGTCAGTAGAATTTCTTTCTCCTTTGACAGAATCATTCATACTTGTTTACTAAAAGTTTATCTCTCTTGGAGAATGATTGCACCAAATGGATGTTGACAGAGATGCTAAAAGTGATTTTGGATGAACACGACCTGACATTGGATCATTGCTTGACATGTCAGTTCAGCTCGCTGAAGCAGGGGCTATTACAGATAAAATAGGGACCTTCTACATCAGATAAGAAATATTTTGTGACACCTCTTAAGTTTTTTCTTTCTTGATCACATCTGTATCTCAGGCTCCTAGAACAGTACTTGGCATGTAATATGCTCTTGATAAATATGTCTTGAATTGAGTGAATCAAGATAAGCTTCCATTATTTTTGTCCCTGATTCTCAAGAACTCTTCTATCCTTTGCTTTACTACTATAGTTTGATCATGTGCTCTTATCAGGATATAATATTCTGATATAGTAATAATAGTTGAAGTTCTACGATTAGAACTGCCAGGCAGCATCCTAAGGATATTTCATGCATTTTGTAATTTAATCCTCACAGTTTCCTCTATGATGTAGGTACAATTATGATCCCTAAATGTCTAAGCTATATGAGAGTAAGAATTTGATCTTGCTTATTCACTGCTTTATCTACAAGCGTAGAATATTGTGTGGGACATAGTAGAAATGTAATAAATATTCATAGAATGAATACATCAATTTATTTTTCATTGATGAAGAAACTGATGCTTATTATTCATCAGCCAAATCCAGACCTTTTTGAGGCAGAACACAAGATCTTTCAAAATTTGTCAAGAAGCTCTAAGCCCAGCCCTAACCTTGCTATAGCGAATGTACAACTTTGGGTACGTTTTCAACCTGATGTTCACCTTAAGCTAAGGATAAAATCTGTCAGAAGTTTTGGCTTAAGTCGGAAAATGTTTACTGTTTATAACCTCAATCATCTTTGATGGTACATGGCTTCAAATATATTAAAAGCTCCTTCGATCTGCTGCATATATCATTGTTGGATTTAGATATGCAAAATGGACCTTGTGCTACATCTAGGAATAGTAATGTTTTGCCTGGTATGCTAAGGGAGATTTGGATTTCTGAAACCAGAAGATTGTGTGGAGCTTGAGATGTGGCAAAACTGAAAAAGTTTGGGGGCGTTGTGAAGACCAAAAGACTTAGAACCAGGGGAATTTAATATTCTGTTAGAAGTTACTTTGATTTTTTGAAATTAAAATCCTTATGAGTCCCCACAGATATGTCTACTATATATGCAAATAACTTGTTAAATGGATTTTCTGAAAAACTGAGGAAAAGGGGGAGACTTACATTTAAGTTTTTATATGGAATAGAAAAATAACCCATTACCCTAACTAATTGAGCACAAACAAAAGCTTGGAAAACAGAAAAAAACATTCAGGAAAATCCAGAAAATTTTAGCTATGGGAGGAGATTATCACTTCCATAGGGTGTGAAAGTTGGTTTAAACCAATTATTAAAGTAATAAAATGAGGCCTTTAGACAGAGTGTCTCTAATGCCTTGGCAGTCTATGTAGGCAAACTAAAACCTTAGCCAGTCAATGCACTCAAGTCTGAGAAAATGAAACCTCACATCAACTAGTCAGTTAACTAAGCTTTCCCAAATAAGGCAAAACCTCCTTAAGCTAGAGCCAATCAAATAATTTTCTTGCTTTGCTTCCATGTCTTCTCTATAAAAACCTCTTTACTAGCTTCCAGCCATTTTTAGTTTAGTGCTGCCCCATTTTGAGGTACGCTCAATACACACTTGAAAATATTAATGTACCTCAGTTAATCTTTCAACACAATCATATCTAGGTGTCCTGGGAAAGAGACAGTTCAGCCAGCATCTGACTCACACTCTGGTTCATAGTCAGTTTCCTTTCTTGTTCATGTTCTTGGTGCTCAGATCCTTGGATTTCAACTTCTGATTCTTTAATCCCAAATTCCTTGGGTGAGTCCCTGGCCTCTTACTTCTTTTTCCCTTCCCTGAGTCTCTGATTCTTTCCTATCTTTTCCTCCAACTTGAGATCTATTACCATATTTTGACATATAAAACTGTCAATTCTTTAGCTCTTGACTACTTATATATCTTCTTAATTCATCAATTTATCTAATCAATTATTACATAAGTATATTGAGGATTTACTATATGTCAAAAAAAGTATAGGCAGACTTGATTTGAGGAATCTCGGACTATGAAGGTGGGAGACACTTGGAAACAGGAAAAGTATAATACAATTAATTTGGCAAAGGCTACCATAGATAGAATCTGGAAAAGCTTCACGAAAGTGGTGTCATTCATGATGGGTCTTAAAATACCAATGGGATGTTGTCTGAAAAAAACACAAGGGGAAGGGTATTTTAGATAGAGGCAAAGATACAGAAGCAGGGAAGCATATTGGATTAGAACAATGATAAATTTAGTGTGGTTGAAATGTAGGGGGAATGAGGTGGGAGATACATCTGTGGAAATAAGTTAGAATGAAATCATGATGTATCTTAATATGGTATGATGATGATGTTGGGACAAACACACTGGGAAAAAAGAGCCAAAGTCCATTTTAAGTATGGTTTTGTTTCTTAGATTTAATGCCAATGGGAAGGGTTAAGCACAGTGCATAGGTCATTGGTGTCAGGTTGGTGGATTAGGAATCTATGCTACAGCGCTAGACCAGGTGTGGCAGTAACAGAACCTTGACTTTGTCAGGGCAGCATGGTGCCCAACTACTAATATTCTCCTTCCCAGGCTGCAGTGGACATGGTTTTGACCAATTATATGTAAGCAAAAATCACTAAATCAGGATTCTGGGAACACTGCTTGAAAGGTACCCTGATAACAGAGTGTGTCTTCAGCCTCTTGCCCTTACCCTTCTTCCTGCCTGAAATGTGATTGGAATGTGTGTAGATGTGGCTACCATCTTGTAAAATGAACAGGAAAGCTACCCAGGAGGGATGGGGGAACAGGAAAGTTGAATGACTCAGGGTCTTTGATAATCCCTGATTGATCATTACTGCTTAACTTTCTCAACTCCAGATTTTATGTTACATGAGGAAAGCAAACCCTATCTTGTTGAATCCACTGTTGGCTGGATTTTCTGTTGCTTAAGTTTGAATAAATTTTAATTGGTACCTTGAATAATAGAGAATGATGACTTGGAATGAAGGAGTGATAATGTGGGTGGGGGAAATTGAGAAAAATAAATCAAGAGTCATTTCTAAATAGCATTAGAAGTGATTGGTTTTATAGGGTGAAGTTGATTTGAGTAATAGTGTGCTGGATTGGGAGTTCAGGAGGGTGCCATTTGCCCTCCTGTAGCAGGAGGGTAAGAGAAGATTGCTCACACATGATGACATATGACCTTCGCCAGGTCCAATCTATCTCTCCAGTTGTTTCAAATGGCTGCTTGTTCTGGCATTTGGCCAGACCCAGAGCCTTGTTGAGAAAATGCCTGGCCCTGTTCACAGGTACTTTTGTGGTTCACAAGGTACGAATTTTTTTCTGGAAGAAAATTTATGTCAGGCTGTCTATTTTTCACAAAAAGAATATTAAACCTGCCACTTTACTCTTTGATATCTAAAGTGAATGGATTTTTCTATTATCAATAATACATAATACCCACACTTTGGACATGTACCAAGGAGCTGAAACTTAATTGATTGTGATACAGAACCTGCCAAAAATGTGGTTGAAGCAATGAGGTTTTTAAGAGAAGGAATCTATACAACACATTAACCATCCATTCCTCAAAGCACTCTAAAAGTTCTCTCTGGATGTCAAGTTAAATAAATAATTAGAAAAAAAAAGTATGCTAGGGCTACATAAGCTTAGGTCCTATTAGCTTTTATCAAGAATTGATAAGGATCCACAAAAACAATAATATCCATGATTTATTGAGCTCTGTGTTAAGCATTTGACATCACCATTTCACACAACAACACCTTCGGTTCAATATTATAATTTCCTATTATCAGATGAGAAAACTGAGGCTCAGGAGGTTAAATAATTTCCCCAAGGCCACACAGCTAGTAAATGAAGGAGGCAGTATACAAACCCAGGTCTGGGATTTGAGATCCTCTGTTTTTTAAAAAATGATACCATACTGTGATCAATAATAGCTGTGCAAGATGTCCACTTTCTCATTCCCAGCCACTGTGAATATGTCTACATGATTAAATTCAGGACATCAAGAAGGGGAGATTATCTTGGGTTTTTTGATGGGCCCAACCTAATGACATCTTTCCTGGCTGTGGAGAGAGGGAAATATGACCATGGAAGAATGGTCAGAAAGATACAACTTTGTTGGCTTTGAAGATGGGGGAAGAGATACAGGAGTCAATGTTGGAAGCCTCTAAAAGTCATAAAGCCAAGGAAAGGGACTCCTTTAGAGTCTCCAAAATGCACATATTTCTGCTGACACCTGATTTTAGCCCCATGAGACCCACATCAAACTTCTAACCTCTGCAACAGAAAGATGATAAATTTGTGTTGTTGTAAGCCACGAAGTTTGTGCAGATTGTTATGACAGGAATAAAAAACTAATACGTGTGCCAACTCTCTAACATGTTTGCTAAATTCTTCCTGACTTTTACTTCTGGAAAAAGTATGTGTTCACTCAAATTAGCATGAAATGTATTCAAAGCTCAATGATGTTTTTCTTTTTGCCTTAGCTGACCGGAATGCCAGAGCCAATTTTAGACTTCAACTGTAATTATGTTACAGGTAAGAATATTTTTTTCTGTCTTCTATATGGTTTCTGATCTCTTCTTATATTTTTATTTTTGCATTTTCATGTGTATATTCACACATGTACTTTTATATCAAGATGTTGCAGAGAGAAAGAACAAGAAAGAAAGAGAGAGAGAAATAGAGAGAATAAATGGGAATAAGACAGAGTGGAGTTAGGACAGGGAGAGAGAGAGAAAAGAAAACCAGTCAAGTTGTTTTATGAAAGTGGAGAGATGATGTTTATACTGAGATGTCTCAGTGGTATCAAGGGACATATTTGAATGATTGCTTTTAAAACTTAACATCATCCTAAAGTTTTGTCCAACTTTATAAATGCTTTGTAAATGGGTATTCTGGGAAGAGGTATTACCTTGCCATTGCTGTTTTTTGCTTATATGTACCTATCGGACCTATGTCTTTCCGGTCATATGCAAATATCCATTTTAGAGATGCAGCCCCACCCTTTTTTGAGGGGATTTACATACAATTACACCTGGACTGTGGTATTGTAATGACACTGCTTTCAATTTTAGTGGGGAGGCTGATGAAAACATAAGAAAGCTGAATGCATTTAAGACAAAGATTTCTAATACAAATGAGATTTGGTTTGTACCTTGCTGGGTATACAAAAGGTAGGCTGACCACATTGTCAGAAGGGAGCCACATCATTAATCAGAATCCTGTTCTTGCAGGACGGAAAGTGAATTAGGGAGTCCTGATTTCAGAAAAAGAAAAATAGCCTTCTGCCACCTCCATTGCAATATTTGTGTAACTAAGCAACAAAATTCTCCTATTTAGCAAAGCCCTAATGATGCTGACAGTACGGTCTTGGAATAATGCTTAATACAACTTCATTATCCCCACCACTCTAGCTCTATTGCATATGCAGTGCCTGATTAGGGAGAACGAGAAGCAGAGTGAACGCTGTTTGGTGCACCTGCATCTAAAAAGACCAAATAAAGTATTGATTTGGATGAATCTAATGACGGTCATTTAGCGTGTTTATCTACTCAGAGCATTCATTTGAGCTGACAAAGAATGCCGTACAACCCACTGTTAAATGTATCCTAGAATTGTAAAGCCTTAATGATTCTGTCATGCTAGGTCACATAGACACAAAAATGGTGACATTGGCTGTTACCAACTCTATTGACACCTGGTTATAGTCTATCTCGAAGGAAGATTTTGAGGAAAACTGAAGATTGAAATCACCTGACGGTTTTTCGGATGTCTTTTGAAACTTGAAAAACCTCCTTTCTGCGTTAAGGTTTCTGTTATTTCTGCAGAAAATCTAATTTTAAGACTCCAGGAAGATTGTTTCTTATTTTCTGCTTTTCATGCAGAGAAGTTGCTTCAAAGGATACCAATACCTTTGCAGAAATTCTCTTCTTGTATTTTCTCCCCCCTCTCTTTTGACCCTGACTTTTCTTCCAAGTATGCGGTTTCCAAGGGTTATCATCATGGAACAGATGTTAAAGAAAGATGCTGAAAATAAAATCCATGACTGTCTTGGTTCAGAATCTTTTCAAATGTTATTATGGCCTCTAATAAGTGACATTTATGCCATAGCATTTTAAATTCACAAAGCAGTTTAGAGATATCCTCCCAATTTTTTCAAACGAACTCACCATCCTTTTTATTGACCTTTCTCTGTTATCGGATGCATTTTTATAGTGCCCGAACATAGAGACATAAAGGGGAAATATTTAATGTTTCCTTCTGCCATTTCTGTGGTGACATGCAACACTTAGAGCACATGACCCTAGACGATTTTATTTCTCTTAGAATTAAAATAAAAATAAAAAGGATAAAAAACGAGCACACACATAACTTCTTTAGAAGTGAGGGGTAGACTAAGTGGAAATAATCTTCTAACTTAGGCTAGCAGTGAGACGTCAAATCCTCTTCTGATTCTTTACTGGTAAAGAGACACACATTAAATCAGGCCATTCAGATCCAACATGACTGTTTATATATCCTCAACTAGCTTGACAAAAAGTTAATGTGGTCAGCTATTTTTATTTTTGCTTATATTACTTTGGCAAAACTTTTCACTTTGAATATTATTATGGTGTTTCAGAGGGGGGAAGAAACCTCTTGGCAAATTGTTTACTTATAACAATAATAAATTACATAAAAATACATCTTGACCTATAGATTTGGCAAACTGTTCTCAACCCCACCTCCTTCCTTTTTATTTTTAAAATGTGTATTTTGATAGGGTGCACATGTGGGTGTGCGCATGAGCAGGGGAGGGCCAAGAAAGAGGGAGAGAGAGAATTCCAAGCAGGCTCCAGGCTTAGCACAGACTCCAATGCGGGGGTTCAATCCTATAATTGTGAGATCTTGACCTGAGTCAAGAGTGGACCTTAACCAAATGCATCACCCTGGCACCCCAACCTCACCCCCTTCCTGAGTCAAGTACGTTATTTCAATGGTCTACTTGCATTTAGAAGTTAGGAAATCTTCATATCAACTTGTTCTAGTGGCATTATGGCTTATAGAAAGGAGAGAAGGCAGACTTTTTTTTTTTTTTCATAACGTATGCCTGATATTGGGCTAGGTGTATTTAGTACATTCTCTCAATTACTTTCCACTTATAAAAAAGTGTCATTTGCTTCATTTTACAAATGAGAATATTGAGGGTCAAAGGAATATTGTAATTGGTTCTAGGTCACCCAACTAAATAAGCGACAGGGCATGGATTGAAACTCAGATTTTTCTGACTTGAAAACATTTTTTTACATTGCCTGCATTTTGAAAATTTCTGCTTGGATCTGAGCTTCAGACATGTAGACAGATCTGAATCATTTTGAATATGTCTCCTTTTTATGAAAGCAGAGAGGGTTAATTTAATTACTAGTTTCTCTTTTAAACTGTGCTCAACTATAATTTAAATGTATATATTATTATGCAATTACATGAAAATGAACCCACAAGGGTAACTCCTTTTGATGCTTTCCAAAGGAGGTAATTCTAGCTATTTGTCCAGTATGATGTTATAACTTAAACTTCATAGAAATTGAAGAGTGTTTTCATTGAGTTGTTAATTTTGAAGAGCTTTATATATATGCTTGATGATTTTTTTTTGTATAATTTCTTTTTGTAATTATGGTATAACAATGTGTGAACTAATACATGTATATTTAACAAAAAATTACAACTTAAAAAACTTCACCTTTTTTAAAATCATGAATTATCATGATGAAGTAAATTCTCTAAATATGTGCACAACAGAGCTACAGTTATTCAGTTGCTAATAGGTCACAATCTTTCTAACCGTAATTTGAATAGATGTATATAAAACAAGTCATTTTGCCACCTAGTTAGTTTTTAGCAGATGTAAACATTCTTAATATGACACTCCAGCCCTGTTACTTACATTTGTAATCTTGAAACTGTGGTTGTATATATTTAAAAGCTTTCCCAGCTGAGTAACTGATGACATTCACTTCTTATTATGAACTGGTAAATCGTTGGAAGAAAAAATGAGAAGCACGTATACATACAGAGAGACAGATACATCTAGCCTCTACAGGAGACTTTACTGTGATTTATTGGTCCTTTAACGTCTCCTCAGGCTTTTTTCTCCTTTTAGGTATATTCCTGGAGATCCATTAAGACTTTTTGGAGAATGTATTAATTTTTCAAGCCAGCAGGATATCATTTAGTCAATAAATAGGTTTATAGCATCAGTTGCATTCAGGGCTTAGAGACCTTTTATTTTCTAAGGCTTCATATGTTGGATTCCAGCATCTGTGTGTTGTGTCCATGTATGTTACGCAGTGGTGGTGGGAACCGTTGTAGTAGTAATCTGGCATACTGTATTTTCATTCAACTGGGATTTCTAAAGGCATATAAGGATTATATTCATTTTTTTCTCTCCTAACACCCCATCAATCGGTACTCACCTGGCATCTTTATTAATTCTCTACAACTATCTAGCATTCATTTTGGCCAATACGTTGTAGCTCATGGGTATTGGATTTAGCACATTGAACACCTGATGTTCATTCTTTAGGAAATGACCTTTGGTCTAATTTAATGAGGATCAAATTTGAGTCAGGTGTAGTAAATAGAGCTTTCCTCATGATGACATGATTTACTAGAATGCCTAAGTAGCAAGTTCTTTCTAGGATGGTGCCTCTTATTGGTATAAATCCAATGTTGGTATTATTAGAAAATTTCAGAAGATGGCTTAAAATTTTGAAGTGTTTTGGGTAGGGCTTTATTTTGGCTACTGACAAATAAAATGAATTTCTTTTAGCTTAATGCTATATTTTCACATAATGTGTCATTAATGTTTAATGCTTGCAAGATATCATGTGTGCTAAGTCTCAGGGATTTAGTTATTAAAATTATTAACGTATGGAGCCATCCACAAAATTTTGCATTTTGTGTCTACTTAAAACCATGATTTTGAAATCAGTTGTATCAGTAGATAGTTATTATTTATTAAGCACCTTTTAATATGTGTAAAATACATAGTACATGAAAAATTAGATAAACTCAAAACATTTATTCTCTTAAAAAAATTGGGAAACTATTATGAAAGACAACAAACTAATTTGCTTAAATTGCCTTTTCCATAGTGAGACTGACTATAATATATGCACTTGTAAAATGCAAAAACCATGGCAAGCATTTAGAAAACTGTACAAATCAAAAATTATCTGAAATAGAAGTAGCTATGACAAAACATAACTTCTGCTTTGGTGAGTTTAAGATGATCTGAATTGGTTTCTAGTTGTGACACAGAAAAAAAAAAAAGTTAAGGTTGGGGAAGCACTTCCCTGGGGTCATCCAAAGTTGTATTGCTATGGGTTCAGGAAACTCAAAATCCCTCAGAAATCATGGGCCAGCTCCTGGGAATGAGCAACAACTATCCAAAGCAACTATTGGGAACTTTCAGCCTGAAGCGTGCTACTCAAAATGCCAGCCATCCAGAAGATAAGGAGCTTGTCTCAGAATGTAAATCAATACATGGTTCCCTTCATTGAGAAAATCTTAGTATAAAAAATATATATATTAGCT
Source organism: Panthera onca (assembly GCF_046562875.1). Classification (NCBI taxonomy): domain Eukaryota; kingdom Metazoa; phylum Chordata; class Mammalia; order Carnivora; family Felidae; genus Panthera; species Panthera onca. The sequence goes on along the minus strand of NC_138342.1, from coordinate 149,254,386 downwards.
GAACTGTTGCTCCATGACATAGCTTTGATGCAAGTTCCTTATCTTGTCAGATAGACTTGCCAGAGAGACTGGCAGCTAGTCCATGAACCACATTTTGAGTAGCACTGGCCTAGAGCAGAGCTTTTCATTCTAGGCACTATCGACATGTAGGACTAGCTTGTCCAAACTACTTGATTGTGTGGGCTGTCCTGTATTGGATGCATGTAGGACATCACTAGTTGCCCCCGGCACCTGCCTCAGTTAGTTGTGATGATCAAAATGTTTCCTAAGATAGCCAATATTCCATTAGTGGGGGTGGGGGTGGGAGTGGGGACAAAATTGCCCCAGTTGTGATCTACTGGCCTAGAGGATTTATTTCTTAACTTCTAAGTGATGTCTCTATTGGTACCATTCATAGCATCTGAATGCCAATCTATGGATAAAGTACAAAGTACAAGAGGGGTGCCTGGGTGGCTCAGTTGGCTAAGGATCTGACTTCAGCTTAGGTCATGAGCTCATGGTTCACGGGTTCAAGCCCCACACGAGGCTCTGTGCTGACAGCTTGGAGCCTGGAGCCTGCTTCAGATTCTGTCTTCCTGTCTCTATGCCCTTTCCCTGCTTGTGTTCTGTCTCTCTCTGTCTCTGTCTCTCTCTCAAAAATAAATAAACATTAAAAAAAAAGTACACGAATTTATTTAGGACTTACTACTTCAGTTTTCCATTAAATAATTACTTTGTGACATAACATAGTATACTTAGTGTGTTTAAAGTAATACACAAGGGGTGCCTGGATGGCTCAGTCGGTTGAGCGTCCAACTTCGGCTCAGGTCATGATTTCTCTGTCTGTGAGTTCAAGCCCCGTGTCAGGCTCTGTGCTGACAGCTGACAGCTGGGAGCCTGGAGCCTGTTTCAGATTCTGTGTCTCCCTCTCTCTCTGACCCTCCCCCATTCATGCTCTGTCTCTGTCTCTGTTTCTCTCTGTCAAAAATAAACATCAAAAAAATTTAAAAAAATAAATAAATAAATAAAGTAATACACAAGGTTATAAAGAGTTCATCATATTTTTTTTCTACAGAGGTATTCAAGGCCTAAGACCAGGAACACAGCCTGATCTATCTCTGGAAATGGTTTTAACTGACACAAACAGGATCAGTTAGTTATCTTTACCATTATAAAAAGTAGAAAATAAATTAAGCCCTGGTATTTAAACAGAACTGTTAATTAAAAATGTCTTTTTATAATGAAATTAACTATGTACTGAAATGTTAGAAAATATGTTCCTGACCAACTGTTCTCTGAATGCAAAGCCATATGTTTGCTTTCTTCTGGTTATTTATAAATAATAGGAGTAATAACAATAGCAATACAATAACACGACTTCCTTACATTTGGAGAGTACGTTGTACATCTCAAAATGCATCCACAGACCTTATTTCTTACATCCTCGGGTCAGTATCTCTGTCTGTTATAACAAAATCTGCAGTCTTCGTTCTGGCCTTTCTTATTCTAACAGAAACAAGATAGAGATCACAGGAGCATAGCACACTGGTTTTTCTACACACACACACACACACACACACACACACACACACACACACTGAGTGATGTCGCTTTTCTCACTACCTTCATAAAGAACAATGCCCATATAAGTTTTTCTGAATTCTGCCTGATAAAAGAGCCAGTCTAAATCATACTAGAGCCTAAAAAATTTTTAAAAAAGTTTGTTTTCAAATAGTGGGTTTACAAGGTTTTCTTTGGTTGTTGTGTTTTTGTTTTTGTTTTGTTTTTTTGTTTTTGTTATTTGTTTTGGTTAAAGTAGTTAGACATTGTGTGTAAGCTGGAAACCAGAAGGTTTTAATGGATCTTACTGACCTGTTATATAGGATTTGATTTATTTTCCCCCTCTTGTTGGGGCAAATGTCAGACTTGGAGTTGTCAGGTTTAGTAGTGGTGAAAAAAAGGAATATTCTGGAGAATCAGAAATATCAGTGGCATACCTCACTGTTCTAGGTCCTTCAAATGCAGAAAAGTTTATATTTGAATCACAGACAGTTATCATGTTAAAACGCAAGATTTAGAAACTTTTGTAACATATTTTAAGATAGCATGGCTCGTATACTCACTAATTGCTATCAAAAGGCCCTCCCGTTCCTTCTCGCCATCTACCTTACTTCTTTCCTGATACTGAATTTCAAACAAGTAATTTAAAAAGACCTATGTATTGATTGAAGGGTTCTGTCTGTAAAGCACTGAACTATAACCAAATTAATTGACTGCGGGGCTCCACTGGCTAAGCAATTTTCAGAAAAAGTTGATTCTGTCCTAACTGGAGTTTTGCAGTTCTGTATCCTCTCCACTTCGCTCATCCTATTTTCCAATTGAACACCTTTCCTTTTATTCCTTCTTTGGTAAATTAAAACAGTTATTAGATTAGAAACAGTGGTTGAAAAGAAATTCAGAATATAGCCATTCAAAAGACCAGCATACAATAGTGATGAGTATCTGAATCAGCAAGTATTTCAGGCATTTTAAACTTTACAGAGCTGCACACTGCTTGACATTTGTTGGGATCATTCTCTTTAATATAGCAGAGTCTATTTTGTTCCAGAACCTTCTCACTGCCACATGGCTGGGAGCAGACTGCTTGTTGTAAGGTGGATCAGGCACCGTGATGGTGATTAACACTTCCCTTCATGGGGATTCCTCCAAGCTACCCATGCTACCCCCTTGAGAAGCAAAAAGTCAACAGTATCCTGCGTGTGCTCTGAAAGGCTGCAGACTCCAAAACAAGATGTAACTGATGGAGAATGGGTTCTTACACAATTGGAAACAGACTCCTCAATTCCAACCTTTCTATATTTTCTGTCTGTTTAAAAACAAATGTCGGGAGGATGTGGAGAAACAGGAACCCTCTTGCACTGTTGGTGGGAATGCAAATTGGTGCAGCCACTCTGGAAAACAGTGTGGAGGTTCCTCAGAAAATTAAAAATAGACCTACACTATGACCCAGCAATAGCACTGCTAGGAATTCACCCAAGGGATACAGGAGTACTGATGCATGGGGCACTTGTACCCCAATGTTTATAGCAGCACTCTCAACAATAGCCAAATTATGGAAAGAGCCTAAATGCCCATCAACTGACGAATGGATAAAGAAATTGTGGTTTATATACACAATGGAATACTACGTGGCAATGAGAAAGAATGAAATATGGCCCTTTGTAGCAACGTGGGTGGAACTGGAGAGTGTGATGCTAAGTGAAATAAGCCATACAGAGAAAGACAGATACCATATGGTTTCACTCTTATGTGGATCCTGAGAAACGTAACAGAAACCCATGGGGGAGGGGAAGGAAAAAAAAAGGAGGTTAGAGTGGGAGAGAGCCAAAGCATAAGAGACTCTTAAAAACTGAGAATAAACTGAGGGTTGATGGGGGGTAGGAGGGAGGGGAGGGTGGGTGATGGGTATTGAGGAGGGCACCTTTTGGGATGAGCACTGGGTGTTGTATGGAAACCAATTTGACAATAAATTTCATATATTGAAAAAATAAATAAATAAATAAAAACAAATGTTGGTGCAGTGCAGTGAAATATGATACAAAACAGTATTGGTGTTCAATAGGCTGGTGCTCATCTGCTTGTGTAATTAACTTTCTGCTTTTTCTTTAATGAGTATCTTATAACAATCAATATAAAAAAATTCCAGGCCTTTTGGAAAATAACGCAAAATATATTTTTTTACCCACTTAAAAATTTTTAACACTTATCTTTATTTTTTTAACATTTATTTTTATTTATTTTTGAGAGAGGGAGGGAGAGACAGAGCGCGAGTAGGGAAGGGGCACAGAGAGAGGGGGACAGAGCACCTGAAGTAGGCTCCAGGCCCTGGTGCAGGGCTCGAACTCATGAGTCGTGAGATCATGACTTGAGTCAAAGTCAGACACTTAACCGACTGAGTCACCCAGGTTCCCCATATTTTACCCATTTTTAAAATGCAGTTTTGGATTTCAAATTCACATTTTTTTGTATGTTGACTAAAACCGCAGACATTAACTTGTGTTATCACTTATGTCCAAGTGAGACTATTTATTGAAGGAAGGAGGAAGGAAAGGAACTAATATATGTTCAGAGACGACTGTAAACAATGCATGGTCCAAATGCATTATATTGCTTATTTTCTTCAAATGTTATAGTGGGCAGGCAGAGTTCCTATTGTTAGCTATCCATTTTTAAGCCTCCCTCTGAAATATTAAGTCCTTCTCTGCTCTCTCAGGTAGGTGTTATGATCATTATGATTCTCATTTAGTAGATAAGGCTAAAATTAGTGAAGTTCCTTGCCCAAGAGCTAATAGTTAAGTAATAAAATCTGAATCAGCAAACAGGTGTTCGTGTGTGTGTGTATGTATTCGTGCGTGTGCATGCACAGGTATCAAAATCCCTAGTTTATCTTAAACCATTCTGTCTCCCTCTATTCCTTTAATTAGACAAAATGTTATTAGCAGCTCTTAAATGCCTGACCCTGAGCTAAGTGCTGAGGGAAGCACGTGGGAGCCTTTGACCTACTGGGACTTAGAGTCTTAGTAAAGAGATCAAATTTACACAGCAGCTAGTGATGTGACAAAAGACAGCTTTTATTTTTAACCACTTGGTCTCACAAGTGGCTCTAAAAGGTAGTTATCTCACCAAATATACGATTTCACTTATATCTAAATATGGAGTCTAAAAAGCAAAACAAATGAACAAGGGGAACAAAACAGAGATAAAATTGTAGAGACAAAGAACAAACTGATGGTTGCCAGAGGGGGCAGAGGAGGGGGGATGTACTAAATAGGTGAAAGGGTTAAGAGGTATAATCTTCCAACTGTAAAATAAATAAGTCATGGGGATGTGATATACAGCATGGGGAATATAGTCGATCATATTGTTAAAGCTTTGCATCATGAAGATGGTAACCAGACTTACCATGGTGATCATTTTGTAATGCATATAAATATTGAATCACTAGGTCTTACACCTGAAGCATAATATTATACATCAATTATATGTCAATAAAATTACCTTATAATTTAGGAATATTGTATCAAGCATGTAAAGCTGTGAGAGAAAGCCAAGCAAGGCTTCTTTCTCTGAGGGGCTGAGTGAAGGGATAGTGAAAGCTCACTAACTTGATGAAAATAAAACAACTGAGACAGAAAAAGGAAGATGGCAGGAGGAAGATGAAAAATATGGGCAAAGAGTATGATTTAACAACACATGGTCTTTGTCCCTCAGTTTGTTTTCTGGAATAGCTCTCTGCATTCAGACTTGAGTCTAACTAGAAAGATCTGCAGTTTAAAAAGCCAACACTATTGCATTAGTAAAGATGAGAGACGATGACGGGTTTAACCAAGACAATGACAGTGGGGTTGGAGATTAGGGATGGATTTGAGATCCATTTAAGAGAACCATATATAGGCCTTGGTGACTGATTATAAAGAATTGGTTTAGGCAGAATCCCTGGTTTTTGGCTAGAGGCCATTATGATTTGGTGAGACTGTGGTGAGCATCTTGCTTTCCTATAAAAAGGACATGTGATGGTTAATTTTATATGTCAACTTGGGTAGGTCACGGTGCCCAGATATGTGGTTAAATATTATTCTGGATGTTTCAGTGAGGGTGTCTTTTGGAAAAGATTAGCATTTATATTGGTGGAATTTGAGGGGCACCTGGGTCAGTTGGTTGAGCATCTGACTTTGGCTCAGGTCATGATCTCATGGTTTGTGAATTTGAGTCCCACATCAGGCTCTCTACTTTCAGCAGAGCCCACTTTGGATCATCTGTCACCCTCTCTCTCTGCCCCTCCCATGCTCATGCTCTGTCTCTCTCTCAATAATAAATAAATGCTAAAAAAATTTTAAATAAAAAAATGAATAAACATTAAATAAAGACAGAAAGAAACAAATAAATAAATAGGTGGAATTTGAGTACAGCAGAATGTCCTCTGTAATGTGGGTGAGTGGGCCTCATCCAATCAGTTGAAGGCCTAAATAGAATGAAAGACTGATTTGCCCCAGCAAGAGGGAATTCTGCCAGTAGAAAACCTTCAGGCTTGAGTTGCAAAATCACCTCTTTCCAGTGTCTCCAGCCTGCCACCCTTCCCTGTAGATTTTAAAGTCAGCCTCCATCATTGTGTGAGCCAATTCCTTAAAATGAAATTTCTCTCTCTCTCTATGTATACAACTTATGGGTTCTGTTTTCCCGGAGAACTATGAATAACACAGGAGATAGAAATATTAAATTTCTTACAGAGTTGCCTAAGGGAAAAAGAGCCGTGGCTGAAATGCACATATATCATAAGTTAATAAATATTCAAATATAAATTCTTATAAAGACAAGTAAACATTATACACCACCCAAGACACAGGTGTACTGCATTCTCTAAGGATCCCAACATACCAGTCCATCAGGGAGTATAAAGTCACTTTATAGACAGAGAAATTGAGCCAGAGGTCATATGGTGTGCTCCAGGTCTGGGATTCATACTGAGATTCATACTCAGGTATGTTCACCTTTAAAATCTGTGTTCTTGACCTTCTACCTCAGTAGCTTCTCTTTAAAAGTTTTGCTGTTTACAGTTTTTCACTAAAGAATAGTTTTGGTGATGCTTATGTAATGCATACAGGTTTCCAAGCACTATTCTAAAAGTTGTATACATTGCAACTCATTTAATCCATACAATGATCCTGTGTTATAGGTGCAACAGACACAGAAATTATGTGAGATAAATGTTACATGGAAACTTGTGGGGTTATTTTATGAAGGCAGGATGGAGAAAAGGAACTCTTATTTCTTCAGAGACTACCAGAAGTTTGCTCTTTCCACTAAGCTTTTTTAAGAAGAAAAATGGTATTCAAGATGTATAGTTGGAAAGAATGGAAAAACAATAATCTGACATCAAAACTATTTAGCTTTTGAAAACAGCTTATAATACATCTGTTCATGACTTATATTGTTATAGTTTACTGAAATATGTTTTTTCTTACTGTACAAATAATGCATATCCAACTACTGCTAAGAGTCTGCCTCATATACTAATAACACACCCACCCAAGCACTCACACATCCATCCCTACACTCCTACGTAGACATGTTCATGAAAAAAATACTGACTGCTAAACTGAACGGTCACTCTTAGTCCTCAGCTTCTCTTGAAACACTCTCTTCCCCTGTCTTCCAAGACATCACACACTCTCATTTTCCTATGGCTTCCCTGATTGCTCCTGCTTCTTTACTTCCTCCTTACCAACGTGACCTCTAAACTTAGGACCGTGTTCAAAGGTTCGGTCTTGGGCTCTTTTCTTTTCTGCTCATTCTTCCACGAATGCATCCAGGCTAATGGCTGTAAATACCATTTTTATGTTGATATTACATAAATCTATTGCTCAGAACCTCGTCCTTGAAGTCCAACTCCATACTTTATATTCAGCGCATCCACTTAGAAATCTAATAATCGTGCCAAAATTTGAACATTAATATGTTCTAAATAAACTTCCTTCCAAACCTGTTTCTCCTCAGGAAGTGGCAACACCACTGTTCCTGTTGTTCAGGTCAGATCCTTGGATTCACCTTTGAACCTCATCCTTTTCTTCTAGCGTACATCCAATTTTGCCTCTCTCATGTGTATTCAACCCAGAAATCAGAGGGAATCTTTTAAAAATGCAAGCCTACTGAGTCAGTGCCATGACTTAGCTTGGGATCTTTAAAGAGCTCCTGATCTCATCGAGAGTAAAAGGAAGATTCTTTCCCAAGTGCTCCGGGGCTCTAAAGGATCTGCACATCTTTCTCCTCATTCATTCGGCTCCAGCCACAGTGGTCTCCATGCTGTTTATGGAACCTATTGGAAAACTCTCACCCAAGGCATTTGTGCATGCTGTTCCATCTGTCTACAAGGCTTTCTCGTAGACAGGGCTCACCCTCTCACAATCATACAACTGTTAGGTCATCTAAACATTTTTTCTGATCAACCATTTTAAAATTCAATTACGTTCTTTCTACCACATATGGTATGCCCTATTTTTCTTCTCTGACTTATTCTGCCCTACAGCACTTACTGAAAGTTGACATACTTTTATTTTACATGTTTGTTTATTAATGAAGTTTCTTTTTCTATAGCTTGCAAGCTCAATGAGGGCAGATGGTTCAATCTGCTCTCTCCTCCCCCAACCCTATGTATCCTCTGTACCTATGAGTTGCCTGGCATATGATGGGAGCTTATTAAGCACTTGTTGAATATTCAATGATTGCTGAGTAAATATTTAACATAATTGAGATTGTACTATAAATATTGATTTTTGTCTTGCTTTTTCTTGCAGTATTAGTATGAGGAAATTAGATATTTCCTCATATCAATAAATAGATTTTGGGAAAACTTAATTTCATTTTATAAAAATTGTCAATTGAATAACTTTAATCAATTAGTATAAATCAGATGGGTCCAATACTAATCCCACATTCCAAATTGAAAGCATTCTTTCCCTAGAAGTGAATTACAAAAGGAAATTTAAATAAAGACCCAACAAGTTTGACTCAGATTTTACAAGTCTAGAACCAAAGCAGAAGGGGAGAGTTGGATAATTTTAATTTATCAAGTTAAAATAGCTCAAAGTTTCTATATCCAGTCTAGAGGTGTTGTATTTTATTTTGTTTTATTTTATTTTATTTTATTTTATTTTATTTTATTTTATTTTTTATATTTATTTTATTTTATTTTATTTTATTTTATTTTATTTTATTTTATTTTATTTTATTTTTCATGTTTATGTATTTTGAGAGAGAGAGACAGCATGAGCAGGGGAGGGGCAGAGACAGAGGGAAAGAGAGAGAGAATCCCAAGCAGTTTCTGCACTGTCAGCACTGAACCCAATGCGGGGCTAGATCTTACAAACTGAGAGATGATTTGACATGAAATAAAGAGTGGGATGCTCAACCTCCTGAGCCACCCAGGCGCCCCTGTATTCTTATTTTTTGAGTGTCAAAATACCATTTCCCTGTAATGTATTTTAATTTCTTCTTTTCTCGTACATGTGGTGGTTTGCAACTTTGGGCTATTACAAATAAAACTAGTGAAAATCCTTATACTTATTTTTTTTAACACATCTCTGATTCCCTCATGATAAAAGGACAGATGCAAATCAAAATATAAGAACATTTTTGAGACATTTGAGACAATCTTGTTAACATTTTGCCAAATTGCTTTCCAAAAACATTATTCTAATTTTTGCTCCCCAACAGAGAATTAGAGTGGTCCTTTCTCTCACACCCTGCCAACAATAGGAATCATCTTAGAAAAGCAATTATCACCAAATTTATGAGTTATAATGATGTATCTATTAAAGTAATTTACACTCTTTAATTGTAAGTGAAGTTTATGCTTTTCATATGTTTATTAGTCATTTGAAATTTTCTTTTGTGAATCACCAGCTTTTCCATTACTTCTTAGTCTTTGTCATTGTTTATTAAAATATGAAAGTTTCTTTCATAACAAGTATATTAGTGCTCTGCTGGTCACACGGGTGTAACCATTTCTTTTCTGGTCAATATTACTTACCTTTTTTTTTTGTCTTAAGTTATATAGATCAAATCTACCAATCTGTTCCTTTATGATTGATGATTTTCTTGTTTTTTTTCTAATTATTATTGTCTTGTTCATTTTTTTAACATTTAGTTCCATAGTTTGTCCTAATTTTATTTTGTCATTGTACAAGGGCATTGTATAAAATCATCACTGTCTCTAGGCTTTCTTAAAAAACTGCTTGGGACTCTCCTCTGTGGAGGGAATGCCTTTCCCTACTCTGGAGGCGGGGCAGCCATGGGCAGGGGCAGGGGGCTGCAGACAGCACAGGCATTTCAGAGAATAAACACATCAAAAACAAAGTTCACCTGCCTGGAATCTCTGAACTGTATCTTTTAGTCTGAGAAGGAGTGTGGCTTCACTTCTTTCTTCTACAGGCCCCTTTGCTGTGAGTTTCTTAAAGGAAGATCATGGGAAATCAGGCTAGTGAGAATAAAGATGGGTTTCTGAAAGCAGCTTTCTGCTAGATGTGCAATAGACATTTTTAGCCAGCTAAATGGCATTGTGTCATGTCTTTTTGAGTCACTTCCATTGCTCTTTGTCACCTTTCCCTTTTCAGCATTGGTTGTGTCCCCAAGCACTTGCATCCACTCTTGCTGGATCAGGGGAGTCAGAATCTCTGAGCCTTGGCAGGTCTGAGGCTGAGAAGTCTCAGTACAGGTGGGAAGAGGTGCCAAGAAGGTGGGAAGGAGAAAAAATTGCAGGTGATCATCACCTCTTTTGACTGGGACAGAAGACCATGTATGCAGTCATGAAAACACCCAGCGTAAAACATAAAAGAAAGGAGTAATGGACATAAATAATAGAAGCCAATAGTCGAAGATAGAAAACATTGTATTCAACAGAATGCCATTCAGAAGAGCTGTGTATTTTTTCCACGGAAGAAACACCTTAAAAACCCACTTAGAGTGGAAGACAAGATCCCTAAGATATATTTATTAACAAAAGATGGTCCCTAAATTTCTCTGCAGAATAAAGAGCTGAAGAATTTTGAGAGTATTGGCCTTGAAGAAAGAAAAGTTAGATGGAGGCTTTCCAGAGGAATGTTACCTGCTTTGTGCTGTTCAGCAGAAGCTATAAAATTATGATATGCTCAGAGTTGGATGTTTGGAAACCAGTGAAGGATTTTTGACCAAAAGTTTAAAGGAAGCTTAAAGGTTGAGTAAGGAAATCAACAAAATTGAAAAAAATAATAATGGCTAAAATCACATAAGGCCTATTATGTAGTGGGCACTGTTCCAGGTCCTTTACATAAATTAACTAATTTATTCTCCAAATCCCCCTATAAGTGGGCATTATCACTCTTCCCATTTTGTAGATAAGCAACTTGAGGCAGAGTCAGGTTAAGTCATTTGCCAGGTTATTCAGCTGATAAAGGGTAGAACCAGAAACAGAACCCACAACATTTGTTTTCAGAACTGCTTATTTAATTTAAAATAACATACGTCTGTGGGAAAAAAAGGAAGTTAGTCAAGGTTTACCAAACAACACAATAATTTTTTTAATTGACCTGACCATCTTTGAATTTTATTTTGAAAATTTCTATTGTCTCATTGTGGAGCCATATGAAAAAAAATTCTATGTTCTTGAAAAAAAATATATTCATAATAGATGTGACCAAAAGAGCAGCGTGATAATTTTTAAGTTTGATTATCATCTTCTTCCTTAGTGACCTTATGTCATCAAAGACCACCTGTAAGCTTGTGGCACCCCTATCTCCAGCTCCTGAACCCCAGACTCATATATTTTACTTAACATCTGCATCTGGAAATTTAATAGACATTTCAGGCTCTGTATGTCAAAACTAAATTTCCATCTTCCCCTGTAAAACTGCTCCATGCCAAGACTTCTCCAGTTTGGCTGATGGGACAGCAATCTTCCAGCACTGCAGGTCCCAACCTTGCAGTCATCCCTGGCTCTTTTTCCTCATAACCCACATCCTACCTATCAGAAAATCCTATTGTTCTATCTGTGTGGTAGGCACAAAATGGCCCTCAATGATTCCTTTCTTCTGGTATTCATGACATGGTATAATCTCTTCCATTTGAGTGTGGACTGGAGTTATTGACATGTTACTAATGAATCGAATATGCAGAAGTGATGGGATATTGCTTCTGAGGTTAGGTTACAAAAAAATTGTGGTTTCCATCTTTGGTGTCTTCTCATGTTCTCTTTTGGGCCATGGACTCCGGTGAAAGCCAGCTGCCATGTTGTGAAGCAGCTAGGATAGAGTTAATGTAACATCAGTGTATAGAGAAGCAACACCTAGAAATGATCTCTCAACTATTTTGTGAATGTACCAACATTTTATACATCTGATGGTATTCCTTTTACTGCAGCTGATCCGGATTACCAAGAGAAGTATCAAGAGTTACTTGAAAGAGAGGACTTTTTTCCAGATTATGAAGAAAATGGTATAGACCAATCGGCAGCTGGTGATCCATATTTGGATGATGGTGATGATGAAATGGACCCAGAGACAGAAGAAGCTTATAACAATTTGGTTTGGACTCAGAGCATGAGTGAAAGCGATAAAGCCAAATTTCAGCATATCAGTTTTATAAAGCAATTTGGGTTATGGTGATCTGGCAGAACATAGAAAATGAAGAAAATGTGTCACACTTAGACCAAATTAAGGATGTTGAGTTATGTTACTGATGTATGAAACTTTAATGTTGCATAACACTATCTGCCAAAAGAAACTTTATTCTCTATCGCTTAAACTTAAAATGTATATATGTATACACATATGTTTATATTTATATATTATGTACAGTTAATTCCTCTCTTTTTATTGCAGTACGATTGGTTTTGAAATAAATCAAATAAAAAAAAAGGAACAGCATGAGAATGAACTTGGAAGGGGATCTTTAGAGGCTTAGTAACAGCCATGGGTATGAGCTCAGAAATTGGTCTGGAGATGTCCACAGCTCTTCCCCAAACCTTGATGCTGGCATCCTTGTGGGAGATCCTGGGCCAGAACCACCAGGCTAAGCTGCTCCAAGATTTCTGGTCCTCAGAAACTATGAGCTAATAAATATTAGCTGTTTCCAGCCCCTAAGCTTTTAGGAAATTTGCCAACACAGCAATAGATATTAATACAACCTTCAAAATATATCCAGAATCAGACTGCTTCTTATCGTTTCTGTAAATACCAACCAGCTTCACTATCTCTTGCCTAGATTATTGCAACAGGCTTTATTAAAGGGCTTACTGCTTATTTTCACTTTATTATCTGCATTGTGAGGGCTCAACATCTCTATTCAGAACCCTGCGATGATTCACCATTTCAATCAGAGTAAAAGTATCATGAAATCTCCCATGATCTGGGCCCCAATGACATCTCCTGCCTCACCTGTAATTCCTCTTCCTCTTGGCTCACTCTGCCTGAGCTACTCTGACCTATTTACTCTCCTGAGTGCACATCAGACATGTTCTGATCTTTGGGCCTTTGCATGGGCAGATTCTTCTTTTAGGAATGCTCTTCACAAGCTATCCCTTCTTATCTCTTTCAAACTTTTGCTCCTTCTTACCTATCAGTGAGGCCTATTGTATTTAAAATTAAAGCCACTGTCAACCTCCATACCTACTTTCTCCTTTCTAATTTTTAAAAAACGTTTATTTATTTATTTTGAGAGAGAAGGAGAGAGAGAGCACAGGAGGGACAATGAGAGAGGGAGAGAAAGAATCCCAAGCAGTGCAGAGCCTGATGCGGGGCTCGAACTCACTGTGAGACCATGACCTGAGCCAAAACCAACAGTCAGACACTTAACCGACTGAGCCACCCAGTCACCCTAGTCTTTTCTAATTTTTTAAGCACTAATAACTTATTATCTGATACTATATAATGTATTTATCATGATTATAATTTATGATAATAATTCTACCCTATTCCCATAGTAGAATGTAAGCTCTATTAGGACAGGGAGTTTAGTTTTGTTCACTGATGTATCTCCAGGGTACAGAACAGTGTCTAGCACATTGTAGACCCTTAATGAATATTTGTTGACTACATGAATCAACGTACCTGTCATTAGAAGATAATTTATATGCCTTTATTTTGATTGGAATGTAAGGTACTAATATCAAATGCTACCTTGGTCTCATTTCCATTATAATGATTAACTAGGATCTCTGAGTGATTTTCTGGCTCAACAGCAGCCAAAACTCAGGTGGCTTCCCCCTGTATGAATCACAAATGGCTCTAAAAATGGAAGGAACTCCAGGAACCAGTCCTTAAAGAAACAAACCATGAAATGTAAAAACATGATGTAGGCCTGGAATGGCTGTGAGTCTGGGTGGGGACAGCCTAGAATATAGCCCACAGATGTGGTGAGTCAGATCCTGGACAGTGGGGAGAAAAATGCAGAAGCCTGTAGCAGGGAGCTAGCCAGCAGCTTCCCACTGTAGGCTGGTGGAATTACTCAGAGATAGGAGTCTTACAGTTGCATTGCAAAGACACCAAAACTTGGAATAGCAATGAGATAGGAACTGAATCTGGGGATTCCCTCTCTGACTCCAAATGATCCCCAGTATCAGAAGCAGTCATGGGGCACCTGGTTGGCTTAGTCGGTTAAGCATCAACTTTGACTCAGGGCGTAGTCTCATGGTTTGTGAGTTCAAACCCCACATGGGGCTCTCTTGCTGTCAGCATGGAACCTGCTGCAGATCTTCTGCCCCCCTCTCTCTCTACCCCTCCCCTACTAGTGCAAGCATTCTCTCTGTCTCTCAAAAATAGATAAACATTAAAAAAAGAAGTGGTTTGGAACTGGACTGCTTTCTGGCTACATTAGAAATAGGATGAGATTCTCTTTGAAGGAAAGCTTCCTCCAATTTAGTCCACTGGACTCCCAGAAGTTAAGCAATAAACTCACAACATAGATAACCATATATTAAATGCCTTTATACCCTGAAGATTTGCAGATATTGAAATGTTTAGGTAGTAAATGCTAAGTAGCTCTGCATTAAATACTTAAGGAAATAAAGAATACACTTAAAAAGATGAATATACAATAAGAAACTTTCAGGAATGCAAAGACAGACTTTACTTTTTAAAAAGTAAAATATTTAGAAGTGAAAAATAGTTACTGACAGCAAAAATGTAATATACAAGTAAAATAGTATGATAGACACTGTTGAAAGGCAATTAGTGAACAGGAAGACGTATCTGAAGTATTTATTTATAATGCTGCAATGAGAGGTTAGAAGATGGAAATCATTACAGAAAAATCAAAAGACATGGGGGATAAAATCATAAAGTATAACCTATATCTACTTTGAAGTCCAAAGGATAATAATTGGGGAAAAGGAGAGGAAACATATTTTAAAAGGTGATGGCTATGATATTCCAAGAAAATCGTGTATCCACGCATCTGGGGAGCATGTTGCAATTCAAGGAGAGTAAATAAAAAGAAATCCATGCCTTAGAAATACAGTAGTGAAAGTGCAGAATACCAAAGCCAAAAGGATTTAAAATATCCAGAGAGAAATAACAAATCACAAGCAAAAATAAAAACAAAAGACAATTAGGATGAAAAGACCTTTTTTTTGTATTATTTGAGGGAGAAAGAGAGAGAGTGTGAGTGAGAGAGAGGGGCAAAGGGAAAGAGAGAGAGAGAGAGGGAGAGAGTATCTTAAACAGGTTCCATACTCAGCGTGTAGCCCTACGTGGGGCTCAATCCCATGACCCCAGAATCAAGATCTGGGGTCACATCACAAGTTGGACACCCAACAGCTGAGCCACCCAGGCACCCTGAAAGGATCTTCTCAACAGCAACCCTAGAACCCTGAAAATGGTATTCTAAATGTATCAAAAAAAAGTTCTAAAAATATTGGCCAAAAATAAATGTCAGACTACAGTTTGAGTGTAGCAAAACAATCTTTCAAGGATGAAGATTAAGACATCCTATGGAACAAAAACTAAGGAAGAAAAAAACTCTGATAGAATATGTCATCTAGAGACCTGCTTTAAAAAACATACTTTATAAAGTAAAAAATGATCTCAGGAAGATGGTTTGTTATACATGGAGAAATGCTAAACAAATAACACAATATGGCAAACATAAAATCTAAGTCCAAACAAAAAAAGTCTCCATGAAATAGTGAATAGTATAAAGTATAGTATAGAAACTAAGCAAAAGATAGAATCAAAATATTGGGTGTTAACAGTATATAAGTTACAGTGATTAAAACTAAAGCTGTCTTGGGGCACCTGGGTGGCTTATTCTGTTGAGTGTCTGACTCTTGATTTTGGCTCAGGTCATGATCTCAGGGTTGTGAGATGGAGCTCCATGTAAGGCTCTGCGCTGATAGGGTGAAGCCTGCTTGAGATTCTCTCTCTCTACCCTTCCCCCTCCCCAGTTCACTCTCTCTCCCAAAATAAAGAAACATTAAAAAAAAATCTAAAGCTGTCTTGAGGTCTTGTTTTCCTTGAGGGGTCAAAATTGTTCAATATAGATTTATTCACTTATTTATTCACAAATACAATGTTGCTCTTTCATGGATAACCACTAAAGGAACAAAACTGAAATGTGTGAATTCAAAACAACAGGGAGAAAGAATGGAAAAAAAAATACAATAAAACAACATTAAAAAGTTTCACAAAGTGAAAATAAGAAACAGACCAAGTAGGAAAACAAGGTAAAATCCAAGGAACAAGTTTAAATGTATCGATAATCACAAAAAGCACAAACGGACTCAACTTGCTATTTATAGTATAGAAATGGTCAGATCAGATCAAAACTTGGCCAGATGCTGCTTATGGGAGGTAGAGCTGAAACATAAGCATAGAACAATTGAAAATGAAAAGCAGAAAAAGATAGGTCAGTCAAATATACACATACACACTGAAAAAAGTTCTGGTGTCTTCATATTAGTCTTAGTTAAAGGCCAAAAAAAAAAAAGGCATTTGCTGCCTGATGATAAAAGTTTCAACTTACCATGAAAATACAAAAACTGTAAATGTGTTTAATGAAATAACCTCAAAATATACAGAGACATTTTTGATAAAAGCTAAAGGAGAGATTTTCAACAACAATCATAGAGGAATATTTCAATACATTCCTATCAGCTACTGAGAAATAAAGCAGAGAAAAAGATCAGCAAGCACATGGAAGTTTGAGCAGCACAGACGTCGAGTTTCATCTAATGCACGTATATAGAACTTTTTTTGTATTACTTGATTTTTTTTAGAGTTTTTTTGGTCAAATAGAAAATCCACATCTTCCTAATTAAAAAAAAATGGTCTTATACTAGTCCATAAATCAAAGTTTAACAAAATTGAAAGGACAGTTTTATATACACCATATTCTCTTATCTCAAATCAATTAAGGTAAAAGTTATTATAAATCAATCAACAAATCTTCATATATTCAGAAATGAAAAAAAAGCATTTTAGAATAAGTCATAGGCCAAAGAAGAAATCATAATGTAAATTTTAAAAACACTTAGAACTAAATAAAATGAAAATATTACATATAAAAATTTGTGGTATCAGCAAAAGGGGAGCTTCAGTGAAAACTTATTGTTTTAGATGATTATATTAGAAAAGGACAAATGCTGAAAGTCATTGAGATAAATGTCCAACTTTAGGTTCTCCAAAGAAATAGAAATAAACCTAAAGAAAAGACATAGATAATGGTAGATAAATAATAATGAAAAAAATAGGCTAGATCAACAATGTGAGAAGTTGGTTTCTAAATGACTAAGAAAATATATAAATCTTAGATGAGATTGATACGATGAGAGAAACAGAGACAGAGGCAGAGAGAAAAAGACACAGATATCCACTGTTATGAAGTGGACAAATTCTTAGAGAATAACTTTCCAAACCTGGCTTCAGAAGCAATAGAGCCCTAATAGTCTAGTAACTATTTAAAAACATCTGCTGCAAATGAAACATGTATCCGAGGTGATTTGATGAGTGATCAAATCAAATCATCAGAATTTCACAATTCACCATTTGCAATTCATTGTAAAAGACTGATTTAATCTTGCTATCAAAACCAGACAAAGAGATGACATTTAAAGATATTACACGTCGTCTAGGTGGCTCACTTGGTTAAGTGACTGACTCTTGATTTTGGCTCAGGTCATGATCTCATGGTCATGTGATTGAGCCCCACTTGGGGCTCTGCACTGACTTACAGAGACTGCTCGGGATTCTCTCTCTCCCTCTCTCACTGTCCTTCCCTTGCTCTACTTTCTCTCTCAGAATAAATCAATAAGAAAAAAAGAAATTTAAAAATATTGCAAATCTTTTAATTATTAAAATATACAAGTGTCCTATGCAGAACATTTACAATAAAAATCTAAAAGCTTATAAAAAGATAATAAATCTTGACCAATTTGAATTTGTTCCAAGAATCTAAGTACGAATTAATTTGGCAAATTCTACCATTTTCAATCACCACATTGATTAAAAGACTAAAATCATATGATTATCTCAATCGATGTAAAAAAAGCATGCAATTAAATTCAACATTCAATCATGATAAAAAATAAGCTTGTGATATAAACCAATTTTCTTAACCTGGTGATGTTTGCAAACATTCTAAATGGAAAATTATAAGAAGCATTCTTTTTAAAATTCAGACAAGACAAAGATATCTTTCACTGCTTTATTGTTTTTAACATTGTTTTATAGCCTCATCAGTGTAATTAAACATAAATAAATTAAAACATAAGAGTTTGAAATGAGAAAATACTGTCATTCTTTGAAAATGATTTGGTTGTATTCATAAAACAACCAAGACTATACAGGCAAATAATTAGAACTAATAGAAAATTAGAAAGATAGCTGACTACATAAAAGTCAATTGCATGTCTGTATAGAAGTAACAAACATTTAGGGAAAAAACATTTAAGGAAAAAGACACCATTTATAATGGCAACACAAACTATAAAATGTCTTAGGAATAAATCTAACATATTTTGTGGGAGACTCTACAGAGAAAAGTAGTTATAATAGAAGCATATTTTAAGTGACTTAGTAAATGGAGAAGTAGAACAAAACAGGATGAGATGGGATGAGAATAGATGAGAGGATGTTTTTGAGTTAGAAAATTAAACAATCGCATAAATGAGTCTCCTGATGATGATATATAGGGACACCTGGGTGGCTCAATTGGTGAGCCTGGAGCCTGCATGGAATTCTGTGTCTCCCTCTCTCTCTGCCCCTTCCCTGCTTGTGTTCTCTCCCCGTCTGTCTCATAAATAAATAAATAAATAAATAAATAAATAGCATTTAAAAATGACATATGGATTCAGTACAATTCCAACAAAAGTTCAAATAGTTTTTGTGTGTGAGTGTGTATATTAAATCTGACAAACTGATTCTAATATTGATATGAAAGAGCCGAAGACCTAGAATAGCTAAGACAAATTCATACTTTGTGATTTAAGGAAGTAGTGGGGGAGATCTGAATTGGGAGGATTTTCTAAAGGCTTTTGAACCACATTTATCATATTGTATCCAGAAGTAGTAGTGAATAAGTTGTTTTAAATATTCAAAACATATCTGTTCAGTTTGCATTTTTTCTGTATGCTGTTAAAGATAAATTTTTTTATTTTTTTTTTTGAAAAATTTTTACCTCAGGTTAATCTTATGATGTTAAATCATAATTGTTCATTCATACACACTGTTATCATTGGTCTATGCATGGTCTCTTATTTATTTCTTCTTTATTTACACATTAAAAAATGAGTAACTGTGAGCTCATCGCCCAATCTAAGAATTCAAACCTTAATTTAACATACAAAATTCAAACTAGAAATGCAGTAAAGTATATTCTTTGTAGTAAATATCTGTCATTATTGCTTGCTTGTCTTTGTCCTCTCTTCCAGAAAAGAGATGTAGAAATAGTTTTCCTTTCTAGAATCTTCATTCCTTGAGGTCCTAATCAGATTGTCAACTCAGATTGCCACCAATCTTGTCATTTCTGAGTTTGGAAGTTTGACTCAAGCCCAGCCAGTAAACTTTTCTTTCAAGGAATTTAAACTTGGAAAGAATCATCTAAGGACAGAAGGCCATCTTGATGGCAGGACTCAATACTGCCCACTACTTCCTGATCATGAGAGTTTCAGTCTTGGTTCTTACCTTCTTCCTAAGGTTTTGTGAGAAACTCAATAGCCTTCTAAGAAGTCAAGTTCTTTTCTTTCAGTTATCCCGAATCAATTTCGGTTGCTTGCTTGTCTGCTACCAAGAATTATAGCAACTACTCTTTGTATTGGATTTAATTGTCTACATAACTAATGACCCAGCTTCATAGATATGTGAATATCTGAGGGCTAAGTCTAGGCTCATCAAGCTTAGCTACAGTTCTATGACACAATACCCCACCAAGGAAATCTTCACACTATTGAAAAGTCCATTCATCTAACGTGAATCAACAAACACATCTTCAATCATCTTTTATCAATAAAATAAGGTGAAAGATGTAAGAAAAAGACCCCTGTGCTATCTCTAAAAGAAAATAAAATCTACTTACATCAACCACAGTGCTATATTCCTATTTCTTGGGTAAAGATTTTGAGACATGTTCCATGAGGCCTCTGGCTCCTTGAGCCCCATATGTAACAGTTTTTTTTGTTTTTTGTTTTTTTTCCCTTTTTACAGGAAACAGATGGGATTAACAGACTGTTACATTGTCTGGGCAAATGAAGTATGGTTTCCCTCTTTCCATAGATAGACTGCTGTCTGAAGCAAGGGAGACCATATAGTAATCTCAAAACTATATTTTAAAAACTCCCTTTGTTTAGAAATCATTCTTCTTCTCTTTGTATGCCTTTGTAAAGCAATCTGGAGAAACCTGCTCTTTTTTAACAGGGAACAAGGAAGCATGACTAGATGTCATCACTGCTAGCAGTTTTTGCAGGGAACAAAGTAATAGGTAATGGAGAAATTAGAATACTTCCTTGCCTGATCCTTTGGGAAAGGTCAACTTGTTGTGTCTTAGAGATTTGCCTGTGGAAAGTAGACTGACCTTGTATCTACCCGAATCACTGGTAAAGCACGCTTGCTCTGGAATATTAGGCTACCTGGACAATTGAGGAATCCTACCTTCAGGAGAAAACTACCAACAGTGCATTCAGCACACGTTCAGTGAATATAAATGATAGCAATTCCTTCCTAATTATATCCATTCAAATTAGTATCTTTGGTCATTAGCCACTCAACCAGTTATAAATCCTCTTTATGTTATCAATATCCTTCAACATTCCTTCATGTTGTTTTTAGGAATATAGATGATCCCTGGGGCACCTGGGTGGCTCAGTCAGTTAAGTGCCTGATTTCGGCTCAGGTCATGATCTCGTGGCTTGTAGGTTTGAGCCCTGCATGGGGCTCTGCACTTGCAGCTCAGAGCCTGGAGACTCAGATTCTCTCTCTCTTTCTCTCTCTCTCTCTCTCTCTCCTCCTCCTCCTCTTCCTCCTCCTCCTCCTCCTCCTTCTCCTCCCACGCTCATGCTCTCTCTCTCTCAAAAATAAGTAGACATTAAAAAAAATACAGATTATCCCTGATTTATAATGGTTTGACTTATATTTTTTTTACTTCACAATGGTGCAAAAGCAATATCCATTCAGTAGAAACCATACTTGGAATTTTGATGTTTTCCTGGGCTAGTGATATGCAGTAGATCCTCTCCTACGATGATGTGCAGCCACAGGTCTCAGTCAGCCACGTTATCACAGAGTAAACAACTGATATACTTGCAACAATTCTGTACCCATATGACCAATCTGTTCTTCACTTTCAGTGCAGTATTCAATAAATTACAGGAGATATTCAATACTTTATTATAAAATAGGCTTTGTATTAGATGATTTTATCCACCTGTAGGCCGATGTAAGTGTTCTGAGTACATTCAAGTCAGGCTAGGCAAAGCTATCATGTTCCATAGGTTAGGTGTACTAAATGCATTTTTATATATATTTTTAAAGTTTGAGAGAGAGAGAGAGAGCACAAGCAGGGAAGGGGCAGAGAGAGAGAGAGGGAGACACAGAATCTGAAGCAGGCTCCAGACTCTGAGACGTCAGTTCAGAGTACAATGTGGGGCTCCAACCCACAAACCATGAGATAGTGAACTGACTCGAAGTCAGATGTTTAACTGACTGAGATACCTAGGCACCACTAAATGCATTTTTAACCTATGATATTTTCAACTCAGTATAGGTTTATCAGGATGTAAATCCATGGTAAATTGAGGAATATATGTATTAGTAAATATTTGTCTTGTTCAGATCCAGAAATGTCTATGAATTTTTTAATAGGGATGTTTAAGGGAGAAATCAAATCATGTTGACCTAAATAAAGTCAGTGAGGCCATGTTGACTCCTTTTGGTTATCAACTTCCTTTCAATATGATTACAAATCATCATTTTAATAACCTGGATTAAAATCAGTAATCACCTCTGGTGGATTTTTCAGGACTGCATTTATTTGTTTTATACTTCCCATTCTTGACAAATACTTATGGATAGATAGGATTTTTCCCATTCTCGACAAATACTTATGGATAGAACATCAACGGAAATTCCCTGATATCTTTTGTAAATTTCCTCAGTAATCTTTGTAGTTTGTGTCAAGAGTCTTACACTTATTTAGAATATTTACATGCTTACAGCTTGTTTGTTTGTTTGTTTTTGGTTTTGTTTTGCAGTCCTCAACTGCTTCTTATCAATATTTGGTTTACTTTTTCAGAAAAAAAATCTTTACTGAGAAAGAGAAAATAAATTAAAAGGTTTTTTCTTTTTGTAATACATCAGTATTTTATCACTGGTCCAAAGTACTAAGCTTATCTATTGGAACATAGTTTAAAATGCCCTTTTACGTGTTCAATCTATTGCTATATAATTCCTTGTAACTCTGCCTTCTCTCATGATTATAATATCTGGTCATATTCCTTCTTGGAATGAGTGAGGATTTGAGGATGTGGTATTTCAGTCCTTCACATAAGACCCTTAACACAAGCTCTTCCCTTTTAGCCTGCTTTTATTGTGGACTTATTTCTAGGAGGAACTCCCTGCTTCTTTTCCTCCTTTTTGAAGAATCTGAGATAAAGCAAATGATAAGATGAGCTCAGTTCTCTTCCTGAACCACACATCTGTGAAAATTACTATGATAGACAGAACCTTATATGTGTATGTATATGTATATTTGTATACATGTATATGTGTATAACACATTGAGTCTTACTTAATTGTATGTTTAGTCAAACTGTATACTTATGTGTGTATCTATACATATTTATAATACATGCATTAATATGTATATGGACATATACACATCAGGATGTTATATATGCAAAACTTGCAAAAAAGAATTTGGGGGAAACTGGTTAGATGACATTATACTTTCCATTCATATTGACGGTATAAAAAGGTCAGGCATTGGAAATTAGGGAAGAAATCTTGAAAGTTGCTTTGGAATGAGTTATTTTATGTGACTTACCTCCTTTTTTAGGGGAAAGGGATAGGAGGATACCTCCCTAGAGAACTGAACTTCCAAGGGACCACCTGGAGAATGTGATATGTGATCCTCTTCCCTTCCCCTAAACACATAGTTTGGGTGACAAAGTGAATTTTTATCTGTGTCACCTTAAAGAATTCCAAAGCTTGAGGGGTGCCCAGGTGGTTCAGTTGGTTAAGCATCTGACTCTTGATTTCAGCTCAGGTCATGATCTCGTGTTTCTTGAGATTGAACCCTGCATTGGGCTCTGTGCTGACAGTGGGGAGCCTGCTTGGGATTCTCTCTCTCTCTCTCTCTCTCTCTCTCTGCCCCTCCTCTGCCATTTGTCTCAAAAATAAATAAATAAACATTAAAAAAAAACAGAATTCCAAAGCTTAACAATTGGCTAGGTGAGCCCATGGCAGCAGAGCATAGGGCTGCATTTTGGCAAATCATAGAGCCCTCAGAATTTGTCAAAAGAAAGGAAGAGATGTGGACATGCGTGATGCAAAGCCCACACCTGGAAGTCTTAGATTCTGTCCAACAGACAGACAGAGAGGAGATGACACTCAGCTGAGGGAAGCTGCCAGTAGCCTCCTGATGCTCAGTGGCTATAAGAGGAGCCACAACTGGCTGGAATAGTGACACAACTGACCACGTCATGGGAATATAGGTGGGAAGTCTCCAGTCATGGGAGGTCTTCAAGGAACTCAGGATCATGCCAAGAGACAACGCTGAGCACCAGCCAAACCCAGAAAGACAAAGGATAACCAGTTCGACTCCAACCAGTCAAAACCACCTATAGGAATACAAAAATTTGTTTTATGATGGGGAGAAGCTTCTCCAATACAGGCATAGCTCTAAGATATCGCAGGTTTGGTTCCAGACCACCACAATGAAGCAAATATTGCAATATAGTGAGCCAAATGAATTTTTCCGTTACCCAGTGCATATAAAAGTTATGTTTACACCATACTGGAGTCTATTAAGTGTGCAATAGCATTATATTTAAAAAAGATTGTAAAATACACCTTAATTAAAAATAAGTTTATTGCTCAAAAATGCTAACCATCACCAGAGCTTTCAGTGAATTGCAATCTTTTTGCTGGTGAAGGGTCTTGCCTCCTTGCTGTTGGCTGCTGACTGATCAGGGTGGTGGTTGCTGAAAGTGGGGGTGGCTGTGCTAAGACAACAATGAAAGTTGCTGCATTGACTTTTACTTTCACGAACAATTTCTCTGAGGCATACAATGCTGTTGCATAGCATTTTACCCACAAGAGAAATTTTCAAAATTGAAATTAATCCTCTCAAATCCTGCTGCTTATGTAATATTCTGAATCCTCTGTTGTCATTTCCACCGTCTTCCCAGCATCTTCACTAGAAGTAGATTCCATCTCAAAAAAACATTTTTCTTTGCTCACCCATATGAAGCAACTCCTCATCCATTCAGGTTTAATCATGAGATTATAGCAATCCAGTCCCATCTTCAGGCTCCACTTCTCATTCTAGTTCTCTTGCTACTTCCACCACATCTTCAGCTACTTCCTCCACTGAAGTCTTAAATCCCTCAAAGCCATTCACAAGGGTTGGAATCAACTTCCAAACTCCTGTTCTTGTTGATATTTTGAACTTTTCCCATGAATCATGAATGTTCTACATGAATGTTCTTCAATTTATTTTGCCAAGATTCATCAGAGGAATCATTGTCTATGGCAGATATAGCCTTACAAAATACATTTCTTAAGTAACAAGTCTTGAAAATTGAAATTACTCCTTGACCTATGGGTTGTAGAATGGATATTGTATTAGCAGGCATGAAAACAACATCGATCTCGGTGTCTATCTTCGTTGGAGCTCTTGGGTGACCAGGTGCACTGTTGATGGGCAGCCATATTTTGAAAGAAATCTCCCTTTCTGAGAAGAAGATCTCAACAGTGGGCATTGACTGTAAGTAAACCATGTTGTAAGCAGATGTGCTGTCATCCAAGTGTTGCTGTTCTCTTTATAGAGCACAGGCGGAATAGATTTTGCATAATTCTTGAAAGCCTTAGGATTTTCAGAATGGTCAGTGACCAATGGCTTCAACTTAAAGTCTCCAGCTGCATTAGCCCCTAACAACAGAGTCACCCTGCCCTTTGAAGATTTGAAGGAGGGCATTGACTTTCCCTGTCTAGCTATGAAATTCTTAGATGGCATGTTCTTCCAATAGAAGCCTGTTCCATCTACATTCAAAATTTATTGTTTATTGTAGCTACATTCGTTGATTATCTGAGCTAGATCTTCTGGAACCCTTGCTGCAGCTTCTACATCAGCACTTTCTGCTTCAACTTGCACTCTTCTATTTTGCAGATGGCTTCCTTCCTTAAACCTTATGAACAGACCATCTTTTCTTCTTCAGCTTCCTTACCTCTCCCAACATTCATAGAATTAAAGAGAGTTAGGGTCTTTTTCTTGATTAGACTTTCACTTTAGGGAATATGGTGGCTGGTATGATCTTCTATTTAGACCACTAAAAGTTGTTCCATATCAGCAGTAAGGCTGTTTTCTCTTATCATACGTTGTGTTCACTAGAGTAGTACTTTTAATTTTCCTCAAGGACTTTTCCTTTTCATTCACAACTTTAGCTAACTGGGTGATGCAAAAAGGCCTAGCTTTTAGCTTATTTTGGCTTTTGATCTGCCTTCCTCACTAAGCTTAATCATTTCCAGTTTTTTTGTGTAAAGTGAGAGATATTTGACTCTTTCTTTCACTTGAAAACTTAGAGGCCTTTGTAGCATTACTAGTTGGCCTAATTTCAATGTTGTTGTGTCTTGGGGAAGAGAGAGGCTTTGGGAGAAGGAGACAGATGGGGGAAGGTCTGGTTGGTGGAGCAGTCAGAAAATACACAACATGTATCTATTAAGTTCACCATCCTATATGGGTGTGGTTCATGGTGCCCCAAGACATTTATAATAGCAACAACAAAGATCCCTGTTCACTGATCACCATCACCAATATAATAATAGTGAAAAATTAGAAATATTGTGAAATATTAAAAAAATGTGACCCAGAGACACGGGGTTGCCATAAACCTTCAGTTTGTGAAGAAAAAAAAAAGCAATTATCTGTGAAGCATAATAAAGTGAAGCACAATAAAACATTGTATGCCTGTATAGGGAAGGAAAAGAAACAGACTGAATCCCACTTTATTATTTGTACATGGTCCTCCTGTGTTAGGCCCACATTGGGGGACAAGGGAAGATGTCACATGCACTAGAAAGTTTTGATTGTCACATAACAATGGGAAGTTGAAATATAGATTCAGGCCTATGATTTGTAACTTAGTGAGACTATAGGACTTCTAATTGCCTTCAAGTTATCACACTTCTGTGGGGTACATTTTCATCCAGCTGCCAAGGAAGAACTAGGCCAGTAAGACATTTGTGAGAATGATGGTCAAAAAAATAAACTGCCATTGCTCTCTGAGTCATGTTTGTTATCCAGGAAACCACTAAGATAGGCTGCATCATGTGGATACTGTTATACGTCTAAATATCTGTTATTTTAACCATGTTTTAATAATACATTGTATTTATAATTGCCTAATGCTTTACCTAATTGTCTCATGAGTACTGTTTTCTATTCCTAGCTTTATTACTTCTCTTTGTAGACAAACCAAAATGATATTCAAGTCCTATACATTTTAACAAAGTATTTCATCCAATGACCATTATTTCCTTTTGTCATTGACTTGTCCTCCTATCCATTTCCTTCTTCCAATTATCCACTTGTGTTTTGAACGGTGATTTTTTTTAAACTTTACAATCACTACTTAAGCTTCCATTATACACTTAAACTGTCTTACCTTGAATTAATGTATTCAACTGCTCTTCAGTGAAACACACACTTTTTGCTTAGCACTTTAATTTACTTAGAGATCAACAACTCTGTGATCCACCTGATTTAACACTATAATGGTTTTGTTTAGGAGTTAGACATAGGTATGGCAGGAAGTGTGTTAGGCATATGAGATGTATATTCTGATACTGATTGTCCATATCCAAACTGCAATTGCAGTTCCATTGTAGACGGTGACTTTTCTGACTGCCTAATTTCTCCTAGCTTATTATCATCTGCCAGAAAAGAAAAAGATGCTAGGTGGCTTATTTGTTTATTTAAGAAGCATTCAGACTATTATTATTATTATTTTTTATTTTTAGTTTGAGTATAGTTGACACACAATGATACATTTGTCTTGGGTGCACAATTTAGTGATTCAGCTTCTCTAGATGTTACACTATGCTCATCACAGTTGTAGCTACCATCTGTCACCATACAACATCATTGACCATCTTCTCTATGCTATATTTTTAAACGCAAAGTAGAACACTGAGGAGCATCCTTAAAAATTTGTGCTTTATGAAAAAAATGGCATTTCTTCTAACTCAATGGTTCTTAAGGGGTTTGTGAGGTCTAACTTCTTTTCATGACAATACTAAAATATTAGCGGTTTTTGTCCTCTCGTTCTCTCATTAGTGCACAGTAGTGATTTCCAAAGGCTAGTTGACATGGGATGACTCCATCACACAAATGGTTAATGGGATGTATGCTTGTGTTCTCCTGTTTTTCAATACTCATTTAAAATTTTAGTTTGGTAAATTTTGATAGATGTTAACCACATAAAATAAAGCTTATTGGGATCCATAGACCAAAGAGATTAAGAACCTCTATTCTAAACTGTTTTTTTAATATTTATTTATTTATTTTGAGAGGGAGATAGAGAGCAAGCAAGGGAGGGGCAGAAAGAAAAGGAAACAGAATCCCAAGTAGGCTCTGCACTGTCAGTGTAGAGCCCAATGAGGGGCTTGAATCCACAATCTGTGAGATCATGACCTGAGCCGAAATCCAGAGTCAGATGCTTAACTGAGTGACCACCCATGCATCTCTTTTAAATATTTAATATATAAGTGATTATACAATAAAAAAATTGAGTAAAACTTGTCTAAATGAATATATATATGTAATTTTTAGAGTTCTAGTATATATATATATATATATATATATATACACACACACACACACAAACATATGATATATATATACATATACATATATATATATATATATATATATATATATATACACATATATATATGTATATACATATAGTACTTAGAAATTCTGAGGATAGCTTTTTTATTGTCTTATTCTTGTAGTTTGATATGGCACAAAGCATTTGGAAAATCTTAATTTCCTTGATAATCACTTAACCAAAAAGGTCAGAGCCACACTTTTGATGATTTAGTGTCCTGAAATAAATATTTTTGAAGAATCATTATTTTGTATATTAAGTTAACTGGATATGGATTTACTTTTAAATTATTTAGTCCAATGTCAACATAATTCAATTAAAACTAACTAACTAACAGCATAGTCCAGAGGAAGCTAATGAAAGGTGTAATTATTGGGTATATAATGTTGCAAATTAGTCATATAAGATAAATTCATCTTTTCTAGTTACTATGAGAATATTTATTGAGAAGTATTATCCCTCATTTTTCATTTTCATAAAAACTATAATGCATTTATTGAGGTGGAGCTTTTCTCTATTAATCTGTTGTGTAGAAAGCAGTCAGGAGAAAATAAAACAAAACAAAACAACAGACATCAATAACTAGGGCAGCCTACAAGGTAGAGGATGCCTATATTTTTTTAAGACAAATCAACATTTATTGAAATATTTAAAATTATATGAAACAACAAAAAGAAAACATTCTTTTAAGGTTTGTATATGCAGGATAGAAAAAAAATAAGGATGGCTAGCCCAGTGGTTGAGAGTGATTCATAAAGAGAAAAATTAAAACTAAAAATAATCCTCTCAAGTTCTTGCACTCTGGAAAATAGGAAGACATCCTAATTAGTGACTGGAGAAACATCAGGCAGTTAGAAGTTTAGAGGTATAATTAGGAAAGTTATACAAAGAGTCTTCTCAATATTGATTGAGTCACACACATTATCATTGACCAAGGCAAAGAAATGAATAATACATTATTTAGATGACAAAGGGTTGTTAATGCCCAGGAAAGGAGCTTTTAAAAAATTTAACAACTTGGTTAGATTGTCCAAGATTACAATCCCTTGAAAATAAGAATACTGATAATAAAAACAAATGAGGAAGGAAACACACTACATCAAGTATGAAAAATTTAAAAAAAAAGGGAGACGAATCTCTGGGGGGTAAAAAATAAACCTCTAATGAAGAACAATGAATGAAAGCAGACCTCACAATGAAGCTGTAAGACAGTTATATGTGTTGGCAATTTGGATATATTTATGCCATTGCTATAAGTTATTTTCCTTTCTATCTGATCTCAAGATCTATGATAGGAAAATTAAGGTAGTTTTAAATATTATGATAAACAGAAGAGCATCAGGGGAAAAAGGAAATATGGTCAGGAAGTCATTAACCTAACAAGATAAATCTTGGAACTTATGAGATAATTAGATAATGTAGATAAATGAATGACTCAGTTACACAAAAGATACCCCACTTCTGTTTCTGTCATCATTTATTTATCTTTCCTGGTTGTTTGGGGCTTCAGTAGAAGTGGTTAGTATATATTTCTTTTGTCTAGTGTTCTGATTTTTTAAGCCTTGACCTCCTACTTTTTCCTTATCTACATTCTAAAGGAAGAAGAAACAGGGAACGGTATTTATGAGGTTTCATCCATGCCCTAGAAACTATGATGGGTACTTTATAGAATATAATTTAATCTTTACAAAAATCCATGAGATACAAAAAATTATCTCTATTTTCCAGATGAGAAATCACAAGAATGATTTGCCAAAGATTATGAATGACCAAGCTCAGTTAGCATTCTTTCCACGACATTATAGTGATTTCAAAAGTAATTGCTAATCATAATTATGAACATGGGACGCTCTGGAATCATTAAAGAAAGATTAAGTACTATTCAGTGTATAATATTAGTTTAATTTCAGAAGAGTAGAAATAACTCTTTCTCTAACAATTAACCCAATTGATTTTATTTTATCACTGATGGTAGAAATAATACAAAATGCTTACAGGCATATTAAGTAGCACACTTCTCCCATGGGCTGATGGAAATAGGAGGGGTTACTGGTAATTTGGTGAGTTTCTCTCTCTGGTGAGGAATGTCAGAGCATATCTACAGGTCTCAGTTATGGAGGAAATGCTCTTATTTTCCTTATGGTATTCCAGTCTCTGCTTAGAGAGGTAGTGCTCTCTGGCTTCCTCCAGGCTGCCAGTTCCATAGATTACTGGCTCTCATTCACTTATGCCCTGAGAAGTCTTTTACAGAAATAGCACAGCGGTTTACAGATCTGCCTTCTCTTGCTGCTCAAATACACCAATATTTCTTCACCCTCAGTATGTAGGCCAATTTTGTTAAAAAGGTTTTTGTCCCCAGAGGAAGCATTAAACAATATATCTGTGTGACAATTATTTTAAATAGTGGAGTTCATATGAGACATCTCGGCCATGATGACTTGTGTATATTGGGCAGTCGGTGCGTTATAAATTGAATAAAAAGCAATTCCATTCAAAGCCGTAGAGGAGTTGTGATTCAAGGCAAAGAGAACAGCGAGCCTGGTGCACAATGGAAACAGCTTTAAAATATGCAAATTACCAGGCTTTATGCAAGATAAAATGAATCAAAATCTCCAGTGTTCAGCACAAGAACTCGGTTATTCAATAGCTCTCTTAAGCTCTCCACTGCAGAGAGTGAGTTGTTTCGGAGAACCCCTGGGAGGACATGAAAAACCTTCCTCAGGACTGGAACACTGCACAAGGAGAGCTGGCATAGAAGGCTGGGATGTTGGGGAGCAGAATGGGAAGGGCTTCTTATACAAGTTTAAGGATCTGGGGTGCCTGGGTGGTTCAGTCTGTTGAGCATCAGATTCTTGATTTCCATTCAGGTCATGATCTCACAGTTTGTGGGATCAAGTCCTCCTTTGGGCTCCGTGCTGACAGCGTGGAGCCTGCTTGGGATTCCCTCTCCTTCTCTTTCTGCCCCTTCCCTACTTGTGCATGTGTGTGAGCATGACCTCTCTCTCTCTCTCTCTCAAAATAAACAAATAAATAAACATTTTAAAAAAACAAGTTTAAGAGTTTATACTAATCTAGGAGCCAGTAGGGAGACATTTGATTTATGCTTTAAAAAGACCACTCTCTGGAATGCGGTGGATGTATTGATGGGGCAAGAGTAGAGCCAGAGTAGAGGTGATTGTGTTGGTCCAGATGAAGAGAATGATGGTTGCCTTGATTAACATTGGCCAGTGTTGTGGGGAATGGGGGTAAACTAAAGGATTCACGAGCTGTTTGAAAGATACAATTTAATGACTTATTATGTAAGTGGGATGAGGGAATAGAAAGCATAGGCTACTTTTCCAATCCTAACAGATGACATAATTTATAGTTTATTAACAATTTCAGAACTGAAAATATACATATTTTGAAAATTAGGTAAATACTGCTACAGCTTAATTAGTGCTCCAAACTGGAAAAAGGGAGGATATATTCCATTTTTAATTATCTAGAAAACTTTTCTGCAATTTTATGCATACTAACTGTTGATATCCCTTACAGATCATTATTTTTAGCCTAATTTCTCATATCACAATATTTGTTTATTTAATTTTCTCCTACAGTTGTACACAGAGCCGTTATTTAGCACCCTTTACTTTGGACATAATCATTACAAGTCACCAGCGTGATCCATTCACTGTAAAGGACTATAGATGTTGCCTCAAAGACTCCCGTTATAAAATTTTAGGGTTATGTCCTGGACAATCCCAACTTTCAATTAATAATTAATTTAGAGTTTTTAATTTTCTCATTATTGAAAATGTTCATATTCTGGTTTCTTTTTATAGAACATAATTTTAGGAGAAGGAGTTTCCTAGGCATTCCATTTCTCATAAAGTTCATAAAAAGGTAATTCACAAAAGAAGAACAACTTAGTGCTGATGTGTTTAAAAAATAGCCCAACCTGGGGCGCCTAGGTGGCTCAGTCAGTTAAGCATCCGACTTCAGCTCAGGTCATGATCTCGCAGTTGACGAGTTTGAGGTTGCTTCGTATTCTGTGTCTCCCTCTCTTTGCCCTCCCCCCACTCATGCTCTGTCTCTCTCTGTCTCAAAAATAAATAAACATTTAAAAAAAATAGCCCAACCTGATATATAACTAAAGGGTAATGCAACATGTGAAACATTTAGTACAGGATCCATGCAACTAAAAGCAAAGTACGTCATTCGTAGTAGGTCTAAGAATTCTAATATAATAGATATTTATTTTCTAAATGATCGCAAATGTTACAAATCACTTCTTTAATATCCCAAATTTACTCCCATAGTCTCTGTCTTTTTACCTTGTATTAGAGAAAGGAATCTATTACCAAAATCATTACAACAGAAATATCCCAAACTTGGGCAAAATAACAGAAACACATATGCCACCTAGTTGTTAATAACTTACCACAAATCTAAACTTATTAGTTATTCCTTAGTTTGACAGATGCATTATTTATGGGGTCTCTCCCTTTTGGTGAACTACAGCTGTCATATTAATTTTTAATCAAATTGTGAAATTTTATATGTAATACTTAAAGCCAGGTGAATAGAAAGAGAAAGAGCTCTGGGAAACAGTATTATAATGTATTCTATTTCTAGGAACACATTTACCATTCATTCTAAATATCAAATATCAAAATGATTTTAAGTAGGATAGTTAAGACACATCATACATCCATTTTCTCTTAAGTAAATTTCAAGCCTATTTGTGGTTGCAAAATCCCACGTTTTCTGCCTTTAAAGAAGCAGCCAGGAACTGAATATATATGATTCTGACACTGCCCCATATTTTTTTGTTTTGCTTTGTTTTCCTCAGGGATTTTACCCAGCCCAACAAAGAAAATGGGAACTGACTTTCTCTGCAATCTGCCAAGTGCTAAAACTATTTTCCCACAAATACAGTAAAAAATTATCTTAGCATTAAAATGCATAAATTGGAGAGATCATGAAAGGAACAGTTTAGCTTCAAGGAGTTATTAACAGAGCTAACTCTCCATTCGCTCACTTTCACCTAAAAGCACACATGTGCTCACATGTAGATCACCTTGTTATCAAATATGATACAGACAGAAATTTCAGGTACGAGTTCTCAGGAGTTGAATAGTATTCGCTGTGTGTGTTTGTGTATATATGTTTTTGTTTTTTTCAGACTAACAGCAAAAATTTGTGAAATACAGATGCTTCAAAAGAAGTTTGTGTTTCAGCATGTTTATCTGACTTGGTAGGGAAAAAATTACATTCATACATTGAGTTAGAAGCAACAACACTGGCTTTAAGGATAGGGTTTGTCATTTATTTACTGGCTTTGAGACTTTGGATTAGTCGCCAGACTTCTCAGAGGCTCAGCATCTAACCTGGAAAATGAGGATTCTGCCATTACTTGTACCACACGGTTGGAAGAACCAGATGAAAATGTGACAATGTGAAGTTCTTGTAAGGAATTGTTGTATTATTGTGTTTTTTTATGTGTGTGAGACCAAATGTGAAACAAAACACAAAAGAACATCATCTTGCCCACAGAGGGGTGAGGCCCACAAACAAAATACAGGTGATTTAAAGTGCGTTGAAAGAGTATATATGATTGGATCCTTTGAAGAAACAGCTCATTCCTGGAGTGGCACAGAAACTCAAAGGACAGCGCAGAGCAATGGGTTCTGTTCTTGTATTCAGGAATAGGAAGGATTCAGTCAGTCAATACTTTGATGCACAAGGTTTTAATAAAGTTAAAAAGGAAATAAACACTTATAGTGTTTGCCTCTAGTTTTCACATTGTTTTCTACAGAAATTTGCTCGTATATACTATTTTATTAAAATAGTCATATGGGGGGCGCCTGGGTGGCTCAGTCGGTTAAGCATCCGACTTCAGCTCAGGTCACGCTCTCGCGGTTCGTGAGTTCGAGCCCCGTGTCAGGCTCTGGGCTGATGGCTCAGAGCCTGGAGCCTGCTTGGGATTCTGTGTCTCCCTCTCTCTCAGCCCCTCCCCCATTCATGCTCTGTCTCTCTGTGTCTCAAAAATAAATAAACATTAAAAAAAAATAAAAAATAAATAAATAAAATAGTCATATGGGGGAGCATGGGTGGCTCAGTCAGTTAAACGTCAGGCTCTTGATTTCGGCTCAGGTCATGATCTCAACAGTTTGTGGATTTGAGCCCCACGCTGGGTTCTGCACTGGCAGTGCAGTCTTCTTGGGATTCTCTCTCTCTCCCTGTCTGTCTGCCCCTCACCTGCTCATGTGCTCTGTCTTTCCCTCTCTCAAAATAAATAAGTAAACTTACAAAAAAAGGTAACTTGAATTCTTGTCTTTACAATGAATAAAGATGTTGCTAGAATGTCCTTTTTCCATACTTATACCCTTGGAGAAAAAAGTATCAGAGAAGAAAGCTCCCAAGTAGACCAGAGCAACACTTCTCACATTTTAATGTGCATTTGTGTCTATGAATGGCCTGGGGACCTAGTTAAGATAAAGGTTCTGATTTGGCCAGTATGGGATGGGACCTGCCTGAGGTTCTGCTCAGGTGATGTGGGTGTGGGTAGGCCCATATTGGAGTAGGGAGGGGCTACAAAGGCTGGAATCCCAGATGGACCATCCATCCTAGGGGGAGAGAAGGCAGAGGGTATGCTTCGGAGGCTGGCAGGCTGGTGGATTTGGCAGTGGGTACAGGAGCACAGGGCATGACGAGCTCCCCTAAATTCCCTGTGTGGGGAGAATTGATTTGCTGTAGGGTAAGCCCTGACAGCTGGCTTTTCCTTTTGGAATGCAAGTCCTGACTTAAACATTGATTGCCAAGGCATCTACTTCAAAGAGAGCAATCTTAAATAAACACATCGCCAGCCACAGCCACAGCTAGATTAAGAATCAGGCTGTTCCTCCCCACCACCCACCACCAGCCCCCTTTATTTTAGAGACCTTGGTTAATTTCCATAGCTGACCATTTGGGCCACTAGTTTTTTAATCCTCTTCCCATGCTTTAAGTTCCCCCTCCTATGTTTTAGGTTCGCCAATAATGAGTGAGCCTGTGGAACCCTACAGCCCCCTGTCCTCAACCCCAATAAAAGCAGAACCCCAGACTGGTACACTTTCTCTCTCTCTCTCTCTCTACTTGCAACCTCCCTGTGTGGTCCCAGGTATGCGGTGTAATTCCCAGGTCCTGTAAGTAATAAAACCTCATTTCATCAGTTTCCTGAAGGTTATTGTTGAAAGGAATCTTGCAATCATAAGAACCACAAAGTCATCTTGCAATCATAAGAACCACAACACTGATGATTGGTAGGCTGAGACCGCACCCATTCACTCATCTAAACCTAATCTCCACAGGTTTATTTTTTAAATGCAGTGGTCTAATTATTGTGAATATTCATCACGTTCCTAACATAGCCTTTGAGTTAGATTACTCTCAAGTAATCTCTTTGGTGAAACCTAAGCAAGGATATTGTTATGTTTAATATCTAACTGACAGATGGCAAGAAGCATCTGGAGCCGCAGAGGGACAGGCTACCTATTGGCTGTCTGCACCTCTAACTGGCCTAGAAGACAAGCAGATGGAAAAAATATGAGGCCAGAAGTAGACCTCCTGCCTCCCCAAACTCCTTTAACATGCTGTGAAAGAAGCTGGGTCAGTTTTTTTTTTTTTTAAGTTCCCTAGCTAAATTATAGAAAGGAATAGTTTTTATTTAGTTGTAGGCTTAAAAAGAGAATTCACTCTGGCCTAGTATTTTAAAACACGGAGACATGATGGGTGGATGGAAATCTTACAAAGGAATTTGTTTCAGAACATACAAGAAGGTGGATGAGAAGAAAGATGCTTCAGTCCCTTCTTCAGGACAGTGAACTATTCTGCACATCACACTTGAGAGTGAAAGACTATGGTTTTACTGTAGTTACTCTGGTAATCCATTCCTGCTGAGTCTTTTCTTGGTGCCTTTGGATATCACAGGAATAGATATTACTATAAGCACGAGTGAACAGATAAATGGATAAAGTTAGGCTGATATGGGACTAAATTTTCCATAGATCTTCACCAAGAGGTGTATTGGCTCAGGCTATGATTTTAGCAGTCAAGATATCTATAATTGAGGAGAGATGCCAATGAAAAATAAATGAACAAATGACAAAAATTAGTCAAATTTTTAAACAAACGAACAAGGTTTCCTAAATTGTTTGCTTTGATATTTTATTATCCAGGTTTTCAAAAATTGCACCTGCCTGCAAATGGGGAGGGGCAGAGGGAGAAGGAGAAAATCTTAAGCATGCCCAGCCAGCTCAGAGCCCAGTGAGGGGGTGGCGGGTCTAGGACCCTGAGGTCATGACCTGAGCTGAAATCAAGAGTTGGATGCTTAACCACCAGGAGCCCCAGTCTTATTGAATTTTTGGTTTACATTTCTGCCCTTCCACATTTCTCCTCTTTTCTGCTTATTTATGTCAATTTTCTCACAGTATTTTTACCCATACATCTGAAACTTTTGAGAACTCTGTTATTGGACTGCATAACATGTTCAAAACTATAACTTAAGTACTATAGAAAATAAAAATTTAGCAGGGAGATGTAACTTATGCACAGGCAACTACAATATCAATGAATAAGTAGGAGTTTTGTCATAAGACAAATGATTTTGTCTGAACAAAAATGAATTACCTTCAACCTAGAATAAGCAAGAAGTCTCACAGAGTAATTGGTGTGTTAACAGTAAATGAAACAAATGAAATATGGAGTTTGAAGAGTAAGATCATTTTAGGTGGGAGAAACAGTAAGACAAAAAGGCATAGAAGGTGGAAAATGAAGTGTGTGTGTGTGTGTGTGTGTGTGTTAAAAAGTAAGTTAATGGGGGCGCCTGGGTGGCTCAGTCGGTTAAGCATCTGACTTTGGCTCAGGTCATGATCTCATGGTCCGTGAGTTCGAGCCCCGCATCAGGCTCTGTGCTGACAGCTCAGAGCCTGGAACCTGCTTCAGATTCTGTCTCCCCCTCTCTCCCTCTGCCCCTGCCCTGCTCGTGCTCTGTCTCTCTCTGACTCAAAAATAAAGAAACATTTAAAAAAAAAAAAAAAAAAAAAAAAAAAAAAAAGTAAGTTAATGAAACTGAAACTTAAAACACTCATGAGATTGACAAAGCAACTAGAGAATTTCTGGAAAGCCTAACTGCCAGTTGAAAATTTCAGACAGTATTCAGTAGATAGATAACAGGATGCTACTGAATGCTTTGAATCAGGGAGTGATATGATGAAAAAGCAGATACATTGACAGTGAGAAGGAAGGACATCTGGGTTCTTTCCAGTTTCAGGCTATTACGAATACAGCTATTACGATCATTCATGTACAGGTTTTTGTGTGAACGTAAGTTTCCATCTCCTTGGGACAAATGCCCTTGAGTACAGTTGCTGGATTGTTATGATAAACGCATGTTTAGTTTGGTAAGAAATGCCAGATTATTTTTCAGATGGGTTTTACCATTTTTCTTCATTCCCACTGGCAGTGTACGAGGGATCCAATTTCTCTGCATCCTCACCAGCATTTGATATTATCAGTATTTTTTATTTTAGCAATTTTTAAAAATATGTTACCAGAACATTTTTGATGGCAATAAATATAAACTTAAGGCATAACTTTCACCATCTATGTAATATTGCATCTTAGGTGGGAACTAAAATTTCTTTAATCAATTTCAAGTTGATGGGAATTAAGTTTTTTTCCACTGTTATTAACAGCAATCTAGTAGGCTTACATCTACTTATACTTGTCTGATTATCCTCCTCATTAAATTCACAGGAGATGGAAGGTTGGTATATTCTTTTTTATGTCTTTTGACATACCAGCCTTTGACTTGGGAGTTAGAGGTTTGGGTTTGGATATTGGTTCCATCCTTATTAACTATGTGATTTTAGGAATGTTGTTAATCTTTCTGGATTTATGTAAAAATCCATAATATGTAAAAGGGGGATATTATTTTGCTTGTTTATCTCATAAGATTGTTGTAAGTACTAGTTAGAATATTTTATAGAACGCAACACTCAAGAATCTTACATATGCTCATTAAATACAAGGTCTTCCTAGATTTAACTTTACACAATGCTTTGAATATAGTAGATTAAAGTGTACTAATAAATTTTATTTCATGTACCAACTCTGACTAGTGTTTGGAGCAATAGTATTTAAGGAAAATCCTGGACTCAGCAGGAAAAATAACCAATCTGTGATACCAGTGGTGGATTCTTCACAGGGTAGGTAGAAGAAAACAGTGAAACACCAGTCATGAGTGAGGTAGATCATTTAAGACATAGATAAGGAAATATATAATCAAGCTTAAACTATCTTCCTTATCCTTTATACATGTAGAAGACCATGCAGAACTGTGTAGCACTTGGAAGATATACCTTTTTCCAAAGGTGATGCTGGTGTCAGAAGATGCAATTTTTTTTTTTTTTTTTTTTTTTACCTGAAATTGAAATGGTACTTGATTGGCTGAGTAAAAGGAAGTTACGGAGACTCAGAGACTGAGCACATTTGACATCTTGTTAAGAATTTAAAATATGGTAAATATTTAAAGCACATTCCTCGGCAATAACTTTCCATATGTTAAATTAACGTACATATGAAGCGTGTTGTCCATTTTTAGTATTAGCACATTATTATATTTTCTAGTGAGTTCCGTTTTCAGTCACGAAGTTAACAAGAACTAACTGTGTGGGTCTTAGTGTCGCCGGTGTTCACATGACTCCATCCGGCCATGAAAACATGAGTGGGCCGAACCATCAAAAGGAATAGCCCTTTTCTGTGCTCAGTCTCTACTTTGTCCTTCCCCAAATGCCTCTGGTGCTCTCCCCATTTAACTTTTACTTTATTTAAAAGGTCCAACCAATTTCTTCTTATTTTTCCATGACCTAATTTCTCTCCCGTATGCACCCTAATATGTTTTACTTATTTAGCACTTATTTAATCATATACATTTTGGGGGTCATCTAATTCATTGCATTATTATTTAACATTTCACACAGGTTTTTTTTTAATATATATGACCAAGTCTGCAGGCTCTTAAGAGCAGAAATTGGTTTACAATTGATTGTATTCCCCAACATTTAAGGCTAGACCTGTCAAGAGTAGCTGCTGAATAGATGTTAATTGAATAAATAAATGAATGTATAAAGAACTGTGTGCATATGAAATAATGAATGAATGAGCTAGTTGGAAGTCTGGGAATTAAAAATACAAGTCTGTTGTACTATGTAATATCTGATGATTGATATAATGAACTGGTTTCTGATATGTACCAAAATTTCTCAACTTAATTTTAAAGGTTTTGATCTTGTTTACCGTGTTGTTAGGCTCCTAAAATAGCTGATAACTGAGGGGGTAGAGGCGTGTCTCCACTCTAGCAAGTTTTGTAAAGAATGGACAACTATCTGTCTTTTTAAGATTCATCTAAAATTGGATGAACTGGATTTGCAAAGTTGGGGCTGGGTTACATGATTTCTATTTCTGGCAGATGAGTGAATCCATGAGTTTGAGGATAAGCCACACTCTGGAGGTCACAAGAATGGCCTCTGCGTGATGCCTACAGTTTAAACTGAAAGCCAATCCCTGCTTCTACCTATTGCTTTTATAATAAAGACTACTACTCTCAGTTAACGTAGTTTTTGTGAAAAATCATCCAATCTGCTTGGTTTGGGCCAGTGTTTCTACTAAGTGCTTCACTCTGTTTAATTTACATGTCACGGGCTCAGCAGCTAACTAGATTCTTTTTTGTGTTTTTTTTTAATTCAAGTTAGTTAACATACAATGTAGTCTTGGCTTCAGGAGTAGAACCCAGTAATTCATCTCTTACATACAACACCACCCAGTGCTCATCCCAACAAGTGCCCTCCTTAATGCCCATCTCCCATTTAGCCCTTTCCCCACCCACCTCCCCTCCAGCAATCTTGTTTGTTCTGTATTTAAGAGTCTCTTATGGTTTGCCTCCCCTTTAGCTTTTACAAACAGAACTAAACGGTGACACTTTCCCTTCCTATTTCTGATTGTATTACCTTTGCTTGCAAGTTATTGTACACTGTGTATATATGGCCATTGACAAATAATAAGAGCCATACGTTTCTAGTAAATCTGTGAGATTACTTTTTTGTGGATTTCCAACAAAAATACATAACTACAAGTCCTTTTTTAAGGATTAAAAATTGTTTGTAATTAAAAGAGTTAAAATAATTATTATATACACTTTGGCACATTGATTAAAAAAAATAAAATCGTCACGTTGGATGCAAACATTTTCAAATCCAAAATATTTTAATATCGCCTTACAATGACACAATGAACCATTTTTCATCACTAAGTAGGCACATGGAGTATAAAAGTGATTAGACGTCTATTGCCTGCTCTGAATATCTAAGGCTCTGCCTAGGGTTGTGTATTGCGCTATAGATCCTTAGGATCCAAGAAACAAACAAGTCCCTTTGAGGACAGGGCAGACACCACAGCCTCTCACTTGAGTTGTATTTATTTGGCCCTGAAGATGTTTGTCTGGCTTGGGTCTCTGTCTTTGGCCACAATGTCTCACACACTCCCAAATGTCTAATAGAAGCTGAGCTAATGAGAGAAATAAACCTAGGAAACAGGTTCACAGCCCTGTTTCACACTTTGGGAAATCAGTTTTCTCTTTGAGCCTCATTTTCCTCATCTGTAGAATGGGTTAGAAACACCTCTCATAAAGGTAGGCGTGTTGTAAGAATTAAAGGCAATATAATGGATACACACCCCACTATACAGTAGGGGGTCAGATTTTTCTCCCCCAATTTTTTTCTATTAACTTCTGCACATTCAGGCAGGTTCTCAAACCAAAATCTGTATTTGCAGGACTTTATGGAATTGACCAAGCTGAAATTATTTTATTTAAAAAAAAATTTTTTTTAACGTTTATTTATTTTTGACACAGAGAGAGACAGAGCATGAACAGGGGAGAAGCAGAGAGAGAGGGAGACACAGAATCTGAAACAGGCTCCAGGCTCTGAGCTGTCAGCACAGAGCCTGATGCGGGGCTCGAACTCACGGACCGTGAGATCATGACCTGAGCCGAAGTCGGATGCTTAACCGACCAAGCCACCCAGGCGCCCCTGAAATTATTTTAAATGTCACAATCATAAAGCCATCAATAAAGCCCTTCCTAAGTGGGGAGAAAGTACTGTCCCATCTCACTCATTGTACAGGTTGGCATAACTGGCTTCTACCAACACTTCCTAACTATAGTAGTCCAAAATAGAAAAGCCAGATTCATCAAATAAAAATGCAGTACAATATTTGGAACATATTTACACTAAAAATTATTTGTTTATCCAAAATTCGAATTTAACTGGGTATCCTGTATTTTATCTGAAAACTCTAGAAAATTCCTTTGCAAATTTTCTACTAGACATATTACTATTTTTGAGCTTATCCTTGATTTCACTATTCCATATAGTGTCACTTGTATTTTATGATATTAAATTCCATTTGTTTATTATACATGATATACCACCTTTTTATTAAGGATTTGCCGCACAAAAAATTTGATGAACTAAAGTCTATCTTTTAAAGAAACGCTAACATTATCATTCTTGTAAAACTGCATTTGAGTGCTCTAAAATAAGACCTCAATTTATTATTTTCCTTATTCTAAATAATGAAACAATAAATCTGTCCATCGATATCCTATATACTGTTACTGTTTTACCTACCTAGCTAGGTTATTTTCTGTCTGGTTATGAATTCTATATTCTGTCCACCCAATGTTGATGTTCATATTGTATCTCCTCCCTTTGCCCTTTATCTCCCCTTTCTCATTCGAACCTTATTTTGTAGTTCTGAGAGTTTTAATTTTGTGAAATTGAATGATTTCTCCCATCTTTTCCCTCCAGACCATAAACAGAGGCGAAAGTCCTACTGAGGAAGTGCGTTGAGGCTGAAGAGAGATATATGCCTTAGAGTTGCCTGGGTCTAGAGTTTCCCTGAAAGACACAAGGAAATTCAGAAAGTCTGCATGTTCCAGAGTTATTCTCCCTCTGAGGCAGCTGTGACCAAATGGAAAGAATACTGGACTTGTCTTCTAAATCTTTATATTCAGGTCCTCATCCTGAAACCTAATGGTTCTGTATTTTTTGCAATAATGACTTGGTATTCTGAATTTCACTCTTCTCAGCCTTGATATAGGAATAATAATATACCCACAGATAAATTCTCTAAAGAATGTGAAAATGATTTAAAAACTATCAAGTATTATACCAATATTAGGTATTAATTTTACTATATTAAATTATAATTTGTTATAGAACATTGTTCAGACCTTATCTTATAGATACATATACTTTCATGCATATGTATATTTATATATTATATTTACTAAACATTATTTGCCTTAAGATATTGGTTTTATATATTTTACTATTTGTTTTTATTTCATCATGAATAAAGTGATAGAACACATATGTCACACGAGTTCATTTTCCATCCGTTGAATCAATAAAATCAAATTTTTAGGAGAAAATGAAATTACAAAGATAAGAATACTACAGAGAATCCCAGAGACTTCAAGA
This sequence comes from Panthera onca, assembly GCF_046562875.1. Lineage (NCBI taxonomy): Eukaryota > Metazoa > Chordata > Mammalia > Carnivora > Felidae > Panthera > Panthera onca. Next base: position 149,211,714 of record NC_138342.1, on the reverse strand, counting down.
ACACTGTGTACTTTTTCAGCAGAACAAAGAACAATCCAAGTAAGTTTTCATTATTTACCAGGCATTAACAATTGATTAATTCTGCTTGATTACCTGTCATTACCCTTCATGAGCTATACTGGCAGAGGGCAAGCCTCCACTCAGAACCTGGAAAAAGGGTACCCAAGGGTCTCTTCAATCAGAAGAGATGTGCTGTTGAGATATGATTGAGAACAGAGTTCCTGTCAACAGATGGAATCTGTTTCTGTGTCTACATGCTCAAGCCTCCATCATTCCGCTGTTGACTCTGTTGTAAAAGAGCCGAGCACTGGCTGATTGTAATTCTGCAGTGAAACGAAATTTTCATCTCAAATTTTTGTCTCAACTGATTACTGTGTTGTAACCCTTGCATTCTACAGGGAATCATGCATTTCAATCCATGCTAGACATAAAATATCTGTTTTGACAGTCTTTGATTGTACTTCAATAGTACAGATTTTAAATAATCAAAGAGGGCTTATATAATAAAGCTTGAGGTCTCAGAAGTGCTCCCTGTCAGGACGTGAAGTAAAGGGGAAGGTTTTTTAAAAAAATAGGATCATAGAATTATAGAAGTAGAAGATTTCATGGCGATCATCCAGACTCAAGGACTCAATTTACAAGTGGCAAAAGGGAAACACAGAGAAGGTGAAAGAAGCTAAAAGACTTGCCTAAATTCACGCAGCTGGTTAAAAACTATGATTAGATTTCTTAATCCTAATGAATTTTTCTCTCCACAACCTTTAAAACTTTTAAATGTCTTTCTTTACCTTTCTTTCTATGACTATAACTATATATAATAATATAGTAATACATAAATATATTACATATATAATTTATATATTATATAATTTTATATATAATATGTTTTATTATTATCTTATTAGCTTAACAAAGTATAGGTTGGGAGTCACTGTGTTCAATTTCTGATGCTGCCACTTATTACCTGGGGAACCTTGGGAAGGCTGTGTAGCTTCTCTGTGACTCAGGTTTTTCATGTATAAAATGTAGAAAATAATACTATTTGTCTCATAAGGATGTTGAAGATTAAAAGATGAAAATACTTTTGTAAAGATATAAAGATGTTTCCCTGAGGCTAGCTCAAATTTGTTTGTCATTATAATTGTTATTAATCCACTTTAATTAATGTAGATTTTAAGAACTGACTTTAAGTTAAAGTGTGCTACTTGATTCTTCAATTTTATAAATCATAATTATTAAAGAGTATTTTACTGTGTCTACATGCTTGAGCCTCTTTCATTCTGCTTTTGACTCTGTTGCAAAAGAGCCTAGCTGTGGCTGATTATAATTTTGCAGTGAAATGCATTTACTCACATGTTATAGTTATACAGTTATAATTATAACCAGAGTTATAATGAGAAAATGGAATTAGATAAGAATTACCAGAATTCTGCTCTAAAGATCTTTGTACAGAGTAAAACTGAGAAAAAAGTAATCATAGATACCTATGTTTAAGGGAAAACCTGGGGAAATAAAGGAAATTATTGGGAGAAGATAAGGAAACCATATGTTATTTTTTCAGGAGAAATGGTATAAGATATTCAAATAGATTGGAATCCTGCACCTGCCACTTAAAAAAATGTATAATCTTGGGCAAATGCCTTAGCCTTGTGTGTTGGTGTTCTTTCCTTCCCCTACTTTATTGACGTATAATAGACAAATACAAACGGTACGTATTTAAGGTGTACAACATAATGATTTGACACTTGCATATGATGTAAAATAATCACTACAAGCAAGCTAGTTAACACATCCATCCTCTCACATAGTTCCTATATTTTGTTTTGTTCTGTTTTGTTTTTGGTGGTGAGAAGACCTAAGATCTACTCTCTTAGAAAATTTCAAATACATCATACAATATTATTAACTATTCTGCATTGGTGTTCTTATCTATACCACATAGGATAGCTGTCAGGATTAAATAAGGTGACATATATAAGCCACACAGAGTCCAAAATAAAGACAATGCTATTTCTCCCCCTTTTCCCGTTTTCCTTTCTCCAATAGAGAAATAATAGCAGTGCAATAGTTAACAGGAGTAACCAGGTCAGCATCTCATGGCAGAGAAAAAAAAATGACATACTCACAGAGATAATATCTAGAAAAATGTATAATGCTTTAGAAGCATTATGCACAATATGTCCACCTGTCAACATTTTAGACCAGGGACTGGGTAACTGTAGCCTGTGGGCCAACTCCTATCCCTATGATGAAAAATTGAGAATGACTCTTACATTTTTAAAAGGTTGAAAAAAACTCCAAAGGATGAATAATATTTCATGACATGTGAAAGTATACAAAATTCAAATTTCAATATCCATAATAAAGTTTAATTGGAATTCAGCCATGTTTATTAATTTCATATTGTTTATGGCTTCATTCATGTTACAATGAGAAAGTCCAGTAGTTGTAATAGAGCATATTTGATCCACAAAGCCTAAAATATTTACTCTCTGGCCTTTTCCTGAAAATATTTGTTGGCCCTTGTTTTAGACCATTAAATTATCTCTGCGAGAATGTATTCCCATCAAATCCAGGACCAGAAACCCTTCTCAGAAATTAATTCAGTTGCCTTCCAAGTAGAGAGTGATATCTCAGATGAACACAGCAGGAGACAGGAGAGCCTTTTCAATGTCCACAAATAAACTGAAGAAGATTAAGAAAAAGTTGAGACAGTCGTTTATACTAGTGGCTGCCCCCAATGTATGGAAAAGAAGATGGTAGAATAAAAATGGTCATTATGAAAGAATGGAGATGCTTTGAAAGGAAAGGTTGACAAATGGGAAAAAAGAGGAAATTTCTTGTTTCTTAGAAAAGAAATGTTCTTCTGTCTGCGGTATATCCTATAGCTTAGGTTATTCTAAATCCTCTACCCTGGAGGTTGGTCTACCCTGGTAAACAATCAGATCACAGTTAGTGCCAAATTGCCCTGTAGTTGTAGGCCCCAGAAAAAAAAAACAACAGGCCATTGTTGGAAACTCTGCCTGAGGTTCTAGCATTATGAGATTAAAAATGTCTCTGTGAAGGTTTGGTTGTGTTGGGGAAGAAAAAAATTAACCTTCTCCCTTCTATGTTCTTTGGCTATTCTAATAATTAAATGACATAAGACAGAATAACAGGAGAAAAAAATAATAATTTTGTATGCAGGCAAACACCAAAGACATGAGGTTCCCTGACAGTCAAGCAATTGGGCTTATAGGTCATACTGAGCTATGGAGAAGGTGGTAAGGATCTGGGACTTCAAAAGGGAGGGAGACAATTTACAGGAAGATAGGAAGATAAAAGATTTGGTGGACAATTGCTTACCACGTAGGTAAGCCTTACTGGTGTAAAAAGTTATTATTATTGTTATTATTACTATTGTTATTATTATTATTAGTAGTAGTAGCTTTCCTCCTTGTACGGATCTTCTACATTCTTTTTGGGGGTGCCTGGGTGGCTCAGTTGGTTAAGCTTCCGACTCAGTTTCGGCTCAGGTCATGATCTCACAGTTCATGAGTTTGAGCCCTGCATCGGGCTCCATGCTGATGGCACAGAGCCTCCTTGGGATTCTCTCTCTCTCCCTCTCTCTCTTCCCCTTCCCTGCTCATGCTCTCTCTCTCAAAATAAATAAGTAAACTTTAAAAATTAAAAAAAAAAAAGAGATTATTTCAAGCAGTTAAAGGAGAGGTAAAACAAAGAAACAAACCTTCCTGCATCTGTTAGGCTTTGACTGCTATTGCCTCAAAACAATCCACATGTGGTCTGTTTTGGGGTCACATATTCTGCATCCCCCAGTCATACTAAATAAAAAAATGCATCTGAATTAGAGACAAACATGCCATAAGACCTCAAATGGCCATGTGTCACTCTGTCTTCTGTATATCCTGTTCCATAACAGTTCAGTTCACCAAATGCTCCTTGAACTTTGCCTGCCTAACACATTTGCTCCAGATGTTTCCACAGTCAGAATTTTCATCCTTTTCTGTAGTAATCTCTTCTAGCCTTAAAACCCCTATTAATTTCCTCCTTTTGAGAACATTCTCCCTGTACCGCTAGTTAGAATCACTCTCTTCCTCTTCTGTCATTCCACAATTCTTTAGATCCACTTAGTTTCACTCTTTATTCTCTATGTTCAGGGTTTTTCTGTGTATGACTGTAACCATTACTGGACCATAAACCACTTAAGGACATCATTAAGCCTAATATTTTCAGCATGACAGAGGCACAATGAATAGCTGTGAAAGTGAATATTTAAAGGCATTTCTTCCCCTTTTCCCTTTTCCCTTTTCTTCCATGTAGAGATATCTTTAAAAAAATGTGGCAGGGAAAGTAATGAGTGCTATTAAAAATCAAGTAGTGTTGATCTGGGTCAGAGGTGAACATAATCACAAGTCTCCACATATTAAAATATTGTACAATTAACCCCAAATAATTCTTAATGTGTAAAAAGTAATTAACATGTTGAACTAGTCATTAAGCATGAGTATAGAAAAATGTTCTCTACTGAATAGCTGATCAGTTTCTTAGAGCCAGTAAACTAGGAGACTTTTTTTTTTTTTTTTTTTAGTTATTTGTGAGAAAAAAATCAAGTTTTTTTGGGATAGAGTACTTAATTAGCTAGAGCACATGATTAATGCCAAGAAAAGAACAAGTTGATCCTGTGAACCTAACCAAAGCTTGTACAGATTATACTCAGCATTTGAGGTCTTTAATTGAACTTTGAAGTAGGAAAAGAATAGGACTGGCTCAAAAAGGAAAAAATAAAAAAAAAAAAACAAAACAAAAAGCATTGCCTTTGGCATCATCAATAATCCTGTATAAATCTCATCTCTTTAAACTCATACACTTTAGAGGACCCCCCAATTGCTTCATATCTTTTAACTTCAAAATGAAGGGTCACATTTGAGAGCCCATTTTTGATGCAAGCAGATCTTTATGACTAAATTTCAGGCAGTTGCTCAGATAGAAATCACTCAGGAGAAATCAGAGAGCTACTGAAGTTATAAAAAAGGAATGTGTGTGGATGTGTGAAATGAAGTAGGCAGCCACCTCATCTGTCTGTTTCAGTCTGAGAGGTGCCTCTCAATTTTATGAGTCATATGGAAAACAGTGCCTGTTAGGATAATATACGAATAACCTATATTTTTAAGGGCATGTTTTGTGTTTTATATAATAAAGCAGAACCAAGTAGGAAATTACTTGCTCAGTTTGCCTGAGACCAAAATACAGTAGGATTCATTTACCTGAGAGATGGCAATGTCAGCCGGAGAGAGTGGTACCCATTTGGCTCTGTGGAAGAGAGCAGTCATAGACACTTGTATCTGCATCCTTACAGCAACAAATATTTATTACCATGACCATGTTGTGTTGCTTCATGAAATTTTTTCCTAGAGGTACAAGTGAGAAGTGAGAAGTCATTTTTTTCCTCTCTCAAAAGAGAAATAAATAATTTAAAATGAGACTGGAAAATAGTCTTCCAGTGGAAAGGAATTAAAAGTTGGCTATGTCCCTTTCAGTCTTTCTCCCCACTTTATAAATGTCCTTGTACTCTTTTGTTAATTACTCGATTATAAAGTCTTTTCAAAAATCAAATACTTTACATGGCTAAGTAGTAAATTTTAATTTAAAAGCATCAGACCATGACATAAATTTAACTTAAAATGAGCCTCCTGGGCTAAGCAAATTATACTTTTTTTCTGGGTCACAAACTATCGTATACTTTCATATTTAAAAACATTACTTCAGGCAACATCTAAAATTCTTTCATTTTCTCGCTTTCTCATAGCTAAGTATCTAACGTTAGATTTTAAACTTTTCTCTTAAGAAATCCAATTTGAGGATGCTCTTTCTACTTTCTGGATGTATGTGCCACAAGGGTTCAGAGAGGATATGAAGCACTAAATATTGAGAAACCAGAGCTGGAGAAGTCTTCCCTCAGGGCATAGTGACTCTTTATTCATATCTGTCTCTGCCCAGTACCAAGCATCGTGCCTTGTACATAATGAAAACTCAGTAAATATGTGTTGAATAAAAAAAAAAGTAATTGGGGTATATGCCATTTATTAGCTATGTGGCTCTAGGCCACACACTTAATCTCTTTGGACTTCAATTTTGATTTGTGGGTTTTTTTTTAATCCATAAAATGATGACATTTGGATTTCATGGCCTATTAAATTCCTCTAAAATCCACCACTCTATAATTCCATAATAACTTGGCCATAACAAAAAGAAATGAATGCTGAACTGGCAAAACCAAACAAAAGTCTCAACTAGAAGTTTTCTTTAGCTATTATATCTAGTCTCCCCAGGCATCAATATTAGTCCATTAGTCCAAGCATCAATAATAATCCAATACTCCTGGACCTTGGTGGGCCACCACTCTGGTGAGCCCTCCATTCATTTACTTGGAGGAAATTACACTGGGGTAAATTCAACATAAAATCACGCAACATGCTTCTGGTGTCTACTCCCAGTCAACAACACCAACATCTGTCCATGTCCATAACATTTGGGGTGTATTGTGTCTTTTTTGTTTGTTTAGCCTTCCTTTTCATCAAAGACATGAAATAAATCCTGGTACCATTTACCTTCACATGGATATTTTGAGATTAACTAAAATAGCATGAGTGAAACGTAGTAAGAATAAAAATTAAAACCATTTCTTTTTTAGTTCTTACTCTCTGTGATGCTAGGCATGATAGAGATATTACCTGCAATTCCTAAAACAATCCTGAAAGGATAATTTTCCTTTCCACTTCCTATAATTTTTTACAATTTATTTATTTCTGAGATCGAGAGAGACAGAGCACGAGTGGGGAAAGGGCAGAGAGAGAAGGAGACACAGAATCTGAAGCAGGCTCCAGGCTCTGAGCTATCAGCACAGAGCTCAATGCAGGGCTCAAACACACAGACGGTGAGATAATGACCTGAGCTGGAGTCGGATAGTCAACAGACTGATCTACCCACGTGCCCCTCCACTTATTATAAAACTTTGAGTTTTTGAGAGCTTTGTCCATTCATAATCATGCAATCAGTATATTTTGGAGTCATGATTTGAACCAGGTCTGTCTGTAGGGCTCTAAACTCAGCATACATTACAAGATTATTAAATGAAAATATTGTACTTTTTCATACTTTCAGAAACTTTAGTATTTGAGGAATGGCTGATGGAAGCTGGAATTACTTCTGAGAACTCCTTGGACAACCAGAATATAATCTTGTTTAGGTATGCTAACTAAGGTTTCAGAATTGTTGCTGGGCTTCTTGGAGGCTAAAGCAAGCAGCCAAAATTATAAAATTGTTTTGAAGTGTTTATCCTTCCAATTATTTTACTATAAAGTGAAAGAAAAGCTAAGCTCATGGCCGCGAGCCACATTTATGAAACAACAGAGGTTAAATGAAGTAGAGGAAAGAAATCAGTGGCCACATTTGAGCCTTGGTCTCATGAAACATAACTATCACCCACAATTTATACATAGCTTGGGTACTAATGGTGTCAAATTAATATCAGATAATCCAACACCCAAATGATAGATTTTGAAGTTAGTATCTCATTTAATTAGAACTAAAGTTACACAATTAAGCTGCCCCCCAAAAAAATATTTTAGTGTTTAATGCCACCTCTTTCTGGGGTCGAGAATTCTCAGGTTCAGTAGCTCCATCCTATGTTGGCTGACCTTCAACCTTCTGTGCGGCCCTAAACTTAATCACCATGACATCTGCCTTGCAGAACCTCTTATGTTGGAAATACCACCACCACACTTCTGGCGTCTTGTTTTCACTTCCCTTTGAATCGTGTGATGGACCTCTTGAAGTGGGGCCAGATGTGAGGAAGGACACAGCTTTTGAGTGGGAGCTTTTTTTCTGTCACTTTAGATGGGCAGTTCTAATATCAAAAGAGAGAAAAGAGGCTTTTACAGCTGAGACAGGGCAATAGATTGTGAAGCTAATTTCAAGTACTGCTGCTGATTAGGAACAAAATAAACCAAGCAGGACAGATAGGCTCTTTTCATTAGGTACCAGGGCTCTGCCAGAGGGAGTGTACCCAAAGTCTCCTTGTGATAATTAGGAAAGGACTGTCATTTTGCTCTCCACTTTAAGTTAAGCCTCTCCATGGCCTCAATCCATGCTGACTTGATCTTTCTCTTTCCAGGACTCCCAGCTACCATGCTCTCAAATTATGTGGCTTCTCTCTTCAGTGTTCTCAAAAACTATTTGAGACTTCACTGTTGTGAGTCTTTTTCATTAGAGGGTTAGCTACACATATAAGATTTATATAACCTTTGCCATTTTGAATTTAGCTCTTGGATTCTTGTGAACTGTCATTTTCAACTCACTTTTAAAGATAGAATTCATTCAATTCCATTTCATTCACATTCCTGGTAGAGGATATTAGCACTACGAAACATATCAATGCAACAATACTCAAGGACAGTATATATGTTTTTCTCATATCGCCCCCCCCCCCCCAGTTTCTAGATAGTGAATTAAATTTAAAAACTTATGTGAACTCTCCCAGTCTTATTTTATTGACCAAAGACACATTAGGGCAGAATAATCTATAGTTAAGTCTTAGGGAAGACAGAAGGCTGTCACCAACATATCTCAATCTCATTGAGATTGAGGCATTTTGGTATTGTTTTTTTAATGTTTATTTACTTCTGGGAGAGAGAGCATGAGCAGCGGAGGGGCAGAGAGAGAGGGGGACAGAGGCTCTGAAGCAGGCTCTGTGCTAACAGCAGAAAGCCAGCTGATGTGGGACTCAAACTCAGGAACTGTGAGATCATGACCTGAGCTGAAGCTGGACACTTAATCGACTGAGCCACCCAGGTGCCCCAAGGCATTTTGGTATTTAATGAAGTAATTGTGATTGAGTGGTTTTTACTACATAACTCTGCGCTGGTGGACTAATTACGAGCGGGTTTCCTAAGAAGTGAGAGAAAGTGCTTCCTGAAGAAGTCAAGTAATCCTCCAAGTGGTAAGCAGGACTGAGAGCTAAGAGTGTACCTGGCAAATTAGGTCAAAATCAGGATTTGCAGACTCTTGCTAATAGTTTACATGAGCAGCTGCAGGTAGGCGGAATTCTAAACACGCTCCTCAAAGATTCCCACTACCTGGTTATTCAATCAAACGCTAATAGAGGTACTGCTGTGAAGGGACTTTGCAGGCGGAAGTAGTTTTGCTAAATCAGCTGACCTAGACATATGGAGATTATCCTGAAAGAACTGAGTGGGCCCAAGGTAATCAGAGGAGCTCTTAGGGGCAGAAGAGTCAGTGAGAGAAATGCTGTGGAAGAGGGAGCAGGAGAATTCAAGGGTGGGAAGGACTCGACCCACTGTTGCTGGCTTTGAAGCCGGAGGAAGCCCCCAGCCAAGGACTGTGAATGTCTCTAAAAACTGACAATGACCTACTGCTAATAGCCAACAAGGAGAGAGACCTCAGTCCTCTAACTCTATAGAACTGAATTCTGCCAACCACCTGAGTGAACTTGGAAGCAGGTTCTTCCCCAGATCCTCTAGAAAGGAACACAGCCCTGCCCTCCTCTTGTGAAACCCGGAGCAGAGAGCCAGCAGTGCCTGGACTTCTGACCTACAGCCGAGGAGATCATAGATTGGTGTTTTAAACTGCTAAATTTGTGATTGTTATAGAGCAAGAGAACATGAATACAGAGACTGACACAAGCTTTATCACAATGTTTCCCTTGGCTCTGACTGTTTACAGCAAATAAAGTGGAAGATTTGCTGCAGGGAGCTCTTAACAGAGGCAATAAAGCCAGAAGGAAAAGGGTGCAGGGCTCCATTAACTTCAGGCTATGACAACACACCTGGAGGGGAAAACAAAACATGCAAAAGCTCACCCAAGCAGTGAATTCCCTTCATATTCTAATCTTCTATCGTTCCTTTTCTATTTCCCATTGGTAGCTTTAACTCTAACCTAACATAGACTCCCCTAAGATTCTCTCCACTGACCCACATGAAGTGATGGAGGAGGAATGCTGTGGGCATAATGGGGAGTAACTAGATAGGAGTATTAGGATTTGGGGAACGTGGCTTGAACTCCACACTCACAGCAACGGGACTCATCATTATTCCATTCCCCTACTCTGGTCCCTGTCCAAGCTTAACTTGGTGGGGGGTAGTTTTGGCTGTTTGGACCCGAGAGACCACCAGTTGTTTACTTTTCTCTAACATTGATGTCCTTCTGGAGTACAGTGGGGGGATCACTGGAAAGCAATAGTTTCTTACACGATTCCTGCTGGAGTTCACAAGAGCTACAAATACTAACTGGTCTCGACCAGTGCTTCTCAAGCTTTGAAGTGTATGTGGCCTGTGACTCCATTTCAATATCCAAACAAACTATCATTTGTGTGAATGCAAAAGGAAGTTATATTTGGACATGTAAAGATTCAGAAATACATCATTCATTCACCGTGTGCTCTTTCATAAAACAAAACAATATTGAGGAAGTTCTGCAGTCAAACAATAAGTGTACCAGAATAAAGAATTTAAAAGAGGAGGAAGCAGTGATGAGCAATAAACACATACAACTTATAGTTAAATCTAATTATGGTTGGTTTTGTATATGTAAGCTTAATGTGTTAATAATGATTTCTAAAATGAAAGGCATAATGTAAAATGGAATGAATAAAAGCATACATCTAAAATTCAGTTATTAAAATAAAAAATCAAAACTTGAATATGTGGGAAAGGGAAAGTGATTAAGAATTTGTACTTAAATTCTTTTTTTTAAGTTTATTTATTTATTTTGAGAGAGAGAGTGACTGAGGGAGGAGCAGAGATGGAGGGAGAGAGAGAATCCCAAGCAGGCTCCACGCTATCAGCACAGATCCCGATGCAGGGCTCGATCCCAGGAAACGCAAGACCATGTCCTGAGCTGAAATCAAGAGTTGAATGCTCAACTGACTGAGCCACCCAGGTGTACCTAAATCTTAACATAGCCTGGGAGATGAAAAGGTGTGTGTAGTATTTAATTGTTTATGCTTATGGGGAAAAATATTTTTAAATGTCTGCAAAAAATATAAAATCATTAGTAGAAGAGAAATAGCAACTTTTAAATCACAAGAAAATAATGATATTCATTTATGCATTCATTCATACAGTAAGTATTTATTGAGTACCCTTCATTCCGTGTGCTATATCTAATAGTAAACAAAATAGGCATGGCCCCTACCTTCATAGTAGTTACCATCTAGTATGAACAAAGGCATGAATTAGTAGTTGATTTTGGTTAATTTTGGTTGCATTAGTCTGGGTGCTAACAAGACAAAAATGAGCTCAGAAAAGAACTGACTAGTTGGTATGTAGGAAAAAAATAATTGAGAGTCTAAAGTTTGGATACTTGCAAGATGGAATCCCACCGTTTAAGAGATAAAGTTGTGACAATCTTCGAGGTGATACTGTTGAAACAGGTATAAAATTAAAGGTATGGCTGTCATACCCACTGTCAACCTCTATGACTCAGAGCAATGACCCAGTTAAGGTGTAGGACCTAATTCCTTTCAGTTGGATAAAATGGCTCCCCCATCTATGCTGAGTAATCCAATGTATCCCAGTTATGAGAAAGAGAAAAGAGACTTGGGGGTGTAAGAAAGCGAAGGTAGCAAATAGAAATATATCCTTAACAACGCTTACCACTGTTTCCTCTGATTTTGAGTGCTTCACTCTTCTCATACAAATGCTCTATTCACAGTAAAGCAGTTATCTTTATCCCTTAAGCCAGGTGCTTCTCATATGTAACATGAATATGAATCATCTAGGGATCTTATTAAAACACAGGTCTAGGGTGGGGCCTGAGATCCTGCATTTCTTTCTTTCTTTTTTAAAGTAGGCTCCATGCCCAAAATGGGGCTTGAATTCACATGATCAAGAGTCACATGCTCTACTGACTGAGCTAGCCGGGTGCCCCAAGATCTTGCACTTCTAACTTGCTCCCAGGTGGTGTTAATGTTGCTGGTTTGTGGACCGCACTCTGAGTAGCCAGGTTTCAGACTACTTTGGATGCTTCTGTTATACACTCTCTAGTAACTGGGCATCCACCTTTATAGCACTTCTTAAGTTTGTAATTAGACCTTAACTGCATGATTATTTGAACAACATCTGCTTCTCTCCCACATTCTGAGCTCCTTGACATCAGGGACTATACCACTGCTCTTTACCATGGCCTTCTTGTGATGAGGGTGCTCAATAAATATTAGCTGGATTAAAAAATTTATTTCTAGGGATTGTTCATATTTCTAGGTAAGTCTCAGAGACCCTGGAACTTTGCTGGAGATTGGCAGTTAGTGGCCCTTGAAATCAGTATGAAGTCTTTGGAAGGTGCTATGGTCTGATGGTGTCCCTCCAAAATTCAAATGTTGAAACCTAATGCCCAACGTGATGATGTTAGGAAGTGGGGCCTTTGGGAGGTGATTAGGTGGTGAAGGCAGAGCCCTTATAAACGGGAGTAGTGCCTTGCAAAAGAGGTCCCTAGCCTCTTCCACCATGTGAGAAGACAGTGAGAAGTCAGCAGTCTGCAAACAGGAAGAGAGCTTTCCCAAGAACCTGGTCACGGGGGCACCTGATCTCAGACTTCCAGCCTCCAGAGCTGTGAGAAATAAATTTCTGTAGTTTTTAAGCTACCCAGTCTGTGGTGTTTTGTTATAGCCCAAACAGACTAAGACAGAAAGGACATTTTGGCCATGAGGACTCCACTGATCCTTTTCTGGATATTGAGTATATATTAGCAAGTGTTCTAAGGACTGTTCCTTTTAGCACTAGGGCACTACAATGTCACATTGTCAGCTAGACTACTTGGTTAAAGCAGCAGTTGGTCTATGAGCACAGCCAAGCTCTTAACTTTTATATTTCTGAAGTTAATCTGGTTATTTCCAACATGGTCCATTTACTCACTGTATTAGTCAGGGTTCTTCAGAGAAATGGAACCAACAGGATATGTGTATATTTATGAAAGGGATTATTTATTTTATTTATTTTTTTATTTATTTAAAAATGTTTCTTTAATATTCATTTATTTTTGAGAGAGAGAGAAACAGAGATAAAGCATGAATGGGGGAGGGGCAGAGAGAGAGGGAGACACAGAATCTGAAGCAGGCTTCAGGCTCTGAGCAGTCAGCACAGAGCCTGACACAGGGCTCGAACCCACTAACTGCGAGATCATGACCTGAACCAAAGTCTGAGGCTTAATCAACTGAGCCACCCAGGTGCTCGAAGATAGATTTAGTTTAAAGCACTGGCTAATATAGTACTTAGCCTGGTGAGTCCAAAATCTGATGGGGGAGACAGGTAGGCTAGAGACTGAGAAAAGAGTTGTAGTCAGAATCCAAGGGCAGTCTGCTGTCAGGATTCCTTTTTGCTCAGCGAAAGTCAGTCTGTACTCAATCAAGGACTTTAAATGATTGATCAAGGCATGCCCACATTAGGGAGAATAATCTGCTTTTACTCAAAGTCCACTGATTCAAATGTAATCTCATTCAAGAAACATCCTAATATTTCATCAAATGTCTGGGCACTGCAGCCCAGCCAAATCGACACATAAAATTAACCACACACTCACCTTTTACATACTTAAGAACGATTGAAATCTCCCTAGTAACAATAACTACCTTAATAAACCAGTTATGAGATTTCTAAAGTAGGTCGGTTTAATATTCATTTGCGATTTGAGTTCATTTAGCACTGTTATTAGGACTTATTTTAAATAGCCAGAGCTGGCTCAGAGGGAAGAGGGTAACTTAATTACCTTCTCATTTTAAGTAATATTCATATTTCTTCCTTCCTCTATAGCTCCTTTTAATTTTCTGCTATAATTTATAGCATTATAATTAGGAGTTCTGATGATATACTTGAGGAAAGTGTGTGCTCATGGGTAAGTAGGGCCATTAATAGACCAGGAACTTTGGGTCCTGTCTGTTTCCTTCACATGACTTTGAAAGGTACAGATGCTCGGCTTTTAATACATGAATGATAAGCAGCTGCTTCAACTCAGTCACTGTTAGCCAGAAAAGGCCAGTCAGCTAAGCAACGCATTTGAAATAAGGACAAGGGCAATCCGAACTTCCTCATTGAGGACAGTTTTCCCTCTGGCTTGGCGTTTTACTTCCTTGAGGTGTGCTCCTCGGGTGACAGCTGTGAAGAGAAATGCTAATGATCATGTAAGGGCAGTAAAGTTGATGGCTTTTGCCTCTTGAGGAAAATGAAACAGATGCCTGTGTCTTCTTATGCTTCAGTCCTATGATCTAATGGAAGCCATTGTCCAGTATTAAATCTGGAGTATGCTCTAGTGGGTCTCACAGTCATGTGACGCTGAGGACAAAAAAGTGATGTCAGTGCTGTAGGATGGTGGTTATGAAAGATGAGAAGGGGGTCATTTGTATAATTCTCAAAAATGGCAGCTTCATTTTGTTTAGGTTTACAACAACTTTGCGATCTTGGCTGAGCCAGCTAGACTTGCTTTTGTTTCCCTTTCTGACAAGCAACATATTGCTGTACATTCTTAAGTATCTTGAGGGAGGAAGAAAAAGAGGGGTGAGGCTCAAGTGGCTGGGGACGGAATAGCCCCGTGGCAAAGTACGTGGGTTCATGTCTGCATCGGACAGGGTTGAAACAGGGAAGCAGAGACAGTGCAAGATATATATTAAGAGATGTGTTGCAAGGGATCGGATTGTGCATTTGTGGGACTGGTGAGAAAAGTCCAAAATCTGTAGGGCAGGCAGGCCATCAGGGAGGGCAGGCTGGCGCTCTTGGGGAGAACGGAAGTTGCTGTCTGCAGGCAGAGTTCCTGCCCTTCTCCGACACCTCAGCTCTGCCATGAAGACCTTTCAACTCACTAAATCAGGCCTTCCAGATTATCTAGGATAATCACGCTTGCTCAGAGTCAGTTCATTAGGGACTTGAACCACAACCACAAAACACCTTCATGGCAACATCCCAGATTAGTGTTTGATTCAGGAACTGAGGACTGTAGCCTGGCCAAGTTGACAAATCAAAAAACTATCTCAGTGTCCAAAAAGCCTGATCCTTTTCACTGTCTATACAACTTATGTCTCTGTGTTCCTTCCTTTGTAAAAAGGAGTAAGTTATGGTGTCTATCTCATAGGATTTTTGTGTGGATGAGATAGGGTTACCTGATCTAATACATGTATTGTGCAACGAGTCTGGCACAAAGCAGCAAGCAAGAAACATTCGACGTCATTGTTATTTAAGTAGTTGATACTTTTCCAAGCATTCTCATCTTATATTGAATTTCATGGTCATATCAAGTCTTTAAGCATGAGTTTTGTTTTTTTCTTTCTAAGATGAAAAACTGAAGTAGAGAAAATCTAAATGATTTATCACAAACCTATCTACTCTAGGTAATGCAACCGGGGCTAGAAAGTATGTTTCTTCTCTTCTGGTGCTTTTAATAACTGAGATAGCTGTGTCACTGTTAAGTCTTTCTGCCATTATCAACATAATGCTTTTCAGAACTTTAAATCATTTACACAAATACCAAAATAAACGATTCTTAGCTACCTATATTAGAAAACCCAAGGTTTGTCTGGATTCACTGCATCTTTTTAGATTTAAATGAAACTTGATTCAAACTCCTATCAATTTGTGATGGAAAACTCAGTGTCCTTGTCAATACTATTGGGAATTTTGAGGACTATTCTTAGCTTTGACTTCTATCTTCCTGTGTTTTCTCTCTGTGTCTAGATTTGAAAAACAGCCCCCTTTCGCTGATGCCTACCAAGGCACTTGAGTGTCGCTGGCTTTGTTGGATGGTAACAAAGTGGTTTTATACATTGCCACATTTTTCCTTTACCTCATTTCCCATATAAATGAATCTGGCACCATTCCCTCAGACTCTCCCCTTGCACACATGGCTTTGACTTTCTCTGTCCTCCTCTTCTCACTTTTCTTGCTGCTAGTCCAGTTTCCATATTGTCTCTGTAAATATTTTTGTTGGGTTTTGAATATGCCTTTGAGTGGAAGGAGGTTTGGGTGCTGAGGGTAGTTCACCCCTTTCCCACTCACATACTAAGCAAATTGTTTCCTGGTGTATTTTCTAAGCAAAATCTGTTTTCTTCCTAAAGGAATTTAAACAAACAACAAACATCAACAAGAAACCCCTCCTATTCTAATTATAAAGAAACCAAGAGATTGGTTTTCAGACAATGCCTGTATTGAGGTAAGAATGTTTCTACTGTGCCTTTCAAAAGAAAAAAAAAAAAACTCACAAAGATTGATTGGTAAAAAATAGCTAACAGCTATAGGCTTATTTTACTTCCTGTTTCAACCCTTCACTGACCTTTAGAAGATGAATTTCTTCTATGCTGTGTAACTGCTGTTCTGTGGAATCATCATTAATTATCGGGAGCTGCAAACAAAACCCGCCATGATGGATTATCTTCAGGATACAGCATAATTACTGACTCTAATCATCGACAGCTCTGGCATAGAGGTGCCAGATATCAGGACAGTAAGTTTTGTGTGTGTATTTCAAGAAAGTATTATAAAGCTCAAAGAAGAGAAAAGAGAAAGACTATTAGTATTAGCTGAGCTCAGTGGCCTTCAGCATGTGTTTTTGACTAATGATTAACAATGCACAGTAAAATCAGCAATGGTCACACCTTTCTTCGCCCTCTTCTCTTCTTCGTCCCTCTTTTTTCTTCTTTAATGAATGGAGGTTATAGTTTTTTTTTGCATAATAAACTTGGAAATATATTCTTTTCCCTGTGCTCAGAACAGAGCAGGAATAAACAAAAATAATGTTCTTATTTAACTCTGCATTGTATGTTGATATCTGTGCTCTGATGAACAATTCATGTGGAGTAAGTACATTTTTGTAACCTCATGAAAAAGTACAAAGGACATCTGCTCAAGTTTTCAAAAACCAGAACATCGGTGTGCTTCACATATATTAGAATTAATTGAAACTTTAGAATTAAGTGAAAGTTTAAGGAATACTTAAGTCCTCATGGTTGACCTTCAGAGTTCTCTTGTTTAAGAAAACTGATAATCCATTGGTCACTTTAGTGGCCCGTCTGTAGTAAACAGCTTAATCAAGAAGTAAGATATTTGTCTTCATTTTAGAGACAGAATTCCCTTTCTGGGTGCAGAGTGATGCTTACGAATTGGTAGGCTGTTATCTAAGAAAGAGGTGCCTATGAACCTCATTTGCTTTCTGAATAGTTCATTGATTTCACTAGCATCATTGACATGGTTATTGTTTCCACAGTTTCCATGAAGTAAAACACTCAGTGAAATCACATGGTGTATCTTTAATAATGTATGCCCTGTCACCTGGGTGGCTAAGTTGGTAGGATGTCTGACTTTGGCTCAGGTCATGATCTCACAGTTCAAGCTCACTACTGTCAGCATGGAGCCTGCTTCAGATTCTCTGTCCCCCCTTCTTTCTCTGTCTTTCCCCCCACTCACACTCCATCTCTCAAAAATAGATTAAAAAAAACATTAAATAAATGTATGCCCTGTCATGTATGTTTTTGACTTATTGTTAATAAATCCACATTAACACTGGTTACAATCTTTCTCTCTTTTCCTTCTTTCTTCCTTCTCCTCCTCCTCCTCTTTTTTAATGAAATAATTTCAATTATTGTATTTAATATAATTTGAAAGCAAATTCTCTACCGAATGTGAAAAGAAATGTAAACAATAATAGACTTATCTTCCAAAACTTTTTTGGTAAGAATAAAGTGTTCAGAAAGTGTGTGCTGAAAAATGGGCTTTCCAAGATATGTTTTGGGAATCAAACTCGTTTCCAAGGAAGTATAACTCTAAAATTATAATGCAGGAGATTTGACACACATATTTGGGGCACTATTCTTGAGGCCATCTCTCTTAATAGGAAGAAAACAAAACATGTGTATGTGCTTTGGGGCAGAAGACACAAACCAACACTAGCCTCAGTTCTGCCCTTTATGAGCTGTGTAGTCTTGAACAATTTACCTACTCTAAGCCTCACCTATGAAATGAGGATAATAAATGTACTTAATCAAAGGACACATGGAAGAGTTAAGGATTATGTAAAGTGATTATTACAGTGCCTAATGGACAGTTGGCACTAAGTAGATGCTCAGTCTTAATACTCTTTTTTTTTTTTAAATGTTTCTTTATTTTGAGAGGGGGCTTGGGGCAGAGAGAGAAGGAAAGAATCCCAAGCAGGATCCACACTGTCAGCACAGAGCCTGACATGGGGCTCGATCTCACAAACCGTGAGATCATGACCTGAGCCAAAATCAAGAGTCAGTTAGTTACTTACCTAACTGAGCCACCCAGGCACCCATCACTCTTAATATTCACTTTAAGAATAGCTTAAAGTGAAAAACATTATTGAATTTGATGGCTGTTGGAATGCCTCTTAAATTAGTAAGTATAAAATAGTCATTGTCTTAAAGACATGACTGTATACACACACACACACACACACACACCACCACCACCACCACTACCAACAACAACAACCCTGAAACCTATCAAGGTAGTGAGAACTATCTAAAAGCTTTTGAAGTCAATGGGAAGGAATTTATTTCTGAGAATATTAAATAAAAACAAATCAAAATATTATATCCTTCAAATTCATGTTGTCAAATAATATCAAGAGTATAAAAAATCTATGATCTAAAATATACTCATCATAGCATTATGAAAACACATGCTCTTAAAGTTAGACAGCTTGAGTTCAAGCTCTGCCCCTTGGAGGTTTTACTTGGGCAAACGACTTAGTCTCTCAGCATCGTATTTTCTTCATCTATAAAATGGGCATAATTATAGCATCTAATGTATAGAGTTGTTATGGGGATTAAATGGTTATTAACTATAATGTGTTTCTAACAGTAAAACACTCAATAAGTTCTTATTACTATAATTCTAAATTACTTTTGCTTCACCCTCATAGGCCAGAGAAGGAAAGCATATTGTGATTTTTATTCCCTACTCTCCTTCGGAAACAACATGATTGAAGGGTTTGCTTGTTTTCCTAAAGTCAATGACAGCATTGCTTGACATACTTGGCTGATCAGCAGAGTCAGACAGTGGTGACAGCTCACATTTGTGGGAAGTTCAGCATGCAGTTCAGAATATTTTATTGTTAGGCTGTCTGCAGAATTTCTAAAGTTCAAAATGGATAACACTAGAGACTCTGCCAGGGAAATTTATCATATAATTCAATATTAGTAGAAAATTTTTTACTTCAATGAAATCTGACCTAACTAAGAAAAAATAATCTAGTAACATGTAAGATAGCATCTGAAGGAAAAGTTACACAGAGCACCATGCAAAGGATTAGTGAACTAGAGTTCGGATTGATTTCGGCACGAGAAATAGAACTCTAGGAATAATTTTGTTTGGTTTCTTTTCTGTAAGAAGGTAGTGGTTCCATTGAAAACAAGTGCTTAAGCCTGAAAATTAAACAGAAGTATATTTACAGTGTACCCTCACAACAGAGCTGTTGTGTTGTTATAAAGCAGAGATTAAGAAATCTGAGCAAATGTGCATTTATTTTTGAATTATGCTGTTTTGACTCTTATAATTTATACTGAGTGAAGTCCACCAATCTGAAGAAGGTTAACTTTCCTTGGTTAATTCGAAAATATTTTAGTTGAAAATGGATGATCAGAACCGCTAAGAATACAAACATCTGATAAGTGTGTGTGCACGTGCACATGTGTGTTAGAGAGAGAGAGGGAATGTGTCTCCTTAACAAATATAGACTTACATCATCAAACACAATACATATCTGACAGGTTTGCCATCGTAATACCAGGACAGTTGTGCATATTAAAACTGTTTTCTAAGTGTGAATACAATGCCAGATAATGCAGGTCTGATCCTCCAAAAGCATATAGTCTAGTGAGGAAAACCTTAGTGAGAAATTACAGATTTTTACAACCCCTCTTGACAATCAAAACCCTAAATTATATTCCAGATCATGAAATTATCGAAAAGCTTTATTCAGGACTCTAGAAATGGAGGAGAAAATAATGGAAGATGTCAGAGAAGAGAAACCATTTGTAAAGTGTGTGCGTTTGGTGGGGGGTGGCGCACAGACAGCAAGGTAATTGTTTTCATTTTTCTCTGATAATAGACAGAAGTGCAAAATGTTGAAGTTAAGACCATAAAAAGGGAGTAAGACTGTAAAGAAAACAGACACAGAAGGTTAAGAGGAAAGTGCCATGTCTAAGCAGACAAAGGGCAAGATTTGTTGAAGAAAGTAGTGGGAGGTGGTCACTACATAAAATTTAAAGTAAGTGCAATGATGAGGGATGAGATGAGAAAAAGCCTTTAGACTTGATAGGAAAGAAGTAAATGCTGATCTTTGATGAGCAGGTGGTTTCAGAAGAGTTTTAAAACTAGCTGGATGCTGCCTGGGACTCAGCTAAAGTTGATTCAGGATAGGACTTGGAAGAATGGGTTACAGACCAAATATTTGAAAATCATAATAATTGAAAGAGAAAGAATTCATGGACGTTACAAAGGAATGAAAGCTCAATCAAGAAAAAGTTTCATGATTAGGAAACAGGAAACATTTTCATATTTGAAGGAGGAAGAAATGGTATCTATTGAATGGAATTGGCAGAAATAGTGACTTAAACTATGGAGTGACATTCTGGACTAAAAGGAAAATGTGAATTAAATATCCTTGTTAGAGAATAGGAGACAGAACTTACCCAGAAAGTGTAAGGAAGGATGTGAAAACATATTGAAAAGAATGGGAATCTAATAATGTGTCTTTCCTCATGAAACCCATGTCCTGGGTAGACAGCACAGTGTTTGTTTTTTTTTTTTTTCATGTTTATTTATTTGTTCTGAGAGAGAGAGAAAGAGAGAGAGAATGCATGTGCACGAACGAGCGTGGGATGGGTAGACAGAGGAGGAGAGAGATACAGTCCAATGTTGTTAACCAGATGTGTGGAATCCCTCACATTATCTGTTGCATGCCTGTGTTTACTGACTCTTCTGTGCCCTCTTGCTATGGGCACAGTAGCTCTCTTTCAACAATTTGGAAAGACCATGTTTTTCTCACTTCAGGGCTCCCACATACATTCTTATCCTTCCCAGAGAGATCTCTGTTCTTTTGTCTCCAACTAATGCAACACATCCTCCAGGTCTCAGCAAAAAGGGATTCTCTTTTAAGAGACATCTATCTTTCTTAATCTAGCACCCCAGGTAGAGTTTCTCTTTTTTACTTTTAAAGTACCCTGTTTTGTTTTGTTTTTGAGGAGAGCTTTTGGAATTATAATTGACCTCCACATTTGTGAGAAAGTCTGGGCATCGCTAATGACAACTGTAAAATGTGTATGACTGAGTACAATAGATTTTGGTGACAAAAGGATGAATAATCTTCATTCTTAGCTTGAGGGCCTTCTTTAAACATAACCTGGATGACGTTTCCAGTACTCCTGTGAAATATAGTGAAATGTTTTAAATTCTGCATTTCATGGAGTCTAAGAATTATAATATATCAGCATCTTTGTTTTACTGTTGCTCTGGGTCTGAACTAAAGCTGTGTTCTTCCAGAGGCTTTGCATTTATTTCTGCCACTCCCAACCTGATACCCCATGTCTCTGAGGTCTCTGGAACCATAATGGTGACGTGCATTCAGAGTTGCAAGTCTATGGGATCACTCTTTGTGGTTTGAATTCTCGGGGGAATTTTTTTTTTCCTCCTTCTGTCTGGTGATAAGATTGAGACATTCAAATTTAATTTTGTAACTTTCTGAGAGGTAGCTTTATTTCTCATTAATTTTACACTTTGATTTCTGGCTTTGTCTGAGGAGGAAAAGATTTCCTATTAAATCCCCCAAGCTTGATTTTTTTTTTTAATAGTAATGTGTCACAGTTGATGACAATCTATGGTGTATTAGATGTGATGGATTAAGGTAGTTTTTTCTCCTTCTTTTTGTTCACAAAGGCTACTTGTAAGAAATGAGTTAGCCAATTAGAAAGGAGAGTTTTCCTGTATTTATTTACCAGTAGAGAAAAATTATTTTTTGAGTACCTACTATATGCCAAGCACTGTTTTAGACACTGGGGACTGAGAAGGCAACAAACCAGACATAAATCCCTGCCCTCACAGAGTTTAATTCTAGTTCCTGTGCAATATGGTGACACCTGAAGTTGTTTGCAGGAAAATTTTATTTGTGTCACTAAGAACCAATGTAAATCGGGGCGCCTGGGTGGCTCAGTCGGTTAAGCGTCCGACTTCAGCTCAGGTCATGACCTCATGGTGCGTGAGTTCGAGCCCCGCATCAGGCTCTGTGCTGACAGCTCAGAGCCTGGAGCCCGTTTCAGATTCTGTGTCTCCCTCTCTCTCTGCCCCTCCCCTGTTCATGCTCTGTCTCTCTCTGTCTCAAAAATAAATAAACATTAAAAAAAATTAAAAAAAAAAAGAACCAATGTAAATCAATTAATTCTTATTTCAGTATAGCTTCTCTTTTGTAGAACTCCTTGCAAGTACAATTAAGTAAACATGTGATCATTTCTTTGATGTCTGTCCTCACTATAAACTCCATGGGTTCAGGTAATGAGGTAATACCTTCCTTGTTTGGTCCTATATTCTCTGCATCTAACGCAGGGCTGACACCTGGAGAGCACTTAATAAACATGGATTAATGAGTGAAGTGAACTTGCTAGAACATTCACCTGAAAATTAACTACGTTTTTTTTAATTAAAAAAAAATTTTTTTTTAATGTTTATTTATTTTTGAGAGAGAGAGCATGAACAGGGGAGGGTCAGAGAGAGACGGAGACACAGAATCTGAAACAGGCTCCAGGCTCTGAGCTGTCAGCACAGAGCCCGCCGCGGGGCTCGAACTCACGGACTGCGAGATCATGACCTGAGCCGAAGTCAGTCGCCCAACCGACTGAGCCACCCAGGCGCCCCTGAAAATTAACTAAGTTTTAATAATCATGCGAATGATTTTTATCAATTTTTATACTTTAAGGTGTCATAGAGTAAACTGGAGACTCCTTTTTTCCCCTTTTTTCATGAAAAAGCATTTAACTACTCATATCACAGTTCACATCAAAAATTACATTGCCATGCTTTCTTCTATGCTGTAGTCTTAACAAAAAATCTTTTCGGTTATATCCAATTCTTTAGATGCCATCAGAACTTTTACGCTTAACATAGCTCATTTCATTTTGTTTTATTTAACATTTAAACGATCATTTCTCATTTCTTTGCTTCATTGTCTTCTCTAGGGATACTATTATTCAAAGCCAATTTTCTACATTCTATTCTAAATGTCCATTTTTGTCTATGACATTAGCAGACATCTCTTTCCATTCTCTCCACATACAGGTATGTATTCAGATTTGTTTTCTATAACAACCTGTCTGAGTTGAGCCAGAGTTTCAAGGCTAAACAATGATTGAATTTTTATTTGTTTTATTGAGGTTTTAGTTCTCTGAACTTCCTGTTTATCTTGACCTATTCTTGTTTAATAGACATAATGACCTCTTTGATATCATTAAAGTTAAGTAGAAATTCTCTATTATTTTTTACTTCATTAAGAAAATATTTTTTAAGGAATAAGATTTTCTTTTAGGCCCTGAGAAATCTTTTTCATTCTTTTAAGTCATAAGTTTTTTGGATTTGATTTTTAGTAGTGATATGTGGCTTTTTGCTATTTGTTTATACATTAATATAATGCAGTTGACATTTTTTTCCTTTAGAAAACTCAGGAAACTGCTGAATAAAGTAGCTCACATATCTTTTTGAAAAAAGAGCACCTTCCTGGGCCCTGGTGTGGGGACAGATTGGGCATGGGGAATGCCACTCCTAACATTGTTCTCTCTGGTCTGAACACCAGTTGGATATTCCAGATAGATTTAGGGATGGAGTCCAAGTAGATTCGGCCTCTTTCTATAGCATGAAAATTGTTTGCTTGTGGGAAACTTTGAGATATAATCAATGGGAATTTTGAGATTTCTATCATAAGCTTTCTTCTTTCTGCTGAATTCCTATACACAGAGGACACTCAACAAAACACAATTGCTCTAGAAATGTTATGACCTCTATGGCATGTCTTAGGCCAAATAACATAAGGTATGCCCAACTGCTTTGTACTAAGAGAAATCTGTGCCTAGTAAAACACTTTAACTAGAGGCCTTTAATTCATAAAATAAGAGTTGACTCTTGAACAGTGAAGGGATTAGAGGCATTGGCCCCCTGCACAGTCAAAATCTAAATATAACTTTTGACTTCCCCAAAACTTTACTAATAGCCTACTGTTGACCGAGAACCTTACTGAAAACATAAACAGCTGAGTAACACATATTTTATATGTTATATGTATTACACACTGTATTCTCATAATAAAGTAAGCTAGAGAAAAGAAAATGTTATTAAGAAAAATCATAAGAAAGAGAAAACACATTTACAGTCCTGTAATGTATTTATTGAAAAAAATCCACTTGTAAGTGGACCCATGTGGTTCAAACCTGTGTTGTTCAGTGGTCAGTTGTATACACAATATACCCAAATATAAGATCATCCTGATAATAAGACAATCCCATTTTGTCAAATGATTCATTCTAATAACTTGAAAGCATAAATGTTCAGAAATAACCACACATCTACTCTTAGTATTTAATTTATTTATTAGGTTTATACATATAAATCACTTCTATAAAATATACTCTAGAAGAATTGCTGTGTTTGTAGTTATCCAGAAAAAAGTTTCATAGAAATTCTTCATATACACATTCAACTTCAATTTCTTTATTATCTCTAAAAGCCATTTGTGAGTTTTCTTTTTTTTTTATCATTTAATTTATTTCTTAAATTTACATCCAAGTTAGCTAGCATATAGTGCAACAATGATTTCAGGAGTATATTTCTTAATGCCCCTTACCCATTTAGCCCATCATCTCTCCCACAACCCCTCCAGTAACCCTCTGTTTGTTCTCCATATTTAATAGTCTCTTATGTTTTGTCCCCCTCTCTTTTATATTATTTTTACTTCCCTTCCCTTATGTTCATCTGTTTTGTATCTTAAAAAATTTTTTTAATGTTTATTTATTTTTGAGAGACAGAGAGAGACAGAGCATAAGCAGGGGAGGGGCAGAGAGAGAGGGAGACACAGAATCTGAAGCAGGCTCCAGGTTCCAAGGTGTCAGCACAGAGCCCGAGGCAGGGCTTGAACTCATGAACTGTGAGATCATGACCTGAGCTGAAGTCGGTGCTTAACTGACGGAGCCTCCCAGGCACCCCTGTTTTGTATCTTAAAGTGCTCATATAAGTGAAGTCATATTTATCTTTCTCTGAGTGACTTATTTCTGTTAACATAATACCCTCTAGCTCCATCCATGTAGTTGCAAATGGCAAGATTCCATTCTTTTTGATTACTGAGTAATACTCCATTATATATATATATATATATATATATATATATATATACACACACACACACATATATATGCCACATTATATATATATATGTATATATATGTATATATATGTATATATATGTGCATATATATATACACACATACACACCACGTCTTCTTTATCCATTCATCTATCAATGGACACTTGGGCTCTTTCCATAATTTGGCTATTGTTGATAGTGCTGCTATAAACATTGGGGCATATGTGTCCCTTTGAAACAGCATACCTGTATCCCTTGGATAAATACCTAGTAATGTAATTGCTGGGTTGTAGGGTAATTCTAGTTTTAATTTTTTCAGGAAGCTCCATACTGTTTTCCAGAGTGACTGCACCAGTTTGCATTCCCACCAGCAATGCAAAGAGATCCTCTTTCTCCACATCATTGCCAAGCTGTTGCCTGAGTTGTTAAGGTTAGCCATTCTGACAAGTGTGAGGTGATATCTCATTGTGGTTTTGATTTGTATTT
Organism: Panthera onca; assembly: GCF_046562875.1. NCBI lineage: Eukaryota > Metazoa > Chordata > Mammalia > Carnivora > Felidae > Panthera > Panthera onca. The sequence goes on along the minus strand of NC_138342.1, from coordinate 149,185,815 downwards.
CCCTGATGATGAGTGATGTTGAGCATTTTTTCATGTGTTGGTTGGCCATAGGGATGTCTTCTTTGGAGAAATGTCTATTCATGTCTTTTGCCCATTTCTTAACTGGATGATTTGGTTTTTGGGTGTTGAGTTTGATAAGTTCTTTATAGATTTTTGGATACTAACCCTTTTTCTGATATGTCGTTTGCAAATATCTTCTCCCATTCCATCAGTTGCCTTTTAGTTTTGCTGATTATTTCCTTTGCTGTGCAGAAGCCTTTTATTTTGATGAGGTCCCAAAGGTTCATTTTTGCTTTTGTTTCCCTTGCCTCCAGAGACATGTTGAGTAAGAAGTTGCTGCAGCCAAGGTCAAAGAGGTTTTGCCTGCATTCTCTTCAAGGATTTTGATGGCTTCCTGTCTTACATTTAGGTTTTTCATCCATTTTGAGTTTATTTTTGTGTATAGTGTAAGAAAGTGGTCCAGGTTCATTCTTCTTCATGTCGCTGTCCAGTTTTCCCAGCACCATTTGTTGAAGAGACAGTCTTTATTCCATTGGATATGCTTTCCTGCTTTGTCAGAGATTAGTAGGCCATACTATTGTGGGTCCATTTCTAGGTTTTCTATTCTGTTCTATTGATCTGAGTGTCTGGTTTTGTGTGAGTACCATACTGTCTTGATGATTACAGCTTTGTAGTATAGCTTGAAGTCCAGGATTGTGATGCCTCCTGCTTTGGTTTTCTTTTTCAAGATTGCTTTGGCTATTCGGGGTCTTTTTTGGTTCCATACACATTTTAGGATTGTTTGTTCTAGCTCTGTGAAGAATGCTGGTGTTATTTTGATAGGTATTCCATTGAATATGTAGATGCTTTTGGTAATATTTTAACAACATTTGTTCTTCCCATCCAGGAGCATGGAATCTTTTTCCATCTTTCTGTGTCTTCTTCCATTTCTTTCATAAGATTTCTATAGTTTTCATTGTATAGATTTTTTACCTCTTTGGTTAGATTTATTCCTAGGTAATTTATGGTTTTGGGCCACTTTTGAGTTTTCTAACACAGAAGTAGAACATATCATCACTGGACAATTAACTGAGCCATTTATTTTTTTATTAAGACAGTTTTCTTTTTAAAATTCACTCTGTGAATACCTATCTCCTCCACATAATCATTTAGTGTCACACTTTGCATGTCATCTTTAAAGGTTTTATTTATAATAGCATTCAATACTTGGAATTGAGAAGCTGCACACCCAGAGATAATGACTATAATCCATGAAAAATTTCTTTATTCCCTCCCTTTTTTAAAAATGCATTTCTTTGGATGACATCTGGGCATCCCAAACTGCCACTTATTGAAATTATTTCAGGCTATTGTGCTTCCTCTGTTTGCCCAAAATAAACTTGAGTATTTGACTTGTAACACAAAAACTTTGTGGGGATTCAAATACCACTTAACTCCTCTGTTATTTTTTTTGGAAAAAATATCACCTTATATTAAAGTATAGGGTAAAAATAAACTTAATTGGTATGCCAAAAAATGGTTGCCAAATTACTCCGAAAATTGTCAGTCATTACATTAGAACTTGAAGCTATAATTTTAATCTCCTTCAGCCATCCGAGCTAAGTTGTGGTTATCAACTGCAAACCTTTGAGAAGAAGAGTAAGGGTCAGCCCCAATAATGAACACAGAGTTAAGGACTTTGGTAAAGTGTTGGACAGATGACTTAGAAGAGAATGACCTAATTCTGTGTCAATTATTTATCAGATGACATCCTGAAGTAGTCAAAGCAAAGGCCCAGAATGCAAATACCAGCAAAGCTAGCAAGGATGTTAGCTGGAGAAGGACAGGGATTTTTGCCCGATGTGTACACACTGATATTCTCAGCGCCTACTTCTATGCCCCCATGATGATGACTCAGCATATATGGGACCATCCACTGAATGAATAAAGATACCATATTTTAGATAAGTTCCGATTCTTTTCGCAGTTAAAATTGTTTTAGGGGCGCCTGGGTGGCTCAGTTGGTTAAGCGGCCGAGTTCGGCTCAGGTCATGATCTCACGGTCCGTGAGTTCAAGCCCCGCGTCGGGCTCTGTGCTGACAGCTCAGAGCCTGGAGCCTGTTTCAGATTCTGTGTCTCCCTCTCTCTGACCCTCCCCCGTTCATGCTCTGTCTCTCTCTGTCTCAAAAATAAATAAACGTTAAAAAAAAAATTAAAAAAAAATTGTTTTAGATCCTGGGGTACCTGGTGGCTCAGTTAGTTAAGCGTCCGACTCTTGATTTCGGCTCAGGTCATGATCTCACGGTTTGTGGGTTTGAGCCCCACTTCAGGCTCTTCATTGACAGTTTGGAGCCTGCTTAAGAGTCTCTCTCCCTCTTTCTCTGCCCTTACCCTGCTCATACTCTCTCTCTCTCTCTCTCTCTCGCTCAAAATAAATAAATAAACTTAAAAAAAAATGTTTTAAATCCAAGTTCTAAAATTGTTTTTAATCCTTGTTTGAATTCTAATCCTACTTTTATAAGTCATGTGACTTTGGACAAGCTAAACTTTAGTTTTCTCATGTATAAAATAAAAATTCTAATGATTCATATTCTTTTAAATTTAATCTTTATTTATCTTTGAGAGAGAGAGAGAGAGAGGGCGCGAGTGGGGGAGGGGCAGAGAGAGAGAGAGGGAGGCATAGAATCTGGAGCAGGCTCCAGGCTCTGAGCTGTCAGCACAGAGCTCGATGCAGGGCTCCAACCCACAAGCTCTGAGATCATGACCTGAACTGAAGTTGGATGGTTAACTGACTGAGCCACCCAGGTGCTCCTCTAATGATTCATATTCTTAAAAGATTTTATTAAAAGATAAATTATCTAACATACATAAATAATATATAACATTTAGTACCATGAGAAAAAAAGGTTACCGTATCCCTAGGAAAAGATTGGTTTTTGGCCATACTAAGTAATCACCCAAATTTCCTCAATGATAAATGGCAACTTGCTTTAATAACTGAACTTCTGAAACGCAGGGCATCAGCAATAGCCTTATTATTGTAAACATCAGTCAATTCGCAGCAACTAATAATTCAGTAATTCAGCTCCTAAAAGTTCATGAGTCAGCCAGTCTATCTCCACTAACAGAGCTACATAGCTAAATTAGGTCAACCAAGTCCCTAGACATGCCAACTTCGAAAAATCCACCAATCTGGAGTCCCACACTTCCCTAAACCCAGTAAGATGAGCTTTCTGCTGTGCTCATAGAGACTGTCTTAAATAGTTCTCTCCCACATGGCAAGCAACAAACTCGGCCTTTATTATTTGTTTCAGATATTGAATAGTGGATGTTTCCTTGACAAATGTCTGACATATGGGAAACATTCAATCAACTTAATAATCTGTTGCTGCTTCTGCTTCTGCAGTTATTACTATTAACAATTACATTAATATTACAGAGTGCATTGAGATTGCCCTGACCTCTTCAGTAATCAGGCAAAAACATTTATTTAAGAAAAAGAATTAGGAAGAAGTGATCTGGGATTTTTTGTCAGTCAGTTTGAGAAAACTTTGTTATGTAACCTAGAGCTGTGGTGGGAGAAGAGATGCTTAGCATTATTAGTTTTTAGAAAAAAAACATTCAAAGTTTTATAGCTAGAAGAACTATGAAGTTCTTGTCAGACCAGATTGGGGTTCTTGAGAAATTAATCTGTAAAATATGAGAGATGATTAACTTTCAACATATTAAAAGAGCGAGCCTAGGCCTAGAATGGATCCCTCCCCCCACTTTACTGTGAGGTGGAGAAAGTTTTATATATATCCACTCCAACCCTTCCCTAACTTACCCCCAAACCCTCAGCAATGAAATGAAGAGGAGTATTAGAAATTCATGTGGCCTTTGCTTTGCACTTTTATTCCAGGTGATATAATAAATAAAAACTCATGAGTCACTTTGTAATCAAAACTGGGATTTATCTCTGATCTGTTTCCTTTGTATTACCTTTTAGAAAGCATATGGAAAAGTCAGATGTAATTTCAAATTTTGATCTAACCCTATGAAGCCTCTCACCAGGTCCTATATTTCTAAAGCCTACCTGGCATTTTAGATTTGGGTGGAAGGAGATGGTGGTGGGCATTCTTGACCCTAGAGACCTAGAATCTTTCCTGAGATATATTGTATTGTGGTTAAACAAGGAATAAGCCCTCCTAATTTGGCCCTACTTGAGAAACTTTGCAAGGTGGGTTTACAGCTCTGACTTCCTCTTTACATATAATTGTGCTATTAAGAGATCACTCAAAATTCTGATTTTCATTGTCATCTTAACTTCCAAAGAGACAAATTAACTGGAATTAATTTGAATAAATGCTTATGTAGAATAACTCCTCCTTGTAATTTTCTAATGTCATGATTTGTATTGACTAGAAACATTCTTTTTCACAAATCTAAAATGATAATTTGAATTTCTAAATATTAACAGTATGTTGTTAAACAATATGATTGATTGAAGCTATCAGCATAGCGTTTCACAGCTTTATTTGAAAAGGGCAATTTTAAGATTTTTTTAAAATCCAAAACATCATTGTTCTGATACTTGAAAGTCTATATAAAAAACTCTGAAAACAAAATGATTTTGCCACAAGTGTGTTAGTATATGTGTATTAAAATCAAGTATATCAATTAAATACTGTATTATATAAAATTAAGTATAAAGAAGAATATATGGTACTTATCATTATAAAACACAAGGGCTGATTACAAGGACAATATATAAAAGTCAACTATGTTTCCATATAGTAGCAACAAACAATTAGAAAATAGAAACAAACACTATTTAACAATATTGTTAAATTATGATTAAATACCCAGGAATAAATCTACAAAAGTTGTGAAGCCCTCTCCACTCAAAACTATAAAACACTGCTGAGTAAACTCAAAGAAGATATACATATGTTCATAGATCAGAGAAGCATACTGTGTTTAAAGATCAGAAAACTCAATATTGATAAAATCCAAATTATCCTCAAAGCTATCTATAGATTTAATACAATACCCCAAATAATCCTAGTCTTTTTTTTAAATTTTATTTTGTGGAAAATGAAAACCCGATTCTAAAATTTATATGGTAATATAAAAAAACTTAGACTGGCCATGACAATCTTGAAGGTTAAAAACAAAGTTGGAGGGCTTATACTACAAAATATAAAGACTTTCTATAAAACTGTAATAATTAATACAGCATGGTAGTGGAATAAAGAAGTATCATTCTAATGGATTCCAATGGATTCCACTGGACATTAGAGTCAAAAATTATTTCTATATACATAGAGTCACCAAATTTACAAAAACAGGTACTACTGCAACTGGATGGGGAAGAGATACCTTCTCAATAAATAGTCCTGGATCAATTGGATATCTTTATAGAAAGAAAGGAACCTTTATTTCTACTTTCTATCACACACAAACATTGTTTATGAATCATAGTCCTACCTATGTGTTAAAGAAAAAACAATAAAGCTTCTAGATAAAAACAGAAGATAATATCTTCATGCTCTTTGGGTAATATATTTTTTAAAGAGACAGTAAAAGCATTAACTATAAAATAAAAGATTAAAAAATTGGCCTTTAGGAAAAACAACACCTTCTATTTATTAAAAAACACAAGAGAATGAAAAGACAAGACACAGTGGGAGAAAACATTTGTAATTCAACAGTGGATTGGACTCATTCTTGCAAGTTATAGAGTGTTCCTGCAAATCAATAAAGGGAAGCTTCAGATAAACCCAACTAAAAATGGTCAGAAGACTTGGAACGGACACATTACCACTTGGTATCCAAATTTCCAAGTAAGTGGATGAAAAGCTGTGCAATATCATTAGTCATTATGAAATGCAAATAAGAATGTGATACTAGCATCCACTACAGTAGCTATTGTGATGCAAGTGAATTTGCAGAGCAACTGGAGCTCTTATATATTGCTAGTGGAAGTACAATTGACAGTCTATGAATAACTGCCAGTATCTTGTAAGCTAAACACATGCCTATCACATGATCTAGCAAATCCTGGAAATGATTGCAACAAAAGGCATATACAAAAATATTCAATGCAGTTTACCCAAGTAAAATATTCATCAACAGTAGAACAAATATATTGTGGCATATGTACATATTGTAATATTACAAAGCAGTTAAAAGAACATCAGCTACATGCAATACCTGGATGACTCTCACAGACATAAAAGACTATGATTCTATTTATTGGAAGTTCAAGAACAATGAGTGCTCATTTATAGCAAGAAAAGTATCAACCTTTGGAGGCTATTACTTGGTCAGGGGCAAGGAAAGCTTTCTGAGGTGCTGGATATGTTCTATGTCTCGGTGTTGATGGTGGTTGCCATGGACGTGTCTGTGTGTGTGTGTGTGTGTGTGTGTGTGTGTGTGTGAGTGTGTGTGAAAATTCAGAGCTCAATATACATATATATATGCTTTCCTGAATACATTCTATAACTCAATATCAAAACCACACAAACACATAGAAATCAAACCAATATGATGTCACTACACATATCCCATTATAACTAAAATGAGAAAGACAGAAAATACTATGTGTTGAAGAAGGTAAGGAACAACTGGAAGTGTCTTATATCGAGGGTGGGTGTATACACTGGAACAATTGCTTTAGAAAACAATTTGGTAATATTTACTAAGATGAACATAAGCATACTTTATGACCAGCAATACTACTGCAAGGTATATACTCAAGAGACATGTTCACCAAGTGACATATACAAGACTGTTCATAGTAACATCTGCTATAGTTATAAACTGTGGTATATCCATATAGTGCATTATTTCAGATGAAAGAGAATGAGTGAACTATAATCATATATAATGACTGAATAAATATTACAAAGAATGTTAACCAAAAATGTCAGATGCTGAAGACTACATACTGTATAATTACATTTATAAAAATTCAAACAGACAAAACTAATCTATGGGATTAGAAGTCAGGATAGTGACTATTGTTGAGAGTGGGAGAGGCAGCAGCTAGACAAGAACTTTAGGGAGATGTCTGGTGTGCTGGTAATATTGTGGTTATTGATCTGAGGGACAGTTTCATTTATATTCACTTGTGAAATATATTCAGTTTGTGAAAACCCACCAAATACCATTTGGTATTTGTAAATACCAAATCATGTATTTACATGATTTGTGCATTTGTCTATATGTATATATTTTTTATTTAAAATGTTTTTTAATGTTTATTTATTTTTAAGAAAGAGACACAGAGTACGAGCAGGGGAGGGGCAGGGAGAGGTGGGAGACACAGAATCTGAAGCAGGCTCCAGGCTCTGAGCTGTCAGCACAGAGCCCCACATGGGGCTTGAACTCACAAACTGCGAGATCATGACCTGAGCTGAAGTTGGACACTTAACCAACTGAGCCACCCAGGCTCCCCTATATGTATATATTCTTTGATGGAAAGTTTACTTGAAAAAATGCAAAGTCTCCTAAGGTACCATATTCTATTTAAATTCTGTTCCAATTTTAACTTGATTAATGCAACAGATGTGCCCCTATAATTAATTAAATCATAGTTGCAATCAAAGTCATTTGCTTATTGATTTATGTGATCATTTTCAAGGTGCTTTATCTTCATTTTCATTGACCTTCAATTGACAGAGACCTCAAACACTGCAGTTTGGGTGACTATTACTCCTCATTTTTGTATCATGAGGCTCCCAGTGAATTTATAAGGCATCAGCGGTAAAGAATCTTTAAAAAAAAATCTTTAAGGGGTGCCTGGGTGGCTCAGTGAGTTAAGTGTCCAACTCTTGGTTTCAGCTCAGGTCATGATCTCACCGTTGGTGGGTTTGAATCCCCTGTTGGGCTCTGTGCTGACAGCTGAGAGCCTGGAGCCTGCTTCGGATTCTGTGTCTCCCTCTCTCTCTGCCCCTCCCCTGTTCATGCTCTCTGTCTGTCTCTCAATAATAAATAAATGTTAAAAAGAATTAAAGAAAAATAAAAAAGCCTTTAAAGTAACCAAACGTAACTGCTGGGTAAAACTGGATTATTGGATATGTATTTTTTTTCTTAAGCAAGATCTATTAAATCATACAATGAAATTCTGCTAGTTGGAATACACTACAGATATTATATAATTTACCTTTGTATTACTAAATAAATAATCTGAGGCTCAAGAAAATAAGTGACACGCAAGAGGCTTGTTATTTATTCATTAATTTTCTCGTACGCTGAAATATGTTTTGAGCATGTATACAGTCCCAGACACTGCATTAGTTACCTTAGATATATTAATGAAGAAGATGAATAAAAATCTCTGCATTATGAAACTTAAATTCCAGATTTGGAAGACAAACAATAAAGAATAAATATAATTAATAAGTAAGTTATGTGATATGCTAAATAGTAATTAATGCCATGAACAATGGAAAAGTCCAGATTGAAGATCACAGGATGGGGTTGGCAGAGCTCAAGAATAGTATTAAATACGATTGTTAGTGAAGGTCTCATTGATATAATGAAATCTAAGCTGCGTCTTGAAGAAAGTGAAGAAACTAATCATGAAGATATTGAAAGAAAAGCCTTCCAGACGGAGAGAGTATAGCCAGCACCAAGGCACTAGAGCAGGAATGTGGCTAGTAAGTTTCGGGAATAGTGGAAGACCAATGAAGATGAAGTGTAGTAAGCAAATGTGAGAAGAACAGAAGTGGGTCAGAATATCGTGGGGTACGGAGTAGGGCCCAGATCACGCAGGCCCTTTAACCCATTATAGAAACTTTTATTTTTAGTCCAAGAGTAATGTCAAGCCATTGAAGTGTCTTGACCAGACAATCATTCCAGCTTCTGTGATGAGAACAGATTATAAAGGGCAAGGGTGGAAAGAAGGAACCTCTTAGGAAGCTATTGCAGTAATCCAGCCAAGAGTTGATGAAAGCTTATTTCATGATGTAGCAGTGAAGATGATGATAGATGGTTGGATTTTGAATATATTTTGAAAGTAAAGTTACATGATTAGGAAATCAGTAGATTGGATGTTGGCTGTTAGATAAAGACAGGGTCAAAGATGATTCCAAGGTTTTTGTTTATTTGATCAGAGCAAAGCACAGATGGTAAAATAAAACAACTGGGGCTTGAGATGGAGCAGCTTTGCAAGAGAAAGTTCAGGAGTTCAGTTTTGGACATGTTGACTCTGAGATGTTTATAAGACATTCATGTAGAGCTATCAAGACTATAAGATAGATACACCTGAATTTTAAGAAATAAGTCTGGGCCAGAGATACAAATTTTGGAGTTGCCATATATTATGGGCTGAATTATATATCCAATTCATATATTGAAGCCTGGTACCTCAGATTGTTACTATATTTGGAGATAGAGCCTACAAGAATGTAATAAGTTAAAATGAAGCCATTAGTGTCCTAATCTAATATGTATGTATCCATATAATAAGGGGAAATTGAGGCATACAGGGAGACACCAGGTGTGCACAGGCACAGAGAAAATACCCTCTGAGGACACAGTGGGAAGGCAGTCATCTGCAAGCCCAGGAGAAAGGCTTCAGAAGAAACCAAACCTGCTGACACCTTGACTTTGGATATCTAACTCTTTCCAGAATTGTGAAAAAATAAATCTCTGTTGCTTAAGCCACCCAGTCTGTGGTATTTTGTTATGGCAGTCCTAGCAAACTAATACACCATCAAAATGGCATTTAAAGGCATGATTGAATGAGATTGTCAAGAGACTGAGTGAAACCCGAGGCATTCCAATGTTCGGAGGTTGGAATGAGCAAAGGCTATAGAGGCCGAACAACTAATCAAATAGGAGCAAAACAGGGAGAACGTTTTCTTTGGTGGTAGGCGAACCAATTGTGCTATGTGGGAGACAAGGTTCAACTGTGATAAATGCCACTGCTAGGTCAAGTAGGAAGACATTGAGAACTAATAGTGCATTTTTGATGTAACGAATTAGAGTCGATTTGAGAGGATGAAAGGAGGGAAATCAAAGGCAGTAACTATAGAAAACATTTTTGAGGAGTTTTACTGTAAGGAGGAGCAAAATGGTGGGGTGCTAACAGTTGGGGAAAGAGGGATCAAAGATATTTTTAAAGCTAAGAGTAATAACATTTAAGCTGATGGCAAAGATCAAACACACAAAATTTTGATGATGTAAAAGAAAAACTGCTGGAGTGACATCCTTGAATAGGTTCAGGATGAGATTGTATGCAAGATATTAGGGCATAGAAAGTTCATCTATGGTAATGTTGGGGGCGGTATATGTGAGTGCAGGTTCTGGTAAGTAGATGTCATGGTCAGAATTGGTTAGTGGTCTCATGTGATTGCTTCACATTTTGCAATATGAAGCAAGGTCATCAGCTGAGAGAGGGAATGGAGAAAGAAATATTGGAAGTCAGAGCATAGAAGAAGCTGTGAAGTAGTTATAAAGTAATAATAAACCAGAAAGTTATAGTATAGTCACTTAACAATATTAAAGATTGTCTTGAGGTTATAGACAATATCTTGAGAGAGACCAGTCTGCTTGCTTGTATGCTTTTATTCAACAACACTCAACCACATGGGTCTAGGCAGGAAGTCGGTGAAGAGTTACGGTTTCAACAAGAAAGTACAATGAAGCAAGAACAGAGTAAAGGAGCTGAGGGTGTGGGCAAGGGAATCATTATAGTGATAGAGCACCGAATTTAAGCCAAATGAAGAGGGAAATAAGAACACTGAGATGCCAAGGATAGGGAAACATTGGAAAGACCCTCAGAATGGAGGTCCCAGTAGGGTGAAAGCGTTTTGAATCACCGTTTGGTAAATACGGTAGTAATAATTGTTTCAGACAAGAATCATCAATAGATGCTAAAATTCATGGACAAAAATACATGATGAGAAACAGCATATTTATAGTCTCCTCTTCCCACAAGATACTTATTAATTACAAAGGAAAAATACTAACTTTACAGTGCAGCAATCTTCAGGTACCAACTTGACTAAATGATCAAAGTTAATATCAACACTAACGGGACAAATCAACACTAGGCATCACCTGATATGATACACTGAGAAGTGTGTAACACCAATTCTGTGCTGTTATTTTGAAAACTGCATACCCTGATTTTAGTCATAAGGAAATATCAGACAAATCCAACTTGAGGGACATTTGATAAAACAAAAAAGGTCAGTAGTCTTGAAAAGGGTTAAGTTCATAAAACTCAAAGATAGAAGGAAGCACTGTCCCAAACTAGAGAAGACATGACAAATAAATGTATTATGGGATCTTATATTAAATCTCAATCTGAAAACACATATTAAATTATATATATATATATATATATATATATAATATAGTATTATATATATTAGTGATACATTTATATATTATATATATATATATATATATATATATTAGTGATATATTTTGGTGAAATTGAACAAGGTCTGTAGATTAGTTAATAATATTGCTTCAATCTTAATTTCTTGCTTTTGATTATTGTACTTTGGTTGTATAAAATATTAACCTTTGAGGAAGCTAGTTGAAGAACATATAGTAATTATTTTTAATTTTTTTGCAACTATTTACAAGTCTGAAATTATTTCATAATAAAAAGCAAAAAACCAAAAAGTTTCCCTGGTTGAGGTACCAGAGGGAAAGTTCTGGAAAAATAGGAGCTGGTCAGAAAGTGGGATGCAGGCAGTAGTGGGTTGCTCATAAAGCTAATCAAGCTTGAGTTCCAGGGCCCCTCGTGTTCAGATGCTTCCCTGGGACACGGGATATAGCAATATGCTCATAGGACATATGCTTTTGCAATATTCATGAAAGTAAACTATTTGGGCCATGATTAGTTAAGACTTCTGTTGGAAAATCTAACTGTTTTCTGCCACACTTGCACTTTTGTTGGATAGAAGTGGAGTGGCCACAGGCATTTTTGAGATCTGACCAAGAGAAGCTGACTCCAGGATACATTTGAGTTTGTGTTTAGTGATTTTACATATGTGTGTGTGTGTGGACTTCAATCACGTTTTTGTATAGTTAAGTTACTGCTAAAAAGGCTCTGAGAGACAAAAGAGCCACTAGAAGACTCTTTATATTGCATGTGTAATATATGTAATATATATCATATACATATAAGATATATAATATATACAGATATAGGTTATATATTTATACATATTTATATTTATAATGTTAATAATATCCAATATAATACATATTTATATTTTAATATATTTGTAATATGTCATTATATAAAATATATAACAATTATATATTATCGATCATTTATTTATCTATATCTATATAGATAATTTATCTATATCTATATATATACACACACATATACATACACATATACTATATATACATATAGATCATACACACACACACACACACACACACACACACACATACACACACACACGAGATGTTTTCCTCTGGTTCCTGACACAGGGCTCCTGAAACCCTTATAAATTCTGAAGTAATGAGCACTAAGAACATCTTTTGTTCTAATATTTGGTCTTTGATCCCATCCCTGACACAGAGCTCCTAATACCCTTGGAAGTTCCTAGGTGATAGAAATGTCTTTTGTTCTAATGAGGGCACCCTGGGTGGGCTCCTGGATGGGGACTGGTCATCAGAAAGACCAAGCCATGATTAGAAGCTTAGAATTTTTAGCCCTACTCTCCATTCCCCTAAGAGGAGAGAAGAGCTAAAAATGGAGTTAAAAACTGATTACGCCTATGTGAGGAAGCTTCCATGAAAGTCCCAATAATATGGGGTTTGGAAAACTTCCAGGTTGGTGAACACATCCACATACCAGGAGAATGATGGACTCCAACTCCATGGGGACAGAATCTCCCATACTTGGGACCCTCCCAGACTTCACTCTATGTATCGCTTCATCTGGTTGTTCATCTATAACATTTATTATATCCTTTAATAGATTGATACATGTAAGTATGTGTTTCCCTGAGTTCTGTGGCCTATTCTATGCAAATAATCAAATCCAAGGGGGAGAAGTTCAGGGGAAACTGATCTGTAGGCAAGTCAGATTGTGGTAATCTGGAGGCCTACTATTGCAATTTATATCTGAAGTGGAAGACAGTTTTGTGGGACTGAACCCTTACCTGTGGGATCTACTTCCCGGTAGACAGTGTCAGAATGAAGTTAAATTGTAGGACACCCAACTGGTTTTGTAGAATTCCTTGGCATGAGAAAAAAACCACACATCTAGTGTCAGACATGTAATGAGTAGGGTAATAGGGTGAGAGTCACAGAGGAAACAGAGGAGGAACAACTAAATTTTTTCCTTCAAATCGACATAAACAGGTATAAGGTCGCAATGAGATTATACCTAGTGGATTTAAGGAGTGTTTTTAGTGACAGCCAGATGTAGAACCTAAAACTTCTGACTACATGGTAAATGCTTCTTGATCTATCCTTGAGATTTATGATTATCCAGGTCATGGGAATGTTCAATTAAGTTAAGTGATTTTATTGTTTCACCACACTTTATAGAATATATTGTTTTGTTTTTAATTTGACAGGTGGTCTTATTGAATATTTGGGAAAAATGAGTACTTATGCTTTCATTAATACACCAGAAATTGCTTAAGGATAATCAATGTGATTAATATTTTTGACAAGTGGTGCAGTTACATTCATGTTAATGAAAGGTAAACACACAAATTCTGTCTGATTCCACAAATTAATTTTGTTTAATATATCCTAGAACATTCCAGGAAATAAATGGTTGATACCTTTAACTAATGCTTTTGTATTTCTGTCTAAAGCATTCTATGATCATTGTCTCTATAGATAATATCTTAAATAAATTTCTCATAGCCTTTTGTAGTTTCCAAACATCTCAATTGTGTGATCCTTATCTGACATTATTCTATTAATCTAAGCAAAGTTGCAAATTCTTTATCATTACAAAAAGTTACTAAGTCCAAAAACTGTCATTTAGGAGGAGTTAATAATAAAATGAGAAGTATTTCTGAATTTCTCAATATTTTTAAGCGAGTATTTAATTAATATGTAATATTAACATTTAATTAATGAATTAATCATTAATGGCAAGCATGAGTTTTCCTTAAGAATATTTCAGACTGTTTGAATGCTCAATTTTTTGGTCTGAAGAACCAATGATTGTTTGAAAATATCATATTTTGCTACTTCAAATACTTTTGACAAATTTGAAGAAAATCATACCCCGCATACAAATTTCTTACCATATAATACATACTAAGTATACCAGGATTGGAAAAAGTTAAAATATTTAAGGCACTATTGGAGGAAGAAGAAAAAAGTTTTACATTCCTTAATAAATATCTCTCTGTATAGAAGTTGTATTTTATTCCACCCCCAGGAAAGTGTATTCAATGAATAGATTTTTTTAACAGGAGAATTTTGCCTAAGAAGTATATAGTTTCCTATTGCTGCTATAAGAAATCACCACAAATTTAGTGGCTTAAAGCAACACACATTTATTTATTTATTTATTTTTGCAGTTCTGGAAATCAGAAATCCAAAACGGGTTAGCAGAGCTATGTTCCTTCTGGAGACTAGAGGGAAGAATCCATTTCGTTGCCATTTTTTCAGCTTCTAGAAACTGTCTGCATTTCTTGCATTAGTCAGACATAGGATTCCTTTGTCACATTGCCTTCACCAATTGTGACCCTTATGAAGTTTCTTGTGATTACATTGGGCCTACCCCAGTAATCTAGGATAATCTCCTCATCTCAGGATCCTTAATTATATCACAACTGCAAAATCCCTAAAGCAACATTCATAGGTTCCAGGAATTAGGACATAAACATCTTTGAGTGTGGCCATTATTCAGTCTACCACAAGTTTTAACAAGTTTCTATTTTCAATTATTTACTGTATAAAATGGTGTACAGATATTGACAAAGTAAATATTTATATGTCATTATTTAGATTTTCCTCTTTGATATCAGATTTATGATTATTATCAATCACTTCCAACAATAGGGCAGTTTCTGCAACAATGAATTTATTTTGTGGTAACATAATATCATGAAGTTCTGTGTTGGAGTAAATGATTAAGCTGTGAGTTTATGATTCTAGGACTCCTTAGTCCTCAGGGCTAAGGGCTCATAGCCTCAGGGCTCATAGCCTCAGGGCCTCCATGTCATGAAAAGGGTTGAATACTGAGTAAATCTCATACTGAATAAAGACAGCACTTAAAAGGTGAGCTGAAAAATTCCTCACAGAAAATTGAAATCCATGGTTTTTACACTAGTACTGCTGTTAGAATTATAAGTGTCTCATATATACAAATTTATCATTTAATCATATAGCATATCTATCATATCTAATCATTCCATTCTGAGTGCTATATTTCACAGAGGATGTTTACAAAATGGAGGGACTTTTAGGGAGGAATGTGGCATAAAAACAAAGTATTCAAATCATGTGAATAATCAAAGGACATTTTCACATATAGAAAATTACTGAATAAGTGGGTTAGTGAGGAAGATATGATAGTTCTTTTCAAATATTTCAAATTTGAAAAGGTGTGGTTGAAGGGGAAAGAGATTAATGGGTCAAAGTCAAGGAGAGGTAGATCTTGTTTTTACTGAAAGAAAAATCCAAAACTAAATCTTAGGTTTGTTTTTAATTTTTTTAATGTTTATTTATTTTTGAGAGAGATAGAGACAGAGTGTGAGTGGGGCAGGGGCAGAGAGAAAGGGAGACAGAATCCAGAGCAGGCTCCAGGTTCTGAGCAAGCTGTCAAGCACAGAGCCTGATGTGGGGCTCAAACTCATAAACCATGAGATCATGACCTAGGCCGAAGTTGGACACTTAACCAACTGAGCCACCCAGGTGCCCCAATCTTAGATTTCTTTTTAATTAATATGTTTGAATTATAGTAATGATTCCTAACACTACCTTTAAGTTCTAGAAATTTACATTGAGACGGTTCAAATAATTCTTACTTTGAGTAAATCTTAAAAAAGCAGGTTGCACTCTATTTCAAAAATATTACAAAACTTTGATAGCCGTAACAACTGATTTATATAATATCTATCATGTAGATTCTTCTTAGATTTTGTTAATGTTTATTTAATTTTGAGAGAGCAAGAGAGAGAGCATGAGCAGGGGAGAAGCAGAGAGAGAAGGAGTTGGAGAATCCAAAGCAGGGTCCACACCGTCAGCCATCAGTGCAAAGCCCCATGTGGGGCTCCAACCCAAAAACAATGAGATCATGACCTGAACCAAAGTTGCACACTCAACCAACTGAGCCACCCACGTGCCCCTCAAGTAGAATATTTAACCCAAACACCCAAAATATTTTCTTTTTGAGATAGCTAGGTAAATAATAAGTGAGAAATAGAAAAGCCTTTAATTATATTCATTCTAGTAATTGACATCCTAAAATCATAACATAGATGTTTATAATACTCTCCTAAAAACCAACCTGATATAGGCCATCAAATCTGTTATCCATTTTATTAATAATTTCTATTATTACTAAGGCAGCCTGTCACCTCAGCTTTAGGTCTTGAAGACTATTCTATTGGCTGAAGGGATAATATTCCAGATGAGAGGCATAAAATGAATAATGTCCACACAATATATGCCAAGTATGAAGAAAAACTTTTTTTTTTTTTTTTGACTGGAAGGTTACCATTGGAAAGAGCTAGAGGTGGATCTGGAATGTAGTTGGTAGTCAGAATGGGGAGAGTTATGTTAGAGAAGCTATAAGGTTTAGGACTAGTTTGTCTGTGAAGAGAACTGGAATTGAATGATTTAACACACATGGAGCAGTGGTGAAGCTGTTGGATTGACCAAGAAAAAGACGAGGACCCTAGAGAAAGGAAGGAGTAATGCTAGCTGTTCAATGAGAATAAAATGATGCTCTGGAAGATGGATAAGTTGGCTCTGGAAGTCAGAAAGGAACAGTCAGGGATTCAGTTGGTCTTCCAGCTGGCAGGTGGATCATGGCAACGGGGGACTCTGCCATTAGATTCTAGAAACGGGCCCAGACAGACAAGCTGTTGGCCTGGGGCATGTTAGGAAACCCATGACAATCACAGAAGTGAATTCATGAGCAAAACTGATACTGTACAAGTAGGCATTCAGTATAAGGAAACAAATCAGAGAACCACTTCTGGAATTAGTGTAAAGAACTAAAAAACTAAAAAAGAAAAAAGACCACAAGCAAAATTTCAAAAGCCTTTCACCATAGTAGCCTCAAAAGTGCACAGTTAATGGAAGTACTAGCATGATGAGTCAATGCCAGGCTGCTGGGTGACAATCTGGGCTCCTTCCATCCCCATCCCCACAACCAGGAACAGAATCGACAGCACCTGCAGATCTGGGTAAGATGAAGTTTCTGCTAGATGGCTGCTCTGGGTGGAAAATAAGTCGGCCCTCAAACATTCCCATTTCTGATGAAATGCCAAAGAATAATAGCCTTTTATGAACACTGATGGTGACAACTGTTTGAATTGGGCCACCAAATTTGGAAGTCCAGTACAATTTGGCATGACTGCTAGAGACATAGAACTTCATATATTTGGGGCCAATGGATGATTGTCAGTTCAGCAACAGGCTACTGAAATATCCTTTGTTCATATAAACTAAAGTCTGGTCTATGCTGTTACTTTGTTTATAGAATAATAATCACATCTATTATCAACCATTTGACTGTAGGATGCTTTATCAACACTCTTCCTATGTTGGTGAATGTTTATTTAAGTCACCTTCACCACCCACAGAACACAATTAAAAAAAAAAGATTAGCAAATTAACAAAGCAATAGCTCACAAAGGTTGGAGGTTATAGCAATGGCAGGACATTAGTGCTGAAAGTTATATGTGCAGACAGCTGTCAGTGAGGCCTCTTGCTCATGATAATGCCCCTATAAGAATGCTGCTGTCATTCCCGGTATTGAGGCAATTTTCCTTTGAGAAATTTCAGTTGCTGCACACAGCTATTCAGCCATGTTGACAGCTAGTCATTGAACTAATTAAGGAAGAGTTAGGTAAATACATTTCTTCACAACTTTCCCCCCCAACATTCTGCAAACCAAAATTTCCTGGAAATAAGACACTCTGTAATCTTTGTGGCATTGAGGAAAAAAGACATTATTTTTCACTATAAGAGTACCACATGAGTATTTTTGTTCCCTAAGGTGGTTATGATTCTGTTATACACACAAAAAATAATATCATCTTGGGTATTTAGAACAGTTTTTAGAAACTCATTATCTATGGGCTATGCTTTGAGTGTCTTGATCTTTTTAATGTTTATATTTGAGAGAGAGAGACAGAGACAGAGCATGTGCAGGGGAGGGGCAGAGAGAGATGGAGACAGAATATGAAGCAGGCTTCAGGCTCTGAGCTGTCAGCACTGAGCCTGATGAGGGGCTCAAACCCCCCAGTGGTGAGATCATGACCTCAGCTGAAGTCGGAGCTTAACCAACTGAGCCACCCAGGCACCCTGAATGTCTTGATCTTAAAACGGAGGACACAACTGAATGAAGAAAACTCTGCACAAAGCTATTCATGCATTCATTCTTCATTCAATAATTCTTTATTTTTATTAAAAATTTTTTTTTAACATTTACTCATTTTGAGAGACAGAGACAGAGTGTTATCAGGGGAGGGGCAGAGAGAGAAGGAGACACAGAATCTGAAGCAGGCTCCAGGCTCTGAGCTGTCAGCACAGAGCCCGATGCAGGGCTCCAACTCACGAACCATGAGATATGACCTGAGCCAAAGTCGGACACTCAACTGACTGAGCCACCCAGGTGCCCAATCATTTTTACTTATCAAAAAATAAAAACCAAACCAAACAAAAAGGAAATGCTCTGCCAAAGTATAGGATAAATACTCATTGCAGTGCTAAAAATATAATTAAAAGACAATTATTAAGTTTGTGTAATGATAACAAAAATACACTGAAAAAAGTACAAATGTAGGATAATGATTATAGCTAAGTAACACTATAGATACAGTATTAGACTATTAATGTTTGTATCAGGGTAGGGGGATGATGGATGATTACTTTTCTTTTGTTCTGAAAAGCCAGGTTTATTCAATTTTGGATACTATGAAAAAAATTAAAACCACTATAGAAATTTTAGAAACTATAGGAACACATAATGAAGAAACAAAATCGCCTGAAACCCAGAGAAAACCATTCCTATTGTTTAATATTAGTTCCTTCCAATCTTGTTTTACTTTTTCAGTTTGCCCACAGGCATGTATGTGGGTGTGCCTTGCACTAATAACGCTGGGAACCAGAAGCAATTACACTTACATAACATTTTGTAGCGCACTGAGATAATATTTTCATGTCGCCCAATACTCTTAAAATATGTAGAGGTACATGAATGTTAATGGCCATGCAATTCCTTCATATGAATGCCATATTTCTGGATGCTTAAAAACCTTGGAAACATTGATTTAGATTTATGGCAGAAATGAATTATTAATTCAGATACATTTGGCTTTATCATTGTGATACATATTTTCAGAACTTTTCAGTATTCTTTTGAAAAATGTATTTCCTTCTCAAATTATCTGTATTTTCCATATTCAAGCACACACTTATTTCTATGACACAATAACAAAAACCGATTCCACTGGAGACCAAGTAGGGAAACTTGAAAGAAATCACACTTGTTTTGCTTGGTAGAAACATCATGATCCACACATGAGCTTTAGAAGAAGAATTTTTCTGAAATTTTTCTTTAAAAATAGAAATGATTGGATAGATACAGTCTGTTCTTAGTAGAACATTAGAACCATATCATTCAGAGAAGAAAATAAAGTAGTTAAACAACAATGTCGATCTTTAGAAAAACATAAAAACTGATATTAGTATAATGGAAAATTTTGTCTTTTCACATATCTTCAAAACATCAGAAAATTACTACACATTCAAACAGTTAGAAACTTTGTTTCATTGCAATCAGTATTTGTTGGCTGCATAAAGAATTTTATGCTTTCTGTTGGTTGATGTTTCATTTACATAATGATGCTACGCAAACAGCAATTATATTTTGCATACAGGTTTTATATATATTGCACCTATATATAATTGCAATCCGTACCTGTTAGTTTTCTAAAAAATGTCATTTTCTGTTGGTCAATGTTTTTTACATAATTGCTCTACTCAAATATCAAATATTTATATGTATGTATATATGCGTATACACACACACATATATAAACATACACACATATATATATTTCCACAGGAATAACTTGTTTCTATATAATTAGATGAAACCTATCCTAGTTAAGGGAATAAAGGCAAAGTGATTAAAGGAAATACTTTTCCATATAGCTATACGAAAACATAATAAACTTAAAAAAAAAAAAAGAAGATTGGATGGCTGTCTTAAATACAGATTGCCATGGAGATAATGGCCATTTCACAGGCTCAGAGGCAGAGCTGTTGTGAAGCCAAGTTTTTTTCCCCAGTTTCTGTGGCCGTGTGATTGGCAGAGATGCAGATGTCTTATCAGCTTGATGATACTGCCCCAGAGCGACTGATGGATATAATTATGATTTCTAGTAGGAAAAGTGCTCTAGAGATGATCTATTATGGAAAGAGAAAATGCATATTTATGTCTCTACATGATATGACCTTGCTATTGAATTTTAGATTTCTTACATATGTTAAAATAAAATGGAGACCAGGCTTCAAAATCCTCCAAGCAACAAAACCATTTAAGCCACGCAAACAAAACTAAATCTAGCTTATTTCATGAACATGAACAAAACTTGAGGTGTTTCTCGTAAATGCCTCTGATAGATATAAACAAAACTTAAGTTATCTTCCTTAAATGGTACAAGACAATCACTTTTAACCAGTCTCCGCCATCTGGTGACCTCAATTCCAAATACCAGTCATTGTAAAGATTAGACAATTTCCTCACTTTCACTTTATAAGCCAGTCTGTAATGTCATACCTCGGAAATTCATACCAATTTGGGTTTGAAGTCTCCCTGTTCGCTGAACAGCTAGTTTCTTGCTGAATAAAATATTCATATCAAGTAAAGCTCTCTGAATTTTTCTTCTGACAGATATTTTCAGTCTTACTTGGGTTTGATTCTTTGGCCTTAGGTCCCAGGCTTTGATTTTCTATTTTATTTTGTTAGGGTCTTTTTGACTATTTAACTGGCAGTCTTTCATTTTAGATGTGCTGAAAAGCTGCAGATACCTGACAGTAAGAAACTGGATTAAGAAAAAGCGAGGATGTTTACAGATCAAACAAAAACAAAAACAAAAAAAGACGAAGAAGAAGAAAAACGATCTCCTATTTGGTGGAAAATTTCAGGAAGTAAAGAAGTTATGATTCAGGAAGATGTCCTGACAATAGTAATGTTCTCCAACACTGAATTCTCTAGGTAACTACAGAAAATCATGTGTTATGTAAAGATAACATGGTCAGGGATGAAGGTCTTTTAATATATTGGTAATAACAGTCCCTGAGGGGAGTAATTGTAAATGATCCCCTAATGTGACAAGTATATTTTTAATGATTTTTTTTCATTCTGAATCCATAAAACATAAGGCATAGAGTGTCATAATAAATAAAGGCTGAGCTAAAATTTGATTTCCCAGGTGCACAGGGTTTTATTTTGTAGGAAGTATTTTACATCAGCATCAAAATTCCCCCTGCTCATGCTTCACTTATATCCATACTTATGGGGAATAAAAACAATATTTTAATTGATATGGTAAAATATCACAGCATTGATGGTCTATAAGCAGCAGAGGCTTTCATGGTAAAATGCCCCTAGTCTGATACTGATAATTGTTAAATTTTAAATTTTTTACTTTTTTATCACAAACAAAGATGTAATGAGAAATTTTAATTAGATGAAAAGGTAATGAAAGTTGTTTATCACCTAGAGAATAGAGTCTCCAAATGCATTTTACATGAATACTCTTGTTTTTAACAGTGTTATAATTAATAATTTCATAGTCTCATATCTAAATTCATTCAGATGCTTACATTATCAAGTCTGTTTACACAGTCACAAAACTGATGAAATCTTGTACATTTTTTTGATGGTAAATAATGCTCGTCCATAAATGGTAACTGTACTGTTTTAGGGAGTTTCATAAATCCTTCAGATTTGACTCTCGTAGAAAAGTAAATGAGTTATTTTCCCCCTGTACTGAATAATTTGCTTCTTTTTTAAAATATTTATTTATTTATTTTGAGAGAGAGATACAGCAAGCAGGGGAGGGGCAGAATTGCAAGCAGACTCTGCATTGTCATCACGGAGCCCGATGTGGGCCTTGAACCCACGAACCATGAGATCATGACCTGAGCCAAAACCAAGAGTCAGATGCCCAACTGACTGAGCCACCCAGGCGCTGAGTAATTGGCTTCTTGTGCCTCACTACAAGTTAAAACAGAACAAAACAAAATACACCACATCTTGTATACAGAGTGATATTAACAGTACTGCTGTACTGAAGCAATGATTTTGGGGGTGGGTGGGTTTTCTTTGTGCAGGTTGGGAAGAGACTGTGTAGACCAAAAGGGCCAGTTTCTACAGTATGTGTAAGAATCTTTGTAACATATCGGAAGTTAGCAGAAAAAATATCTGTTGATGTTCTAGATCAGTGATATCAGAAAACTGGATTAAACAAATTAAGTTTAAAAAAAAAGAAGAATTTAAAAATTGGGACCCAAGGAATTTTACAAAAATCCCCTACCCCTGGACAAGCAGAGCAAGACTAACTCCATTTTGTGCTACACCCACCATCTCATGTATAACCCCCACATGACCTACTTATTGCTTAAGACACTCCCCCACCCTAGTCAAGCCGCTGAGCACACCCTTACTGGAAACTGGCTCATTTAGGAATGCGGAACCCCTAACCACCAAAGAATGTAAACCCCGCCTTTTGCTCTCCAAACTTGCGTGCCAATTCTGACCAGAGCGATAGGCTAGTTCAAACAGTTACTATAGGGTAAATTGTAATTCAATTGGCCACCTGCGTGTGGACTGACATGAATGTGTAACTTTCTGTGTGTGTTACAATTTCATTGGCCACTGGCCCCCATAAAACTGCTACGCCTCAACCTACGGGTCCAAGTCCCTGCTCCGCTGTGTCGTGTATACTTGGGCCCAAGCTCGAGCTTGCAAATAAACCCTCCTGCCTTTGCATCGGTATTGGCTCCTTGGTGGTCTCTCGGATTCGAAATCGGGGGCATTACAAAAAAACCCTTTAATGTTTCCTAAAAATTGCCAAGAATGGTTTATACTTTCTGCTTGGGAAATTTACTTGGCTCTGGCAGTTTTATTTTTCTTAAAAATAAGATTGGAAAGGTTCCAAAAGCCTGATTTTGGAAGCACTACATACAACAAAGAATATTAACTGTGAAATACTGAATAAAGGTGTTCACGGACACTGGCAATATACATATTCAGAGGTATACAGCTTTGCCTTGCCAGCAACTATAGAGGCCATCAAGGTACCCATAGAGAGGCATCAGTTTGGTTCAAGAAAGGTTCAGGGCAAGGAGTCAAGGTTTTGTTATGCTTTCTCCAACAGAATAGACAATTTGCATATATTTACAATAGAGAAAACACCTAAGTTCAATGATTCTGTATTTCCCTAAGGAGATGAGAAAGCTTTAAAAAATGTCATTAAATAGTACAATGTCTGAAGACAGACTCTGGGTCTTGCTCACCATGTGGAGTTTGCAGTATAGTTAGTACGGTTTCTGACCCATAGCAGCTATTGCCTATTGTTTTTGAATGAATACATGTTGACAGCAACATTAAAATTCATGTGGAAAATGAGAATTTTAGGTCTTTATCTTAGAAATTGCTGACATGTATAACAAGTCAGCATAAATTCAGATGAAATTTGATAAGTACCTATATGAAATCCAGATATCTTTCACCAAGTCTGTACCTGATTAGAACACACACACGCACACACACAGTGACCACAACAACCAAATAACCCCCGCCTCCATATTTGCATTATTGCTAACTCCATTTTATACATATTTATAGAGTCAGGTCAGTATTTTAAGCATGTAAGTTTCAATCTTGCTACCCCATTGCTTAAATGTTCCAGTGGCTTCTCCTTCATTGAATAAAATCTGGATTCTCACCCTAGTTTATGAAGTCAGACCGCTGCTTATGTCCCCCCCCACCCCTCATCTCTATACCTCTTTACCACACCACAGTTACAGAGGACTTCTTTAGGCTCCGGCCACATGTAAGCTTTCTTCTAATAGTCTACTGCATGGAATGTTTTTCCTTTTGATCTCAATATGATTGGTCCATTCTTGTCATTCAGATCTGATTATTCACAAGTGACATTCCATCACTCTGCAAAACATTACACTATTTGATCCTCAGCATAGAACTTATTCTCTATTTTTATCACTTATTTGACTTGTTGGTTTACTTGCTTATTGTCACTCTTCCTCATCACTGGAATATAAGTTCTATGACCTGTAGGACTTTGCCTCTGCTCTTTCTCTGGCTCACAAAAACGGTGCTTTGCACATATTAAATACTTAAATATATATTTTGAATGAATGAAAGAATGAAGTAGATAAAAGGAGATTTGTGAGAGGCAGAATAAAAATGGAGGAGCGTGTCAGGAGTGTTTGATTGGGAAATGACCCCACAGTGTATCAGAATAGAATGAAAAAACAATTTTATGGCGTAAGTAATAGTTATGTATTTCTTCTATATTATAAAATTTTCATTGTTCTTTTCACTTGGAAGGTTGAATGGAAAAATACATATAAATGATTCCTGATGTTAACTTGATTATAACAAACCAAATAAATCACAAGAAAATAGTTAAAAGGTCAGGGTAGTAAAAGAAAAGAATGAAAGATTATAAGAAAAATATTGAGTTACAAGAGTGCATAGAAGAGTTCTTTTAGTTGCCCCTATTATGTAGCAGCATGTACGTGGGTACATTTTTCTTTATTTCAAAGAGCACTGAACAATAAATGGTCACAAGAAAAATAAGATGGTGTGTGCAAAAGATGTCAGTGATGAGTTAGAATAATCTAAAAATATTGTTGTGTGATCTAACAGCATTTATTTGCAGTGTGGTAGATACTGTCTTGGGTCCTTGATGTATGCTTTCCCTCCCTAGAAATGCCCCTTCATCTTTCATGAATAGATTCTGGAGCCATGTCTGTACTCTGGACTTTAGATCCAAATTGGATCAGGTGCTCTCTTTTAAGAATTTGAAAATGGGATTCCCAGAAGTAATTGTCCTATGCAGATCTGTATGCAGATTGCTCAAGAACTCTTGCAGAACATCTTTTGCTGGGTCAATAGAAAAGCAGAGAAAGCTGGTCTATTCAGAAAATAAATAAATAAATAAAGCAGTTGTACCCTGAGAGACAGAAACGAGAAATTATAGGATTCTGGTGAAAAAAGAAGGTGTCTTTCCTTACAGCATCTGTGTAAAACTCCTCTATATTTGATTGTGCATCTCAATTTTGGGGTCTAAGAAAAAACTCTATCTCTCTATCTAATCTATCTATCATCTATCTATCTATATCTTATCTATTTACTACCTGTCTATCCAGCTATCTATCTATCATCTATTATCTCTCTCTCTCTATCATCTGCCTGTGTATATATGTATGTATGTATTTATCATCTATCTATCTGTCTGTGTAGGTGTATATTTATGCTTAAGCTGAAAGACTTTATGTTCTTATGAACAACTGTTCTGGTTAACACAATGTTATATGTAAATTCTTAAGATGGGGATCACATTTTAGATTATATCGGCTAATTCCTATAGTTATAAAGTACCCCCACCTCCATTAACTTGGAGATTTTGAAAGCTTTACCCTAAACTCTATGGAGTCCAAGATTAATTTTATTTTATTGTTTAAAAAATTGATTTTAAATGTTTATTTATTTTTGAGGGACAGAGAGCACAAGCAGGAGGGGGACACAGAGAGAGTGAGAGAGACACAGAATCTGAAGCAGGGTCCTGAGGTGGGGCTCAAACCCCTGAACCCATGAGGTCATGATTTGAGCCAAAGTCAGGAGCTTAACTGACTGAATCACCCAGGTGCCCCTCCAAAATTAATTTTAAATGGATGTAATTTTGCAATAGATAGATGAAAGAAAATACATGCAAAAATATAATTGATGAGTAAAATAACTCATGAATAAGAGTTGAGAAATAATAGTAAGTAAGAATTATCCAGAGGATTGGTGAAATTAAAGAGTGCCCTAAAATGGACTTAGGCCCAATCTGATATAAAGAAAAAAAATGCCTTACAGACCCACATCCAGCTCACATACAATGTTAGAACAATAACAAGGCTTTATCTGAATGGACAAGCCTGGAAGACATATTATCTTTCATTCTGGCCACGGCAGAATGCCAGCCAAGAATTAGATTTCCTGCAAGAGGTTTGGAAAATTAGTTCAGTTTTGCCATTAGAGAAAGGGATAAAAGAGCTGAATGAAATCATATTGATTGTACAGATTAAGAAAATGACCTTAAATCTGTTCTTTTTAGTAATTACATTCTTATTCTGCATCTTATTTGATATCTTTAACATTAAAATTCACATCATTTGATAAAAACATGGCCATTCTGGCTTTCCTCTTACCTCTTTACCACTCTCTTCTCCCTTCTCTCCTTCCCTCCAACCTTTCTTTCTTACCTTCTTTCTATCTTTCTTCTAAGTTTTCATTTTTATTAAAATCATATATATGTAGTTAAACTACATATAAATGTAGTTTAAAGAGCAAATAATTTACAAGTTTTGTTTAAAAAAAGCATCAATTCAGAGCATCTCCACTCCCTTTCCCCTAACACATTCTTTTTGAGCCCTTTCAGTTGACTCTTTGGATATTTATCCCCATAGCTTAATATAACCTGCTTGCACTTTTTACTTCTTGATTTTTCAGTTTTGTGCATTGATTTCCAACCACAAAGAATAAGGATTTAGCTTTTATCCTTTTTGCCTCTCCTCTTCCATCCCACATGTTTATCATTCCATCATCTTTTCATTTTTATTTATTTATTTAGAGAGTGTGTGCATGCCTGTGTGAGAGGGGGAGGGGCAGAGAGAGGGAGACAGAATCCCAAGCAGGCTTCAAGCGCATGCTGGATCCTATGAATCTTGAGATCATGATCTGAGCCAAAATCAAGAGCCAGAGGCTTAACCGACTAAGCCACCCAGGCGCCCCCATCATCTTTTTAAATTAAATTACAGCATAATTTTAGTTAGAGCCCTTAGTGTTTATATCATCATCGTGATGTTATAAATTAAGTCTTGTAGTAAACTAGGATTACTTCTCTTCTAAAATCTTTCTGTTATGGTTGCTACAGACTTAATTTTTTTCACATAGCTTTCTACCTTCTTTTATTTTTCAACCTAAGAATTCTTTGCCAATTATCTACATCTTCTCAAACTGATGCTGAAGAAACCTCTTCTAGAGTCCCCAGATGTGCGCCTCATGAGTGGTTTGCTTCTATATAACTGTTCTCTGGGCATTTCCTTTCAAGCTGATCCTGAGAATTTCTTTTGACTTTATCCTCAGTTGACTCTCCTGTTCAGATAGCTCATGTATTCCTTGTTTCCTCTCTAGTTTAAGTGGAGCACATCATCTACTTTCTGGAAAAGTATGTGTGAAGCGTGAAAGAGTTGAGAATTTGCAGGTCTGAAAATGTCTTTATCTCATCCTTATTGCTGACAGATATTTGGCATATGATTTCAAGTAGGAGACAGTTTTTCTTGAATGATCTTGTAGCTTATAATGCTGTTCCTGAGAAATTTGAGAATATCTCCTAGTCTTTTGTATATGATCCATTTGTTTCTTCAATGAAAGATTATAAAATTTTCCTTTTGGCCCTTGTATTCTGAAATTTTAAGATGATGTACCTTGAAGTGGGTCTATTTTCATCTGTTGGGTTGGGCATTTGATGGGCTTTTTAAATTTGGAAACTTTAATTGTGGAAAATTATTTTGAATTATTGTATTCATGATTTTTTTCTCCATTTTCTCTTTCTTGAGTTCCTATCACTGAAATGTTTGGAAAACTGGACTACTCTTATGATAGTTGATTTGAATATTGCCAATAACAGTATGATTATGAGCAAAATTACATCACCTCTATGACCATCACTAGTTATTCTGAACACTCAAAACATTTTGTACCTTATTGGTAACATCTATCAAATTCTGACTTTTTATTTGCTTGCACATTTATGTTCCAACCAATTGCAATCTTTCCTCCTTGAAACTTCTCAGCACTTTGAGTGTAATTTGTGACATTAATTACATTCAGATTTCTTAAGTTTTTAGTGCATACTTATTAATTTTCCTGGATGGTTATAATCCTAAAAGTAGGCTTTTAAAAAATTCATCTTTTATTTAGTACCTCATACAGTGTCTTCAAATAGCCACTGCCTAATGAAGAATAGATAAATCTGGTCAAATCCTAATTAAATGAAGTTAGTAAAGTGAGGTCCAGGTAGATGCATGCTCTAGACATGGCTTTGGAAGTCCCAGGGTTCATACTTCCTTCATATACTTCTGGGTGATGGAGATGTCTTGGTGATGATTTGGGCCTGGTCAGTTATTTAGATCTGGGTGTGTCAAGCTTTGTGCAGTGGCAGTATCTTATCAAGGTGTGATTATTGCTAATAGATCTGGGTGTGTCCACCGAATGGAAGAAGGGAAGGACTCAAGGGAAAATAAATACAAATAAAAACTTAAAACTGAAACTGGATTCAGGATGGATGAATGAGACCGTGTTTTATTTTCTGCCTATTCTAGGTTGAGGATGGATAAGTCAAATAGAGGTACTTCTGCTATCTTGGTTTTAGAAAGTCTATTCTCTTACCTAACCAGACAAAGAAAATTGACAGATCATTTGTTTGAAGTTACTTTTTCTCAGAATGCTCCCCAAATAGCATAACACTTGAAAGAATTTAAAGAATTTATTCATTATTCAGAAATATACTAAAATGAAATCCTGTGTTTTTCCCTGTCTTAAGTCTTGTCGATCTATGATCTATACATTCATAACAATACATTGCCTTCCAGAGCTTTGTTCAACAAAACGAAAGGCAAATCCCTCAGTTCATGAATAACCCTTTCCTGACAGAGGGTCTACTAACAAGCTAGGTCAGGAGAAGAGTTTCCTACCTGAAACTTCATCTCCACCAATATCAGACATGAAGCTGAGTGTAGAAAAAGGTCTTATGAAAACCCCACAAGGCGCCAGTATTTGATGCAGGGACCCAAACTAAAGAACAAAATCTTCAGATGAAGGGAATATGAACTGTGAGCAATGTCCTGGAAGAGGCCCTAATATCTGCAGTTAACTCCACTATGCTAACACCTCAGGAATGTGTGTGGACTTCTCATTTAAGGGCCCCAAATGAAAGAACACTCATTTATCATTCAAAGTCTTTAATTTGGTCCCCTTGTGTAACCCTCGAAGAAAAGTGAGGCAGAGAGGAAAATTTTCAGCTTCTGAAACAATATTTAAAGCATTATTTAAATTATTTAATATTTAAATTATTTAAATAATATTTAAATTATTTAATAACACATTAATATAACAGAGTAGCTTATGCAAGTTCATTTGTTTGAGGATAGTCACCAATATAACTCTTCAGTGCTTAGTAGATGTATATGTGCACCGGGCGGGTATTTGTGCCCTGTGTTAGCATAAACACAACACATATTTCCAGATTTATTACTTACTAAATAAGGCAGTGTAACTCTAAAATTTATAATCTGGGCTATTAGGAACAAAACGGAAAGAATGAAGCAATGAAAACATTTAAAACTTTTTCTGAGTGCTGTACAAGGTGATTTATTTTAAAAATTTACACCATTTTAAAACATACGATAGGTATCTCCAAGTGTTTAAATAAATTTCTTCTATACGTATTGAATGGAAACAAGCAAAATTCATATTAACGAATCATTCCATATGGTAAAGAAAAACCCACAAAAACTTTTTTTTTTTTTTTTTACTGGGATTTTTCTCTCTTCTTTTTTTAAAAAAAAATCTGTATTGCACATACATAATGCTACTATGTTAGGTAATTTTAGCAAAGTTTACATGAACCATAAACAGTCCTGGTAATTTTTTTTTTTCAGCAAATGCAGACTAAAAACACGAAGGATATTATAGAGCTTTTGGAGGAAAAAAAATAGACCCCTGGTAATGGCCTGTCATTGTGGAAGGAAAAGGTAACTTTGAAGACGCATGTGAAATGTTTGCAATTACAGTTCAGTCTCTTGGAAAGTACTAATAATTGCCTACACACAAAGAAGAAGATTAGGATTTGTGCCTACACAAAAAGGATTTGTGCCTACACAAAAAGAAGGAAAGTTTCTTTGCTGTTTCAATGATATAGACATTTGAAGAAAAAAACTTCCTGTGGCATATGCATTTCATAGTACTGATGAATAAAAAAAGAAAGGTGAAACTCATACATCTAGTTTTACCCAAAGTATATACGTATATATATTTATACATTTCAGGATATGGTTATGTTATCTGACAGTCATTAAATCTCGAAACTTCTCTTCAGGGATCAAATACACAAAGCAACCTCAAGAAGGTCATGCCTCAATAACTACAAAACCTAGTTTAAGTTTTATGAGGTATTATACTGCTGCATTCGACTTAGACCTGGAACTTACATATTTTAAAAGCATATGACAAAGTTCCAAATCAGTGATTCTTGCTAAAGCCACGAAGGTATATTGCAAAAATATAATATTAGTTTATTGATCTGAAAAATGTGGCTAAGAAAGAGGAAGTCAGTATTAACCACAGGTCCTACTCTTGAGGAAGAACCCCTCACTTCTGCATCTTTAGAAAGCATGATTGGATTTATAGAAACACAAAGACATTTATTAGTGCAAATAGATGATCAGAGTGAACAGGGAAGGCTTTCTAGGACAGTATTACATGTGAAAACATGTGTATTTCCATACAGAGTTCCTAGTGGAGAGTTGTGCTGGCTCCAAGGCTAGAGACTGCAAGGCAGATAGGAATCTTTCCCTCCTAATTGGACTATTGAAGGAGAACACTGCTATTATGCTTTGGGCCTAATTGATGTCTATCTCTTAATCCTTTTGTAGTTTCTTTCTTTTAAAATGTTTACTTATTTATTTTGAGAGGGAGAGAGCGTGCACCTGTGTAGGGGAAGGGCAGAGAGAGAGAGAGAGAGAGAGAGAATTTCAAGCAGGCTCCAAGCTGTCAGTACAGGGCCCATTGTGGGTTTGATCTCATAAACCATGAGATCATGACCTGAGCCTAAATCAGAGTTGGACACTTACCTGACTGAGCCACCCAGGCACCCCTAAATCCGTTTGTAATTTCTAATATCTCTTAAAAATGACTTTTCTCCCAGCCTTTCTTCTCCCGGCTTCTTATTTATAGCATGGAGACAGAGGAAGATTTGTTAAGCCACTTACACACAAATCAATCGGTCACTTAACACTGATCAAATGGAGCTTCTCTTAGATGGAGAATATGGGGAGAAAAGAATGCATAAATGCAAATGATGGAGATTCTAAAAATCTCATACACAACCGTGTTAAACGATACCCAGGTGTTTGGAGGGGGGCTCATTCACCATGATTTTCACTGTCCTATGGAGAAAATTCAGAGGAGTTTTTTCTTTTTTTTTTAAATTGAAGTCTAGTTTATACACAATGTTAGTTTCAAGTGTGCAAAATAGTGATTCCACAGCTCTATTACATTATGTTATGCTCCCACAAGTGCAGCTACCACCTATCACCATACAAAGCTGTTACAATACCATTGACTGTATTCCCTCTGCTGTATCTTATATTCCCATGACTTCTTCATTCCATGACAGGAGGCCTATTATCTCTCAACTCCTCCCCTACCTCTGGCAACTGTAAGTTCCCTATATTCATGGGTCTATTTCTGTTTTTGTTTGTTTCTTTCTTCAGCAGTAAATATATTACCAAAGAAAACATTAGTGAATGGTTCCAGGGTATTCACTGGGCCACGTTACCAGGCAGTGGGACATGAGAGAAAAGACTTTAGATACTTTTTATATGGAGGCAAATTGTGCCTTGATTCCTTTGGCATATTTCCTTTAGAATCACTTTTCCTTCACCATCAAATATATGGCATTCCCAATCCTTTTATCTATCATATTACAGCAGAAAATGTGAAAATTTCCCGGGTACTCAGCATTAATAAAGAAAACTGCTCCACGTGACTAGCCCTGGACACCAACTGCACTAAGTTCAACCTTTTTGCTACTGGGGCTGTACGGATCAACATCTCCTTACATTAGTAACTCCTTCCAACCCCACCAGTGTGACAGAGGAATGCAGAAAGACTGCCTACCTCACTGAGAGAATACATTAAGTTTTGATGCAAAAGCATTATAACAATAAAGAATTTTTGCTTATTCTTTTACTATTCTGTTTATTTATTATCTTGTTTAGTCATCTGCCTGGCCTTATCTGCTTATGTCTTATTTGGGGATCTTTGGAGAAGGAGGGGCAGATGCAAAACATTGTTCCAGATGGAAGAATGAATAATTTATCCTAGAAGTGCATGTGGGAACAATTGATTCAGGTGATAGACATCCTAACATTATAGCAGGAAAGGCGTAACTATGTAAACATTAAATTACCAACTTTGGTTGTTTTGTATTTGCTTGATTGTTTGTTGTTAAAAGTTGTCTTATGTGAGTGAAGTCATATGATATTTGTCTTTCTCTAATTTCTCTTAGCATAATACCCTCTATCTCGTTCCATCCATGTATGAGGACTTTAAGATACAAAACAGATGAACATAGGGGAAGGGAAGCAAAAAGTAACATAAAAACAGGGAGGGGGACAAAACATGAGAGACTCTTAAATATGGAGAACAAACAAAGGGTTGCTGGAGGGGTTGTGGGGGGAGGTGAGCTAAATGGGTAAGCGGCATTAAGGAATCTACTCCTGAAATCATTGTTGCACTATATGTTAACTAACTTGGATGTAAAAAAAAGAAAAAGTTGTCTTAGTATTTGGTTGATCTCCTGAAGATCACATCCACCTTGGAAGTTTTATTTCAATTCAGGCTAACACACACACACACACACACACACACACACACACACACACACTTCACCACAAAGAATAAGACACTTTTTACTTTTCCCTCTATTAAAAAGCCAAGAGCTTTGAGACTGGGAGACCTGGGTTACTCTTTACCTGAGAATAAATATTAAGAGGTCTCTTCGTTGAAATATTAGAGTGTTGGAGGGGGGGATAGCTCTTCTTTAGGAAAAAGTGGATTTTATGCCAGGGTGGTAAATTCTCTGAAAACCTGTGTCTTGCTCCACGAAAAGTAACTTGTGAGGATCCAGGCCATTCAGAGATATGCCACCAGGTTGTCAAGGAACAGGACTGAAAGAACCTGTCTGAGGAGCACCAGGGAGCTTCCTTGTTGATCATGTTTTGCTTAGAGGAGATAGATACCATGACTTGAGGACTACTCACCTTCGAATGTTACACTCAGGTTTTGACAGGGACAAGTAAGAATGAGTAACATGTTGGACTGAAGACCCGAATCTTCTTTTCCCAATCTTTTTGGACTTTGTTATTCTCTAGATCTAATAATTCCAAGAGGAGTAGGCAAAGGATGCTTTGCAAAAAGACGGAGATTAGATTTCCTACCGCCTTTGCAACTTGGGAGTGGGGCCAAATCTAATTTGATTTGGTAATATTAAAAAATTTGATTTTTCTCATACCAAAGTATCACGAAACAAATGTGTGCCAATTAGACAAACATACATGCATATGCAATAGAAATGGCTCAAGCTTGATGTAGAGTATCAGTAACATTGTGAGGAAGCCAGTTAGGAGCAAGGAAACAAAAAAAAAAAGGAGGGTGTTATAAAACAATAACAACTGCCACTTGGTTAAAACAAAGAGAATTGAGTGATGGGTTAAATGAGGAACATTTTTTTTTCACCTGCCTGCAATTAAATGAGATCTGTTGTGCTCTGTCTAATGAGTCTCTTGTCCAACTTTCCAAATCTTTACAAAAGGCCCAAAGTAGATATTACCTGTTGTGGGCAGAGGATGGTAGCAGAGAGCTCTTCTTACATTTAAAATTTGATCCATATTCAGCTCCAAATTCAGGCACTGCATATTTTTAAGCTATTTCTAATATATAAATTCTTTCCCATAATCATGCATTTTTATGTATTTACTTGTTTATTTAAATTAATGAAGGTGAGAGGCTCAAGTGTCAGCCAGTGGCATTTGTATGGCTTATTAAAGGATCAGCAATAGTCTGATTTTCTAAACTATGAGTAATTGCTTTACTCTTGGAAACCTGATTATTTTAGATACTTGGATCTAATTAAAAGGCTTATATAATAAATTTGAATGTAAGGGGTTAAATAGCTTTGCAATGAAGATTATAAGTCAGACTGACTTGTTAGATATTGTATTTTCAATCTTACTCAAGGGATTCATAACCATCACTAGACATGTAAGAGTTATAGACTGGATTTATAGTGTACACATTCTTGCCATACATCATAAAACTAATTGTAAAGAGCAGTGTAATAAATAGAACGAAGCTCATTGCTTTCACTTTGAGGAGAACTTAATAGACAGAAAGAGCATCTTCAGTTTATAAAATAAGCTTAATTTGTGCTGGGTGATAAATTTAGGGGAGTAAGCAGGCCAGAAGTTAAAAAAATAAAAAAAAAATACTATAGTCTCATTTTGGCAAGTAAAGCACAAATGTTTCTCATGATGTGTTGCTCCAGCCTTTTCTTCACAAAAGCAAGGAGAGAGAGACAAAGATACCTAGTAAGGGAGGGGTAGAGAGAGTGGGGGAGAGAGAATCCCAAGCAGGCACCACACTGTTAGAGCAGAGGCCGACGTGGGGCTCGAATACATGAACGCTGAGATCATGACCTGAGTCCAAACCAAAAGTTGGATGCTTAAATGACTGAGCCACCCAGGTGTCCCAAGAGATTAATCGTTAGTAAAAGAGCAACACAATAAAAGGTATATTATAATAAAAAGAAAAAGATCATGTTTTATTTTCTCTAGTGACAGTAATGAATTTTTGTCACTTTGAAATATTAGCCCAGTGTTCTCCCCCCCCCCCACCCCCGGCTTATTAATGGCATGCAGTTTGGGGGCTTTACTTTGCCTAAACAAACACTATCTCAGCAGGTGTGCTAATATCCTAGCCTCAGATCCTGTACCCTGTGGCTGAAAGGAATCTAAACAGGGTGGCTAAAAGGCTCTTCTGGGGTCATCTCAGTAAGAACACACTGTTGCATTGATTAGAACACGCCTAAGGAATGAATTTCTCATTTGCAATTTGGAAAGCGTACATTCCCTCTGGAGTACACTTTTTTTTTTTTTGAAATTTCTGTTCACGGTTGACCTCACCTTTTTGTTTAACCAAACCCATTAATCAAACATATCCCAGAGGTGGCTAATGATCTTTCAGAATACTAATAGAAGCAGAAAGTCAAGGACAGTACAAATTGATCCACATCACCCACCTTATTAGGTTTACAATGCTGGCAGTATTTCCCTCATCTTTTGAGAATAATTGCCTATCTGGTTAGCGGGGGTCTGCTGTTTTAACAATAAGGATTTTATGTACCTGTCAATAAAATTGGCTCTGCATTTCCTAGAAAGTAGCATCATATAAACTTTTCTGAATGTTATCATCGAATCTTCCCTTCTAATATTTGAAAATGTGCACATGCATCAAACTATACAACATATTTATATCAATATGAAAAATATATTTTTCCACAGGGCCTTAATTCTTAAGAATTCGTTTCCCTTTTCTGTATTGAATTTTTGCATAGAAATTATTAGTCAAAAAACAGGAAAAAGAACAAAATATAAATTATTAGGATTGATTGGTGACAATTTGAATTGCTCTGATGAACCACTGGTTCAAGCTTCATAGCTGTGTAGTTGGAGCCTCAGAGTTTAGCTATTCAGTGGATCCAATAAACGTGAATATATTAGAATATATATATTCTTGTTTTCTATAGAAAACTTTATTGAAAACCTCTGCAATCACTCCTTGAATAGTTAAACATAAATACAAGAGGGGAAGGAGGGCAAGGGAACATTCTGGGAAGAGAGGAAGGTTCAATGAACAGGTCATCTAGGTTTCTGCTCAATATAAAAAACCCATATTCTTTTTTCTTAATGTTTAGTTATTTATTTAAAAGAGAGAGAGACTAGGGGAGGGGCAGAGAGAGGAGGAGAGATAGGATCCCAAGCAGACTGCGTACTGTCAGCGCAAAGCTTGGCGTGGGGCTGGAACCCATGAACTGTGAGATCATGACCTGAGCCGAAATCAACAGTTGGACACTTAACCAACTGAGCCACCCAGGAGCCCTATGGAACATAGGAAAATGGAAAACCTATTTTCAATTCAAACCTAATCAAAGGGTAACACTAGGGGAGAAATAAAATATTCTTTGTTGTCGGAACAAAATTCCTTTGGCGAGAGACCAGGTTCGTTGAGAATAAACGCTGATAAAAGCTGTAGGGACAAATATGTCTCAGGCGGATCCTACTTTTCTAGTAGAAGAGAGAAGTTACCACGCAAAGTGAAATCGTAGAGGAAGGAAGAATAGGGCCATGAGGAAGCTCATCTCTGAACAGGGCTTCAGCAGGCCATTTTCAGCATTATGTTCAAGTATTCTAAAAATATTATGTTCCCAACCTCAAAGGTGGCAACATAATTATGAATTCTAAAAACATATTTTGTCAAAATATTAATCATAGGCTTTGCCTTTTTTCCCTACATTTCTGTGATCTTATTAAAATGCAAATTAGATCATGTCTTAGGTTTCCCTTCAAAAGTCCCTCCCTGGGGCCTTCCCTGACACCTAGAATGCAATCTCTCTTCTGATGGTTTTCAAGGCCTTGTAGGACCTGGCCCCTGCCTGTCTCTCAAACGCATCCAATCAACCCCTGCTTCCTGGTGTTTCCACTTGCTCTTCCTTTTGACAAGACCTCCCTCTTCCTGTACTCTTCACATGTTTAGTGTCTTCTCATTCTCCAAGTTTCTGCTTTATAATGGCCTTCCATAGCCAATGCATCCAAAGCTGGCTCTCCTGTTATGCTTTATCTGTGCCCCTTAGTTCTTTCCTTCATAGACATTATATGACTTGAAATTATTTCATTCATTTTTCATTTTACTTGTTTATCCCCCTTATCTATGCCTGTTTCTTATCCTGGAAAATAAGCCTTGTATCCACAGGCTCCTCATCTGCCTTTTCAGTTGATCTCAGAGGCTAGCACAGTGCTTGGCACATGTGGAAGGTGAATGAAGGTTTGTGGGCTAGCACAAGGGCTATGTTCTGGATAGCGCTAGAAGGGCATTGGAGCACCTTCAGTGGCTGGGAGGAGGGAGAAAGCAAGATAGTATCTGGGGGTCAGGGCTCTGGGGCCTCCATTCCTTCTTTTCTTTGTACATATTGGGCTTCCTTGTACTATTTCAACTAAACAAAATGTTCTGAAACTTAGAAATGTTTCAACTCACTGAAATTGATCAAAAATTCCCTTTGGTATTTGATTAGGCCTTAGAAACAACTATCACTTTATTGTAAGTATATCCCTATTGAAGGGAAAAACTGAAGAAGAACAATTACATTTTAGAAAAAAGTTTTAGGGGCGCCTGGGTGGCTCAGACGGTTAAGCGGCTGACTTCGGCTCAGGTCATGATCTCGTGGTCCGTGAGTTTGAGCCCCGCGTCGGGCTCTGTGCTGACAGCTCAGAGCCTGGAGCCTGTTTCAGATTCTGTGTCTCCCTCTCTCTCTGCCCCTCCCCTGTTCATGCTCTGTCTCTCCCTGTCTCAAAAATAAATAAAATGTTAAAAAAAAAAAAAAGAAAAAAGTTTTATATTATAAGCCTTCTGTATAAAATGAAAGATTCTTCCTGTTGGCCCAATAGCATTGCAAGTCATTTCTCATATGGCTAAAAAAAATAAAGTAATCCATTTAAAAATTTTAATTCCAGTATAGTTAGTAACATATTAGTTAGTTGCACATAGAGTGTAATATTAGCATCAGGTGTAGAATTCAGTGGATTCAGTAATTCCATACATCACCCAGCTCCCACCACCTACCCTCTGGGAACCATCTGGTTGTTCTCTATAGTTAAGAGTCTGTTTCTTGGTTTATCCTGCCCGCCCCCCTCTCTTTTTCAACCAGGTTATTTCAGAGGTAGGGATGATGACAGACCCCGTTTTACTTGATGTGACTCAAGAATAAGCTTGCAGGAGGTATTTTGGGAAAACGTGCTCTTCTGACTTAACTGATGCCAACCCTTCCTCCTGCCTTTAATGTTGTATTGATGCACAGTTCCCTGGCTTTCTTGTGCCCTAATATCATCCTCATGCTTCTCACTGCCAAATGTCATGTATGTGATATAAATGCAATTTTTCTTTTTTTAAAAATTTCTTTAAAGTTTTATTTATTTACTTTGAGAGAAAGAGAGAGAGAATGAACATGGGGAGGGGCAGTGAGAAGGAGAGAGAGAATCCAAAGCAGGCTCCACACTGTCAGCACAGAGCCCGATGCTAGCTCAAATTCAAGAACTGTGAGATCATGACCTGAACTAAAATCAAAGGTCGGAGGCTTAACCAAATGAGCCACCCAGGTGCCCCAAAATGCAATTTTCTTAAATCACTGTTAATCATATTCTTTGCATCCTTATACAAATGCACACGCACACACATACACTGTAAATTTGATATCATTTCTTTTTCTGTTTGCTAATAAAGACATTAAAGTCCAAAGGAGTTAAGCAATTTCATTACCTTACCCCAACTTTCTTTTTTCTCTCCGGTTATCTTAACCATCATTGGTGAGAGCTTGTTTTTCCAGGCATTTTACATACATTCTGGATAAGATATGTTTTATCCTCTCTTTCTGTGTGTCCATCTCTCTGTTTTAAACAGATGATGAGACTGAACCTTCGTGAGATTGTGCCATTTTACCAAAATTTCTCTGCTGATAAGAGATGCAGTCAAGATTTGAACTGTTGGCCTGACATTTAAACACAGGCACGTTGCATCTGATTTCACGTGCCTCAAAGATCAGGAGTGAAAACATACACACTGTTATGAACTATATTTGCCTGCACTGTTTGTGGGCAACCAGAAGCTCCCTCTCTACATCTACACTTGGAAACCTCTTAGGGGAATAAAAGGATATCGAGAGACCTTCAGGACATAAGACTAGAAGGGTTAAAGAATAGGTCCAAGAACCTGGGTGGCTCAGTTGGTAAAGCATCCAATTCTTGATTTTGGCTCAGGTCATGATCTCATGGTTTGTGAGTTGGAGCCCCACGTGGGGCTCTGTGCTTGGGATTCTCTCTCTCCCTCTTTCTCTGCCCTCCCCCCACTCATGTGTGCACGCTCTTTTCTCTCCCTCAAAAAGAGACAACCTTAAAAAAAGTAACAGATTGTTCATACTCCAACCAGTCCTTTACTTTCTCTCTTATTTTTCTCTGGGTGATCAGATATACTTCTAAGTCTTCAAGCGTCATTTATAGGATGGCATTTCCCAAGGCCAAATCTCTAGCCATACTTTCTGTCTTTACCTACAGACTCATAATAATCTAAATTACTACTAGATATCTTCACCAGGGTGGCCACTGCTTTCTCAAACTCCATGTATACAAGCTTGAGTTCTTAAATCTGCTCCTGCACTGACATTTTCCAGAGGAATAAACAGCATCATAATCATGCTGTTGCCCATACTAAATTCCTCTTCTAATGCCTGAGAATTATCAGTTTTATCAAAGACATCTTCTGAAACTAGATTCTCCTCTCCAATCCACAGTATTGACAATTAGTTCCGATCCTGGCCAGGTGTCAACATTCTTGACTACTGTAATAGCCTCTTTTCTGCCTCATGTTCTCCCCGTTTACCCTCTGTGAACTCACTATTTTTGTGAAATCTATGAAATTATCATTTTTTACCTTAAAAACCTATGCTGAGTTCCTATCTTTCCAGGGACACTTGATGTATTTAAGGATCATGAGGCCCTTACAACCTGGCCATTCCCAGTCTCATTACATGAATTGTCTTTCCCCTTCCCACTTACAGTCTACCCATACTAAATCTCATGCCTTATCCTGAACTGCTCTCCCCTCTCAAGCCCTGTGTCTTTGTACATGTTATTTCCTCTGGCAGGAAAGTTATGCATTCTCTTCTCTCTGGAGACCTCCTAGAAGTCCTTAATATGAGGTTCAAATTACTCACCCCAAACTTCAGATTTCTTAAAGCACTTTATGATCTTTTGTTAGGGCATCTACGTCATTCTATTTAAATATACATTTTTACGCATCTGTCTCCCCATGTCTGTCTTCCTCATTAGTCTGATTCCTCGACAAGGTTGTGTCTTTTTCTTCTTTGTTATTTACCCAAAATGAGTATTGTCCTGAGTAGTATAGGACAGATCATTGATAGAGGTTTAGGAGTATTGATGGGGGAATATTTGGGAGAAAATATGTTTAAGGAGATACAAAAATAGAAAACCTTCTTTAAAGGCATAAAGTAGCCATACTTTTCCTATATCTTAATAGCACACATTACAAATCTATGTTCAAGTTCACCATGTATTGAAGCCAAAAAGGCAACCGCTGAAGCTGAACCCTCAGACACTGAGGCTACTCTCAGTGGCTTTAATATAGTCCATTTTGTCTATAAAATGCTTTTATCCAATTTTCTCAAAATCACCCTTAATATTTTCTCTTTTTTGCTTTTGTTTTTTTTTTTTTGTTTCTTTTTAAACGCCAATAGTTGTACTTTTACAGTTATAAAGTGTCTGATGTGCTTGCTCACTGTCACTGAGCTTCCTAAAGAGAATTATTTGGAAACAAAGAGATGAAAGTGTTACTGCTCTGTGGTCACACTGGGAGCACTTCAGAAAGAGCAAAGCCTGCTTGCTTCTCAGAAACCACTAGTGAAGATTAATGCATGAGGTCCACAGCAAAAATGCCATTTTAACTTTAAAAGATCTCAACAACTGCAGCTCCTCACTCACATGGGTATTGAAGCTTTTAAGGGCTCACAAAGCCTAAAGATGAGGAAAAGATACTGAGTCGTTAAGCTACAGTATAGAAGAGACAAGAAAAATCGTCACCAGAAAGTGACCAACAACTCATTGTTGGGAGAATTGTTTTTATTTTTAAAGGTTAAAGTGTATGTAGCTGGTATTTAATTATATTTTAATTTTCTACCTCTAAGTTTAAAATCTAGCTATTACCATGCAATAAGGAAACTTCAAGATTCATAATTTGTCTCTTTGTATCTTTGGCAAATGCTCGCCATTTTCTTCTTAAATGCTTTTGAGATTATAGAGTTTGTTCCATTAGCCTATCCAAGTCTAGTTCCTTCTTGGGTAGCTCTAATTAGTATTTGATGTTTAAATGTTAAGCCTAAATATCCCTTTTTGATATGTTCACATCCTTTTTCACATTCATTTTGTCATATATGTATATATACTAATATATATATAGAATATACATATATAAATATATGTATATCTAAGCAACTTAGTCTTCTCATTCTCTTATAGCCCTTATAATTTTGAAAGAATTTATTGTATCTACCATTAATCTTCTCTTCTCTAGTTTATGTACTTCTCATCCCATAGCAGCATGAAGAATGATAAAAATCATATTGTGGTCATCTTTCTTGTCATAGCATGATATTACTGATTCACCGTTCAGCAAAGCAAGAATTTTGCTTTTATTTATATATTAATGAAGCACTTATCCTGACCATCTACAAAGTCTGCTTTATTCCTTCAAAGAATAGCATGTATTTATAAGATTTTCAGTGACTATGAGATGCTTTCTATGTCTGCAGAATAGAGAAAAAACGAGTTGGTGCAAGATAGTCGAAGACTGTGTCCTACCTTCATTCATGTCCCTTGTGTGTTCCAATAGGCAGTCTAAGTCATTATAGTGAATGCTAAGTAGAGAGATGAATAACGAGTAATGCCACCGAGATTAACATGTTCAGTGTGGAACCAAGCTTTGATATCCGGAAATCAGATAAATGTTAAAAAATTATACTTTCACAGTAAAATGACAAAGAAGTAAAATGACAAATAAACAATATGACTAGTGTACAGCCAGATGAAAATCATATAAATGTCATCATCAGGTTTTGTATTTTGAAATACTATGATTTAATTAAGTTTTTTTGTGGTTTTCTTTGTTTGTTTGGCTTTTTTTTTTTTTTTTTTTTGCTTCTGGGACACCAGGGTGGTTCAGTTGGTTGAGCGTCCAACTTTACTCTTGATTTCAGCTCAGGTCATGGTCTTGCAGTCCTAAGTTGGAGCCCCACATGGGTCTGCACTGACAGCGGGGGGCCTGCGTGGTATCTTCTCTCTCCCTCTCTCTCTGCCCCTCCCCCCACACCCTTCCCCTCAAAATAAGTAAATAAACTTTTAAAACAGAGATTTTGTTGTTGTTGTTGTTGTTCCTAAACTGAAATTTCCCTCCTGGTATTTTTGAAGTTGTTTTTGTTATTGATTATTTTCCAAAACTCTTCTTAACAACAGCAATATTATCCAGAAGAGAAGGATTGGCTTTAACAGTGAAAATTACTGGAGTAGGAAAATGCACTCTATTAATGTTCTTAGTATGATAGTCCACCTCTGGGAAGTCATGGCCTTGAATGTGAGTGCTGCTTCTCTCTGTTCGTTTAATATACAATATTCAGACCTGTAAAAGTTAACAAATTTTGTTGACATTTGTTAACAAGTGAAAGCTCAAAAAAAAAATATATATATATGTAATTTTTTGTTTCAAGTAGACTCCACACCCAGCATGGAGCCCAACACAGGGCTCAAACCCATGACCCTGAGATCAAGAACTGACCTGAGATTAAGAGTTGGAAGCTTAACCGACTGAGCCATCTAGGCGCCCCTACATATATGTAATGTTAACTTTATTGAAGTATAATTTACATACAATGAATCGTTATTTATTTTAAATGTATATTTGTATAACTGCTATCAAAATGAAGATTACAAAACATTTTTCACAGTCTATAAAGATCCCTTGAGCCTTTTGCAGACAACACTTTTAGTCCCTGGCTCAACACTCATCACCCCTAGCAACCACTGATGTGCTTTCTGACAGTGTATATTAGGTTTGTCTATTTAGAATTTCATATAAATGTTATAAAACAAGACATGATTTTTTTTGCTCAACATAATGGCATAGTATTTTTTGATATTCATTCACACTGTCCTATGTATCAGCAGTTTGTTCTTTATTACTGAGTGGTATTCCATTGTACGAATATACCACAGTTTGTTTATTTTTTCATATATTGATGGGCACTTGGATTGTTCCATTTTGGTACTATTGTGAACAAAGTGACAATAAGCCCTGTGTATAACTATTTGTATACACATTTCATAGCTGTTGGACAGTAAATATTTGTAAGTATAATTGCTGGGTTACATAATATTCATATACTTAAGTTTAAAAAAAACTGCCAAGCTTTTCCCCAAAGTGGTTGCAAAATTTTATATCCCATGGACAGTGTCTGAGAGTTCCAGTTGCTCCATATTCTTGCCAAAACTGGTTATTGCTGGTCTTTTCGTTAATTTAATTTTACTTTTTTTTTTAGTCTTTTTAATTGAAGTATAGTAGACACACAAGGTTACATTAGTTTCAAGTGTACAACATGGTGACCGGGGTATATTCCCCATGCTGTGCCTTTTATCTCTGTGACTTATTTATTCCATAACTGGAAGCCTGTACTTCCCACGCTCCTTCTTGCATTTTTGTCCATCTCCCATCTCTCCCCCAAGATCTC
The DNA here is from genome assembly GCF_046562875.1 of Panthera onca. Classification (NCBI taxonomy): domain Eukaryota; kingdom Metazoa; phylum Chordata; class Mammalia; order Carnivora; family Felidae; genus Panthera; species Panthera onca. The sequence goes on along the minus strand of NC_138342.1, from coordinate 149,141,953 downwards.
TTTAAATTTAGCCATTCAAGGGGCGCCTGGGTGGCTCAGTCGGTGAGTGAGTAAGTGTCCGGCTTCAGCTCAGGTCACAATCTCGCGGTCCGTGAGTATGAGCCCCGCGTCCGGCTCTGGGCTGATGGCTCAGAGCCTGGAGCCTGCTTCCGATTCTGTGTCTCCCGCTCTCTCTGACCCTCCCCCGTTCATGCTCTGTCTCTCTCTGTCTCAAAAATAAAAATAAACTTAAAAAAAAAATTAGCCATTCAAATGGATTAGTGACATCTCAGTGTCTTTGTAATTTCATTTCCTCAGTGACTAATGATGAGAGGCATCTTTTCGTATGGTTATTGGTCATGCTTTCTTTTGAAAGCATCTGATCAAATCTTTTGTCTCCTTTTGAAAGCATCTGATCAAATATTTTGTCCATTACTTTAGGGAATTATTTTTTCTTAATGATTGTAAGAATTCTTTTTATATTATGAATACAATAATTTAGACATATATATGTTTTAAAAATATTTTCTCCCAGTATGTGGCTTCTTTTTCTTTTGTTAAAATAGTTTCTTTTGAAGAGCAGATCTTTCAAACTTTCAAAAAACTAAGGTATAATGAATATACTATAAAATACAGATTATAAGCATTTAGCTTGAGGAATTTTGACAATTTCATACACTACTCTGCCACTCTTAGCAAGATATAGAATACTTATATCATCCCAGAGTGTTCTTTCCTGTCCTTTCTAGGAAATCCTCCGCACCCCCCAACTACAGAGGCAATCTCTGATCTGTTTCTGTCATTATAAATGATCTTGACAATTGCAGAATTTCATATGTATAAAATCATTTAGTTATCAATTCAGAAGTCAGTTTTGTATTTCACTTCTTTTGTTCAGCATAGTGTTTTTGAAATTCATTCAGGTACTTGTAATTCATTCTTTTTGCTACTTAGTAGTCCACTGTACGAATATATAGTAATCTGTTTATCTGATTAATAGCTCATGAACATTTGGTTTGTTTCAAAGTTTGGGTTATTAAAAATAGAGCTTCTATGAACATTCAGGTGTAAGTCTTTTTGTGGATATACATGTTTATTTCTCATGGGTGGACTTTGTTGATCATGAGGAATATGTAAGTTTACTTTTTAAAAATTTTATTTTGTAATTATTTTAGAGTCACATACAAGTTGTTAAAATAGTACAGAAAGCTCCAATGTACTCTTCATCCAGCTTCCATCAATGACAATATCTTACATATAACCATAGTACAATGATGAAAAACAAAAAATTGATATTGGTAAAAACTATTATTTGGGGCGCCTGGGTGGCGCAGTCGGTTAAGCGTCCGACTTCAGCCAGGTCACGATCTCGCGGTCCGTGAGTTCGAGCCCCGCGTCAGGCTCTGGGCTGATGGCTCGGAGCCTGGAGCCTGTTTCCGATTCTGTGTCTCCCTCTCTCTCTGCCCCTCCCCCGTTCATGCTCTGTGTCTCTCTGTCCCAAAAATAAATAAAAAATGTTGAAAAAAAATTTAAAAAAAAAAGAAAAATTGCCTTTAAAAAAAAAAAAAAAAAAAAAAAAAAAAAAACTATTAAAATATTGAACTTATTTTCATTTCAACAGGGAAATATTCATTTTCCTAATGGGTATGAATGTTGAACACTTTTCCATGCTTCTATTTCTTTGCAATCCAATCCATATATTTTCTTTGATGAAATTTCTGTTTACGAGTTTTGCTATTTTCTAGTTGGATTGTTTGGTTTCTTACTATTTAGTTAAGAAAATTCTTTACATATTCTGGGTACAGATCCTTTATTGGATATGAGATTTTCAAATATTCCTATCTGTTGCTTATTTTTTTATTCATTTATTGTCTTCCTTAGAGTATTTCTCTGAAAAATGTATTAAGTGTGACATCATTTTTTTTCTTTTATGGACTGTGGTTTTGGTATCATGTCTAAGAACTCTTCACCTAACTTTAAGTCATAAAGATTTTCTTTTACTTTTTCTTCTAAAACTTTATTGTTTTACATGTTACATTTACATCTATGATTTATTTTGAGTTAAATTTTGTATAAGGTATAGGGTTTAGGTAAAAAAATCTAAGGGATATGTGTGTGTGTGTGTGTGTGTGTGTGTGTGTGTGTTTGTGTGTGTGTGTGGAGGTACATATGAATGTCCAATTGTTACAAAATCATTGATTGATAAAATTAGTGTTTCCCATTAAATTGCTTTTGCATCTTTGTCGAAAATCATTTGTCCCTATTTTGGGGGTCAATTTATGAACTTTATTCTGTTCCCTTATTTTATGTTTTTATCCCTAAATCAATACCACACCATCTTGATTGCTACAGCTGTCCTAAAATCGGGTAGTATGATTTCTCCAACTTTATTCTTTTTCAAAATTATTTTTAGATATTCTAATTCATCTGCCTTTCTGTATTAATTTTGAAGTAAGCTGTCTATATCTACAAGATATCTTGCTGCCATTTTTCTCAAAATTGTCTTAAAACTATAGATCAACTTGAACAGAACTGAAAATTCACCATGCTGACACGAACATAGGATGTCTTTATGTAAGACTTTGATTTCTTTTATCAACATTTTTAGTTTTCAACATATAGACCCTGTCTCTAGTGTTTATACTTGTTTTTCTTTGGGGGCAGCCATTGTAAATGGTATTGTGTTTTAAATTTCTATTTCTAAAATTTCATTGTTATTATAAAAAATTTGATTTATTTATTTATTTATTTACTTACTTACTTACTTACTTACTTTTTGCTTTTCTTTTGTTGATGTTATATCTAGTACCTGCAAACTTGCCAAACTCACTGATTAGCTTGGGAATTTTGTTAATTTCTTGGGATATTTTTTACCTGGAAAGTTATGCTATCTACAAATAAGGAGACTTTATTTTTATTTTCAAACCTATATGATATTTATTTCTTTTTCTTATCTTAAAAGACCAACTGGAACTTCTATTACTATGTTGAATAATAGGGACAATATTGTTTTTCACTTCTGAGTATGTGTAAGTGCAGCTTTTCTTTGTATATATTCTTTTTCAGGCTGTGAATGTTGTCTTCCAGTACTCTTTTACTGAAAATTTTTTTTTTACCTCACATGTTTGAGATGGATTTTGTCATCAATCTGCTGGCTTTTGTCAAATGATTTCTCTGTATCAATTTGTATAATTATGGTTTTTCTTGAGACTGTTATATGGTAGATCACACTGATTAATTTTTAAATATTGAACCAACCTTGCATTTTTGGAATAAACTTCATTTGGTCACGGTGTATTATTCTTTTTATATGTTGCTGGATTTGAATTACTAATGTTTTAATGGATATTTTTACATCTTTGTTTATGAGACATGTAGGTCAGTAGCTATTTTTGTACATTCTTTCTAGAAGGTTTTAAATTTTGGTAGAGCCCAATTTATCAATTATTTTATGAAACAAAAAATCTTATTTTTGTCCTTTATGTGTTATCTTGGAAATCTGTATGATTTTCATGTGCCATCTAGAATAGTTTTATCTTTGTTAAATTCATGAATATTTTATCCTATATTTTCCTTCAGAAATATATAGTTTTTGTTTTTAAATTTATTTCTATAATGTTTGGTGTTAATGTTTTATGCAACGTGTGAAATTAAGGTCAGGTTCATTCTCTTTTATACATACAATGTTTTTTTCCCAGAATTATTTGTTAGAAAGACTATCTTTTCCCCATTGAATTATTTGGATACACTTGTCATAAGTTCATCTATTATGTATATTTGAATCTATTTTTGGACTCTTTATTCTGTTTCAATTATCTACAATGTTTATCCTTATAGCAATATTACATGATCTTAATTACTTTAATTTTATCAAAAAAGTATTAATTGAGGTAGTATACTTCTTTCTTCTTCTCTTTCAAAATTTTATTGCCTATTCTAGAGGCTTGAGATTTACATATAAAATTTGGAAGCAGCTTTTTGATTTCTACAAAGAGTATGCTAGAATTTTGATTTTGATTGCATTGAAACTAGAGAAATTAAAAAAGAACTCCTATCTTAAAATTATTGAAGATTTTTTGTCCATTAACATGATATATATCTTCAAATTCATAAGACTATCTTTAAGTTATCTTACTAACATTTTGTAAATTTTATCCTTGTTAAATACTTCATAATTTTGATGCCATTTTTATTGATGTATTTTTAAAATTTTGTTTTTCAGTGATTTGTTGTTAGCAATACAACTGGATTTTGTAAATGGAACTTGTACCTTTTGACATTGATAAATTCTTCTATTCTTATAGATCAAATAACTAGATTTCCTTAGGATTTTATTTGAATGTTATCATATTTTCTACAAATAAAGACAGTTTCATTTTTTTTCCTTTCCAGCAGGTATGGCATTTTTTTTTTCTTTTCCTTGTATCATTGCACTGGCTAAAACCACCAACATAATGTTGAATAGAAGTGTTGACAGTGAATATTTCTGCTTTTTTCCTACTCTTAAGACTGTTAAGTCTTTCAGCATTAAGGATGTTAGCTGTCAGTTTTCAATAGATTCCCTTTATCAGGAATTTTGTTTTTATTTCTAAGAGTTTTGAATTTTTAATCACTAATTGGTGTTGAATTTTTCAAGTGCCTTTTTTTGTGCCTCGTAAGATCATTAAACAGGTTTTTCATATTTTTAAAATGAGTATGATATATTATACTGATTGATTTTTGAATAATAATTTAACCTTGTATTTGTTAGATAAACCCCACTTGCTCATGATGTATCCCCTTTTAATATATCAGGGGATTCAATAAGCTAATATGTTGTTAAGGATATTTGTGTCAACATTCATAAGGGAAATTGGTGTATTGTTTACTTTTCTTATAATGTTATTGCCTAGTTTTGAGGTTAAGGATAATGCTGGCATCGTAAAATGAGTGGGAAGCAATAAAATGTGTAATAACAATAGCACAAAGGAAGGGGAGGGAAAAGTGAAAAATCACCTGTTGTAGGGCCCTTACATTATATGTAAACTGATAAAAGAAACTAAACTATCAAAGATACATATTATAAACTCTAAAGTAATCATAAAAGTAAACAGAAATAGAAGAATTCATCAGCCACTAGAGAAAATAGAATATGAAAATATTCAGCTAATCCAGATGAAGTCAGGAAATGAGAAACAAAAGAATAAAGAAACGATGGATCAAATGGAAGAGGTATCAAGAGGATACATTTAAACCCAATCAGAATGAAATTTATATGAAGTGTAAATTATTCAAACATTCCTGTTAAAAAGTAGAGATTATATGGTTGGACACAAAAAGGAGACAGCATATGTTGTCTATAAGAAATGCACTTTAAATATAAGGCAAAGATGGATTAAAAGTAAAAGATGTGGAAAGATAGAACATGCAAGCAAATAAACCCTACGAAAGACAGAGTGGTTTTGTAATATCAGGCAGGGTTGACTTCAGCACAAAATATTTACCAAAGATAAATAGGGATATTTCATAATGATAAAATGTCAGTTCATCAAGAAGATAGAACAACTCTACATTTGTATGCACATAATGGAACTTTGCTGTGCGCGAAGAAAAAAATGTTACCAAAAAAAAAAAAAAAAAAAAGAAAGAAAGAAAGAAAGAAAAAGTAGGCAAATCTACAATCACAGTTGAAGATGCAATCCTTTTCAATTAGTAACTAATATAAAAGTAGGAAGAAAAGCTAATGAGGATATGGAAGATTTGAATAACACTATCAGCCATCTTGACCTCTCATTGAGAAAATTACATCCAACAAAAGCACAGCATATCTTCTTTTCATATGGAAATAGAACACTCACCAAGCAATATCATATGACTATAAGATCCCTTACAACATATATTTCCACTTGTCCCTCCTCTTTTTTATGTTATTGCTATATATTACTGCTATGTATGCTCTAAACTCTATACTGCGTTGTTAATATTTTTAACATTCAATTATTTGCTGATATTAAAAATAAGTCAAAACTATCTTTTATATTTATGCACATATTTAGTATTCTCCATCTTCATTTATTTCTATAGATTCAAGTTTCTTTTTTATTTATTTTTATTTTTTTAATGTTTATCTATTTTTGAGAGAGAGAAAGAGACAGAGTGTGAGCAGGGGAGGGGCAGAGAGAGAAGGAGATACAGAATCCAAAGCAGGCTCCAGGCTCTGAACTGTCAGTACAGAGCCCGTCAGGGGATCGAACCCATGGACTGTAAGATCATGACCTGAGCCAAAGTTGTACGCTTAACTGACTGAGCCACCTAGGTGCCCTACCTGTTGACTTTAAAAAAAAAAAAAAGAAAAAGAAAAAAAAATTAGAGTCTATTTTTTAGAGTACTTTTAGGTTAACAACATAATTAAGAGGAAAGTAGATGTATTTTATATATACCCCCTGTCTCCGTATATGTACAGCTTCCTCCATTATCAACATCTTCCACCAGTGTGCTACCTTTGTTGCAACTGATGAACCCATATTGACCCACCATTCTCACCCAAAGTCCAAAGTTTACGTTAGGGTCACTTTTGTGCTATACATTCTATGGGTTTGGACAAGTATATAATGACATGCATTCATTATTATAGTATCATACAGTGTTTTCACTGCCTTAAAAATCATCTGCACTTTACCTATTCATCTCTTCTTCTACCCCTGGCAATCACTGATCTTTTCATCATCTCTATAGTTTTGCCTCTTCTAGGATGTCGTAGTTGGAATCATACACTAGCTAGCTTTTTCAAATTGGCTTCTTTCTTTTCCTTAACTTTTTTAATGCTTATTTATTTCTGAGAGAGACAGAGACAGAGCACAAGTGGGGGAGGGGCAGAAAGAGGGAGACACAGGATCCAAAGCAGGCTCCAGGCTCTGAGCTGCCAGCACAGAGCCCGACACGGGGCTTGGACTCCTGAACTGCAAGATCATGACCTGAGCCGAAGTCGGACACTTAACTGACTGAGCCACCCAGGCGCCCCCACATTGGCTTTTTTCATTTAGTAATATGCTTTTAAGATTCTTCCATGTTTTTTCAAGGCTTGTTAGCTCATTTATTTTCAGTGCTGAATAATAGTGCATGGTCTCAATGTACCACAGTTTATTTATCTATTCACCTACTGAAGAACATCTTGGCTGCTTCCAAGTTTTAGCATTTATGAATAAAGCTACTATAAACATCCGTATGCAGGTTTTGTGTTGACCTAAGTTTTCAACTCATTTGAGTAAACACCAAGGAACAGGATTTCTGGATCATATGGTAGGAGTATGTTCACTTTTTTAAAAAAAAACAACCAAACTACCTTCCAGAGTAGAGATACAATTTTGCATTGCCATCATCAGTGAATGAGAGTTCCTGTTGCTCCACGCTCTTATCAGCATTTGGTGTTGTCAGTGAATCAAATAGTGGCTATTTTAATAGGTGTATAGTGATATCCCAATGTTGTTTCAACTTGTATTTCCCTTGTAACCTGTGATGCAAAGCACCTTTCCATATGCTTATTTTCCATCTGTATATCTTCCTTGGTGAGGTGTCTATTAAGGGCATTGGTCCATTTTTAACTCAGATTGTTTTCCTATTGTTGAGCTTAAGAGTTCTTTGTATATCTTGGATAACAGTATTTTATCAGATGTGTCTTTTGTCCTGTTCACTTTTTTGTTTTGTTTTCAAAACTTGCCTGATATCATCACAGCATTTTAATAGAAAATTCTTTCAGAAAAAGAAAAAGAGATGAGCTCTTTTTAGAGACACATTATAAACTTTAATCAGCTGTTAAGCTGGGTGAGAGTGAAGACATCCATAATAAGCAATGTGACTAATTTGGGAAGTAACATTTTCTAGCTTAGTGATGTCATGGCTCAGATGTAGCGTACCAGCACTTCTGAGACTAGCGAAACTAATGATCCTCCTGTGGGTACATTTACCTGCCAGATGGTAGAGTTACATCAAATTTTACATAAGAGAAATGATGAAAATGGTAAAGACTTTTCTTCCTTTCTCAAGAAGCTATGACCATATCTTCAAAAACATTTAAGGGCCAACATCTAATTGGATTAATATGAAGATTAGTGAGAATAACTTGTTTGTCACTGATGGAATATGAAGCAAGAAGGGTTTTATTCTTAAGTCAGCTATGCGTTCAAATTTATCGAGTTAGACCAACTAATGATCCCCAAGTGTCATAGTCCTACATTTTGTAAGTTACTCACAATGACAAAATAATGCTTCCAAAAGAATTTATCTTTTATTAATTACATAAAATCTACAAATATTTATAGTGGAGCAGAATATTTATGTGGTCTGGAAACATATAGAAAATCAGATTCACTGCAGCTCACTAATTATCTTTCTAAAGTTGACGTGTGCATACACTTGGTGTGAGCATAGTAAGGAGACACATGGATAGTTTTAAGGGAAAATGTTTTAGATCTTTAAATTCAATATGTACTTCTTTTCTAAACTCAATCTGCTTAGGAATGTACTACTGTTGGTACATCGCTTCCTATTTACAAATGTCCTTCTCTTACTTTACAATAGAAAAGCAAACTCCTTATCCCTTCTCAACCTTACTAAGGCACATTGTCCTGGATTAGAAAATACTTGTGGTACACCAAAAAAAAAAAAAAAAAAAAAAAAGGAACAATTTGAAATATTGATAGAGTGAATAATGTTAACTACTGGCCAATATATTTTCATTGCAGATAATGGCATAAACAATAAGGTTTCTAAGCAAAAAATATTTTATAAAGCTATTGGAATTAAATTAAGTTCTAGGGGAAAAACAAATCCTGTAAAACTTCTGACTGGTGAAAAAAAATTGCACACGTGTTTACTTTTTAAATGGATTATGGGTATCAGGTTATATTCTTTACACCTATTCAAATCCATCATGAAAGTGTAGCTATAAACTTAGAAGTATTTATAGAGCAAATAAATGCTGAAAGGTGCAGGAGGGAAAGCGTTTCCTTCTTAATTATTCACTTCTGTTGCTCTTACAACTAGAAATGCCAAACTGGCATTGGGGTCTGCAAACTGGCCCTCTGGCTATTTACGGACATGATCAAGAGCCTGGCATGCATGGATGCAATCCATGCCATATTTCTAATGGCAGTTATCTCCCAGCTCCTCATTACAGTTTGCCGTTATATATGAGCCACTTGGCATTTGGGAAGCAAGACATAATTACAAGAGGTATAGAGAGGTCACTTGTTTCAAACTTCTAAAGAAAAAGGATAGGTTCTCTTAGTTGATTTTCCAAGAAAAAACTGACCTCGGTCAGTGTGGACCGTACATTGTAGGGCTTTCCTGTGTTTTCAGATACTGCCACTTAGCCAAGGCAGATGGTCTGTTTATAAAAAAGAATTTTTTTTTTTTTGTCATTGTTGGTATTTAAATTACATGTTATGCTGCCAGAGTTTTTTGGTTTTTTTTTTTTTCCACGCAATTAGGCCAGGGAATTTGCCTTATGTTCCTAAATACCAAAGGTGGTGATGTCATGACAGATTCAATTATTTGACAATGGAAAAAAACATGCTATGGAGACAGAACATCTGAAGCAGCAAAATTTTCTCCAACATTCACGACTGAAATCTGACCCAAATATTTTACCTTAAAAAAAAAAAAAAGGCAGCGGCAATCAAACTAGGACTCTCTTTGCCTAGGGCTTTTTTTTTTTTTTAAGTTTTGTGGAGGAAGGGGACATAGACAATAAAGAATAATCTGATGCATTTTGTATAAGTTAATTAATGTTCCTGCACTGAAGCAAATTAATTGATATTGCCAGTGTTTTCTGAATACGTGCCCAAAGTGTTTAAGTCCTGTCTCAGTGCTACATGGACAACAAATGAAACTTGACTGCATGTGAACCTTCTCACATTGTAAGGTCTCTGTGGATATGGAACGCCAGTCACTGGTCTATTTAGACTATCAAATCCTACCTGACTAGAATTTGTCTTCTTAGAAAACCCGAACTCTAGCATTTACTGTAATTGCTACATAGTTTTCCCCAAAGCAAAATAATGTAGGCTCTTTTCTACATCTGGCAAAGCACAAATAACTATTATTTAATGGCACAAAGGATGCTGAGCCTGAAGTGTTTCCTAATGTATTTCTCCAGTGGTTAGGAAGAAACAAAAGGAACAACTATTTATATTAACCCAAGTATAGCGATAACAAGGATTTTAATTAGTGAGAGTATCATATCACAGGCTTCACTGTAGTAATTTGATATAATGTAATTTGTGGAATAGAATGAAAGTAATCACGTTACAGCAAAGACAAATGGACAGAGGTATACAGAGAACTAAGGCAGTGTCACGCCCAATTGATGTCCCTGGGTAGCAAATTCATTGGTTTTGTGACTCCAGCCAATGAGAATGCATGCTAATGGGGCAATACCTGAGGACGTCAATTATGTCTGGCAATATTTGGGTAGCTAGTATTCTCACTTATATTGCTAAATAATAGGATTTACTAAACCAATTAACTTTTGGAGTTTTCACACAAGGTTAAAAGAAGATAATTTTACAAATTATAAATGTCCACCAAATTGCTGTATTTCGGTTTTATTAAAAAGCCATTTCAGTGTTAAAATCCCCAATTCTCGGATAAACATATAAACGTCTCCCGAGGGGCACCTGGGTAGCTCAGTCAGTTAAGCATCTGACTCTTGACTTCAGCTCAGGTCATGATCTCACAGTTCATGCAGTTGAGCTCCCCTTCCTGCTCCATGCTGAGGGTGGAGCTTAAGATTCTCTCTGCTTCTATCTCTGCTCCTCCTCCACTCATTTGCATTCTCTCGCTCTCAAAATAAACAAACATTAAAAAAAAAATCTCCTCACATAGGACTACTCAACTGGATAGAACTGAATAAAAGATTCTACATAAGTTTGTATAATGATATGTTCTATACACGTTCACTTGCTTTTCCCAAATTTTACATACACACACATACATACACTCATATAATGTATATACATGCCGTGATATTTTGATGGAATGTGGAAAAATAATTTTCTGCTCAAATTACTCATCACTAAAGACATTTGTGAATTTTGCTGTCACCTTCCCTTCATTCTAAATATATACTGTATAACAATATATAAGATTTCTCACATTAGCAATGCTGGAATCTTCCCTTTATTAGTCTGGACTAAAGGGATCCATAGGTAAGAAGTATGCACATATTTTAAGGTGGTATTTTATAGCACTAAATTGGTTCACTGACTCCTATTTACATACCTGAGTATAAATCAACGGTGTGAGGTTAGGTTACCTAAAGACTGCAGATAGAAGAAGTAGGTAGACATAGTTTGTAGTAACTCAAGTCTCTTAAAACTCTCATTTAAAAGGTATGAAAATTGGGGCGCCTGGGTGGCGCAGTCGGTTAAGCCTCTGACTTCAGCCAGGTCACGATCTCGCGGTCCGTGAGTTCGAGCCCCGCGTCAGGCTCTGGGCTGATGGCTCGGAGCCTGGAGCCTGTTTCCGATTCTGTGTCTCCCTCTCTCTCTGACCCTCCCCCGTTCATGCTCTGTCTCTCTCTGTCCCAAAAATAAATAAAAAACGTTGAAAAAAAAAAAATTTAAAAGGTATGAAAATAACACTCTTCTATGATATTTTAAAAACACTCTCTTTGGAATATTTTTTACCCCCAACCCACAAATAGTCCAAAATGATATTTCTCCAGAGGCATGAACTATAAAGGCATGCTTTGATTTATAGTATAACTAAACTGGATTTTTGTCTAATTTTGAAAATTTAGATAATATCAAAACATAATATATGAGATCATAAAAAATAATCATGTTTTGAGATCCTTTGTCAAACAAAAATTATTCTTTAATATGTAAGAAGACATACTACATAGAGTACAGCAGTGGGAAATACATACAACTGACTATAAAATTGTGAAACATATAGATAATAAATATTCATTCAATAATACATAAATGTAACTATGATTTAACACTTAGTACTTGAAAAACTTAGTTTGCAGCTAAAGGAAAAAGAATATAATATTGAGTTTCCCAGAACTTATGGAAGTATTACTGTAGAAGTGATAAAGACAATGTATAAATATATCATAAAAGAGTTAAAATAAATCTAGTATATGGGGCACCTTGGTGGCTCAGTCGGTTAAACATCGAACTTCAGCTCAGATCATGATTTTCCACAGTTCCTGGGTTCAAGCCCCTCACTGGTCTCTGTGCTGACAGCCCAGAGCCTGGAGCCTACTTCAGATTCTGTGTCTCCCTCTCTCTCTGCCCCACCTCTGCTCACACTCTGCCTCTTTCTCTCTCAAAAATAAAATAACATTAAAAAAATTAAAAAGATAAGCTCAGGTATATATATATATATATATATACACATATATATATGTATATATATATACACATATATATACATATATATATGTGTATATATATATATATGTATATATATATATATATAGAGAGAGAGAGAGAGAGAGAAATAGTCATTGATATAAGTTACAATGTTTGATTTCCAACATTAGACACTTAAAGTATTTTTCATGTAGGAAAATGACCCACTCTACCAAATACCTTTAGGTGCCACAGTAGAGGGAATATATGCCTAACCTTAAATTGTATTTCTTCAGCTTTGGTAATGACACTATCTCAACGGTGGTGGAATAAAGCAAGGAATCCTTACTGAATAATCTGTGTGTCTGCATTTTGATAGAAAACATGTTAATGTCCACCATAATTTATTATCATTCAGGTACATTATAAAATACTGTTGATTTTGACCACCAATAGAGTGGTCAATGAAGAAATAATTTTTCTCTTTCCATATCTGTCTTAGGTGAAATTTAGGTAGCATCACTAATGATTTTAACATCCTTTGTATATTCTACATAGTCAGTCAGCTGGTAGGTGCATAGAACTTATCCAGTTAAGGAAGCTTTTGGCCTAAGGCTAACAAATGTATATGCTTCCTGATAGGAAGAAATAACACATGTACTAATAAAGAACAGGCTGTTTTGATGATGATGCAGTCAGTAAGTTTAGAAAATAATATAAGAAGATGACAAACTAAATTAGGAAGAAATCAAAGAATAAAATTCTATTTCATATTATATTTGGAATGTCTGTAAATGATTTAAATGAAGATGATAGAGATATCCAATAGGCCATTATAAAGATCAAAGAGAAAAGAAAAACATTTTCTATTACTTTGCTTTTTAGAATATAAACACCCTGTGGGTGGGGGGTTGTCTTTTTACTAATTTAATACCACTTATCACATAACCCAGGGGTGAACACTTAATGAGTATTTTTTAAATTAGAATTGAATTAGACTCAAGATGCTCATATTTCAATTCCTAAGATAAAAAATCTGGCCATAAAAATGAAATACGCTTCTGGGGTAATTTGTCATTCATTTATTTTATGGGAAGAAATGCATAGGAAATTAGCCATCCATGCTCATTTTGTTAATCATAGAGAAATGTCAAAATGTCAAACTCAATAGCAAATCTTGAATGTCTTATCAGCTTCAGAATAGGTTCCAATTGGAATATAATATATATGTATGTGTATATATATTACATATATATACACATACATCTATAGATAATATATATGTATATATAATATATATTATATATATATTATATATATACATATACATATATACATATATATAATATATATATAATATGTATGTGTATATATATATACACATACATCTATAGATAATATATATGTATATATAATATATATTATATATGTATATATATGTCATATATATACATATACATATATACATATATAATATATATAATATATATTATATATATGTATGTATATATAATATATATGTATACATACATATATATTATATATAATATTATATATATACATATAAAATTCTTCTTCTTATGTAAAATTTCTAGAGCAGTATTAGATTCATAGCAAAACTTAGCATAAAGTACAGAGAATTCCCACAAAATGTATTTTAAATGTCTTATTATCAGGATTAAAAAATTAAGTATTCTAACTGGCGGTGGGGACAAAAGAATTTTGGAAACATGTTAATTTCTTTTCACTGGTAGAACGCTTCTACTAGTGTATTACGGACAGGTGCTATTATTCAAATTTGATAGAAGATTAAACAGAAAAATAAAGAAGCTTGTGCCCCAAGGCCCTCCCAGTACAAAGGGAAACTAGGATTATGGGGTCCAACTAAGAAGGGAGAGTGGGATGAAAATGGGGGACAAGAAACTGACTTTAAGACTCATCTGTGGGCCATCTTCAGTCTCTAGGGAAACTTCCATGAGGCTAAATCTTGAGGAAGAACTGAAGGGAAAGCTACAGAGAACAGAAGAGTTGAAGATAGTGAATTACAGAATATTCTATGTACAAGGAAAAAAAAGAAAGCAACAAAAATTGATATCTACTATGTCAAAAAGGGCACTAGGGATAACGTTATAAACCTGAATAATCTCCCTGAACTGAAAAAATGGCTGCAACGGCATTTGATTGTGACCTCCTTAAAAGTCAAAGAAAACTTTATTCTGGAGAGTAAAAGCAAAATCACAGGGACAAGAGGATGAATTGGTAGCAAAGCTGGAAATCAAAGAAGAAAGGGATGAAGAAGGCCCAACTTGGCCATTTCTGATCCTATCTCCTGTTCACAAAATTTCCATTGTCCCCAGGGTCTTTAGAATGGAATCTAATTACTTAACATGGTTATTGATGCCCTTTATGATCTAGTCCCAACATACATTCTAGAAGATATATCCTCCTGCCCACTTAATGTGATTCCTCACCCAATTTACTTGCCCAGAAATAGACAAACTCAAGTCAAACTGGATCACTTAAAATTCTCTTAGCCATCTCTGAGCTTTTCCATATCTTTTCCTCCATCCAAACTGCCCCTTCTCCCATCTTCACCTATCAAATAGATCTGTTCCATGAACAAACTTACTATTTTGTCCTTGAAACATCCTCCTCCAAGCTAAAATATATATATATATATATATATATATTATTGAATATATAAAAACATATATATTATATGTATTTAATATATATATTAAACTCTCCGATAGTATTTGTTTGTGTCTTTTGTAACTTACCCAACCAAGATCAACATATCTTTTAACTATCTGTACATGTCTTATATTCCTTTCCACCTGAGATACAATTTTCTGGACAACTGGAAACAAGCCCTCTTCATTTTTAAATCCTTGACTCATCCTTAAAACAGTGACTTAAATATGAATAGTTATTGATTATCTCAGGTTATTTTTCAATCTGTGAGATGGAGATTAGAATATTTTAATGTGCTACTTCTTCTAAATGGTTCTCAAATTCAGTGCTCTTTTAGAATAACAAAAGACCTTGCTAAAATTCAGAATCTTTGGTACTTCCCTCTAAAATTCATATTTAACAAATCAAGTGTAGCACCCAGGAATATGAAGGTAGGGAAGCCCTTCGGTGGAATGTAATGCAGGTGTGGGACACACTTGGAGAAGAGTGCTGTCCCTTGCCTCTGTCACTGAAGGCTAATTGGCCTCCAAAGGTTTTTTGTTGCTCCTTGTACACAGCCAAGGAAGCCCAGCCAGAGATTACATTTCCCAGCCCTCTTGCACTTATACCTACATGGGGCCAGGTGACTGCTATTCAACAATAAAAGGAGAGTGAGGTGCTTTATATCTTTTCAGGCCAGAGTTAAGAAATGGTACGTGATATAGGTGATGGAGTGACAGAGTGGAAGAAGCATCCATCCAATAAGCAAGACACTTGCCATTAGAGGGGCATTGGTGTGGTTTAGTTGGTTAAGAGTCCAACTTCGGTTCAGGTCATGATCTCATGGTTTGTGAGTTCGACCCTCTCATTAGGCTCTGTACTGACAGCTGGGAGCCTGGAGCCTGCTTTGGATTCTGGGTCTCCCTCTCTCTCTGCCTCTCTCCCACTTTCTCTCTCTCTCTCTCAAAAATAAATAAACATTTAAAAAAATTTAAGACACTTGCCATGGAAAGTGAGCTTCTGCCCATCAGAATAACTTGTTTGAGACTTTAATGAAGGAGAAATAAACTTTTATCAGCTTAGTCATCATATATTTGGAGATTTTTAAACAATCGTAAATGTCATTACCTAAATAGCATATTCATTTTTCAAGAAGTAGAATAAAAGCATTAAAAAAATTTTTTAACGTTTATTCATCTTTGAGAGACAGAGAGAGACAGAGCATGAGCAGGGAAGGGGCAGAGAGAGGGAGACACAGAATCCGAAGCAGGCTCCAGGCTCTGAGCTGTCGACACAGAGCCCAATGAGGGGCTCAAACTCACAAACCATGAGATCATGACCTGAACCGAAGTTGGATGCTCCAGAATAAAAGCATTTAAACCAAGGAGGTTAGGGGTGCCTGGGTGGCTCAGTTGGTTAAGCATCAGACTTTGGCTCAGGTCAAGATCTCACAGTTTGTGAGTTCAAGTCCTGCGTCGGGCTCTGTGCTGACAGCTCGGAGCCTGCTTCAGATTCTTTGTCTCCCTCTCTCTCTCTTTCCCTCCCGTACTCACACTCTGTCTCTATCTCTCAAAAATAAATAAACATTAAGAAAATTTTAAACCGGGGCGCCTGAGTGGCTCAGTCGGTTAAGCGTTTGACTTTGGCTCAGGTCATGATCTCACGGTTCCTAGGTTCGAGCCCCGCATCAGGCTCCATGCTGACAGCTCAGAGCCTGGAGCCTGTTTCGGATTCTGTGTCTCCCTCTCTCTCTGCCCCTCCCCCACTCGCACTCTGTCTCTCTCTGTCTCAAAAATAAATAAACATTAAAAAAAATTAAGAAAAAGAAAATTTTAAACCAAGGAGGTTAGATTTTGATGGTCTTGATCTATTAGGTAGGAAGAATAGTACATCAAATCAAAATCTGTGACATAACAATACCTAAGAGTTTTTAAGAAAACCTACCAGTGGGAACATACCTGGCTGAATTTTAATGCTAGTAACTTCTAATAAAGACATACCAACTTGGTTAAAAATTCCATAGTAACATTTTATTTATAGTCCTAGCAATTTTTAACTTCTGCATATTAATAATAATTTACAGAAAGTTATACTATTGGAAGTGATTCTTCATGACATTGTGAACTGAAAAGAATAGCTTCTTAAAAGTAAACTTTAAGTTCTCAAAGTTAAAAACAAAACAAAGAATGAGGCTAAATTCTGGGATAAACCTATTATAGCAGAGGTCTACCTCTGGTCCAACTTGGTACTCCATGAGTGAAACTACCTTTTCTGAAAACGTGTAGTTTCTTAAGTCTGAGGTGTTTCTATAAGTCAAGGCATCCTAGAATTGTTATAGCTGACTGTTTTCAAAATACTGTGCTAATTTGAATCTCCTCTCTTTCCTCAAATTCATGAAGCATTTCGTGATGCAGTCATAACAAACCAGAGACCACGGATTTCCCCATACACGTATCATGCACTATTGGATCAAACATCATTTATAATATTATTGGATTCTACAGGAGCTATTATTGCTCCCTTTTGTCAGAAAAGTGTTGAGTTTTCCCAAGCAGAAATAAGTCTTGTAGCTCTTCATTTGCATTTCAGAAGCCTCATTTCCAGGCATTTACTCTTTGTAAGTAAACAGATGGATTTTAAATATTAAAAACCCATTTGGTATGACTGAAAACTTAACTGCCTACATTCCCCCATTACGGAATCTTTGGGTGTGAAATTGAAAAGTAAATTATACTATGTTCAGTCTGAACAGAGTTCATTTAGAGCTTTGTATTTGTTAAATTGAGGGGGAGATTCATTTATGGACAAAGACTACATAAGGAACTGCCGGTGGGTTGAACACTGACCCCAAACTCTGAAGAGGTAACAGCAGTTGATTTCAAAAGGTATGATTTGGGTAGATCTGAGATAATGCCATTTTCCAAATGCCCAACAGATATATCACAGTCAAGGAAATAATCATAAAGTGGGGAAAAGGAGAGTGGGATTCTTTCTCATGACGGTCCTCCAGTTTTGCCTGTCCATGCACAGTACATCTGCTAAGGTTTCACCCTGTTGTTATTTTACAGAAGTTTGTTCAGAAGCTTTTGATGGGAAGTCAGCCAATAATGATGCTTTATCGCCTTATTAAGAAGCATCATGGACAACTGGGTCATAATATTTTCCCCATAAACCAACTGTTATATCACAAAATGGAGGTGAGTGATTTGAGGTAGAGAAGAAAAAACAGCAGGAGTTCAGACAGTTTTTACACAAAATATCTGTTTTGTGCAAAGATGCATTAATAAGTAACAGGAAAGACAGGTGCCATGGGCCCCTTACTCCCCTTCCTCCACTGCTGTTTGGCTTAGAAGGGCAGATTTGATTGCTCTATTAGTCGGTAGACATTTCATCTAGAGTTACACAGGGTAAAAAATTAGTCCATTATGCACATTCTCAGAAGTAGTAAATTTTCCAAAAGAGACAGTACAATTAGAGAGAGAGAGAGAGAACACTGGCAGGCAGAAAGTCATTCAGAGTTAATAAAACAGAACAGGAAACATAATGTTGCACTAAGACATTCATTTAAAGTGATCTGCAAATTATTTGAAAAAATAGCAGAGAGATGTAGGAAAATTTTCTGTGTTGCAAGCCACCAGAATCAAAAGTGTCATGCATTTAGTTTTTAAGGCTGCAGAATTTAGACTCATGTATAAACAGCTGTTTTTCCAGTGGTATCCAGCATTGCTCTTTCTGGGAGATAAAAACACAGACTATGACATTAGATCCATGGGTGGCTGGCTCAGTTATTTAACCTCTCTGAGCCTCAGTGTCCTGGTCTATAAACATGCCTCTTTTCCTCTCAAACAAATAAAATAAAAAAACAAAAAGGATTATTGTGATGTATCTAAGAGGTATTGGGAACCCAATCAATGGCCAATTTCTCTTTCCATATGAAGTGACTGTATACCAATAAAACATTCTAAAATTAAAAAAAACAGAAGCATCAAGGTCTTCAGTTTTTTAAGAATTGGTAAAATTTGCATATATGTGCAAGTGAAAATATCTATTTCTAAGTTGTAACCACTTTTTGGAACTAAGAACTCAAACACTGCTGGTTAGTCTAGCCTTGACAATTAGAAAAAAAATGAGCCATTTTCTTTTCAAGTAAGTGGGACTTTACTTTTATACATTGTATGCCCAAATATAAGGCAAACACAAGGTGATTTCCCTATTTTCCCAAAGGTTGCATAAAGATTCTTCTTAAAGAGGGCCAGATAGAATATATAAATTTTGCAAATTTGATAAAAATAGCCAAATGTGTACATGTAATATTTAATTAATTTAGTTGCAAATAACATTTTAAATCATGCACATAGAATATCATATTTGCTTGGATATAATGCTTTTTCACATCCACATTGCAATAAAAATTTTTTAAAACTCATATACACCTTCTATATCACTGTTTTCATTATGATTAGAGCTCTGAGTTATCTAATATTCCAGAGCTGGTCATCCTAAATCTATTTCAGTTGTTTGAGATACAGTACAGACAGCATCTGCATATGATGACATCACTGGAAATTATATTCCTATATATTTGGAGAGTAGTCTTTTTCAATTTTTTACATCATTTATTCATGACTTACACATTATGGTCACTCACTGTACTGCTTCCTACAGTAACCTGACACCCAACATGAAGACAATCTTATGGTTTTTCTATCAGGTGACCACCCTTTGGCATCCATAACTAGCATGATTATGAGGTCTTTTTAATGTGTCTTTGCCACATGATATTTTGTTTTTATAAATTAAAATAATTGAAAGAGTGGGCTATAGTATGAAACTCTTGGTGAGAACTAGAGTAGAATATACATGAACTTCTTTTATTGGGGGGGGTGGGGACAAATGCTCTACCTTTGGACATGTATCGGGCACCAGGGAACTTTAAAAACTATTATTCCTCCCATAAGTATTCTCATTATCCTAGGTTGCTTTATTTGCCAAAGTCCATTAATATCAAACCTATCTTTAGTGACTTTAGTCACTTAGTGATTTAGTTTTTCACTTACATATTCAGGAAATATATTTTAAGAACCTCCTATGTGTGAAATGAAAACAACCTCAAATTGCTCATGATCTGCAAGGGAACAAAGAATTGGGTAATTATAATTTCATCAGATAAATGCCACAGTTAGGCATGGACTTGGGGTGATTGGGAATATAATAGTGTGTGTGTGTATTTGCATGTAGATGCATGTGCATACATATGCACGCACGTTAGTGTGGGTGCTGAGTGGTGATGTTTCACAAAAAGCTTGGAGGAGGCACTGCTAGAGCTGAGCCTGGAAGGATAGATAAGAAATTGTGAGCTGGAACAAAGCAGGTATGGAAGGTGCTGAAGCAAGGAGAAGCACAGGTTCTTTGGAAATGCAAGCAATTTTAGGATTGAGCGTAGGTTGCATATTGGGTGGTAATAAGAGGTTAAATTGGAAGGGTTGGTGGGAGACAGACTGCAGAAAGCCTTGCTTCTGAGTCTAAGAAATTCCGATTATATTCTGAAGGGAAGGTGAGCCATCATTTTTACGTGATATGACAAGAGTGACATGATCAGATTTATGTTGAACAAAGATCCCTCTGGCAGTATCGCAAAGGAGGGATAGGAAGGGAGTGAAACCAGAGACAAGGAGATGATCTAACAGATGAGGCATATAATGTGGCTTTCAGTAACAGTGATCAAGTCCATTTTTTTATTCTTTAGAAATGTCAAGGATCTTTTTAAGTTTCATTTCCTACCTAGCATCTGTACAGCTTAGAGCAAAGCCCAGAAGTCTGAGGGTTCCTTAATATCTATCATATTTCTTTTTTTTTTTAATTTTTTTTAACGTTTATTTATTTTTGGGACAGAGGGAGACAGAGCATGAATGGGGGAGGGGCAGAGAGAGAGGGAGACACAGAATCGAAGCAGGCTCCAGGCTCTGAGCCATCAGCCCAGAGCCCGACGTGGGGCTCGAACTCACGAACCGCGAGATCGTGACCTGAGCCGAAGTCGGGCGCTCAACCGACTGAGCCACCCAGGCGCCCCTATATCTATCATATTTCTTATGACAACACGGGCGTGTAGAGATTTTCCACATAAGTTTTTTAAAACACAGATATTTCCACACATGCACATGTACATATATTCTTCACATCTTTTTACTAACATCTAAGCCTATGGACATTACAATAATTTTATACTTGTAAGAAAAAAACCTGTAGCTTATCAAAATCAATAAATATCTCTGCATTGTGAAATAAAGTTTTTTGAGTTCCAAACCAAATGTTTTGAAGTCTGTTTTCCAAATTAGAAGATCAAATTTGGAGCAAGGAATCAGGAGACATTTTTAGGCCAAGATTTGCTCTACTCCCCAAAGTGGAAGCCTATTTATACAATTGGAGGGCAAATTAGCTTTTATATTTAAGTACTGTCTGTTATTAGAATTATAAAATATTCCGCAGAATACAAGTACTATATAAATACTCTTTCAAAATAATCATTAAAATTAAATAATGCATTTTTCTTATCTCAGCCAAGAATTGTGAATGAATTTACAAGTTTGAAGACTCTCTTGCACTAATCTGGTTTATTCACCATTTCTGGCACTCGGATCCTAAGTTTTGTTCATGTCTCATTCCACTACTACCCTGAATGTCTTCCTAGTAATTCTTCAAAACATCCTATAATTATTTCAGCCTGAAATGTCCTATTTTTTTCTGAACCCCACAGCAACTACTGTTGGTAAATATTCATTTGGCAATACATCATAAAGTGTCTTGTGACACCTTTTCTATTTTAGTCTTGAATTGTTGGGATCTGGAAATAATAGCAACAACTATCACTTCTGTAGGGTTTACAATTTACAACTGTTTCATGTAAGTTATGATCCAAAGCATCCTATAAAATAAAAAAGGAAGATGGTATTCTCTTTCTTTTATAGACAAGGAAAATGAGACGTTTATTAATTCTTGTATTCATCAGGTAACACTTGGGACATAAAGAATAAGGAGACATGTTTCATTTGCTCAAGTTTAAAGTCTAGCTGGAGGGACAAGCAATGAAGAGTTTAAGTTCCTCACAGAAAATAAAACAGATCAGAAGTAAGGGAACCAAGCATTAACCCACCTCCTTGCTGATTTCATCAGAACTGTTTTTGTCTAGTTCATCAATTATATCCATATTGGTCAATTCAACAGATGCTTTTAAGTACTTATCTTGCTGACTTCTTGGCAGTACTGAGACAGTATTTTTATGTCATCCCTTTATGTTGGATAAGAGCCTGCTTTTAAATCAGAACTGCTCAGACTCTTTTGCATCATCTTCCTTCTTGTCCAACCATTAAATGCTGGTGTTTTCAGAATTCAGTCGACAACTCTCTTCTCATTTTATTCCATGTACTTGGACAATCTCATTCACTTTCATGACTCGATTAACCGCTCCATGATAAAATTCCCAAACTTCTATTTAGAGCTCAAATATACCTTCTGAGCATCGGAAACATAAATCCACTACAGACTTCACTTGGATGTTTTTCTGCTCTTTAGTCTCCACTTGTTCCAAACTGAATTCATTATTTCTCCTCCCCAAATCAGCTCCACCTCAATGTTCTCTATTTTAAATTTTTTTTTTTTCAACGTTTTTTTATTTATTTTTGGGACAGAGAGAGACAGAGCATGAACGGGGGAGGGTCAGAGAGAGAGGGAGACACAGAATCGGAAACAGGCTCCAGGCTCCGAGCCATCAGCCCAGAGCCCGACGCGGGGCTCGAACTCACGGACCGCGAGATCGTGACCTGGCTGAAGTCGGACGCTTAACCGACTGCGCCACCCAGGCGCCCCAATGTTCTCTATTTTAACAAGTAGCTCCACAGCAACATAATGTTAAAAATCTGAAAGCTGGTAGTCATTCTTGACAACCAGATCATTGACTCACAAGTTTAATTTTGTAATATTCCTTAAACCTATCCCCTTGGCAAATGCAGCCACTACCCTCTTATAATCACTTTCTTTATTATTATTATTATTATTATTATTATTATTATTATTATTTTGAGAGAGAGAGAACTCAACTGGGAGAGAGGCAAAGAGAAGGGGACAGAGGATCCAGAGTGGGCTCTGCACTGACAGCAGCGAGTCTGAGGTGGGGCTGGAACTCATGAATTGTGAGATCATGACCTGAGCCAAGGTCAGACTCTCAACTGACCGAGCCACCCAGGTGCCTCTAATCAATTACTTCCTAACTTGTTTCTGGGTATCTAATCTTTTCCCACCTTTGTCTGGTTCTCCATATAAACTAGAGAAATTTCTTTAAAAATACAAAGCAGATTATGCCACTGCCCTGTTTAAAGTCCTTAAAGGTTTCTCATTGCCCCTTCCAACCAATGTAATGTGACTCCCAGGTCTCTGAGATCTGAACCCTCTCAACTCTTCAACTTAATCTCTAATCTTGTGTTTTTATAATTCTATGCTCTGCTCTGATACATTTCCTTGTAAACATTTCTTCTGATCTGTAACTTTATTCTAAAACTTCAACTTCCTTGGAAATGTGCTTTTCCACCTATTTACCTGGTTAGCCCGAGAACCTCATTCTGCTTCCTTTGGGAAGACTTTTCTAGTTCGCTACACATGCTAATATTTCCTAGTGATGCTTCCACAGAACCTTTCTATTCTATTGTAGTAGTCAGATTTT
Source organism: Panthera onca (assembly GCF_046562875.1). NCBI lineage: Eukaryota > Metazoa > Chordata > Mammalia > Carnivora > Felidae > Panthera > Panthera onca. Next base: position 149,118,247 of record NC_138342.1, on the reverse strand, counting down.
ATTGCAATTACTTAATTTATTTATTACTTATTTGTGTTCTCCATTTGCTCTTTCTGTATTTTATATAGGTATAATGCCTTGATTTCTTCTATATCCTAGTTTCTTACACAAACTATATCTTTGACAAATATTTGTTAAATTAATTAATGAGGGAATGTTATTAAAGTTGTTAAAATTTACTAAAATTGTTACAAGAAAGCATCTGGGAAGAATAATTTCTCTTGTACACAATAAATGTTTTTCAGAAAGAAATGTACCTTAAAAACAGATTAAAATGAAATCTAAAGTTTCAAAGCAATCTAAAAGGAATCAAGAAAATGATAGATGATATGGAAGTATTACATAAATTAGAATTATAAACACTCATAAGTGAGATCATTGGAAAAAAGGTAGATGTGAAAAAAGAGGTGGCAATACAGGACTCTGGATACAAATAGACATTCAAAAATTTCGTTTCAGAAACAAAGACTAAGTATGAAAAAAAATGAACAAATAAAATGGAAAGTTTTCTTTAAATTTCTCTTTTGTCACTTTCTCTGCCTTACATCCTGGATTATTTCTTCCAAACTATTCTGCTATTTGCAGGTTAGTTAGATTTTTTATTTAATTTTTAAAAAATTTTTAAAGACGTTATTTGCTTCTTTTTCAAATATATCTTGCCAGTTTTGATGCATTTTTAAATTGCCTTTTTTAGGGTCTCAATTCCTGATTTTGTTTCTTTAAACATATCAAATGTTAGTTTGATGTGCTGAATCTGAGAATTCTAATAGCTAGGGTCTTTGTGGCCCTGACTGGAACTTTGTTGTTTCCATTGATTTTGCTCATAGTGGTTTATTTTCTGTGTGTGTTGAGTAATTTTGTATTGTGAGGTTAAGTTCCTTGGAAATATATCTGTCAAATATCTTTGAGACATTTGTTTAAATTGCATGCATTAAGGTACATTTACTTTTGCCAGGTTCCTGGTGTCCTATCAACCTGGGACCATTTTCATCTTAATTTACTTGATTTAGGGCTGATTCTCAGGCCATATACGTCTGTGGATTTGGGTTAGGAATTCTCAGAGGAGGCTGTTGATTTTATTCTACTTCTCCCACAATCAAAGTACAGAGAGTAAAATTACTTTTATGGAACTAGTTCTTTCCTTCCTTCCTCACTGAAATTGTTGCCAGTTGAGGGTCCTGGAATTAGGTAGAAGTCTCTCCAAACTTGTGCCCTGCTGAGGCTCTAGCTTTGGACAACTGCTCCTGGCTGTTCCATGATTTGTTAAGTTTATAATTCCCAATTAAGCATGCTCTTAACATGTTTGGGAGTATTTGGAATCATGTGGTGTCATTTTTGATTGTTTAATTGCTAAGGAATGCTGTTAGTCCTTGACCTCCAGGAGAAAGGGAGAGTCCTGAAGCAAATGACCACCTCTGAGGAACATTGTTTTCTAGTTCTAGAGTCCAGACCAGACCATCGGAATTGCCAAATGTCCTTGAGGCAAACTCTGCTTCCAGAACAAGTCTTACTGTGAAAGTCTTACTTTACTTAATCAGCTATGCTATGATAAAAAATGCACATGCATATTTTTCAGTAGTTTATGTATTATATACCAGCAGAGGTTTTTCTGAAAGTTTAGTCTGCCATTATCACCAGAAATGGGGGGAAAATGCTTGTCAAGTTGAACAAATTTTGAATATATACTGAGGCTACATTATGTAAAATAACCTAGTGTGCAGTTAGCACTCAAAATGTGTTAGTTGCCTCTAAATGAAGAACCATCAGCAAAACTTCTTGATGTCAGTGGACAAACATAGAATTCTGTCTTTACTACGTAGCACATAATTTGCTGATGTTAAAATACTCTGCACTGAGGAAAATTCTATTTTCTAATCAATGTCTCTGGGAAAATGCTAGTTGTTAGTTTTTACAAAATCGGATTTTTACCACTCATGTCAGCTGATTATCCAAAGTTGGATGTAAATCGACTCATCAGCAGCCTCCTGAAGAATCTTAATGTGGGTCTGTGTCATCTCCCTATTATTCAAGGAGATAAGTTTTGTCACTTTGTTTCAAAACATCACTCATCACTTGCCTTAATTAAGAAAACAGGCTCATGTATGTTGGAATTTTTTGTAATTAATATAATAGCTATATCCATAGAGAGAAACACAGGGACTTACCCAATATATATACTGGCTAAGTGGGAACTTAAAAACAGACTGGTATATCATATGATTTTCTTAACACTGTCAGCTGAAAATTTAATTCTTGAGTTTTGTAAAGCCATTGAGAGTCAGTCTGAGGAAAGTTTACTATCAGACTGGTTAATAAATGAGCTCTTGTTTAGAAAAAAATGAATAAATCACATAGGTATATTTCTTATATAAATACTACCCAAGTTACCAGCTGCTTTTGCAAAAGTTGAGGGAATATCTGCAGACATTCCTCTCCTGTGGAAATCTGCAATAATTAGCAAAGAGCAAAGTAATTAAACATATTAGCATTTAAACATATATTGCCATTTTAATACCATATCATAAGCTGATTTGTGTTTTCCTTACATTATTGAGTAGAAGTTTCCATGCCTAAATCAGCCTGGCAAACTTGAAATAAAATGTGGTGACAAGACCCAATTATTTCAAGAGCTGTTAATTTAGTAACAGCACGGAAATTTTTATTTTCATAAATGAACAGACCCTAGCAATAAAACCACCTTTAGCTCTTGTGAGAAATCATCCCTTTTTTCCTTATAAAAGACAAAATAAGTCCTTCTATGGTATCAGGTAACAATTTTTACTACACACAATATTGTATAAGGGCAGAAAATTTCCAACACTCACATTGCCTGTGTCTGTCTCAGTAACCATCTCTTCTGGAAATTTGTGTTCAAAGAGATGTTATATATGATGGTACTTTGGGAAGTATAAAATGCCATAAAACTGCAAGGTGTTGTTATGATCGTCATCATTATCTTTGTTCTACTATCTCTTTTCCCCAGGCTCTAAGAAAGTAGTGTATTGTTTGTGATGTGGTAGGCTCATGTTTCAGTGATTGTGACTATTATTTCTTTTTTTGGAGGAGGGGATTTGTATGTATTGATCTTGTATGACATTTTCTGACCCTCATATAACTCAGTGGTCTGGAAGAATTTGGATCATGGGAAGAGGTAGATGATATCAGGTGCCTGTGCCTTTCACAGGGTCTTCCTGTGAGTGAGACTAGCACAGAAGGCAGAGGCAGCTTGCCTTTTCTTGGGTCTCACAGGAAGCAACAAGTGCCATCTAATGAAACATCCTGGGAGACTGTAAACAGCCGCCAGGAGAAATTGCCACAAGAGAATAAAATTAAAAGATCAAAAAACAATGATCTATGACAGCATACAGTGGAGAACAAGAGAAAGGCATTAGCTGTTACGAAACCAAACAGTTAAAAGGAATGAGATCTCTGGGGGAGCTCTTAGTTTAGAGAAAAGTTTATGTACCTTACAGTAATATTATATAGATAAACTTTCTGAAAATAGAAATAAATTAGTGTAAAACGGATTGCTATTTTGGACATGGAAGAAGAAACATAGGAAGGGAACAGACTAATTGACGAGTAGTTTCATATATTTTGGATTTTGAGTCCTTGTCACTAAATTTTCCGCTGTCTTAATTTAGTCTCAGAAACTTACTTGTTAACCTTTCTTATGGTGAAAGCTACCCAATATAAGTTTTTACTATGGCAGCAGTTCTATATTTGCTTGGGTAGAGATATTAAAATATTCATTAAACAATTATTTTATTTATTTGAGAGGGGGGAGGGGAGGGAGGGGTAGAGAGAGAGGGAGAGACAATTCCAAGCAGACTTTGCTGTCAGTGCAGAGCCTGATGGGAGACTTGAACCCATGAACTGGGAGATCATGATCTGAGCTGAAGTCAAGAGCGAGATGCTTAACTGACTGAGCCATCCAGGTCCCTTCATTAAACAAGGTGACCCAGAAGAATGAATATATACACACGGCTCAGCTGTTTGGAAAGTCTCTCCTGGAGAAGGGAGTAAGGTCTCCTTACTGTGGTAGCCTCCTCTGGTCCTCTTCCAGCCGGTGACCAGAGGTAGAGATTGATTGACAGGACCAACTCCAGTGACTGAGGCACTATGATATGTACTGTTCTCTGCTTTGTTCAAGACGTGCCGTCAAATCCCACCCTTTACCTATGTATCCCCATAAAGGGAACTTCTCACCTACAAAACCCATGCTGACAACCAACCACTTTCAATTTCTATGCAAAAAGCTTTCTGGTTTTTTCTCACTATTGTGTTGCTGGGCATCCTAAACTTTTCCTTAAAATCTCCTGGGATAATAGTTTCTCATTAAGTGTCTTCTTTGTAATAGTATTTATAATAGAAACCATTTCTGGAGGCTAGAATGTCTCTGCTCAGTGTGTTATGTATATTACTTCACACTCTCAACAGTTCTAGGGAGCAGATATCATTATTCACATCTTATAGATATGAAGGATAAACTTCAGAGAAGCTAGGTAATCTATTTGTAATCACAGAACTTAATAAATGGCAAACCTCAGGATTCCACAGGCTTTCCTGACTGCAAGTTCTTTCTGCCATTCCAGTTACGAGCCTCGACATTCAAACAACCCTTATATCCAAGCTCACTCCATCATTTATGGAACGTATGACTCTGGGTAAATAACATAAATCCTCTTATTTGTAATAAAGAGTTTTTGTGAGCAAGAATATCATAGCACATACAAATTGCCTTGAGGAATATATAGTGACTAGAAACCACTTACTAAGTGGAAATGCCCCTTTGTAGATGAATGTCTACCTCTGTCTCCCTGGGTTCCCCAACCTTTCTTGCTCTGATCACTTTATTCTCTGATCAGCACGGGTCAGCACCACCAGAATGAGCAATGCCCACATAAGGCAACTGATACCACCTTTAACATAGTTTAGGGTTTAGTGAGCTACTATTTTCTAGAAAGAAATTGAGGCAGCTACAAACAAAATGAAAAGAATACTTATAAAAGCAGAAATAGAAAATAAAGGTCTCGAGAAGATGGAATAATATGCTAATCATGAGGGATGATACAGTTATTGTGAGAACATCATATTGACACTGAGCTTCCCGGCGTGTAGCTCCCTTAACATCTAAGGTATGAATAATTTGACAAGCTGAGTGAGCAGAAGCATTTGTTCTGATTATCTTAAACACTTAAAAAAAATAAGAATAAAGAACATTTGTTTTAAAGAGAGAGTTTTGCTTTGGAAAGGATTGTGGTGGATATAAATTACCTAGAGCAACTCTATACACTGATCAAATCCAGTGAATCATATATGAACTTCTCCTTTTGTGGTAGTCACTGATCCATCAATCAAAAGTACACTGTATCCAGGGGAGCCCTTTACCTAAAAGTATGATACTAAGGCTCTAACAGTTTTAGGATAATAGAAAATGTCATGGAGGTCAACACAAATGATACAGAATAAAACTTTGTAAAGGGAGAATCAGAGCCAAATGCATAAATCCTTGAAAAAAGAACACTCAGTAGGTAACATGAGAATCTTCCATAGAATCACTCTTCAGCCTTAGCAGTAGAAACAAGAAGGAAGAAGTTTATTCAACTTGTCAGGAGGTGGTAAAAGCAATAGCAATAAACTGATGCTACAGAAAATGTTCTGTTGATAGTTTCTCCAAAACATTGGATGGATGAATAAAGTAACCAGAATACCCATACTCTGTCACCCACTACTTACAAGCAAGCAGTTAAACTAGATTTTAAATTTATAAGATAAAGATGAGTGAAGGTATAATATTGGATGGCAGTAGATAAATTTCTATGACAATGTCCTATTTTAGCTTTTATGTTCATTTAACTCGTTTATTTATTTTTAGTATCTGAAATATTAATGGTGAACTGACTTCAGGAGTAGCTAATCCAAAAAGCCAAGAGATACCCTGAAAAAATACGGCTATAAATTACCTAAAGTACATAAAATTGGGATTGCATGACAATTTATTGCAATTTTAACCTAACAAATGTCTATCTGAAAGGTATCAATTATTTTTTATAATCTAGTTGTAAGATCATTAGACCATAGAGCTATCATTATAAAAGGGAGTACAATTAATAAAATAACTGACCAGTCCTTTTTTTAAATGAAATGTAGTTGACATACAATTTCAGGTGTATAATGCAGTGATTAAATATAGTAGTTCTATACATTACACAATGCTCACTCTAATTAGTATAGATACCACCTGTTACTGTACAAAGTTTTTATAATATTACTGACTATATTCCATATGCTGTACTTTTCATCCCTGTAACGTATTTATTTTATTACTAGAAGTTTGTACTTCTTAGTCCCCATCTCTATCCATTGTCTATTGATGGACACTTAGGTTGCTTCTGTATCTTGGCTATTCTAAAATAATGCTGCAGTAAACCCAAGGATGCATACGTCTTTTCACAGTAGTGTTTTCATTTTCTTTGGGTAAATGCCCACATGGGAATTACTGGATCATAGAGTATTTCTATTTTTAAGTTTTTAAATGTTTATTTACTTTTGAGAGAAAAAGAGCATGAACAGGGGAGAGGCAGAGAGAGGGAGACAGAGAATCTGAAGCAGGCTCCAGGCTACGAGCTGGCAGCACAGAGCCCGATGCAGGACTGGAACTCACAAACCACGAGATCATGACCTGAGCCGAAGTCAGATACTTAACTGACTAAGCCACCCAGGTGCCCCTCTATTTTTAATTTTTTGAGAAGCTTCTATATTGTTTTCCGTGGTGGAGGCACCAATTTACATTCCCACCAAAAGAGCATGAGGGTTCCCTTTTCTCTACATCTTCACCAACACTTGTTATTCCTTGTCTTTTTGATACTAGCCATTCTGACTAGTGTGAGTTGATATCTCATTATGGTTTTGATTTGCATTTCCCTGATGACTAGTGAGGCTGAACATCTTTTCATGTATCTCTATGTCTTCTTTGGGAAAATGTCTATTCTGGTCCTCTGCATTAAAAAAAAAGTCTTCTAAAACAGGAGCACTTACTTCAATATCTGTGGGATGCCTGGATGGCTCAGTCAGTTAAGCAATCTGACTCTGGCTCAGGTCAGGACCTCACAATTCGTGGGTTCAAGCCCCACATCAGGCTCTGTGCAGACAGCTAGGAGCCTGGAGTCTGATTCAGATTCTGTGTCTCCCTCTCTCTCTGCCCCTCCACTGCTCATGATCTGTCTGTCTCTCTCTCTCAAAAATAAATAAACATTAAAAAAATTAAACAAAAAACAAAAACAGGAACATTGACTTCAAATCTAAGTAAAAATATCAGCCTTAAGTAGAACTACCCGTAATGGAAGCTGTACTTCCTAATTCTCTGTGTGTGAATATGTGTGTTTGTGTGTTCAGATTTAGCATTTTAAACCAGGGAGTCTAATTGTATGCCATAGATTAATTGAACATTAATCAAAACAGACAAGCATTATTTCACAGAGTTTACAGACCTAGAAAGCGTCATATTTTCTTAATTTTAAGTCACTATGTAATTCATAATGACGTATACTTGCTAAAGGTACACATGAGTGCTTAAGAACCATATTAGGAGACAGGTCAGCCTACAAAAGGACACCTAGTCCTTTGCCCAAGGAGTACCTTGCTTAATTTAACTAAGGTAACATACTCCTGGCACTACAAAAATCACTTCCAATGGTCACGCTTCATGTCAGCATTTTGTGAATAGGGGTGTATACTAGGAAGGAAAACCACCTCTCTAAAATGCTGAAATAAAACAGAATGCGGTGCTGAGAGTGGAGACCCCAAAAGCCAGAAACCTTTGTGAAGATTCCAACCCGTACCGCATTGCCTTACAACAAATTCCCACAACTGCAACAAATTAAACAATATGGTCAACATCACACATCTAAGAAATCACAGGTCTTTAATCAACAACATGTAAAATGCTGAGTCATTGTTTACAGAAGGAATTTTCAAATCAAATATTGTCTTTAAGAGGTAGAGAGGGAAGGCATGCTACCGCTTAAAAAATTATCACAGAAAAACAAATTTCCGGAGAAGCTGAAGTTTTATTTCAGAAAGCTATAAAATTAAAATAACAAATCAAAATTTGAGAATGGCAGCAATACTGCAACCAAAATATTAGAAAAAGGAGTAATAGGCTGAGGATTTCTTTTTGTATTTTAAAACAGACACAGATTTCATAACAGGATGGGACCCTCTCATAACACAAGGGAGGCAGCAAGTATTTGTGGAAAGCTCATGGGTTTGCAGTCAGATGGATCTGTTTTCAAATATCTGTATCTTTTGTTAGTCAAGTGACCAAGCACATTTTTTGTAATGTGTCTGATATGGTTTCCTTATCTATACACATAGATCTATATCACATAATCAGAAAGGATTGTTGGTAGTGGGTGTGAATTACATTACATTGAATGTGTGCACTGCTCAAATTTTTTAAATGGTAGTTGGACTTTCCACTATGATTATGAAACACTTGACGTATCATTGAACGATAAAGATGAGGTATTATTACTATTACCCCATTGGTTCCAAGAAGGAGAATTCATTAAAATGGATAAACACTTTAAACTAAAAAGAATAAAGGTTATGTTGAATTTAATTACTTCAAAAATATTTCTGGAGTTCATTAACAATAGCATATTCTACACATGTAATAAACAGGTCATGAATGAAGAGTTGTATTGGCAAGGCTAGGAGTCCGCTAATGATTTATTCCTTCCCATGTCTCTCTGGGAATCTGCACTTGTTATAAGTGGTATCTGTGTATATACAGTGGTGATGGATTCATGCTGCAAATATCTGGTTGGTTGCCTCAATGGTACAACCAGTTGGGGAGTACAGGAGCCTTCCTGTGCAATTGTGGTCATGCGTGAGTGAGTGTATTTGTGCCTGTGCAAAAGCTTCAAGAACATACATTAATGTTTGGAAAACATAAATACCAAATAGTAGAAACAGATATATGATATAAATAGTTCTCTATGTTTTAGGTCAAATGCAAAGGAGGTAGATGGATTTAGCACCTATTCTCTCTGATGTTCAGCAATAGCTTATATCAGCTGGCTATAAGCCCAAGAATGAATCTGGGGTTGTAAATTTTAAGCTATTTTTTTTTTCTTTCTGTTAAAAGTTCTCTAAGTTTTGTTGTTATTTATTTGTTTGTTAGCTTCTTTATTTCTTTACAACCGTAAGTCTCCCCTAATCTCATTTTTGCATATTTGGTTTGATATATCTTTTGTCTGTTCTAATTTTCCTAATAAATAAAAAGTGCTGGATATCTAAACTCTGACTCTAATTACCTTTCTTTTTAAAGCAGAGAGAGACACATAGAGAGACACAGAGAAAAAGACAGAAAGATTTACAGTCAAATAATTATACCATTGGATAACTCTTATTTTTCCTTTTTACGTAAACTTTCTTGTGACATTTTTCCAATCACAGATTCTCTGCCAGTCAACTTTGCAGGCTTCAAAGCTAGTACTACATTTACAAATTGATTTAAAATTAACTTAAACATTACAGGATTGATGCATTAGTTGTCTTTGTATCTTTCTAGCAATTGTTTCATAGATTCTTAGACTTTTACAAAATATGTTTCTCAATCAACCTATTTCAGTTACAATCTAAGATCACCAGGACATGAAATCTGATTCAAATTGAAAGAGGAAAAATTATGATGTTTAGAAAGGGAAATATTTTTTCCAGAGCAAATGCTGGCTAGGAATTTCAAATTCTGCACAGTGACTATGAGAGGTGGAGTTAATGGTGGGAAGGTATCAGAAACTAACATTTTAGTGAATGAGAGGCTATGTCTATTATTCTGGTCATTTAAACAATTTCAGAAACATTAGTTGGAATACTAATAACATCTAAACTAATCATGTTGGTTTCCCATGTAAAGCTTTATTGGCAGAGGTCCTGAAATTGAGGTCGTTTCAACAGTCCTGAGGCATGCACTGAAGAGAGGATTTTACATTCTTGAAAATATGGTGCATGTGGACGTAGCTCTTGAGGACTGTGGGTTATTCATGTCCTGAACTTTCTTCAAAGGTTCCACATACCCCTTTACCAAAGACTCTACCAGGCCAGTACTTTGAAGAGGCATAGATTATGACTAAGTATAGTGGGAAGATTAGCTAATGTTTCTTGTACATTACCACACCACTTAATTGTTTATTATAATAAATTACTTTTAAATGCCACAGTTGCTTCAAGCCCTTTGGGAGAGAGAAATTTAGCAATTCTTTCTGTCGTTGATAGAAATATGAATCTGTTTCTACAAAGACCTAATTGAATGTTTACGAGAATTAGTTACTCTACAGCTTTTTGATAAGCAGAGAATCCAAACTTTCATTAAGCTTTAGTGACCTTTATAAACTTTCTTGAGGAAAAATGAATCTTGACCTTGGCAACTAGCAAAAACAATTAGAACATGGTTATTTTTTGGTTATTCCACTATGTCAACAATAAGGCACAGTAGTTTGATGAATGTGCATTCATGCAGAATAGGGAAAAGGCCACATTTGCATGGAAATTCAATTTATAATTGTTTTTATTTTTTATTGATGCTTAGTGAATTGGATCTAAATGGAGCCATTTTTTAAAAGGGGAATCAAGCTCGACAAATAGTATATCTGGGTCCACACTTCCAGTAATTTTAACAGTAATTATCCTCCATTCTATATAATGATACTATGGGGTAAAAAGAAAACATCAGGGTTCAACTTCAGTAACTCTAGGATATTTGGTAAAGTCAAAGGGACTTGTGTGTTAGAACCTGTTTTACTCTTTACCTAGAGTTAGCATGAAACCCAATTAGGAAGATTAAATTTAAGAAACTAGGACTTAATAACCTGGGGGAAAAGTAAAAGGTACAACACTTCGACTTTAGCAAGTTTTTTGATAATATAAATTCATGCCTATAAGTTAAGTATGGTATCATCTAAAATAGCACACAGGAAAATTTTCAGACAGAAGACTGGGAAAAACTAAAACAATAGGAGGTACAAGACCCCAGAAACCCAAAAACTAAGTGTTAATTTGGAAAATAGCAATTTGATACAGTTGGAACTTATACTATACAGAGGCAAGAGAATTCAAGAGTGACGGGAAAGGCTTTAGGAGTCACATGTAAGGGGCTTTCTGGACCCGTTTACCTAGAAAACCAATGATCATTTGCATGGATAAGGGGAAACAAGTAAAGCAGAGGTTCAGCCTGCAGGGTTTGTGGTCAGACTGAAGTATCAGATACATCAACTTACTTGCTATGTGTCCCTGGGTAAGTTCTGTAACTACTCTGAATTTTAGTTCCTTCGCTGTAAAATGGGATTAATAATAATTCTTTCCATTGTGTTGCAGTTAATTAAACAGAGCAATCCAAGTCAAGCTCTTAGCACAGATTCTGGCTGTGTAGCATACTAGCCATTATTGTTATTACTCTCATAATTATTGTTAATTATTATTATTATTACATTTCAGAAATATCCTTTGGAAGGGAATGTGGAGGTGAATAACAGGGAGGCTACTCTGAACAGAATCTGTGATTGTGGGTCTATACCAGAGGTTGTGCTGAGAGCACAGCCTGGCTGGGAAATGAATATGCAGAGAACGGAGGTGACAGATTTGACAGCAGCAGGGGATATAATGACTCATTGGCAGGGTCTAGTCAATAAATGCAGTTATCACCATTTCAATCCAGGGAGACATGAGGGCCTGCCAATCAAAAGATTTGGGCAATATTTTTTAGGACAGGATTGAATCCATAGAAATTCTAACAATATGAGAGAAGAGTAAATTCAGAGGATCAGGAAGCATGCCTGCAGAGGGAACCACGTAAAGCAAGAAAGACAACGAGAAAACTAGGATTGCAAACATATGGCTGAGAAAACACTGTCTGTGGGCTGAATAAAATGCCTGGTACACTGCTTTGAAGAGACAGAAATGACAATATTTTACTAGAAACCATAGAGAACTGCCACACAGTTTTCCATATTGTTCTGAATTACTAAAAGTAGGCCTTCATAATTTATCAAGGATAAAGAAAGGATGGGCTTTTTTGTCTTTAATCTAACAATAATAATGGTTTTACCTTTCTCTCCAATTATGCTGAATTATTTTAACTCAAGGCAAGCCTTTTAAGCCCAAGAGATTTAAATACTAAGAAGATATTGCTCTGCCTGGCTTATTCCTTCCAATCTGCTTAACAGCATCCCTGCCTTCTTTTAAGGGGTGCTTGTACTGGGAACATCTAGGTAGCCTTGGTTCATAGCATGTTTCCCTTCAGAAGCCTTGTAGCTGGATTTGCAGATCATCCAAAGAGACAACTATTCATGTTTTTACATTTGGGTATATATGGGCTGTTTTCCTATTGGCCTTTTCTTCAGAGTCCACTTGTCAGTTCACTTAGCAGGTCTGGCCAGACAAGAAGATACAAATATTAATGCACTAATATTCTAATGAAACATTCTGGCATCTATACTTGTCTTTTCCCGCCTATTTTGGAATAATGAGATTTTCCTATTCTTGCCGAAGGCCAATGTACTGGTTTTCTAGGGCTGCCATAACAAAGTCCCATAGACTATGTAGCTTAATCAAGAGAAATCTGTTTCTGCACTGTTCTAGAGGTTAGAAGTCTGAGATCAAGATGCTGGCAGGGTTGGTTTCTTCTGATGCCTCTCTCCTTGGCTTGCAGTTGGCTGTCCTCTCCCTGTGTCTTCACTTGGTCTTCCCTCCATGCTCGTGTTTTAATCTCCCCTTCTCATAGGGACACCAGTTATATTGAATTAGGACCCACCCTAATACCTCATTTTAATTTTTTTTTTTTTTCAACGTTTATTTATTTTTGGGACAGAGAGAGACAGAGCATGAACGGGGGAGGGACAGAGAGAGAGGGAGACACAGAATCGGAAACAGGCTCCAGGCTCTGAGCCATCAGCCCAGAGCCTGACGCGGGGCTCGAACTCACGGACCGTGAGATCGTGACCTGGCTGAAGTCGGACGCTTAACCGACTGCGCCACCCAGGCGCCCCAAATACCTCATTTTAATTTAATTACATTTTGAAAGATGCTGTCTCCAAATTCCTCCCATAACAGTATCCACTTGTGCTATTAAAACAAAAGAAAGAGACAGAGAGAAATGGGAACTGTCTTGCACTGTTGGTGGGAATGCAAAGTGGTGCAGCCGCTCTGGAAAACAGTGTGGAGGTTCCTCAAAAAATTAAAAATAGAATAGATCTACCCTATGATCCAGCAATAGCACTACTAGGAATTTACCCAAGGGGTACAGGAGTGCTGATGCCTAGGGGCACTTACCCAAATGTTTATAGCAGCACTTTCAACAATAGCCAAATTATGGAAAGAGCCTAAATGTCCCTCAACTGACAAATGGATAAAGAAGATGTGGTTTATATATACAATGGAATACTACTTGGCAATGAGAAAGAATGAAATCTGGCCATTTGTAGCAACGTGGATGGAAAAGGAGAGTGTTATGCTAAGTGAAATAAGTCAGGCAGAGAAAGACAGGTACCATATGTTTTCACTCATATGTGGATGTTGAGAAACTCAACAGAAGACCGGGGGGAAGGGGGGAAAAAGTTATAGAGAGGGAAGGAGGCAAACCATAAGAGACTCTTAAATACGGAGAATAAACTGAGGGTTGATCGGGGGTAGGGGGGAGGGGAAAGTGGGTGATGGGCATTGAGGAGGGCATCTGTTGGGATGAGCACTGGGTGTTGTATGGAAACCAATTTGACAATAAATTTCATTAAAAAAATCACTTTCCTTTTCCTCTGGATCAAGCCTCATTGACTGCAACTTTCCTGCATTCCTTTGACCTCCTTCCTTCTGCCATTTTACTATCTCTCTATTCTCAGCAGATAAACATGCGCAGAACTTGGACACCTACAAAAACACCTTCATACCTGGCTCCTGGAGTTCTTCTGGCTTTAGTAAACCTCACCCCCATATTTTCTCGTCCAGTTTCTTGAACATGAAGCTTGTCCAACATCTTACTTTCTTAGCTCCTACTTAATCCTGTCTTTCCTACTTAGCTTACAAACATCTGGCAGATATCACCAATGAGCTCCAAATTACCAAATCTAGTATAGACTGAAATTCTAGGTGTAATAAAATACCACTGGTACCTCATTCCTCCTAATAACACATTATTCATATATTGGTTTCTGTTCTATTACATATTCCTCTAACTACCCATTTCTTTACAAACTTGTTGATGGATTCTCTTTCCTCAGCCCAACCTTTAATCCTTGATTTGTTCCAGGCCCCCAGGCTTCCATCTATGGGCTGAGTGACATTACATTTAAAACTCCAACACTGGGGCGCCTGGGTGGCGCAGTCGGTTGAGCGTCCGACTTCAGCCAGGTCACGATCTCACGGTCCGTGAGTTAGAGCCCCGCGTCGGGCTCTGGGCTGATGGCTCAGAGCCTGGAGCCTGTTTCCGATTCTGCGTCTCCCTCTTTCTCTGTCCCTCCCCCGTTCATGCTCTGTCTCTCTCTGTCCCCAAAATAAATAAACGTTGAAAAAAAAAAATTTAAAAAAAAAAACAAAAAAAAAACTCCAACACTGTTATCTTCTTGGGAGCTTTGCTGCTGGACCTATACACTGGAATGTCTCAGAAGCAGCCCAGATCTAAAATACTCACAACTGAATTTTTTGTCCCCTTTCTGACATTTAACTTTTCCTCTAGTGTTACCATTTTTAAGGAAATGGGGTTTGGGATGAGGTAAAGAAGTAGCTGAGGCCCAGGAAAGAGTGCTATTGATGGCAATATGAGTAAATGCCTAGGACTGGGAGAGGAAGGCAGAGCAGTCAACGTCAACACATCAATGTTTGTCTCGTCCTTCTCCACATCATCATCCCACATTGTAAGATACCTCTTCCTAAAGTTGGCTTTGATGAGGCCCAATGAATAATTTCTTTCCTCTTGAGTTCCATGCCAACCAAGACAGAAAAATAAGGTAGATGGAGAGAAAAAATATCTTTGTTATTTTATTTTTTAAACATTTTTAAATGTTTGTTTATTTTTGAGAGAGACAGAATGCAAGTGGGGGAGGGGCAGAGACAGAGGGAAACACAGAATCTGAAGCAGGCTTTAGGCTCTGAGCTGTCAGCACAGAGCCTGACATGGGGCTTGACGTGGGGCTTGAACTCATGAATCGCAAGATCATGACCTGAGCCGAAGTTGGACGCTTAACCGACTGAGCCACCCAGGTGCCCCATATCTTTGTTATTTTAAAAATTAAGTTTGAGGGGCACCTGGGTGGCTCAGTCGGGTGAACGTCCAACTCTTAATTTCAGCTCAGGTCATGATTCCACAGTCATTGGATTAAGCCCCACGTCAGGCTCCACGCTGAATGTGGAGCTTGCTTAAGATTCTCTCTCTTTCTCCTGCCCTTCTCCCCCAATCACGCACGTGCTGTTTCAAAAAAAAAAAAAATGTTTTTTTGAAATTTTTCACAGTTTAGATTAAAGGATAAATGATATGCTCACTGATCCCAAGAATTAGGTCAACTTGCTGTCACAGCCACTGAAGGCACAGATAGCAACACTGTCCCACCTACTGTGTCAGGCCTTGGAACTGCTAAGATAATGCCTGGAGTAGAGGAATGGAGAGCCTGTGCTCTCTGCACACAAATCAGACTTCTTTGCAAAGAAAACTATTATGAGGTTATTTGTCCACAATTTAGATAAATCACTAAAGTAGAAGCATTAGCACCCTTTTCCCCACCCAGCCCCAGCCCCAGCTCCCAAGTCTGAATTGCCACTGAGGAAATCCATTTAAAAATTTTTGGTTTATGGAGAATTAACCAGAGAAGACACATTAACTCCTAAACCAGAATGTCCAAAAAATTGGGGGTCTTATATTTGAATATTTCTGTAAACATCAAGGATGTGAATATGAGTCATCAGAGTATGAATTAAGGATTCCAGAATTCATATTTTAGTTGCCTATATCAAGGAAGGAATTGCTTAGTAATTTTATAACTACTACAATTAGCAGCTCTCTGGTCCATGCAACTCTCAACTAACAATTTCAACTGAGGTTCTGGCACCATGGGGGTAGGAGGGGCGATAAGTAAGCAGCAACCCATAAAGAATATAATGTCTTATGATGAAAACAGTTGTATCTATGTACACCCATAGAAAAATGTATGTTTGCTGGTTGTGACCTGAGATAGGCATGCTGATCGGTGAAATTATGCAAGATTTTTTTTTTCTTTTTTAGAGGAATTCTACATTCGCTGGGTCAACGAGTATTCCATCATAGACTATTTAGGACTTAACTGTCAGGGGATACAAAGGACATAGTTCTAGCCTTATTATTTCATGGGATCCATCAGCTCTGAGAGAGAAAACTTAAGCCCCAACTATAATTGGAATTGAGATATTTGCAGACCTCTGTTAGAGAATGGTGTTCAAAGACAACCGGGCTAATTGGAAAGAACTTTGGACTCTGAAGGAAAATAATATTAATGAATGAAGATGAACTCTTCAGGAATATTGGGAGGCTGTGCTTGAACATTTCTGAACATAGATATGTTCTCTCCCCCACTCCTTCTCACCTCCAAATGAATGGAAAGCATATGTAGGAGATTTCTGTGGCATAATGGGGAAAAAAAAGAGCATCACAGTGTCAAAACGTTTTGCTGTGGAAGTCCTTTTCAAAGAAGTACTTACAAGAAGCAAAAATTCCTTGATGACTGGAGACAGAAAAAAATGCCACAAGCAGATGGTCAAGAAGAGATTGGCATACAATTATATTTATTTAACCATTTCTTCTAGATTGTCCAGTTTTTTGGTGTCTAATTTTTACAGCAGCCTCTAAGATCCATTTATTTCTGTGACTTCAGTTGTAATGTCTTCTCTTTCATTTCTAATTTTATTTGAGTCTTCTTTTTATCTTAATTGTAGGCAAGCTAAAGGTTTGTCAATCTTGTTGATCTTTTCAAAAACCAACACTTAGTATTTTTTTTAATGTGTATTTATTTTTGAGAGGGACAGTGTCGGTGGGAGAGGAACAGAGAGAGGGAAACAGAGGATCTGAAGTGGGCTGCATGCTCATGAACCCGTGAGATCATGACGTGAGTCTAAGTCGTCAGATGCTTAACCTATCGAGCCATGGAGGCACCCCCAACTCATAGTTTTGATAATCTTCTGTACTCTTTTTCTGGTCTCCATTTCATTTATTTTTTTTTTCTCTGATCTTTATTATTTCCATCATTCTGGTAACTTTGAGCTTACCTTGTTCTTTTTCTAGAAAGTTTCCAGAGGCCTAAAGTTAACAGTTGAGAACTTTCCTCTTTGTTAATGTATGCATTTGTCCCTACAAAGTTCCCTCTTAGTACTGCTTTTGCTACATTTCCTGAGTTTTGGTATGTTGGGTTTTCATTTTCATTCATCTCAAGATATTATCTAACTCCTTTTTTGATCTTTTGTTTTGACCAGTTGGTTATGAAGGAGTGTGTTAATTTCCACATATTTGTGAATTTTCCAGTTTTCTTTTTGCTTTTGATTTAGTTTCATTCCATTGTTCTCAGAAAGGATAATGGGTGTAGGGGGGCACAGGTGGTGCCTGGGTAACTCAGTTAGTTAAGCATTTGAGTTCAGCTCAGGTCATGATCTCGTGGTTTGTGAGTTCAAACCCCGTGTCGGGCTATGTAATGACAGCTCAGAGTCTGGAGCCTGCTTTGGATTCTGTCTCTCCCTTTCTCTCTGCCCCTCCCCCACTCATGCTCTCTCTCTCCCTCTCTCTCTCTCTCTCTCTCAAAAATAAATAAATAAACATTAAAAAAAGAAGGAATAATCGGTATGATATCAATTCTTAAACCTGTTAAAATCTGTTTTGCGATTTATCCTGGAGAATGTTGTGTGTGCTTGAGAAGGCTGTATTCTGCTGCCTCTGGGTGGGATATTCAATATACGTCTGCTGGTCGATTTGGTCTATAGTGTTTTTCAAGTACACTGCTTTTTTTCATTGATTTCTCTCTGAATGTTCTATTAATTATTAAAAGCAGAGTATTTAAGTCTCCTACTATTGTTGTATTGGTATTTCTCTCTTCAGTTCTGTCAATGTTTGCTTTATATACTAAGGTGCTTAAATGTTGAGTGTATATGTACTTATAATTATTTTATATTCCTGATGAATTCACCCTTTTATCATAAAACATGTACTTCCTTATTGAACATGTCAGTTTTTGACTTAAAATGTAAATCTTTTCCTGATGTAAGTATAGCCACCTATGCTTTCTAAAAGAAGTGGGCAAATTCCTAGAAACATACAACCTATTAAGACTGAAGTAGGCTCCATGCACGGCAGTAGCCTTGAACTCATGACCCTGAGATTAAGCGTCCCATGCACTACCCACTAAGCCAGGCAGGCACCCCTCTGAGGCTTCTTTTAAAAGAGGCTAAACTCACTCATAAGGGCTCGACTCTCACGATGTAAGCACCTCTCAAAGCGCTCCACTTCCCAAAACCATTAGCGCCCTAGCCCCTTTCAACATGTGAAGACACACCAAGAAGGTAATATTTGTGGACCGGGAAGTGGGCCCTCACCAGCCATCACACTGTATCTCCTGGCAACATGATCTTGGAGTTCGCAGTCTCCAGAACTGTGGAAAACATATTGCTGTTGATTATAAGCCACAGTCTGTAGTATTTTCTTATGACCACTCAAATGGGCTAAAACAGCCATATATGAAGAGCCCACAGCTAACATTATGCACAAGGGTAAAAACTTCAAGTTTTTCCTCTAAGATCAGGAATGAGACAGGGGTGCCCATTCTTGTCATTTCTGTTCAACATATTACTTGACATCCTAGCTGGAGCAATTAGGCAAGAAAAAGAAATAAAAGGCACCCAACACAGAAAAGAAGAAGTAAAAAATTATCTTACTGTTTTCATGACATCATCTTATAAGTAGAAAACCCTAAAGACTCCACCAAAATAAAATGAGAATAAGTAAATGCAATAAAACTGCAGAATAAGAAATCAACTTATAAAAATCAGTTGTGTTTCTTTTATTTTTTTATTTAAATTTTTTTAATGTTTATTTTTGAGAGAGAGAGAATCTGAAGCAGGCTCTAGGCTCTAAGCTGTCAGCATGGAGCACTGATGTAGGGCTCAGATTCATGCACCATGAGTTCATGACCTGAGCAGAAGTTGGATGCTTAACCGACTGAGCCACCCAGGAGCCCCCAAAATCAGTTGTGTTTCTATATACTAACAATAAACTATATGATAATGAAATTAAGAAAATAATCCCATTTATAGTAGCATCAAAAAATAAAATATTAAGAGATAAACTTAACCAAGGAAGTGAAAGACTTGTATAATAAAAGCAAGAAAACATTGATGAAAGAATTAAAGAAGACATAAATATAAAGACATCCTGCATTCATGAACTAGAAGACTTCAAAGTGTTAAAATGCCCATTCTACCCCAAGCAACCTACAGATTCAATGTAATCTCCATCAAAATCCCATGACATTTTTTATAGACATAGAAAAGACAATCTGAAAATTCATATGGAACCACACAGGCCTTGAATAGCCAAAGTAATCTTGAGAAAGAAGAACAAATCTGGAAGCATAACACTTCCTGATAAAAAATATATTACAAAGCTACATTAACAAAAATAGTGTGGAACTGGCACAGAGACATTTAGACCAATGAAAAAGAACAGAGTCCAGAAATAAACCCACACATTCACAATCAACTGATTCTCAAAATGTGGCAAGAATACACAATGGGAAAAGGATAGTTCCTTCAACAAACGGTGCAGGGACATTGGAAATCTACATGCAAAAGAATAAAATTGTACCCTTAACTTACACCATACACAGAAATCAACTCAAAATGAATTAAAGATTTAAATGTAATACCTGAATACCAATTTGACAATAAACTTCAGGTATTGAAAAAAAAATAATAAAATAAATGTAATACCTGAAACTGTAAAACTCACATAAAGAAAACATGGGAAAATCTTGATATTGGTCTCAGTCATGATTCCTTGAATATGACACTGCAGCACAAGCAACACAAACAAAAATAGACACGTGGGACTGTATCAAAGTAAAAAGATTCTACACAGCAAAGGAAACAATGAACAGAATAAAAAGGCTCTCTATGGATTAGAAGAACATATTTTCAAACTATATATCTGATAAGAGGTTAATATCCAAAATACACAAGGAAGTCATACAACTCAATAGCAAAAAACCCCAAATATCCTAATTAAAAACAAGGCAAAGGACTTAAATAGACATTTCTCTAAAGAATGCATACAAATGACCGACAGATATATGGCAAGATCTCTGCACTCCCATGTTTATTGCAGCATTATTCATAATAACTGAAATATGAAAACAACCTAAATATCCATCAACAGATGAATGGATAAAGAAAACTGTGGTGTGTACTTACTTACAATGGAATATTATTCAGCCTTAAAGACATTGGAAATTTTACCATGTGCTATGACATTAGGGTATTATCCTAACTGAAATAAGCCAGTCACAGAAGAACAAACACTGCATGATTCCATTAAATAAGGTACCTAAAATAGTCAAACTCATGGAAGCAGAGATAGAACGGTGATTTCCAGAGGTTGGTGGAGGGGGAAATAAGCAGCTACTGTTCAATGAATATCAAGTTTCAGCTATGCAAGATGGGTAAGTTCTAGAGATCTGATATATAACGTTGTACCTATAGTTAACAATATACATTGTGCACTTAAGAATTTGTGAAGAAGAGAGATGTCATGGTAAGTGTGCTTACTACACCCATATAGACACAAAAACTTAAAGGGGCAGGAGCAAATTTTTGGAGATGATGAGAATGTTGATTGTTTTGGTTGTGATGATGGTTTCACAGGTGAATACATATGTCAAGATCCATCAAATTGTATACTTTAAATATGTGCAAAGTGTGTACTTTAAATACACGTAAATAGTTTCTTGCATATCAATTATAAATAAATAAAACTGTTGAAAAAAAGAGGAACAGATTGGCGGGGACAGAGCAGCACCACAACAGCTAATGTCAAGGGACTAGAATAATTACAGAGCTACAGGCAATAGCACCTTGCCACTCCTAATGAGTACAAGTTCAGAGCATGGGAGGCTAGGGAGAAAATAAAACCCCAAACCTGTGATAACAATAAAATATAAATTGTGAAGAAAAAGAAAACAACTTACAATGATGACAAGATTGAAACTCAGAATGTTAGCATGGATGAGGTCTGTAAAGAGGGCAGAATTTGTTTCCAGTAGAATCAGCCAAAAAAGGGAGGGGGAAGAAGAAATTAACTGATGGCACTTCCTCTTTATGTTGCCAACTTACTGGTTTAAGAACATTTAATTTAGTAGATGGTCATGTAATTTCCTCCAAGTATTTGATTATTACATGAACAGAAATTGTAAATAATTTTATTTCAGTGTCATCGTAGGACCTTCCCACAAAACCTCTTTTTACGTTATTTTATGCAATTCTCTCTTTTGTGTAGTTCTTTTGTGTATAGGAGGATGAGATCAAAAAGAGTTCCTTGAAACTTGTTTCATCTACTCGGAGAAGGCTGGCAAGGATCTTCGCAATTCCATGGTTCTGTATTCTACTTAAGAAAACCCACCAGAGAAACTCCTATCTGATTTAATACAAAAAAGACTGGTTCTATGCAATTGGTTGTTTTCATCTTTTGGTGACTGAGAACTACAGAATTGATATGGTTTCTCTTTATAGATCTGCTGTCACAATGTCACCAAATATAGGACTTAATGGTAGCAAAATGAAGGTGGCAATTAGGGTACACATTTCAACTCGTCTACACTCTGCTTTTCTTTCTTCTTTAATTCTACATTTAATTGAATACTTATTTTAGTATTACTTACTTGTATAGATTACCAACAGACCCCAACAGGGAACTGTGAAATTTTCCTAAAGAATAAAAACGTAGCAAATCCTTTAAAACACAGAAGGATGATACACAATTTGTTCTAATAATAGAAAATAAAACTTAATGAAGCAGAGTTAAGCACAAGGAATTTTGAGATCATCAGAGGAAAACAGATGGTAATATTAAGAACAGGATTATAATTACAAGACACATCTATTTATAAATATTAAGGAAATCTGAAATCAAGTGTATCTGTAAAGTCTTTTTTTCATATCTCTGATCATTTGAAAAGTGTAGATGTTTTCAATTTTTAAAGCATCAGATGGTTAAGGGATGAGGTAAGTTAAATCAAGGGACCATATTTGGAGGGAGGTTTCTTCTCCATAAATAACTCTATTATTATTATTCTGTTCTCCTCATCTGTCAATGGCATAGTAACTAGAACTCTAAATCAAAAATTTAGAATTACATTTTTCTGCAAACGTATGAAGGATGTAGGTCTGTTACAGTGATCATTGACTTAATATACAGAGATGCTTTACGATGAAAATTAATGACTATTTTAAACATGTACTTTCAAAACTTAAGTACTATTTTTCCTATGCAGCAAATGCATTGAATACTGTCACATTTAAGTATAGATACCAAGACAAATAACAGTAACAGGAAAATTTAAAGACTTCATAAATAACCAGAATATCTTGAGGGATATGTTAGTTATATCATGTTTCAAAATGTGGGAAGCATAAATAGCACTAAAATTTAAAAATTCAGGTTTTAAAAAAATATTTACCTTCTAATACTTGAACACAAATGACGATTAAGCTTAAAAAAATTTCATGGTAGACCAAGTCATCCTATATTTCTCACAGTGACTTATTTATTACCCCAAAGGTTTTGATTTTAATATTCTAGGCAGTGACCGTCATTGATTATATTTTCATTTAAGAAAGATCATTTTGGAGTTATTTCTCTGTGACCTTCAACATTTGGTAAGGCAAGAAATTTTTTGAACTCATTAATCATTTTTGGTTGCCAATCCCTCTTCCTCAACTGCCACTACCTTAATTTGGATCCTCATTATCACTTCCTGGGCGATTGTAGGAATATCCAAGAAGTATCCCAGTACCCAATCTTACAGCATAACAATCTATCTCCAACTAAACTCTAGAATAATCCTTCTAAAGTGAAAACATAACCTGAAAATGTCATTACCTAGAAGATTAAAGTCAGTCTCAGTGACTGGGTGGTTCAGTTGGTTAAGCATCTGACTCTGGCTCAGGTCATGATCTTGCAGTTCATGAATTTGAGCCCCTCTTTGGGCTCTGTGCTGACAGCTCAGTGCCTGGAGCCTGCTTAGGAATCTGTGTCTCCCTGTCTCTCTGCCCCTCCCCACCTCGCCCACTGTCTCTCTTCTCTTTCAAAAATAAATAAATATTTAAAAAAACAGTCTCTTCAAATTAATAAATAAGACACTGTGTGACCTAGCAAAGATTGTGGGTTGGCTCACCCACCACCAATTCTAAGACGCCTTTGAAAATTATAGAGGCTGAAGAGATAAAAATAGATACTTTTCATACTCCATTGTAGCCATAGAGTTTCAGATTTAGTTCAGCTTTCTACAATTAAATGTACATATTCAAGACTTTGATTTGCAACTGAATTTGATGAGAAGAAAGGTAGGACAAGAAGCATGCATTCTAATAATATAAAAACATGGATGATATATCTAAATTAGTATGATTATGTAGTGGGGAGATGTGGCTGTGAATTCCTGATTTTGCAGGTGGTTTCTTGAAGCAGAAGTCTTCTCAATCAAGGCAGAGGTAATATTTCCTAGAGCTTGTAGCTGTGGTGAAAGATTCTTAACTCTGCAGTTTTCTGTTCATGCCGGAGGCTTGAACTCCCTTGATTTGGGGAGTTACTCCTGGAATGTAATATCTAGCATGTTACTTCATACTAACCTGTAACCTAAATAAATCTTGAGCTTAAACTAGCTACAATGAATTATTTTGTCTGCAACAAAATCCCCTGACTAACTAGACATAATTAATGTTTAAGGGGCAGGTGAGCAATAAATCTTAAAGGAAAGAAGATTCTGAAATTAAGAATTTGACTTGATTGGGTTTAAGAGCAGCAAAATTCCAGTTACCTTTAGAAGGTGGAGCAAGGGTATTCCACGTCATGCAAGACTAAATATTTAGTAAAATATTTACCTGAGGTTATCTGTAATGAAATGTGTATTGAAGGCAAGTCTCGGCCAGAATGAATGGCTATAAGCATACAGGGCATAAGGCATAAGCATAAGAGATACAAAGACTATGGTTTGAGTTTACCATTGGTAACTACACTGGAGAATATAAAGAAAAAAGGTGACTGCATCGAGTTTATAATTAGTAGCTCATACATATCTATATAGAGAAATAGGAATTTCTGTGCCTATCCTGAAAGACACTTATTTGTTATTGTATAAGGATGATATAATTAAAAATTAGAAGTAGAATCTCAACTGGTGTATGTTGAATCACAATCTCAGTTGAATGCACAGTCATGCTGGGTCTCTTATGTGAAGGTTGGGAGATGGATTAGGAATGAATATGACTCTTAGATTTGGAATGGCAGTGATAATACATTTGATAAAATTACAGCCCATTATTGATTGTCTCTGAAACTTGGAAACTCCCTCCAAGTGAATAACCTTTGAGCAGTATATCTGATCAATTACTGTGAGTATTTGAATATATCTATGCACAGATTCATGGGTAGCACCAAAATTTGGCCCATATGGCAGGAACTTGTAAGCACCAGAGTCAGATGACTGGTGTTAAGGAGTTTTAGGGAAATATTATGTGGAGAATTTCTGAGAATAAGTATAAGGCTATTTGTAGGCCAGATGAAGGCTTAGCAAAAGATTCCCTATAGATGGATTTTAGTAATTGGGAAGACCAAGTGATATACTTTGTGGATGTCAACTTCTTTCTCAAACCATCTTAATGCTTTCTCAGTGGGCACATGAACAAATTGACCATGGTGTTGGGAATGCAAATATAAAAAGGCAATAATATAAACTTTTCTGTCTCTCATGTTAGTGTATTTCTGGCTATTGCTGCCCTGAACACTGCCACTGTTGAGTACCCAATCTGCCACAGACAGAGGGCCATGCTAAACCCAAACAGAATTTCATTCTCTGACAGGAGGAAAGTCTCCTGGATTAATGGATGCATCAGTAATATTCAACTTTGTGGATTATGAAGGAAACAATAATTTGTCCTCTCTGATAGGCACTTATTTGAGGTGTGGGTTTGCCTTCACAGACCACCATGCTTCTTCTGTACTTCTCCCATAATGGCCTACTTATTCTCATGATATCCATACAATACAGGAACTTTATGTTACCAAAAATAAAAAGTAAGGCAAAGTGCTTTTTGAACACATAGCTAACGGGTCTTTTTTGTTTGTTTGTTTGTTTGTTTAAGTTTATTTATTTATTTTGAGAGAGAGAGAGACAAAGAGAAAGTGAGAGGGGGAGGGGAAGAAAGAGAGGGAGAGAGAATCCAAAGCAGGCTCCGTGCTATCAGCATGGAGCCCAGTGTAGTGCTCAAACAGACGGTGAGACCATGACCTGATCCAAAACTAAGGGTTGGTCGCTTACCAGACTGAGACAGCCAGGCAACCCATAACTCACTGTACTAAATGAAACCAGCCAATTACCCATGTGGCTGGTTTGAGGGAATGTGGGATGGCCTATTAAAAACATAGTCATGGGGCGCCTGGGTGGCTCAGTCGGTTGAGTGGCCGACTTCGGCTCAGGTCATGATCTCGCGGTCCGTGAGTTCGAGCCCCACTTCAGGCTTTGTGCTGACAGCCTGGAGCCTGTTTCGGATTCTGTGTCTCCCTCTCTCTGACCCTCCCCCATTCATGCTCTGTCTCTCTCTGTCTCAAAAATAAATAAACGTTAAAAAAAAATTTTAAAAACATAGTCATGAATGAGCTGGGAAATGACACCTTTCTAATCTGTAATGCTGTCATACAGGATATATTCTGAACCATGAACAGATATATGATGCCTTTTCTCTAATGATGGATATACATGAGACCAAAAGCCAAGGGGTTAAAATAAGATTAGTCCTACTCACTATTACTGAGAATTATTATAGAATGGTGGTTAATTCTATGCTTTACACGGAATCTGGTACAAAACTGCTTGAGTTTGAATCCCAGTTTGACCACCTAATAACTGTGTGACCTTACAAATTACTTAACATTTCTTTGTCTTAGTTTTCTAATGTGTAAAAGGCGGTAAGAATAGTACCATGGGTTAAATAAGTCAATATATGTAATTCACGTTGGAGAGTGCCCAACACATAGTAATACTATAGAAGTGTTTGCTATTACTATTACCCAAATGAACCTAGTCACAAATTTGAGCTTCCTGTCTTCCTGGTTTGAGGCTCTTCCAGATAAAAACTTTAATGCACAATAGGAGAATGTGTCCACTAGAGATACAACAAGGGTTTCATTGAAATAGAAGCTGAGATTACCAGTAACCATTTTGGGCTCCTCATATCATGGCACCCATAGGCAATAACAGGGATTACTGTTGCTTAGAGTAATTGATGCTGGCTATCAAGGGGAAAATATGTTTCTGCTCTACAGTGGAGCAGGGAAGAATGTGTCTGGAAACCAAAAAGTCATTTGGGGTGCTGTCATAGTTAAGGTATTGAAGACATGAGCAACCTAATTCAGGCAGGAGCATAGGGAGTTCAGGTCCATTAGAAATAAAGGTTTGGGTTACCCTACAGAGATATAAACCCCAATCCATTGAAGTGCCAGCTGTGGGCAATGGAAACACAAAATGGAGAGTGGAAGGATAAAGTTACAAATATCAACTGTAGCCTCATGAACAGCTAGTGAAACAAGGGCAGGGTTGGCCTTGTGTTCTTTTCCCCCAATTTTCTTTCCATTTCTGTTTTATACAGACAGTGGTGGTGGCAGCAAATTCTGTGATTTACTCCAAGTTTTGCAGTCTATCAAAATATGCTTGTGGTTAAAGTTGAAGAGAAATCAAGATGGTGCTGAAATAGAGGCAATGAATGCTCAGTGGTTACAAATCACTGAGCATTGTTTGTGGGAGCAGCAAGAATGACCTGCAGACGAGATCTATACCCCACATCAGAGGAAAGACCAGGACAGACATTGGATAGAACTTAGTGCAGTTCCTTATAGGCTATTCGAGACCAAATGTCTAGACCCTTGACAAATGTGTTCTGATGTTTTGGGAAATACCCTACAACCCCACACTGAACAATCCATCCTGGTGATATAGGGTGAGCTGACCCTTGCAAAGGGAGGCTGATGCAGAGCTAGACAGAAAGGAGGGCTGGAGGAACCTTAGGGCAGGGATGAAGTCTGTGAGCTCTGAACTTAATAACACCTAATAGCACTTGTAAGTCAATCTGTCATTTTGGAACCTTCAATAAACTATTGTGGAGTGTTGTAGCCCATTCTCTGTGGTGCTACTATGAATTAAGAAGGAAAGCTTGTCTCACATTTGAGCTGGAGGCCAAATTGAGGCTGATAGCACAGATTGCCAGCTCAGGAAAACACTTTTCAAATGAGTGATGGTATGGTAATGGGAGGTAGGGATTGCTACTGGGAGGCAAAGGGAGGAGGCAGGAAGGGAAATTCCTAAAGGAACTCTAACCAGGCATCCATGGGAGGGTCTCTGAAAACTCAGAGATCAGGGATATTTTGTTGGGGCATCAAGCTAATGGAAACTTGAGCACAATACTTAATGACAGTAAGTGCCATAGTTACAGACCTGGGAAGGCAGAAGAACATTTTGGCTTTGTATTAGTGTTTCCTATTTAATTCTTACAAAGACTCAGAGAGGTAATATTTATCATACTCACTCTACAGGTAAAGATATTGATGTTCATAAAAGGTGATTTTCCCAAAGTCACAAAGCTAGGAAGTAGTGGAGTCAGGATTTGAATTACAGTTTTCTTGACCTCAATGCTAGGAAATCTAGTTACCAGTTCAAGTAATTTAACACTTATATTTCTCATCACTATTCTTGTTGGTAATTGGCCACTTGAGACTGTTTTAGATAGCGTGCTAATTAAAAAAAATACTTTAACACCTTGGTTCTCAAAGTTTGCCATACACTGAATTTCCTGAGGAGCACAAAAAAAAAAAAAAAAATAGTGATGCCTGGATCTCACCCCAGGAGATTTTGATTTAATTGGTATAGAGTGCAGCCAGGACACTGGAATTTTAAGAGGCTTCCCAGGTGATTGTCAAATGTGGCAAGTTTTGAGAACTAATGCATTTACGTGTTGGTGGAGAGAACAGTAACAGCATTTCTTTTCAAGAAATTTTTTTCTGACTGAACATGATGGCCAGGCTGCCTGGAGAAATGGTCCAAACTGGCTCAAAAATGAGGGTGGTCCTATTTGAATGATTTCTTATTAATATAATCACTAAAGGATCGGAAGAAATAGTACTTGACACATGGTGGGTGTTGCATAAGAGATGTTGGTTGAGCAACATAACCAATGGTGGTAGAAGTCTCTAACAGGTGTACCTTGATAGAGAAATAAACATGAATCCAGTTAGAGAACAGAGGGTAGGAATGAGGACTCCAGACTTAGGAATCAGGTTGCCTAAGTTCAGATCTGGCTTCTTCCACTCATTAGCTCTGTAAACTTGGGCAGATTTTTTTACCTCATGGGCTCAAACGCTCTCATCTGTAAAATGGAGGTAATAACAGTACTACTTCCTGATGAGGTAATAGTATTTACTCCCTAACATTGTTGTGAAAATAAAAGAGGCAAGGGCTTAGGAGAGACTAAGGAGCACACAATAGGCAGCACATCTGTACTTACTTCATTTCAATTCTTTATACGTGAAATATTTTGGCAGCTTTGTTTCTATAAGGATTTAAAATTTTCCTATTTTACCTTCACTGCTCATTTTATTTTCATTTGATTCTATCATGCATACGATCATATCTGTGAAAAATCTTGCTAAGTACATATGCATTTAGTAAAGTTCTTACCAACCTCACCCACTTCAAACATTTGAATCTGAAATCTTAAATGACACATTTATTATCATGAAATAACAGATAATCTCTGAAAATGATTTTTTCTCACTTCATGTTCTAAATTGTAATCTCTCTTATTTTATAGTTTGTAAAGTAATACAAACTTCTTCCCACCGATGAAGTATCAAGAAATTTTGATTTCTTGATCATCCATCAAAAAGTGTGAGACATAACAAAACACTGCAAACCACTTATACATGCAAAAAATATAAGACAAGTTTTAAAGAGAAGAAAAAAAGCTGAAACTTTCAATATTTTCTTTTCTTCTAATAATATGAATGGAGAAAAAAACAAAACAGCAACAAAGAAAGTTAAAAAAACTCAGATTCTAATTATCAAGAGATGTCTGAGAAGATTCTATGAATACAATATATATGGGGTGCCTAATATAGATTTAAATATCATTTGCTCTGGTTCTCATACCCAACTCACAGCCTCCTGAAAATATTAACTTTGGTTCTTTTAAACCAAGAATCTCAGTGTCAGAATTATCTCTTAAAGATTTCACATACCTACTGAACAGAATCTAAAATTTTGATGACTGCAACTCTGTGTCCCTTATCCCAATAAACACAAAGGTTTGTTTACACCAGTATGCAAGTTGAATATTGAACACAAATTGGAAAATACGTATTTGCTGATTCTGAATGAGCCCAGAATTCATAATCTTATATTTATTTCTTATGTGAAGCAAAATACATTTTTTGAGTAATAAACTGGTATAACTACACATCATCTTACATGGAATCATTTTAGGAATGGGTAAAAAAAGAAGAAAGAAACTCCTGCCATTGACATTATTGATATGTTCATTAAAATTCAGCATGATTAAGTTTGGGTAGAATTAAAAAAAAAAATTTAATGTTTACTTTTATTTTTGAGAGAGAGAGAGAGAGACAGAGCTGGGGAGGGGCAGAAAGAGAGGGAGACATAGAATCTGAAACAGGCTCCAGGTCTGAGGTGTCAGTGCAGAGCCCAATGCAGGGTTTGAATTCCGAGACTACAAGATCATGACCTGAGCCAAAGTCAGAAGCTTAACTGAGCCACCCAGGCACACCTTGGGTAGACTCTTTAAAATTAGATCACTTACAGCAATTATTTTTAGCCACTTTTTTTTATCCTAGTGTTAAGATATCTCAAAGCATTTTCAATGAATGGAAACCACTAGTTTCAATGATGAGAATAAAGACTTCTAACTTCCTAGAAAATACAAAAAAGTGTATTATAACTATTTTTAATCAAAGACTATAAAGATTCAAAGGAACACTATTCGTAGTCATAGATATACTATGAGACCTGATGGTAACATTACAGAAATTAAATTCCAGATTGTGATGTCCTCATAAGAAGAATGACAATATTTCAGCATGGCAATTTCTGAAAAATGTTGGACTTTGGTAAAGCAGCAGAATTTATCTGCCCATTCATCCATTTGAAAATTTAGCACTTTCAACCACGTGAAAGGATTTCATGGATTTGTATAGTTTAATTACTACCTGTGTGCTCAAACTGGTTTAAATTCAGCAGCAGCAGCAGCATCACTGTTATTATAATCTCGGGGATTTTTATGTAATTTGTTTAGCTTTAGAATCTGAAACAATTTGTTTGAGATTACTGTCACAGACTCTGGGTCTAGAGTTCTTTCTTGTCTAGCAAGAAAGCGGGACGCAGGTTTAACATGCGAGAGACGGCTAATGTCCGGGAGAACACAAGAGCCCCGATTAAGGGTCCTTGCTCCATTTTTATTAGGATCAGAAGGCTTACAAACATGATGATGGATGTGCACAAAGAGACAATGAAACTGTGAACATTAACTTGTGGATGTGAGGGAAAGGATGTTTTGAAGATACACAGGGTTGGGGGTTTGGGTTAAAACAAAACAAAATCCTGGCTCCTGTTAGAAGGTTGTTTACAGCAGATGTGAGGCACCACCTCTACCCATACTGGCCTAGGGGACAAGAAGGACAAAGCAAGCTACCTTGGAGTTAACAGGTACCTTTCTTTTGCTAATTAGCTCAGCTCTGGGCAAATTCGCCCTGCAGCAGTCTCTGGCCCTATTGACCTGTTTACCTAATTTAGTCCATCCTTCCTGTGAAAGCAGCTTTCTGCTATTGTACTAAGTTGGGGGGGGGGGTGCATTTCTGCCCTGAATACCTAATCTTGTTTACCTCATATACCTTTGTTCTATATTGGGGCCTTTGCCCCACCCTCTTTATACCTATTTACCTAATCTTGTTTACCCAAACTATGGTGTGAACATCCAATGGCTTTCTAATTCTTTAAGCCTTGTTACCCCATTGGTGCAAGCCCAGGGAATTTCTAAACTTGTTCATTGAAGAGACAAATGGTGTAAGAGGGTAGAAATAGGAAAGACTTCCACTTCCCTCTCCAGTTCTAAACCTTATTATAGGAAACACGATACAAGAAAATAGTTTTCATCACATTATAACTTTGGTAATTGAGAAACGACATTACAACCTTTATTTTCTATTGATTTTTCTATTGAAGTATAATTTACATCAAGGTTGATGAGTTTTGACAAATAGATACCACTATTTACCCCACATGTATTTTAAACTATAGATTTTCTTTACTCTAGGTTCTTTTCCTAGCCATTCTTCACAGTTGGTCCACAAGAAGGCAACGGCTATTTGGGGATCTTGCATCACAGTTTTGCTCTTGCCTATGGCAGAACTTCACATGAATTAGTTTTACTTGGTGGAATGTCTGTAAAATACTCCATGGTATTTTGTATTTCGGTGGCTCTTTCAAATGGTCTAGTACTATTGCAGCATGCAAACATACCATGATTTCTTTATCCATTTTTCTGCTGGTAGACATTTGGGGGTTTTATTATTCAAGCTGCTGTTAAAAACATGCTAATATAAGTGTTTCCCTTTTTTTTCCCCTTGGAAATAATTTTTTACTTCTTTTGATAAATATCTAGAAGTGCATTTTCCGGGTCATCGGGTAGACACGTTTAACTTTTTTTTTTTTTTTTTAACGTTTATTTATTTTTGAGACAGGGAGAGACACAGCAAGAACAGGGGAGGAGCAGAGACAGAGAAGAAGACACAGAATCTGAAGCAGGCTCCAGGCTCTGAGCGGTCAGCACAGAGCCCGACACGGGGCTCGAACTCACGGACCACGAGATCATGAGCCAAAGTCGGCCGCTTAACGGATTGAGCCACCCAGGCGCGCCCCACGTTTAACTTCTTTTAAAAACCTGCTAGATTCTTTTTGTAAATGTGGTTATACCATTTTACCAGCAATGTGGGAGGTTGCCAGTTGCTTCAAATCATTAACTGTCAACAATTAATATTGTAAATCTTTTAAATTTTGGCTATACTAATACTAGTGTTGTTCTCATACTATGTTAATACCTTAATTTTGGCTGTTCTAATACTGTTCTGGTACTGTTCTATTACATAGTGGAATCTCATTATCATTTTAATTTGCAATTTCATGATGGCTAATGGTATTATACAATTTTTCATATGTTGATTGATCATCTGTATGCATTCCTTGTGAAGTTTTTATTCAAGCCTTTACTCAATTATCTTATTATTCTGTCCAAATATTTTACCTCTTTTTGTTAGTGAGTTGAAGGAATCCTTCATATTTTAAGAATGAAAGTCTTTAGTCAGTTATAGGTATTATAAACATTTTCTCTCGGTTTGTACCTTACATATTTACTTTCTTAATGATAGTTCCTGATGAATAGGCATTTTTAATTTTGATGAAACTCAACTTACCAATTTTTTTTCTCTCTTGGTTAGTTCTTCTATGTCATGTCTAAGATGTATTTGTTAACCTCAAGGTCTTCTATACTTTCTTTTAAAAGATTTATAGTTTTACCTTATGAGAAAACTAGTATAATTCGTTTCACTTGAAAGATGAAGGAACTGAGGCATATAATGATCAAACCACTTGCCCAAACTTTCACATTACTTGAACTAGGACTTGAACTCATGCAATTTTTACTTATCACCACTAGCTAGACTGCCACGATTATGCTATATCAGGGAAAATGCAACCAAGGGTTACATACTCTTTTTGACTTTTGAATAATTTTTCAAGGAGCATCTATTACTATATTCTTTTTCTTATTTTTTTTATTAAAATTTTGTTTACATTTATTTATTTTTGAGAGACAGAGAGAGACGGAGCACAAGTGGGGCAGGGGCAGAGAGATAATGAGACACAGAATCTGAGACAGGCTCCAGGCTCTGAGCTGTAAGCACAGAGCCCAATGCAGCTCTTGAACTCACAAACTGCAAGATCATGACCTGAGCCAAAGTCAGACAGCCAACTGACTGAGCCACCTAGGCGCCCCTACTATATTCTTGTACACTTATGTTCTATGGAGGACAGTTTAGGGGAAAGTATGCTCAAGAAATATTCATTAACCAAATTAAAACTCTGTAATAAAAACAGAAATTTGACATTCTACTTCCTAATAGTCTTGTTCAATGGCCTAGTATTTTGGAAATATGCTAGGGTGTCCTATAGAACTTATAGATTTCTGTGTGTTTTCAGGGACAAGAAGGGTGTACTCTTTATTGTTCATATTTTCTCCTTAAATCATCGTTTATCTATTTATCAGCAAGGTGACTCCCTGACGCCCTGAATCTGGCTGGCATTACTCATCCTAAGAAGTGGTATTTATCTATTGCTGTGGGTACAATACAGAAAACTGTGGAGGAGAGTTGTAGCAGTAGTTGACTTCATTTGTCCCTGCATTTCTCCTGAGCTCTTCTGCAGTATAGGGGTGCCAAATAAAGATACAGAATGCCCCATTAGAACTGAATTTCAAATAAATGAATACGTATTTTCCACGCAATATTTGGGATGTACTTACACTAAAACAGTGTTGTGTATCTGAGATTCAAATTTAGCTGGGTGTCCTGTATATTTATTTGTTAAACAGAGCACCCTTAGTTAGGTGGCTAAATGTGTGCCTGGTTTATGGGGAGAGAGGCTTCTCTCATTTAACCCAAGACCTCTGTGTCTTTAATATGGATGTGTCATGGCATCAGATCTCCTCTCTGCTGGAGGGTGATTACCAGTGGTGTAAGTTCTATAACCCAATGAGAAAGAAAAAATTGTACCTAGGAGAATAACAGTGAATTCATAAAAATATTCGAAGGTGTTCTAAAGATATTTTGCACTCAAGTCTACTAGGAATGGTAAAGTGCCCTATTATGCTGTATTATTATTACAACTACCAGGAACAAGGAGTAGAATGGAAGATGAAAATAACAAAATCTTCTACATTAAAGCACATTTAAGTGTAAAATCATGGGATGAAACTTAATTAAATGCCAGAAGGTATACTAACATAATGTTGAGTTTGCAAATTTAAATACACAAACGGAAGGCAATCTAGACACTAAAAGTTCCCTAGCAACATTAACTCACCCACATCATATATCGTGCATAATAAAGTTAACATTTAGCAACTAGAAATGTCGTTCATAACACAAAATATGTGCAACTCAAGATCATTAACATTTTCCAAATTTTTATACTATTTCAAAGGTTCAATACTCTCATTACACTAATGTGGGGAGAATTACTCCGTCTTAGAGTTAAAAATTCTTTTAAGACATATTTGTTTATCTCACAGTCTTTCATTAAAGTCATAATCAACTTGGGCTATATTTTGTTTCAGTAACACAGAAAAAAACCTTTTTTTTTACACTTAGAGAATGTTAATTACAGTGTAAATCTTCAATGATCACTTTCTAAAATTATTTCAGACTTGCTGTTTATAGTTGTTCTGAAAAATACATCATTGTTTATTACTCTAGTATTCTAATATTTTAATAAATATTAGATGGGGAAGGGCTTACAGCATGGTAAGCCTCACTATGTCTCTTAGTATGTGACCACAGGTAAGTTACTTCTTCTCTCTGTGCCTCAGTGTTTTCATTTGTAGAGTTGAGATAATAAGAGCACTTGCCTCATAGCGTTGCCATGAGAATTAAATCAGTTAATATCTGTAAAATTCTTAGAGTAATGAATGGCACATCATAAAGAGTTGGCTAAAAATTCTTAGTGTTCACAAATAGCAAGATTCAAGATGTACAAGTACAAGGAGATTTTATATCACCTTTTCTTAGACTCCTATGATTAGAATATTAGAACACCTGAAACAATTTTAGTGAGTTTACAATATTTCATATTTAAAACCATCATTTTAAGTTTATAGAATTAAAAAAAATCCCTTAGGAGTTTTGCTTATGACTAATCAAGTGGGAAAACTTATTCAAACTTATTAGTAATCACTGAAATAAAAATCAACATGAAAATAATATTTTATTTTTACAACTGAAAAAATAACTAAACTGAATAAGATTGGGAATACCAAGTGCCGGTGAGGGTCTGGAGCATGCAGAATTATCAAACATTGCTGGTGTGAATGTAGATCACTACAACCATATAGAACAACTATTTGGCATCCATTGCCTACTAAATTTGACACATGTATATCCTATAATTTAGCAATTCCGGAAATGCATGTGCTTGTGGACCAAAAGAAATTACAGGGTGATCATAGTAGCAGTATTCATAATAGCCAAGAACTGGAAACCACCCAAATTTCTATCAACAGCAGAACAAATTGACTAAATCATGGAATATTCATACAATGGATTACTCTAGAGCAATGCGAATTAAAGCATTACAGCTGCCCTCACGATATGGATGATTCTTACAAACAATGTTTAGTAAAAGATGTAACAAAAGAACATATGCAGTATGAGTCCAATTATATAAAGCAGAATATCGGGAAATTTGGCCTATGGTATTATAAATGACACTAATTCTTTCCTCTTGGGTAAGGCTTCTGGTGAGTTGCTAATGTTCTGTCTCTTTTCCTGGGGGCTGATTACCTCATGACAATTCATTGTCAAATGAAGTTGGCCAAATCATCCTTCTGTATATGTTACACTTCAGTTAAAATAAGTAAAATAAAACTCAGAAAAGGATTTTGATTTGAGAAGAAATAAAAAGCTTTATGATTTGTATTGCCAATGTTTCTAGTTCCCTAGAGGACCTTTTAGAAACTAATGTCTACTTACAAAAGAAAAGAGTAAGCCTAATCCACAAATTACCACACCAATTTGCCAAAATAGTTCGTTAGGATTGGAAGAAATATATGCAGTGCTTCTATGAGAAATATAGCAATGAGGTCAACCTAATCCCAAATAGTTTCTGGTCTTAGAATGATTCAAGCGTTAATGAGAATAGAGAGCTGAGAATTCGAATTGGGAAGTGATGAACTTAACAATGTGCTTATTGGAGGCAATGGCTGGAGGAACAGGGCAAGGCTAATGCTGAGCAAGATGATGAGCTTGAGCTCATCTTTGGGATATAAAACTAAGGCTAAAGCAAAATTTCTAAGGATATCTGAGATGTGTGTTGCAAAGTCTTCCGTATTAGGTATATTCTGTTTAATGTTACATTATGTAATCAGTAAAATATTGTTAATATAAGCATTTAATTTGTGCTAGTGGTCAATAATAATTACCGAATTTTTGTAGTTCAGAATACAATTAGGAAATGTATGAACATGATATTAATGAGTTCAGATGTTGAGGCAAATTGAACCCCTCATTTTAAGGGGGCAGAATCTCTCCTTAGGAAAATATAAAATTAGTTTAACAAATGAAGAATCTACATATTTTAGGATCCCAAGAGACTTTTGTGAACAACTGGTAGCTAAAATGAGGCAGAAACAGATACGAGCTCTTAAACTAGGGTACTGGAAATAATTCACCACAGTTAAGGAATCCCAAGATGGGCTTGGCCTGAGAAGGTCCAGAGAGCAGGGTTCTGTTTCAAGTGAAGTTGCTCAAATCAATCTAAACTATGTCCCTGTAGCTAAGAGTCCAGTGCCTAGAAGCAAAATATTAATTCACACCCAAATGAAAACACTAGTTTGAACCATATAAAACTACTTTTATTACAGGTCAAAAAAGCTAAATATTGGCAATTTCATATGATTTAACCATATATATATATATATGTATATATATATATACATACATATATATATTTATTTATATATATATATATATACATATATATATATTTATTTATATATATATATATATATATATATATATATACATATATATATATATATTTCATATATATTTAACCTGATACACACACACACAAACACACAATAATGGTTAACAACATAAAAGGATCAGAGATCAAATGCTGAATACAGATGATGGCGGTCCACTCTTTGGAGACTGC
The DNA here is from genome assembly GCF_046562875.1 of Panthera onca. NCBI lineage: Eukaryota > Metazoa > Chordata > Mammalia > Carnivora > Felidae > Panthera > Panthera onca. The sequence continues at coordinate 149,080,928 of NC_138342.1, read as the reverse complement.
TCTGATGACAGACAACACATGAGGGTACAAAACACACTTGCCCCACCTATTTTGCCAGTGTTGTAAGTTTAATTGAACCAAAGATAATAAAGCATTAAGGAAGACTGTTCCTAATGACTTAAGGGCATCTGAAAGTTACGATATTTCCCTTACCATGCTTGTGATTGGTAACTCTCTGGGAAAACCAATACAGTTTTTTGGTTTTTGGTTTTTTACCTTTTAAAGATTGAGTTTTGAGATTAACCCTGACACAAAAGTTTTTGAGAGAGGGGTGCCTTATACATTTAGAAATGAAACTCATGTATGAGCTAGTACACACAGAAGGTGGATGTGGTTTGATTCTGAAACTTATTTTGTCATTCAATATCTGTCATTAAACAAACAAACAAAATAATCATGAAACTGGGCTTCATTATTCTCAGCAATAGAAACATAAATGTCTACTGGAATAGACACTGTATAATAGAAAACCTTCAGTATTGACTTCTTTTTTTCTTGACAATTTAAAGAATATTTCTAGCTTTAAGACAAAAAAAAAGTACATTTGCTTTGTCAACTCCAAAGCCATTGTTCTTTTAATAACAAGAATCTTGGCTTATGGAACTGAATTATTTAGCTACAGAAATTCTTAATAACATAATTTCAGATACAAAAAGAGATTCTTTGAATCTCTAGCTCACAAAATTACAGTTTGTTTAAAATGCATGAAAGATGTAACTGGGCATTGGTGACCGTTTTCATTAAATGAACTGTGACTTTACCGAGAAAAAAAACAAACTTTTGAGTTCCCAAGGGCTAGATTATTCAATGGAAATATATTTCTACTAGAATATCATAATTAAAAATAGCTAGGCTACATTGGTAAAATTCATGCTGGTGCACAACTCATTTTTTCAATAATCATTTATCTCTTTAGAAAAAGTATTTACATAGTGAGATAATTTAATATAGGTTATAAGACTCCCTTATTTCAGTTTTCATTTCTATTTATACTCCTGATTTATCAGTAGCTTATGTTAAACTCTTAAACACATTTGAATTTCTCCTTACATTCTTGCATGGGTTGGACTATCTTAAATTATGCACAAAGCAGCTTCACTGTTCACCTTGTAGATATCAACATCATTAACATCTTAGTGTAGTTATTTGAAAATCTTTAGCTCTGTAGCTTTTTTTTTTTACATGATATCAAAGGTTGGAAGAAAGAGTTTGTACCCCGAGTTCAGCAGAAGCTGGTTTCTGTTGGCATTACATCCTCCCTAACAATAGCATTCCTGCTACTGAATTACTGTTAAGCAGTGAGGTTGTCACTATATCCTATGAAGGCATCACAAACACTGACAAAAATGGAAACACAGACCTAATGATTACATTATCCATGCTTTTTTTAAAAAAAAAAAATTAATTTAGCATTTAATTTTTAGGTTGTGAAAATAAATAACATTTGAGACATAAAGATCAAGTGGACAGCAAGGAAGGGCACCTGGGTGGCTCAGTCAGTTAAGCATCCGACTTCGGCTCAGGGTCATGATCTTGAGGTGAGTTCGAGCTCTCCGTCCAGCTCTGTGCTGACAGCTCAGAGCCTGGAGACTGCTTCGGATTCTGTGTCTCCCTCTCTCTCTCTCTCTCTCTGCCCCTCCCCTGCTCACACTCTATCTCTCAAAAATAAATAAACATTGAAAAAATTTTTTAAAATGTAAAAAACAAATGGACAGCAAGGAAAAGTTCTCGATCTTAAAATCTTGGTTAATATCAATATGTAACTTCCTTCTTTGAAACAAAATAAATTTAAAAATGTAAGCTCTTTTTATTATTTAAACAAGCAAAGGTTCTACTTTTACCAATATATGAATTTCCAAAGACTTTTTTAAAAAACAAAGTATGTTACTTTGAAATTGTATCAAAATATTTACATCTACGTAATAAATGAGGTGAATTCAATTTGGCATATACAAAAAATCAATTAGTTCTCTGTATCATATTATTTAAAGAAGAAAGTCAAAAGGACTTAGGATCTTTATAAAAGTTATAGAAAGTATTAGAAGAAAATAAAGGAGAAAAGAAAATTTTAGAATCTTAAGTAGAGAAAGTCTTCTTAAGCAAGAACCAAAAACCAGACACCATAAATCCTTGCTAGTCCAAATGTGGACTGTAGACCAGTGGCATGCACATCTCCTGGGAGCTTATTAGAAATATTGAGTCTCAGGCTTCATCCTAGGATCTGTGCTTTATAACAAAATCCCCAAGTGATTTGTATGCACAGTAAGCAGTTCTTCTCAACCCTGTCTGTATACCTTAGCATCACCTGGGGGAATATGCTACAACGTCACACAATCAATTGGACCTGAATTTGTGTGTGTGTGTGTGTGTGTGTGTGTGTGCGCGCGCGCGTGCGCGCGTGCGTGTGCGTGTGCGTGTGTGTGTGTGTGTGTGTGTGTGTGGTGAGGGGGGGTCCAGGCTGCAGTCTTTTTATAAAGGCTGTTCCATGAACTTAATCTGTAGCATGAATTGAGGACCACTATTCTTGAGAAAAACGAGTAAGTAACTCTTTGATGCTTGAACAACGTTAAAAATACAAAGATAGATTCAGAGAAAATATTTGCATCTTAGATGTAGCATACAGCTAACTTTCCTAAAATGTAAAGGGGCCCTTCAAATTAATGATGAAAAGATTTACAACACAATCAACATAATTAGTCACTGATATTCTGAACCTTCACAGAAGAGTAAAAACAAATCCCTAACAATCTTCTAACAGATGCTCAACCTTACTGATGATGAAAAAAGTATAACTTTAAATAATAGTGACATACTACATCCTTATCTGACCGGCTAAAATTAAAAGAATTGAGGGGTTCCTGGGTGGCTCAGTCGGTTAAGCATCCAACTTTGGCTCAGGTCATGATCTTGAGGTTCGTAAGTTTGAGCACCAGGGTCGGGCTCTGTGCTGACAGCTTGAAGCCTGGAGCTTGCTTCAGATTCTGTGTCTCCTTCTGTCTTTCTGCCCCTCTCCTGCTCTCTCTCTCTCTCTCTCTCTCAAAAAGAAATAAACATTAAAAAAATTGATGACATTCTTTGTTGGGAAGGGTGCGAGAAAGTGAGAACTATCAATGGGAGTATAATTAGTATTTCTGTTTTTGAGGGCAAATGGACAATGCCTATCAAAATTATAAATGCACAGATAATTTGTAGCAACAATTTCACCTCTTGGAATCTTTATTATAAGGAATATTCACACAGCTGCACAAATATATATACAGATGTATTATGAACAAAATTTTTAAGCAAACTACACATTGATCACTGCTTGAGTGTTAACAATGGCAAAACTTCACTGAAGGAAACTATTCAACAGGTAGGGAATGTGGTAAGTCTGTGTTACCGACACAAGAGAATCCTTCTGATAAATTGTTGAGTTAAAAGAGCAATTTATAGATTTTTGCTTCTTTTCTGTATACTTTTTGTTTAAAAATGTTATCCATAAATGAAAGGCCTGGCAGAAGGCCCACCAAACCCTTTAAAATCAGTATCATTTAGGGTGGATGATAAGATGGTGAGGCCGAGTACCTACATTTTTAGTAATTACTCTATGGGATTTCTTTTCTTTTCTTTCTTTTTTTTCTAAACTGCACGCAATACTTTTGTACTTAAAAACACATCTATAATGCTGCTTAAAAAGTTAATGACTCAAAATTAGTCTGTATGCATTACTGTAAAAGTAACGTTTTGGAGGTGAAGAGACAGAAAAAACAAATAAAATTTGGTCATTTTCCATTATATTGGGCAGTGAAAAAACAACCTATACAACTATGTAAATAAACTCTGAGAGTTTCCTTTAAAAACCAGACTAATAGACTTAAATACTTTTAAATTTTAGATGCCATTTTATAATTTATTTTATATTACATGATAACAATAAACAAAGAAAGTTTAAGTGGGAGGCCTAAGGTAACCCAAGTGAAATTAGGTCACAAGAAATATGTTAGGCAATAGAATGTCTCCTAGAGAAACTCAGGCTAGGAAGTTCAAACTGCATTACAGCACAATGAGGTAAGGGTAGTGGAAAAATCTGGGATACCAAAATCATGTAAGTAACCTCCTGTATGCTACTTACCAGTTCTGCAATCTGCTGCCTACACACCCACTTAATAAGAGTACAAAAATTAGACACTGGGGGTTTAGGGAGGGAATTGACCACAGAGAGGCAGAAAGAAACTTTCTGACTCAATGTAAATATTCTAGATCTTGATTTTGATGATGGTTCCATGACTGTGAGCCCTTATCAAAGTTCAAAGAACTGTGTGCCAAAAAAGAGGGAATCACATTTCAATAAACTTGGCTTTAATAATAAAACATGTCAATAACAAACAAGGTAAAATATCTACCTCGAAGTCCAATATCTACTAAGTTGAAATGTCTTGAGAGGATAGAACATTAACATTTTATATTATAAAACTTTATCTTAAAATCAGCCTACGTAAATCCTCATTATTTTTAACATTAATTAGAAAAATATATATCCAGGAAGATGCAGAGATCTTCAGATTTCTTTATTGTTCACAGATGCACCATTCTTTCTCACTTGTTCCTGGAAACACTTGGCAAACTAAGACTAAATGTAAACAGGACTATGAATAATATATGTTGTGCTGTTTTAAAAATCTGTTCTTCCACTGTGTTAGCTGGGCAGTATGAACTTAGTATGAGAAATTATAAATATGAAGGCAGGCACTGGGTTTTGATTTTTGTTCATTTTTATAGAGACTGAATTTGCATTTTACTGGATAATGGAGTCTCAAGTATAACTAAAATGTAATTTAAACTTCAGATTACTCCAATGTTTATATAACTGAAATTAAACCACATACCATGTACCAGGGACGTTAGCTTAAAACCATTTGTTAACACTGACAGTGCACATTTCTATGAAAATCTTGTTAATATAATTGTCCTTCCTTCATTCTCTTAAACAAAGAAGTGATTCTTCTTCCAATAGCTACATTTCATTATGTAAATGTTCAGTGACCTCCCCCAGAGTCACGTGTCACCTCAAGTGGTGAAGGTCTTGTGCTTGCAGATGTTATGTTTATGTTTTACAAAATTTATTGCTAAAATCAAAGCGTTTCATAAAAATAAAAATAAAATATTTCCCCAGGGAAGCAGTAAAGGAGAGGCATAATTCTTTTGCCCCTTCACTGACGTTGACATATTTCAGAATGAAAGCCCCACACACACAAAATTAGCTTATAGAGGTTCCTAATTATTTGATAGGATTAATTTTATTTAGGATCCTCACATTCTCAATAGATTAATACACTGGCCATTTTTCCTAGGGCAGACACACAAACTCATCATTTCCAATGCAATAGAACAAGCCCCACCCAAGAGGCTGTTAAGCCTGTATAACCTGCACTACACTGGAAGGTTTTACTGCTACAGCATCAAACCAATTTCAGAAGCAAGGCCACTTGAGAATGACAGATTAGCTTCTGGGAAGGTTGACTTAGCACAGTGGGGAGCTGGCTTAAACACTGAGAGGCAGAGCAGAAATACAGATTTCTCTGAATGAAAAGTTATTTTTCTATCAGCATTGTGAAGGGGAGAAAAATCTACTGGGTCACAGCCATTAACACCTGAAATTTTTATAGCTAGGTTTAATAAAAAATGTCATATAGAGATCAGATCACATCATTAAGCCTACAGAAAAAGACAGGGAAAGTATAAGTGAGATCATCTTCAGGATGAAATAAAAAATGATATAAAGGCAGCTGAGCTACTCATAAACTTTTTATATGGTGTTTCAAGCATAAAAAAAGGAATCAATGAATCAATGCAAATATATATATGTATATATACATATATATGTATACATATATGTATGTACATGTATGCATACATGTATATGTATGCATATATATGTGTATATATGTATATACACACACGCACACACACACACACACATATATCTTCCTTCTGATTGAATTTATAATTAAAATATTCACCCCTCCTTCAGATATTTATTCTTTGGTGAGGTATCTGTGGCCTATAGAGAATAACATAAGGACCAGTCTTTTGAAGAGCAAGCTGGATTGAAGAGCAAGCTGGATTTGTTCAAAAAAATCTGCTCATAATAGATAAACATACAAAAGGGAGGCATCTTTACTCTGGCATAATGAAAAAGGCACACTGGCTCAGGAGTCAGCACATGACAGGTCTGAATTTGAGTTTTAGTTCTATCAGTATTGATACGGAGTCAAAGCTTGAGTTCTAGTGCTGTTGTGAAGGCATTATGGCCAAGTACCCACCCAAAAAGCCTGCATCCCAAATGCTACTCATTCCTCCTATCCATCTGAGGCAACTGAATCCAAATGGAAAACATGTTAACAAAGCTGGCAAGAGACAAGTAAACCATCAATGTTCACTAATGGATGCCTTTCCTATAAAAGTTGAGTTTATACCTAGATTAGTCAAATTTGTAAAGTAATGGTGGCTGCTAGGAGCTGGAGGGAGGGGGAAATGGGGAGTTAGTATTTAATAAGTACGGTTTAAGTTTTGAAAGATGAAAAGAGTTCTAGAGATAGATGTGATGGCTGCACAACAATGTGAATGTATTTGATCCCACTGAATTGTGCATTTAAAAATGGTTAAGATGGTGAATTTTATGTTATGTTTATTTTAACACAGTTAAAAATACAACAAAAAGAAAGTTTAGTTAAAAAGTCTATAAGGTCTTGTGTCCTAAACGAAACCTCTTATTTTCAACACACTTGAATCTAAGAGACTCAGTTTTGCAAAACAAATCTTGTTGCACTTAGCAAAGTAGTGACATATATAGGAAAAAATGGAAAAGAAGGAGATCTAGCTGAGATCTGTTCCTATAAGTCAGTCCTTGTCCAGCTTTACTGGACAAGGGGCCAGAAGGCAAGAAGAAACAATTGTGGGCAGTCTGGTAATCTTCAGGAAGAGGACATCTTGTTTTGTCAACATCGTACTTGTCTAAGTAGCACAGTTACTGGAACACTGGCAGACCACAATAACAAGTTGTATAATAATTAAGTGAATAAATGTGCCTTCTAGTAAAATACACTCTGCTAATGGCCTGTGATCTTACTAATTTGATCACATTAAAAACACTCCCTGTCCTGAAGGGAAATAGGGGAGTAAGTTATCCAATTTCTGTGAGACTCGGTACCATCATCCATAAAATGCAGACCTAATCCCTGCCTCTCAAGGTTGTGCCACATAAATGTGTGTATGTGGGTTTGTGTGTACATATGTATTTATATATATGCATATATTTAAAACATGTATTTAAAATAATGCCTTACTTAGCACATTGTATATACTGAATAAGTAATATTATTTCTTCATTATGGTCATTGTAATAAGCTTATTTTAACCAACTTTCATATAGATCTTGTCTCATTTTGTTTAGCTTGTTATGAAAAAAGTTGGTCCTCTGCCACTCAATATATGGTTTACAGCTATATCCCTGAGGTATCAACAATTTAAGGACAAAGCTTTAATTATGAACCTGTCAGAGTTAATACAAGTCAATATATACATTGATTCATTGCTTTCTTCACTCATCCATCCACCAGCATTTTACCAAAGGCCTCCCATTGTTGGGCACATGCTAGGATCTAAAAAGGCCCTACTTTCCAGGTGTTTAAACTGAGGAGATAAACACAAAGGCAAATGACTGTGGTGAATTAAAGGCAATGCTTTATGCTCTGGAATAAGGAGAAGGACAAAGTTTTAGAATGCTTTCCATTCCAGGCTTGTTTGGGATCTCATTGCACAGGCTGCAGAAATCCATACAAGGCTTTTGAGCTGGGATATAATAAAAATATAGTGGTTAATTAGGAAGATAAGTTATTTCCAAATGGAAGGTGAACTGGAGGGAGGAAAGTGGGAGATTTGAATTTCTATCTTCTAGCACAAAGTTAGTAGCACTGGGGTTCACTTCCTCTCACTCACATATCTTCACCTCTTTCCTTTACAGTGCTAATGAACAGTGAGATCAATTGCACTACGGTGAACATAAGGCAATTTGCGAGCTTTGGATACTCTGAACTGTTCCAGCTATGTCATATTACCTAGTTGTGCCTTAGTTACACTCCCAGTTGTACACTTCATAATGGCTGTGCTGCCCATTTAACACTTATTTCTTAGAACTAAAATTATTATAAATCACATTACCAATATGCAAGAATTTAAAAAATTATGCATCAGAGGGGTAAAGTATCGAAGACAGAAATGTTAAGTTCATCAAGTATATATCATATGCATCTTAATAGCAGAACATACAGGCATGCATAAATCTCTAGTCTCCCTCTGTGACTATACATTTACTGATATAAATGTTGGGAAAAATCTGGAGTAGTTTTGTATAAGTATAATTCATGATTCAGTGAGCATAAATCAAAATCTCAGAAATGCAAAAATATCTAGAATCCCTTGAGTAGTATGAAACAGATGGCTAGTTAGATTTCACAAGTTTCTATGTATATGTGATTGGGATTTTATTTCTTCACACATACAATTCCACAGTTATGCCTTACCTCCATACTATACATATTGTAGAGCTAAAATGTTTGAAGAGTTATTATATATTATTTATTATTTATATATATGTATATATGTATGTATATATATTATATATATAATATACATATATATGAGAGAGGGAGAGAAGAAAACTATAAATTACTCCTTTATTTATTTTTTAAATGTTTATTTATTCTTGAGAGAGAGAGTGCAAGCAGGGGAGGTGCAGTCAGAGGGGAGGGACAGAGGATCCAAAGTGGGCTCAGTGCTGATAGCAGAGAGCCCGATGTGAGGCTTGACCTCATGAACCATGAGATCATGACCTGAGCTGAAGCCAAATGCTTAACCAACTGAGCCACCCATGTACCCCCATAAATTACTCTCTTATCCTACACATCAATTCAAATGTTCTTCCCCAAGGCATAGTCGCCCTTGTGAGGGTCAAAAAGTGAACTTGAGAACTGTAGAGAGAGTGTATTTATAATGGGTGGGAATTTTGGATTCAGGGAGTCAGAGAAGATAAAGAGAATACTTGAAAACAAGAACCCAAATCAGAGCTCTAAAAACCAGAAGTCCAATGTGTGTAAAAGCAAAATATGAAGACAGTACATTGTGTTAAAATTGAGTTCTGTGATTAAGAAAAACAAGAGGACAAAAAGAGAAAGAGGCAAGGAGATGTGAAGATGGATCTAAATCTGGTTTTAGGTATCTTCCTATGTATGTATGTATGTATGTATGTATGTATGTATGTATGCATGTAGCGAGAGAAACCAATCCCCACCATTGCAAGCCATGCAACACAGCAGCTTCCTGTAGCTGCGGGAGGAGATGGTGACCTTAGAACAGGTCATCGGCGCTAAGAAAACTCTCCTGCATTGACTCTTGGCTCCACTTTTTGGGCAGTCATTACTTCTCTGAGTCTGTTTTTGCATAATAATGGGAAAATAAAAAATGCCAAAAGGAAGGTAGTTTTACCGTTTTCCCAGTATTGTCCTCAGAATTCCATAAATGTATGTACACTAGAACTTTGGTATGTGCGTAACAAACGCAAAGTAACAGCATTATCCAGAGGATGCATTACCCTCATCTTCAACATATTCCTCAAAATCTTTTTGACAGAATGATAAAGCAGGTAGCATATTCCGGTATAACTTCTCCATTTCCAGCACTGGCAATATAGATAGGAGTGGAAAGGGAAATAAAAATGAAATATAAAAGATTTAATTCTTCTTGTTGAAGATTAGAGAGGCGACTTTCCCACCCCTAGACTCTACCCAACCTCCCTTTCCTTAGAGCGTTTACTTCAGAAAACTTGTAATTATAAGTTCCTTCTCAGTCTCTTTGAAATGTACCTTAATCTTTTAAAAAGCTAACTACGCCTCTTGTCAGATTTAAGACCCAGGAATGTCTTTGTTAACGACCTGGGAGCTAGCCCTTTGAAACAGCATCATCAAAGAAGACAGGACCCAAAAAAAAAAAAAAAAAAAAAGAAGACAGGACCCCCATTTCCCAGTTTCTGTAGGAGGGCAGGAGTTAGAATCTGTTGGGTGCCTCACTCCAAAACTACCTCCTGTGAGAAACGTAGGAGAAGTTGATTTATCCTTTGCATAAAGCCAATGAGCTAACACTAATAGTCTCCCCACTTACCAAGTAAATTTAGAACGAATTATGTCTAATAAACAGTGCTGTCAAGTCCTCTTAAAAACTAGTGAGGGTTTATCCTGCAATGTATACAAAGGGCTGTATCTGCTTGACTACATAAAAGGGTGGGATTTCTTTTCGTCTTTCAATCTTTTTTGAGGCTTGCCTGTGAGGCACATCACATTCTGGTTTAATGGTTATTCAGGAACAAAACTGTTTCTTTCCCTTTGACCTTTGTGGAGAGGTTTTCTGGGTTGGGAGGAGATTTTGTTCTTAATTATCTTTTCCCCAACAATAGCACAGTGTTTAATATCACGGAATGGTGCTAGCTAGGCTGCCTGGGTTTAAAGCACAGCTCTTCCATCACTAATTCTATGACCTTTGACAAGTTACCTAACAATTTAAGACTGTTAATTTCTAAAATGGGGACACTGATATCTAGCTCATAGGGACACCATGAGAATTAAATGAGATAATACATATCTGCATATAAACAGTGTCTGGAACGTGGTTAGAATGATATGGCTTTGTTATCAATATTATTCCAGTCATGCTACATAATTTATATGGTTCTGACTATAGTGAGCTAATTCAGGTAAGTTTACACAGTTTCAAAATGGGAAAGCACTTTAAGAATGCTCAGGTTCTAACTTCCTGACTTTCTGACAAGTGAAATGATTTGATAGAGGTTGTGCAATTTGGCCGAACAGGCACTAATATCATGGTCTTTTGATTCCTAGTTCAGTCCCTCCTCAGCTATATAGCTCTCCTTTACTCCTAAGTTTAACTGTAAATTGATACACAGTTGAAAATACTAGAGCGTATATTTCTTTCCTTTCAAGGGAAGCATATTGTCCAGATAGGCAGGAAGAATTACATTGACAAGAAAAAAAAAATGTTGAAATATAAAAAAAATTCACTCAGTTCAATCTTGCTTTATTCCATGGCAATAGTTGATATACATTTAGTAGCGGTCTATATAATGAATTTATTGGTGATAATGGTGGTGGCTGCAATGTCTTCTGAGTGATAAAAATGTTAATGGTAATGCTAAAAATGATCACATACACTGATGAATGGTGATCATGAAGTTGATGGAGATATGTTGCAATGATAAAAAGGACCTTGAAAGGAAACACAAAAGGTCATTTATGTACACTTTCCTAGTCTAGGAATCTCCCTCAACATCCATGACAGATTATCTTTCTGACTCTGTTCATACACTTCCAGGGAATATAAGGATCTCCGTATCCAATTTTTCAGATAATATTTTCCTTCTCTTTTGAGCCCTTTCCTTTTAATATTTTTTATGTTTATTTATTTTTGAGAGACTGAGAAACAGAGCACGAGTGCGGTAGGGGCAGAGAGAGAGGGAGACAGAATCAGAAGCAGGCTCCAGGCTCCAAGCTATTAGCACCGAGGCCTATGAGGGGCTCCAACTCACGAGCTGTGAGATCATGACCTGAGCAGAAGTCAGACACTTAACCTACTGAGCCACCCAGGTGCCCCAATTGAGCCCTCTCCTTTTAAACAATAAATTCTTCCTTTAATTCTATTCCTCTTGTGTTACCTCTGAGATGGTTTTCCTTGGTTCCTTCATATATATAACAAATATATAACATATATAACAATATATGTGATAGCAATACCTTCATATAACATATAACATATACCTTCAGCTGTTTTTGACTTTTATGATTCTTATTGTAATTTTCGCATCCTTATCTTATGGTCATACTAAAACCTCATAGCTCAGAATGCTTGTGGAATGACTATTTTCACTTCTATTCTTAGAAGTCAAATATACTTCCATCAATCTTTTGAGTCCTGGACCTAAACCTCATTCTCATCTGTTTAGAGTTTTTTTTTTTAAGTTTATTTTATGAAAGTTGAGCATAAACTGATAGCATTAAATACCTATTCCTTAAATTAGCGCACTGTCACTTCAAATTTACCTTAACAAGATGTCCCTACCCCTCACTCCTTGCTTCATATGGTTCTCTGTTTTGGAAAGTGGCATCCTCTGCCCATCATGGTTTGAGGTCTTGCCATTCACTTTATACCATTCCTCTTCCCTGGTGTCTAAATGTGGTGGTGATGAGATCTTAATCAGTTTTCCTCGAAGGTCTATGTATTTCATACTTGTTCTTCTGTCTTCATCTCTGTTACTGCCTCTCTGATTGTAATGGTAAACAATTCTTCTTATTTGTTTCTTTCTTATTTGTTTTCAGGTCTTCTTATTTGTTTCCTTGACTTTATCCTCTCCAGCTCCAAACTAATTCATCCAGTATTTTCCAACCAATCGTTTTGCTGAGGCATTCTATAAAATGTGTGTAAAACATGCACTGACAGTTTATTGCTTACGTATGACCACTTTGGGGTCCTTGTGAAAGTCTTACATTATCTTGGTTCCACTAGATTTATATGATCTCAATTCCATTATTCGTCAATACACACCTTCAAAATATTCAGACTGTTTTCATTTTTGTCTTTTATAGAACTCTCTAATATGTACTGTTTATTACTAATCTTAAATCTTGAACAGCAGCAACAACAGAAACCTACAGAAAAACACAGTCTATCACTAGTACTAAATTGTAACTTGTTGATTAGTCAAAATCTAACAATTTTGTAAGGTCCAATTTGAGTGCCACTTCTCCCAGGAAGCTTTCCATGAATATTCCATGAGAGCCAAAGCCATCCAAGATCATTCTATAAAGTACTTCTTGAACTACTCCTTTCTTTTTCTTAATGTTTATTTTATTTATTTTTGGAAAGAGCATGAGCAGGAGAGGGGAAGAGAGAGAGGGAGAGAGGGAATCCCAAGCAGGCTCTGCACCATCAGCACAGAGGCCAACATGGGGCTCAATCGCACGCACAGTGAACAGTGAGAACATGACCCGAGCCAAGAGCTGTTTGACGGACTAAGACACCCAGGCTCCCTGAGCTACTCCTTTCCTAAAACTTTCCTGAGTTTGGTCTATGCCGACCTATTACTATATAATAACACATTTTAAAAATGGATGTACTAAAATTTATTGAATATCGTCATCACTAAAATACTTCAGGAAACTGATGTGGTCATTGTTCAAACGCTTACTCTTTTTAATATTGTCAGTAATCAAAAATCATCTTTTGAGAGTGAACTGGATTTTTGGCCACAACAGAACGGAAGTCATAGTTAAGTCTGTGGAAAATAGATGTAATGCAGTTACACAACCCGGGTAACGTGATTTCACAGTGAAAAAAAAACCAGAGTGTGACCCTGAAGCGATGTGTTTATTTATTTATTTTTGCGGAAATTTTAGGCCAGTTCCAAAGACGAATATCTGTAATGACTAAGCTGCTTTCATATTACTCATTTGAAGGTGATTCTTCCTCACTCCCAGGGGTGGCAGCATTAGTATGTATTTGGTGGGTGACCGGGCAGGGAAGAGGCCCTTGCCCATCCCTGATCCTAGTATTGAATGTGTCCTGGTACAAGGGTTGGAATACTTGGGGGTCATTCATTAGCTAGTTTCTGGTGGTAAGCCAAGGGAAGGGAGAAGACTAGTTTGGTTGGCTTCCATTGCTGGGTCACAGTGAATTCATCCGGCAGCTGACAGCTGGTGAGGGAGTAGGGTAGGAGGACCCATTGTGGGCCAATGGGTGGCAAACGCCTGCTTGTGGGGCAGAGCCCCCGGGGCCTGTGAGGATCTGCACTGGCTTAAGAAAGCATCCCCACAGCTGCGGGATATAAATAGCACATTTCAAACAACCACCATCACAGGTGGAAAAAAGAGGCTGTGGAAAAAAGAAAGAAATTTTGTATTTTAATTTTAAAAGTGTTTTAAGGGCACCTTTTTTTCCTGCAGTTTGAACAGGGAGCCTTATGTTTTCATTCTTCACTGGGCAGGACCAAAGAGGTAGCTGTTTCTGCTTCTAGTCATCACTTTTTTTTTTTACTTTTTTTTTTTTTTTAATGTTTATTGATTTCTGAAGGGGAGAGGGACAAAGCATGAGTGGGGGAAGGGCAGAGAGAGAGGGAGACACAGAATCTGAAGCAGGCTTCAGGCTCCAAGCTGTCAGCACAGAGCCCGAGGCTGGTCTCAAACTCACCAACTGCAAGATCATGACTGGCGTCAGACACTTAACCGACTGAGCCACCCAGGGGCCCCATAGTCATTACTTCCTGATGGTTATCCAGGAATCCATTTTTGTTTTGTTTTGTTTTTGTTTCTTTTTTAGTTTTTAGTGTTTTACTTCTTTATTTTTTATTTTATTTCATTTTTGTATTCTCAAGTTAGTTAACATACAGTATAGTCTTGACTTTAGTAGTAGAACCCAGTGATTCATCTCTTACATATGATACCCAGTGCTCATCCCGAAAAGTACCCTCCTTAATAATGCCTGTCACTCATTTAATCCATCCCCCACCTCCTCACCCTCAGCAACCCTCAGTTTGTTCTTTGTATTTAAGAGTCTCCTATGGTTTGCCTCTCTCTCTGTTTTCATCTTTTTTTTCTTTCCCTTCCCTTATGTTCATCTGTTAAGTTTCTCAAATTCCACATATGAGTGAAATATGAGATCTTTCTCTGACTGACTTATTTCGTTTAGCATAATACCCTCCAGTTCTATCCACGTTCTTGCAAATAGCAAGATTTCATTCTTTTTCATCACCGAGTAGTATTCCAGTGTGTGTGTGTGTGTGTGTGTGTGTGTATACCACGTCTTCTCAATCCATTCATTGGTTGATGGACACATTTGGGCTCTTTTCGTAATTTGGCTAGGGGAACCCTATAGCACTGTTGTGGGAATGCAAACTGGTACAGCCACTCTGGAAAACAGTGTGGAGGTTCCTCAAAAACTTAAAAATGGAACTACCCTCTGGCCCAGAAATTGCACTACTAGGAACTTATCCAAAGGAATCCATTGTTTTTGTTTGTTTGCTTGACCCCATTTGGGCTGAATTCTAGCCTGATTGCTCTTATTCTTGGATCTCAGTTAAGTACCTTATTACTGATGGTAACATTTAAAAAATGACATAGAAGAGACACAATAAAAAATCAGAAGCAAATGTAAACCAAAACCAAACAAATGATAGCTCAGGAAAATATCCTGCAATAACTGAATAGACTTACATAGAGATGACTATTCTTAGTAAGGTTTGTTTAAATTGTGTTAGTCAACACTAACTGTGGATGACCTCTGGGAAGGGAATGAATAAACAGGTTATCTAATAATTATAGAGATGTTTATGTACAGACTAGATATGTTTTAATAGGCAGAATGATCCTTAAATCTCTGGAGAAATATCCATGTTGCAGAGATTTTAAGAATCCATTTACGCTGACAGTGTTAAAGAATTCCATGATACTGACCAAGAAAGAAGGTGACAGTCACAGATTCTCATGAGATAAATGAAACACCAGTTGTCAACCTGAAGTAATACTTTAGCTCCAGTTTTCAAATAGTGAATTCCCTATCCACTTGATCATTTTAGTGAATTAAAATAAGAACACAATTTAATTTGTCTGGTTACTTGTCCTTATAGATGGTTGAGTCTTCAGAAGTCTTTCTAAAAATTTTTTCTGATGTTTATTTATTTTTGAAAGAGAGAGACAGAGTGCAAGCAGAAGATGGGCCGAGAGAGAGGGAGACACAATCCAAAGCAGGCTCCAGATTCTGAGCTGTCAGCACAGAGCCCAACATGGGGCTTGAACCCATGAGCTGTTAGATCATGGCCTGAGCCTAAGTCAGATACGTAACCAACTGAGCCACCCAGGTACCCCTCTTCGGAGGTCTTAAAGTGACTAGTTTCAGTAGCTGCAAGTTCCTTTAGCAAGTAGAGTTCCATGATACGATGCAGCACTCCAGCCATCTCAGAAGGGAGTCTCATGGCTCTTTAAGCTCTAAACCTGCTAATGAAAGCTTGGAGAAAATCCTAGTTTTTAATTCCATACAGCATTCTTTCAGCTCTTTTGAGACAGCCCAGGCAGACTGCTTTAAACCTTTTCATTTACTCTTGCATGACCCACTTTTTGCTACATGCCATAGCTCCATACTGATCTGAGGAATGCGTTAGCCACAGACAATTGCAATAAGCAGTTTTCCTGAGAAACATTTAGAACTCTCACTGAAATATAATGCACTTTCTAAAAACCTATCAAGGTCTTATAATATTTCTGGGCTCTTGCAGTATTTTAACTCTACTGATGGTTATTGGTGTCATCTAAATACAAACCAGTTCAACCGGTCGATGCAGACAAACTAAGAGCTTCCTGTATCAAAAACTGTGATGACATTTCTTTTTGTCATTATAAAACTCACATTCAAGTGAGTCTTGTTTATGTCACATAGCAAGTATGATTACAGATGCCCAGCCTTTCTATGAATGTTGTTTACATTCAGAATAATCCTTTACTAAATTGCCTAACATCTTTGTCTTTGAAAAGCCAACATTGTTGTGGCAATAAAAAGTATTTTTTATAAAACTGTCAATATTATTTCTGTTTGATAAAGCAGATTGATAAAATTTTTTCATTCTTATGCTCTCATTGTATCATTTACCTTAAGGAAAAATATTATGCATATTATAAATATCATGAATATTCAGAATACAAGATTATTATCAACAACAAGGAGCTAATAATGCTTTATAATAAAAAAATTTAAGGGTGCCTGAAATATTATTTAATCTTCTGACAGCTCTATGAGGGAACACTAATATTCTAGCAACATTATAAATATTATATTTACAACAAACCTGTGATTTAGAGAGGCAAAGTAACTTGTCAAAGAATGCAGGGATGGCAAGTAGTAGAGTAAGAAATAAAACTCTAATTTGTCTTATTCAAAGCTAAGAATTGGGGCGCCTGGGTGGCTCGGTCGGTTAAGCGTCCGACTTCGGCTCAGGTCATGATCTCACCGTCCGTGAGTTCGAGCCCCACGTCGGGCTCTGTGCTGACAGCTCAGAGCCTGGAGCCTGTTTCAGATTCTGTGTCTCCCTCTCTCTCTGCTCCTCCCCTGTTCATGCTCTGTCTCTCTCTGTCTCAAAAATGAATAAACGTTAAAAAAAAATTTAAAAAAAAAAGCTAAGAATTGATTAATTATACCAATTAATATTACTAAACGTAAGATTACATCTGAATGCTACAGATGGAAGCAAAATGCTTTAGGGCCAGAGAGGGTAGGCAGATACCTTTTCCCTTAGGCACCTGTATTGAATATTTTGCTAAAAAGAGAGAAGAATTTTATATTGGGTGACCTTAAGAGGTCTGAGTCTTTGAAGATTAATTTTGGGTGGAGGCATATCTTGGACTGGGTGCTTTTGCCTGGTGGGTTGTTTTTAAATCTGGAATATCAATTAGGACAGGGATGGGAGACAGTCATAGGAACAGGCTGCTTAGAATTTGCAGTTAGCTGTATGTTTATGGAAGAATCTTAAGTGGGAAATCCAGACTCCCTTCTAGCTTGTATTATCCAGTAGCCCAGGATATAAAATGAATTAGAGATTCTAATTTTGCATTTATATTTCCTCTTCTTCACACAATACACACAGGAACTCCTACCCCTCCCCAAAACCAAAAAAAAAAAAAAAGAAAGAAAGAAAGAAAGAAAGAAAAGGAAGAAAAAGGGAGAGAAGTACTTGAATTTCTTATGATACAGGTATATATTTTAGAAAGCTAATTAATTATTTATTGAAGGGTATATTCTACAAGAAAAAAATGCTTTCAAACAGTCTATGATGCTCCACACACACACCTCATTAATTTAAAAACATGACTAGTACATGGAGCGCCTGGGTGGCTCAGTCAGTTAAGACTCCGACTTTGGCTCAGGTCATGATCTCACGGTCTGTGAGTTTTGAGCCCCGCGTGGGGCTCTGTGCTGACAGCTCGGAGCTTGGAGCCTGCTTCGGATTCTGTGTCTCCCTCTCTCTCTGTCCCTAACCCACTCTCATTCTATCTCCGTCTCTCTCAAAAATAAATAAACATTAAAAAAAAAATTTAAAAACTGACTGACTAGTACACATCACATAGAATAGAAAGGAAAACAATATCAATAGTTCCTATATTACTGATTATTATCTAGCAGTTTCATAATCTAAGAGAATAGCTTTATATTTATCAACCAATCAACACATAAAAGCTTATTAAAATATTTAAACTAAACCAGTGTAATGTATTACCAGATATATTGAAAATCATTGAATTTAAAAATGCTCTTTTTTTAGATCAACTGATTATTTCCAGGTAGAATAGAATTTTATCTTTTCACTTTTTTACTCAGAATTTGGCACACAGTGGGCACTTAAGAAATACTTGTGAATTGAGTACCAGTTATCTACATTAACATCCAAATGTAATATTGTTGGAAAGTCCCTTGGGCTTAGAATTTAAGACTTTGGTTCAATCCTGCCTCTACTGTTTGCCATACCTGGGCCTTTGAACAAACACTTAAAATCTCTGAAGCAGTTTCCTCATCTGCAAATTAAGAATCAAAGAATATTCAGAGTGCAGAGTTTTGTGATGATTAAGTATTATTATACAATGTATGTGAAAGTGCCTAGCCTCGTCCATGAAAGATAGTAGGATTTCCAGATATCCTTATGAAGAACACAGTAAATCTATGAAACAAAAAGATGTTGTTTTGAGAGTGAAGGGACTTAAATTTCAAAAACATTTTCAGAAACATTTCAGCTTTCCAAAAGATGACTTGATTGTTTAGCAAATAAAGAAAGTATGAAATGATTACCTTTTTCTCTTAGCTAGCTGGTATACTCTTACACGTGTCACCTTGTATACTTCCCCACATTCACATACCAGCAACTAAAAGCTGAATCCTGGACATCATAGTAACTTCAAATTCAATTTTTCAAAGGTATTGGTCTAGGTGCCAAAGATCAGATAGTGTTTTTGTTCTTTTTGAACTGTGAAATTAAAAGATTTCTAGTAAAGAAGGACCAGACCAATGAGTGTTGTAGCTGAATGAATACTCTGTACTCTCAGAATTAGGTACTATCTGTAAATTATTTAAATTACTCCTGTATATTTAGTTTAAGTTAACATTGAAAAGTATAAATCTTCATTACTATCTAGTACTTTGAATTTGTTTTATTCTTAACTGAAAATGTATGAACATTGAGTTCCAAGCTGAGCTGTTGATGACAGAAATACCAATCATGCCCCCTAATGGGCTGACACATGGTATTTGTGGAACTTAACAAAAGTATAACGTCTCCACCTTCCTGGAAAATCTTGAAACCTGTTCAAACACACTGAAAAGTTGTTAGTGAAGTAGGAAAGAGGCAGAAAAGTCTGATTTGGGTTTACTACAGAATCATAACTTAGCAAATCAGACATACAAGTGCATTGATCACATATGTCCAAGACCAAAGTATCGCAATGAACTCTTAAAGGCAAGAAGACTTTTAAAAGCAACACAAGACTGGGGTGGCTGAGTAGTACCCGACTCTTAGCATTTGGTTCAGGTCATGATCTCACGGTTTGTGAGATGGAGTCCTCCATCGGACTCTGCACTGACAGAATGGAGCCTGCTTAGGATTCTATGTCTCCCTTTCTCTGTGTCCCTTCCCCCCTCAGTCTCCTGTCTCCCAAAGTAAATAAACATTAAAAAAAAAAAATAAAGGTAACACAAGACCTACTTCTAAGAGAAGCAGTATAGTGCATTGACAAGAGGACACTGCATAGGTTGTTCAGAAACACCATGGGGGTGTTTGCACTCACTTTGCTAAGCAAGAGTCTACAATCTTCTCATAGGATATATCTACATATCCTTTATGGTCAGCTAGCTGTCTCTCAAGCTTTTCTAGGTCAATTATGTAAATATAATCTATAAGAATTTTAAGCAGCTCAGTCAGTATGTTGTTGGCAATCAACATATCCCCCTCTTCTCTGTAATCTAGAGTCAGTGTCCACAATCAACCATCTCATAAGATGAAGGAAAAGGCTCTCCCTAGAATAAGAATTCTAAATGAGATATGTCACCAGCAAAATCTACTTTAGATGCAAAAGGATCCCCGTTAAGATCTTATTATGATTCTTCCCTTTACCTCATATACAAAGAAATTATTTTAAAATTACCTAATTTACCTTGCATGTCGCTCTTAGAATGCTGTAATCCAGATTTGTGGGTTATTTTTTATGCAATTACACAGTATAAAAAAGAAAGGTTAGACATCCGTCTTGTGAAAAAAAACTAAACTAAAATAATGAAATCTTCCTCTAGTGATGATACCCATTTAAGAGCCATCATTGTCAACATAATATAGCATCAGCTCTGGTTTCAGGTGACACTGTACTGTAAAGTGAAGCCAAATATCTTTTCTTGTCAGTCCAGCCTATGAAAATCATAGCTAGCACATACGGATAAGGCAGTGGGTGGCAGGCACTCTTGTTGAGTGGGAGGAAAGGGATTAGAAAGAAATGAGAGGTCATGAGGAAACTAATTTTCTGGAACATGATAAAAGCGGATAAATAAAGAGCAAAGGGTCTAATAGGATTCTGAATAAACCGTTACATTTTAAAATTCTGCTCAAATTTCACACTGGCCACAGCTCTCTGCTTACCACACCATGGCATGAAACTTGGTTAGAAACTTCTCGTGAAAGCCAAAAGGAAAGATAGATTCTAAACCATTTAAAGCAACACTTGCTAACAGTTTTGCATCGCATTTTTTATGTGGATATCTAGATGCTCTTCCTAGATATGAAGTGGAGGATTTTAAAAAGTCATAATGGTTAAAAGGGACCATCCTGGAGTTGACTGTCAGGGTTTGACCCCAGCCCCCCTGCTTCTAATTATGACCTCGAGGATATTTTTAAACCTATCTGAGCCTCCATTTCCTCAATCAGCCTTCCATTGTAAGACGGGGCTATTAAAAATTCTTACCTCATAAAATTATACTGAGAAGGGAGAAGCAGCCCTAATAATGAGTGATATTGAATCTGTCAATGACTTTGGTGAGTTCCTCAGGATTTTACTTAGGAAAAAAAGTAAAAAAAGTAATTGGGATATTTCTTACAACTCAGAGTGTGGCACAATTAATAATTTTTAAATAAAAAAATACAAATGGACATTTGCTATTTATTTAAGATCAGATTACAGGGTACTATTAAAAATAATGGGTTATTAAGCAGCTAGTTTCAGCCAGGTGGGGTATTATCACTGAATCACATACCACAGGTGAGCCCATCAAGATACTACTTCTGTTTACCATCGTACTGAGGATCTGAGGTAGTGTAACATTATTTTTAAAAATGCACAAAAACTTAAATAAAACAACTAAAATGTTGTTTTCTTGATTAATAGCTGGCCTGATTATGTAACCAGAAAATCTCAAACTATCCATAGATAAATTATGATAATCATTAGAAATAATATGCTGGAGATAAACTCAATACATAAAAGTCAATTGCCTGTTTATATTTCAAGACAAATAATTAAGAATTAAAAAAAATTAAAACCATACCACTTACAATAGTATCGAATCTAGCAAAAGAAGTGTAAGAATTATATACTCAAACTTTTAAAAATAATGAAGCTATAAACATAGATAAACACCATGTTTACTGATTAGGAGATTCAATACAATAACAATGTCAAGTCTCCCCAAATGGGTTTCATGGAGCTGGACAAGCTGATCCTAAAATATGAGTATGGAAATGCAAATGGTCCATGTGGCTAAGATACTGTTTAAAAATGAAAAATAAAGATGGAGGACTTGCTTTACCAAATAGCCATATTTATTATAAAGTTATAATAACTAAAACAGCGCACTAGTGACACAAAGAATGGAAAATTTAACAATGAAATAGAATAAAGAATTTAGAAATAGATACTTTTGATTTGTGTACCTTGAAGCAGTGTTTGTGTAGAGGGGAAGCCTTTTAAAATTTTTTTTCAACGTTTTTTATTTATTTTTGGGACAGAGAGAGACAGAGCATGAACGGGGGAGGGGCAGAGAGAGAGGGAGACACAGAATCGGAAACAGGCTCCAGGCTCCGAGCCATCAGCCCAGAGCCTGACGCGGGGCTCGAACTCACGGACCGCGAGATCGTGACCTGGCTGAAGTCGGACGCTTAACCGACTGCGCCACCCAGGCGCCCCGAGGGGAAGCCTTTTAAAGAATGGTTCCAGAAAAATTATATATCCATATTTTTAAAAATTACTCTTGCTTCCTACCTTATACCATACTCAAATATCAATTGTAGGTAGATTATGGGTCTAAATGTGAAAGGCAAAACAAGAAAGTATAAAGCATAACATAGGAAATGATTTTCTTGACCTCAACATAGGAAAAGATTAATAGGACAAATAAAATTCTTGCCATAGAGGAAAAAATAGTTTTTTAACCACATTGAAATGTAGAACTCTTTTTAAACCAAAATATACCATTAAGAGAGTGCCAAGAGAAGACAAAGATGGGAGAAGATATTTGCAAAATATAAAATTTGCACCATTCATAATTAACAAAGGTTCATATCCAGAATATATAACAAATTCCTACAAAGCAGTGGACACATCAGAAATATGTGCATTTGTGTACCAAGAGATCTCTACAAGTATGTTCATAAGGGCACTCTTCATAACATTCCCAAATGTGGAATTATAAAAATGTCTGTCAATAGGAGAAAGAACAAATGCATTGGGGCATATTCATACAGTGGAATGCTTTGCAGGAATAAGAATGAGTGATATATAGCTATCCACACAAACAAAAATCTCATAAACATATGCTAAGCAAAAATATCCACATGGAATAGAGTATTTACTATGTAATCTCAAGTATATAAAGCTTAAAGTAAGGCAAAACTAAATTACAGATTATATGTATGTGTGCCTAAGGTGGTAAAACTATAAAGACAATTAAGGATATAAGGACCATAGAAGTCAGGTTGCTTTGCGGAGAGTAAGGATTGATGATATGAAGCAGTCATGGGTGGGCTTCCAAGATGTTGACAATGTTCTATTTCTTGACTTGGGTGATGTTTACCTGAGAATTCTTTTTAAGATAAATCATGGAATAGTATATCCTTTTTTTTTTTTTTGCACACTGTTCTGTATGTATATTTTGCAATAATAAAACTTTTTTGAAATATAGAAGACAAGTTAGAGACCCCCATAAGAGAGTCCAAAGTGAAGAAATGCACTGTGCTCTGGACTGAACTGAATCCTCCCCAGCTTCATATATTAAAGTCTTAACTTCCTAATACCTAATGTGATTACGTTTGGAGAAGGGGACTTCAGGAGATAATTACATGTCTATGAGGTCATGAAGATGGGGCCCTCAAGACAGGATTAGTGCCTTTATACAAAGAGACACCAGAGTGCTCGTTGCCGCTCTCTCTGCCATGTGGGGACACATCTAGAAAGTGGCCATCTGCAAGCCAGGAAGAGAGCTTTCCAGAAACTGAACTCTGTCAAAGCTTGATCTTGAGCTTTCCAGCTTCTGGACTGTGAGATACCAGTTTCTGTTCGAAATTGATATCTCACAGTTTAGCCACCTAATCTATGGTATTTTGTTATGGCAGCCCAAGCTTACCAATACAGAACATGAGAAAATAATTGCAGTACTTAGAAACTTACAAAAGGCTTGAATCCAAAATCAATAAGAAGAAGACAATGCAGCAAAACAATGAGCACTAGCGTGAAGAGGCATTTCACAAAAGGGAATATATACAGATGGCCAACAAACATGTAAAATAGCCCATTATTAATCATGGAAATGGAAATGTGAACTACAATGCCATAGTTCTTACTCTACATCAATTAGGATGGCTAAAATAAAAAAGTATTTGGCAAAGATAGAGAACAATAGAATCATTAATAAACTACTAGTGGGCATGTCCATTGGTTCTAATACTTTTGAAATTGACTTGACATTATATTCCTATTTTCTATTTTATGACCTAGTATTTCCAGTCACACACACACACACACACACACACACATATACATGAATCAAGAGACAGGCACAGGATTGTTTCCAATAGTATTATTTATAATAGTCCCAAATTGAAAACAACCTATATATCCACACATTTGTGTGGTCTGGAGCAAGAATACAAATGGGGGCAATACACACCTCATGTTTAAAAAATTAAAAGCTAAAAACTTTAAAAGCTAAAAGCAAGATAACAAACCATATTAGGTTTTTTCTTAATTGTTGTTGAATGAATTATCACAAAATTAGTGACTTAAAATAACGCAGTTCATCATTATGTAGCTTAGAAGTCTGGAATGATGTGGCTGTTTTCTCTAGTCTGAGTGTTACTGGCCTGAAATCAAGGTGTTAGTTGGAATTGTATTTCCTGTCTGAGGATCAGGGTTTTGCAAACTCACTTGCTGTTGGCAAAATTCATCTCCTTACAGATGTAACACTGAGGTCCTGCTTTTTTGCAAGAATCAGCCAGGGCTGTTCTCAGTGCCTAGAGCTCACCGCATTCCTTACCACATGGCCCACTCCATTTTCAAGCCAGCACGGTGTTTCAAAACTCTTGTGTTTCAAATCTCTGACTTCTTTTTCTGAGACCATCCAAAGAAAATTCTCTGCTTTTAAGGGCTTATGTGATTAGGTCAGGTCTAACTGGATAATTTTCCTATCTTAAGGTCAACCATGTGATGTAACATAAATTAGATTTAGCAGTAAAATCCATATTCACAGTCCCAGGTTTATGCAGGGCATGGATGCCAAGGGGGAGGAAAATAATTGGGACATCTTAGAATTTTGCTTACCACAGTCTGCCCTCTGGCTCCCAAAGATGAATGGACCTTCCAAACGCAAAATTTATTTGCAAGAACCCCAAAGTTTTCAACCATTGTAATACCAGCTGAAGTCCAGAATGTCAATAGTTTAAAAGTCTAAAATCTCATTATCTAAATTATCTCAACTGGTGTGGATGAGGCTCTTGCATATAATCTGCTGTATTATCTACAACTCCTGGGACACAACAAAAGAGATAACTTATGTTCCCCAATACTCTCAACACACAATGGTGGGACTGGAACAGTTAAAAAGAGGAAAATAAAAGGTAAAAGGTAAAAAGTGAATTTATTGGTCCAAAGTAGTTTTTTTTTGATTTTTTAATGTTTATTTTTGAGAAAGAGAGAGACAGAGCATGGACAGGGGAGGGGCAGTGAGAGTGACAGAGACACAGAATCCGAAGCAGGTTCCTGGCTCTGAACTGCCAGCACAAAGCCCAACGGAGGGCTCGAACCCACAAACCATGAGATCATAACCTGAGCTGAAGTTGGATGCTTAACTGACTGAGTCACCCAGGTGCCCTTGGTCCAAAGTAGTTTTAACATGCAGCCTGGTGAACTCTAGCCATAGTTCCCAGATGAGGTTTCAAGGCCTGGGGATAATTCTCTGTGGCTTTCAGCTCTGCCGTCTGGTTGTCAGCTACACTGTTGGGTTCTTGATTCCATCCTCTCACTCATTCTTCCATTTCCATGCAAGGTAGCACATGTTTGGAGCGGAGTAGTTCAATTATCTTGCTTTTTGATAGTATTCTCTCTATCCTTTTCATTCCCAGGTTGCCAGTGCTTATGCTGATAGAATATTCTTCAGAATGTTGTGAACCTTGCATGAATTTCACTGGCTTTCATTCCATTGAGCAAAGTCATATCTACCAATATTTTAAAGGTAATTCCTTCTATATCTATGGCTTCTGCTAAGATGTCTGAGGAGCAAGGTCCTTAAGCTTCCTAAGAAGACATCCTCCAGTTTCTGTCTCTAAGTCTGTGAGATACACCCTTAATCTCTTAAAAGAGCAGTATGTACAGCTGAATGCTCTGATTTGATTTTTCTCAAGTTTTAGCAAAATTCATACAGCCATATTCTCAGCTTTTTTGGGATGCCATGCTTTTAGAATCAATCTCATAGCTTTTTTGTCTTTTTTGCATCTGAATAGGCTGGATTTTCCCACATCATCAAGTCTCCCTATATGGTTAACTCTGCAGTAATAGAATGTAACCTAATGATGGCAGTAATTTGAATCATATTCACAGTCCCAAGGATAATGCCAGTCACATACACCAGGGGGAGACAGGATATACTGGGGACCATCTTAGAATTCTGCCTACCAAAGAAAGTGATAAAAATATATCCTTTACTGTTATGTGGGTCCTATAGTCTTCGTGTAGCTTGAGGCGTGCCAGAGTACTGTCATTTAAAACACAGAGCCAGAGCAGACACCATTCCTGCTAAGGTCTAAAGGTGATGAAGAACAGTAGAGTGCATGAATACATTGTGATATATTCATAATGGAACACTCTACAACAATGAAGAGGGATGAATGAAAGTACATCACAGATCTCACAAAACATGTCACAATTTAGAACAAAAATCACACAATATATGCTTAGGTGATAAACTTATAAATCAAGGCAAGCATTTACTATCACAAACATCATGACAGTAGTTACCTTATGAAGTGGAGTGACAGGATTGGTTATTGGGAGCAGTCAAGAGAGGGATTCAGGGTGCTGTTACGTTCAATTTCTTGACCAAGGTAGTAGTCACTTGAACATTTGGTTTGCAATAAATTATTTAGCTGAACACAGAATAAAATTTTTATACTGTTCTCTACATGTATTATATGTCATAATAAGAAAGGTTAAATATGTAATGAATTAAGAAAATACCTTGCAAATGACAAATGATTTGGTAATGAACCAACATCGAATTAACATTCTCATTCTCATAATTAAATTGATTTTAGTAAAACACACTTCTTATCTCTGGTAACCAAAGAATGGAGGGAAAAGACAAATTTCTAAAGATGAAAACAAATTAACAGAATGCAGGTTTTCAAGTATTCTGACAAAATTACATTTGTGTCTTTTAATAATTACTTTTTTATGAAAATTAATTCAGATGTAATTCCCTTAGTGTTTCTTTAAAGATATGTCTTTTAGAAATATATTAGATGTGATTTTAATCATGTTTCTTAATATATTTAATCAAAATTTCAATTGTGGTACAGAAAATTGATTTTCTTCCCCAAAAAGTGTTTTGCTTTAAGAGGAAGTATTCCCTATGCTGGGTCCAACTGCATATATAAATTATCTGAATTCAAGTAACATTTACAGATGAGTCTCTGGGATACTTCACTTGAGTCCTTTTGAGGAGGTGTTAATGAAACGAAGTGCCAGGTTTAAAATCAAGTTACATAGCACATGATATAATTGTCCTCCTATAAAATGCTAATGAATAAGATCAGATAGAAAGAATTTTAGTGGGACCTTTTATCTTCTATTACACTGACTGCTTCATATAATTTAATTTCACTTTATTTCAGCCCAACATAAAATGAAGAATTCCATTGTCTGCTTAGCTGCTGTTTCTCTTGATATTTGAAATATATTTAATTATACAAGGTCACATCTGAAAAGATAAAACTCTCTGGAGAGAATGTAAATGAACTTTCCACTATCGGATCACTTATGAATTCTTTATTACCTTAGAATTACATGATATTATCCTAAAGTGACATGAAATGTCTTACTTCTTGTCTTGCCCATTCCTGGAATGGCACTGGAATATTAAAGAAAACTAATGGTTCTGAGAATTGGCTGCTCCAAAGGGTACACGTTTTTGTTACTCGTGCTTTGTAATTGGCAGGCCACAGTGGAGAAAGCAGTGGGAACATGCTGGCTACGTTTTGAAACTAGAGTTATGGATTTTCTTTTATGATGAGGTTCTAAAAATTATGGCAAACTGTAACAGCGGTTTGCAGTGTGTTACAGATGCCAAAGTTCTGTTTATGGTAAAATGTTTCATACCAACTGTTAATTAGAAGAATTTATCTATCACTCAGTTACTGAAAGGCTACTTGCAGATTGTGTCTGAAGAGTGCAATGATGCCAGCACAGGATGAAACAGAAGCTCCCTTCAAGTTTAGTATTCCCATTTTAATTGCTGAATAATTAATAAAATGTGTAATCTACTTACATGCTAGTCTATGCCATGGCCTATAATTTTATTCCAGATATTATAATCTATATTTCTGTATTTTTAGCAAATATCTATCTTGAAATTATGGACTCTGAAAAAATTACATTCTTGCAAAACAAGGAAACATCTTCTTTGTTTTCCCTCTAAACTCCCACAAGTTTTAATTTTTATACCTGTTTGGGAAAAAAATTCACTTTGAGCTAAAAGTTCTTGAGGCAATTCTCACTCCAAGTGACATTTTTGAAAGCAGCATTTTGCTGCTTTGGTGTGTATGTTTGTGTTTTTGTAAATATAAGTAAATAGATCTATGAAATATGTCTATTGAATAGTAAGTTTGACTATTTCACAACAAAGGAAATAGTAACTATATCTATAACATAACCAAAGTATAAGAATACTTTAGTTGAATTTCTACATTAGTTTACTGAACATTTATTCATGAAAATACTTCTCCTTCCCAAGGAACAAGTTTAATTTTGAAATCAATATGAAACTCTGATTACACACCTACATTCCTCAAAGTGGAAAATAAGAAATGCTGCCTCTGGCAATAACTCTTTACACAAATTCAAATATGTTTAATCCACTTGAAAAGATATTGGCTCAAAATGTATGGCTAAGAGAGTTTTTAAAAAGGGAATAAAGAAGTGAACAAACAACAACAACAACAACAAAAATCTGGGCCAAAGGTTTTAACAGATCTCTCGCCAAAGAACATATACAGATGACAAATAAGCCTATGAAAGATGTTCCATCTCATATATCATCAAGGAAATGGAGAGTAAACAATGAGATACCACCACACACCTGTTAGAATGGACCAAGTCTGGAATATCGACAACAACAAATGCTGACAAGGTTCGTGAGCAGCAGGAACGCTCATTCATTGCTGGTGGGAATGAAAATGGTACAGCCACTTGGAAGACAGTTTGGCAGTTCCTTACACAACTAAACATACTCTTACTGTGTGATCTAGCATTCACCTACCTTGACACTTATCCAAATGAGTTGAAAACTTATGTTGAAATAAAAACCTGCACGTGAATGTTTATAGCAGCTTTATTCATAATTGCTAAAACTTAGAAGCAACCTTCTGTCCTTCAGTAGGTGAATGGATAAACAGCAGTACATCGAGACCATGGAATATTATTTGGCACTAAAAAGAAATGAGCTTTTACACCGTGAAAGAACATAAAGGAAACTTAAATACATACATACATTACTAAATGGAAAAATCTAATCTGGAAAGTTTATATATCGTATGAGTCCAACTATGTGACATTCTGGAAAAGGCAAACCGGGGAACAATAAAAAGATCAGTGGTTGCCAGTGGTTGGGGGTTGTGGAGTGGAAGGCGGGATGACTAGGTAAAGCACAGAGGAGTTTTAGGGCAGTTAAAATACTCTGTATGATACCATAATGATGGATACATATTATTATACACTGTCCAAACTCACTGAATGTAACCCAAGAGTGAATCTTAAGGTAAACTATGGACTTTGGGTGATTATGATGTGATAACATAGGTTCGTCTACTGTAACGAATGTACCATCGTGATGAGGGATGTTGATGATGGGGAGGCTGCTCATGTGTTGGGGCAGGGGTACCTGAGAAATCTCTGTACCTTCACATAAAGTCTGCTGTGGATTCAAAACTGCTATAAAGAATAAAGTCTTCATAACCATGACAAGAACAGCAAACCCTGGGTTTTGGAGATAGTTCACAAAATACAATCTGTTTATTTAGTGTTAAATGGATGCGAGCATTAATTCAAAATTTAGTGCTATTTGGAGTAATTTCTATGAATGGTGGTTGAGTCAAGGGAGAACAGTGTATAAAAAGGGGGAAAAAAAGAAAGAAAATAAAATGAAAAAATATTCTCCATCCATTATGATTATTTTGGAAATGTAAGATACCAGGCATCTAAGAACGCAGCATGGCCTTGTGAAGAGCAGTAGACCATATGGGAGAGATTTGTGTTAGGTCCTTGCTCTGGCATCGATATGCTGACATTAACCTCTTATAACATTGGATTTATCATCTAAACATGAGAATAAGAAAGCCTGTCACATTGGGTTGTTGTATAGTTTAAGCGGGATGATGTTTTCGATATTGCTTTAGATTTATAATCTTCTCACATCTAAAACATTACTATTAATAACGGGTCACTTTAAAAATGAAATATTCTTTCAAGGGGTTATAATTTAAGTCTTTATGAGTTCACACTATAATTATTTGCTAATATTTTCACTGAAAAGTTTGGTTCAAGGAGAAGTCTTACCCTTGATGTTCTTGTGATAACATCATAATTTAGTGGGACTATTAGAATTGTTTCTATTTTCTAGATATGACCTTTTAAAAAGTGATTAGATTTATTAGTTTCTTTGATAGGTCATCAAGAACTGAACAATATGAAGTATAAAATTTACTTGACCAGCTGAAAAAAAAAAAAAGAGGCAAATAGCAGTAGAGATATCTGAGTATTTAAGGCTAGCAAGGAACCCAAATCAATTTAGTTCAGTCTATTTTACCTGGTATTTCTTATCAAATTACTTTAATGTAGCTACACTATTCCAGTGAAAAGACAGAGACCCCTTGGGTCCCTGGGGGGCTCAGTCAGTTAAGTGATTGCCTCTTGGTTTCTTCTCAGGGCATGATCTCACAGTTCCTGAATTCAAGCCCATGTTGGGCTCTATACTGACAGTGCAGACCCTGCTTGGGATTCTTTCCCTTTCTCTCTGCCTCTTCTCCACACTCTCTCTCTCTCTCTCTCAAAATAAATAAATGCACTTAAAAAAAGACAGAGACCCCAAATATCCTTATAAATGGAAAAGACCATGGAATTCATAGGTACTGGATAACAACAACAAACAAAAGAGAGAGAGAGGCAGTGGGAGTAGAGAGAAAGAAAGAAAAGAAGAAATCATTATTCACTAATGGCTAATCCATTCTCTTGTGAGATGATGCAAGCATTATTTAGTAATAAATTTTTCACATTGATGGACAAGAGATTGGTCAATTACCAGTTAGGGAAGTTAGTTATGTATGACTTTATTGTGAGCTCTGTTGCTTTCTTGCTTTTGCTAGAAACTATACCAGCCATGCATATTTATCACAGCTACAAGCAAAGTGACTATTCTCTCTTTTCTTTTTTCTTTTTTTTTTACTTCTTTTGTGTGGAGGAGTTGGAAAGGGGTGTGTGTGTGTGTGTGTGTGTGTGTGTGTGTACTAAAACACATTATTAAAACATGAAGTTGTGACAGGCCCTGATAATGCACTTATATTTCACCATATTCAATGCCAGGTTTTAGTTGAGATTATAGTTCTTCTCCATATTGTAAATGCTGTTCAATGGCCTTTCCTTACAGTATCATTAATTTGGAGGTAGGAAAATGGTTTAGAGAATGGATACTATGTGCTTTTGTTTTATTTTGCTACACTCAAACTCACTTCCACAATAATGCAGTAACATTAAAAATAATTTTTTTAACGTTTATTTATTTTTGAGACAGAGAGAGACAGAGCATGAACAGGGGAGGGTCAGAGAGAGGGAGAGACAGAATCCAAAACAGGCTCCAGGCTCTGAGCTGTCAGCACAGAGCCCGACGTGGGGCTCGACCTCACTGAATGCGAGATCATGACCCGAGCCAAAGTCGGCCGCTTAACCGACAGAGCCACCCAGGTGCCCCTAAAACACCATTAACATACCAGAATGGATGCACCTTAATTACTTACTCTTCTATTACATTATCCTCTCGAAAAGTAATTGAATTAATTTCTCTCTATATGGATATTTAAGTCTCTTTCAAAAGACTTCAGAAGTTGTTTGGTAATGACTCTGAAATTTTACCTATTAGAAGTTATAATGAGTTCTCAATTAAAACATGTATTTCATGGATAAATATCTGACATGAAAATCTGAAACCAAAGAATCAAAAGGATGTCCTGAATCACTGTAATTAAAGAGAGGAAGACAGATAGACTCGATACACACACACACACACACACACACACACACACACGCACACACACGCACATAAAGAGAAAGAGCTTTAGGCTGCAGAAATGGCACATAATCCTAGCATCATCATTTTTCTTATTCTCCAGAGTTTAAGAAAATGAGGAAAAGTTTGTATTACATATGAGAAGGGTTCTAGTACAGGTCAGAAAAGAATGAGTCTACAATATATACTGTTTTCCTTAAAAAACAAAAGATGGTTAAGAATTTATTAAAATCAGACCCATGCATCTCACTTAAGGCTAAATTATTTATCCAGGAACTTTTCCTTCAACATCTTCACTTGGCTTATTAATTTTTAGGCATTTATGAAACACTTTCCCAAGAATTAAGAAGGGAAATAGATGAAAATAAAATTAGCAAGCTTTCCTACTTATCACTTCCTTCAAGATTTTATGATACTATAAGCTAGAGACTATTTAATACATCTCTGGGATCTTTTGGTGACCCTAATTTCATTATTTAAAAAAGCAATATTCACTGTCTTATAAGCTTTTATGAGCATACTGAGGTAGATACTTGATATTAAAACTGTTCTGGAAAATTCAAAACCATTGTTGTTTTAGGTATCACCTATAGAACCTATGACTACTCATATGTTTTCTAAGGAAACATATAATTGATCAACTTAAACTTGGTACACTTTTAGGTCAATAAGAAGATTAAAATGGTTGTCAAAAGTAGGACTTGAGATAAGTTGTGGACTTAATTCTTTCATGCTCTCCCTATTCTATTTAGCCTGCAAAAGTATTAATCTTATTTGTATTAATATTATTAGTATTAGTAATATTATTAGTAATTATTAGTAATATTATTATTAATCATTAATAAAATTGGTAGAAACACCCTTTGTAATCTATTTACTCCCTCTACTCCCTTAGTAGCAAGTGTTAAAAAACAAGCAGTTTTTGTATGGTAGTCATTTCAACTATTAGGGACAGATGACTCATTCTGATCTAATCACCCACAAAATTGTCAATGGTATGACTGTAGAAAGGATATGTTCTATAAACTAAAAGGTGGAGCATTTTTATTTTTATTTATTTAATTTCATTATCTCTTTTTTGGAGGATTTTTTGTTTTTAAACTCTAGGTTGAGCTGGTAGTAAAAGCACCTATTGACAGTGAAAGCCATTGACAGAGAATATAGACCCCACGAAATCATTTTATAGTGACTTTCCCAGTTACACCACCTTTTTAATGGGTTAAATAAATAAACAGCATACAACCTGCATGTTTTTGTAAGCACAAGCTCTGTATGATTCTATTAACAGAGGACGAGTGATTCTGAATAAGTCAAAATATTAGCCAAAATCTTAATGTGGAAGAAACGTTCGGTCCTATAATGCTCTCGTGATATCTCTAATTTGAAAGCATGAATTAAACTTTCTATTCCCTATCAGCCATGGTATAGATATCTGAAATGGATTTCAGCCCCCAGACTAAGATGTGGGTTGTGCACTCCGAATGTAATTTTCTTTTTAAAATGTTAATTTGGTAAAATACACGTAATATACAATGTACCATCTTCACAATTCTTAAATGTACAGTTCTGAAGCGCTACTTATATATTTGCATTGTTGTGCAACCAATCTCCATAACTCTTTCCTCCTGTAGTTCTGAAACTCTATACCCATTAAAAAACCAGCCCCTGTTTCCCCTTCCCCCAGCCCCTGACAGTCACCATTCTACTTTCCGTGTCTATGAGTTTAACTATTCTAGATACCTCACAAAGATGGAATCACATAGTCTTTGTCTTTTTTTGGACTGGCTTGTTTCACTTAGCATAATGTCCTCACGTTTCATGCATGTTGTAGCATGTGTCAATTTCCTTACTTTTTGAGGCTGAATAATATTACATTGTCTGTATGTACCACCTTTTGTTTACCCCTTTATATGTTAGTGGACACTTGGGTTGCTTCCACCTCTTGACTATTGTGACCAATGCTGCTATAAACATGATCTTTGAGACCCTGCTTTCAATTGTTTTGGAAATATACTCAGAAATGGAATTGCTTGATTACACATCAATTCTATTTTTAAGTTTTTGAGAAACCACCTTTCTGTTTCCTTGTACAATTTTCTTTCTTTATTTATTTTTTTTTTCATGAGAACAAGGAATAGAGAATCCATTAAGAAAACTAAAATCTTTCCAAAATGTTTGTTTGGAGACAAGCATCATATAAAAAAGGACTTTGGTAACAACTTCCAATATGTGAGAACCCAAGGGGAGTTTCTTAGGTGACTGCTACACTAGCTTACATGAGGAGCTTGTTATAAATACGTCTATATTTCCAGGACTCTGGAATTTCCAGGGGGAAATTCTGATTCAACAGGTCTAGTTTGGGATTCAGTTATGTGTGATTTTAACAAATATATCAAGTAACTTGGATGCTGCTTAACCACTAAATAGCATTTACATAACTAATATTTAGACAATGGTTTCCACATTTATCAGGTTAAAATCTTAGTAAAGATCTATTTTGTGCTATCAGAAAAATACA
This sequence comes from Panthera onca, assembly GCF_046562875.1. NCBI lineage: Eukaryota > Metazoa > Chordata > Mammalia > Carnivora > Felidae > Panthera > Panthera onca. The sequence goes on along the minus strand of NC_138342.1, from coordinate 149,046,253 downwards.
TAAAAGTACTGGGCACACAGGAGTGATTAAAGCAAACATTAAATTTATCTGCATGTAATTTGCAGTGTTAGTGGACAAGACTGTGGTGTGTGTGTGTGTGTGTGTGTGCGTGTGTATTCATGTTAATGATAAATTTGAGAGCCAAGAGCACCTAGCCTCTGAGTTGCAGACGAGGGTAATGTGGGGAGGCACAGCTCTGATACAATGAGACCAATTATAACCATACTGTGCTGTGCCACCTTAAACTCTCCTGAAGAAGTGAAATACTCCTTTCTCTAGTGGTGGGAGTATTGGTGGTTGATGGCTTTTCTCCAAAATTGCACTGGATCCAACTTGACTCTAGTGATTGGCCAATGGAGGTGCCTGTTATAAAGGCCTGTCTCCCTTGCCTCAAAAGGGGTTAACTCTGAGGACAGCTTCAAAACTCCCCTGACCCCTCTGCTGTAGTCACTACTCTCTGTTTAATCCTACTTCCTTTACTGCCAGAGGGGTGTTGGACCTGAGGGCATGCCCCCAAAAGCTGAATGCAAGTCAGTGTCAGAGTCTGTTTCTGGACAACCTGACATAAGGATACTATAAGTAACCAAAAAGAGGCCTAGATTCTAGAAACCAGACTAAGTGGATCTCAGAACCACAGGTTATCCAGTGATACAATGCACAAGACCAGGACAGCTTTGCCCCGTGGGCCAGTAAGGCAGGTAGAGGATGACGACCAGAAACCCCACACGAAATGTCAGCAAAATAAGAATGGATAACCCTTGGGGAGGTGGGAAAACTTTAATAGATTAAATCCTAAATTGACTATTTTTTTTTTTTTAAAGAGAGTGTTCCTTTGGCCTCTCCTTTTTTTTTTTTTTTTAAAGTTTATATTATTTTTGAGACAGAGAGAGACAGAGCATGAACAGGGGAGGGTCAGAGAGAGGGAGACACAGAATCCGAAACAGGTTCCAGGCTCCGAGCTGTCAGCACAGAGCCCGACGCGGGGCTCGAACTCAGGGACCGCGAGATGATGACCCGAGCCGAAGTCGGCCGCTCAACCGACTGAGCCACCCAGGCGCCCCTAAAACACCATTAACATACCAGAATGGATGCACCTTAATTACTTACTCTTCTATTACATTATCCTCTCGAAAAGTAATTGAATTAATTTCTCTCTATATGGATATTTAAGTCTCTTTCAAAAGACTTCAGAAGTTGTTTGGTAATGACTCTGAAATTTTACCTATTAGAAGTTATAATGAGTTCTCAATTAAAACATGTATTTCATGGATAAATATCTGACATGAAAATCTGAAACCAAAGAATCAAAAGGATGTCCTGAATCACTGTAATTAAAGAGAGGAAGACAGATAGACTCGATACACACACACACACACACACACACACACACACACACACACACGCACACACACGCACATAAAGAGAAAGAGCTTTAGGCTGCAGAAATGGCACATAATCCTAGCATCATCATTTTTCTTATTCTCCAGAGTTTAAGAAAATGAGGAAAAGTTTGTATTACATATGAGAAGGGTTCTAGTACAGGTCAGAAAAGAATGAGTCTACAATATATACTGTTTTCCTTAAAAAACAAAAGATGGTTAAGAATTTATTAAAATCAGACCCATGCATCTCACTTAAGGCTAAATTATTTATCCAGGAACTTTTCCTTCAACATCTTCACTTGGCTTATTAATTTTTAGGCATTTATGAAACACTTTCCCAAGAATTAAGAAGGGAAATAGATGAAAATAAAATTAGCAAGCTTTCCTACTTATCACTTCCTTCAAGATTTTATGATACTATAAGCTAGAGACTATTTAATACATCTCTGGGATCTTTTGGTGACCCTAATTTCATTATTTAAAAAAGCAATATTCACTGTCTTATAAGCTTTTATGAGCATACTGAGGTAGATACTTGATATTAAAACTGTTCTGGAAAATTCAAAACCATTGTTGTTTTAGGTATCACCTATAGAACCTATGACTACTCATATGTTTTCTAAGGAAACATATAATTGATCAACTTAAACTTGGTACACTTTTAGGTCAATAAGAAGATTAAAATGGTTGTCAAAAGTAGGACTTGAGATAAGTTGTGGACTTAATTCTTTCATGCTCTCCCTATTCTATTTAGCCTGCAAAAGTATTAATCTTATTTGTATTAATATTATTAGTATTAGTAATATTATTAGTAATTATTAGTAATATTATTATTAATCATTAATAAAATTGGTAGAAACACCCTTTGTAATCTATTTACTCCCTCTACTCCCTTAGTAGCAAGTGTTAAAAAACAAGCAGTTTTTGTATGGTAGTCATTTCAACTATTAGGGACAGATGACTCATTCTGATCTAATCACCCACAAAATTGTCAATGGTATGACTGTAGAAAGGATATGTTCTATAAACTAAAAGGTGGAGCATTTTTATTTTTATTTATTTAATTTCATTATCTCTTTTTTGGAGGATTTTTTGTTTTTAAACTCTAGGTTGAGCTGGTAGTAAAAGCACCTATTGACAGTGAAAGCCATTGACAGAGAATATAGACCCCACGAAATCATTTTATAGTGACTTTCCCAGTTACACCACCTTTTTAATGGGTTAAATAAATAAACAGCATACAACCTGCATGTTTTTGTAAGCACAAGCTCTGTATGATTCTATTAACAGAGGACGAGTGATTCTGAATAAGTCAAAATATTAGCCAAAATCTTAATGTGGAAGAAACGTTCGGTCCTATAATGCTCTCGTGATATCTCTAATTTGAAAGCATGAATTAAACTTTCTATTCCCTATCAGCCATGGTATAGATATCTGAAATGGATTTCAGCCCCCAGACTAAGATGTGGGTTGTGCACTCCGAATGTAATTTTCTTTTTAAAATGTTAATTTGGTAAAATACACGTAATATACAATGTACCATCTTCACAATTCTTAAATGTACAGTTCTGAAGCGCTACTTATATATTTGCATTGTTGTGCAACCAATCTCCATAACTCTTTCCTCCTGTAGTTCTGAAACTCTATACCCATTAAAAAACCAGCCCCTGTTTCCCCTTCCCCCAGCCCCTGACAGTCACCATTCTACTTTCCGTGTCTATGAGTTTAACTATTCTAGATACCTCACAAAGATGGAATCACATAGTCTTTGTCTTTTTTTGGACTGGCTTGTTTCACTTAGCATAATGTCCTCACGTTTCATGCATGTTGTAGCATGTGTCAATTTCCTTACTTTTTGAGGCTGAATAATATTACATTGTCTGTATGTACCACCTTTTGTTTACCCCTTTATATGTTAGTGGACACTTGGGTTGCTTCCACCTCTTGACTATTGTGACCAATGCTGCTATAAACATGATCTTTGAGACCCTGCTTTCAATTGTTTTGGAAATATACTCAGAAATGGAATTGCTTGATTACACATCAATTCTATTTTTAAGTTTTTGAGAAACCACCTTTCTGTTTCCTTGTACAATTTTCTTTCTTTATTTATTTTTTTTTTTCATGAGAACAAGGAATAGAGAATCCATTAAGAAAACTAAAATCTTTCCAAAATGTTTGTTTGGAGACAAGCATCATATAAAAAAGGACTTTGGTAACAACTTCCAATATGTGAGAACCCAAGGGGAGTTTCTTAGGTGACTGCTACACTAGCTTACATGAGGAGCTTGTTATAAATACGTCTATATTTCCAGGACTCTGGAATTTCCAGGGGGAAATTCTGATTCAACAGGTCTAGTTTGGGATTCAGTTATGTGTGATTTTAACAAATATATCAAGCAACTTGGATGCTGCTTAACCACTAAATAGCATTTACATAACTAATATTTAGACAATGGTTTCCACATTTATCAGGTTAAAATCTTAGTAAAGATCTATTTTGTGCTATCAGAAAAATACATAAAAGTACTGGGCACACAGGAGTGATTAAAGCAAACATTAAATTTATCTGCATGTAATTTGCAGTGTTAGTGGACAAGACTGTGGTGTGTGTGTGTGTGTGTGTGTGCGTGTGTATTCATGTTAATGATAAATTTGAGAGCCAAGAGCACCTAGCCTCTGAGTTGCAGACGAGGGTAATGTGGGGAGGCACAGCTCTGATACAATGAGACCAATTATAACCATACTGTGCTGTGCCACCTTAAACTCTCCTGAAGAAGTGAAATACTCCTTTCTCTAGTGGTGGGAGTATTGGTGGTTGATGGCTTTTCTCCAAAATTGCACTGGATCCAACTTGACTCTAGTGATTGGCCAATGGAGGTGCCTGTTATAAAGGCCTGTCTCCCTTGCCTCAAAAGGGGTTAACTCTGAGGACAGCTTCAAAACTCCCCTGACCCCTCTGCTGTAGTCACTACTCTCTGTTTAATCCTACTTCCTTTACTGCCAGAGGGGTGTTGGACCTGAGGGCATGCCCCCAAAAGCTGAATGCAAGTCAGTGTCAGAGTCTGTTTCTGGACAACCTGACATAAGGATACTATAAGTAACCAAAAAGAGGCCTAGATTCTAGAAACCAGACTAAGTGGATCTCAGAACCACAGGTTATCCAGTGATACAATGCACAAGACCAGGACAGCTTTGCCCCGTGGGCCAGTAAGGCAGGTAGAGGATGACGACCAGAAACCCCACACGAAATGTCAGCAAAATAAGAATGGATAACCCTTGGGGAGGTGGGAAAACTTTAATAGATTAAATCCTAAATTGACTATTTTTTTTTTTTTAAAGAGAGTGTTCCTTTGGCCTCTCCTTTTTTTTTTTTTTAAAGTTTATATTATTTTTGAGACAGAGAGAGACAGAGCATGAACAGGGGAGGGTCAGAGAGAGGGAGACACAGAATCCGAAACAGGTTCCAGGCTCCGAGCTGTCAGCACAGAGCCCGACGCGGGGCTCGAACTCAGGGACCGCGAGATGATGACCCGAGCCGAAGTCGGCCGCTCAACCGACTGAGCCACCCAGGCGCCCCTAAAACACCATTAACATACCAGAATGGATGCACCTTAATTACTTACTCTTCTATTACATTATCCTCTCGAAAAGTAATTGAATTAATTTCTCTCTATATGGATATTTAAGTCTCTTTCAAAAGACTTCAGAAGTTGTTTGGTAATGACTCTGAAATTTTACCTATTAGAAGTTATAATGAGTTCTCAATTAAAACATGTATTTCATGGATAAATATCTGACATGAAAATCTGAAACCAAAGAATCAAAAGGATGTCCTGAATCACTGTAATTAAAGAGAGGAAGACAGATAGACTCGATACACACACACACACACACACACACACACACACACACACACACGCACACACGCACATAAAGAGAAAGAGCTTTAGGCTGCAGAAATGGCACATAATCCTAGCATCATCATTTTTCTTATTCTCCAGAGTTTAAGAAAATGAGGAAAAGTTTGTATTACATATGAGAAGGGTTCTAGTACAGGTCAGAAAAGAATGAGTCTACAATATATACTGTTTTCCTTAAAAAACAAAAGATGGTTAAGAATTTATTAAAATCAGACCCATGCATCTCACTTAAGGCTAAATTATTTATCCAGGAACTTTTCCTTCAACATCTTCACTTGGCTTATTAATTTTTAGGCATTTATGAAACACTTTCCCAAGAATTAAGAAGGGAAATAGATGAAAATAAAATTAGCAAGCTTTCCTACTTATCACTTCCTTCAAGATTTTATGATACTATAAGCTAGAGACTATTTAATACATCTCTGGGATCTTTTGGTGACCCTAATTTCATTATTTAAAAAAGCAATATTCACTGTCTTATAAGCTTTTATGAGCATACTGAGGTAGATACTTGATATTAAAACTGTTCTGGAAAATTCAAAACCATTGTTGTTTTAGGTATCACCTATAGAACCTATGACTACTCATATGTTTTCTAAGGAAACATATAATTGATCAACTTAAACTTGGTACACTTTTAGGTCAATAAGAAGATTAAAATGGTTGTCAAAAGTAGGACTTGAGATAAGTTGTGGACTTAATTCTTTCATGCTCTCCCTATTCTATTTAGCCTGCAAAAGTATTAATCTTATTTGTATTAATATTATTAGTATTAGTAATATTATTAGTAATTATTAGTAATATTATTATTAATCATTAATAAAATTGGTAGAAACACCCTTTGTAATCTATTTACTCCCTCTACTCCCTTAGTAGCAAGTGTTAAAAAACAAGCAGTTTTTGTATGGTAGTCATTTCAACTATTAGGGACAGATGACTCATTCTGATCTAATCACCCACAAAATTGTCAATGGTATGACTGTAGAAAGGATATGTTCTATAAACTAAAAGGTGGAGCATTTTTATTTTTATTTATTTAATTTCATTATCTCTTTTTTGGAGGATTTTTTGTTTTTAAACTCTAGGTTGAGCTGGTAGTAAAAGCACCTATTGACAGTGAAAGCCATTGACAGAGAATATAGACCCCACGAAATCATTTTATAGTGACTTTCCCAGTTACACCACCTTTTTAATGGGTTAAATAAATAAACAGCATACAACCTGCATGTTTTTGTAAGCACAAGCTCTGTATGATTCTATTAACAGAGGACGAGTGATTCTGAATAAGTCAAAATATTAGCCAAAATCTTAATGTGGAAGAAACGTTCGGTCCTATAATGCTCTCGTGATATCTCTAATTTGAAAGCATGAATTAAACTTTCTATTCCCTATCAGCCATGGTATAGATATCTGAAATGGATTTCAGCCCCCAGACTAAGATGTGGGTTGTGCACTCCGAATGTAATTTTCTTTTTAAAATGTTAATTTGGTAAAATACACGTAATATACAATGTACCATCTTCACAATTCTTAAATGTACAGTTCTGAAGCGCTACTTATATATTTGCATTGTTGTGCAACCAATCTCCATAACTCTTTCCTCCTGTAGTTCTGAAACTCTATACCCATTAAAAAACCAGCCCCTGTTTCCCCTTCCCCCAGCCCCTGATAGTCACCATTCTACTTTCCGTGTCTATGAGTTTAACTATTCTAGATACCTCACAAAGATGGAATCACATAGTCTTTGTCTTTTTTTGGACTGGCTTGTTTCACTTAGCATAATGTCCTCACGTTTCATGCATGTTGTAGCATGTGTCAATTTCCTTACTTTTTGAGGCTGAATAATATTACATTGTCTGTATGTACCACCTTTTGTTTACCCCTTTATATGTTAGTGGACACTTGGGTTGCTTCCACCTCTTGACTATTGTGACCAATGCTGCTATAAACATGATCTTTGAGACCCTGCTTTCAATTGTTTTGGAAATATACTCAGAAATGGAATTGCTTGATTACACATCAATTCTATTTTTAAGTTTTTGAGAAACCACCTTTCTGTTTCCTTGTACAATTTTCTTTCTTTATTTTTTTTTTTTCATGAGAACAAGGAATAGAGAATCCATTAAGAAAACTAAAATCTTTCCAAAATGTTTGTTTGGAGACAAGCATCATATAAAAAAGGACTTTGGTAACAACTTCCAATATGTGAGAACCCAAGGGGAGTTTCTTAGGTGACTGCTACACTAGCTTACATGAGGAGCTTGTTATAAATACGTCTATATTTCCAGGACTCTGGAATTTCCAGGGGGAAATTCTGATTCAACAGGTCTAGTTTGGGATTCAGTTATGTGTGATTTTAACAAATATATCAAGCAACTTGGATGCTGCTTAACCACTAAATAGCATTTACATAACTAATATTTAGACAATGGTTTCCACATTTATCAGGTTAAAATCTTAGTAAAGATCTATTTTGTGCTATCAGAAAAATACATAAAAGTACTGGGCACACAGGAGTGATTAAAGCAAACATTAAATTTATCTGCATGTAATTTGCAGTGTTAGTGGACAAGACTGTGGTGTGTGTGTGTGTGTGTGTGTGTGCGTGTGTATTCATGTTAATGATAAATTTGAGAGCCAAGAGCACCTAGCCTCTGAGTTGCAGACGAGGGTAATGTGGGGAGGCACAGCTCTGATACAATGAGACCAATTATAACCATACTGTGCTGTGCCACCTTAAACTCTCCTGAAGAAGTGAAATACTCCTTTCTCTAGTGGTGGGAGTATTGGTGGTTGATGGCTTTTCTCCAAAATTGCACTGGATCCAACTTGACTCTAGTGATTGGCCAATGGAGGTGCCTGTTATAAAGGCCTGTCTCCCTTGCCTCAAAAGGGGTTAACTCTGAGGACAGCTTCAAAACTCCCCTGACCCCTCTGCTGTAGTCACTACTCTCTGTTTAATCCTACTTCCTTTACTGCCAGAGGGGTGTTGGACCTGAGGGCATGCCCCCAAAAGCTGAATGCAAGTCAGTGTCAGAGTCTGTTTCTGGACAACCTGACATAAGGATACTATAAGTAACCAAAAAGAGGCCTAGATTCTAGAAACCAGACTAAGTGGATCTCAGAACCACAGGTTATCCAGTGATACAATGCACAAGACCAGGACAGCTTTGCCCCGTGGGCCAGTAAGGCAGGTAGAGGATGACGACCAGAAACCCCACACGAAATGTCAGCAAAATAAGAATGGATAACCCTTGGGGAGGTGGGAAAACTTTAATAGATTAAATCCTAAATTGACTATTTTTTTTTTTTTAAAGAGAGTGTTCCTTTGGCCTCTCCTTTTTTTTTTTTTTTTAAAGTTTATATTATTTTTGAGACAGAGAGAGACAGAGCATGAACAGGGGAGGGTCAGAGAGAGGGAGACACAGAATCCGAAACAGGCTCCAGGCTCCGAGCTGTCAGCACAGAGCCCGACGCGGGGCTCGAACTCAGGGACCGCGAGATCATGACCCGAGCTGAAGTCGGTCGCTTAACCGACTGAGCCACCCAGGTGCCCCAAATTGACTATTTTCAAAAACAGAAATAGTAAGGTTATTTTGAATTGGCAAAATAAGCTTTTCTCCATCAGTAGAAACGAGGGTTTGTGAACTAAGTTGGGTTCAACTGTAAAGAAATAAGACAATCACCTTTTCGTGTATCTATGCTTTACTACTGTTTAAAAGTCACCTCTCCTATGCATACAATATTTAATAAGAAACACTGCTGTATGTCTGCTATTTTCTCACCACACCTTTCCACAAAAATTTTTTCTATACTTCATCTTCCATTTTTATTTTCCTAAATATCTTTCCACAAATAGAAGTCATGTTTGTGGCCAGGGATGGTTTTTAAAATACCTAAGTAAAGACTCCAGGCCAGGTCATACTGGTGCGTGTTTGTTTTTTTAAGATTTGTTTATTTTTGAGCGAGAAAGTGCAGCAGGGAAGGGACAGAGAAAGAGGGGGACAAAAGAACTGAAGTGGCCTCTGCGCTGACAGTAGGGAGCCCAGTGTGGGGATCGAACTTACCAGCTATGAGATCATGACCCGAGCTGAAGTCGGACACTTCATTGACAGCCACCCAGGTGCCCCAGTTATGTGTCAGTTCTGATTATTCCTCAATCTGCTGAAAATACAGTCACTGAGCCCGCCAAAGATCAACTATTTACTGAACACAATAGTGTTTCATAATTTCCTAGATTCTGCAATATGATGTGACTTCTATACCATTCTTATTAAGATGTATCTAAATAAAACAAAGTCTTCAACCCCACACAGAAATGTTTTCCATGTACCGTTGTTCTTACAATATAAACACCTCACATCTATCATTTCCTTTCTGTGTTTCCTCGAATTTTTATCACTTCTTTTAAATATTTATTTTTGGGGAGAGCACAAGTGGGGGAGGAGCAGAGAAGGGAGACAGAGAATCTGAAGCAGGTTCTGCACTGACAGGCTAACAGCGGTGAGCCTGATGTGGGGCTTGAACTCATGAACCATGAGATCGTGACCTGAACCAAAGTCAGATAGATGCTCAACTGACTGAGCCACCCAGGTGCCCCAAATTTTTATTACTTCTTCCAGGACTATGTCAGTAATTGCACAATTACTTCCCTACTTATATTTAAAAAAAACCCAAAACTCTTCAAACAATCCTCTTCATTTATTTGCTCATTCAGCAAATGTTTATTGAGCATGTACTATATACTGAGCACTTTTCTTTCTTTTTTTTTTTTAATTTCTTTTTTAATGTTTATTTATTTTTGACAGAGAGAGAGAGAGAGAGAGAGAGACAGAGAGAGACAGAGAGAGACAGAGCATGAGCAGGGGTGGGGCAGAGAGAGAAGGAGACACAGAATCTGAAGCAGGCTCCAGGCTCTGAGCTGTCAGCACAGAGCCCGACGAGGGGCTTGAACCCACAGACTATGAGATCATGACCCAAGCTGAAGTCAGACACTCAACCAACTGAGCCACCCAGGCACCCCTACTGAGCACTTTTCTGATGCTGGAGAAACAGTGGGGAACAAGACAGACTATGACATTGCTTTTGTGGTACTTGCATTTTACTCATAGGTCTTATCATTTAACCAGCAAACTAAAAAACATAATAGCCATGCAGAAAGTTAAAATAGATGATAGCAAGTGACTTAGTGACTACATTAGGCAGGTGAGTAGAGAAAGCCTCTCATGTGATATGATAGTTAAGCTGAGATCTGAAACAATAGAATCCAGCCATGCTCTGCAGGAAGTGTTCGTGGAAGAACAGACAGTTCATGTAAAGGCCCTAGAGAATGAATAAGCTTGACATGTGTGAGGAACCATATGACTCGTGAGTAATGGTGAGGAAAGTGGAGAGAGAGGAAGTTAAGGCAGAAGGAGAAGCTGGATAATGCAGTGGCTTGGGGGCCAGAATGACGGCTTGTGTTTTAAGTGCAATGGCAAGTTATGGGATTGTTTTCAGCAGAGAAATGCAAAGCAGATTTACTTCCGGGAGGATGATTCTGACTGCTGTGTGGGGAATGGGTGATAGACGAGCAAAAGGGGAAGTTGTGGTTGGCCAGGAATCTGTCAAACAGGATAGAAACTTGGCTTGGCATGGTGATAGTGGTGGGGATAAGGGAGGGAGCATTTTTTGGATGTAGTGTCAATAAGACTTGTTGATGAAGTGACTTTAGAGCACAGCTCTGAACTTTTCTGCCCCTGCTAACTTTCACTGTATTACCAAGTCCCTCACGGTCTGACTCACATCTTTGAACCTTAACTTGAGTGCTCACCTCACCCTGCCTTGCCTTACAGATAATACCACACTTATCTCGTTCTCTATTAGGCTGTTATTGTTAGAATCCAAGCTTTGGAAGGCCAGGGCCACAGCTCTATCCTTGTAGTTTAAGTATGTTAAAAAATATATGGTATGGATAATGACTCTAATTCTGGATTCGAGGGAGACAATAAATGGAAAATAAAGCTGACCGGGAAGCAGAGAATTTTAAAGATTCCGTGGCTTGCTCTGGGAATAATTTCACTATCTGATGGACACAACTTTACATCCAGGAGAATTTTAAAGGTGGAATAATTATAAAGACTGTTGATCTGATAGGCCAGAAAAAATGAATTGGACTTTCTGCATCAAAACTGAAATCTCTGGAAATATCTTTATTTCTGAGTAATGTCTACAGTTACACACTCATCTTGCCAAAGTCTCTGTTTAGTAACACTGATGAAAACAATCCTGGTCTAGACAGAGGTGGGTTTTTGATAGAATTATTCTCATCCCAAGGGGAAGGTCAAGTCATTCTTCCTTTTAATGCAAAAAGTGAATCTATCTATGTGTTTTCTTGAAGTGTTGAAACCTGGAAGGCTGCTCTGCCTGGGTATAGAAAATCCTAGTAATTACATATACATTATTGTGTATTCACTGAAGGCATTGGAGTAGCCCTTTAGGAACTGTCTGTTCTAACCCAAATTTCATGTTAATGGAATTATTTTTCAAATTACTCTATAAATTTGAGGTATGGGAAGTAAGTTATTGAATTAACCCAAAATGCATGGTTTGAAAATGACGTTATAATCATTTAGAAAAAAAATGTCATCTTTGTTATCTTTCCCAGAACCCTCATTCCCAGCACACTCTTCAGATGATAATTTATGCCAGCTCTCATTTAGTGAGATCAGTTAAAAAAAATAAAAGGAAGAAGAAAGAAGAAGAAAATGAAAATAAAGAAATATAAATTGAATCATTAAAATATAGGAGTCCTTAAACTTCTATCAGGGTCATATGCCTAAAATCTTCGTGTTTGTGAAAATAAACACATTTATGAGACACAAATAATGGTATAAAATCTTACTTCAGAAGGTATCATTTGAATTGTGGGTGCAAAGTTCTGAGCTAAGTGCTGTATGCTGGAGATGGTAAGAGCAAATACAAATGAAAAATACGAGGGTAATTGTCTCTGTTGAAAAAAAAGGAAGAGACTTCCCTCTACTTGTCAATCCTTTCTCTGTCTGTGTGATATGTATGCGGATCATTTTAAAGACTAAAAAGCCTCTAGTCTGCTTTATGACCTAGCAAAATCTTTCTTAAGGACCTTAAAACCATTCATCAAGGAAGATAGCGCCCCTAAAGTGCAGTTTCCGTGGAAGGATAAGGATATACGGGCACCTTTGTCCCCAAACTACCTTCCATAATCTGTACTATAGACACTGACCACTTTGCAGGTAGGAAATGTATACTGCTAGTGTAAGGCAATGTTAAGATTTAATTGTGTAGAAGACTGGATTAGTTGAACAATGATAACTAGGATATGTTATAACAAGACAAATTAATCTACTTGAAAATTAATGCACATTTTACCCGTCTCCCAGAAGAGGAGCAGTACCAAAAAGTAATGAGCTCCTTTATTTCTCCATTTGAGTTTGTACACCTTAGGTTTAAGACTTCAGGTTGGTAGTATTACGTGTCTCAAGCAGAATAAAATAGATAAGGTTTTGAAAGATTTGTATCTGTGCTTAGACTTGAGTGTCCTTAAACCTGTGTCCCCTTTAACAACAGAATTTTCCTGGGGCATTACTTGCCCATTCTGATGGAATCTTTCCCACCTCTGGCATTTAATTAAAACTGCTTCTTAAAGTGATGTTTTTCTGTTCAGAATTCCATTTTTGTTGTTGTTGTTAAAGGTATGGATAGAGTGTGAACACTGTGTATAGATGATTACATTCACTTCTGAGACATCTGAGACTTCTGAGGATTCCATAGTAGTGTGCAATGACCTTTAGGTATAGGTATTAATTTCACATATTAAGGTTACCTGATGTGTCAAGTATTCTCATACAAAACAAATGCATATTGTTTGAGCATGTGCATGGAGTAGTGTGTAAGCTTGAGCTTACGGAACCCTGATAAGAAATTTTGACTCATTCTGGCATAGACGTAAGGTTTGTTTACCTATTAATCATGCCAAACAGTGATATTCCAAGGTCTTACCTAAGCATGCTATACTCTCTAGGTATATCTTTTGTTCTTTGTGGAACATTTCATTTCTTAGGAAATTCTGCCATTTATATAAAGTATAATTAATTATAGAGAAATTACAGTTCCAGTCAAATTTGGGTGCTTTAAAATAAAACCTTTGGGCTTCATCATATCTACCGGCCCCTGAATCCCCCACCACCATTTTTTCCACTGCTTATTTGGACTAAATGCAGTGGGGTTTGTTGCAGACATATGGCTATCTATATTCTTGCTTTTAGTTCATTCTGACTGCTATACTTTACAGTACACTAGAGAGGTATTTTCTTTATCTTTTATCCGTTCTTAAGAACCCATGGTCCTGTATTGTTAATATTATTGGAAAATTATTTAAGAAGAAACATTTTATGGTAAAACAACATCTTGAAAAGAATAAAACAGGAACCCCAGTCAGGATGAACTGAATTCAGGTAAATGGCTTTAAGTATTATGATGAACTAAGTGGATTAGCTTGCTATAATTAGACTATATAAATTAAGCAATATGTGTACTATGTCCCTGTTAAATATTTAATAAGATATTTTGCTTCAATAGATTTTACTTCAAGGCTAATCACCAATTAATTTTTCCTGTGATTAATCTAGTAAGTAAATAAGAATTTTAATAAATAGCCATTTCTGGGACAGTTTTATCAGCCTTCGATTCACTCTTCCCACATGAGTTACTTAAATGCCACATCATGGCAATATGATTCAGGAGCCTTTTTACCACCCCTCCCCACTTCCCACCCCCAATGTTTAATGGCAGTCTCTCATTTTGGGGATCTAGGAAGCCTTCTTTGGGTCGTGACTCCATCTGTATAGGTGGAAATTTTAGGCATTTAAAGGTTATCTAGAATTTCTGTAATATTTACTTTGCTGTTATTTCAAAAATATTTATAGGCTTTTTCCATTGAATCTGTTCCTCTGAAAATATTAATCTTGGGTATGGACTGAAAGAGGAGAAAGATCATGATGCCTCTGAACATGACCAGATTCCTGCTCTGTTCTGGGGCAAGTGGTTTAACCTCTGCCTGAGTTCCAGTTTGTAACATATAATGCTAACATGTAATCGACGCTGAAACATGTTGGGATCTTCTGGAATACTGTGTAAGTTCTCAATATTGTTTATGTCTTTAATAAAAGTAGTTTTTCCTCATTAAGCTAACTCGGTTTCTGGAAAGTCAAAGTGTTTAAAATCTCAGGGCTTACCATTCTTTAATATACATAGCCTAACCCACATTAATGGTGCTTCAGGGTAAACAGTGTATCTTGTTCCAAAGTTCAGCTTATTAAAGGCATACTTCCAATGTTTTTGTCATCCCTTAAATTAAGAGTCCACTAGATAAGCGAAGTGTTCTCATCCATGATTTTAACATCATGATTTAAGAAATGACGAAGTTTATTCAATGTTCATTTAATTTCAATTTAATTTTGGAGTAAACCAAATTTAGACATAAGTCAAACAGTAAAGGGATGGTTCATAAAAATGGTCTCAGCACTGGAGTAAATTACCTGTTTGTTTCATATCCAAGTAGTTTCTGATTCCGTAAGGCAACTATAAATAATACTGATTTTTTAAAAGGCATATCTGAATGAAATAGTAACAGCAAAATTAGAGTAATGAGGATTTTTGGATTATCTGAGTTTAATACAGTAGCCCCCATTTATATATATATAAATATAAATATATATAAATATATAAACATATAAATATTAATATATTATAAATATTATAAAATATTATAAATATAAATATTATATAAATTATAATACAAATAGTTTTACCAAGTCAGCAGTGTAGACAGATGGAAGATACATGTATATGATCTGTTTACAAGGTGTCCTTTATGTTATATTGTGCAGCTGACTTAAACATATAACACCATGTTTATTCCCATGAAGTATATCTTAACTGGCATAACTATTTTTAGTAAGAAGTATATGGCTTGTTGATCACTTGAAAATTAAGGTATTTTTATATTTTTACCATGTTTTAAGATGTTAATTCTTGAATGACTGGTGTTTCTTTTAAAACTACAATTGCATCTGTGTCCAGATGTGCCATTGTATTGAGATAACATGGTAAGATAGCCTTCCCAAGTAAACTATAGTAGCCTTATATTTGTCTTGAGATAACAGTTTGACTTAAAAAATAAGGTAAACTATAATATTATTTGCGACATCTGATTAATATTTATTTATGTAGACTATGGCTTGATATCCATATGCTGAGGCCATGTAGTAATAAATTTTGTCTCCAGATTTGTTCTTCCTTATCAAGATTGCTTGGGCTGTTCAGTGTCTTATAGCTCCATACAAAT
Source organism: Panthera onca (assembly GCF_046562875.1). Lineage (NCBI taxonomy): Eukaryota > Metazoa > Chordata > Mammalia > Carnivora > Felidae > Panthera > Panthera onca. The sequence goes on along the minus strand of NC_138342.1, from coordinate 149,030,582 downwards.
TTTAAGCTTGTTTTTTCTTTCTGTGAAAAATGGCATTGGGATTTTGATAGGAATCACACCGGATTTGTTGACGGCTTCAGGTAATATGGACATTTTAACAATACTAAATATTCCAATCCAAGAACGTGTGATAACTTTCCATTTTTGTCTTTAGTTTCTTTCATCAGTATCTTACAGTTTTCAGTATACATACGGTTCACTGCCTTGATTAAATTTATTCCTAAGGATTTTATTGTTTTTAGTGCTGTTATAAATGGGATTGATTACTAGATATAGAATTTTCAGTTGACAGTTACTTTCTTTTGGTATTTTTAAAATGTGCTACTACCTTCTGTCTTCCGTGGTTTCAGATAAGAAACTTGAAATGGTATTCTCTCGTAAGGAATATATATGTCTTTCTTACTTGCTGCTTTCAGGACTTTGTCTTTAGTTGTCAAAATTAACAATGATGTGTCTTGGCATGGATTTATTTGTATTTATTATATTTGAGTTGTACTCAGCTTTTTAAAGCCACAGGTTTAAGTTGTTTGATAAATTTATGAAACTTTCAGCCATTATTCTTTTAAATTTTATTTATTATTTGTTTGTTTGTTTATTTATTTTAGTTCTGCTCTCTCTTTTTTCTACTCCTTGAACTCTGGTGATATAAACCTCAGCTCTTTCGCCATTCTCTCACAGTTCCTTGAATTCCCATGTTTCATTGCTTTGTTTTAGTGCATTTTATCTCTGCTGTTGAGACTGAGTTACCTTGTTTCAAGTCCACCCACAGTTCACTGACATCTCCATTCTACTACTGAGCTCATCCTGTAAGTTTTTAAGTTTGGTTTTATTTTATTTTATTTTTTTTCAGGTCTCTAGTTTTCATTTGAGTCTTTTTTATACCTTCTATTTCTTTGCTGAGGTTTTCTATTTTTCATTTGTTTCATGAGAATTCCTTAGGTGAAGCACTTTTATGATGGTTGCTTTAAAATCTTTGTCAGGTTATTTCAGCTTGTGATTCATCTTGATATTAGCATCCATTGATGGCCTTTTTTCATTTGAGTTGCTACTTTCCATTTCTTGGTATGATGAGTGATTTTCAACTATATCATGGGAATTTTGGATATTACATTATGAGAGTCTGGATTCTATTAAAAAATTTTTTTAATGTTTATTTATTTTTGACAGAGAGAGCGAGCGAGAGAGAGCGAGCATGAGTGCGGGAGGGGCAGAGAGAGGGAGACACAGAATCCAAAGCAGGCTCCAGGCTCTGAGCTGTCAGCACAGAGCCCAACGTGGGGCTTGAACTCATGGACCGTGAGATTGTGACCTGAGCCGAAGTCAGACACTCAACCGACTGAGCCACCCAGGCGCCCCTGGATTCTTTTTTTTTTTTTTTTAAACAAACAGACTACTTGCTGAGATACAGAGGAGGACCCAAAGGTAAGGGGATGAGGTAGGTGGTTAGCTCCCTAATGGGCTCTGCTGATGACAGTGACAGAAGAAGTGGAGTTCCAACTAGCTCCACCTTTCATTGCCTCATGCAGTTTCATTTATACCAGAATAAAGAAGGTTTTCACATTTTTATAATAAGCCTTGCAAATGTGCATTATATTTTAAATGTTCTTTTAGTGTCATTTTAGAAGCCAAGCATAAATATTAAAAAATTTTCATCAAAATATACAGTTCTTAGCATGATGATTTACTTCTAAATGGATTTTTTTTCATGAGAATCTGTTAATTCTGTGCTGAAAATTTTGAGGTACATAGCCTTGAAAACCCGTTCATCATGAATTGATTATGGAACTGAATTCCAAAAATATGGTTAGTCAATATGTTATCAAGCTACAATACCTTATATAATATACTTAAGCAATTTTCATCTTCAATTATTTTGTAGCTTTTCAGTTAACATGAATTTATAATAGTTGCTTGAGAAATCTAAAACTAAGATTTACTTTGAGGCTACAAAGAAAAACCAGATATATCATCCCAGATATTCATCTACAAATGGATTTATTTCTTTTGTAACCCACAAAATAAATGGTGTATAAAAATTAAACATTATATTAAAGAAATGGCATGTTTCCATAATAACATAGAATACACCTTTCATAAAAGTGTTAAAAATAATTGCCTTTGGAAATATATTTGTAAGCCAATACAAGTTTAAAGCAAGCAGTTTACTTGAACTAGTAAAGATATTTACTGAAACCAGAATGGAACATGACTCATTTTGTAAAGTCTGTAACTACTGATGAAAGCATTTATAGCTATATATAGGCTATATAGAAATATGCTACATTTCAGCTTTTGGGGGCAGAGGAACTTCTCATAAATTTTGCTAGCATTTTTTTTAACCAAAATTAATACTTGAACCTATGTCTTCCTATGCTATGAGTTTGTCTTCATAAACCAAGAAGGTGATAACTTAGAATATGGTACTTGCCCCTTTCTTTGGTATTCTTATGCATTTTAGTACCAGAGAATATCTAAAAATAATCACTGAAGAGTGATTCTTAGTTTCAATGCCAAATGAGGATTTTAGGAAAATAACTTATGATGTACCCAGAGATTCTTTGATTGAACCTGAAATCCTGACATAACTACTTAAAAGTCACTGAGCCCAAATGAAAACATGTCCTGTTTCATGGAAAGACGTGAAACACCAACCTAACGGTACGTTGACACTCCTGGCCAAACATAGTGGAGAAAGAAAAAGAGTGTGAAAGATAACATACGACAAATGAAACAATGTGTTAGAAACTTTTTCAGATTTTGTTGTGTATCTGAGTGGTCAAAGGATCTCTGAAAATGCTCAGTCCCATTCCACAGGGTGGGGTCGGGGAATCTGGCTTCTATATTTTTAACAAAATCATCAGGTGATTTTGATGCATAAAATATTTCCCTCATTTTATAGGAAAATAACAGGCAGATACTTAACTTTATGCAGTTTCAAGAGTGGTAAAAACTATAAGCAGATCTTTATTATTCATTAGTTTACTCTTCATTGAATCCAACCATTTTTTTTTTTTTCAGATTTACTAATCTACTGCTCTATTTCAAAGCTAGGAATTTGCAGTTTCTACTATAACTCCTTCTTACTTACAAGGATCAGCCTATAAAAGAATTGGCTTCAATAAACTGCTCAGAAGTCGTCAGACATCGTTACCTTGCTGGAGGGAATATGGGAAGATAGACTGAAAGCTGCTTTAAGAGGTCATTGTGACTTTATAATGTATTTTCAAACTGAAGTTTCAAATTGAAACAAATTGGACATTGAGAATTCTTTCTGGTGTTTAAATAATCACAGAATTATCATAGTAGAAAGAATCATGTAGCCTAAATCTAGTGCTTTGCAGATGAAAGAATTGAAGCTGAGATAGGTTATTTCCTATCTTATAGCTTAAGGTCTTACAGCTAACAGTGACAGAGATGGAATATAGACCTAAGTCTCTCTACTATGAGATGGACAGTATTGCTATTACACTGAGCTATCATTTTTCATTAGAAATATTATTTAAAATATTTTCTGTATCCTCAAGTACAGATAGTCCCCAACTTACAATGGGCTGACTTACAATTTTTGACTTTACAGAGGTACAAAAGTGACGTGCTTTCAGCAGAAACAGTACTTCAAAATTTTGAAATTTGATCTTTTCCCAATACCCAGTGTGATACTCTTTCCTGACGCTGGGCAGCAGCAGTGAGCCAAAGCTCCCAGTGAGCGACGTGATCATGACAGTGAAGAACTGATACACTTACAACAATTCTGTGCCCATACAACTGTTCTGTTTTCCACTTTTAGTACAATATCCAATCACCTGAGCTATTCAATGCTTTATAAAATAGGCTTTGTGTTAGATGATTTGCCCAACTCTAGGATAATCCTAGGTGTCCTGAGCACATTTAAGATGGGTGAGGCTAAGCGATGATGTTTCGTAGGTTAGGTGTACTAAATGCATTTTGACTTAGGATATTTTCAACTTAGGATGGGTTTATCAGAATGTAATTTCATCAGAAGAAGAGGAAGATCTGTACAACAAAAATTTAATAATAAAGTTCAAAAGGAAAATATAACTTACATCCAGAAATACAAAATATAGAAATTTCCTTTTTATCAAACTTCTCAGAAATTAGTTTATTTGGTAAATTATTTTATTCCTGTAGTGAATGCTATGGACTACATATAAAATTTTCTAGGCTAAGTGCTTAAAAGCATATGCTGGAGTGAGCATTATAATAATTGTTTAAGAGGACTTGAGAATACAGAGTATCTTTCAAACTTTTGCTTTCTATGATTCTACCTAAATTTTCCTATTAGAGATAAAACAATACTTTAAACATGCAGGCATAATGAGAGAGATCAAACTTCACATAAATTATATGCTGATTCAAATTTCTCTTAGTTGATACAACCACAAAAATAAGTGTACATTATAGTCCAGTGATGTTTTATGGAATTCTTAGAAGGTTTTTAGGTGCCCAGAGGCATAGTCATTTCCACAAGACCAACTTTTTTTTTAAGCTTATTTATTTTTTTTTGGTGGTGGCGGTGGGGGAGAGAGGTCAAGAGAGAGGAAGAGATAATCCCAAGCAGGCTACGCTCAGTGAAGAGACCAACTTGGGGCTCAATGTCATGACCCCGGGATCATGAACTGAGCTGAGATCATGACATGAGCTGAAATCAAGAGTCAGATGCTTAGGGGCGCCTGGGTGGCTCAGTCAGTTGAGCTTCCGACTTCAGCTCAGGTCATGATCTCACAGCTTGTGAGTTGGAGCCTTGCATTGGGCTCTGTGTTGACAGCTCAGAGCCTGGAGCCTGCTTCTAATTCTGTGTCTCCCTCTCTCTCTGGCCCTCCCCAGCTCGTGCTTTGTCTCTCTCTGTCTCTCCAAAATAAATAAACTTTACAAATTTTTTTAAAAGAGTCAAATGGCTAACCAACTGAACCACCCAGGCACCCCTCCACAAGACCAACTTAAAGAGAAAGTGCATGTTAGCACAATATTTTGAATTAGAAACAGAATCTTAAGGGTTTTTTCTCCTCATATTTGAAATGCCAGAGTCTTGTTAGTCAAAATATGGTTTGCAGACCATGATATCACTTGAATGTTTATTAGAAATGTAGACTCATAGGTCCTACTCCAGACCCACTGAATCAGAATCTTCACTTTAGTGAGATCCTTAAGTGACTAGTCTGTACGTTAATATTTACAAATAAAATATTAAAGGTATTTTCCCACCATCCCTCCTCCACTTTCAGGATCTGAAGCTCCACCTTTCTGTCTGGTAGTAGAATTAAATAGTGTAGAGAGTTCCAGTTAAACCACACAGGAGACTATGTCCATCAGAGGATGTAGGGGTGAGGGGTCATGGGTTACAAGGACCAAATGATGTGATAGAGCAGAGAGAGAGCACAAGAAAGTTTGATGGCCTCATGTAGGTGTACAATCCCATTTATTGAACTGGAAGGTTGGTTGTAAACCACCTGAAAGTAAGACTAGTTTTTATGCTCCTCATGCTTCCTCTCTTCAATGATGAAGAGTGTACCTCTGGAATAACACTTCCCGTCTGTACCAAGTTTCTCTCAAGTAACCACCCTGCCCCTTGACCAATGGTCCTTGCAGCTCTTGAGTCTTTTTTCTTCCAGCTTCTTCATATATTTGCCTTCTTGCTGTCTCATCTTTGCCTACATTCTAGCCTTTCCTTGGTCTCTCTGGCTTTTACTCCTCTGCATGTGAACATCCTCAACCTGCTGTATAAAAACCTGTTGTGCATCAACTTTGATTGCTCTCCTTTGCTTTTGCTGAGTATCTTAAGAGTCATATGAAGTTTCTGTCTTCACATGGTAGTTGCTCTCCAGCTGTCTAGCTACTGGGTCTTTCCACATGTGGTGTTGGACAAGCGTGTAAGGAAAGTGTGCCCAGTAAAGGGGTCGTTAATTATCTCAATATCATGTTGTCAAAAAGAAAAGTGTCATTTAGAGTATGGAAAACAAACCCACATTGTCCTCACCCTATTTTAAAAAATTTTTAATGTTTCTTTATTTTTGAGAGAGAAAGAGAGAGAGAGTGTGTGAGTGGGGGAGAGGTTTATTTATTTTTTGAGAGAGAAAGAGAGAGAGAGAGTGTGAGTGGGGGAGAGGTTTATTTATTTTTTGAGAGAGAAAGAGAGAGAGAGAGTGTGAGTGGGGGAGAGGTAGAGAGACAGATGATCTGAAGCAGGCTCTGGGCTGTGAGTGCAAAGCCCAATGCGGGGGCTCGAACTCACAATTGTGACATCATGACCTCAGCCAAAATCAAGAGTCTGCCTCCTAACCAACTGAGCCACACAGGCACCCCTGTCCTGACGCTATTAATCCTAATATTGGACATTTTGTTTCTTTAAATCTCAATTTTAACTCCCATATAGCAAGACTGAAAATATCTCATGATATTTATATAATGATATATATAATGTATATTTATATAATGATATATATATAGTATACAATTTATATATGTTATATAACTTTAAATGGCATTATATTTCAAGGGCTTTGTATTATTCCAGAGAAAAATAAGGTGGCCAAAAGTTATATTGTCATTATCCCCCCCCCCCCTTTTTAATACAAATATTATTACGTTGCTCTATACATAGTATAGTGCTTGGTTCTGTGGGATTAAAATAATTTAAACAATTTCCTTCTTAAAGAGCGACGCTAGTAATATATACAGGATAAGTAATTTTAAAAATACAGAGAGATCTAAACTCTAACTGGGAAGAATTTTGGAAGAAGAGAGAAATTTTGCAGTGATACAAATGATAAATTGAACCTTAAAGAGAAAGTATTTGTCAAGAGGATTGAAGTTGGTTGGGGGAAGTGTGTGTGACAACAAGGCTTTGCTCTGAGACACTGAATTTTAATTGAAGACTCAATTCAAGCTATTACAAGACTTACACAGTCTGAAATTAATCTAAAATTGTATTCCTGGCAAAACTTCTATGAAGCTTTCTATACAAGGGATATTACTTATCAAAATGCATCACAGAACCCAGTGTCTATTCGGTTAAACTTGCTGATAAGCCCCCTTTGAAAAGGGGTCATGGGTCTATTTCAGAAAGTTTTCTTTAAGGTCAGTTAAGGTTGTGAATAATCTCTAGCCATATATCACATGTATCACATTTTTCTCACTTAAGGTTAGGATCAAGGAAATGCTGGAAATATTGGTCATCCAGAGTTACCAGTTAAGGAAAAGAATCTGTAAACTTTGCAGAGAAAAACTCGGTTGTACAATGTAATTGTCCTTCTAAGTAAAAGTACTTTTTCTTTTTGTAGACACGATCTTACCCTGACACAGAAACTAATATATTTCAGTAGTCTTCCTTAGCTAAGCTTCCAAAATAGTGTCTTTCTAAAGTTTTTAAGATGTGCCTTGTTAGTGACAGCAACCCATAGAAACTCTCAGATTATTGTTTTCCTTTGAGTTAGTAGGAAACAAAAAATATTTCTTGCTAATATATCCAAGTTTTAACACCTAATGGCCTTCTTAAGAAATCTTGATATCTTTGGACTCTACCAAGCTCTAACCAAAGAAAGAGAATCAAATAATCTTTACCTATGAGTATATTTGATATTTTCCAAATAATAGATTTGATATTCTCTTAAATATTACATATAAAGTATTCTGATGTTTATTACCTCTTATCAGTAAATCTGAAATTAAAAGCATAGTGGGAAGTTAGATAACTGCCTAACAGCTGAAAACAGTTTTTTAAAAATTCATGTTTAAAATCATATTTCAAAACAAAAATGCATGATATTTGACAATATGAAAAATATATGAAAATATATATTGAAATATATTTTGACAAATGATATATTTTGAAAAAATATATTGAAAAATAATGGATCATCTGAAGATGGAGAGGCAAGATAGGTGTAAAAATTATACTAGATTTATAAAGGCAGAATTTTAGAGCAAATGCCTATACATCTCCATGAAACAAGTTTTTCACATGGTTGTGAAACATGGCTTTGTCAGGGATTCTGAAAACATTTGATATCACTCAAAAAAAAGTTTTCTTAACTAATTTAAAGAAAAAAAATTAAGTAATAATGAAAACAATGCCCAGTGTCAAATATACCAAATTTTAAAACACTGGAGACAAATAGCATATTAACTCATGCTGCATTATCTTGTTTTTAAGGCTACTCTCTTCAGCAATCTTTTATTCCCCATGGCTACAAGTTCAAATGTAGGACATTCTTTTTTAACATTGAATCCATTATCCAAATATCCCTCTGTGTACCCTCCTTCACAGCAGCTGACCTTATCTTCTCTTTTACTCAGAAAAAAAAAAAGCTCCGACATCCCTCCACAACAAAGGTTCTCATGTCTGTATCTAGCTTTTATTATATCTGCATCTGTGATTCCTCCTACTATTCCTCCTAGTCTATTTCCCATGTTCTGGGGGCACATCTTCTCTGCCTCATCTGGGAATCTTACTGCCTTCCTTATCCTTCACCTTCTTCTGTATCTTCAACATTGTCTTTTCTGCTCAGTCTTTGCCAATATTTCAGGCCCCTCAGCCTCTCTAATCTGTAAAATATTAAAAATGCCCTTGACCCTACCCTCTCCTCCAGCTGTTTGACACTTCCCCTTTTTACAGAAAACATCTCAATTGCACCATTTACTTCTTTTCATCACTTTCTATTTAGAATTCAACCCATCACAATATGGCTTCTGTTCTCACCACCTCATTGACACTGCATCCAGGTCATTACATCCAGCAGACACATTTCAGGGTCCATGGATTTAGTTCTGGAAGCAGTTTACCATTCGCTAACCATTCTTCTGAAAACAGTTTACTCTTGGCTTCTGTGAATTCTCAGGTTCTTAATTGTTCTCTTACCTCTATTGCCATTCCTTTCCAATTTTCTTTCCTTTCTTTTTCATTATAACACCTCTTAAATGTTGGTTTGTCTCAGAGCCCTGTATAGGTCATCTCTTTGCTCTACATATGCTTTCTATATGATCGCATCCATTCTTAAGACTTTAACAACAACTTTATGTTAACCAATCTTAAATTCTCATACCCAGTCCAATTCTCTGAACTAAACACCATACTACTGAACTACTCAAAACTGAGGTTTTTCTTTCATTCTTTCATGGATACCATGTATGATATACACACACACACGCACACACACACACACAAAGGAGAAAATTCTCTTCCAACTAGTTTCAATAACAATCCATAATCTCAAAAAATGGTACAATTATTTGCTCAATATCTTAGTTGAAAACCCAAGAGTCTGATTTCTTGTCTACCATTTGTCCTGACCAATTACCAAGTCCCATTCATTCTATCTCCAAAACATTGCTAAAACCATTTACTCCTGCCCCACTTGTACTATCTAGTCCAAGATATTTTTATTTCTTTCCTTAATACCGTCACATCCTAATTGACTATCTGGCTTCTCCCCCACTCCCCCCCTTTTTTTGCCCTTAAAAACAAACCATCATGCCATTGCCAGATCATCTGTCTGTGAAGTCTCAGTGATTTCCAATGCCCCATAACATAAAAATTTCACATCCTTAACATGGTTTATAAAGCCTGAGTGATCTGACCCTGCTTGCCTCTACAGTATCATGTTTTCTTTCATACCTTGTAATTGCCCTGATTTTATATTGCAATTACACTGAAAACTGTGCTGTGTTCTTCTGGGCAATCTCTTGACTCAAGCAGCACCCTCACACAGGTCTTTCCTTTGCCTGGAGTCTCTCTCTCTTCCCCCTCTTTTTAAGTTGAATTACTGCTTCAAACATGGAACTTAGTGTCTTCGTTCATTATCGCTACTACTTTGCACGGTTGTCAAACAATAAGATTAGGTGATTGAACTGAACAGGAATACAGTCACTGGGATAGCCCTGCTTCCTCTCCATCATGATTTTTTGTTTTATGATATATGATCAGAGCCCAAATATCTTAAATGGAATACTTTGTATGATCCAGGTGGTATGTAAGTATTTCATATATTATTTCATGTAATCATTTCAATAAATGGTATTATTACCTCTATTTTAATTTCTTTAAGCTTATTTATTTATTTTGAGAGAGAGAGAGAGAGAGAGCTCGCATGGGGAGGGGAGGGGCAGAGAGAGAGGGACAGGATGAATCCCAAGCAGGCTTCGTACTGATAGTGTGGAGCCTGACATGGTGCTTGATCCCATGAACTGGAGATCATGACCTGAGCCAAAATCAAGAGTAAACCGACTCTTGAGCATCATGAAGATGCTACTACTGAGCCCCAGGCTCTCCTTATTTTCTCCATTTGAGAAACAGGGACACCAATCACAGACCAATTGAGCACAGCTAATAAGATGCAGATCAGGAATAAAGACTCAACTCTGAATTATTACACTATACCATGAGCATTGATTATAATTTTTAAATTTTGGAATGAAAATTTCCTCCTAATTAATGGCCTTTCAAGTGTGTTGAGAAATTAGTTAAAAAATTCCTTCAGATTGCCAGCATTTTTTTTTTTACATAGAAGTGACATTTAAGACTATTGTGTGTATTATGACTCAGATCTTTCTCTGGGTAGCTGCAGCCAAAATAAAATACAAAATAAATTATTTTTGAGGCTCATAACAGCCTCAGAATCCATCAGTTCTGATTTCATTTTTTCCCTCCAAAAATCTCATTGATATTATTGATTGCCTTTACAAATTGATAATAGAAATGTTCATTTAGACACAGTATTTATAAATGTTAATATTACATCAATGTATTTTATATATCAGGATTTCATGTAAAATTCATTTGATAAAAAAGTCTTGCTCATCAAGGAAAATAATGGTTATTAACATAACCACTATTATTAAATACATTGTGTAAGGAAATAGCTAAATACTAACTTCATGATTGAATAGATATTATCTATGCTTTCCCATTGTTATATCCCTAGAGCCTAGCACAGTGCCTGGCATACTATAAGCACTCAACTAATGTTAGTAAAGTGAACTAAAAATTAAAATATAATAAAATAAATAAATCAATAATAAAATAAATCTTGCCTCCTCAGATTTGGGTAAGAATGCTCTAATACTGAAACACTTGCTTTAGCATATGCTCATCTTCCAATAACCCGATCTTTTGGAGGGACACCATCACCATATTGCCTCTGTGACCCCTTTATCAATAAGAGTGCAAATATTGACATAGCACCTCTCTTAATGATTTTAAGACAGTTGGAGCAAGAATGGGATTTTTTTTTAAAGTCTTTAAAAGAGGGGCTATCAAAAGAAAAATAAAATCAGTGTTTATAAGGCAAGACAAATTCCCAGTTCCAGCCTGTTATCTCCTAATTTGCAAATATCTTCTTTGGACCAACTGCTCAGAAGCCTAAAGCTTTCTTATAAAATGTCCTCTTCATGAGAGCAGCCAGTGGTGCTTACTTCTGGGCTGCCTCCAGAATTTCTACTTCTAGTCTCAGAAACCTTTGTTACTCAAATTATTAATAATAGGAATATACTAACCTATTGGCAAGTTTGCCATATCTACACATAGGAGTGTGGATTCACTCTACAGGTAACAGCAGGAAAGTAATCATCTCCGTGCCAAATAATGATAGGCAGAAAGTAGACCTTTCATGACAAACTGCTGTGTGTGTGTGTGTTTTCACATAGAAACTGTTGGTCTTTCTACTTTGAGAAGGTTGTCAGTTGCGATTCCCAGTTTTTGAGAACTAATCCCTAAAAGAGAGTTGTGCAACTTTACTTTTTGCATTGGAAATGCTCGCTACGGTTAAAATTAGTGTTTTATTTTAGTATTTTTGTAAGACGCTAATTTATCTTCCTAAAACTCTCCCTCGGGAATTACTGTTAAAATGTTTTGAGTGTGATGAGTTTTTAAGAGTCTTTTTCTTTAGTGATACACACTGAAATATTTATGGAGAAAATTATATGCTGTCTAGGATCCTATTAAAAATAATATGGGGGAAGAAGTAGATAAGAATATACATGAGATGGTGAACTGATAGTTGTTGAAGCTGAGTGATGGATGTGTGGGGAATCTCTCTACTTTTGCACATTTAAAAGAATTTCCATAATAAAGAAGTTAACATCAGATGTGCTCTTGGCAAGTAACAACAGACTTTTTCTCTGCCACTTCTTGAGGTCAGTATATCTGTTCTCACTGCACAGAGACTGCTAAGGGAAATTGACATGAATCTGTTTGTCCCAAGTATAAGTGAGGATTTCGATGTTTGGACATGAGATCAAATTTGTTCCAGGATCTTATTTAGAAGACTCAGTTCCTTTTTTTCGGATTGAAAATGATCTCAAAATTTTTAACTCGCTTTAAAATGTTACTTTATAAAATAAATGTATCTAATTTTTGACAGTTGTGTATTAATTAAGATAGAACTTGGATAGGTGATACTAGGACCATCCATTTTAGTCCTGGGCTTTAGTGTCTTAGTCTAAATGATATTTTTAGGGGGGTGCCTTTGTGGCTCAGTTGGTTGAGTGTCCAACTTCGGCTCAGGCCGTGATCTCCTAGTTGGGTTTCAGCCCCGTGTTGGGCTCTGTGCTGATGGCTCAGAGCCTGGAGCCTGCTTCGGATTCTGTGTCTCCTTCTCTTTCTCTCCCCCTCCCCCACTTGTGCTCTGTCTCTCTCAAAAATAAATAAACATTAAAAAAAATTTTAGTAACTAAAACTAGTCATCAATAAACAATGATTTTTATTGTCTACATCAGCATTTACATCCCCTCTTTCTTGATTTTTTTACTCATTAAATAAATCACTAAAAAGTAGCAAAGAATAAATGGAAGGGCAGACCATGGCCAATTTATAAATTTTATTTCCATAGTCTAAATTGAAGGCCACCAGGATTTAATGATTTAACTAAATACGATTAAATGATATTTCTTATTGAATAATAATAATTTGATTATTAGGATAAGAGCATTAAACTACTCTAGGAATTCAGGGATCTGAATCTGTCCATGCTAAGGTTAACATTTTTTCCTTTCTGTTGTCTCATATGTAAAATGCAGTAACAGCAGCTTAGTTAAAACTGCACAAGCAGGTTTTTTTTTTTTTTGTTTTGTTTTTTGTTTTTGTTTTTGTTTTTTTGACAACACAAGGTTTCAAGCCACATGGGGTTAAGGACAACCCGTGGCTTGCTCATTGCTGTATCTCCAGCTCCTGTCTTTGCGACTTGTATATGGGATAAATATGTGCTTTGTAAATATTTATGAATGAATCAATGAATGAGCGAGCTATTGAAGTTTTTAGAAGGCATATTTCAGACATCTTACTAACTGTCGTATATCCTGTATGTCCGCTTAGAAAATATGCACAAGTTGGGGCGCCTGGGTGGCTCAGTCGGTTAAGCGTCTGACTTCGGCTCAGGTCATGATCTCGCGTTTCGTGAGTTCAAGCCCCGCGTGGGGCTCTGTGCTGACAGCTCAGAGCCTGGAGCCTGTTTCAGATTCTGTGTCTTCCTCTCTCTCTGACCCTCCCCCGTTCATGCTCTCTCTCTGTCTCAAAAATAAACGTAAAAAAAAAAGAAAAAAAATATGCACAAGATATATTTCAAACGTTTCACCAAAGACATTGAACTTCCCAGGTCTGGTATAGATTCTTAGGTCTGCTTCTCTAAATTTTAGTTTTCCTACCAGTAAACAACAATAATGCTATACCACAATGCATTGTTGTTAAAGTTCAGTGAGACAATGTATTTGAATATCTCTTAATCTAGAAGGGGCAATTTCCCAGGTACACAGTGTTGCTGTTATTTTTGTAATTATTATACAAAATGTGTGTGATGTCAGCAGTGAGGTGGAGAAGGAAACACCTGAATCTAGCGCCACCTCTGTTCATGGTTGTGCCTGGGCAACTCATTAAGCTCTTCAGGCCTCTAGGACCTGATGTGTAATGAGTTTGAAACGGGCCATCTATAAGATACCCTAAGATACTTTAGGACTTTAAAGTGCCGCAAGCCTCTTCCATTAATATAACATTACAAATTGTTATATAAACCATTTTCAGGTATGAATTGAGAGGTTAGTTCCCCATTCACATTCTTCTTCTAGACAAGGAAAAGGCAGGAGCTTACAGTGTCCACCCCCCTCCCCCATTCATCATGCCCCTGCACTGCAACCTTACAACCAACTACATATGTAAACACAAAAGACTTCAGTTCAAATCTCAAATTATTTCATTTTTAGTTCAACTCAAATAGACTATTTCTTTCTGATGCTGCTTCAGTCTCTCTCAGTGGGAAGTCATGGAGTTTATATATTATTCATCCATTTAAAAACCCTGAGGCAAGACCCCTGTGGAGAGTGTTCAGTAATTGGTCTCCAGATGCTGCTGATACGAAGCACTCTAAAAGTCCTTAAACAGCCCAAGAACACAATTCCATCTGCTTCACTGGTTGCATATGTTGGAAGCAATAGCAGATTGTTTTCCCACATTTTTACTCCTTTCCTTCGGTACCTAATTATTTCGTACCTAATACGCAACGTGTAAAATATATGTAAATGAATAGAGAACATCTTACAAAACTGGTAATTACTATATTATTTAATGAAAGTACAGTATAGCCAAATGTTCCAAACACAAAATCAGTAGGTATTAACAGTAAAATGGCCAATGGTTTTAATTCTCTGGAAAAGCTATTCATGGTTGAGTAGCAAAAAAGAGTGTTTAGATGTGACTATGCATTGAAATAGATAATCATTACATTTAGTCCCATATTACATATTTAAAGAAATAATGTCAGGAATTTTACTAAAATGAATAAGCAAACATGCACAAATTAATATATAAGGTGCTTACCAATTATAAAATAACTTCTGAATCAGTATAAAATGAAGTATGGTCAAAATTTTATTTTGCATAGTCATATTTGTTAGTCTGTGTGTGTATACCCACACACACATACATACACATTTATAACCATGCCATATATATATATATATATATATATATATACACACACATATATGTATATACATATACATATATATATACACACACACGTGTGTGTGTGTCTCTTTCTCTCTATATATGCATATATACAATGCATGTTTATACACACAAATATATTTATATACACACAAGCATAAATCAAATTCAAATGAAGTAACTACCCCTCCTTCTCTAAAATTCTCTAGTCTAAGTTTGCCAAATATTATTTATACTTATACTTACTCTTATACTTACTCTTTGTTTACATATTTACTAATGTTATTTGTTTTCATATATCTTTGCATGTACATAATATATACATATATATGCATATATGTGTGTATAAGCATATATACACACATATATGCATTTTCAAAGACACAATGGTAATTTTGATTGTTTTGAAAGCTTACTATCAAGGTGGGGCTATTGGATGATGCTTTTTGTTCTGGGTAAATTTCCACATCTCCGGAACACCAGCATTAAAATTCTTAAATAGAGAAAAGATGGAAATCCTCATAGAGAGTCGAAATATGAGGAAACTACTGGATATGATAAGATATGCTTGGGTATAAATGTGAAGTCAAAAAGGTACACTTATATCATTTCACATCTTATTTTCAAGCTTTTCACAACCATTTCTAATTTTGTAGTCTTAAGTGGAGGGACAGAATGGATAAGGAATTGGGAATATTCAGAAATGCCATTTTCGCTAGACTGTGTCCTAACTTATAATCTTATGGAACAGAATGCTACCTCCCCCCCCCCCCCCCCCCCCGACCAAAGTACATGTACCCACCTGTGCAAAGACTGCCTTCAGAAAACATAAGATACAATTTCCTGGTCCCTCAGTTAGGGAGTGCTTACTCACTATGGTAGCTCCAAAATATGTCCACAAATTCTTTCACATCCCTTTCATCAAATGGTAGAGTTTATATCTTCTTCCCTTAAATCCAGGCCCGGTTGTGATTGCTCCAGGCAGTAGAGTACAATGAAGAGATGCCATTTGACCTCAGAGTATAATAAAATAAAGGCCATGTGGCTTCTTCCTGGTATCCTTTGGACACTTGCCTTTGAATATTTGAGCTGCTAGGTAAGATGTTTGACTACCCTGAGCTTAGATGTAATGAAGCTAGGTCTCAGGTATAAGCCATATTTATGTACTGCAGCCAATGGCCAGTAACTATCCCAAGATATAAGAATAAAGATGTCTGCAAAGGAATCACCCCCCAGTATCTAGTTATCCCCAGTTACTATCATCCCAAATGAGGTCCCAGACATCGTGTAGCAGAGAAAAGTCATCCTTACTAAGTCCTGTCTGATTCCCTGATACACAGAATCTATCAGCATAATAAAATAAGTTTTGAGGGGGCTTATTTTGCAGCAATAGTAATTAGGCCTTACTGTGCTTTCTTTTTTTTTAAATGAAACTAATCTTTTCTAAGTCGATGACAAGGTAGAATGAGTTCATTTGATAAGATAATTCCTGTGATGTGCTAGTGAGGTAGGTACACTGAGGAGATTGCTCAATTACTCATTCCAGACTCAGCTTCTCAGGTATGCAATTGGACTTTGCCTACTCATCAGTATGGGTACTAGGCTTGCATTGAATTAAGATATATAGAGATAGCGGGGCGCCTGGGTGGCGCAGTCGGTTAAGCGTCCGACTTCAGCCAGGTCACGATCTCGCGGTCCGTGAGTTCGAGCCCCACGTCAGGCTCTGGGCTGATGGCTTGGAGCCTGGAGCCTGTTTCCGATTCTGTGTCTCCCTCTCTCTCTGCCCCTCCCCCATTCATGCTCTGTCTCTCTCTGTCCCAAAAATAAATAAAAAACGTTGAAAAAAAAATTAAAAAAAAAAAAGATATATAGAGATAGCATTATACAAATTTTATGGTTTTAATTATTTGTAGAAATAGATGATTTATACAGCTCATCAATCTCAGGAAAAAGTATTTTAACATATTGTTTTAACAGCTTGAAACAAGTCTTTCTTACTCTATTTGGGTATTCTGCTTATCCATGAGCATCTTGAATTTACTTTTAAAAAGTTTATCTACTTTGCTAAATTTTGTGCAAATGGTTTTGAGAGGAAAACTTGGGGCATCTGTTTTTTTATGCATAAGAGCATCTCAGCAGGTCCTCAACAAGAAAGCAGAAGGCTACTATTAAAGGAAAGACTGTGTGTGACAGAGAAAATATGGGCAGAATACATAAACTGCTTTGAATATAAAATCAGTCTAGCACACAGTGAAACAAATTCAGGCTTGTCTACAAGGTCATCGTAAGAGTGATCTAGGCTGAAACTAGAGGCAATGTAATAGTCCTCTGTAGAATGACACAGTCTAGCAAGACTGGCATTTATGAATATTCCTAATGCTGTGGCCTTTATTCTCAATACAACAAAATTGGAAGTTCTTTTAAAGAACTTGAAAATAAGATGTTATGTGATAGAAGTGTAACTTTTCCACTTCATATTTATACTCAAGCATATATTGCCCAGTAGTTTCCTCACATCTCAACTTTTAAGGAAGCTTAATAAATTAGCTGGAAGCCAAGGAGAGACCCTGACAGTTCTTCCTTGGCTTTCCTACCCCTCCCCACTTAGCTTCCTTGTTTCTTCTCTTATCATATCAATCATCTCCACATATAGTGACCCACATAGATGTAACTAAGCAATCCATGTATAAACCATTTCCCCCTTGCTGCTGGGAATCTTCTCTTCATTCCCTATAAACCAAAGTGAAAACATGCAGAAAAAAAATTAAAATATTCCATTCTCTTCTACTAGACTGAAATCTCCAGAGCATACAGCATATCTTGATAATTTCACCCTGAGGAGCTGACACATTTCCTGGCACTTAATAATTGCTGCAAAACCTTTGTTTAAAAATCGAAATAAAACATACAATTCCTGGTTCTGTATGTAATTGCCACTCAGAGCTAATAGAAAGTATAAAAGCTAAACAGACTGAAAAAGGAACAATATGCCTTGAATCCATAAGAGAAAAGAAGGACACAGGGCAAACTGTCCCCATTCCCAACCCAACGGAGAGACAGACAGGCAAATACAGGGAGTTGCTGCCTACTAGAGCAGAAACTCAGGAGTGGAAACTGCCACTGGACCCATTGCCAGAGTATGAAAACCTGAAATGCTGTAGGCTCAGTATGGACAACGCTGAGAGTTAAAAACTCCAACTGGACCTATTCTTAGGGGTACCCTGCACAATATTGTGCAATTTATCTCAAGGAGATCCATCAGGTTCCCACAGTAATTAACTGAGAAAAACCCCCTTGGGTTTCTGGCAAGAGTGGGGGGGAGGTGAACCATTTTAATATACACACAGAATTCTGTTCTTCCTAACAAGTCTTGCTCTCATGGGAAATTAAATTATTGAGAGCCCCACCTGGTGGGGTATTATCAGAGACCAATTGACCTGGAAGAAGGGAACTACCCAACTCCAGCTTGTCCCCACTGTGTGCCACTGTGTTCCACATAAGGGAGGAGAAAAAAACTGAAAAACTGTTGTGATGTTCACAGTCTAGAGGTACAGGCTTACTAAAAGACCAATACCCAATCAAAGGACTGTAGAACACTTCTCTCCCTACATCTCACTACCACATTACTAATGACCTATTTACAGCAGTTCCTTTTATCCAGTACATCATATCCAGCTATCAACAAACAAAACAAAACAAAACAAAACAAAAACAAGACATACTAGAAGACAAAAAACAAAACAAAACAAAACAAAACAAACACACAGTTTGAAGAGACACAGAGCTTCAGTACCAGACATGGCCAGGATGTTGGAATTCTCAGACCAAGAATTTAAAGCAACTATGATTAATATGCTAAGGACTCTAATGGACAAAATAAACAGCACACAAAAACAGATGGACAATGTAAGCAGAGGGAAGACAATCCTGATAAGAAACCAATAAGAAATGCTAGAGATTAAAAACACTGTAACAGAAATAAATAATGCTTTTGACGGTTTTATTAGCATACTGGACACAGCTAAAAAAAGAATCTTGGAGCTTAAAGATATATTAATAGAAACCTCCAAAACTAAAAAACAAAGGAAATAAAGACTGAAAACAAAACAAAACAAAAACAAAACAGAATATCAAAGAACTTTGGGACAACTACAAAAGGTGTAATATATGCATAATGGGAATATCAGAAAGAGAAGACAGAAAGAAAGAAACAGAAGATATATTTGAATCCATAATGACTGAGAATTTCCTCAAATTATGTCAGATACCAAACAACAGATTAGGAAAGCTTAGGAACCACCAAGCAAGATAAATGCATTCCCCTCCACATTTACTTAGGCATATAATCTTCAAATTATAGAAAATCAAAGACAAAAAAAATAAAACAAAGATATGAATTATATCCAGATTTTCTTTGGAAATCATGCATGTAAAAAGAGAATGGAGAGTAAAACTTAAAGCGTGAGAGTAAAAATCCCACCAATACAGAATTCTGTACCCTGTGAAATTATCAAAGTGAGGAAGGAATAAAGACTTTCTAAAACAAAAATTGAGGAAATTTGTTGCCAGTAGACCTGCCTCTCAAGAAATGTTAAATTCTTTAGAGAGAAAAAAAATATGATCAAAGTGTTGGATCTACATAAAAAAAGGAAGAACATTCAAGAAAAAATAAGTGAAGGTAAAATTAAAACTTTTAAAGTTTTTGCTATTTTTAATTGTCTTACCAGATAATGGTTTGTTTAAAATAATAATAACAACAATGTATTTGATTATGCATGGATATATATATATATGTATATGTATATACATATGTATGTAATATATAATATACAACATGTATAATATATAACATACATGACAAGAGGAAGTAACTAAGATTATTTTGTTATTATAAGATACTCACACTACCTATGAAGTGGCATAGTGTTATCTGAAAGTGAACTTGTATTAATTGTAAATGTTTACTACAAACTCTAGGGCAACCACCAACAAAAAGTGAAAAAAGTAGTATAACTGAAATGTCGAAAATGGAGAGAAAATGGGAGCATATAAAATGTACAATTAAAACTCAAAATAGAAGAAAAAGAGCAGACAAAAAAACAGAACAAAGAATAAGAGCAACAAATAGAAAATAGCAATTAATATGGTAGATATGGATCCAATTATATCAATCATTACTTTGAATGTCAACAATATAAAATGCACCAATTAAAAGAGATTGTCAGAGTTGATCAAACAATAAAAGCCAATTATATGTCCTCTACAAGAAACCTACTTTAAATATATTGACATAGGTTAAAAATAAACAGATGGAGGAAAAAATACCATGCTAACACTAATCAAAAGAAAGCAGGAATAGCTACATTAATTTCATAAAGGGCAGACCTCAAAGTACATAAGTTATCAGGGGTAAAGAAAGGTAATACATAATGATAAAGGGGTCAATTCTATAAGAAGACATAAAAATATTAATGTATATTTACCTAAAAATAGAGTGTCATACTACATAAGGCAAAAATAATTAAATTGCAAAGAGAAATAGATGAATTCACTATCCTAGCTGGAGACTTCAACAACCCTCTGTTGGAAAAGGACAAACTCAGCAGCAGACTTGTAGTAAGAACATGGTTGAAGTCAACGCACAATCAATGAAATAATGTAATTGAGATCTATATACTAGGTTACCCAAGGACAGCAGAATTCACATTCTTTTCAAGCTCATATGAAATATTCACCAAGATAGAACACATTCTGGGCCATAAAACACATCTTAACAAACCTGAAAGAATAGAGATCATACTATGTCTTTTCTCATATCACAGTGGAATTAAACTAGAAATCAATAGCAGAAAGATAACTGGAAAATCCCCCAAAATGTATAAATTAAGAAACATACTACTAAATAACACACAAGTCCAAGAATAAACCTCAAGATAAATTAAAAGTTACTTTAAATAAAAACACAACTTATCAAAATTTGTGGGATGGAGCAAAAGGAGCACTTAGAAGGAAATTTATAGCATTGAATGCATATATTAGGAAAGAAAAAGATCTAAAGTCAGTCATCTAAGTTTCCACCTTAGGAAACTAAAAAAAGAAGAGCAAACTAAATCCAAAGTAGGCAGAAGAAAAGATATAACAAGAATAAGTAGAAATCAATGAAATTGAAAATAGGAAATGAATAGATAATGAAATAAAAAACTGGTCCTTTGAAAAGATCAATAAAATCTGTAAGCCTTTGGTCAAGTTAATTAAGAAACAAAAGAGAAAAGACACAAATTATTAATATCAGAAAAGAAAGAAGAGACATTACTACAGATCCTATAGACATTGAAACGATAATAAAGGAATATTATGAGCAACTTAATGTACACACATCTGATAATCTAGACGAAATGGACCATTTTCTTGAAAGACATATTTGCCAAAACTCACAGAAGAAATAATAGACAATCTTAATTGTCTATTCAGATTTATTTAATGACCTTCCCAAATAGAAAGCACCAAGCCCAGATGGGCTCAATGGTGAATTCTACCAACTATTTAAGAAAGAAATCATAACAATTCTTTACATCTTTTTTTCAAAAGACACAGGCAGAAATACTTCTTAACTCATTCTATGAGGCCAGCATTACCCTATACCAAAATTAGATAAAATACTACAAGAAAAGAAAACTAAAGACCAGTATCATTCATGAACATAGATGTAAAAGTCCTCAACAAAATATAATCAAATCAAATCAAATAATGTATAAAAAATTTACACTCAATGATTAAGTGGGATTTATCCTAGGATTGGAAGGCTTACTGATTTTCAACATTTAGAAATCAATTAATGTAATCCATCACATCAACAGACTAAAAAAGAAAAATCACAGGATTATACCAGTAGATGGAGACTAAGTCCTTGACAAAAATCTAACAGCCATTCATGATAAAAACTCAGTGAACTAGGAACAGGGGCAGGGACTTCCTTAATTTGATAAATAATATCCATAAAAAGTCTGTAACTAACATAATAATAGTGAGAAACTTAAAGCTTTCCCACTAAGATGAAGTATAAGACAAGTATGACCCTTCTCACTACCCCTTTTGAACATCACACTGGAAGTTCTAAATAGTGAAATAGAACTAGAAAATGAAATAACAGTGTACAGATTGGGAGGGAAGAAATAAATACATGTTCAAGATGATATGATTATCTTTGTAGAAAATCTGAAAGAAGCAACAACAAAAAAAATTTCCTGGAACTAATAAGCAACTATAGTAATGTTTCAGGATACAGTGTTAATATATAAAATTAATCACTTTTGTGTAGGACAGTAATGGACATATAGAATTTGAAATTAAAAACACAACACCAATTACATTGCGGTCCCCCAAAACAAAATAATAGGTATAAGTCTAACAAAATATTCACACATCTATATGAGGAAAATTATAAAGATTCTGATGAATAAAATCAAAGAAGAAATAAATTGATTGATATTCTGTATTTATGCATAGGAAGGCTCAGTAGTGTTAAGATGTCAGTTTTTTCCCAACTTAATCTATATAGTCAATGAAATCCCAATCAAAATTCCAGCTAGTTATTTTGTGGATATTCACAAAATGATTCAAATTTCTATGGAGAGGCAACAGACCCAGACTAGCCAACTCAATATTGAAGAACAAAGTTGGAGGGGTGACATTAGCTGACTTCAAGACTTACTGTAAAGCTATAGTTATTGAGACAGCATGGTATTAGAAAAATAATAGATAGATCAGTGGAACTAAATGGGAAGCCCAGAAATAAACTCCCATAAATATAATCAACCTTCTTCAACAAAGGAAGATAATACAATAGAATAAAAATAGTCTTTTCAACAAATGTGCTGGAACAAGTGTACATCCACATGTATAAATAAATAAATAAATAAATAAATAAATAAATAAATGGAATCTAGACAAGACCTTACTTTATTTGCTGGGTTTGACCAGCAAACCCTGGGGTGGTAGATCACAGATTAGTCCAGACTCCTGAATCAGAGAAAGGAGAGGGCAAAGGGGGCCAAGCACTCTAGTGGCGATGCCCCTGAGCAAAGCTCTTCTCCAGTTTTTATTGAGAATCTTATCAGTACATTTTAAGGAGTGCAGGGGAAAGGAATGTGTAGTTTCAAAAGTAGGAACAAAGCATACTTATAAATTATCAGGGGAACAGTACAATCAGGCTAGTGACATGCAGGCAGGCAAGTGGAACTTCATGGGGGCAGTGTATATGTCCATAGGAAGGGGGTTGCTTTATTCCTTTAGATTACACATTTGCAGAGTAGGAAAACATGTTGATCCACAGGCAAGGTCTGGCTGCTTTCAGCCATGGTATTTCAAAGGAGACCTGGTTTTCCTGGTCTGCTTTGCTGCTTCTCAACCAGCTATTTCCCAGGCTGCAAACATTTCTTTCTTAAATCTTAACCAGCCAAGCTCTATGAGCCTCCACAATCACTCACAAAAATTAACTCAAAATGGATCATATATCTAAATGTAAAATTATAAAACTCCTGGAATATAACAAAGGAGAAAATCTGGATGACCTTGGGTATGGTGATGACTTTTTAGATACAACACTAAGGGCATGATCCATGAAAGAAATAATTGATAAGCTAGACTTCATTGAAAAAGAACTTCTGTTCCATGAAAGGCTGTGTCAAGAGAATGAGAAGACAAGCCATAGGCTGGGAGAAAATCTTTGCAGAAGATAGATATGATAAAAGACTGTGATCCAAAATATACAAAGAATGCTTTAAACTCAACAATAAGAAAACAACCAACCTGGTTAAAACATTGTTTAAAGATATGAACTGACACCTTCACCAAAGAAGGTATAAAGGTGGAAAATAAGCATATGAAAAGATGCTCCACACCATATGTCATCAGGGAAATGGACATTAAAACAATAAGATATCACTGCACACCTATTAGAATGACCTAAATCTTGAACACTGACAACAACAAATGATGACAAGGTTGTAGAGCAAGAGGAATTCTCATTAATTGCTGGTAGAAATGTAAAATGGTACAGAGTTTGGAAGACAACATGGCAGTATCTTAGAAAACTAAACATATCCTTACTATACAATCTAGCAATCATACTTCTTGCCATTTACCCAAAGGTTTGAAAACTTATAACAACACTAACACCTGCATATGGATGTTGATAGAAACTATATTCATAACTGCCAAAACTTAGAAGCAACACATATTTTTTAATGGATATTATCCATTCATCTGTAAAATATACAGGAAATGGATATTCACAGTGTCCATAAAGGACGGTATATCCAAACGATAGAATATTATTCAGCAGTAGAAACAGATGAGCCATCAAGCCTTGAAAAGATATGGAAGATGTGTAAATACATGAAAGAACCCAATCTAAAAATAGTTTGATAAAATTATTTGACTTGCGAATATTGGTTTACTGATGGTTTTATCAAAGACAATTGTTGTAAAGAGACACAGAAGCCGATCTCAAAAAGCTAAATACTGTATGATTCCAACATACATGTCTACATGACATTCTGGAAAATATAAAATTAT
This sequence comes from Panthera onca, assembly GCF_046562875.1. Taxonomy (NCBI): domain Eukaryota; kingdom Metazoa; phylum Chordata; class Mammalia; order Carnivora; family Felidae; genus Panthera; species Panthera onca. Next base: position 149,006,059 of record NC_138342.1, on the reverse strand, counting down.
CCAGACAGTAAAAAAACCAGTGTTTCCATGTGTTGATGTAAGGGGCAGGGAGAGGGATGAATAGGCAGAGCACAGAGAATTTTTACGGCAGTGAAAATAGTCTGTATGATATCATAATGATGTACATATGTCATTAAATATCTTTCCAAATATATAGAATATACAAAATCAAACATGAACCTTAAAGTAAAATATGGACTTTGGGTGATTATGTTGTGTCAAGGTAGATTCATCAATTCTAACAAATGCACCACTCTGGTGAAGGATGTTGGAAATGAAGAAGGGTATGAATTTGTACGGGGAGGGGTAATGAGAAAGTTCAATACCTTCCTCTCAGTTTTGCTGTGAACCCTAAGCTGGTCTAAAAAATATCTTAAAATCAATTGAAATAAACCTTAATAAATGGTGAATATAAGATAGAGGCATTGCTGAATGATCCACAGATGGCTTTCCATGTTCCTCTGATGGTAGTTATTCCACTGCTGCAAAGCAGACAAGGTACAGCATGACTTTAACTGCACTGTTTTACTGCTTAAAAGCATAACTTTCACTGTATAAAACATTAGAAACAATTCTGACATGAAAATAAATTATAGCAGTATACAGCTTAAAGACATAAAAGAAACAAAATGCTCATATTAAACAACAGTGCCACAGTTTTTCCAGTTCTCTTATTTTGATACATATATTACCTTAAATATCAACTCACTTATAGCAGAGAGTTGTTATGTTCTTTTTGTTTTTTTTTTTTTTTGTTTGTTTGTTTGTTTTTTGGGGGGGGTTGGTGGTTAACTTCACATAGCAGGTACTTAATAAATATTTGATAATTTAATTAAAAATAATTTGTAACAGAGAAATAATTCACAATATAAATCTCTGTATATATCAGTAGTTATCACACTTTCTTGATTAAGAAATATATGTTACATTGCAACCCAGTACACATATACATATATGTGTAAAGGATATATAAAACAGACACTGTATAAGACAATGCTAACATTATGTGAATGGACTCTGGTATGTTTTCTATTCCATTTTTTTTTTGATTATTACATTTAAAAAATACTGACCCTGAACCACAAAGTGGATTGATGTGTCATGACCCACAATTTGAAAATCATTATTCTGATCGTACAAAAACACTAGTTGGTAAATAAAGTGAAGATGAAGTATATGTTACCTCCCGCACCGCCTCCAAAAAGAGAGAAGGCAGGAGAGTAGGAACAATACAATAACCTGAAGTTGCTTTCATTATTTTAAGCAGAACAAAAATGCTTGGTTTTCCATTTTCAATGTGATTCACAATCTTTTGTTGCTACTAAGACAAATATTTGGCATGCTCTGTTTGTCCTAATCAGTAAAAATACTGATAAAATAAAATCAATTCCATATATTTCTTTGCTAATTCTACCATTTTCATATTAAAAATGCAGATCGTTTTAAAAATAACAATTTTAAAGATAAATTCATTAATAAAGCATCACCTTTAAACCATATATGTATATATGACACAAATTATAGGGAAAATACTTTTCCTCCAAAACAAGTTTACACTGAGTTCTGTTTATAATTCCGTCACTAAAAATGTCTTCAAAGAAAAACTCTGAGCCTGATTTCTTCTGTGCAAACTGAGACAATTCCTGGTATTTTTATGAAGAGATAACAGGTAATCATTAATAACGCTTCAGAGAGAGTTTTATCAGAAATATTTATTTCTTTATATGGTGCACTTAATAGGGTACTATTGCTATTGACATTTCAACAACATTCCAACATTGCATTTCAACATTGCATTCCAAGGAATTTAAAATCAATTCTGAGTCACCTTCTCATCAATGTCAGTTATTCAGAAATCTAGGAAAAATCATTAAATAATAATCCACAGAACTACCAATGTTTCCAACCAGTGCTCTCAGTCAATAGCACATTATTAATCATTCCCTAAATATACATCCTGTTATACTAGTACATCTATTATAATTCCAAATAGGTGCTATTTATCTTGGGAAAACTATCACAATCAAATAATATAGGGTATTTGCCTAAAAATCTAGTCTTGTTACTTTTTTTGTCATTGAATGGCCAACATTTGTGAACCTGATGCACAAAGCATTATGCATATTTCTAGTCTTTTTCATTGCTATCTAAAGTCTTCCACACAGCATATCACAAATCAAAAGTAACTAGTTATTAAGCTAAGCAATATGAAAAAGGAATGTGTTACAAAGCAAGATGTCTGTTGGGTTTTTTTTTCCTATACTTTAAATGATTATACTGTCTTAGGATAGTTTTCATTTGTATCTTTCTCAGAGACCACCTTCATACCCAGGGTTTACTGTTTTCTTTCTATAAAGATATATACAAAATATGTATCTCTGCTCTCTGGTCTCTAAACTTACATTCTTTGTTATCTCTTAGTTATGTAGAATTAGAGATGCCACTGTCTCATAAATTCTTTATATCTCTACATCCCAATCTATTCATTTTCATCTACCATTCTAGCCTCAAAAGCTTTTCTCTTAACTTTACTTTTCAATTTCATTAAAGTCCCCCCTACCCATCGTCCAAATGGACATTGCATATTATAGTCATTTCAATGCTTTTTTGCCTCTTCCCGCCATTTTCTTTAAATATTAAATATATCCTACATCTCTTGCTTCCCTTCTCAGTCACTGCACTTGTCACACTTAAGATCCTCAAAAACTTTAAACCCCAACATTATTCTTCCAATTCTTCTCCCAAGCTTCTATTACTTCTCAGTTGTAATTGGTCTAGACACTGTTGCCGAGTGGATTTTTCTATCAAGGAGCTCAAATAATTGTTTCTTTCTATTTTTGTTATGGTTTTAACTTATATTTTTATTATTAGTGAGAATGAACACTGTTATTTATTAAAAGATTACATTTTTCCAGAGGGTACTTTTCAGATTAGATTCAGAAAAAAAGAAAGATAGCAAATATTTAGCAAAATTTTAAGTGCAAGAGTCTAGGGTTCAGGTATAAAACATAAAGAGTTAGTACACAGATTTAGTCAGCCAGAGCCTATTACTACATCTTCTCACATAAAGATATTATGAGCTGATGATGGGGGTGAATTTCATGGGAAGAGAGAAGCTTCCGTCATGAGTCTTTTTTGGTGCCTTAACTTATGGGTTGAGTTGGACATAAGGATGAAAGGCATCTTACAATCCTCCTCTAAGTTTGGAGATTTGAGAGTAGGACAATTGTGTGCATCATTTTCTGGGTGAAGTCCAGAGCGATGATAAGCATCATTAGAGCAATTCCCATTGACATTATAGTATTGCATCTATAAAGTAGAAATGGTGATATAGCACAAGGGGACTTGAGGGTAAAAGCTGACATTAGTTTTGCAACAATTAGAAAATTTTATTTTTTCACATCTGAGCTAATAACTGAAAAATTGTGCCTTTGTGTTTATATTTCTTCCATCATGTCTGTATCAGTGTTAGTCACTCACTAGTTATGAGCATCTTGGACATAATAAGATCTATATAATATGCTTTTCTATTATAAGTAATGTTTCTTCTTTTTGTCCAAGATCTCATAGGTGGTTTATTTCTTGCCAAGCTGAACAGGATATACGAACCAAGCACACTAACCATGTGATACACCTGGTCAACAAAGATATGTGTTGTATCAACACAATGTATGTCATATCAACAGATAGAAAGCCAAATTCCAGCCTCTGGCACAAATTCTGCTCAGAGATGACACTGCTCTCTGTGGCCTGTACCAGGGATCTTTTGTCAAACATCTGGTTAAACAAGGTACGTCTTGCTATTCCTAGTCTACCCACCTCAATAAGCAAAGAAGAGAGCTCTGCTGGCACTGCAGCAGCAAGGCTATTTCTTGAGATTCCCCCTGGTGCGATGTTTCAGTCATAAGGATGTATGTTGGCCCAGGAGTAGATGGGAACATAGCTAGGTTTCCATCAGTCCTATGCAGCTTCCTTGGAATTCTGTCTGACTCAGAAGCTGTAAAGAACTTAAGTTCACTGTAAGACACGAATCTCAGTAGACTCTAGTCTTTGTGACAATTTTGCTAGCTATCAAGGCATATCTACATGTAGGGAGGACTACTCCCAGCTGCTTTTTTTGGCTAAAATTTCTACCCCATCACACCTGGCCTGGTTCAGAACCCAAGATGATGGGAGGTTCCTTAATGGAATCCTTTACTTAGGATACAGAGAGCCATATAACTCATGCCATTACTTGAGTTGCTAAGAAGTAGGCAGCTCTTTAGGAAGATATTATTGGAGACTGAAGTCAAATCATTTTTGTTGAAAGATTGCAAATGGCTATTTATTGTCCACTAAATTGCAAAGGCCAGTACATAGGTCTATTTGAGAAGGACTCTAGATACCTGTCCAGGTTTGCTTCTCATTATTCTCCCAGTATATTCCCAAGTCAGACTACATTCCCATCTTCTATTGCCAATTCTTTCATCCTTTCCTGACTTTCTTCATAATATGGCCTTTTCCTGAAAATGCCATCCCATTATTAAATTCTACTCCTCCTTTAGAGATCCAGCTCAGATAATATCTCTCTCATAACACCTCTCCCGAACCTTCCATATGTGTTTGTAGAATATGTACTCGAGAGAGTGGCTTGAGAATTTTATAATCCCCTAAATTCTGAGACAATATTTATAAGTAATCTTCCACATAATATTTTAATTTAAATATTATACAAATGATTTTTAATGCACAATATATAAAAGTATATTTTTTTTATTTTACCAAGGAGGAAACATTATAATCAATATTATAAATAAAAATGTAAATGATCTCTTCAGAACTTTCATACAAGAATAGAATTAGTTCAGTCAATAAGCTTACTGAGCACTTACTTTGTGCTATGTACTTTGCAGTCACTTAGAATTTAGTCATGAATAAGACAGACAACATCTTTCATGGAGTGTACATTTAAGTGGTGAAGATGAACAATAAAAACTCTGTTAAATAAAGATGTCCCAGAAAAATCTCAAAATGCCATATGTTTTAAAGACCGTCAAATGATCAAAAATGAAAATTTTGGTCAAGGGTCTAGTGTGTGTAATTTGTGCTATTTTTCTTTTCTTTTCTTTTTTTAAATTTATTTATTTATTTTGAGAGAGAGAGTGCAAGCGGGGAATGGGCAGAGTGATAGAGGGAGAAAGAGAATCCCAAGCAGGCTCCACGGGGTCAGTGCGCTGAGCCTGACATGGGGTTCGAACTCACATACTGTGAGATCATGACCTGAGCCAAGATCAAGAGTCAGAGTGGGACACTGAACTGACTGAGCCACACAGGTGCCCCAGGTGGTATTTTTCTTAATTTGCAGTATAGTCATTTTTACTTTCCTATTCTCCTGGTAGTAGATTGAGTACATTCATGACCTTGATGAATACCATTCTTTGCAGTGTGACATTGCGTCTCCTTCCTTCAAGAGATGGAGCCTATTTCCTATCTTTGAATCTGGCCTGAACTTGTGACTTTCTCTGGCTGACAGAATGTGGTAAAAATGTCAATATGTCAGTTCTGAGTCCAGGCCTGAGAGACACTGTATACTTAGATTTTCTCTCATCACCCCTTCCTAGGCTAGCCTGCCAGAGGACAAAAATCATGTGGAGGAAAGCCTAGATAATTGAGCCAAGGCCAACCTAGACTACAGCTAGCCACTCCCCTAAGACATGTGATAGAGTCAGCCAACCAGCCAACTGCCTGCCTGACCCACATCTGACTGCAGACACATGAGGAAGCTGACCAAAAGACTCAGGAACAATAATATGTGCTTATTGTTTTAAGCCACAGAATTGTGGCATGATTTGTTATACACAAACTGCTAAATAATAACACCTCCCAAATCACCAGCAACTGTAGGAGAGGGTTTCTATTTCACTCATCCTTGTTTATCTGGGTAATCCCTAGCACATTGTATTTTACATCATAGTTACTTAAATAAGCTTAATTGATTTTAGATGTTAAAGGATTTGACCATGGGTTCAATAAGATAAGAACAGCTTTTAAAAGAGCAATAGTTTTAAGTCTAAATGAAGTCAGAATTTACATTAGTTGAAGAGGCTGCTAAAGGAGGTCATGAGTGAGGATTAAATAAAGAAATGAACAGTACTCTCACTAGGAAGGCCAAATAGGTAATGGAGATGAGGAGGACCTTGCTTAAAAGGACCTCTCTCTTTTTTAAGACTTTATTTTTGAGAGCAGTTTTAGGTTCACAACAAAATGGAGGAGAATGTGCAGAAATTTCCCATATATCCCTTGCCCCCACATGACCACAGCCTCTCCCAATAGCAAGTGGTTAAGGCTCATTCTTGGTTTTGTACGTTCTATGGGCTTGGAAAAAATGTATAACATGTATTCACTATTATGGTATCATACAAAATGGTTTCATTGCCCTAAAAATCGTCTGTGCTGTGCCTATTCAGCCTTTCCTCCTCTCTACCCCACTGACAACCACTAATCTTTTTACTGTCTTCATAGTTCACCTTCTCTTGAGTGTCATATAGTTGGAATCATATTGTATGTGGCCTTTAGACTGGCTTCTGTGTCTCTCTTTACAACACGTGTCTTTGACAAAATAGTAAACCAATACTTGCAAGTCAAGTCATTTTATCAAACTATGGAGCTTGATATCTACAAAATCATCTCTTATTTATAAAAAGCATACCAACACTTCATAACTTAACTCTCTAATATGACTCAGAGTTTTAGATGTACTTTGTTAAAGTGGGTCATACATGTAAACACATATAGAAGTGAGGAAACCTGGTTTTAAGAGCATCTCTGCCTCTTGTATAATGGACTCCACAGGTGGGAACACTCTGCTGCAAAGACCATACTGTTACACAACAGGCAGCCTTGACCTACGGGTCACTACCTTCTGGGCTAACGTATGAAGCCACAGTAATTCAAAAGAAAATAGTGCAGAAGTTTGTTTCCACTAAGATCATGTATTTCTTCCTTTTCCCTACTGGCTATTCTATTTCTAGAATAGAAAATTTTTAGGAATACAAAAGTTATTCCTGATTTGCTAATGCTAGTGAGAAAAGTCAAATGCATCCTTCCCTTCCTATACTTTTGATTTTTAGAGGGACCTGGTTTACGGCAAATTTACATTAAGTTTACTTTAATAAAATAAATATAACAGTCCATTCTCTTGTTTTGGTATTAGATGTATAATTAATCAAAATGTGGATTTGGCCTTGTGAGATCTGTTGCTCATTCTAGGCAGAGATGGGGAGGGTTGAGGAAGGGGAGAGAAGGCACCAACCAGTCAGTTTTGTCTTTCACTATCTTTCTTCATTGTTTTGCTTATGAGTGAATTTCTATTTTCACATAAGGAGAATAATCACATACAACTACACAGAAACTATTCCCTAGAATTTTCTTTCCTATATTACTCTAAATTTTATTTTCTCTTTTATCTTCCATGAGTAGGCAGTCCCTCAGTGCGAGCCTCCTTCTTTATCCTACCTTTTGTAACATTCTTAGGGTGCTCTCTCTCTCTGCTTCTTCCATTTTAATCATACATTCCTTAAAATCTCTCAAGCCATATTCAAATTTTCCTAACATCTTAAAAAAAGAATAAAATAGCACTATTTCTGAATATTACACAATTCAGGCATTTTACCAGTTGGAACAAATAGTCTACCTTGCTAATCGAATGTACAGTGATATTTTCCATTTCTTTCTATTCTATTGGGAAAGTCTAAGAACATATTTTCTGCCTGGGTGAACATCTCAAATACCTTTCCAGGTTTTATCTTCAAGTTGTCAAATTCATGGTAAATTATTCGTTTCTCCATGAGATGCACACAGGATACACAGAATACCGGTTGGTCACATGATGATGACCAGTTTTCTCATAGGGTGACAAAGAAACTTTTTCCAATGAGTTATTTTAGAAGCAGGATATAAGTAAAGACAGAAAAGCTCTAATGTACACAGCCTGAAGCTTTAGGCTGTTGATCGTATGAATACATGTAATACATACGTATATATTATATATAATTTTCAGTTCAACCACATGTCAAATAAGTACTGCTATTGCAAGAGCTGCTGCCATCACCTCTGGTATTGTAGTTATATTTTTTATTGATTTAGAAAAATCATTGTAGGGCTCTTCAAAGAGAAAATTGGCATGGAGGAATATTTTCTTATTAAAAACTCTCTTCATAGAATAAATCTAAGGGTTAACCACCCACATTAACCAGAGGTATAAGTTAAAACTGACTTGAATGAATCCTTTGATAGAAACATGATGCTATTTCATTGTCTAGAGCCATCTCAGCTTTGATTTTTACTAATGGCTGATTATACCCAGCTTACACGGAATCTGAAATTCTAAGTCCAGGGTTAAAGGAAATTCAAGCAAATTCCCATGAAGCAAGTTACTAAGGAGAATATATAAATATGCCTTGAAAATGTACAAAAAACAAACTTTACACACCATACTTTATAACCGTCTGGAAAAACACCTGCCTGATTTCCTTTCTGGATGTCCAATACTACACCTGTCGACTAAAATCTGAGTGCTTTTTTGCTGCCAAGGCAGCCTCTGAGTGAATTGCTCCACTTGAGAAATTAAAACCTGTAAGAATACAGATTGGAAGGAATCATGAGATACTTCCAATTATCTGATTATATCTTAAATAATTTACTATGAGCCAGAACATATAAAATAAGTGAAACTTTTTCCACAGGAAGGAGAAAAACATAATTGAAAAGTGCCCTGGTAGTAATTTTGGTTTCCCAAATAAAAACACTGTCTGAAAATACATTAAGGACAAATAAGCAATTTTGTAGGTGTGCAGAAAGATGTGACACATTCTTTCTATTAATAAATCACAACATTTCAACATTTTGATTTAACCGTTCCTCTTTTTGCCCTTCACCAACTCTAGAATGAAGGAAATCAATAAATAAGATTACACTCAGCACCTCATACAATTTTTTACCAGTTGGGGGCACAGCTATCCAATTATGGTTTGAGATTTGCTGAACATATATTACCATTTTTTCCAATTTATTCAGAGGAAACTTTTGGAGGTTCATTTGAAAGAGGCAATCAGTAGTGCATTAATGTAAATCAGTATTGATTGTGCTATGAAATGCAGTAAGGGGTAGTGCACAAAACAGAATAGCTACCTTTTTATTTTTCATTTAATGACAGACAAATGACCTGAGGTAGAAAATTTCATTCATTTCATGAGGATCAAGAGAACAATATAAAATAACTAGTTATAAAAAAATTAAAAAGTAAAAAAAAAAATAAAGCAACTATTTATGAAAAAATCCACAATTGTCATATTCTTTTTCCAAAAATTATTTTTATCAGGTGATATTTAAAAAGTAGGGAAGTACAAACTTATGAAAATGCCAATATTTCTTATAGGATTTTTTACTCTTGTATATAAAGAAAAATTATCTTAATTTTAGAACTAATGTCTAATAATACATACATCACCAATTACAGTTTCTTCTTTCAACAAATGTTTTCTATGCATTCTGTATATGTGAGAGCATATGCTGGGATATATCAAGGGGTAAAACAGTCTAGGAACATTGGTCTTGAAGACCTTACATTTTATTTTATTATTTTTAAATTATTTTCCAGTTCTATTGAGATATAACTGACAGACATCACTGTATGAGTTTCAGGCATACAGTGTAAAAGTTTGACTTCATATATTTATATATGGTGAAATTATTACCACAATAATTCTAATTAACATCCATCATCTCATAGATTCAATTAAATAAAAAAGAAAAAGAAAAACATTCTCCTTTTAAAGAAAACCCTTAAGATTTACTCTGTTAATAACTTTCATGTATATCACATAGGGGTAGTAACTATAGTTATTGTACATTATATCCATAATACTTATTTATCTTTATTTAATGTTTAATTATTTTTGAGGGACAGTGAGAGAGAGAGAGAGAGAAAGAGAGAGAGAGAGAGAGAGAGAGCAAGCATGTATGAGCAGGGAAGGGGCACGGAGAGAGGGAGACAGAGGATCCAAAGCTGTCAGCACAGAGCTCAATGCAGGGCTTGAACTCATGAACCATAAGATCATAACCTGAGCCAAAGTCTGATGTTTAACCAACCGAGCCACCCAGGCACCCCAATACATATACTTTAGAATAAGGTATATCTTACACCTTACATTTTACCATGGGAAAATTGAGGGGGGAAGAACTTAGTAAACAATTAAATGGTTTAGTACATTAAATTGTTATGATTAAAAGGAATCATGAAGAAGGAAATCAGGGTTTCAGGGCATGGCTGATGAAGCAGCTGATTGGATTAAATAGGGTGCCCAGTGAAGACCGTACTGAGTCAGTGGAATCTGAGCAAAGATGTGAAAGATGGGTGAGAGTTAGCTAAGCAAATATCTTAGGAAAGAGCTGGAAGAAAATTCTAAATTGGGAGTATGGAAGACTCCTTCAAGTAACAGCAGGTAAGGCAGTTTGCAGAAACAGAGTCAATGGAGGATGAAGGGAAAAATGGCAGATAAGTTCAGATAATGGAGGAATTTGTAGGCCACTTCAAAGATTTTGGCTTCTACTCTGAATCAAATGGACTTAAAAAAATTCTCCTCCAAGTGTACTTTCTTTGCAGGGTTTCCAGAAGATCCATCTTAGTTCTCCTCCTATGTCATTAGCTGACTCTGCAGAGCAGTGGTCTGATCTGACTTACATAGAAGGATTGCTCTGGCTCCTATGTTGAGAACAGACTCCAAGGAAAGAGTGGTAGAAGCAGTTGATGTATGGATCTATACTTTGGGAGAGAAGCTCAGAATGGAGGTATCAACTGGAGAGTCATCAGCATATGTAGGATGAAACTGGATGTGGTCGGTAAGGGAGTATTTTATATGGAGAAGGGAATAAAAATAAAGTTTGAGTCCAGAGGCACCTCAACTTGAAGAGGCCCAGAGAAGAGTAGGAATCAGGGAGACAGCTAATGACAGCTAATTACACAAGGAACAGCTAATGACACAAGAGGAGAACTAAGACAGACCTTCTGGGAACCCTGCAAAGAAAGTACATCTTGGAGGAGAAATTTTTCAAGTGTGTGTGTCATGACTGACAATTGGTAAAGTCAGGTGAGTAATAAGTGATCATTGGCCTGAGTAACGTGGACATAGCTGGTGATCTCGATGGAGAAGTTTTCGTGGCATGATGAGATAGCACAGAGTAGTAGTGGGGTGCCTGTGTGGCTCAGTTGGTTTAGCATCCAACTGATCTCATGGTTTGTGAGTTTGAGCCCTGTATCCGGCTCACTGCTTTCAGCACAGAGCCTGCCTCAGATCCTCTGTTCCCCCCTCTCTCTGTCCCTCTCCTGCTTCCACTCATGCTCTCTCTCTCTCTCTCTCTCAAAAATAAGTAAAACATTAAAAAAAGTAATAGTAGCAGTAGAAATAGTCTTAAGAAGAAGAACCTAAGTCAGTGAATGTAATATGTAATTTTTAAAAGTTTATTTATTTATTTTGAGAGAGAGAGAGCAAGAGCAAGCAGGGGAGGGTCAGAGAAAGGGGGAGAGAATCCCAACCAGGCTCGGTGCTTTTAGCACGGAACCTGATGAGAGGCTCGAGCTCATCTAAGTCAGAATCAAGAGTCGGGTGCTTAAATGACTGAGCCACGCAGGCACCTCTATATGTAACTCATTTGAACAGTTTTGCTGCAAACAGAAACAAAGAGATGTAGCCATGGCTAGCATGAAAAATGGAGTCAAAAGAAGTTTGTTCGCTCTTCTGAATATGAGAAACATAACCACATCTTTATAAGCTGAGAGAACCAGTAGAGAGCAAACTAATGATGATGTAAGAGAGGAAGAGAAACACTATAGCCATGTTCTCTAGTAGGTAAGATGGTCTGAGACTTGGTAGGCAAACTTAAATGTAGCAGGTGGTGTCGACACAGCCAGATGTGGTGAATGGCCATGACTGAGCATGGAAAAGAGTTACTGAGTGCTTGGAAAATGCATCAATCCCTTTGTTTGCACAGTGCAGAACCATCCCAGAGTTGTGTTTATTTATCAATATTAGTAATTTGGTACCTGCCACTTATTAAGCCATGACCTTTAGCCAGGTCATGACCTAATCACCTGTATTTGTTTTCCAGGGATGCAAAACGAAGTACTACAAAGTGGGTGGCCTATTCTCCCACAGTTGTGAAAGCTAAAAGTCCAAAATTAAGGTGTTATAAGGGCCACGGACCCTCAAAAGACACTAACAGAGGATTCTTCCTAGCATCTGTCAGCCTCTGACAGTCCCAGGCATCCGCTGGTTTATGACAGCACAGATTTAATCTCTGCTTCTGTCTTCTCATGGATATCTTTCCTCTGTCTGTCCAAATTTCCCTTTTCATATAAGGGCACTAGTCATATTGGAACATGAGCCCACCCTACTCCAGTATGACCTCATTTTAACCAATTACATTCACAATGACCTATTTCCAATAAAGTCACTTTCAGAGGTACAGGGAGGTGGGTAAGGCTTCAATATGTCTTTTTGAGGGACATTATTTGATCCATAACATCATCTAAGCTCAGTTTCCTCTTCTATAAAAATGGCAAAATACTATCTGTTTCACGAGGTTTAAATGGGGATTAAATATGCGGTGTACTGATTAAGAGTTCAGGTTCATAAATCAAAATATCTCTATTACTTTCAAATTGGAATTGGGAAAATTATTAAACCTCTTCAAACCTTAATTTTTCATCTGGAAAATGGAGATAATAATAGTTTCTACATAGGGCTAGCATGAGAATCAAATTTGATAATCCACACAAAATATTTAGAGACCCATGTGACACTTAGCCCTGTGCCTCGCACAATACTAATAACTCAATAAATGTAAGGATTATTATTATTATACTTCAGACTGTTCCTTTTTTATGAAATCTCTATGAATTCATAATAGTATCCATAGCTTAGAGATGAATGATAAGTCTAATAGTCAACAAACTATTTTATGAATTATCATATGCATAATTCTTTATTTCTTCTAAATGTTCACACAGCTTCCTTAGTCATAATTTATAACTACAATTGTGATTTATAATACATATATTATTTATTTATATATGCACATATATATGTATATATGTGTGTGTGTGTGTGTGTGTGTGTGTGTGTGTGTATACATATAAAATTTGGTTTGTAGATTCTGGCAGAGTTGCTAAAACCTTTGGAAATTCCTGTGATGAGAGCAATAAATGTGTCTCTTGTTATGTTAACAGTAACTTTTAGAAAGAACCTAAAGATGGGAGCTGGTTGTCAGAAGAATGAACCAGGTAATTAGAGCACTGAAATTTTCAGTCTTACACCCCTGATTTCCAGGTAGGTAAGACGGCCTGGAGGTTGAATCAATTGACTATGACCAGTGATTTAATCAAAGGAAACTATACAATGAAGCTTCCATTAAGACCCAAAGGACAGGGTTTGGGGGACTTCCAGGTTGGTGAACAAGTGGAGATGCTGAGAGTGTGGCACACCTGGAGAGGGCCTGGAAGTCTGCATAATTCCTATATATTGACCTATGCAGCTCTTCCATCTGGCTGTTCTTGAGTTATATCCCTTTATAATAAAGAGTTTCCTGGTGAGTAATATTTCCCTGAATTGTGTGAGCCACTCTAGCAAATTAATTGAATCCAAGGAGGATTTACAGCAGCTGTTCAGAAACACGGTGGCAACCTGGACTTGAGACTGGCCTCTGAAGTGGGGGACAGTCTTGCAGGAGTAGCCCTTAATCTGTGGGATCTGATACTATGTCTGGGTAGATGGTATCAGAATGAAATTGAATTGTAGGACACCCAGCTAATGTCAGAGAATTGCTTGGTATGGGAAAAACTCTTTCACACTATGTAATTGAGGCAGAATCTGAATAACCAATATTAGAATAGTTGTCGGATGCAGATGTTGGGACAAAGTATAATTTGCAGATCATCACATGGTTGTTAGGGAAAGATTTGTCATAAAGGAAAAAGAAAAGAAAGAGCAATTGCTGAAAAGAATTGGAGAAATACAGAGGGGAGTTAAAATATTTAAAGAGAAAAGTAACATGGAATAGAAGAGCATTGGGATTGCAATGGCATCAATAAACTCAGAACAATGAGAAAATGTGACAACACAAATAGACTAAGTAAAAAGGAATTAAGTCTGTATGGGAGGAGGAAACGTTATCTTTGAATATCTAAGGTTGGTATTAGCACAGACGAAGAACTCTATTTGAATTGCAATAAAATGCTAATATTTAAGAAAGGCAGGGGTTCAGGCAAGAAAGAACTACAGATTTGGGACTGGAAACCTAGGTTCTAGTCAGACTTTAGCTAGGGGTAACATTAAAAATATTGCTCAACCTGCATACAGGCCTCCTGCTATAGCATGGGTTCATTCTTTTGTTGCTGGATCCAGACATGTTTGGGTAGGAACCATGGAAACTTGGTTGCAAGATGGAGTTGGAGACCCTCAGGAAACTAGAAATAGTGGCTATAATATTGACCAGGTGCCTCTGAAAACTTTTAGTATTTTATCAGTGAATATAACCAAATTGGTACATACCATATGAACACCAGGTTTGACCTACGAGCTAGCTCAGTGAAATATAGAACCCAGGAGAGCTGGCCTAGGTGACCCTCACGGCCTTTTTCAACCTAACATTTTTTGACTCTGTGTGTGTGTGTGTGTGTGTGTGTGTGTGTGTGTGTGTGTAGGCACATGCAGATGGATATGTGTGTTACATCTTTTGATTTCTAGGTTGACTTGAATGGCAAAATCAGTAGTTCCAATTAAGTAGAAGAATCCTTTAGTAGGATTAATTGTAAGAAACAGGATATATACTTTTTCTTTTTGCAAGTAGAAAGGCTCTTCCAAAAACATCAAATCTCATAGACTTTTTCCTCTTCTGAGACATGAGGACAATGATACTACTTCTCTCTTAGCTTTACAATGATTGAATTAAACATTTCACACAACACACTTATCATATTTCCTGGCACCTAGTAAATGTTTAATACATTGTTACCTCTTCTTTTTATGTGCCCAGCACTGTGCCACACTTGGGTCTCTCTGTGGACCTGCAAAGCTTCACATTTCTTTAAACAGAGTGATCTCATTTGTCCTCATTATTGCTGCCATTTTTGAAAAACAGACACAGCTCTCCTGCATTTTGCAGTTGTGCTACATTTCTCAAAGATGAGCCCTGAAAAGTCTGGCAAAAGTAGTCAGCCCACCTCTGCTCATACTCCAGTGGGTGCCTGTGTAGCTTATGGCCATCAATTTACCATTCATATCACTCTAGTGAATTTTAAAATCAGAGATTGTGAGGTGCCTGGGTGGCTCAGTCGGTTAAGCATCTGACTTTGGCTCAGGTCATGATCTCGTGGTTCATGGGTTAGAGCCCCATGTCAGGCTCTGTGCTGGGGAGATATCTCGCTGATAGTTTGTAAAAATGATTCAGTAGAATTGTCACAGTTAGGTGGATTCCAACAATTTATTTTAAGTCAGTGATAGAAAACCTAAAAGACATCTATCTGTTGAAAAATGTTCAGAAAGTTTACTATCATTGTGAATGACTAATTGCAAGGATGGCTCCAATTCTTCTTTCCATATTCACATTTTAAAGATCGTGGATACAAAGAAGGGTGAGGTTGATTTCTCCATCCCTTCAGTGTGGGCTAGTTTTATGACTTGCTTTGACCAACGAAATGTGGTGGAAGTGACAATGTGCCAGGACTGACGGATGCCTCCAGAAACCATGCATACTTCTCTATGCTCTTCCTCTCTCTAAGCCTTGCCACTGCTATGTGACAAATGTAGGGCCCACCCTCCTGGAGGATGACACTCTCCATGTGGGAGAGGCAAGGTGCCTCAACTAACAGCTAGTCAAGCTGCAGGAACAGTCTCTTTGGAGCCCCTCGGTTGCGTGAGGTAGCCCAGGCAAGGCCAGAAGAACCACTCTCGGAGCCCTACCCAAATTACTGACTCACAGAATCATGTGCTAAACAAATGGCAATTTAAACTACCAAATGTTGAGGTTGTTATGCAGTAGCTAATTGATACAGTCATGTTAATGGTTTAAAAATAATTTGTAGGAGTCAATTCAGTCCAAGTGTAGCCTGAAATCTACTGGCCTTAATTATCTTTGCCCTTTGCCTTTGATATTGCTGAACTTTTCTCCTCCACTTAGAAATAATATTTATTGTTCCAGTGTATCACAGTGTGTCCAGTGTCTTTCAAGTTTTTATGCCTTAGAAGTCCATTGTATTGGTTAATAATATATGTTTCGTGACTTAGAGTCATCCAGTTGTGTTCTGGCCATTCTCCCAAACGGTTAATAGCACAAAGTGAAATTCACTAAGCTAAAATCAACTGCAGCATTAGGAAGGAACACTAAGTAACAAAGTAACATATAAATGCAAATTTCACATGATTAAAGACATTTTCAAGAAGGCCTATAAACAAAACTAACTGACACGTGAAAAAGAAAAGAAACAAGAAAATAGACATGCAATATGAGACACTGGTTATCTAAAAGCTCACAGGAAAGTTTTAAAGGAAAATAATGTTAGATGACTCTATTTATCTTTCCTACCGGCTTTGTTAACATTTTGAAAACAGTGCATGGTCTGATCTGAGCTCCTGTTAAGTCAAAGAAGCTTTATTTTTCTTCAAATATACCAACTAATGGATCAGTGCCATTTATGAATACAGGCTTAATTTAATAACAGCATTTTTTAACCTCTGAGAGAAGTGTAAAATGAAAAGCAAAAGCCAATACTTTTCACAGAACACCTATTTTTATTTCTAATCTTTGTATTCAATAAACCTCAATTAACAGTGTGCTGTATATGTTAACTCTAGCCTAGCTGCAAATCATGAGCTATAAAACTATAAAAAAGAAAATGAATAAAAATGTGCTATTCCATTCATTAGGTATTGACTCTTCCAGAAATTACAAATTTGGCACTGATACAATAATGTTCCAAAATTACTAGTGGAAATTTATAGAATCATGTTATAGAATTCAACTATCACATTACATTTATATGTTCTCAAAAACAAATTCTAAGTTAATTCATATTTTATTTATCTCAAAATAAATGCTTTTTAGGATATAATGACTTAGCTTCATTTTAGCTAAGACATTTTTTTCTCCCTCCTCCATTCTATTTTCTTCCTCCTGCTCTAGTAACAAGAAGTGGATATATTTTACACCTATTTTTCCATTTCATTTATTTATTTTTAATTTCTTTTAATTTTCTTAATGTTTATTTATTTTTGAGACAGAGAGTGACAGAGCATGTGCAGAGGAGGGACAGAGAGAGAGGGAGACACAGAATCTGAAGCAGGCTCCAGGCTCTGAGCTGGCAGCACAGAGCCCGACATGGGGCTCGAACTCGTCAACCGCTAGATCATGACCTGAGCCAAAGTCGACACTCAACCAACTGAGCCACCAAGGCACCCCACCTATTTTTCCATTTTAATCAGTAAGTGTACTTACAATCCTTTTAAACTCTTGTGTTTTTGCAACAGTTCTCATTATTTATCTCCCTGTATAGAAGGTACAAAATAGACCGTAAGGAAAATACACTGTCACTACGTTGGGTTTTAGATGTCTTGAGATGACATAACAGCATAGTGTAATGAGATTGGAGTGTGTGGCTAGTCCTAAGACTTGGTAAATGTGACAGACAAGATTACTTACTCAAAACAAAACAGGTCCCTTCATGCTCCCAAACCTTCCTGGGTTGTCCATGTTTAAGGTGCTTTCCTTGCTCGGAGTGCCCTCATTTGAAACTTCTGCCCCCCAAAATCCCACCCATGCTATTAAAGGCTGAAAGAAATGATAAAACTTTCTCTTCACCTTTCACCTTCATATTTCCATCAATTCCAAGTTATTCAAGCACTCAACAAATATTTCTTGCACATCAGTTTTCCAGCCACTTGTACATGGTTTTAGTGATGCAGTAGTGAACAAGATAGAGTCCAATACTCATGAAGCTTGAAATCTAGAGATTGCAAGATATATTCAATAGGATGTAACTTCCAATAAGCAGCTGCATGGATGGACCTACACAGATAAAATCACTTGTCTGGCACACTGGCTAAATAGCAAAAGCTCTACTGAAGGTGACATTGCAAGTTAGCTATTTACTAAGAGAAGATTCCTCGGATTGAAAAAAGTAATCTGAAGGAAGTTGTGGATATATGAGAGAAGGATATATTTCTTATCCTTGTAGATAGCATCCTGCCTCTATAGGTAGACAGTTATCTGCGAGGTAGGGGCCCATACCAGGCAGCTATAAACAGAATTAATTCTTTGGGCCTAGAGCTCTGTTTTTCCTATCTTGGAATAATGTCTACCATACCTGGCAAGCAAACTAGGCATTAACTCTGACCTTATTAGCCAAGACATTCATACTGAATGTGCTTTATATGTACTTTATCTCTCTATTTTTTTAATTTTTTTTTAAACATTCATTCATTTTTGAGAGACACAGAGAGACAGAGCATGGCAGGAGCCGGGGGGGGGGGGGGCAGCAGTAGAGAGAGAGAGACACAGAATCTGAAGCAGGCTCCAGACTCCGAGCTGTCAGCACAGAGTCTGACGTGGGGCTCGAATCCTAACTGACCACAAGATCATGACCTGAGCTCAAGTCGGATGCTTAACCGACTGAGCCACCCAGGCACCCCTCACTCTCTCTTTATTTTAATGTTTATTTATTTGTGACAGTGAGGGGGGGGGGGTGGAGAGAGAGAGAGAGAGAGAGAGAGAGAGAGAGAGAGGTGGAGAGAGAGGGAGAAAGAGAATCCCAAGAAGGCTCCGCACCGTCACCCCATCAGCGCAGAGCCAGCCATGGAGCTCGAACCCACAAAAGGTTAGATCATGAGCTGAGCTGCAACCAAGACCCTGATGCTTAACCAACTGAGCCACCCAGGTGCCTCTCATTGGTTCTCTCTTACAATTTAGGAAAGCCATAGAAAAGTTCTAGCTTCTCTTACTTGTGTCAAGCAGAACCAAGAGAAGGGATTTTTATCCTTTCTTGGGCCAGAAGGAAACACTATGCCCTCTGAAGTAAGTAATAAGAGAAGCAATGTCTCTACAAGGGGGAAGCTGAAACCCAGATATCCATAGATAAGGATACTTAGCAAGCTGCCACATGTGCCCAGATAGTTCACCTATCTTAGTGAAATCTTGCACATTTTGATTTTACTTTGGCCATAAAGATGACCTTCCCTTAGGAGAGGAAAACAGTTATTTAAAATGTTGCTTCCAGGGGCGCCTGGGTGGCTCAGTCAGTTAAGCGTCCAACTTCGGCTCAGGTCATGATCTCGCGGTCCATGGGTTCAAGCCCCGCGTCAGGCTCTGTGCTGACAGCTCAGAGCCTGGAGCCTGTTTCGGATTCTGTGTCTCCTTCTTTCTCTGACCCTCCCCTGTTCATGCTCTCTCTCTCTGTCTCAAAAATAAATAAATGTTAAAAAAAATTTTAAACAAATAAAATGTTGCTTCCAGTGAAAAGGATTTCCTGTTTCCACTTGGCTTAGTATGAGGCAGTCTGGGAGCAGAAAGGGGCTGCAAAGCTACATGGGGAAGCCTGCACCTAGGCAGAATATGAAACCATGTGAACCAGCCTGAGGAACTAACTTGACTATCCAGGCTGATACCAAGTCCAGTGCCTAAAACTCTGGTGTGATTTGGAGAACTACTGGTATCACAGGTTGGAATGGTGGCATGTCAGGGGGTTTTCAGTGGCAGATTTACTTAGTGTTGAACACTTGGTCACCAATTAGCCCTGATAAACCCAATAAATGGTAGAATCCTGCCCAATGGGCTAGAAGTACAGAGGATAGGATTCAGTTTCAGAGAAAGGGTTTGGCCAGAGCCCAGAAAGATATAAAGGCCTCTGCCAAAGCACCTAACATGTTATGGAACGGGAATCTAGGGTGACACCTAGATTTTGAACTGGACCAATTTCAGAAACAGAGAGATAAGAAACCCTGGAAAGATTGCATTCCAGATTTGGCTGGATATGGGGAAAAAGACCGTCTTCATCTTACAGGACTGAATGATATGTTTTCTAGTTCAATTACATTTTAGCAGTTTATTGGAGCAGGACTAAGTCTGGAGGTAGGAGATTATCACCACATGCAAAGGAATAAAAACATGGAGGCAGTTTTCCTAATGTTCTTCTTTTCTGATTCCCTGAAGCACCCTGTTTCCTTATGAAATTTATATCATTGGCACTTAGTAAAACTTTCTACTAGTCTTTTCCCTCGTTTGGACATTATAAACATCCAAGGGACAGACTGGAGTTTGTGTGGTACAGAGCACAATACCTCAGTTTAGGAAGTTCTCATTATATAAAGCAAACTACATCAGTAACGAAGTGGATTGTGTCCTTGGTAGTTTGTTTTTTGTGTTTGTTTCATTTTTGTTTTTTTGTTTTTGTTTTTTACTATTTCTTTCCAACAGAACCTGAAGTTGGACACTCTTATTACTTTACAAATTGGGCATGTTTTCAGCAATGGAGCTACCAATACATCGTCATATTTCTTATTGTCACTTAATACTCTGGACTTATTTGCCTCTGTCCTTAGGGTGCTGTCATGGACTGCTGATTTGAAAGAAAAAAAAGTGAATGCATTCAAGATCTTTGCCAGAAAAAGAAACAAAAGGAAAACATTTTATTCAGTCCTTAAATCATGGTAGCATCATTCCATAACCGTCCTCTTTCAATGCTGAAACCTTTTCAAATTTTAATCATGACCTTTTGTGCAGCTCATGACAAATTTCGGATGGTGAAAAGTAGTCAAGAAAGGAGATGAAGGAGTAAGTAGACTGTAAATACTAGCTGTTGATCAGAATTGTCTGTGCATCTGTTTTCTTTTCCTCTTAAGACAACTGTGGAGTTTTAATTTAAAACTCTTTTAATTAGTTGTAACTCTCAGTAAATCAGCTTTAAACCCAAATGGCTTCAAGGAGTCAGTTGAATGATTTAGAGTTAAAATGATCACTATTTTAAGCACAGTGCTCCTTTAATGAAAAGTTTGGTCTTTCCCATACGTTTCTTTTTAAAATCTCTGTCTCCTTGCTAGAGTACTAAAGACATGCCTTCATTGGGTAGATTAGCATTCACAGGAGGTTGTGATTTGGTAGTGCTAATGGCCCCATATCTCACATCTCACATTTCATAATCACCTAATTTCTGAGGAAAATTTAGCTGTCAATGCCTTTCTTACTATTTTATTTTCTTCTAGAAATTGTGAAATCATTGGTAAAGACAGTAGATTACAAATTAACATACATAAAGTCCTAGAGAAGGTATTTGTGCTAACCCACAGGAATTATTACACACCAGTAGCTACATTGTATGTAATACAAATCATCTTCTTCATACAACTTATTTAAATAAGGCCTATTATTATATTTAAAATGCAAATTCAGTTGTGTAAAGAAATGTACTCACCCACCTGTTTTCAAAACTCATGAGCAGCTTTATCCGAATATCCTAAGTAGAGAGAATGGTTGTACTTTACTGCAGAAGATATCCATCCAAAAATTCTCCTTGTTAACATAATATCAACTATTTAGTTAGGGATCCTACAAATATATAGTTCAGACTTTACATCAAAGAGTGCTGATGTCCAGAGACAATGGTAATATACCCTTGGAAACATCGCTTGTTAGGGCCAGCGCTGAGAACAGGACTCAGATATTCAACTGATCTGGTCTTTTATTTCACTGTATTTTATTATATTTTATTAGATTCTGTTGTATTTTTTGTTTTTGCTATTTCACCTTCACAAAACAAAAAATGTTTTTGCTTATTTAACTATATATAGAGATTTATCTTTCCTACTAATGATGAACTTTTCAAGTGCCCCCCACCCCCCATTCCCAGTTGTGGTCTTTTAGCATAGTTGCCATAGCACTGAATTCTAATTACATTTGTGGACACATAGATAATTACATCAGCAAGTCACATACTCATAGAATATGCTTGCAGATTCTGTTCTGGAGTATAGTGAATCCAAAAGGCTTATACTTACATGTGTATAAGTTGATTGTTGATGGCTTTTCTCTCAAGGTATATGATAAGTATATATATTTCATATCACACATATATTACATGATACACGATATATGTTACATTATGACATCATATCCTCTATTTGGCTCCTTCCCCTGACACAGTGCTGGAGAAGTCCTTGACCTATCTTATACTTTTATAAGCTAAAGAAGTCACATCCTGGGGCGCCTGGGTGGCTCAGTCGGTTGGGCGTCCGACTTCGGCTCAGGTCATGATCTTGCGGTCCGTGAGTTCGAGCCCCGCGTCCAGCTCTGTGCTGACAGCTCAGAGCCTGGAGCCTGTTTCAGATTCTGTGTCTCCCTCTCTCTCTGACCTTCCCCCATTCATGCTCTGTCTCTCTCTGTCTCAAAAATGAATAAACGTTAAAAAAAAAATTTAAATAAAGAAGTCACATCCCCAACCTCTTCCTCTCCATTACTCTGTTCCTTAGCCAGTCCTTACCACTTCTTACCAGTATCTAGATTCTCTAAGATCCATACTCTGTAACATTTTCTGTCCATTCAAAAATCTAAGAACCTTGCCTATAAAAAGTAAATAGTTTTTTCATAAGAGCTGGAACTGTTATAAATAATTTAATATATGTGCATGTCTTTTGAATTAGTTACTACTCTGGGATACTTAGCCAAATTCTTCAGTACACCTTTCAGTAAGATTCAAAGTATAAGAAAACGAATCAAATTAGTAAATTGTATCTATTACACTTATATCAGAGTAAGAGCTGTATGTACATTTCCTAAGAAGATAATATATTTTTTTTTATTTTTTTTTAACGTTTATTTATTTTTGAGACAGAGAGAGACAGAGCATGAGCAGGGGAGGGTCAGAGAGAGAGGGAGACACAGAATCTGAAACAGGCTCCAGACTCTGAGCTGTCAGCACAGAGCCCGACGCGGGGCTCAAACTCCCGGACCGTGAGATCATGACCTGAGCTGAAGTCGGCCGCTTAACCGACTGAGCCACCCAGGCGCCCCAGAAGATAATATTTAAATAACACATAAAATGGAACATGCAATGCTGGGCAAACCACCATGACAAATCTTTCCAGGAAATATGTCTGCTTGATGATTTAATGTTGTCAATAGAAAATAGCGACTTGACTCAGGAATTTGCAACAAACCTTCACTGACTATATGTCACGCAGAGTCTGGTACTGGAAAGGCCGTGGTGAACAGAATCCCTGAGACCTAGAATATACATAATTATAAGAGACAAAAGACAATAAGCACACAACTAAATGCCATAAGTAATTCCAGGTATTAATAAGTGCAGTGTAAAAGATAAGAAGATTAACATGCAAGAGAATGGGTGGAGTCCATTTTGGCTAGGGAAAGCCTCTTTGGATTGAGATTTGGACCATAAAAAGAAGGCAGCAATGAGGATATCTCAGGGAAGAGAGATCCAGCATACGATAGGAGAATTTTAAACCTCTGAGGCAGGAATGAGCTTGATTTGCTCCAAAGACAAAAAAGAGGCCAGCATGGCAGGTACCATTCCCAGTGATTAAGAGAGGTAGAATTAGGTTAACGAGAAAGACAAAGAACTCACAGGAAGTGGCCAGTAGGTGCACTGGAGTTATTAGCAGGGAGTGATACAATCTGATGTATGCACTGGACATATCATATCACTTGAAATGGAGGAAGATAAAAATAGAATAAAGTAGTTAAACTGTGAAGCTGTTAAGTTAATTCAGTGAAAGGAGGAAGTAATTGTGCAAGGATTATATTAGTGGAGATGGTGAGATGTAAGGGGGATTATTGGAGGACCACAGAATAACCAAAGGAAAGAATAAGATCAAGATTATTCTTAACTATTTGATCTCAGCAATTGGACGGGTGGTGACTCCATTTAATACACTTAGATTTGGCCAGAAAGAATAGATTTAGGAGGCAGCAGTTGAAAGACATAATTTAATCTTGGCCATTTTAGGGTTTAGTTACCTGTTGGATGTTCAAACAGAGACCTTGACCAGTCAGTTGGATCTATAAACCTGGAATGTGGGAGAGTGTTCTGGGTCAAAGTCATTAAGTTCAAGAGTCATCAGTGTATACACAGTATTTAAAACCATGAGTAGGGATGAGGTTACCCAAGAAAGAAGCTTAAATAGAGAAAACAAGATAACAGAGGGCAAAATTGTTGGTCATTGCAACATTTATAAATCTGAAGCAAAGAAAAGCAAAGAAAAGAGACTAATAAAGAACAGCCAGTGAGGTAGAAGGATAAGTAAGAGATTGGAGTTTCATGGAGCCTAGAGAAGAAAATGTTCCTGGCATTTAGAAGCAGTCAACCATGTCAACTGGTGTTGAAGTTCAAGTATGCTGATAATGGAAAATTGGCCATTTACTTTGGCCAGATATAGATCATTGGTAACCTTGAAGGAGGTATTTCGGTAGGGTGGTAAGAATGGGAAGTTGTTTGAAGAGGGTTAATGAGAGGTGAAAAGGTGCAATTAGCTAGTACCGAGGACTATTTTTTCGGAAATTTTGCTGGGAAGGTGAGCTCTATGCCTTCAATATAGTGCTATTTCTAGTGGTATTAAATGTTTTTTAATAAGATGATATTAAGACATATTTTGATATGGATGGAATGACCTGCTAGAGAGGAAGAAATATTGATGGGAGAAAAGCAATGCTACAGGGATTTTCTTCCAAAAGGCAAAAAGAAATAGTATCCTGAGCACAAGTGGAGAGGTAGAAGCAAGGCCACTCTTCATCACTCTAAGACAGAAGGTCAAATGTTTGGATACCAATGTTGCCCAGGTTCTGGTACTAACTGTGGGAAGACACTATACTGCTCTGACTATATCTATTTTCTCTATGAAAAGAAAAGTTAATAATTTGAGAGTGGAGGGTTAAGCAGGCAAGAACTAGATATGTAAGAAGAGAAGAGAAAGTATAAGATTGTCTTCTCATTAAGAGGGAAAGTACAGATTTCCAGCATTGATAAACTAATGAGATTATGACTAAGTGTTCTCATTCCTAATCATTTCTGCCCCAGGTGAGGAAATTCAAAAGATCAAACAAAACGAAAGAAAACAACCTCCCGTTTATAAGCAGGTACCAGCTGTGCCTCACAACTTCATGGTGGGTTGTGTCCAAACCCCTTCATATCTGTTCCCCAAGACCAACTGAACATGTCGATTCAGATGGCTTTTAAACTGTCAAGTTTCAAAATAATTCTATATATAGAGAAAGCTAAAGAGGAGCACCAATAATTGCTAAACTTTTCTTAGCATTCCCTGGGTAGAAAATACTGGGATTAGTAGATCCAAAGATCTTGATATCCTGAAACTTCTGTCCCATTTTTATTTTAACAATCCAAATAA
The DNA here is from genome assembly GCF_046562875.1 of Panthera onca. NCBI lineage: Eukaryota > Metazoa > Chordata > Mammalia > Carnivora > Felidae > Panthera > Panthera onca. The sequence goes on along the minus strand of NC_138342.1, from coordinate 148,980,620 downwards.
GCTTAGTTTAGCAATGTGAGTGTCCTCTGATTTGGCAAAACAGTAAATACTGTGTAAATTTATTAAAGAAGATAAAATGAAGACATTGGAGGCCAGATTACCATCTGACGAGAGTTGGATCAACTTCAGAAGAGAGTCTTAGACGTTCTCCAGAAGATGGATACAAAACTCTAAGTGTGCAGTAAAATCAGAAGCAATATTTCAATGTCCTCGTGAGCAAACCACAGAGCTGCCTTTAAGATCTGGGTTCCCGGATATATAACATATAAATTTTCTAGACATTGCCCTTTTGCATCCCACAGAACTCCCAGAGCCTCCTTTTGTAGATGCCAGATCAGGGATCTTTCTCTTAACTGAAGAATCAATAACATTGGCCATATTCCTCATTGTCCTTAGGGTGAGAATAACTGTGCATATGATCGGACCATAAGTAATAAGGCAGTAATTAGAGGACACCACTTTGTCATCCATGTTTTAGAATGATAAAAAAATCCATTTTACCTTTAAAACCTAACCTTGACACTGGATATTATTTCTTTAAAATATCATCACGTATAATAATATCACGATCAGTTAGTATGTTCTAATTTCCAAATAATAACTTGCATTTTGAACCGATGGAAGACAATCTATCCCTAAGTCTAAGTTTGTCTTTAAAATAGAAGAAATAAAGTGCATTCCTTTCTAAAAACCTTGAAATATTTATTTAACCCTAGTCTGGTAATAAACTAGTATGTGCACTTTACATGAAGTATAAGCTGTGACCCACATTAAGCAGTGTATGCTTTCCATGGTCTTTAAGAAGAAAAAAATCTATAAAATTACTGTAATAAGACTTTCTGAACTCAAGACAGCACAATATATAGGACCATTTTCACTGAACTCTTGACATTGGCCATAAATGCATTACTATCTCCATTTACTTCATGAAACTATCATTTACATTTCTATTATGCTTTTAGAAGATATTTGTTATGATAAATGGGCCTCTTTCCTGCTAGTTTTAAGCCAGGTATGCCAGCACTGAATTTGGACTCATATTGCTCTTCACCTTTCTCTAACTACGGAGAAATGTAAAATTTGGACCTACAACATATGCCAAATACGGTGGCTACTTAAGTTGATTTAGACTTATACATACATATGTCTCCTTTTAGATTGTAAGGCCACATAGCCCCAAAGAATGATGCTTGATTCAGTTCAGCCTTTCAGGGCAGTATGTAAGTGGGACATTGACACTTAAAGCAATAACTCTATAAGAGCTAAAGTGAGGACACTGCAGGAGGGCAGGGCAGAAAGAACATTTCTGTGAAATAATGTCTCAAATGTGACCTCTTCTGGAAAATCTTTTCCTGCTCTTGAAACCACTTATTTGACCTTTGTCATATAGTGTCATTTTCATACCTCTATTTATAGCACATTCAGCAGTATGTTGGCTCATTTCTTTCTTTCTTAAAACCATGATCCTCCAAATTTAAGAACAGGTTCCACTCATCTTTATGTTTACACGACTCAGGGCAGGGAACAATACACAGTGTGCTCTCAACAAACGCAGAATGAACAAATTAAAAAATGCCACTTGAGACATGATGATATTGTACAGAAAATAATAGCAGGTGAACACAAGATATGAATCATCCAGGAGCCAATTATAGAAATCATAACCTGCACAATATAGCATCCGCAGTTGCAAAGCAATAGGTACCCTGGAGAAGAAGAAAGGCATCTCCCCAGCTTGGTGTTTATACTTTTCTCAAGGCACAGAGGAGGATTATAAGAATTGTTGTCCTGCATTGCAAAGAATAAGACTATGAAATTGTCTCTCTACTTTCGTGACAATGAAGTTCCCTACTATTCATGATAAAGTTAGTTAGGGCCACATAGCCTGTTCTTCCACTTCTAGCTTCATATCCCAGTCTGTCATATAACGCCTCTGTTAAACCAGAAAAACTGCTGGCATTTTCCCATATTTGGCATGAGCTCCCATGACCACACTTTTACATATGCTGCAAAATCTGCCTGCAGTATTATCCCACAGTAGCCATTTCATTTAACTACCTCCTATCAGTTCATCACAAATGGGTCAGCTCAGGTCCCCTCCTGTAGAACATTTCTTGACCTTCCAGACTTACAGGGGCATTCTGAAAGTATATTTTTAGATTGTTCAGAAGAAGCATAAGTGGCTATTTAGAGCCTTGGTTTTGGTGGCAGGCAGATCTGGAGACAAGTCCTAACTTTGACACCTTAAAACTGCGTGTGACCTTCAGCATGGTACCTCTTGTGTTTATTCACTTTGTACAAAATTAAGAGGGCAATGCCTACTTCTTTGGGTTAGTTTTAGAAAATAAAAAGAGATTATGTATGTTAGACATATGCAAGTAAGGCTAAATTCCCCATATGTAACAATTCTAATCTTTAATGTATTATTGTTACTGTTATTTTGGTTTTTTTATTATGATAGGTTGTATCATACTGTATTACAATTCTGACTTACTTAATGTCTTCTACATTGAACTTGAAGATAGAGATAATGTCTTATTTCATTTTATATCCCAATGTTGAGTTCACTTGACACATGGCATGCATTCAATAAACTTTTGCTGATTTAATGAACACAGTAAAATAACATGCATGAAGCATGCATTTAGCCTTCTTTATCTCTTTTCCTAATATATGTTTTTATACCGTTAGTGACAAAAAATGTACTCTCTTCTCAGTGTATAACAAAGGAAAAAGAAAAAAAAATCATCCCATGCTTTCAAATAATTTACAATTCACTACGGAAAGAATAAGCAGCTAGATATATTTAGCTCTTAGCAAACATTATCATTTTATAAAGGTAGAGAGGAAGAAAGCAAGTACATCTAAAGAATTGCTCAACCACAAGTGTTTTAGGAAAGAAAAGGTACTTATTTCATAAGGCAATATTTCCAGGTAGATGGAAAGTCCACAGAAGAATAAAACCAGTCAGCTTTTCAGTTTTATCTACTCAACTGACCTTTTTTCCTTCAAACATGGCTTATTAATAAGCGTGAGTCTCTGCGTCTGTGTGTGTCTGTGTGTCTGCAAATGGTTTCTTAAAAGCATATTTCACTTACTTTCTCCGGCAAATGTGAAACATGAGATGGTTGAATGCATGTAGGCTTAGAATGTTCTATTTTGAGTAAATCACATGATACAATTTTTTTCTCATCTGTACTTTTTCCTTCTTTTAATTCTGTAGTTGCTAAACATAAAGTCACTATAAATCAAGATAAATCATTTAAACTATTTAGACATAGAAACCTTCTTTTAATGGGTAGCCTTAGGCATAAATGAACCAATTAAAATGAGCTCTAGCTGTGGATGTTGCTACTTCAGTAGAGAGGAACCAACAAACAGGAGGCCCTGACTTCCAGTTTCTCAAGAGGAACAAAAATTTCTACAAGGGAACTGTGCCCTAGTTACAGGCGGGGGTTTCTTTGCTTTGCATATTGCTCATTTGGGTGATGTTTTATGACTGAATCAACTTGTGGACTTTTCTGTAAATTAGTAGCCAATGGCAGAGTTACAGCTCTGACTCAATTCTCAATCTATCTATCCTGAGGTCAGACTCTAGGACATCAAGTATATCTGGACTTGGTACCAAGGATGAAGTTTGGGAAGATGGGTTGTGGGTACCCTTGCTTCATGTTTTGTTGTTTGAAGACTCTCCTAATAAACATGTTCAGAATTTAAGGACATGGAAGCTATTAAAGATTAAATATGTTGAGGATTCGGGAGGATTGGAGTGAAGTGTTTTTCCTGCTTAATTTCTCTAGATAGCTGAAAAACTATATGGAATAGCTTTTTTTTTTTTCCAATACACTTTCAGCAGGATTTTTCTATAATGGTTTGTCTTCTAGGACATACAACTCATATCATGGCACAGCAACTTTTCAAAGAATATTACAACCATAGGTACTGTTCTTAGTCTTCTTCTCCAGAAATAGCAAGGTCTGAGACATAAATATATCTGTCTTTTACAACTGTATTGCAACTTTGCAAACCGCATGCTGTAAAATAGATTTCTCAGCTTCAAAACAGACTTTCCAGCTCCAAAACAACCAATTTACAAAAAGTCATTTGCACTTCTTCAAGTTTCCAGACAGTGTGTCAGGGCCACGGCCACGGTCTTACCTCAGATAATTATTGGTAGCAACAGAGTTGGGAACAGGGGAATCATGAAGTAGCACAATAAATAGAGCACTTTTTAGACTGGTGTCAACATTTGGGCTAACAAATGGTGTTTTCTTCAGCTTGCATTCTCAGAGAATGTAGACTGTTAGATCACTTAAGAAATAAAAGATGGTTTGAACTGAGAAGTCATAAACTTCAACAGTCAGTCATCTAGAATGTTACCAATTATATGCAATCACTCAGATAAAGTGTTTCAGACTTAAAGACTTTATATAAAATAGTTCTCACATCTCTCTCTTCTTTCCCATCTCTACTACTATATCTTAATTCAGTGACTGTCTTTTACTGTTTCTTGACCCACCTACTAAACCAGTCTTCTCACTGGTTTTGTCCCTCTAAAATATGTTTTTCACATATCTGCCAAAGTGATCTATCTCCTCAAAACTGATCAGAGACTTAAATTGAAGATGTGAAATGGTAAACTCCTAGGAAGAATACATGGAATGACAGCTCCTTGAACAATGGAGGTCCTGGCAATTATTGCTTTGGATTTGACACCAGAAGCAAAGTCAGCAAAAGCAAAAATAAGCAACTGAGATTATATCAAACTAAAAAACCTTCTGCACGGCAAAAGAAACCATCAACAAAAGGGAACCATCAACAAAAGGCAGCCTTCGAAATGGGAGAAAATATCTGTGAATCAAACATTTGATAAGGTATTCATATCCAACATATATATTAAACATAAGGGAACAGAAATAAACATTTTTCCAAAGAAGACATACAAATGGCCAAGATGTACTTGAAAAGGTGTTCAATATAATCATTAGGGAAATGCAAATCTAAACCACAATGAGATATCTCCTCATATCGGATAGAGTGGTTACCATCAAAAAGACAAGAAATAACAAGTGTTGATGAGGATGTGGAGTAAAGGGAACCCTCATGCACTGCTAGTGGGGACATGAGTTGGAACAGCTACTACAGAAAACAGTACAGAGTTTAAACAAAAATTAAAATATAGAACTACCATATGATTCAACAATCCCACTTGTGGGTATACATCCAAATGAAATGAAAACAAGATCTTGAAGAGATGTTGGCCCTCTCACAATCATTGCAGCATTATTCAAAATAGCCAAGATATGAAAACAACCTGTGTCCACCAATGGATGAATGGATAAAGAAGATGTGATACAAAGAGAGATGATAGATAGATAGACAGATACAACTGAATATTATTCAGCCATGAGAAAATAGGAAATCCATTTCCCTTTGCAACAACATGGATGGGCTTTACACCTTGAAAGCATTATGCTAATTGAAGTAAGCCAGACAGAAAAGACAAATACTGCACCAGTATCACTTAATATATATGAATTTATTAATGTATATGAATCATTACTTGATTTTTCCCTCTGTACTTCACAATGTTTAAAAGCTTTCTACTTTGAACATAGCACTGCTTTACAATCAGAAAAAAAAAAGATTAACATATATAATTTTTAAAGTTAAAATAAGTAGTTCAAAAATTTAAAGTCATCAATGGATAAACATTTAATCTCAAACAGAAGTTGGCCTTTTCTATAATTAAAAAACAAATGTTCTCAGTTCTGTGCTATTAGGAAACAACAATGACAAGCCTCTGTATTTGCTTTATGTTACTGTTTTTTTTCTTCATTAAAAATAGGTAAGTTCTTTTAAAATTTTCTGCCATTAATTGAAGTAACAATTTTGCTAGTTCTTAATGGCAGAGACCACACCTATTGATATTTATGCCCCAAGTACACAGCATAGTGTTTAACTTACAGAGAAGTCTTGAAATGTATTTTGACTAACTGGATGAGCTGATTTTCTGGCTATGGTCTCTGAAGCAGGTGAGGTATCTACTGAGGTCTGACATGACTAGGACTAACATAGGATATAAAATAGTGAGATAGAGTATTTTCGATTTTTATGCTGAATTGGTGAATGTAGTAAGGGAATCTTTTGAATAGTCGAAATATTTATTGAGAAGTGTTTATAAATTTTAATTACAGATGGTTTTGGTTATTCATGTTAGTTGTGTTTTATAATGTTACCATGAACACTGAATTAGCCAATACTAAACCTTTGCTCCTAGGGGAAACACAATTTAGGTTCCTTCGAATCTCTGGTCACATTTTTTCTTTCTCTTTCTTTCTTTCTTTCTTTCTTTCTTTCTTTCTTTCCTTCTTCCTTCCTTTCTTATTTTCCTTCCTTCCTCCCTTCCTTCCTCCCTTCCTTCCTTTCTTTTTTCAACATTTGTATCAACTGATTAATACATAACTTTGCTTTGTGTGTTTGCATTTAAAGACATCTTATATATTTAATATATACTTCTTACAAATAATTAATCATATGTAGTATTTCCTTATAATAAAACACTTACTGTGAATGGTTTACTATTTTCCTGACCCTGACTTTTCAGCTTTACAACAATTCTATCCAGTACACTTATTTTTTCAAATGAATTGTCATCTCTTGAACGTACAAATTAAGCTACTTTTCCACCTTTTCCATAGCTTCTTCTTGTAGTAGAGATATTAATTTAGCACTTCCTGGGGCAGCCTCACAGAGTTCAGTGATTTTTCTTTTCCTTTGCCTGACTATATTCACTGTGATTTACTGACATTGAACCCATAGCACCATAGCACCTGACTGAAGTAAGCACATCTAACACGCATGTTTTTGCTGTAAGGTACCATACTGTCTTTCTACACTTAAAAACACTAGACAGCACTTCATCACTATGCTTGGGGGGCATTTTCATAAAAATGCAGAAGCCAGTGGCACTAGTTAGACCACGAAAAGACACTTGCTTACAGTGTGAGAGTTGAAGGCAGAAGAACAGCACCTTGTTGGACCTCAGGAGGGAGCAGAGTGACTGGAACATTTTACAGGTCTGCACCTGTGCATAGTCATATCACATAAGATGTGAAATCACAGTGATGATTTGGGGATTACAAATAAATTGTAGTGAGTAGATGAAATCAAAATATGGAATCCACAAATAATGAACAGTAACCGTATGATAGATAGTCTCTTGATTTATATAACACCAAAGTAGATGACTTGCAGTGTTTTCCTCATTCTAATTTCTTATCTGTGAAAATAGAAGCCCAAAGTCTAATAACAGTAGCTGACACTTACTATGTGCCATTGTGTCATGTTACTGAGATTCATCATCTGATTTATTCTTCACAGCAAATGTTATGAGATTATTATAATTTTACCCTCATGTCATAGGTGATAAAAAATGTTCAAAAAGGTTAAGGACATTACTCAAGACTACATAGTGAGGAAATGGTCGATCTGCATTGGAAAACATGTTCAATGACTCAGAGTAAGCACTTCCTATATTATCATGTTTTAGGAGTTTCTACTTAGAATATTGGCTATGAGGAAAATTGTCCGTAAGGGAAGAAAGGTAAGAAATTCTTTATCTATTACTTTAACTGAAATAACATTAATTCCTTATACTTTTGGGTTGTTAAAACATGACAAGATGATCCTAAACTCATTCAGAAAAATATACTAGCTACAATACCCCTGGGGCACCTGGGTGGCTCAGTTGGTTAAAGGTCCAACTTCAGTTCAGGTCATGATCTCGCAGTTCGTGAGACTGAGCCCAACATTGGGCTTTGTGCTGACAGTTCAGAGCCTGGATCCTGTTTCTGATTCTGCGTCTCCCTCTCTCTGCCTCTCCTCCGCTCTTGCTCGCTCTCTCTCTCTCTCTCCCTCAAGAACAAACATTAAAAGCAAATTTCTTTTAAATACTCCTGACAATTTTGGACGCAAATAATAAGTAGGTATTAGTTTTCTAGGACATTAAAATATAGCTTAAGGCTACATTAATGAAAACAATGTGTCATTGATTCACAAATGATACTGCAGTTTGGGAATTAACCAGTGTACATGAAGATTATGATAAAGGTAGTATTTCCAATAAGTGGAGAAAGAAAATGAATAAGCAATTTTTGGCCTGGCCTGTACCAGATGCAAAAATACATTTGAATCCCACCATCACACCCTACATAGAAATAAATTAGGATGGGACAGATATTTATTTGTTAATAAGTAAATCATAAAATACAAGAAAAAAATTGGAAACATTTTTAGATCTTAGAATGGGAAGTCATCTCTAAATATGACTCAAAGCCTCAAAGCTATTAAATATATTGACAAATTCAACAAAAAGATAAAAATTCATGCATCAATATAATTCAAATGAGAAACTGATAAAAATATTTTTAATTCATAGCATACAAAGGGCTATTTTTAATATAAAAATCCATATGAATTAGTAACAAAGGGTTCAATAACCATAATATTTTTTTAAAATATGGACATCAGACCATTCATATAAAATAAATATAATTGACTCCTACCATAAAATTATGCTCATCAAAACTCACACGAAGGAAAATGTAAACTGAAACAATTTGGTACTTCTAAAAATCTGTCTTGGTAATGATCTCATTTTGATAACATGCTTACTGAAGAGCTTGTAGGAAGCAGGGCTACCTCTAGCATTGCTGGTGGGTCTAAAAATTGACTTTTCTAGATGCTAAAGATATCATATATTAACAAAGAAAGATATGCAAAATCCATATCTTCTTGAGCCTGAAGCATCTGACAGACAAAAAAAGATCAGTATGCTTGATATATTTGATATTTGATAGTGACGGGTACAATGGAAAAAATAAATTAGGAAAAGGGATATTGACTGCTAAGAGGGGAGTGTTAATGTTTTTAAATATGGGAAAAGGGAGGCCTTACTGAGATGGTAACATTTAATGAAATTCCTGAAAGAGATGAGGGAGAAGGCCATATGGATAACAGAAGACAGTTCAAAGAAGACACAGTAAATGCAAATGCCCTGAGAACTTTATTTGGCATATCCAGAAAATATCGGGGAGGCAAGTATAGCCAGCATTGAATGAACACAGGGAAGATTATTAGGAGATATGATCAGAGAGATACCAGGAGCAGATAATGTTGTGAATCATTTTAATGACTTTGTGAAGATGAGAAAACCACTAAGGGTATTGAAAAATGGCTTACTCTACCTTTTACTTGAAAATAATCACTTTGGCCACAGAGGGTCAAGTCAGTTAATAAACTATTGTAACGATAATCCATGTGAGAGAGAACCATGGCTTAATCTAGGGAGATTGTGAGGGTGTGGAGAGTAGTGGTCCAATATCAGATGTATTTTGGAAATGAAGTTGACAGAATTCCTGAAAAATCCAAGATAGACTTAAAAGAAAGAAAGTCACCTCACTAGAGAAGATATAAAGATGGCAAATAAATATATGAAAAGATGCTTAACATCTTGTCATTGAGGAATTGCAAATGAAAACAATGAGAAACAACCATACCCTGATTATTAGAATGTCCAAGATATAGAACACGTTGTGTATCAAACACTGACAAGATCATGGAGCAACAAAGACTTTCATTTATTGCTGGTGAAGATGCAAAATGGCACAGCCATTTTAGAAAATAGTTTTGGCAATTTCTTACAAGACTAAACATGGCTTTACCCTATGATCCAGCAATTATGCTCCTTGGTATTTACTCAAAAGAGTTAAAAAACTTATGTATACACAAAAACCTGCACATGGATACTTATACTGCACATGGATAAACTGCGGTACATCTAGACAATGGACAATTATTCAGTACTAAAAAGAAACAAGCTATCAAAACATTAAAGAATGTGGAATGCATATTACCTAGAAATAACTTGAATGCATATTACTAAGTGAAAGAAGCCAATCTAAAAACACTACATATTGTATTATTCCAACTCTATGACACACACCTTCTGGAAAATGTAAAACGATGGAGACAACATAGTCAGTGATTGCCAGGAGTTAGGGAGGAAGAAGGGAGGAGTTATGAGAGCCCAGAGGGTTTTTAGGGTAGCGAAACAATTCTGTATGATATTGTAATGGTTGATACATGTCATTATACAATTACAAAACCCATGGAACATCATGTTGCATGATGTTGCAAAAACCATTGGTACAACATCAAGGGTGAAGCATAATGTAAACTATGGACTTTGGGTGATAATGATGTACCAATGTAAGGTTATCAATTGTAACAACTATACCACTGTGGTGCAGGATTTGATGGGGAGGAAGCTGTGGGTGTGTCGGGGCAAGGAATATTATGGAAACTCTCTGTACCTTCTTCTCAATTTTGGTGTGATCCTAACACTTTTCTAAAAAAAATAAAAGCCTATTAAAAATGGAAGAGAAAAGTTATAGATAAAATTATTTTTTTTAGCTTATCATTCAACCACAGGGCATATGGAATTGATTTATTGAGATAGAGAAGTCTGTAGAAGAAGAAGTTTTTGTTGTCCAATTTGTATGGTTTTTTTTGTTTGTTTCTTTGAACTGGTTTTGTTTGGTTTAGAAAAACGAAAACAGGATTCTGGGAACATTGCAAATCCAAATAGTGATGTAGGCAATTGGAAAGTCCAAGAGAGTGTTCAGGGTTGAATACAAAAATTCTGGAATCATTGAATATGCACAATATTTGGCCATGAGCTGGATGTGATTAATAAGAGAGTAGTATAAATAAAAAGAGTAGACAATCAATGACTGAGCCTTGGAGAATGCTGATAGTTAAACAGTTAGGGAGAAGAGGAAGAGCCAACAGAGGAGAGTGAGAGCTAAACAACCACTGAAATGCTAGGAATGCAAATAGAGTAAGCGTGTCTGAAATCAACTGAACCATGGGTTCCCAGGATGATGAACTAATTTGTGCCAAATGCTACTGATGGGTCAAATAAGACAAGGATAAAAATCAGCTACTAAATTTAATAATGTGGGGGTCATTGTTGACCTTGACAAGAGTCTCTATGTAGTATTGCAACTAAAGCCTAATTGAAGTGGGTTCAGAAAAAATGGAATAAGAAGACTTGAAAAATTTTACTTTGAAGGGGACAAAGAAAATGATGGAAACTGGAGGAGGAAGTGTGATTGAGAAAGCGTTTTTAAAGGAAATTACAAAATTATGGTATTGTATTGATGAGCAAGGGAAATAACAGGAAGGGATATAATAAGAAGGAAAGGACAGATTTGCAGAAAGGAAGGGATTAATCTCAGTTTGGAGCATGGATACTTATTCATAGTCATAGGAGAGAAAGTAGAGCATTTGGGCAGAGATATAGGTAGGTAGGTGGATGTGAGAGCACGCAGAATTTTTGCTGTTTCTCTTAATTTTTGCAGTGAAGTAATAAGCAAGGATATAACCTGAGGGTTAATGTAGAGAACATGAAACGGTATGGAGAAAGAAGAGAAGGTACAAAGTAGTAGTAAAAAAAATGAGGGAATGATTAGCTAATGCCAGGCAATACTAATGTCCTGTTTGAGGTTAGTGATCATGAATTTAAAATGGGACCTGTCAACATATTGTGAATTTTCCCTCTAGCCACTTTAGCTGCACTGACAGAGGTGCAGAGTAAGCAAAAGTTGGATTTAACGAGTGTTGGGGTTTTGTCAAGTGAATATATTGTTAATTGAGGATGGATGTAATGGTTGAGAGCCTATGAAAAACAAAAACTTACAATGATGGTCCAAAGAAGTTACACAGGGAAATATGGAAATTGGAATATGATTATGGAAAAGTGCTAGGATCAATGAATTCTGGTTTCAGTGGGGCCCAAGTCACCTAGAAGCAGAGGACAACAGGAAGTGAGCTAGAAGTAGGAGTTAGATGGGTGAAAGTGAAGTTATATAGGGTTTGCAGTTATAGATAATGATATGGTTTATAATATGATCATATGAGTGAGTCGCTGAGGGAGCGTGGGGGTCATGGTCACCTGGAGGGCAGATGTCAGGGAACTCAGAAACCAAGACATTAAAGGAAGTTAAAAGTTAAAAAGACTATTCTTGCACATATTGAAATTACCAGAAAATCTGGCAGTCATATTATCGAAAGCATTGTTAGTGAATCAGAAACCAAAATCTTTCAGGAAAGAAACAGGTGATTCCAGGTCCAGAGAAGATCACAATATGTAGGGATAGTAGGAAAATCCTTTGGTAATGCAGCATTCAATGTTGAGGGCTTATGTGGTGTATGGAGGGAGAATTACCAAGAAGTAGTATTTCTTGAGGATAGTGACCCAGGTTTATTTTGTGGGGGGGTTGGTTTTTGGTTTTTAACTTTTTAAATATTTATTTATTTTGAGAGAGAGAGAGAGAGAGAGAGAGAATGAGCGAGCGAGCAGGAGAGGGACAGGCAGAGAAGGAGAGAGAGAATGCCCAGCAGGTTCTGAGCTGTCAGCGCAGAGCCCAATGCAGGGCTCCATCTCACAAACTGTGTGAGATCATGACCTGAGCCAAGAGTCATACACTTAACTGACTGAGCCACCCAGGCACCCCACTGGCTTTTGTTTTTAATAAAGATTGGTGGGAAGAAGTGAGGAGGGAAGGAAGATATGCAATGCCATCCTTTCTGTCATTTCATACCTGTCATACTTCACGGCACTGAGTCTATCAGACGGAAAACAAACTGTGGTGTTTAATGAGAATCCTGGGATTTAGACCAAGGTCAACAGGCAAGAGAAGAAGGAGATACTATAAGATGACACAGAATCCTAAAACCTTGAATGAGAAATCCTGAAAAACTTAGATGAAGGTGAGGGTCAGTGTGATTTAGTGTGATCATTACATACAATCCAGAGATCTGACCCTTTAAGACTTTAAGTTTCAATAGTAAGAAAAGTATGATTAACTACTAAAAATAAGAAGAGAATGGCATTACTGGAACAGAGGGAGCTAGGGCAGATCTTTGACTAAAGGGACAAGAAGACAAATTTTGTTTGGGAAGCATAGCACAGTGTACTATTTTTTTTCTTTTTCTTTTCCTTTTGAATTGCTTTTGAATATGTTTTGGGGTAAGAGGAAAGTCCCCTCTCTAGTTTTGTCCTTATCATTTCCATTATCTTAGACCACCAATCATCACGATTACACAGTGTCATATATTCATGTTATATGACTATAAAGATTTGAGTGATAACTCCTGCCCAGTACAAAGGAAGTGCTAATCCACTGTACCTGTTTTAGAATTTACCTTGCAATTCTGCTCAGTTGTAAGCACCATGCTTTAATGACCTTGAGCAAACCTAAAAAACATTATGTTCAGCTAAAGAGACCAGACACAAATGAGAACAAACTGTGTGATGTCATCGTTATGAAATGTCAGTGTAGGCAAGAGAAGTTATACAAATGGTTATTCACAGGGAAGACGGTGTGTATTGACTGGAAAGTCACAAACAAAATATCTGGGTTGATAGAATTGCTCTGTATCTTGATTTAGGTGGTGGTCCCACGAGTGTATATGTATGTAAAATGTCTCAAAGTTGTGCAAATAATATTGGTGTAGTCTATTATATATAAAGCACTAAAAAATCATGTAAAAAACTGGGAAATAGCACAGTAGGACTAGTTTGCAAACAGACCACGTAAAATGTATCCACTTCCTATCACTCCCACCCAAGACAAATAAGTACAAAGAAACAAGGAGGGGCCTGGGGGAAATAAGCTGAAAGCTGATTATTGGGGTGAATATAACAACTCTTCAAATACTTAAACAACAATAGCAACAACAACAAACCTGTCATGAGGAGGGGAGAATAAACCTATTGTCCTTACAGGCCCTAGAATAGAAGTAAAATCAATGGGTGAAAGCCAGAAGAAAAAGATTCCAGTTCTGTCTAAGGAAGAACGTCCTAAAGATAGTAACTGTCCATGGTTAAAGTAGTTTTACATTTGAGCTTTGATTTTCAACTATTTTCTCCAGATAATTAATTACTTTGTGGAACAATTTGTTTTGGTGAAAACGAATAGAGGAGTTTCATTTTTGAAAATGGGAGATTGCAGTGGCTGAAGCCAGGTCTACACATTTGCCTGCTTCCCACCCCTGAATGACGCCTGGGGACATCAAAGAGCAAAGACATGCACTGTTGACTATAGTGTTACAGGAGGAATTTGAACATCTGATTTCTGCTTGAATTGTATGATTTTTAAAATTTACTTAATCCCATATTCTATTTGACTTTGACTTTGGCCATTTTTGTTCAAGCATTTGGTGATTGCAATGCTCTTTTTTTTGCAATAGTGCATTTGTGTTTTATAGAGTTTAAAAGATGCATTCCATTATGTTTACCTTGAAAAGAATGGACAAATTAAAATTATGCATATGATTATAGACCTACTAGTAACAGAAGGAGACAGTCACTTCCCTGAATAACCAAACACATGGCAAATTAGTAAAATGTAGATATGGAGAAAGACTGGTAGGATTATACCCCTACTGCCCCAGTTGAACAGTCTAGTGCTAAGGTGTTGAACTCAAGGTTTTCTTACACAAACCAAAAGAGGACATCTAATTTCACACATGAAAAGATAGGAGGATAATCCTCCAGTCTGGATGAAAACTTTGGTGCAGCTATAATTTATTTTTACAGTTTTTTAGTCTTTCAAAGCTCCTACTACTCTCATTTCTAGTTTCTTCTAAATAAGAATGAAAAAGGATATTTGCTAAGCTGTATCTTCATACGTTTTTCTAAGTTAAAAGAAAAACAGTATATGACACATAAAATAATGAATATGATACATTACACAAAAATAATAATTATGAATGATACACATTTGGAGACTATGCTAGGTTCTTAGAAAAATCTTTCCCCCTAAGAGATTATATGTTAGCAGTGAACAGACGCATTAGCATTATGATAGAATGGAATAGAGCTATAATGATGTCATTCAGTCCCATAGCTTTAATTACCTATTATTTGTTGATGGACCCAATTTTCTCTCAATTATAATTCTTAATCTTGAATGCATCACAGATACTAACTCTAGAACTGCAAATGCCAGAAAATTTGATCTGGATTTTTGACAGCATCATCAAGACAGCATATTTTAATTAAGCTCATGATTTTCTGTCTGCTCTTCAGGGAATCTGTTTATCTACTGCTTATTTCTTAGCTGATGAATGATGCCAGCAGACACCCAAGCCAGTCATTTAGGTACTCTGTGGGCAACTGAGAACAATCAGAGTTTTGAGCACAAGATGAATTTGAAATTAGTGCATAGATCTAACAGGGGAATCCAAGGGTTTATAAGCCAGAAGTATAGTAGAGGTAGAGACCTATCAGCAACCTATTACAATAATTGATGCGATTGTAGCAAATGTCAGGGAACAAGAGGAATTGCCTTATCCAAGGATGCAGTAATTAATTGTTACTTTCTTTTTACGAAGAAACACATGTAGAAAGTATTTACTTCATTTATAAAGTATATTTCTAAAGATGGATGGACCTTGCACAGAGAGCTCTGTTGTAACAAATACTAATGGTCAGAAGGTGAACAGAACAACAAATAATGTAGAAGACAAAATATAAAATGAAAAATAAAGACCAGGAGATGTGATGACACATAAATGAGATCAGAAATTTACAGAGAATAGTGAAATTCAATATACTAAACCACTGGTTCAACTTATGTCTTACTACTGTTGGCTCTGGTATTTCAAAAAGACCTTGTTACCAACAACCTACTTTTTTTGTGATTCCAACTATCATCACTTGATATTAAAAATATGTTTTTTGTTTTTGTTTTTGTTTTTGTTTTTGCTTTGTGTTACTTTAGGTGTTTGCTGAAAGAGGAAGGCAAATTGTTCTCCATATTATTGAGCAAGGAAGGAGAAGAGAAAGAATACAATTTATTGCCCATCAAAAAGATGTCTCTATGTTCAGGAAATCCCTAGATTTCTTGCATCTATCATTTAGTCCACATACATATATATTTATATTTATACATAATTATATTTATACATATATGTATATTAATATATGTACATATATACTTACATTTATGTTTATATGGTGATAAAATTTTTCTAATTAGGAGGTTTAAGCAGCCATTTTGTGATACAATAAAAATAGTCATTGACTACAGTGTTATCAATAGCAGATAATTGGATAAATAAGTAATTATTTTGAAGTGGTCAGCATCTTAAATTCAAAATTCTAGAAAACATTTCATTACATTACAGTTAATATTAGTGAAATTTCCAATCAGCATGCATAATAAATAGTGGGTCAAGTCATCATTGTTACAACTAAACTATATAAATGTATTTAAGGCGGATCCAGCAGCATTTTGGAAATACAGGAGCATGTAAAGTGTGATTTGAAAGCATGCCAATCCTTATTGATTCAATGGCAAGATTTAATTTTATTTTACAAATTTTGCAATCTAAATTTCAAATTATGAGCAAAAAAGAAGATAAACGAAATGCAATAACATCTGTTGTAAACAGCTACATATGTGTGTGTGTGTGTGTATACACCATATACCACATATATATATATTACATATATGTAATATATGTATATGTACATATATGTATATATATATATATAATGGTACCAGAACAGTTCTGCATGTTTCTTCATAAAGGTATTTAATTAAATATGTTTTGTAGTAGGAACCTAAGATTATAGTAGTTTAACACTAATGAGGTGAATTTTAATAACACAGCTCTAATTTTATAACTCCTCCTTGTTCTATCTGAAAAAAAGAATTCTCTCTAATTTTTTAAAGACACTGGTTTCAATATTGCCACAGCTTCAAGATACTGGTAAATGCTGACATTCAGTCATTGTAACATATAAAAAATGTGAGCTGATTAATTTAGTTGCTTGAATTTTTGTTTCTGATCATTTTTGGAATTCAGATTACAGTTGATATTATTTTCTTTTTCCTCTGAAACTTAGAAATAAACTTTGTAACTTGATTTTGGGATTTTGAGTCTTCAGGCTACTTTTTGCTATGTCAGTTTCTACATGTCATTTTCTTTTAGTCAAGGAATCATTCAATCTCCATCTCTCCCTCTTTGCTCCCCTCTCTCCCTCCCTCCCTCCTTCCTTCCCCCATCCCCTTCCTGCTCTGCCTTCTCTTTCAGACCTGCAATCATCTTCTGTGCCAGATACATCAGACAAATTCCTTTCTCAGAGTCAAGTTCTAAGAACTAGCTTCAGAAAAGGATAATTTTATTATCAGTTTCCTGTAATATTTTTTCTCCTCTCATATCACAGACCCATTTTTTCTCAATCAAATTATATTCATATTAAGTGGTTAGAAAGTCTATAAAATAAAAATTCATGACTATCAGTTTTTTCACTGATACCTTGCTTGTTTAAAAAAGATGTTTCAAGCAGTTAAATGAATGGTATGGGTTTCTGTGATAAGCAAATGCATGATCTGCATCTGACCCGTTTGTAGTATTTATGGGCAATGTTATTTAATCATACATTTAAATTTTAAAAATAGAGTGTTTTTGTCAAGTATACTTTATATTGCTCCTAACTTTTCCATCTTACTGTTGACTGAACTGTTTTCAAACTTTACAAATTTAATAGAGGATTTCTTTTGTGTTTCTCCTTCTTCGTCCTCCTTTATTTTGCTTTTCTTATCATCCTTGTCCTTCTCCTCCCCCTCTTCCCCCTCTTGCTCCTCTGTGCCCTCCTCCTCCTTCTCATTAAAGCCAAGGTAAAAACCTACACCTTAGCGTGAGTCACAATATAAAATTGTAAGTTAAACATACTTGACCAGAAGAATTTGTCCAAATGATTCTGATACAAAGACCACATGCAGTCACGATAAAACCCTGGAATATATCCAAAGAGTCAGAGCACTGCATCTGAGAGACAATGTTCTGTTTCTACCAATTCTGTAACAAATGTACTTTAGTTTTCATTTAATAATGATAATGTACTTTGGAGGGAAATTGTGCTGAATTCTGTCTCTGGTACCATACCTATATCTTCATTTCAGTTTTTCAAACTAAAATGAGGGCAGTTTCTACAGAGCCTACATTACAGAAAATTATGTTGTGAGGATAAAGGGAAGTAAAATGACCCAAATGCATTTTGAGAAAAGACAAAATGACAGACATATAGATTTTCCAGGATCAATGGAACAAATAATCCTCTAAGAGATTAGGCTGCTTTTAGCCTCCGCTTGCCTTTTGGAGGGACATATATGTGGACTGATTGTAGTGCATGTGTGAGTAGATGCTACTTTTTTAGGGGATCTGGAATAATGATAATAAATCCCATGGTATTTTATTTTATTTCTATTTTATATTTTAATTTCCCCCAACTTAAAGGAGAGCTTAAGAAAAAATAGTCATCAATCCTCTAATGCTTTTTACATTTCCATATATATTTATATACACTAATTTTAACACTTAGTTATTGGTTTTCACACACAAAAAAGATCTATTCACCTAGTATACATATTTCTTAATTCTTATTTTTACCCAAAAGATAGTCAGGATCATTATTATTATTGAATTGAAAAAAATAGAAAATAGTTTATATTTTGATATTTCAAAAGGTAATTGTATTAATAATTTGATTTCAACAATCTAAGCTAGCTGAAATCATCATCATATTATAAGTGATGTGCTTAAGGAATTTACCATAAAGCATTTGTCTGAAGGGCTTTCTCAACTTCTTTAAGCCTTTACCAAATTATGACAACAAATAGATATTGCAGGGTAAAGGGGTTCTGCTTTTTACTTTAAAAAAAAACTTTTTATTCCAGTATAGTTAATATACACTGTTATATTCATTTCAAGTATACAAGATAGCGATACAATAATCCCATATATTACTCAGTGCTCATCAAGATTATTGTATTCTTAATCCCCTTTACCTATTTCACCCATCCTCCCATCCAACTCCCTTCTGGTAACTATCATTTTGTTCTTTATAGTTAAGAGTTTGTGGGGTTTATTTTGGGGGTTGTTTTTCTCCATTTGTTTTGTTTCCTCAATTCCATGTATGAGTGAAATCATATGGTACTTGTCTTTCTCTGATGGACTTATTTCACTTAGCATTATACCCTCTAGATCCATCCATGTTTTTGCAAATGGCAAGATTTCATTCTTTTGTCTGGCTGAGTAATATTCTAGTGTGTGTGTGTGTGTGTGTGTGTGTGTGTGTACCACATCTTATCTGTCCATTCATCTGTCTATGGACACTTGGGCTGCTTCCATAATTTGGCTATTGTAAATAATGCTGCAATAAACATAAGGGTGAATATATATTTTCAAATTAGTGTTTTCATATTTTTTCGGTATATACCCAGTAGTGGAATTATTGGATAATAAGGTTTTTCTATTTTCTATTTATATGTTCTTTTTCTATTTAATTTTTTGAGGAACCTCCATACTGTTTTCCACAGTGGCTGCACAAGTTTGCATTCCTAGCAACAGTGCATGAGTTATTCTCCACATCTTTATTCTCCCCTTATTCTCCACATCTTTGCCAACATATATTGTTTTGTGCTTTTTATTTTCTTGATAAAAACTTTCATTTCCCTCTTTTCAAAAGGACATGGATTTATTGGTAGGTAATAAAATATATTTTTCTCACAAAGCGTACATAATAACTACAACATATTTCCTTTCCTCAAGAGCATTTATTTGTTAGAGTGACATCCTTCTCTTGAACTTTAAATATAGACATGATGTGCTAATACCAAGTAAAACGAACAGTAGTCTCACAGTATAAATGTACAGACACAAAAGTCCAAACATGGCTTCAACGATAAATGTAAAAGTTTACTGTCCCAATCCATTCTGGGAATTTAACCTAAGCAAATATCTCTTTTAAAATGGGTCTATAATCCCTATGGATTATCAAGACACATGAAAGCTTAATAAATTATGCCTTAGGTTCCATGATTTTAACGTTGTTGAGCATCACTTATGTGTTTGACACATAAATATCTCCCTCCTTCCTTCCTTCCTTCTTTCCTTTCTTCCTTGCCTCTTTCCTTCCTTCCTTCTTTCCTTTCTCATTTTTTCTTTCTCATTCTCTTTCTTTCTCTTTCTTCCTCCCTCCCTCCTTACTTTTTCTGTCTTTAAAACTTTGTATTTTATAAAGTTAAAATAAAATTAGTCGAAAATTATTTATCTCAAACTATGGGATGAGAATGATACATAAGTTATAATTCAGATAATTTATGCATTAATTACATACAACAGGTTATATAGAACATATAGTATTTTAATACACACTTTATTTAACCAATAGAATATGAAGTAATGTATTTAGATATAAATTTCCAAGTCATTCTTACCTAGAAATTGGCTAAGGAATATTTCTATGCTAGTCTAATTTTTCTTTTCCTTTGTCCCCTAGGTTCTCTGATTCCCCTCCAGGTCTGGGTGCCCCCTACTTTTCTCTCTTCTGCCTAGTTGCACTGGAAAGTTGTTTCTATTATTTGAATCTCTGCTGTCATTTATAGAAAAAAATCAGTCTTTAAATCAGTAATTGATCAATGTTCAACATAAGGTTGGACTCTACCCTAGCTAAATTGTTAAAGAAGCTATGCTTTCCTTCTGTACTTTATAAATGGCAGTCAGCTTGTCATGAATTGTAAACTTATTTTTTTCTTTTAATTTGCACGAACCTGAAGTTGTGTTCAGTATCTCTCTTGCTCAGATACCTTTGTGTTTTTCTGCTTCTATATTTTTCATGTTTTGCTTTCCCTTCAAATCATGATAAAGGGGTGAGGTTTTTAAATTCAACTGTTTTCCTCCTGGCAATACTTGTTAGAGACTGGATCCGAGCTGAAAGCCAGTGTCCTATGTGCTGCCATTATAGTCCTGGTGTGATATTGTTGAACATTCATCACCAAAGCAGCACAAAAATTTACTGTCTTAGTATTTTAAACACACTCTATCATCAGCTACTGTTTTATAGATGTCATTTGATATAAATATTTAACAATTAACTATGATATCATTATTATCACAATAGTTTTTTGTTAAAAAAGTATATCTCAGAGAGGCTGTCACCTTTCTAATTAAGTTACAAAAACACCCTGTATATGATACTGATAGATAAGTAAGAAGCGTTCTTGGGCCTCTTTTTTCTTCTTCCAGCTGGATATTGATGTTAGGGTTACCATGGAGGCCTGAAGATATGAGAATCTGCACCAGCCTGGCCCATGAATGACCATATAGTGCAACTTCCTACCTCCATACCCTACACCCCCTGGACTAGAACTGTCTTGGTTGTTATGTGAGAAACAAAACATCTATTATATTTGAGACATTTTTACAATTTGAGTTTATTCAATACATGAGTTAGCTCCCCCTGACTAAATAATTCCTAACAACTATAGTTTTAAAAGAAAAATAAATTCATATATTAACACCTCACAATTTGGCCATTTGTAGAATATTACATCAATGAAAAGTTGAAATGCAGGAAAGGTAGAACCATTACATTATAAAATTCTACAAGACAATCCATATTGTCAAAAATTGATGTTATGACAAGAAAGCTAATAATACATAAAAAACTCAAGATAATTGCATGTCAAATTCAATAAACAGTTGAACAGTCTTACTGTGTTTTGTACAGTCTTAGTGTTGCTGTTAGAAACCCAAAGTGTTTACTCTTACTAAGAAGTCACGTGAAGAAACTTTCTCCCACTGCTCGGTTTAACTTTGCTTTGCTTCCTATAATTACAAGAGACACTGGATAACCTTAAGTACAACTGTCCCTTCCTGTACCTAATTTATTCATTTAACAAGTGTTGCTTGATTGTCTTCTGTGTGCCCTACACTGTTATAAGCACTTTGTATACATGTTTGAGTAAAACAGGCTGAAATATCAACCCTTCTAGAGCTTATATTTCAATAGAGGAGCTAGGAGGAAAAAGCACAATGAACAAGTAAACGTGTGACTATAATACACATCATTTAAAAAATCTGAAGGAAATTGTTTGATGCTTTAAAATATTTAAGTTTACTTATGTTAGGTATTTATATCTATAAGTTATATACATAAATACAAATTTACTTTTAATTATTTTCTTATTATTTCTATACCTTAGTTTTCTTAGCTATTAAAACTTTTATATGATATTTCTAAAACAGGATAATTTTATGTGATTAAGTATCCAGTGTATTCTAGAACACAGAACCACAATAAGAAACTCACATTTACAGCTATCAATTATTGTGCATCTATGCACCAGAAGTTATTCCAGTTTATATTCATCTATTTACTTTCTAAATTTTTTTTTTAACGTTTATTTATTTTTGAGACAGAGAGAGAGAGAGAGCATGAACGAGGGAGGGTCAGAGAGAGGGAGACACAGAATCGGAAACAGGCTCCAGGCTCTGAGCTGTCAGCACAGAGCCTGATGCGGGGCTCGAACCCACGGACCGCGAGATGGTGACCTGAACCGAAGTCGGACGCTTAACTGACTGAGCCACCCAGGCGCCCCTCATCTATTTACTTTCATGTGATCTTTTTAAAAACTCTTGTGGTAAGAACTATGCTTATTTTCATTTCACAAATGAAGAAGCAAATTTAGAAGAGATAAATAATTCACTCACTGTTATACAGTGTCAGAGTCATCCTTTGAACAATAGATACAGAGATACCCTGACATTTTGAAAACCAATAAAACTTGATTATGAGATTACCTGGATTCATACACACTAAGGACTAATTGTATTTTAATCACAAATAACTACATAGGAAGTATGTATTATATTGTATAATTGCTCTATGTATTGGTTATATTACATACTAATATCAGTTATTTCTTCCCATATAAAAATATTTCACAAAGTTTTGCTGGCGAAGTTTAATATTTAATTTGCCATTTTCCCCTTCTAATCTGAGCCATTTTGGATCTTGTATACATAAGACATTCAAATTCACTATCATATTGAAGCTCATTGGGAATGCCGTGAGAAAGAATGTACAGCTAGTTCAATCTCTTGCAAATTTGCTTTGCAACCAATTACTGCCTTTGTCAAGTGGTTACATTTATACTAAATCACTTAAAAAGCTCATTATCCTTTAACTTCATGCTGTGCATACTATACCATGTGGTGCTTGTGTAGAATATACTAGACTGTGAAGTGACTACCAGTAAAGACTAGGAGTTATTGCTTCCAGCACATTTTTTTTTTTTTCATGGAGTTCACAGGATGTGCTATGATCTTGTGCTATGGACCATCCATTATCACTTCTGACCCAAAATAGGAGGTCAACATAGGCTTAAGTGATCCTCCTATCAAAACATTCATGCTATTTATTTTCCAGAAAAATATCTTGCTCATCACAAAGAGCCAGACAGTGAAAACTCAATAGACAGAGAAAATTACATGAGTTCCATCCTGTTATCTACTAAAACAGAGAGCCTGCTTTTGAACAGATAATTGTAGACAAGTAGAGACTTTCATAAATAAGTGTATAATGGCACAATATCTAAAGTTTATACTTTAATCAAGGGCATATTAAAATCCACATCTCTCAGTCACGCAAAATTGTAAACTTAAGAGCACAGCCACTGTCTTATTCTTACAAATGTCTGGAATCAGGTAAAATCACACCATAAATGCTTTCTTAAAGAAACATTCTCGAATGTTTCTGGAGTTAGTGATGACATAAACAAACAAAATCCAGAAGCAACAAAAATGTACCCTAGAAAAATAAACAAATAAACCTAAATCCAGCAGACATATATCTCAATTTGAGGTCACAGTTGATCTGGACAAAATTTTTTCCCTTAGCTACACTGCTAAGGCTTGAATGTGTAAGAAGGAGCTAGATAGACACAGAACTCCCTTTACATCCTTTGTATCATGCAGCATAACGATGTCTATTAAAACGTATATAGTTCTCATTTCTGAAATTTTAGTAATACTACGAACTCTTTTTTGTTGACTTCATAAAGTCTCAATTCAAGAGTCACTTCAGAAATTTTTACCCATAGCAGCTTAAATTCATGGAGCCATCACAGTTTTATAAAAAGTCAGCAACCTAAGCTTCAAATGACACAAAGTTTATTAAATGTTGTGAAGGTATTGCAAAATATATGATGTCTTTAAATTTAAAAAACATCTTAAACATTTAATAACTCATTTTTAAAATAACCACATTTAATCGAGCATTTCCTGTGTGCTAGGCACTGTGCATTCTGCCTCACATGCATGATCACGTTTCATCCTTACAGCAAACCTATGAGTTAAGTATTAATATCACCCAATTACACAGCCAGAAAGAGCTGGGGTGAGGACTGAGGCCCAGAGTTGCCTGATTTCAGAGCCTGGTCTTCAATCAATAGAGTATCAGATAATATATTATGATTATTTTTTTGAAAAAAAAATCCTCATTTACGTGGAATTCAGTTATCTTTGAAGAACACACATAACCACAAAGTTATTATATAAGACACACACACTCCACACACGTACGTATTTGCATGTATACAGATAACACCCTCACAAACCCTACAATATCAGCAACAAGATCCTCAAGGCAGAGAAGGACAATTGATTTCATAGAGAAACTCATGATAAGGAAACAAAAATAACAACAAAAAACTCCTATTGATGAATAATCTTATAAAAAGCTGCCACTTGTCTTTTTATTTTCAACCATTAAATTGGATACTATTATGGAAAAAAATCACTCTGAATACAAAATGCTAACGATTCCAGACAATGCTGTCAGGAATTAGAAATCATTGTCTTGTGCACATCCTAATGTTGACATAATCTTTCTCCTTTGTCATATAGATGTCTTTCTTCAACCCGTGTATCATAGTATAATGAAGACATTCGAGAATTATTGAATGAGATGTTTTATCAGTCATTATTGCCACAATAATGCTGCATAAGAAACCACTTCAAAATGCAGTGGCTTGCAATAGCAAGCATTATTCTCTGCATCGTAGATCTGTAAATTGACTGCAATTTGGATGATCCAGATGGATTTGGTCATTCATACTACCAGAAGCTGTAAGCTGGTAGGGCTTGGTTCCAAGCTGTAGGATGGGTTCATATCTACTCCAGATGTGAGTGTTTCAAAGTCTGGACCAAAGGGATTAGTTCTACCTGGTGGCATATAGTTCTCTTCGCATATAAGCAGAGTGCAGAAGCCAAGCCAATCAATGCAAGGACAATGACGTTCTCTGCTCATGTTATGTCTTCTAATATTCCATCAGCCAAAGCAAGTCACACAACTAAGTCTATCCCTACTGTAGGAGAAAAATCTATTTTTTGATAGAGAGCTAAGTAATGAATATTCAATAAGAGTGAATATTGATGAATAAGGATATAAACATAGAATACGCTTCATGTAATGCTGGCATCCTTTCAAATAGCTCTTTCCTGGAAAAACAGGGATAGCTTTACTGTTTTTCATTCTTAAATGTTAATAAAGCAACAAATAAATAAAATATAACATTTATTCCGATCTGGCAGGGTGGAAATGTTGTTAACTAGATTACTACTGTTCTCTGTTTGCCTTTCATTGTTAAAGGGATTAAGACAATTGTAAACCATACAATTTTTAGGTAGAGAGGGATTAATGATGCTCAATTAAGTGAATGCTCTGCGTCTGGAAGTTGTAGAGGTATCATAAAGCAGCACCAAGAAATACAACAGGCTGAAAAAAAATGAGTACTCGTTCACTCATTCCCAGAAATCCCTTGAAACTGACATCCTGATTCTACTCTTTTGAAGTAAAAAAGGTATATGGGTGTACATTTTTGTCTTATTGGAATAACATCTGCCTATAGAAGCGCATTGAATGTATGGCACTGAAGGGAGGTTGGGTGGCTCAGTCGATTAAGTGTCTGACTTCAGCTCATTTGTTCTCATGGTTTGTGGTTTCGAGCCCCACGTCAGACTCTGTGCTAACAACTCAGAGCCTGGAGCCTGCTTCATATTCTGTCTTCTTCTCTCTCTGCCCTTCCCCCGCTTGTGCTCTGTCTCTAAAATAAATAAACATTAAAAAAAATTCTTTTTTTTTTTTAATGTATGGCACTAGAACTTAACAGCATAGAAACGGGATGCATCTAGGGACACATCTAAGTGATCAAAGCAGTTTTAGGTCTTAGAAACTGGAGTGGAGGGTGGGATTGGGGGAGGCAGTATTACAGGAAAGACATAAAAACCAATCATATCTTGAAAGCCTAGATAATTCTTGAAGTTCTGTATGGGCAGTATGTATATGATCTAAGGACACTGAATGACAGAGATTAGGAATGAAACAAAGATCATAGACCCCAGAGGAAGAAGAATCATCTATCATAAAAAGTATATTTGGAAAAAAAAACATTTTAACTAGGGATCCATCAACAACTAAAATCTTATGGTTGAATTTTGTGCATGTTTTTCCTTGGAGAATGACAGCCACACGTGGCTTTCATTGGATACTCAGTGGGTCTCTGGAACAAATAAAAAGAACTGCTATGTTAGAAAAAAATAACTCTTTTATTAAGAAAGGGGATTGGTTCACAAAAACGTAAGAGAAGGAGAATCAGACACAATCAAAAATGACCACATTTTTAAGCACTATTTCCTAGGATTCTCACTGTTATATACTTCACATAGAAAGCCAATTATGATAAAAATTGGATTTACACAATGTTTTCCTATTGATTGCCTAGAGCTATTTTTATTCATGAAATTACAATCAGTGGCTACAAACAATTATAAGCTTATAAACCATGGTTTGAGACCTTTAAGGGGGAATATAAAAGAGAAGCTTATGAATTTTTAGGGAACAATTATCCTGTTTTCACAGAAGTCTTTAATTTCAGTGAAATAAGACAGTGATGAAAAGAAATTGAATGAGAAAAGAGACTCGTTTCTAAATTAAATGTTTCATGTCTCATGTGGTATCAGCTGCTCTTTAGACCACATTTACATTACTATAATGATCTCTACTGTTAAAGGTTTATTACCTTAATCAAAATATTCATTAGATGGAAAATGTTCATTCAAAGTTAAATCTTGTATGCACCTTTTACATATTTAAGTTCAACGTGAATTAAAATTCTCTTCATGTATACCAATAAAAATTATTAGTAAAAATAAATTTGAACTGTGCTTGGCACATATAAAATATCCTTGATTTTAGCTATTATTATGTAAACCATAGAACTTTTCTCTTAATTTACAAATGCATATACTTAAGTACATGAGAAGTGAAAAACTGAGTATAATAATAATCATGGTGTTATTTTACCTCTCCTAAAATAACATTTAATTAAAAGAAAATCTTGTTAAATTAGTTTTACATAGTTATATGACACAGAGACATACATATGTCTAGATATAAATCAGACTTCTTTGAAAAGTTAGACTCCATTTGAATCAGTTTTGAAGATTGTTACTCTTTGACAATTCAGAAATACAATTGTCTTTTTTCTGATTTTAAATCCATTCAAGCCAGAGTTGTTAGGGAGACCTACTCTAATTAAGGTCATTTCTTCACTTATTCCCAATACTGTATTATCTGAGACTCTATTATAAACATCTAAGAATCTTTTAAAATGGAAAGTTCTTTGAGCTTTTACAGAATCATATCCCTAATATATTTACAGAGCCTCATATAAATTGTGATTTAGGATTTAGGAGAGTATGGCAAAGACACAAGGATTCACAAAATATTCTATGAGTGTACTTTAACAGAATTCCTTTTGATTAGGTTTGGGCAGTCCTGGGTAATGAACCAAGAGCATTTAACACAGAAGCCACATGGCCTTACTAAATGGTAGAGTTCCAGCAGTCTAGACCTCTGAGCATTATTTGGGGTAGAATCCTTAACTGGGCTATTTTGGGCATGTGATATATTAGAGTTATATATTTCTCAAGTAATATGCTAATGAGGTTTGGAGACTAATTGTATAACTAGTACTGAAACTAGTTATAGAAATAAAGTAATAAACTAACAAAATTTCTCAGCAACACTGCATTGTCTTAGCAACTGGGCCACAGGTTGTGAATAAATTGCTTTTGGATTCTGCAAAGTTGGTGAGCCATGTGATCCAACAGCACAATATCTGGTCCAACTTGTCTGTAATGACTTTGAAGGTAGAATGTTCATTTCTTGGGGAAGAGGCTAGAAACAGAACCTTAGTATGTAAAAGTTGTTACTGATAACTCTTTTCAAGGTATTGTAAGAAAGAATTGGATAGCCAACAAGACTAAAGGAAAGGAAGGGTGCTTGGGTGGCTCAATCAGTTAAGCGTCCAACTCCGGCTCAGGTCATGGCCTCATGGTTTGTGAGTTTGAGCCCCATGTCAGGCTCTGTGCTGACAGCTCAGATCCTGGAGCCTGCTTCAGATTCTGTGTCTCCCTCTCTCTGCCCCTCTCCAGCTCACTATCTCTCTCTCTCTGTTTCTCTCTCTCAAAAATAAATAAACATTAAAAAAAAAGACTAAAGGAAAGGAAACATAAAATCAGAAATTTGGGACCTTGCAAAGTTGGAAAAGAGAAGATTTTATGGAAATAAATAAAGGAAACATTACTTAAAATGAGCCAGGAAGCCCTGATGGGGAACTTTCACGCACACACCACTCCTGTAGTCTGTATAACCAGCAGGAAGAATGAAGGTAAGAATTATCTTGACAAGTGAGGACACTTCTCACACAGGAATTTCATCTCCTGCTTTTAAGAAGAAGGAAGCTCCCCGCTTGTCCTGCTACAATGCACTCACCACTGCTTGCATCCAGTGAGAAACCACCACAACCCTAAACTCTTGTTCTTCTCCAATGAACTTGTGTTTAAAACAATCCTCCTTAATCTTCTCCTAAAACCTCATAAAAGCTGACCTTCCCTTTGCATTTTCAGACCTGCCTATGGCTTGGCATAATTTTCTTGTGCCAATTTTCCTGCTATTCCCAAATAAACTTATTTTGCTAGTAAAATAACTGGCTATTTTATTTTTATGGTTGACAGTTTGAAAATTCTTCAATGCACAAAGACCCGATAATACTTTACATTGATTAGAATATTTTAAGCTAAAGGTCAGTTTTAAGGCTGTGGCACACAATTAAAAAAAAAAAAAAAGAACTCTCAATTGATTAGAGTGTCTCTGGGCAAAATCAGATTGTTTTCTTACCTAAGTCTGAGAGCTTCAGGATAGCTTCAGTTAGTGAGAGAGGTAGATTTGAAATAACCAAGAAATAAATGTTTGAGAACTTCTAGGAAAGCACTTTGGGTGTGGTTACTGGCAATTGGACGCATCTAAAATCAAATGAATTGGAAGCCTACTGAATTTCTGAGCAATTTGCTTTGCAAAGAAATCAAGAAGCGTGTCAAAAAAGGCTGTGACTATTGTTAACCTCCCATAGCCCGACTTAGGGCTGAGAATTCCAACACCAATTTGCTATGTGATCAAGGAGAATTCTAAAAGTATGAAGACTCACATAGCAGGTAGACACAGGGGCCATGATTGACAGTGGGCATAGGGCTTCATCTCAGGCAGTAAAATGAAGAGTTAATCCAAATTTTCTACCACTCCAGGGTACGGGTTTTCACAAAGTCTTCTCAGTAGAATTTCAATGTTTTTATAGATCAGTAACTAGCATATCACACGTTATCCCCCTTTCTAGTTGAGTCTGGTACATATTCAGTTCCTGTCTTGTTTCCACCATTGAATGTTGTGTGTCTGTGTGTGTGAGAGTGTGTGTATATTTCAACAGGGAGGAATATTTGTGTTCTTAAAAATTCTTAGTACTTAGTACGTCAAGAGGAACAGTACCCAAACATCATGGAGGGACTACAGTGCACGACATAAAGATCTTAAACTTTAAGCTAGGTGTGTTGGCTGGGTATTTCTTTGGCATATCTTCTTCGGAGAGGTATTAGGAGCTTTCCGTGTGTGGGAGAACAGGAGTACATGGGTATTTACGATAGAGAAACTTAGACTATGGCAGAAATGGAAAAGCTTATAAAGTTTCCTTTGGATTTTCCTACAGTCTCTAGCTTACCATGAGGGTAGGTGGGGCCAATGACTTGTCACAGAAAAATCTTTTGGAGACTTAAGACTCCCAAATGCTTAATGTAAAAGAAAATGTATTCTCTATCTCTCCTGAACTATTGCTTCATTATTCATAGACAATCTGTTGTGTTTTGGAATACGACTGCAAAGGGGGGAAGGTATTTTTCCTATTCCATGCTCTCTTTCTGCAATTATGCTTGTCAGTCTTTTATGTCGGGCAAAGAAGATGGATCTTCAGGTAGGTGTGCCTCAACTGGATATGATACCTGCATGAGAATCAAGGAAGTCCTGCAATGTTTTCTTGTTTTTAGTTACGGAATTCAATTTTCCGTAGTTTCCTAGTTTTTATAAAGCTATCACATTTTTCAAATAGTTTAGTGTGCTGCCTACATTTGAATAAACCTGCAGATCAATCTTGTGCATGAAATACAATAGAAAAGCCAAACCAAATTATCTTTCATTCTATATCAAAAGAATCCATAGTAAATATTTAAGGGGCACCTGGGTGGCTCAGTCGCTTAAGTGTCCGACTTCGGCTCAGGTTGTGATCTCACGGTTCGTGAGTTCAAGCCCCGCCTCTGAGCTAATAGCTCAGAGCCTAGAGTCTGCTTCAGATTCTGTCTCTCTCTCTTACTCTCTCTCTCTCTCTCTCTGCCCCTCCCTCATTCATACTCTCATGCTTTCTCTCTCTCAAAAATAAATGAACATTACAAAAATTCTTAATTAAAAAAAGGAATCTATAATAAATATTTAGCATCCCAAGGTCAAAATTTTTGTTGTATGGAATATATTAGGCCTAGTGGTATAAATCATTTTATAATCATATCAGTAATACATACACACATATAAATTAGAAGTATATACAATTTTGGAAATGCACTGGCACGTTTTAGATTAAGGCAATTCTGTATGCAAAATAGGGAAGATAGCATCATCTCTATTTTTTTTAATGAGAAAATTGAGGTCCAGAGATTTTAAGTGACTTTTTTAAAATAGATTTTTAAAGTTTTTAAATTTTTTAAAATGTTTATTTATTTTTGAGAGAGAGACAGACAGAGCATGAGCAGGGGAGGGGTAGAGAAACAGGGAAACACAGAATGCAAAACAGCTCCAGGCTCTGAGCTGTCAGCACAGAGCCCATCAGGGGGGCATGGGGCCCAAATTCAGGAACTGTGAGATCGTGAGCGGCTGAAGTTGGACGCTTAAACGTTTGAGCCACCCAGGTGCCCCTTAAAAGTTTTTTAAATATTTATTTATCTTAGAGAGAGAGACAGAGAGAGAGAGAGAGAGAGGGAGGGAGGGTCAGAGAGAGGGAGACAGAGGATCTGAAGTGGACTCTGCGTTCACAGTAGCGAGCCTGAGGCGGGGCTCCAACTCACCTACTCTGAGATCATGACCTGAGCTAAAGTCGGGTACTCAACCAACTGAGGCACACAGGCACCCCTACGTGACTTTCTAAAGTTAAAAAGCTTATGAATGACAAAGCCATCATTAAATCTGTATATTAGGAATACTAGTTTAGGTGCTTCTATTATATCATTATATGTTACATTGTGGTCAGGAAAAAAAGCAGAAATCTAGATGAATTTTGAGAAAAAAATTGGTATCAGAAATAATAAACATTCGAAAATATCCTGTAGATTAATTAATATTTTTGGAAAATACAGAACTTTCCTGTGATTCACTGTCCAAACAAAGAAGTTCATAAAATTCCTTCACAGCTCAGGAAAATTTATGGAGATAAAGTCTCTTTTGTGCAGGAGATGATAAAGACCCACTTTTTATATTGCTAGACAATCAAGGAAAGATGAGGGTGTAAAGATAAATGGAAAGGAGATCTTTAAAAAAAATACCAATGAAAATTTTCTGATGTGACAAACAAACCGAAGCAATTTAATGCATGTAATTCATTGAACACTTTGGAAACACTGAGCACTTTGGAAATACGGAGCACTTTTCCTTTTTAAGTAATCCATATAATCTTTATAAGGGACAGAAACGTTATTCTGGTTTCACAAATAGCAAGAAAAACTAATGCAAAGAAGACAAACTGCTCCCTTTAATGTCAGGTAGAGTTACTAGCACATTCATTTCTGGTCTGAGTAAAAGCCCTCATTCCTGTCCCTAATCTCAGTCCGTGCTGCCACGTGGAGGTACACTTGGCTGTAAAACAGCTCCACCTGTATCCCTTCTCATTTTTTTCCTGAAACCTACACAGGATATTTGTTATCCTGGCATATGCTTATGAATAATTGCTTTCAAGTAGTACACATTGCTAGACCCAATTTTTATGTTAAGTTAGAATTGCCTCCAGGGAAATGTTATAATATTAGTTGCCAGGGTGGAAAACGCAATTCAAAATCAAGATGCCACAATCAAAGGCACGGCCACATAGAGTAGGGTACAGAGTACCTACTTGCGGTAGATGTCCATAGCTGCCTAACC
Source organism: Panthera onca (assembly GCF_046562875.1). Classification (NCBI taxonomy): domain Eukaryota; kingdom Metazoa; phylum Chordata; class Mammalia; order Carnivora; family Felidae; genus Panthera; species Panthera onca. Next base: position 148,948,126 of record NC_138342.1, on the reverse strand, counting down.
AGGATCGGTTTCTTTTGTTTTTGTTTTTTTTTTTTCCTTTTCTTTAGCATAATAGAAACTTATTTGGGGTGGCGTAAACCCAGTCCCAAAGGATAAACTCTGTTAAGTCAATCAGGATTTCCCCTTGCTTTGCCAGCCTGCCTCAGGTCTGTGTTGCGATGTGACGGGTCCTGGCTAATGAGAGCTAAGTGGAAGTCTGCTGAGGTTGGGGTTGGAGAAAGTTCTGAAAAACATTTCTTTACTGATACAAGATTTGAAATGTTAGGCACTGCTGCTTTCTTCTTCATCTTCCTGCTGTGAATGTAGCTCTATTTCTAGAGCTGTAAGGGCCATTTCGTGACCTTGACAGCCAGCTAGGGAGAAGCCAAAAGAATTTAGAGATTCTAACATTATTGGTCCACTTATCTTCTAATTTTGTTACATAAACAAAAATACATCTAAGGCTATGGGGTCGATTTTCTGTTGCTTACTGACAAAAATATATATATATATTTTTTCCAAATTATGTCTCAAAAGGTTAGAACATAGTTGATTTAGAAAATTCTCAAAGAATTTTCAGCCTAATACTGAAGATTTAAGCTGATGTAACACAGACTTGTGTATTGTTGTTATTATTAATTTTACATTGTATTTCATATATGATTTCATTCAAAAAGCAAGAAAGCTTAGTCATTAAAATATTTAAAAATCTATGCTGTAGAAAACCACTGCAAAGCTCTTTATCCAAGTGTCTGTGAATATCTGGAATTCTACAAGCATATTCTTAGATCTCACTCAATCATTTCCTAATTTTAGTTAATTTTTATAGTAATGTAAAATGTATCACATCCTGAATCATTTGAATGACTTCTTTATAATGGACTGCATTTCAGAGCCTCTCTCTCTCTCTCTCTCTCTCTCTCTCTCTCTCCCTGTCTCTCTCTCTCTCTCTCTTTCCCTCTCCCTCTCTCTCTCCCTCTCTCTCTCCCTCTCTCTCTCTCTCTCTCTCTCCCTCTCTCCCATCTAATCAGTGGTGCTTTAAAATGATACATGTGACTTTTGGATCATTTCCAACCAATCCTGGTTAGGCAGCTATGGACATCTACCGCAAGTAGGTACTCTGTACCCTACTCTATGTGGCCGTGCCTTTGATTGTGGCATCTTGATTTTGAATTGCGTTTTCCACCCTGGCAACTAATATTATAACATTTCCCTGGAGGCAATTCTAACTTAACATAAAAATTGGGTCTAGCAATGTGTACTACTTGAAAGCAATTATTCATAAGCATATGCCAGGATAACAAATATCCTGTGTAGGTTTCAGGAAAAAAATGAGAAGGGATACAGGTGGAGCTGTTTTACAGCCAAGTGTACCTCCACGTGGCAGCACGGACTGAGATTAGGGACAGGAATGAGGGCTTTTACTCAGATTAGCATGTCTTAATGTCAAAATGGCATGTTTCTGCCGTTTTGCTCACAATTTACTTGAATAACTTTTCACAAAGAAAAACTTCTTATCTGAAAATATTTCTCAATTTAAAAGACAATTTCATGAAATGAGTGACACAACCCATGTAATATGGCCCTGAGGAACTGCCAGAAATCTGTGTGTGACAACTTTCAGACTGCTTAGATACTATCTTGGTAGCTACTAACTTTGCCACAGTTTATTAGTAATAGAGATGACAGAGACAATGGTAAATGTTCACCAATCCTATTGATAACATCCAATTAGTTCTAATCCTGTAACTGAGTTGTATGGATTGTAGGCAGATGAGACGCATGCCATTTCCAAGCCTAGTCCACCAAAATGCATTTTTCCCTCTTTCTTTGGGTTCTTCCATGAGTCTTCCATTATTGACATTGGGTGACTTTAAGGCCATAAGATGGTGGTGCCACTAGATGTGAGTGGCTTGAGTCTTGAGTCACCACTTGGGTCACAACTACCCAGGAATTGCCCAGCCAAAAATATATGGTCATTGAATTGTATGAGTAAGGACAAAACTTTTTGTATGTGAATCTGCTCAGAATGGAGGTTGATTTTTATAGTAACAAATTGTATTAAATATCTATTGTTGCACGCAAAGTTATCCCAAGTTAGTAGTTCAAAACAACAATTTATTACCTCCTACCTAGGTCAGTAATCTTGGAGTGGCTTAGCGAGGCAGTTCTGACTCAGAGTCTCTCATGAGGTTGGGATTGAAGGGTCATGAAGGGATGCGATCATCAGAAGCTTGCCTGGGGAAACAAGAATTCACCTCCAAGCCCACTAATATGGCTGTTGACTGTAGGCCTCAGTTCTCACCAAAGGAGCCTCAACATAGGACTTCTCCCAACATCAGAGTTGGGTACTCCCAAAGCAAATGATGACAGACAGAAGGAGAAAGAAAGAGAGAAAATAGGTACTTGTGATAGAAGCCATGGTCTGTAATATTTTTCTTTGAAGTGACGTATTGTAACTTCTACTTTATACTATGGAGCACACAGACCAATCTTGGTATAATATGGTTGGATGCCACACAAGGGAATAAATTCCAAAGGCAGGGATTACTATGGACCATTTTGAAGGCTGGCTACCTCATTGATATAAATACCAAGATTAATACTTAAAAAAAAAAAGCAGGATGATCATGGAACAAAGTAGTTCAGCTGATTTTCTATGCTTGTAACACAAATTTTTTAATGTTTTGTCACAATTTTCTCACTTGTTAGTAAAATTCATTGCCCAAAGTTTAATTTCAAGACTTTCTTTTTTAAAAAAAAACATTAATTTACTTACTTATGAAAAAGAGAGAAAGACAGGGATGGGGCATAGAGAGAGGGAGTCAGAGAAAACCTATCAGAGAGAAAACCAAGAAAACCAATGCAGGACTTGAACTAAGGAACTGTGATATCACGACCTGAGCCGAAATCAAGATTTGGACACAACCAACTGAGGGATCTCAGGTGCTCCTCCCAAAGTTTGATTTTAAAGAAGCTTGAAAATGTGGTATGGCTTTTAAGGCAATTTATAAAATTTGATCATAACTGCAAAACTGACTGAATTGACATTAGTGAATGTCTGTCTACTACATATGTAAGTTGAGCATTTCTATAAACAATCTGGCATGAAAATTAGCACATCTCATCATCTATGTTCAAACCTCTGCTCTTGTACAGAACATGTGAAAGACTATTTCACGAAAAACCTTCTTTTAGGTGGGGAAATTTAGTCTTGATTATCATTACCCAAGGGCAAACAAATGACTCATTTGGAGTTTATTGTGAAGGCCCAAACCAGATTCCAACCGCATACTAATATAGTAATTGCATTACCAGCTTCCTCTGATATTTATAAACTACTCCAACTCTGCATTAGTGGTTTATGACATCAACAATACCAGCTGATTTAATCCTGTTTTCTGCCTTTAGGAAAGAGTCATATATCATTCTCCATAATAAGAGCATACCCCATAGTGCCTATATAAATCTTCACCAATTCCTTCCTACATTAACATTCCTGTGGTTCTAATGTAACTACTTCATCAACAGATACACATTCATGTTTGCTGACTAAACACATTCATATTCACATATTAAACATGAATAATTAAATTCACAAAAAATTAAAACAGGCTTTCCTTTAATTTTAGGATGTGATAGTTCATTTACTCAGGAATTATTTGTGAATTTGCACAATCTGTGACCTTTCAAACCCCAGATCACCTCAAATGTGGCTTGCTTTCCCTAAAATAAAAAGCCACTCTTTTATTTATTTAGTTCCATAATAAATGGGATGGCTGCTGTGCCGTTATATCACAATAAAGATATTTTATTTCCTATAGACTTTGTTAATGTAAAGAGTAGGAGGGAAGATCAATATGTCATAACATCATAAAGCAACCCAGAAAATAAAGATATAAAAGGGCCAAATAAAAAAAATACAATTAACTGATGATGTTTGAGCTTCCATACATACAAAAGTAAACTTCAGAATAAGATGCATTTCTATGTTTTTGTTGTTGTTGTTTGAAATCACTTTAGGGGGCCAGACAGTTGAAGTTAAATTTCTAACATTTTTTTATTAGGAAATTATTTCACGGAATAACTCTGCAGATAATAAGAGATGGCTTTTCCAGACTTGAAGGCAGTCAGCTAATAAGGCACATTTCCTCTAATAACACCAGTGTCCCAAACTGAATCTTGCTGCAATACCCAATGCTATTGTGTCCTTCACTTCATCTAGTGATCTATAATTTTTTAAGACATATTTTAAGTGCAGTAACCAAGATTATGTGCCTGTTTTATTTTCCAAATTATTTCTATTTAGGTATTGAATAAAAAAGTTACATACTAGAGTTCTGAAGATTGGCTACAGAACAAGGTGAATACACTTAACATTACTGAAGTGCACACAAACAATGGTGAATGGTAAATTTTATATTATGTATATTTTAACACAATTGAAAAAATAAATTTATGTCTTATAGGAAAAAGGTAATAAAATAAGTTTCATGTTATGTATAAGTTCTTTAATGGTAAAAAGTAAAAAGATGTTCCTACTTAAAATATAAAATTAATTATATGGAATTATTGAATAGCCATATTGTACCCCTGAAGCTAATATAACACTGTATGCTGATGATACTGGAATTAAAATAAATTTTAAAAAATATATAAAATTAATGAATTAAGAAAATTTTTATTTTAATTTTGAAAGTTACTGCATTTTGTTTTTAGTGCATAGAAATTTATTCTTGTGAGTATTCTAAAATAATTAGGCTAATAGGTGACAGCAGAAAAATTTAGACATTTTTATCCCTTCATATTTCTGAGTCTTGTGGTCTTGTGTAAGATATCAAGTCTAAGTCTTGGTTTCTACCTATTTTATAGGGTAGGTGTGTGGATTCATCAAGATAATCTATAAAAAAGTATCTACCACAGTGCTTAGCACATGATAGATGTTTAACAAATGTGGGCTTCCTTCTTTCCAGGTAAAAATCAGACACGTCTATCCTGAATGAATAAACAGTGGGTGATAATGGCTACAGGTCAGGCTGCTGAATATTGAAAACAAATAAATTTTAAAAAGGGCCCCAGTCAATATCATGATTGCAGACTTTTAAAACTAAGCAGAGGATCCAGCTAAGCCATAGTGACTCTTTACCCCAGAAACTGTGAGATAGTAAATAATTTTTGAAGACTTTTAAAAGTCTTTCATCAATTTACCCATATCTAAAAAATTTATTGGGGCACCTGGATGGCTCAGTCAGTTGAGTGTCCGACTCTTGATTTCGGTTCAGGTCATGATCCCAGGTTGTGGGATCAAGCTCTGTGTTGGTCTCTGAGCTGACAGTGTGGAGCCTGCTTGGGATTCTCTCTCTCCCTCTCTCTGCCCCTTTCCCACTCGCACACTCTCTCAAAATAAATAAACATTAAAAAAATAAAATAAAAAAAATTATTAATCATTGTTTTAACTTTTAAATACCAACATCAGAAAATGTGTATGGATATATGGAGCATACTTTCAAATATATATATTTTTTTACTTTGTGTTTTATAACTTTTCCTAAGTAAAATATTCTTATTAGTGGTATATAATCTAAGAAGTCCTCAATTTTGATATTCAAAAAGATCAGAGGTACCCAAATTCAGAATTGCATCCCTTACAATTGTAAGTTCATTAGAGTAACATCAAATGCCAACTCATACATAATATTAGATGAAATAGGATAGAGATTAATAATGCATAGGATCCAAATATCGTTTGATGTAAGTAGCATGCAAGTATATCTGGAAAAATAAATTATACTTTTGATGATCAAGCCTAATTATTTCTATTTATTTTAAGTTCTTTGAGGCATGTATGATAATGGGAACCCTATATAAACCATACTGCATTTTGTGTAACTGTTGATCATTGTGGTTAGTAGTAGCATTTATAATAACTACTTGTTTTTTAAATGGTGTGTCTCACTTGGATTGGAACTTACAGTCATATCAAACACTGGCTTAGTATTCAACTGAAAAGTGTTACTGATTATCAGTTTTAGCTGATAATCACATATATTAAGGGTACTTACAACGGTTGTTACTTTCAAATATTATTTTCTTTTCAATTAGAGCCACCAGGATTCAAATATTTCTTCTCTATAAAATACTTCATAAGTGAAAATATATAACACCTTTTTATTTGATTTTATTTGTTAACATCCTTAAAGGGGTGTTTAATTTAAAGATTAAAAATGCTTAATAATATCAAAGCACAGAGTATAGTGCCTACTAACTGTTTTATGATGCTTGCTTTTAGAAATGCAATGTTTGGTCCTTGAAGATTTCCATTAATAAAGATAACCTGGATTACAGAAATTTTCAGTTTGGACCTACAATAAAATGATAGCTAGAGCTGAGACAATCAAGCAGAGGCCATGGACAAATGGAAGAAACAGTCAGCAGGCCACCCGAACAAGTTTCGATCCTGTCATCCCACATATGGTTTCCACTAAAGGAATAACGAGGAATATTTCCTCACCTACTAATGTTATCAATTTAATTTTAAAAACATCACTGCCTCAAATACTTTATGGTTAAACAATATGGATATCATTTAACTTTCAGGTTAAACAATATGGATATCATCTCTTAGAAGAAAAGCAGAGGGAAGGCAAATATTTTGCGTGTCTTTACACACATGTGTGTAGAAGTACTTTTATTTTGAATATGCAATGTAGAGATTTTTATGCATTTTATATGTATAAATCACACATATAAATATAAAATATTTCTAGCTGCATGCACACACATATATGTATATATATATATATTTTTATTTTGCTTACATACTAATTTTGGTTGAGAGTCATTCCGATCCCCAAAATAGGTATTTTTCATTCTCTATATATCCATACAGGATAGTATAGGTATAGGTATAAAAAATACAGACTAAGTAAACTATCATTTCTCTTACACATAGAAAATTCATAGAGAAGACAAATGACAGCACTCAAATGGATTCAGAATACACAGTTTTTGTTCTAATGGAATACATTTTTACTATTCACACATAACAATATTTTATGATAGACTTTCAAGTTCATGGTTCAATAAAAATAAGGGAGGCCAAGAAACATTCTCAAGGTGGTATTTTACCTAAATCTTCAAATGCTGTGACAAAAAAGAAGAAAAAAAACTGGCTAAAATTTATATATTAGCAGCAAGTAGAACTTCCTAACGTGGCTTCCTATATATTTTCTACAGTTTCATTGATCCTTTTGAAAACGTTTAGCAAAATAGTATATTGGCAAATTATTGCTCATAGAATGAAGACTTGATTCTATATTCTACACAGTAATCTTGAAGAAAACAATCACATTCTTAGGCTACCTGCTGCTTGTAAATTATAGGGTAGTGTAACTATTGTATAAAACTTGGCTAAACATTCAATTCCATTTTTCTTAATTGAGGCTAATTCTATGTAGAACAAAATGCAGTGTGTTTTAATGTTGGATATGGTTACTTTAGACTCTTAATAAAATTAAATACAATCATTCAGCCCACAAAGTCAATGGACCTTGAACCTGAACCATCAAATAAAGCAAATATTCCTTTTTATGTTTTGTTGTGTAGATATAATCCAAAAGTGAATTCATTATACACTGATTGATCTTCTTCCCCAATATAAAGTTCAATATCCTACAAAGAGTTATTCAAATAGAGTCTAAACAAATCAAAACGGTAAAGCACTGATATATGAAATGACAGTAATGCCCATGAAAGAAATGCTACATTTGCACATAGTAGACATTAATATAGGTTTGTGGCATTGTTGCCATAGAATCTGTCATATGCCTGAATAATTTTGCATCTTCATGAATTTTTTATCACTTAGTTTGGCTTACTTCATTGCCATGACTTCTGAATAAATGTTGTTTTCAATGTAGACCAAAGCATTAATCATTGGTCTACTGTCAATCACTTGGTTTTCATGCTCATATCTTAAATTGGAGTATTGATTTTATGACGTTCATATTGGTTAATATGATAAGTAATCATAACAATGAAAATTTAAAGGCTGATTGGAAACACAAGTATAGAGCAATGATAAAGTGTGATTATGAATACAATAGGGCCTACAAATTATATAATCAAATTATATGCATTTCAGATGACCTGGAAAGATCTTGAAAACTCCATAAATTTTGCTGTAATGGAATACAATGATAAAGATTTAACCACACAAGTCAAAAGTAAGATTCACTTATTTAAAGTGATTTTCTTCTGAAAAAGATGATACATATTAGATGATTCTGTAACTACTGGGAGGAGATAGAAATATAAACCAGGATGCTATAGATATAAAACTATTTCATATTTGTATCTCTTGTTATAAACTCTTGAAAAAAGAACAAACTTTTTTAAAATTTAAAGAATATGAAAGATAAATACTGTTAATAAGTATCGATATTTACTGTAGCAACAATTTAAGAAGTAAAATTAGGCAGGGACCATACTGTATGACAAACTGAGCTTAGTAAACTCCAAGTAGTTGACTGGCAGTCAGAAAATTAAAGATCCCCAGTTCTGCATTGGCAGTTGTAAGAATTTGGACTTCTAACTTTTTCTTCTTCTGCTTCAGTTTCTTCATCTAGGAAACTTTCTAAAGTTTCTGAGCCGTAAATTTGAAAAAAATGTTTCAGTTTTATGGTTAAAAGTTTAGAAATAGGGAGCGGGTATCTGATATTTCACTCAATTTTCTTTTCTTGTCCTCTTGAAGACAATATTTTTTTTGTGTTGCTAATGCACTAAGGGCCTTAGCTTCCAGGTTAAATGGGAAAATGAGTATGATTTAAGTTTGTACATACAAAGATCATCTATATACATGTTTTATTTAAATTTTCTAGTTAGTATGCATACACATTTTTTACAGCTTACCTCTTACAGAATATTACTGACTTAGGGGCACCTGGGTGGCTCAGTTGGTTAGGCAACCGATTTCAGTTCAGGTCATGATCTTGTAGTTTGTGACTTCGAGCCCCACGTCGGGCTCTGTGCTGACGGTCAGAGCCGGGAGTCTGCTCCCGATTCTGTGTCTCCCCCTCTCTCTGCCCTCTCGCTGGTCACACTCTGTCTCTCAATAATAAATGTTAAATGTTAAAAAAAAAAAAAAAGGAATATTACTGACTTAATCTTTAGTTCTTTAAAAAATGTGTTCCTACTAAAGTACTCATACCAATTAGCCTTCTTTTAAGCTTTGCATTTATTTATGATTTCCTTGAATTTTTTAAAGTTTATTTATTTCAAGAGAGGCAGAGACAGCTTGAGTGGGGGAGGGGCAGAAAGCGAGGGAGAAAGAGAGAATCTCAAGTAGGCTCCACAATGCCAGCGCAGAGCCTGACATAGGCTCGAACTAACAAAATTGTGAGATCATGACCTGAGCCAAAAATCAAGAGTCGGTCGCTTAACAGACTGAGCCACCCAGGTGCCCCTATGATTTCCTTTATTAAGAAAAATAATTAAAGTGTTTGGAGATCACTAAGATTGGATTTAGTTGTTGAGCGCACAGCATCTTAAAATCCAATAGCATTGATTTACAAAATACATGTGAAAGCTCTTTGAAACTTAATAAATATAACTTCTTAGTTGTAGACCCAGTACTATCTATATCTTTGGGTGGGGGCTTTTCCATTAACATTACACTAAAAATTATAAAGTGATGTACTGAATTGTTACTAAGTCTAGAAAAGTCTGCACCTTAAAGCTCAAGTTTTGAACACACAGAGAGAAAGAACACTTTGTGATTATCAATAAAATCAATAAAGAGGAAACATGAATGAGCAGTCTGGGGTATTCTGAATGTGAAGGTGTTCTGGGGCTGTCAAAATTGCGTGATGACCATCTTAAGATCAACCCAAATCACTGAATAAGCAAATCTTACAAAATCCCGTTGCGTGAGGTGGGGCTCTTTCAACACACAAGACTTAGGTATGTCCATTCTAATTGAAACAAAAAACTGTCTAGACCCAAGGATGCAAGATAACATGGAGCTGATAACATGGAGCTGCTTACATACAGCTGCTGACCATTGTTTTGTGTAACTTTCAAGAGCTTCATTTACTTGGGTAACTTCACTGCAAGGGTAGGAAATATATATCATCATCTGTATATATATATATATATATATATATATACACACACACACACATATATATATATATACATACACACACACACCCAACACACATATATAAAATATACCATCTGCATATATATATATAATATATCCATTTGGAGGATGAAATATATATCATCTGCGTATATACATAAAAATATCATCTGCATATATATATATATATATATAATATATAATATATTCATCCGGATGATATGTATATATAATATATATAATATATTCATTTGGATGATGAAATGTCAAAATTCAGTTGTCAAGAATGGCCTACCATCTAAAAGAGCTTCTTATTAAATGAGGTTTCCAGGCGCACCTGGTATAATGAAGCACAATTAAGCCTGACTAGAAGCCCTTCCAAACCATTTTGTTTTGCTCTAAAAATGTCTTTTAGTTCTTTTTAAAAATTTGCCAAAACCTAAATCAAACACCATTTTCTTAGTAATTACATGTTGAAGGATGTAATCATTGCAGCCTTCTGAAACTGAGAGACCAGTCGCTCTGCTTTGGGCATTTTTCCACAGTTGCTTTTGTTAATGTACTAATGAGCCATTGTCACAATGGAGCCAACCTGGCATTAGCACTTACAATAAATTTACTGCAAGAACACTGCTGTTTGTAATTAGCTCTTCATTACACAATCAGTCTGATTTAGAGAAACTCTCATATGATTTGCTCAGCAAATGAAGCAATATAATTACACCTCACTTCAAATCAACAAATTAGACTGCTGTTTGCAATTGGCTATATTATGTACTATTAGTGCCCGGGCAATTGCAGGCCTGTTGCTTCCTTTAACACTTAAGTAAAGTAAGTCTAATTAAAGCACTGAATATTTCTGTATATGCAAGAATAGCTACAGAATGGTCACAATTTTTATAATTAAAGAGGAAACCCAAGATTTATGTTCAGGATATTTTATACGAAGCTCAAGCCTTGGCCATTTGAGGCTCTTATGTTAGAAATGAGAGACTAAAAACAAAACAGGATGGAATGAAATATTCTTTTTGAACCAAATTATTTCCCAGCAAGGGCACATGACAATTGAGTAAGATTCAAATTAGGTTAAAGCAGAGTAATAAGTTACCCATTCAGTTGTGCATTTCTCAGTACTAGATATTTAGTATCTGCCAGCTAGTTATAATGGCTTGTGTTAGTTCCTTTTTCTCATTGGGTTTTTGACTCTGGAGCAATCTATCCACTGGTTGTAGTAATCATTGGGAGAGGTAATTGGAAGGAGTTTTAAAGATGGGTTGCCAGATTAAGCAAATAAAAATCCAAGACATCAGTTAAATTTGAATATCCTATAATTTATCTGGCAATCATGTTTTAGGTTGTTTAAAAAAATGCTCGTCTGTGTTAAACTGGGAAACTGAGAATCCAAAAAATAATTCCCCCCAAAATAATGGATTAAAAAAACCTGTCAATGAGTCTAAGAGTTTGGGTTAGGATTGGGCCTCTCCATTAACAGTATACACTTCTTTAATTGAAAGACTATGCCACTGGGGTACCTGGGTGGCTCAGTTGGTTGAGTGTCCGACTTTGGCTCAGGTCATGATCTCACAGTCTGTGAGTTCAAGCCCCGCATCGGGCTCTGTGCTGATGGCTCAGAGCCTGGAGCCTGCTTCCGATTCTGTGTCTCCCTCTCTCTCTGCCCCTTCCCTGCTCATGCTCTGTCTCTCTCTGTCTCAAAAATAAATAAAAACATTTAAAAAAAAAAAAGAAAGACTATGCCACTTCATTTCTAAATTCCAAATTTTTGACATTTAGAAGATTACCAGCAGCAATTATTGAATAACTCAATAAAGAAGAGAAGATCTCTTCCAAATAATTCCAAAGTAGATTTCTCTATCAATGCACACAGCTTTTCAAGAGTGGTGTGTGCGTATACATTTGTATGTATGTTTCCTTCCATTAATATGTTTTTTGACCTACTAAGGGATGGTGTATGTTGTGCACACTCACAAGATGTGGTTCTGTTGTAGTTTCATGAAACTACAATTGGGGTCAATTTAGGAAAAGATTTCTATATCCTTCCCAAATCCTAAATTAATTATTTTATTTTCATATTTTGTTTGGTAAGGTAGTTCTTGAAAGACTTCGAAGTCCTTAAATGTATTCAGGGAGTTCCATTCCTGGTGCATATAATCAGGTAGACTTGTATCTACCTCATCCATTGCATGGATTGTTCCTCATTCTCAAAGGGAACAATTTAAGATTAGCAGCTTATATGGCCTGCTGCTAAAACTTCAGAATCAGGGAGCATGCTGAGCTGAGACAGAAGGACCTCATTCTTTTGTTTTCTGATGCCCTTTCCTTTGAGGTGACAAGGAAGCTTGAAAGTCCATTCAGATCACAAACCCTCGACTGTGCTGCCCTGAGTCTGACACGTTCCTGAACAGATACTGTGAAATGAGCAGCGCTGTGTTTATGAACAACTTCCCAGATTTTAGCTTTATAATTTTTATTTTGAAAAGCATTGCATTATCGCATTCCTTTTTACAAATTATTTAAAGACACTGACTAACGGAGATACTACACAACATCTTAGAAAGTTAATTTAAAAAACAAGTGTCAGAATATAAATATTAGAAAATTAGGCTACAATTCAAAATGTAATGACCTGACATATTTTCTAAGAACTGCTGATCTGAGGTAATTCATTTTTCTATATAGTAAAATGTACTTTCAATGTGTCCCTCTTTCCCCTCAATCTCTACATTTCAGAACAGTATCAACAATTACCAGTCAATACCTTTAAATAATTTGTGAAAAGGAATGAAACGATGCAAAACTCTTCAAAATAAAAATTATAAAGCTGAAGTCTAGTAAGTTGTTCATTTGAACATTAGCATATGAAATCAAATGACGGGGTTCAGTCTTCCTGAATGCACTTTCTTTTGCTTTGTGGAAGATTTTGTGTTCATTTGTATTCTTACGGCACTATGCAGAAGCGATTTTTTCATAATATTAGTCAAGAAATATTTTTATAACAATTAAAAAAGAAGATCTTGTTGAAATCCTTATCTCTGGTGCCATATTATTCTCCAGTGCAACAATAATGTTTTATTGAAGAAGCTTGGTAACATTTGGAAAAATGAAATATTTCTCTTTAAAAATTATATTCCTTATTTTCCAACAATGGCAGTTAATGGCTTTGGATATTAAATTATGCTTTAAGTGTATTTCAATAGTAGAAATGATGTTACTGAAAGGTAGCAGTACCTTGACCTCATTGAGAGATATACCATATTATCTTTTTAAATGACAGGTTTCTAAATCATTCTGAACAGGGCACTGAGCCTACCTGTTGAACACAGATTCGATTTCAATAATATAAGGGAAAATCATTTAGGTAATCACAGGGACAACATCACGGTGTTAACTACGTTGCACTAAGCCAGATGAATAGCATAGAAAGCCTGAAACTTCCCAAATAGAAGAGAGGAAAAAAATGTTATCCTCCTGATATACCCATAGACTTCAATGAAACGGCACATTCTATGAAAAATTTCCTATGAATAGAAGTATCATCAAAAGCATTATTTTTTTTTTTTTTTAATTTTTTTTTTTTCAACGTATTTTATTTATTTTTGGGACAGAGAGAGACAGAGCATGAACGGGGGAGGGGCAGAGAGAGAGGGAGACACAGAATCGGAAACAGGCTCCAGGCTCCGAGCCATCAGCCCAGAGCCTGACGCGGGGCTCGAACTCACGGACCGCGAGATCGTGACCTGGCTGAAGTCGGACGCTTAACCGACTGCGCCACCCAGGCGCCCCAAAAGCATTATTATTAAACAATGTAAGTATAGTGAACAGAGAGTTTGATGTTTGGAAATTTTTGGGGGGTGAGGGGAGATTTCTGTGTCTGTTAATATGAATCAACCTCTCTCTGTCTCTTTTCCCCACCTGCCAAAGAAGGTGTACTGCTAATACTAAATAGCTTAAAAAGATTCTTCACTGGATTTTTACCTTCACAACTAAATAAAAATTTCAGCTGCACATTATTTCCATTTCCATGGGTCTTTTCCTAAAGTTTATGTGTCATATCCACAGTATAATTGAATCCAGACATAAATGTAATGAGACAACTTGCAAGAAGCATAGTTTCTGGGTCAACATGAGTTAAAAGAGTATTTGTATACTTAAATGAGCAGGCCATAAGTTTATAGAAAGACAATGAAAGAAAAATTAACTTCAAAGTTATTTTCAAAAGGGCAAAAAGCATAAAAGAGAAATAAACTATTTTCTCTAATTCAAAACATTTGCAATGGATGGGAAGTTTTACTTATTGAGAAGTATGCTTTGGGAGGTTAAAACAAAGTATGGTTTAGTTCTTATAGAAATGGCCATTGCAAAGCCAACAACTTGAAGATTAGATTCTGAACGCCATATGGAATAGTGAACTTAGCTTTATTTTCCCCTCTTTGGGAATGAAAATTGCTTTAAAAATAAAATCAATAGACAATATAGTTCACTAACTGTGGATCACAAGCAGCAAAATTATATAGAAGCCAAAATTAAGTCTCAGAAAAGGATAAATCTCTGTGATTTTCACAGTTTCGTGTGTGTATGTTTCATATGTGATTCATTGGTCATGTGATAGAAACAACACAAATGAAAGACTATGGGAGTTAATATGGAATAGAGAAATTCAAATATGAACTTTTCAAAAAGACAAGAAAATCACCCTGAGTAGAGTCACATCTGTATGTATATCTCTAACACAACAAAATATTGGATTTGCTTTCTATTTTTTCTATTTCTGCTAGACAATTTTGTCCCCGATTGTCTCATTCATCATTCATAGTGAAAATGTTTTGCATTTACGTTTCACTTCACAAAAAGAATAGCTCTCCTGTGAAATGTATGTCTGTCACTCTTACTAAAGAGAAATGCACAGTCAAGGATGTGATAGTCATGTGGATACGTCTGGTAGACAAGGTCATTAAAGGCCTGACTTCACAAGGCCACTTCTTCAGAAGCAAACATTGTCAGAATCTCTCCTGCTGGTTTCTCTCAGAATCTTTCTTCTCCAGCCTTCCTTCCGACAGTAACCTCCTCTTGCCCTTCCTATGGGTCTTGATTTCCTCATCACTGTGCCTTTGATCATTTTGCCTCTCTATTTGGAGCCTGCTACTCAGGTTGCATCTTCTAAATATCACAAGGACTCCAAGAAGGTGTCATGAGTTCTAGGTGTCCTGGAAAGCCTTTTACCTTTCAACTCTGCTTCTAGAATTTCTGTGGTGTTTATAGCCTGACATTGTGTATTTTTAAAAGATGACATAGTTCTGTTTTGTTCACTTGCGAGACCACATGTATCTTGGCCCTATCATTCTTTGGTCCCAGATGTATCATTATATAATGCTGGGGAGTCATCATTTTATCAGTCCATGTTTTGATGGCTCCATAGTAGCTCTCTGTCCATATTGACAAAATTATGGTGGCCAATTGATTTTGTAAAACTAACATTGACTTGAATTCATTCTCCTGAGAGGTTAATAGTCTTGTAATGTAAATATTATGTAAATGCCAAAGAAACTGTACCTGAACCTAGCACTTACTAATTCTACCAATACTCTCAAAAGCACCAAGACACATATATTTGTTAAACTCAAAGGAACAAATAAGTCAGATGAGTGATGACTGAGGATTCGAAATTCTAATTGGCACAACTAATATTTTTTCTAGTTTTAAAAGAGCACAAATCCTAGGACTTTTAAAATCCTGTTGTGATACTGTTTAGTCCTTATTATTTTCAGAAAAAAAGGTAATTGGCTAAATCTCCCAACTGGTTCAGTCTTATAAATCTGACAAAAAAATGGTATAGCCATTTTTTCTTCCATGAAAAAGCATGGAAGCTATCATTATGAGACAATTTAAAAAATTAGATTCTCTTATGCTAACTGTAGTATTACTTTGAATATATATGAAGTCAGAACATCCTAATATTTTCAGTATTTAGAGTTTCTTAATAGCGCAATTCATTGTGTCCATGAGAAAACAAAGAAAACAGTTGGCAATGGCAGGGCAATGGTATAAGAATCTCAAAAAATACTTCTGAAACCAAGCCCATAAATACAAATTAACATAACTATATTTCTATGCTACTGAATATACTTCTAAAAACTATTTTTAGCGATTGAATACATTTGTTGAATTGATGTACCATGGTTTATTGAACCAATCCCTTATCATTGGGTGTCAGTTTGTTTCCAATTGTCACTATTTTAGACAACACCAATATAATTTTTTATGATTTACTTTATTACAGTGAAGAATACAGAATCTTTCCCTTACTACAGTCAATTTCTTTCTTTCATCTCAACACATAACTCAAGTAATAAACAGATTGCTGAAGGCTAATCTCATTTTGAAAAGGACAGTGCCAGCCTCTAATGTATCAAATCTAATAACACTTCCCACACATTGGATGAGGATTCTCTGAACGGAATGTGAAAAAGGATCGCACTCAATTCATCATCTGCCATTTCTTTCATAAATGCCATTTAAATATTTATTCATTTTATTAATAAAAGATCAGTACCCCTGATATCTTGTTATTTTGACAACTCATTTTAACACTAGTCAGTCAGGATCACTTCTTAAGTAGACACTAATTATTTTTAATAAGCTTTAGCTCCTTTTGCTCCTGTTCTGTTCTCATAGTTTAAGAATATTTATTGCTTTTATAAATTTCTCTCCCACAAAAATTGGAATACTAACAGCAAGAAGTTGTTGTTCATGTGGAATTATTTTGTCATCATATTAGGAATATGCGGTGAAGAAATTTACAAAGTACATGCTGCTTTAGAAAAAGAACAGAAAAAATAATTAGCTGATGGGTGACATGCAGTTAGGGGAGATGATAGAGTTAAGAAAGATAAAGAACCCACAGAAGAACAAACAATCCAAAAGTAAAATGAAATAAAGTCTATATTATACTAACTATAATCTTATTTAGAAAACAAAAGGGAATAAGAAATACTTACATTTAGAACAGCCAAACACATTTTTATTCCAACTACAAATGTAGAGTTCATGTGAGGTGAATCAAATTGTTATATGCATTTGATTACTCAAAAGTTTCTTGAACTTGTAAGAAATTGGCACACGGCTCCCAGTGTTTCAACGATTATGCACTTTCACATTACAACTGCAGGGCAAAATATTACTCTATAAATCACACTTAAATTATAATAATGTTTCTATTATCTTAACCCTCTCATGGGTGTCAGGAAGACTGACTCATTTCTATTACATCTAAGGTGAAATCTAATGTGAAAAAATTAACAGTAATACACACAAAGGATTTTGTATGTTCATAGGTGCTATGGGCTGAATGTTTGTGTCTTCCCAAAATTCACATGTTGAAAACTTTAATGTCTACCCAGGGTGATGGTTTGGGGAGGTGAAGTTTGGGAGATGATTAGGTTATGAGAGCAGTGCTTTCATTAAGGGGACTAGTTTCCTGATAAAATGAGGTCTTAGAGAGCTACCTTGTCCCTTCTACCATGTAAGGACAAAACAAGAAGTCTGCAGCCTGGAAGAGGGCCCTCCTGTGGCCATCCTGGCACAGGATCTTGGACTTTCAGCATTCAGAACTGTATGAAATAAACTTCTATTGTTTATTAACCCCATTTATTAATCATTTATTAATGATCACACACACACACACATCTATAGAGTCTCACATGGACACACAGATACATAGACACACCCATTTATGCTGCCATCATACAATAATGTCATCTCAAGTTTGCAAATTTATGATTACCAGTGTTTTCTTATTTTTAGTAATTATATAATAGATATCATGCAGAAAAAATCCACATTAAAATTTTGATGTTGAAAGATCAATATTATTATTTTAAGATTAGTAAAAAAAATCTCTAAATTTGAAACGATGGATCTCTCATTACTAATTCTGAAAGTAAACAGACAAAATGAACGGGATTCTACATTTAACTATTGCATTAAGTAAAATGCTCGTTTAAAATTTTCTTTTAATTGAACATAGTGATAATTATATAAAAATATAGTAGCATTCATGCAATTTTATGATTACTTTCTATTTTTTTCATTGGAGCCATGGCAATATACTTCCACTAAAAATCTCACATTTCGTAGTTGCTGAGACTACAGTTTTATTGAAACAGAACTATGATCATTGTCAAAGCTATCATAAACATAATTATTCAGGGAGTGGTTTTACTGAGAATTAGTTTTAATAAAGGAGAAAATATATCACTGTGTTTGGATACAGAATGGGAGCCATGTGCCATTTCTTTTTTTTTTCCATTAAAAAAATTTTTAACGTTTATTTATTTTTGAGAGAGACACAGCATCAGCTAGGGAGGGACAGAGAGAGGAGACAGAATCTGAAGCAGGTTCCAGGTTCTGTCAGCACAGAACCCAATGGGGGTTCAGACCCATGGACCGTGAGATCATGATCTGAGCCAAAGTCAGAGGCTTAACCAACTGAGCCACCCAGGCGCCTCCATGTCCCATTTTAAACCCATACCTGGTTTGTAGATCTATAAAAACAATTGAAAGTTGTAGTTATTTTCCAAGAATTTTGGTCATGAAAAAAATTATAAACTCAAAAACAGTAAATCAAGACAAGTAGGATATAGAGGTATAGGAATAGATAAAAGAAAACAATCATTGTAGTTACACAGGCTGTAGGTTGGAGGAAAGCAGATTTACCGGAAATAGGAAATAAACACCAAGCGAATACCCTTGGTAAATCAACCTGAATGGAGGAGGATTAGGGACAGAGAGGAAGAGGAAGGAAGCTGAACAAAGTGTTTGATAGCTAGTAAAAGGAAAAATACACATATTCAAGAGACACAATTTTGGACGTTTGGGACAGGAGTCTTTTCTGAGATTGGTAGTATGTGGGGACATCCGACTATTTGCTATAACCTTTCAGGATGGTGGGAGGAACACTAGTACAATATAATCACTTCCTGTTCTGTGAAGGTCAACCTAGCCTCTGCAATGGTTGACCTAGGTGTGAAGTCAGAATATAAAGCAGTTAATTCCCAATATGTTTATAGGCTCATTTTCACATCAGGGAGGCAGTGGCAGTTTGCATATTAACAACTAATGAGTTAGGCTAATTTGTAGGAGAATTATATTGATGATTAAATCATAAAAAAACTATGCCCATTTCATACGAAAATTTTCTATTACACTCTTTAAATCTATACCTCTTATGTCAATAATTCTTTTGGGAAGTTGGCAGCAAAAAGAGTATTCATTTTATTTATTATTTATAACCTACTTAAGGCATTTTGCTTATCCCTCTAAAGGAAAAACAATATATACACAATCATCACAGTTTTCAAAGGTCTGATATCTCAGAATATATTTTGCCTTAGGAAAAAAGTTTAAAATTGTTAAATTCCCCTGATGCCAGTAACTCAAAGAGTAATATGTTTAAGAGAAAATCATTACCTACTGCCAATAAGATAGGATTTAACTAAAAGTTACATTCTAGCAGTGAAAAATATTAATTTATATCTTAAAAATTCTGATTAAAACTAAAAGCAAAATTATATTTAAAAAATGTTATAAACCTTTCTGCTCATCCTTATTAGATAAAGTCTATTTTTCAGTTTTTGCACATATTATTTATAAATCTCCATGAAAATAAAGCTACTAACAGTTTTTAAGAACTAAAATGCATCTTAAATGTATTATTATTGTAGGGAGCCTGGGTGGCTCAGTTGGTTAAGTGTCTGACTCTAGATTTTGCTCAGGTCATGATCTCATGGTTTGTGGGATTGAGTCCTGCATCAGGTTCCAGTTCCACATTGGGCTCTGTGCTGAGTGTGGAACCTGCTTGGTATTCTCTCTTTCTCTCCCTCTCCTCCCTGCCCCGCCCCCCCCCCCCCCGCCCATTCATGTTCTCTCTCTCTGTCTCTGTCTCTGTCTCTCTCTCTTTCAAAACAAATATTAAAAAAAAACATTACGATTGTATTAAATCTTGTATTATGGAAATATATAGACTTATGAATGCAAGTATTGACCATGGGATGTTGGTGATAGCCTCTTGGGACATCCTTTGATTGTCGACTGATTCATAAATACAGAATGCTTCCAGAAAGTGTGTCAGTATGATTTTCTATGGGGAATATTCTAATGTCAGATGTCTTGTAGTATCAGTAATTCCAGTAATACAGATTTAAATCATTTAAAAGTGGGAAAATACTTGTTTATCTTAATAGCCTTCTTAAGGTTTAAAAGAAGACATTCTAAACATCTATAAATGTACCCTAAAATATAAATAATATTAACAGCTATAATTTCTAGGTGGCAGTTACTATATAAGCAACCTAAAGAGTCTAAATGGACCCTGCTAAAATCATTTCATTTATAAGGACTCTGTTTTAGTAACATCATCAGGGTATTTGTCAGAAAGGCTGTCACTAGCATGCTTAGAAGGGATCTTAACAGATTCAGTCTTTTTTCTTTCCCAAGTGATAAAAGGAGAAAACAGATTACAGGAGTACTGTGAATTTCCACACATATGTGTGAATTTCCACACATATATGCCTTTAAAAAAATTGGAATCACATGTATTTATGTCGTGTTATCTTATGTGAATAAAAATAATAATTTTCATAGTTTTAATTGATTTTCATTAAAATGTTTGAAAGTAATATTCAACAAAAATAAAAATATGGAAAATGAAATTCTAATGTTAATTAATTATAGGGCTAACATAAAATTGAGGCAAAGAGAAACTCACTAAAATTCAGTAATTGTTATAGACTTCTAAAAATCAGATTAGTTGCATACAGATTTTTTTTTTATCATATTAACTATGAACAGCTAAACATCTTCATTTCTCTAATCTGATACAACTTTTCACTGAACTTTTATGTATAGTTTCTTTAATAAACAGGCTTCATAAAAAAAACTAGAATAATATATACATACTTATCATGTTTTCTATGCCTACAATTTGAGCAAATGAATTAAAATTATGGTAGAAATTGAAGGTAAAAAAGAATATAAAACCCTCCTAAGTTTTTGAGTTCTCAGTAGACACATGAATAAATTAGTTTTAATAAATAGCCTGAATAATTAAGGACATCCCAGGAGTGAAAATCAAATATCTTATGAAAATAGTTAAATAGAGCCAATCAGTCAGGCACTCATTATGATATTTAATTGAGTATAACAGGATGACTGATGGGATTATCACAGAGAAATCTCGTAGATTAATATATAATATATATAAATATATATATATAGCAGATTATATATATAACATAAATATTATATGCATTATAAGGATTTTTGCATATTATAAATTTGCAAGATAAAGATCAGATTTTGTAAAAAGATGCTATGCTTCCATGTATCTTTAGTGAACTATGATGTTCCCTGAAAATGAAACTGAAGTTACTGATTTGCTACACTGACTTGATGAACTCTCTATTTTGCAAACCTGGCCTGACAATTACTATGTGTGGGTTCCAGAGATGGAAATCAGAACGTAGCAGAGGTGGCAGTTTTGATGCTTCTATCAGCAGTTTCCAGCATTCAACCCCAGTACATATGTTAGAAAGTATATCATTAGTTACTTTCAAGCAATCCATCATACAATGTGAATCTGTCACTAAATTAAATTCAAATGATGAAATGGGAACATAGGAAGCTATAATAGCCAACAGCCATTATTTAATTTCTAACCTTTTAATAAATATGTATAGTGTTCATTTTGTAATAAATTTTGGACAAATCTGCCTATTAATTAGTATTTTAAAAAGGAAGCAAGATGGTTTTGTGATAATACCTTATTATAAACTTTTTTACGATCTTAATTATGTCTAGTCTCATTTTAATTATATCCTTCTTTTCTCTTTTTCTGTTGTTATTTTAAAAACATTTTGATTTGGACACAGCTAATTAATTTTATCCTGTTGAGAAAGTTTGAAACATCTTTTCTTATTAGTTTTTGTTATTAGTAGTTTCAGGAGATATTTAAACAAGTATTAAAATGCCAATAAACTAGGCACAAATATTGTATTCCATATTACCCTAGAGGATTTCACATGAACACAAACTAAAATGTAGTTGATGGATCCTGAAATTGTGCCTAATATAATCATACACTTCTGAATTTTGAATTTGGAGGATGATTAAAAGCAGTCCTCAAGCCTTTAGGGATTAGATTAACCAAGGAAAGAAGTTTCATAAGGAAAAATATATACATATGTTGCACAAGATTTCTGATTGCTTATTTCTGAATAGCTAATAACAAGATAATGAGGGTTTTTTTTGTGTGTAGTATGCCAATTTAGGTATGGTACAATTGGATTTTTCCCCTAAAGCAGGTAGCCAACACTATATGAGATGCAAGTGATTTCCTCATAGATTATTTTAGTCAACATAATGATCTTTTTAGTAGGGCAAAACACCTCTTCTAATAGGCTGAATATGAATCCCAGAAAGTACTTAAATGAGGACTGTATAAACTAATACAGCAAATTGGAGTTCAGGCTGAGGCAGATAAAATGCTAATACCAAATTTCAGTAAAATAAACTTGATTCCATTTGGCAGGATTTCCTTTGGAATATGTAATATCTTTTGCATGTTGAATATTTCACAGAGAGTTTATTTTCATTTAATATTTTCCATACAACTTACCTAACAAATGTTTTGATTCTTTTACAAAATCTTTATGCATATATGTATGTGTGTGTGTCTATTATGTGTATATATGTGTGTGTGTGTGTATACACACACACACACACACACACATACACATACAAACTTACACCACTAACTTATGAAGAGTACTACAATCAAAACAGAGCTCTAGTAACTTTGAATTGAAAAAAAGAATTGATTCAAACATCCAAGGCTCCAGCACGTTGTGTTCTGTTATTTAAAACTGACTACAGTATAGCCTTTCTAAAATAAATGAACAAGTAGCAACAACAGCTGATGAACATAACACTCCATGTACATAAGATTCTTCCACTGTGCTCAATTATCTTAGAACGAAGTGGCCAAAACCATGAGCTCTGGAGCAAATAAAACTGAGGCTTAATACTACCTTGTGAGAGTAAGGTAGACAGGATCTCTTCATTTCTTAAATGGCATTAACAGAACGACAGTTGTTGGGAGCATAGATGAGAAAGCACATTAAAGTGGTGGCTACCATGACTTTATTTAACATGTAACTGAATAACTATACCGCATGATAGAATGGGGAGATGTTTATGCTACAGATAAGGTTTGAAAAATGAACAGAAATAGACAATAGGGGAAATGTTGGAGCATGAAGAAACAGCATTAAGCAAAGGAATGGAGGCAAGAGAGTGAAGAAATGTGCAACAACAGGAAAAGCATGTTAGTTTACATGAACTGAGTGAAATACAAACTTGGTCGAGAAAAGGTGGAGAGGGAAAGATAAGATCTTGGAATATTTTTAAAGTATTTGAAGAAATAATGACCAAGATGTCCCAAATTTGATGAAAAGCATCAAACCTACATATACAAAAAGCTTAAGTAACTCTAAATAAGAAAAACAAAGAGATCTGTGTCTGCACTCATCATAGCCATATTATTAAAAGACAAAGGATCTTGAACATACCAAGAAAAAACTGACTCACTGGATATAAGGTATCTTCAATAAGTTTAAGAGCTGACTTCTCATCAGAAAACATGAAATTCAGAAGTCAGAAGGATGTCATATTCAAAATGCTGAAAGAAAAAGTCAACCAAGATGTTTGTAACCAGCAAACCTATTTTTCAAAAATGAAGGAGGAATTTAAGATCATCCCAGAGTAACAAAAATTAGAGAATTCATTGCTGGCACACCTACCATACAGGAAATAATAAACGAAATATTTCTGATTGGAATGAAAGGCCAACAGATGAAAATATAAATTCATATGAAGAAAAAAACATACTATTAATATACGTACATACTATTAATATACATGCTTATGACTACACAGGAAAATATAAAAAATAGCATAAGTTTATTTTTGTAACTTATTCTGATTTAAAAGGCACCACATAAAGCTATAATTATAAAGTTGTGCTGATCAACTTATAATATATAAAGATACAATTTGTGTGCAAATAATAGTACAAAGCAGAGGTAGAGGGAACAAAGCTCTATTGCAACAAATTTTTTATTTACTATGGAGATTAAGTTGATATAAATGAGACTGAGAAATTTTTAAGTTAATTGCAATTGCCAAGACAACCACTAAGGAAAAAAAAGTACGCACGATTTATATAAACAACAAAATAATTAAATTAGTACACTAGGAATTGTAAATATAACTCAAGAGAGGGCAGTAATGGAAACACAGAGAAAAAAAAATTATAAGAAATTTTGAAAACAAATAACAAATGATAATATAAATTCTATCTTACTGTAATTACATTAAATGTAAATTCCCCAAATAGTCCAAACAAAAGGTAGAGACTGGCAGAATGGATTTTAAAAAAATTATCTAACAATATATGTCTAAAGAGATTTACCTGAGGTTCAAAGGTACAAAAAACTGAAAGTAGAAGGATGGAAAAAGATATACCATGAAAACAGCAACTTAAAGAGAACCGACACTAATATCAAACAAAATAAATCACAAGACAAAGATTGTATAGAAGCAAGAGAGGTACATTTTATTTAACTATTTTTTTATTTTTTATTTTTTTATAAGTAATCTCTACACTCAACATGGGACTCAAACTCATGACCCCAAGATCAAGAGTCAGATGTCCTACCCACTGAGCCAGCCAGGTGCCCTAAGAGAACTGCATTTTGTAATGATAAAAAAGTCATCCTTCAGGAAGACATAACAATATATATTCCTAAAAAAGAGTCTTAAAATACACGAAGCCAAAACTAAGAGAATTAAAGGAATAACTGACATTCAACAATTGTTGGAGACTTGACTACTGCACTTTCAATAATGGATAGAACAACTAACCAGAAGATAAAGGATACAGAAGACTTGAATAGCACTACAAATCATATGTAATAGTAATCTATAAAATAGTCCACACAACAACAGCAGAATACACATTTTCCTCAAATGTACCTCAACTATTTTCCATGGTAGACCATATACTAGGCCATAAAACTGCCTCAGTAAATTTGGAAGGAGTGAAATTATTTATGGCCTAGAAATTAAAATAGGACTCAGTGACAGAAGGAAAATTAGCAAATTTGAAATACATGGAGATCAAAAAACACACTCCTAAGTAGACAATGAGTGAAAGAAAAAAATAAAAAGAAAAATTACAAAATATTTGAAATTAATGGAAAGAAATACATAACAAA
Organism: Panthera onca; assembly: GCF_046562875.1. Lineage (NCBI taxonomy): Eukaryota > Metazoa > Chordata > Mammalia > Carnivora > Felidae > Panthera > Panthera onca. The sequence goes on along the minus strand of NC_138342.1, from coordinate 148,922,659 downwards.
CCTTATGAGATGCAGCAAAAATACTGCTTAAAGGAAAATTTGTCTCTGAGTGCCTATATAAAACAATAATCTAATAATCTATCTTAAGAAACTAACAAGCAAACAAACAAACAAAAAGCAAATTAAATACAAAGCAATGAGAAGAACGGAAATAATGGTATTGGGTGGAAATTGATGAAATGACCATAGAAAAGTAGAGAAAACCAACAAACCCCAAGTTCAACAAAACTGACAAACATTTAGCTAGGTGGACCAAGAGGAAAAGAAAGACTTAGATTACCAAAATAAGGAATGAAAGAAAAAACATCATTAATGACATTAGTAAAACTAAAAAGTATTATGAGGAAATACAATGAACTATTGTGTTCCAATAAATTAGTTAACCTAGATTAAAGGAAAAATTCCTAGAATGACATAGACTACCAAAATTGACTCATGAGGAAATAGAAAATCTGTAAATCTGTAAAGATCTGTTTCAAAAGACTGAATAATAATTAGAAAACCTACCCACAATGAAAATCTCAGGTCCTTACAGCTTTACAGGTAAATTCTATCAAACATTTAAAGAAGAATTAATTCTAAAACCTCACATACTTGTCCAAAAAGTAGAGGAGGAGGCAACACTTTATTTTCTCCTGAAGACAGTATTACCTTGATGCTAAAACCAAAGACATTACAAGAAAGGAAACTACAGACCCACATCTCTTATGAATATAGATGCAAAACCCTCAAGAAAATACTAAAAAATCAAATCTAGCCACATATAAAATGGATTAATGCTTTTCATCTTAGATAAAGACAAGACGGGAATGTTTGCTATTGCCTTTCTATTTAACATTGTATTGGAGATTCTAGCCAGGACAATCAGGAACAGAAAGGAAATATTAGGATTTTAGATTGGAAAGGAAGAAATAAAATAATCTCTAATTTCAGATGACATATTCTTTTAACTAAAAAATCCTGTGTAATCCACACAAAAATTAGAACTAATGATCAATTTCATTTTTTTCACCCACTTCTCCCATTCCTTACCCTCCACCTCTGGCAACCACAAATCTGTTCTCTGTGTCTATGAGCTTAGTTATATATTATCTGTGAGCCCACATAAATATATATGAGAGATTATATGGTAATTATCTTCCTGTTTCTGATATATTTCACTTAGCATGATGCCTTTGAGGTCCATCCTTGTTGTTGCAAATGGCAAGATTTCATTCTTTTTATGGCTGAGTAATATTCTATTATATATCTTCTTTATCCATTCATCTATCGATTAACACTTAAGTGCCTTCTTTATCTCGACTATTGTAAGTAATACTGCAACAAACATATATCTCTTTGAATTAGCATTTTCATTTTCTTTGGATAAATATCCAGAAGTGGGCTTGCTGGATCATATGGTAGTTCTATTTTTAGTTTTCTGAGGAACCTCCATACTATTTTCTATAGTGAATGCACCAATTTACATTTTCACAAGCGTGCACAAATGTTCCCTTTTCCTCACATCCATGCCAAAACTTGTTATTTGTAGTATTTTTGATAATAGTCTTTCTAGCAGGTATGGAGTAATATCGCATTGTGATTTTGATTTGCATTTCCCTGAAGATTAACGATGTTGAGCATCTTTCTATGTGTTTGTTGGCTATAAGAAGGTCTTCTTTGGGAATATGTCTATTCAGTTCCTCTGTCCATTTTTTAAACTAAATTGTTTGGTGTTTTTGTTTGCTTGTTTTACTGTTGAATTTATGAGTTCTTTATATATTTTAAATATATATGTCTAATAAATTTCAGCAAGATTGAAAGATACAATGTCAATATACAAAATCATTTGCATTTATATATACTAACAACAAACAACCTAAAAATGAAATTAACAATTCCATTTATAATAGCACCAAAAAAATAAAAATACTTAGAAACAAATTTAACAAAATTTCAAGACTTGTACACTTAAAACTATAAAACACTGTTAAAGAAATTAAAGAAAATCTAAATAAATAGAACAGAGCACTTAAGACTATTTAGATAGAAATACCCTCTAATTTGATCTACAGATTCAGTGAAATGTCTATAAAAACTCAGCTGCCTTTTTTTAAAGAAATTGACAAGTTGATACTAAAATATATATGAAAAGGTAGTGGATCCAGGATAGACAAAATATTTTAAAAGATCAAAGTTGGAGGACACACTTCCTGATTTCAAAGTTTACTGACAAAAATACAATAATCAATATAATATATACCGCATAGGGATGAATACATAGGTTAATGAAATAGGATTGAGAGCCCAGAAATATGTCCTTGCATTTGTGGTTATTTGATTTCAGATGATACCTAGCTAGATATTTTAATGGGGAAAGAATAGTCTTTTCAACAAATTGTGTTGGGACAACTGGTTATCCACATGCAAAGAGTGAATTTGGACTCCTACCTTATACAACATGCAAAAATTAACACAAAATGAATCAAACCTAAATGTAAAAAAACTAAAATTATAAAACTTTTAGCAGAGGGAGCATTGGAGTAACTTCCCATAACCTTATGTTAGGCAATGTTTTTTTTAGATATGACAAAATTAGAAACTTCCATTTCAAAGGACATATCAAGAAAGTGAAAAGATAATCTACACAAGGAACAATATGCTTATAAATTATATACACACACACACACACACACACATATATATATATATATAAATACATACATATAATATGGGACTTGTATGCAGAATATATTAAGATCCATTGCATCTCAACAATGAAAAGACCAAATTAAAAAAATGGACATAAGATTTGGGTATATATTTCTCCAAAGACAGATAAAAAGCCAATAAGCACATGAAATGATATTGAACATTATTATTCACTAGGGAAATGCACATCAAAACCTCAATAAAATACTATTTCATACTCAACAGAATGGCTAAAATCCGTAAGAGACAGATAATAACAAGTGTAGGTAAGGGTGTGGAGAAACTGGAATCCACATATATTACCAATAAATTGTAAAATGATGCAGCTGTTTTGCAAAGCAGTTTGGCAGTTCCTCAAAATATTACGCATATATTTGGCCCAGAAATTTGACTCATAAGTATACTCAAAAATAACAAAAACATATGTCCCTGAAAAACTTAAACATGAATGTTCATAGTTGCATTATTGATAATAGCCAAAAAGTGGAAACAATCCAGATGCCCATCAACTGATGAATCAATTAACATAACATGATTGGGTCACAACAGAATACTATTAACTCATGCAGAAGAATAAAGTATTTATATATACCACAACATGTATGAAACTCAAACATTAAGATAAAGAAAAAAAAGCTACTCACAAAAACATATTACATAATTCGATTTGTAAAAAATGTCCTGAAGAGATAAATATAAAGAGACAGAAGGTATATTGGTGGTTACCAGGAGCTGGCGGGGAGGAAGAAATGGGGAATGACTACTCACAGGTACAAAGCGTTTTTGGGAATGATGAAATATTCTTAAGTTAAATAGTGATGATAGCTGCATAACTCTGTGAATAGTGTAAAAAACACTGAATTATATACTTCAATACAATTTTATGATTTGTGAATTATATATCAATAAATCTTTCATTAAAAAGGGCAGGGGGAGGAAATAAATTTAAAGAAACAATCATGTTTTATCCCAAACACCAATCTCAGCTTCTTTGTCCAAAATTCTTAGAGAAAATGGCCGATGATAAAAACAAAGGATAATCTTCATGAGGTATTTTAGAGGTTTATTCAATTTCCCTTTACATTACTGCTTACACTAGAGTTCCTTCAGCAAATTGTATGAATGCATCAAGCTTGCTTAACACAGGACAATTAAATAAAAGCTACAGTTCAAAGTATGACAGAAGTGCAAATTGTTAACTTTCAGATTTGTTAGATTCTCTCTTCAATTTTACTGTTATAAAAAATAAATTTATTTTCATACACAAAAAAATTTATGCTCATTAACATTCTATTGCAAAAAGGAAAAGGAAATAAATAATTTGACAAATTGAAAATCAACAATGAAACCAAAATTACTTTAGGATGAGATGTTGTAAATATCTTCATTGTAAATAAGAAAAGTAACAAAAAATTGGAATGTGACCATATTCAGATTGTCACTTCTCTTTCATGGTAAATTATCTTGCATATATTTTACAGATTCAAATTACATTTTTAAAGCTTTAAGGAAATACTTTGTTGTGAAATCCCATTAAAATAGATTTCTTATGTTAATTGATGCATTAAAGAGAATGTCAATGTTCTTTTTTTTTGCCTACTGAACTTAAGTATACATCTTTGCACACTTAAAAAAAATAGAATATAGGAGTGCCTGGGTAGCTCAGTCAGTTAAGCATCTGACTTCAGCTCAAGACATGATCACTCAGTTCGGTTTGTGAGTTTGAGACCCCCATTGGGCTCAGTGCTGACAGCTCAGAGCCTGGAGCCTGCTTCAGATTCAGTATCTCCCTCTCTCTGCCCTTCCCCTGCTGTGCTCTCACTCTCTTTCTCAAAGAAGAAATAAACATTAAAAAAAATTTTAAAATAGAATTAAACACTGAAAGTAAAAAATTCCACCAGAATAACACCCATCTCATTCTGACCCATCCTGGTGTTAAATATTGAAAGGATTTAGATAAAACTATAAAAAAAGCAATATAAAATACTTAATAAAATATTATTTTATAATTATATTCATGCAAATAAAACATAAACATCAATTTCATCCAGTTCATAATGCACACTCTCTTGAAGAGATACATTTTTAAAAACTTATGGCTGATAATATATAGGCCTTATTTTTTTTTTTAAGTTTATTTATTTATTTTGAGAGAGACAGTGTGTGCAAGCAGAGGAGAGACAGGGGAGAGAGAGAATCTCAGGCAGGCAGCGCTGTCAGCACAGAGCCCCAAATGATGCTCAATCTCATGAATCATGAAATCATGGCCTGAGCTGAGATCAAGAGTTGGATACTTAACTGATTGAGTCACCCAGGTGCCCATATCGATATATAGACTTTATAAACCCAGTGTGTATGCAGTGTACTTTCTTTGTATGCTACAAAATTCATAACTTATGTTATTACCCAGCATTAGGATCCTATTGAGACAGGGAAACCTAAGGGACCCCTTGGGAAAAAAAAGCTTTTTTTTTTCCCCCTTTGCTTCTTTTTCTGTTTCTTGCTAGGACCTGCACATCTGCCTTTTACTCATCTCAGCGAACAGATAATGTACGTCTTCCTTATAAAGGTCAAGGAGTTAATGATTATTTGGAGTCTTCCGCACAATAGATAACATCTAAGGAGTGACCAGGTGAGGTCATCATGAAAGTTCTACAAGACCACTGACTCCAAACACCTTGAAGCTAAGACCTCTGGCTCTGGAACATAAGTGATTTATGGAGGACACCTGAGCACTTGTCCTTGAATGGCCAGTTCCTGGATATCTGAGAAGACACATACACTAGACCTCTATCCTTAATAAAACTCCAGATCCCCAAGCAAAGAAGAGACTCTCCTTTTCTTTCTGAATCTCCCAGACGCTCTAAATGTATATTCAATAACTTCTGCTCTCAATTCCTCTTGGCTTGCATTTGATTTCCATCCTGTGTGAAGCCAAGGATTCTCTTGGCTTGTCCTGTGGGACCTCTCTGGGTTCTTGGACCCCGTTTGGCTACATCACTATAATAAAAGGAAAATGCACGGAGTAGCAACTGTTAAGTTATGACAGTTTTTATTCGTTTGAAAAGAAAGTAAGAAAAATCAATAACCCCCCCCCCAAACTCTTTATTTTAAAGGGTACCAATTTGAATTCTATCAAGTTGCTGGTATTTCAATAACCACTTATTTATTTTTGTATAATGTTTTTATTTTATTTTTAGAGAGAGAGCATGAGTAGGAGAGAGAGGCAGAAGGAGGGAGAAAAAGAATCTTAAGCAGGCTTCATGCAGAGCACAGAGCCCCAAGCAGGGCTCAACCCCACAACCCCGGAATCACGACCTGAGCCAAAATCAAGAGTCCAATGCTTAGCCAACTGAGCCACCCAGGTGCCCCTATTTTTATATAATATTTTTAATATAGATACACAATTGGTTATTTAATTAACATTAATTTTATGCCAATATTCACAAACTAAACAGGTGATCTTTCATCCAGATTTTGGAGACTTGTAACATTCTTACATTTATTTTTAAAGGTGATGAAATAGAGGCTGTCAGGGTCTGTTTTTGTCTCTACTTTGCTGATTTCAAGCATTAGCATCTACTCCTAAGAATTGTACTTGAGCTCTGGAATTGTCTGGTGTTGCTTTCACATGAAGTATGAAATTATTTAAGAAACATAACTTCAATATTAGAACTTCATATCAGAGTATACAGCATATAACTCAGGTGGCACTTTCGGTTAAGGGTGACTGAAAAAGTACTTCCAGAGTCACAGCACTTATAAAATCCCTGCTCTTTAATACAAGTTCTATGATTATCATTATAAAACTATTTCTACACCTACTTATATGGAAGGGAAGTAGTGCTTCAAAGTGACATAAGGTATTTAATATTTATCGGTATGTCACAAAAGCAATGCAAGTTTTCCTGACAATATTATATCCATGATATTTCTAGAAACGATTTTTGTGGTATTATTTTTTTCATAGATTCACAATAAAAGATAAAATGATTTCTTAGACATATTCTACTATCATTTTAAGTCCTCAGTTAATACTGAAAAAAAAAAAAACAAAATATCATTTTGCAGAAGGGTTAAAAGTTTGGAGTTTTTGGGGCACCTGGGTGGCTCAGTCCTTTAAGGGTCTGACTCCTGTTCTGGGCTTAGATCGTGATCTCACGTTCATGAGATCAAACCTTGGGTGGCTCACTGACAGCATGGAACCTGCTTGGGATTCTCTCTCTCCCTCTTTCTCTGCACCTCTCCTGCTGGAGCTCCCCCTCCCCACCCCCACTCTCTCTCAAAACAAATGAATAAACATTTTTTTTTAAGTTTGGAGTTTTGTATATTTACATGAACTTTCTGAGGCATATTAATGAGACATATACATATTTATGTCTCAGGGGGCTAAATTAAATTTGGAAGAAAACATGTATGCATTAAGATTTATATAGTATAACAAAGTATTAATTCAAGGAGACTTTGTTCATTTGTAGAAGTACAAAATGAGAAATGTGTCCATTAAAATAAAAGATTTACACAATCTTTTACCCAAATTTCTTGTAAGTCAGAACATTAGGGTATGTTTAAAAAAAATAGAACTGAATAAAATTAATTAAGTTATATTAACAACACAAAGGAGCAGCATTTCTAAACACAGTTTAAAACAGGTTTTCCAACATAGATCACATGCAGAAATACAATTAAGGAGAAGCTTACACCCTTATCAGTTATCACCTCAAGAAATCCCATCCATCCAGTGGCCTTATGGGGGAATTCATTATTTGGTAAATTTACCAAGGTCTAATGAATGACTGACCTGTATGACCTCTGAAACCCAATTCTATCAGCAGACCTCAGCCACAGGTTCAAGTTAATCATTAATGAGGGTGAGCACAGAAATGAGAATACTCACATCCTCATAAAGAGCTCTTTTCATCCTTGTAATAAGGCCAGAATGGGAAGAAAACAACCAGCCTACGTTTTAGTCAACACATAGAAACAAATACCAGGGGTATCAAAATTCTAGATGCCCATATGAATAGAACTTCCCTTCCCTGGCTTTATTCTCTCTCTTAAAATGAAAGGTATGGGGGAAAAAAGACACTCTAATCTGCTTGCATTCAGGTCTCACAAGAGGTTTGGGGACCCCATTTTAAGGGGCTTTCCTCCTTTCTGCTAGTATTCTGACGGTGTTAATTTTAAAACTTAAAATCTCAGAAACTATTTCTAATTCCTTAATGAAAACCTCATGGAAGTCTTTATGTATTGAGTTTGTACTTGAGAACTTTCATGTCTTTTCAATTCATCTACACATGGTAGTCAGTTAACATCTGAAGCTAGCAAGGTGTTCATTTTTTTTTTTTAAATCCCAAGAAAGAAAGAATAGTATCTGTCTTTACAAATGGGATAATCTAAAAATATGTCAAAATAGGTCAACAGGGCAATTTCAAATGATTTAATCACATTCTTAAGTTTAATGAATTTAAATAGTTATAACTGCTTTTGTAGTTTGTACCTAAATGTAAATCTGCCAGATTTAGCAAACAAAGCAGTAGGATACAAGTCAGGTTTGAAATTTTTTATCTGAAATTCAAATTTAATTGATATACTGTGTTTAACTGGTCAGCCAGATCCATACAAAAACACTTATCAGAAAACTATACATCTGTAGTTTCTATATGACTTTAAGTAATATTGATATGGAATATAGTCTTTAGAAATAAAAAGGGGAAAAAAACATTAGAATATCTCCCATAAGTCATAACAATCACCCAAACACATGCTGCCAAATTATTTCATATTCGCCATCGGCAGGTTTCAAATTGAAATGAATGCAGATGAATTGCTTTTTCACAGTGATATAAGGCTTATTGCAGTTTTTTGACAGGGTCTTACATAACAAAACTCTTAATGGAAGCTGAAATTGTCTTCAATTATATCCGGTGTCTAAAGGTGGGTCAGCATAGTTTTAAGCTCTTAAAAATGTCTCTGATTTTTGTCAGGGTTACCAAATTAATAGGACTCAATGAACTTTTGTACTTACTTAAAAGTTAAAACTTGGAGGAGTACACTAGATAATGACTTTTTTTAGACTTCCCATATTAAGTTTGGAGATAAAATCACAAGTTTTTGCATAAAAAGGAATTTGAAGAAGAGTAAGACAAGGATTGAAATTGAGGTTCATGGTGACTGTGAACGCTAAGGGAGCTCTGGTGTCTGATTTCAGAAATGGATGGGGATGTTTTTAAATTCTTGATTTATTAAGTTATTTAACAAATATTAGGCAGTAGGGACATAGCAATGACAAAAACAAGCAACTGTGTCTGCCCTCATGCAGCTCATAGTCTAGTGTGGGAAGAGAGGCCATATATTTGCTACTTTAATTTGAATAAAAATTGTTTTGAAAGGAAAGTTTCCTATATTTCTTTTTCACATATCTATGAACTATATATTATGTAATTATTATATACAACATATAATTATTATATATAATATATACAATATATATTACATATAATTACACAGATAGATAATAAATTTATCTCACTCTTTTCATTAACTGACCACTATTATTGTACCTTTTTTAGTTTCATTTTGATAAGGGATAATTAGGAACATATTCTTCTGTACATTTTTAAAATTCTGAATCTCTGTATATAACATCATATCATATATATTCAACACATGCTCTTCTCTTCCCACCCCATATTATCCTGCCACTGAGACTCAGTGTTAAAAGGAAGTAAGGCTATCTTTTTTCAAATATAGATTCATGCTCTTGGAATTCAAAATTCTTAGAGATCAAAAAGTTGTTCAATCAAAATACATGGAATTTATCTTGTATTTAACATGAGACTCCTCTGACATTAATCGTGGACATGTTCTGACCATGATTTTATTAAATCTACTATATCCTGCTTTCTTGAAATTCGTTTGTCTTGGAAAAACCAAATAAATTATTTAAAATAATTAATACCACACCTTAAATTACAAACTCTCTTAAGTGGGATCTTGTCAATGGGCTTACGAGCTTGTGACATTTGGAAATAATTTTTGCAAAGAAGCAGTTTGTTTCTGGAAGCTCCATCGTCTCTGACATAGGCCAGTATTATGCAGAGGCAAAGTTTTTTGTTCGGTGGAATCTCTCAATTAGTTCAATTAATTAAAGAAACTGAAGAAATAAACTCTCCTAATAGGTGAACCTATTTTCATACATTCAATTTTAAAGAAGTGAATGATTTTTACTTCTAGAGGTGAATAAATGAGTGAATATAAAGACTGATGCAACCAACAATAATGTTATGACTATGACCCAGACTCAGAAAAAAATTAATATGATAATCCTCTTCTTCAAAGAGCTCGATAGCTGGTAGTAGGGATAGATACAAACTCATATCCAAATAATGTGGAAGTTGCAATGATTGACACAGACCATTATGATGGTAAAGAGGAATCACTTGAAAGGTAATTGCCAACAACTGTTATCAACTTCTATGTGCCAAATATTTGTCTAAGCACGTTACGTGTATGTGTATTCAGTTTAATACCTACAGCCACCTGGGGCTCCTGGATGGCTCAGTTGGTTGAGCGTCCAACTTTAGCTCAGGTCATGCAGTCGGTTGAGAGCCTGACTTGGGCTCAGGTCATGATATCCCTGTTCATGAGTTCCAGCCCTGTACTGGGCTCACTGCTATCAGTATAGAGCCCATTTTGGATCTCTTGTCTCCCTCTCTACCCCTCTGCCCCCGCCCCCCCACTCTCAAAAATAAATAAACATTAAAAACATTTAATACTTACAGCCACCCCATTTTACTCGGGAAAACTGAGTCACAGGTTTTTATTGTTTTGTTTGTCTGTTTATTTGTTTTGAAAAGCCTCCCAGTTAATAAATGACATAACATGACATGGAAGGGTTTCAAGGAAAGTGGACTGAAAGCATTATGTTAGTTTTAAAAGACTAGTTAGAATAAGAGGCACAGAAGTAAAGGAAGTGCTACAGAGATACATTTCAGGTAGAGCAAACAAGGTTTTAAAAAAATCATAGCAGTGGGGTACCTGGGCAACTCAGTCTTTTAAGCTTGCAACTCTTGACTCTTGATTTTGGCTCAGGTTATGATCTCATGTGGTTTGTGAGATCAAGCCCCGTGTGGGGCTCTGCATGGACAATGTGGAGCCTGCTCGGGATTCTCTCTCTGACCCTCTGCCCCTTCCTGGCTCACGCACATCCCCCCCCCCCCAAAAAAAAATAAATAAATAAATAGAGTTTAAAAAATCACAGGGGCAGTAAATACATGGTGAGTAGAGGGAAAACTTGACATTTTGGTTTTGCAAAGACAAAAACTGGAAGGTAGACTATAGAGAAAGATCTGGAGAGCTAATTAATAAAGGGCCTCTTGGGGAAGAGCATACTTTGTTTGACATGTTAAGGTTAGGGATTTGTTCAGGCTTCCACAAACCAAATAAATTTTTAAAACAGAGGTATTTTGGACAGTTTTGAATATTATAGAAATTATTTTGATATTGGATGATGGATTTGAGTAGAATAAAACTGTAGGCAGAGCAAGAGTTAACAAGGGGATTTCAGCAAGTGATTAAAGCCACCATAGAAAAGAATTAGAAGAGAATGACTTGAAAAGTATTTAGGAGGTACATATGGCAATTTTGACTTACTGACTGGATGTGGAATGTGAGGAAGAAAGAGAAATCACAGGAATAATTCTCAGGTATCTAGTTTGGATGGATGATGATGTCATCAAAAGTGGGAATGAATTTAGCAGGAAGACATAGTTAAAATGCCAGGAATTTGAATTTTATTTTTAATGTTTATTTATTTTTGAGAGAGAAAGAGAGCGAGAGAGAGAGAGGCAGGCAAAGCATGAGTGGGGGTGGGGCAGAGACAGAGGGAGACACAGAATCCAAAGCAGGCTCTAAGCTCTGAGCTATTATCACAGAGCCCAAAGCGGGGCTTGAACCCATGGACCATGAGATCATGACCTGAGCTGGCGAATGCTTAACTCATTGAGCCACCCAAGCACCCCAAAATGGCAGGAATTTATACACACTGAGTTTGAACTATCTGTGGGTCATTTGGGCCCTGAAGTAGAGTAGTTCATTGAATGTTCAAGTCAGAGTTTCAGGAATTTATACACACTGAGTTTGAACTATCTGTGGGTCATTTGGGCCCTGAAGTAGAGTAGTTCAATGAATGTTCAATCAGAGTTTAATTGTATAGAAAGGGGTATACAAGATGATATATCCAAAAAGGGGTTAATATCAATAATCTATAAAGAACTCATACAACTCAACAACAAAACAAACAATCTGATTTTAAAATGGTCAGAGGAACTGAATAGACATTTTTCCAAAGAAGACATACAGATGGCTAACAGATACATGGAAAGATCATTAATCTTCAGGGAAATGCATATCAAAACCACAATAAGATAGCACCTCATGCCTATCAGAATGACTAGTATAAAAACAAACAAACCAACAATAAATAAATAACATTTGCAGGTAAGGATGTAGAGAAAAGGGAATCCCTGTACGCTGTTGGTAGGAATGTTAATTGGCACAGCCACTATGGAAAAGAGTATGGAAGTTCCTCAAAAAATTAAAAATAGATCTATCATATGATCCAGCAATTCTACTTCTGATTATTTATCTGAAAAAAATAAAAACACTAATCCAAGGAGATATATGCACCCCTATGTTTATTGCAGCATTATTTACAATAACCAAAAATGGAAGCCACCTAAGTGTCTACTAATAGATGAATGGATAAAGAACATAAACAATGGAATGTAATTCAGCCATAAAAAATGAAATCTCGCCATTTGCAACAACATGGATGGGCACTGAGGGCACTATGCTAAATGAAATAAGTTAGACAGAGAAAGACAAATACTGTATAATTTTGCTTATATGTGGATCTAAAAAACAAAAACAAATAAAACAAAATAGAAACAGCCTCATAAATACATAGAACAAGCTGGTTCTCAGAGGTGAGGGAGAATGGGTGAAAAAGGTGAAGGAGATTAAGAGTTACAAACTTCCAGTTATAAAATAAATAATTCACAAGATTAAATGTACAGCATGGAGAATATAGTCAATCTTATTGTAATAGCTTTTTATGGTGACAGATGGTAACTAGACTTATGGTGATCATTTTATAATGTATATAAATATTGGATCAACATGTTGTACACCTGAAACTAATGTAATATTGTACATCAACTATGCAATAGGAAAGAGGTAACTGATCACTCAAGGATATTGTGCACACAATGACATGAGCTGCAGGTGGTGAGTGAAACCCTGAGGAGCACCAATGTTCAAGGAGAATATAGAAAAGAAGTCCATGAAAATCCTGAGAAGGAATGACTGTAAAAGCACACTGAATGAGAAGGAGGGGTACAACCAATATCAAATGACACAAAGAGATCCAATACTAAGCTATTATTACATAATCAAATTAATTTATTCTTTTCTAAATAAAATGATTTAATTAAACTAAACTAAATTATAAATTATTTGCTCAAATTATTCAATTAATTATTAAATCCTCATATAAGGAGCTCATTGGATTCCATAATACTCCTAATTCCAATTTTTAAAAATGCTTTTAATGTTTATTTATTTTTGATAGAGAAAGAGAGAGAGAGACAGAGACAGAGTGTGAGCAGAGGAGGGGCAGAGAGAAAGGAAAAAATAGAATCTGAAGCAGGCTCCAGGTTCTGAGCTGTTAGTACAGAGCCCAATGGGGGACTTGAACCCACAAACCATGAGATCATGAACTGAGCCGAAGTCAGACACTTAACAGGCTGAGACATCTAGGTGCCCCTCCTAATTTCAATTTTTAATGGTAGGTGTACAGCTTCAGAATCATCTATATCAAATCATGGACACACCAAAGTTCTATGAAGATAATATGTTTGGTCTTTGTGAAGGTTTACAGCATCTTTCCACCACTGTGCTACAACTCTTCAAAAGTAACAGTTTTACAGGGAAGAAATGATTATTTTTAATAATATCTAAGAATCTAAAAAGCATAGAATTAATTCTGTACTAAAATTTGTTGGAGACAGAATTAGAGGTCATCCACTTCAATTCCAGCCTTTTAAAGCAAAAACAATAATGGCCAAAATTAATTGAGTGCTTACTTGTACCCACTCCAGTTCTAATTGCTTTACATGTAGAAACACAATTTCCCAATGAGTATATGTCAAGTGAGATAACTAACTTGTTCATGGTTACAAAGCCAGTAAAAGCAAAGCCACAATTCAAACTTAGGATGTTGTCCAGATAACCTACTTAACCACTACCATTATGACAGAAAAGGAAAGGTGGAGTCCCTTGCTGATATGTCTAGTAGGTTTTCAGAATGAAATATGACCCATGGTCCCTTCCTTCCTCAAACACTCTGTCCCGTTTTCTGCCCCTTCTTATTCACTGTTGCTAAAATAAGATAATGAACCACACTTTCAAACATTGAAATGAACAGAACATGCTGATATTATTCATCATGCATTGTCTTGGCAAAAGCTTATCCTGGGTTCATTTCTGACCGAGTATAACACCATAACCCACAGGCATTTTCTCAACCCTACAGGTATGAAGCCCAGCATTAATGGGAGGTACTGTGGCAATTTTGTTTCACCATGCACATTGGACTTCAGCTCTCTTGTACATTTTCCATGATCTTAAAATGGAAAGCAGCTTAAGGAATTTAAAAAGATTTGCTGTATCTGTTACTAGTAATGCTTTATAATGTCTCTCACCAGAAAAAAGACTTCGCCATACTAAATCATCAGAAACACTCTTGACCTACAGTGTTAAGGGTTCTAAATTTACCATCAAGTATTACTTATTTTGCAGCGTAGACTAAGTCAGTTTCCCTAAAATTAGCAGAATGGGTTGCCCTTTTATTTAAAAAAAATTTTTAACATTTATTCATTTTTGAGAGACAGAGAGAGACAGAGCATGGGTGGGGTAGGAGCAGAAAGAGAGAGACACAGAATCTGAAGCAGGCTCCAGGCACTGAGCTGTCAGCACAGAGCCCGACACGGGGCTCGAACTCACTAACTGCGAGATCATGACCTGAGCTGAAGTCGGACGCCCAAACCATCTGAGCCAGGCAGGTGCCCCTATGGGTTAACCTTTTAAATTCTGAAATAGGTAAAACCAAATTCTATGGTTCAAATTAACGACACAAGAAACAATAGGTGCTAGCAAAAGCAGTATGTTCAGGGATTCCTAGAAGCTTACCATACCACTGAAAGTCATCCTGCTACGACATCTTTTGGACTCAGCTTGTTTTTGTTTCGATGGAGGTACGTCCATCGGGACAGAGGTACGTCCACCCATGCATATGTCACCTTTCATAGAGAAGTGTGATTAAGGTGCACATAAAGGCTAATTAGCATCAAGAAATTTAGGGTAATCTCAGATGTTTATAGAAGTGGCCTAGGAAGTCTATGTGCCCTGTACCTAGGAACCAAGGGTCAGTATGATACATTGCGTCTCCTGGGATATTATTTTAAGGTCACTCCTGTGGGAGAATGAAGCCACAGCTCTAAGAAAAATCTGAACTTTGAAGTCATACCCCCCCACTGGGAGAATATTTGACTAAAATTTAATAAACCTGTGCTGACTCACAGTACTCAATGTATTTCTTATTACTTAAAAAATATTGCTACAACTACTTTAAGATTTTTCCAAAGATCAAAAACAAGTTCACAGAACTTTGGAAACTGAAATTTGTCTTTTTGTACATATAGATATTTTTTTTGTCTGACTTGGGTCTTAAGAAGTTATTTCATTCATCATCATTTCATGAAGATTATTCATGGCTAAAAGATAAATATTATAATTTCTTGGAGCATGTAGCAATGGTTTAGATCTTCCAGTTTGAAATAGTCACGGATTATCCTCCTCTCTATATTGGGTGACTTCGTTTTCCTATCCTTTCCAGTTTAGAGACAGTTTTTCTCAAAAGTGAAAAAGAAAGTAGTGAAATTATGTCTTGTTTCTTTAAGTTCCTGTCATACTTGATCCTTTCTAAGATTCCAAGACCTGAAAGTGGCAAAGCTGGGACTTGAAATCAAGCCTTCCTGATACTTAAGCTGTGAACGACTCACAGTGTTTCGATGTATCCTTTGACTTTATAAGTTTTGCACTACTCGGTAGCATAAAATAAATAAATATTTCATTTTCTTCATAGAGTCCTTAATTTATTTTCTAAGAAGCGTTGTTTCAAGTTGGTGAAGGGGGAAAATGTAACCAATCGAAAAAAAAATCAATTACTTAACTTTAATTTCAGACCCCAAATGTATCCCCATTAAATTAGAAATGGCCTTAATAATTCTGCAGAAACAGAATATGTAGAAATTAAAATGATAAGTTACAGAGCTAGAATTTCTTCAAGATATAAAATTAAGCTTTCCTTTGTCATTGCCCACTATAGCACTGAGGTCAAGGTTTTCTGCTCTTTGAGGCAGCCAGTAGTTTTTCAAAAAGCTTGTAGATATACATTCTATGTAGAATTTTTACCCGGGTTTTAGTAGACCAGGCAGAAAAGAATGGAGACATAAATAATGTTTATCTAATTAATGTCCAATCCAATGGCAGATATTTTTCCAGTCATGTCCCCCTTCAATCCCAGACTAGCTTCTCTCCGTCCTAGAAAGACTCTCATCTTTTAGGCACATTTTGCACTAGAGTGGCCCTGGGCAATCTTGCCAGTTTCTTCGTTTCTACGCAGTGAAGTAACTTTGTTAGGCTACCTAACTTGGGAACGATACATCCGGAAGAAAGATATAATCAGATGACCTACAGAAGGCCAGCCTAATACCCACTCATTCATTCTATTTTACATCATTCTGTGAAGCTACATGAAACACATATATGTTTTATGGCCCATTTTACTGCCTTGTGAGCCTTTCAGAATGTTAGAAACACTGTTTTCTGTGTGAGGAAGGTTCTGATTGGCACCCTGTAGTCTTAGAAGACCATTGTGGATACTGAAATTTGTAAGTTCAAGTCATTATTATTCTCATGAATCCTCCATTCCAATACTTGTATGTACACAGTGAAATGATGGTTTCTATTATGATCCTGATCCTAAGGCAAAAAATGGGTAATAAATTAGATTCAATTATCTAGAGTGTCTACATAATTGTAGTACAGTTTTATTAAATTAAAGATAGTTATCAGAATGGTTCCTGTTTCTCAGAATTAGATGTCTGAGAAAACTACAGAGGAGAGAAAGCCTGCACACCTGAGCACAAAATCTGTTCATTTCGGTTTTGTCTAGCATTTATCTAAGCATATAAAGTTGACCTACTCTGTGACCTACAAGGTCACCTTTCTGAGTCTTCATTCATTTATCTATAAAATGTTACAAATGTACCATGTCACTTACAAATTCCTTCATCTCAAAGATCCTATCGTTCTATTGTGGAATTGTTCCTCAGCTGACATAAAACATCTAATTTGTATTAGAATTTTGTTGAAACGTGTTTCATAAACACAAACGCTTGACGTTTAAAACTTGTCAGCTTTTCAAAGACCTTGACCGATGAGAGATTAATAATTTTCTAAGTAAATGCTGTCATTCAAGAGTAAGGAGTGTGAAAATGGGTACAGAAACCTCATTTAAAATGGAGTCAAAAATCCCTGAAGGGGGCGCTCTCACAGACATGCCATTGTTTGAAGGCTGCATAACCAGCAGGAAGAAAGATTTGAATTATCTTGACAAGGGAGGGCATTTTTCACATAGGAATTTCATCCCCTGCTTTTAAGAAAAAGAAGGAAGATCTCTAAATGCTGTAGCAACAACACGATAACCACTACTAAAGCCAGTGAGAAACCACCACAACCTGGAACTCTTAATTTTCTCCAAAGAACTTTTGTTTAAAAAAACCCCATCTCAATTTCCTCCTAAAATCTAATAAAGGCTGGCTTTCCCTTTGTCTCTTCAGACTTGTCTATGGTTTACCATAGGTTGCTTGTCCTGAATTGCAATTCTCCTGCTATTCCCAAATAAACTCATTTTGCTAGGAAAATAACTGGCTGTTTTATTTTTGAGCTTGACAGGATGAAATATTTGTGCGTTTTTGTATTGTGTCAATGCAGTGATTTTTTAAAAATTAAGAGCAGATGGATATTTAGACATCAAAAAGAGCTGTTTGAAATACTGAACACTGTATTATTAAAACTCACCAGCTGAGGTTTGCTGACAAGAGGAATAATCATAAAACATAACCTTTTATTTCATCAGAGAAAGTTATGCCTTCCCAACATCTGAAGCCCAATATCCATAAAATGGTTTCATACAAGTGACATCCTACTCAAAACAGCTGTCTGCAAGGAAAATAAATGGGATTTAATCTGCCATAAAATGAATTGCACAATTTATTTTTCTTGAGGAAGTCATGCCTTTGTGACATCGGTGAGCTGTAACAGTTTTGCTTTGAAAAGAAGCATCTCTTTCTATGCCAAACCCATATTAATTCAACCATGTGGAGTTTTCCTCCAGACAAAGCAGATCGGCTTCCCACCACCTGATGATGGGAGTTGCCGTCCTCCACCTTTAAAAGCACCGATTTCAAACATGAACCCTAACTAATTATTTAAGCCAGAGATAGAAGGGTCTTAAGATGCCTGGCTATTAAGTACAAAATATATAAAAACTGTCACTCAGCCACTTAATGTCCTACAAAAAATGACTATTTCATATGCTTCAAGTTAATGTTTAAGAAGAGAACAAAACTGTAAGAGAACAAAATGATAGAAAAATGACAGTTCAGATTTATCATATCTTCAAAATAAAAATATTAAAAAAACTTGAGAGAATCATAGAGCAAATATAAATATTTATAACCCCAAAGTTGACTTACTATTCTATTTGGGCATTTTAAAAGACATCTAGCAATAGAGGTATGGTATGGTAGAGCTAAGGTTTTAAATTTTTTTTTTTTAATGTTTATTTATTGTTGAGAGATAGAGCATGAGCAGGGGAGGGAGAGACAAAGAATCCGAAGCGGGCTCCAGGCTCTGAGCTGTCAGCACAGAGCCCAACGCAGGGCTCGAACTCAAACTGAGATCATGACCTGAGCCGAAGTCAGATGCTCAACCGACAGAGCCACCCAGGCGCCCCAAGCTAAGGTTTTAATTCATTTCATTCATTTAAGTACACAAAATATTTTTTTAATGACAAAGGAAAAGAGAGCCACAATAAGACAAATTTTAACTGTGAAATCTGTGATATCTAACATACAGTTCAACCAGACAATGAAACTTAGGTTTGCTTCTTCATTCTATCATACATTTTTTAAAATATTTATTTTTATGTTCAAAATTAGCCTAAAAGCATTTCATTCTGATGACTACCTTTTCTCAAACTACATTCTCACATGCCACAATAGAACATTTTAAAATAGTTTTTGTCAAAACTAACCACATTATCTATTTGAATGGAAGTTTCCACAAGCATACCTTTGTAAAGTAAATATAAATCCTGCTGAAACTGAAATTAATTTAATCACATTTAGCTTTATTGTTACTTTAGACGGCAGAAGAATATAATGCCTGCAAGAAATTTTTTTTTAGTGCTCTGAACCTACCAGTGCTAGTGTTACAAATTCATCAAGAATAACGTAACATATACCTTTATAGTATCTCAAGGTCCCTTATTTTAATCTGCCAAACAAGCACCTACTTCAAATAGGCCTTTGCTAGATAAATAAGGGATTCTAATAGTAATCGTGAGGACTGTGAATGTGTGTATAACCCTCAGTAACATTCCTGAAGACTGGAGAGATTATTCACATTTGCTGTAGAGAAGAAAAAGGAGACAACAAAATGCTACTTTAAACATTAAGGCGAAGGTAAGGCTCACTAAGAACACATAACTCCCATTATTTTAGTCAGCTAAATTGTTTACATGGACATGGACATCATGTGAGATTGGATTTTTAATTTAAAAGTAGAGAGATAGAAGTCCCCAAAGTGCTTTGCCTGCTGAGACAGATTCTATCAAGGCATATTCTGCCACTGGTGGGTAATACTCATATTTTATGAATACAAAAAGATTTTTTTATGAGTTAATTTGTATTTTGTAAGTTCCAAAACTTACTCTTGTAGTTTATAGGCTCATTTTCCTCTGACCTTGAGAACACATTACTGTTTTATGTTCATATTTATGACGCTGGGATACAGTGCCACTCTATGTTTTGACTCCTTTTCAACCACAAATGCTAAACTAATTGGTAAAACAGAACTATTTTATTAAAACTATCCATTTTGCCATTAAGCAATATGATATTCAAATTTATCAGCAGAAATCAGAATAGCTTTCTTTCCACTCTTTAGCAAGTGATGCTGAATTTCTACATAGAAAAATACACAATTGTATTTTACAACATGTTCTTAGTTCCTGCTACTTATTAGTATCTAAAACCGAATCTTTATTTTAAAGTACAATTATCCCTACAGTTTAAAATATGAATATTAGATCTAAACAATTCCAAGATGCATCACAGTGACTAGTTCTTAATAAATCTGAGACATAAAAATCGCATGTCTCATCGTCTAGTATAGTATCTGATGAAATACCAGCACTAAAACATTTTTGTTGACTGTCATCTAAGAATCTTTATATGCACTTTAGTGTTAGTATTTTATCATATAAATAGAAATGCACTACCATTCTTCATCTATTTTATGACCTTTTCACACTGATGATATCTTCCAACTTCAGATAGTTATAAAACATGTGCTAACTGATTTGTCTGCTTATGGAAACTTGCCTTAATGTACACTTGGAGACTATTTGAGTAAAAGAGAACCCAATTCAAGGCTCATCATTACCATTTGTGAGGTGATTTAAAAGAGTCTCCTATTTTAAAGATTTACAAACACTTTCAACCATGTGAAGAATTTGAAATTTTTATGGTAATATGGATCTTTACAGAAATTGCTTTGCTATTGGTTGGTAATATATATGTCTATATAAGCAATATATATTATAGATATACAAATATATATTTCTTTTCCATCTTCTGAACTTGGCATGGAAATTACTGAATGAATCCAATGCAAAATAGATCTACAAAATGCTAGGAAGAGAAGGAAAATTGGCGAGAGGGAAGAATGGCAATAACCTAAAACTAAACATAAAATGCTATAAAATGAATTCATCAGAAGATGGAGGAAATGTCTACAAATTTGTGAAAATGCCAAAATCTATCAAAGAAATATAATAACAAATGTAAAATTAATATCTAAAATAATGTACAGATAATGTTACAGAATTTCCTTCCCAATGTTTCCTTACAGATTTATAAATCCAATATCAATTGCAAAGTAGGCAATAAAAACAAATAGAAAAATTTGTTTATAATAAGATACACAAAAAACAGGGCATTTTGAAATTAGGCTATTTATGCATTCATATCACTCAATGAAGCTTCAGCCCCAATTCTGAAATACATGAAAGTTATTCTGAAGCTTTGATTCATATAAAAATTACACAAAGGTCATGTTGAAATAAAGATTTTGATATATTTGGATGGAGCCTGAGAGTCTGCACTGCTAATAAGCTTTCATCGTGGTGCTGATGCTGCTGGTCTGTGGACCACACTTTGAGGAACAAGGATTTATGCTATCTACAGGAAAGTACACTGGGTTTCTTAAAGTTGCTGGCTTTGCCAGATTGGGAGGATTATTTCTAGTTTCGGATTTTCCCTCCAACTAGTACATGGAACATAGCAGATCTTTGTGAATCTGAAATATTCAACTCCTACCTTTCCTGACCAGCTCTGGAATAAGCAGGGGCAAGAGGGAATGAGTGTGTGTGTACCTGTTTTGCGTGTGTGTACCCAGTGCCCAGTTGTACCCCCATACTTGCATTAAGGGAAAGGTGTCAGCCACTCTCCCGTGACTATCCTAATGTGAACTTGCATTCATCTAAGCACACAAAGTTTAGAGAATTGTCAGGTTCAAATATGCCCTATCTCTGAGGTTAAGCCCCAGCTTATTTCACACATTTCAACATTTTTCCATGTGGATGCTGTTAAGGTTGCCTGGAATTTGGAGATAAGCCCAGGATTAGTCCTGCTTTAAAGTCATCACGAAGCCTTGTTACAGGCCTCAAGTTAAGTTGTTAAATGTATTTCTGAGAGCT
The DNA here is from genome assembly GCF_046562875.1 of Panthera onca. Classification (NCBI taxonomy): domain Eukaryota; kingdom Metazoa; phylum Chordata; class Mammalia; order Carnivora; family Felidae; genus Panthera; species Panthera onca. The sequence continues at coordinate 148,900,797 of NC_138342.1, read as the reverse complement.
TACTGGGAAAAAAAAAATAATCACATGCACTAACTTTGGTGAGCTTCAGGTAGCAAAAACATAATGTTGTGGAAAACTTACCTGCAGACCTGTACCTTCATGTTTCTGTACACAGAGGGCTTATGATAGGAGGCTGAAACAATATTCTGTTTACCAAGCTTGCTTTAGGAAGAATATGTAAAACAAGAAGGGCTGGAAAAGGGCGTGTACTTTTTGTTTTTTAATTTTGATAACTGGGTCAACCCTATTCAAGCAGATTTTTAAAAATCACTTGTAATATTCGTAAAAACTCTATAATTATGAAATATTTTGGTGGTTTTTTTCTATACTGCTATGAAAACTACTACTACAGAATTTGCCAATTACTAGATCGCTTACAGTTTTTGGAACTCTGAATTGCAAGTGACACTAAACTTGTGCTATTAAAATAGCCAACATGCTGGCTTCTCTCTTTTTATTTATTTATTTTTTACATATATAGCTATTCTATTGACCTAGAGGACATAAAATATAAGGCAGTAATATTTGGTTAAGTCTTGTCAAAATTTTATTGCCTTCGGCCAAAGGACATTACAGAATATCCAGTAGAAGAACCATAGTGCAAAAGTGTTTAGATATATACTGAACAGACTTGAAATTGGAACAGAGTTCTGAAAATAAATATAAAGTAAAACATTTCAGAAATAATTTTCTAAAGGAAGCCAAAAGCCCCTATCTTCCCACACTTTAAAGTTTATCTGGCCTACTTAGTTTGATTTTTAAAGAATTGGTGAAAAGACTCTGCATGTTACAGGCTTACAATTTCTGTGTTGTCTACATAAATGTATAAGTATACTTTCAAGTGTAACAATTTTTAACAGCATAGCTAGAGATAGGATCAGAATAAAAAGGAGCAGGAAAACTGTCTCTGTCTTAGAGGCTCTGTAAACAAGAGATGTCTTAAGATACCTTCCCTCTCATATAATGGAGAAAATAAACTTGAAAGGAATTTTGATAAACACTCATGTAAGGCCTCTCCTATAATATAGGTGGGTAACATGCTCTTTTTATCCTCCTTTTGATAAACCTCTACAGTGTAGTTTTTCTTCCACATCTGTAGTAAGTTACTTGCTTATTGGTAAATTTTGATTTTTTAAATGTTAAAGCAGCCTTAATTTTTCTAACATGCTATGAATTACCACAATTTGTCTTCACAACCCCTCTGACTTCTGTTCCTTCTGGAGATGATAGGTGGGTAGATGGATGAATGAATGGATGGATGGATGGATGGATAGATAGATAAATGATTAAATTGAGAAGATCTCCACAAAATAGTATGGAGACTTTTTATATTATAATAGTAAGGGAGTATTTGATGAGTAGAAATAGTTGAGAGCAATTACTCTGTTTTGCAGTGCACAATTTGCTCAACCATCCAAGGCAGCTCTCCATCCTGACCTCTCTATGAGGAATTACTCAGATAACTAAGGACTTATCTCCATTTTGATAAAAAATCTAAGACACAGAACTCATTAATCTGATGTCATATAGTTAATAGTTGGTGTTAGAATTGTAGCTTGTGTTTGTCACGTTAATTTTATGATTTCCCATAATTCAGGAAGCAGGACTGATGATTCTTAGGTCCACCTAAATCCTCATATTTTGTCAGAGGAGAGTTTTTTTTTTAATGAAAACAAAAATTTGGAAGAAGAGTCTTTCCTGTTACATGCAACTTTAGAATTATGAAGTATTCTGAGAGATTATAGAACTATTTTTATCACTTATTTCTTTCAAAGTTTACTTTTACACATATTGACAATTTAACACAATAAAAAGCAATATTCAAAAAATTTAACCTTTTGAAGGTTTAATGATCATGAAATAATACTCTTGACTTGATAGTTTATAGGAATACAATATCTATATTAAAGGCTTAACAAAACATTAAAATAATTGTTATCTTTAAAAATGGCCAATAGAAGAGTCAAAATCACCATTACTATCCTAAATATTATTTTTTTCTGTTGTTCTACTTCTCTAACACTAATTATATTAACACTCTTCTGTCACTTACTTCCCAGGTGACATTATATGCAGAAGGATAGTCCATCAAAGTTGCTATTGTACAAAAGATGACGGGGAATTGAAGTCAAGACAAATGCAGATGCCACTATTTTCTCCCCCTTAAAAGATGTTCACTTGAAAAATGCCTCTGAGAACATTCAGCAAAAAATGCTCTGTAAACCACCATTTTCTGCTACCAAATGTTTCCTACTATATTACCCTCAGGTCAAAATTCCACTGTAATAAACAGTTTACCAAGACACAGTTAATTATGTAGAAAACGCTCCATAGATACACTATCTTATTTCTCTTAGTACCAGTCAACCACAAAAGACCATTTATCTGGTGATGTGCAGCCCAGATCTTTCTTCCTCATTTTCATTCTTTTATTTAAAAGCAAAGTTTAAAGTTTTAGCTGTAACATATTAAATGCTTATTTTTAGCCTGGGGTATTAATGACTACTTTGAAATAAGCAGTCTCAATTAGGAAAAAAAAAAGAAATCAATGTGTTATTTAAATTAATTTTTTAAGTAATAAATTTCAGTTTTAGACACTGGCTTGCATTTTTGGGTAGGATTGAGTGCATATCTACCTAAGCAACACAAGGCAAAAGTTGCTTTGAATCAACCTAAATTACCAAGTGAGTAGTTTACTATTTTAATGGAATGATGTTAGATAATCTCATTTTTGTCATATAAATTTCAACACAAATTAATATTAGGCAAATCATGACTTAGTATTTGAAGCATATCATTCAAGACTGGAACTCTGTTAAAGAAATCTTAAGACTAACACACTGAGCAATTTTACTTACACAGAATTTTTAGATACTATGAAGAAACTGACATTTTTTCTTCAAATGAAATTTCCAAAACTTTAATTAACCCACTTGATTTCAAGATGTTTTGTCTTGTGAGGCATAAGAATAATATGCAATTAAACTCTGTTACTGCCATTTTTCTTACAGTAAAGCATAGCTCTTTCATGCAATGAAATGTAAGGTAGAACACTGTATTCCCAAATAGATCAACATCATTAGAAAACGTTTCTTCCTGTCCACTCACATCAGCCAAGAAAGAGAAACTTTCCTTTCCTTTGAGAACTAACAATTCTCACATTTAGAGCAACTATGATCAATGAAGTCCTAATTTCAAGAAACTTTCTATAATTTTATTCCCCTCTTATAAACCACATGATGTTTCTCAGAATGGTAGGTATATTAAAGCTTATGTCAAATTTTCTAATACACACCAGGCTTTTTGGTTTATTGTTCAGATATGACAAAATCGCTAGAATTGCCAAATAAAAATATTTGTGTTAATTACAATTTCTAGTATTTATGAAGTGACAAGCACAGACTAGAGTATATCATACTGGTAAATAATAGAGCAGATGTTCCTCAGAAACAAGAACAGATTTTATAAATCTACTGGAATATCTCCCCATTCATATGTACTTACAATAGCATATTTTGCAGTATTTGTTCTGAAGCTGAAAGTAGAATTTGGGGCATTTTGCCAATACCTATCTAATTCACAACAGAAATGTAATTCAAACTTTCTTATAGTTCCGCAAATGACACCAATACTTTCTCATCCATTGGCCAACACTTATGAAATCACAACACAGACAAAACTTCATAATCACTTTTCAGATAGAATTAGAAAGAAATATCACAATAATCTTCTGGCATTTTTTAAAGCCTGTAATGATTACGTAGGTAATAACAGAATATCATTAACTGTATCTTACCTCTATCACTGAAGTCATCTACTAGAATGATTTCTGCTATCAGACTCTCTGGGGTTCGGTTAATTATACTGTGGATAGTACGCAGGAGTGAAGTCCAACCTTCATTATGAAATGGGATAATGATGCTGGTGTTTGGCAGCCTTTCCAGGTACATCTTGTGCTTACAACTGGAGATGACATAGAAAGAAAAAAGCAATGTCAAATGCAAAACTATAGTGTATCTTACACTGCTATTTACTCACTGTGTTATCCAACATCTGTGAAAAACTGGACTTTGTCTAATACTTTTCCAAACAGAGCTTGTACATAATAATAATTACTCTGTTCATTCATGGAATTCATTAATTATCCCTTTCACATGTGTTCTTAATGAAATAATTATTTATCCTTTTTTGTATCAGGGATTCAAATACTAGGTAAGAAGTGCATTGAAATGTTATGTTCTTGTTAATGTATACTTTTCTTATTGTTACCTAATAGTAATGTGAACACTTTTTACGAGTTAAAATTGTTTCCATTTGGCACATGGCTAAGGCTTAGATAGGTTTCCTGAGAAGTTCTGGAAATCCGACTTCTATAATTATGCTTAGTTGATCAGTTTTGGTTGTGGTATGTTTCAATGGCTGGGTAACATTTAAGTTCTACAAGGAAAACACAGTCTTACAATGAAATAAATGAAGATTTAATCTTAAATAACCCTATACTGATACAACTACATAATAAGATTACTTTAAGATCCAAGCCAGACATTATCACATTTCTTGTGGAATTTTAACCAGAAATCCCATGTAGCTTTTTATTTATTATGAAAGAAATCCAAGATACCAAAAAGAATGTAGGCTTTAACTTTTGGCATAGTTAAAAGCGATTTATTATGTGTAATTGCTATTTTTACATATTTATGATTTATTTAATTAATTTATAAGCCACATGAAGGCAGGAACGTGATCTCAAATCTCATGTAATTCCTAGTTCAGCAGGTCACCCAAGCTTTTTTGAGGATGATGAATTCATCTAAGTTTGTGAAATTTTTGAGTTACTTCAAAACTAAAATAGGATAAAATTTCAATCAGTTATCAAATTCAATGATTTTCCTGATATGGATAACCTGATAACAAAAAAGAGAGTGGAAATCTAGAAACAGGCAGTTTCCACTTAAATGCAGAAGGATCTAAGGCTTCAGGTTTTGCCAGGACACTGGCTACTATTTCGTCTAGAGGAGGAAACAAACCATAGCAGGATTTGAAGTATGCTTAGATTCTACCAAGATGTATATACATGCACCAGAACATTCAAAACATTACTTAAAATATTCTTTCCAGTCGTTTCAACACTTTATTTTACTATGATCTCAAAAGGATATATTAAATACTGCCGTGGAGCTACGGATCTACACTAAGAGATGTTGCCTTACAGCTTGGGAAAACACGACAATGTAATTAAAGCCAGCAAAATTAACTATCCTAGAAAATAAAATAAAATAAAATATTTTAGTTATATAATTTGAAAATACAAACATTTCCTTTTTTATTGTGTCCATTTATTAATTTTTAATCTCAGTGTTTACTATTTATAACAATATCTATAAAACAAGTAGATTTTGATGTTTTAAAATAGGATGAAAAGAATTAGAGAGGAATATTAAAATAATACCATGAAATGGGCATTAAATGCTAGGAAAAAACCTGAAATTCATTTTAGGATCAAACAAAATGGTTAAAAAATATATAATAGCATATGAAACAGTGATTTCTAAGGACGTATTGTGAGCTGGATGCTGTCACATAAATTGCACAAGTCTGGAAAAGCATGCTAAAGTAATTCAACACACCTTGTTATAATTATGTACAGTCACCCATTCTTCTCAACAAAGCCAAAGACCCAAGCTTCACTATATCAGTATTCAGGATAATTGCACCTACTCATGCAAACCATCATACCTAACAATGCTCTAGGAATGCAACTGATATTCCCAAAAAGGCAAATTAGTTTTTAATCATTAAGGTGAGACATTATACATATCACGTGCTTATTAAGAAAGAATTGCACTCAGAGCAATACCCTATAAGCAATCAATAGTGACATTTAACAGCTGTATATAATCTATTCAGAAAATAGGCAGACACAAAAGGATGCAAGATTGATCGTATGCAAATAAGGCTTGCCTTCATAAAAATGTTTTCAATTATTTCTATCTCTGTGAGCTCAAACTATTACCACACATAAGTAAAAAGATCTCTACTACTCATTCATTAAGTCACAATGATCTGCTGAGGTCTGACAGAAGCCAGGATCCAAAATGGAAATACAACAATGAACAAAACCTAGTCCCTGAGTTCAAGAGGTTTGTAATAGAATAGGAGATATAGAATGGTAAGTAGAGTTTAATAGGGTGCTATAGGATATTTAAGAGAGCCCCCTGACAGTGTTACAGAAATTCAAGTGAGAGCTGAAGGTGGTCTGCAAAGACAGGTTCAACATATATTTAGGAACAGAGCTGACATGACTTGGAACTGGGAGAAGTAGTTTAAGGAGGACTCCCATGTTTTGGACACAGGCAATTGATCTTATGAAACACAGAGGGAGGGAGGCAAACCATAAGAGACTCTTGAATACAGAGAACAAACTGAGGGTTGATGGGAGGATGGGGGAGAGGGTAAAATGGGTGATGGGCATTGAGGAAGGCACTTGCTGGAATGAGCACTGGGTGTTGTATGTAAGTGATGAACCACAGGAAGCCCCAAAACCAAGAGCACACTTCACACACTGTATGTTAGTCAATTTGACAATAAAGTATATTAAAAAAGAAAAGAAATACAGACTGACATAAAAACACAGTGTGTGAGGGGCACATCTCAGGATTGCAAGGCTTGAGGGCAAAGGTGAGTTCAATTTTGACCACGTTAAGGTTGAAGTGTCAAATATCCTGCTGAACACAGCAATTATATATATGGAATATACGTTTATTTGTCTTATGTATGTATGTATTTATGTATCTATGTTAATATATATGTTTTTGGCTCAAGGTGAAGATGTGTTTTACTGGAGGAACGGGCTTGTGAGTGATAGGCTGTAGCAGATGATGCCAGTGGACCACCAGCATTTCCTTACCATTCACAATCCTGGTACATGCCAAGAGGAACCTCTATAAACCTCTATAGGGGAACCTCTATAAACCTCTGTATAGAGGAACCTCTATAACTGCAGGTAGCCAAGTGAGTGCTTTCCCTCATCTCTGAACGGAAACAGATTAGATACTCTGAAGGAAATTAATATCCCTGGAGCAAGTATCAACCAAGGAAGGAGGGAAGGTGGAGAATAGACAGTCCTATGGTAAGATAACTGTGAGATGTTTTCTATGATGTGTACCACAGTTTCCCAGCAAGAGTGACTCTCAGGTGCCCACAGAGGTAAGCATCTTGCCAGTGTATCACTGGCTACTTTCCCTTCCTGTCTTACCTCCTCATCCAGCCTCCCCAGGTACTTTCCTCCTCAAAATTACTACAGTCAAACTTGTGTCTCAGGATCTGCTTCTCAGGGAAACTGTTCTTAGACATAAGCATATAAATTATACTGCATTTGTCACTTGTCAAAAACAGTCTCTTCAATATAAAGTGATGGCCAAAATTCTTTAAGAAACATTACTTTTGTTGTATTATGAAACTTGCAGTTTGTTACACCTGGAGATATTTTTAAATAATGTGCTTTTAAAAAAAATTATGGCACATATATTTTATTCTTTCTTTCAACTTCTTAATTACTGATGATGCTCTACTCCAGGTCTTCTCCGTGCCTATAAAATACAACTATAAGGATTTTGTACAGTGTACACATAAAAATAGCCTTATCTGAATTAGCAGACCATTAGGAATAAGGTCACCTCCTTTACATGAATGAGTATAATTTACTTTTTTTAATTAGACCACACTGAAAAGTCACTAATATTTTGTGCTGATAATCATTTCTTATACTGAAAAATCAGACTTTATACATCACACTATCTAGGTTCACACTGATGACTTTGCCACTTCTACCTGTGTGACAATGGGCATGTTATTTAACTTCCGGAAGACTAGTTCTCTCCTTGCGTTGTGGGGCAACGCAAGGGTAAAAACAAAACAAAAACAAAAAGACTTCTCCATAATGCGTTGAGAATTAAGTTACACAATCCATGTAAAAAACTGAGTACAGTATCATATCTGATACTAGCAAGGGTTTGATAAAGACTGTTATTGTTATTGCAGTTATTGTTTTTTTAATTGTTGTTATTTTACCTGTCAAGTCCTCTATAGTAGGAGGTAGGAAACTAGGAGAGACAGGAACTGCATGAGGGAAAGTGAGAGACACTTCAGATATGAAGATGAATAAATTTTGGTTTCTTCCCTTAAGGATTCACAGACCAGTAGGCAGATATATAAAATGATTTGACTCAAATGAGACAAGTGACATAATAGATGGCACTCCGCAATCAGAGCCCAAAGGAAGTATGACTAACTTTGTCTGAAAGAATTAGGGAAGTCTTTATAGATGAGTCTGTATGTGAAGAACAGATCATGTAGGATCTTTAAAGTGATTCTAAGGAATTTGGATGTTAGCCTGAAGTCAACGTGAAATATTTCACATATTGTTAGTGATGAAGAAGACAGGATCACGTTTACATATTCTTCCAGCAGCAGGGCAGACAATGGAGACAGCAGAGATGAAGCAGAAAGACTGGGGATTGTAATAGTTTGGGCAAAAGATAATGAGGGTGCTGATCTGATGTTTACACTAAGGAAAACCAGCCTCTTTGTGACAGGGTTTAATCTGATTGAATTGTATTTAGTCATTCTAGTACTTAACCTGACCAAACAAAATCGAATTTATTCCCAACCTCAGTCACTGGATTCAAGGAGTTGTGCTCTAGATGACTGCTTCTCAGCATTACTAGAAATACTGAAGCATAGCCAAGGCTTTATTAAGAATCTGTGACCTGTGTATTTTAGGCTTAATCTCAAGGCAGGTTGAGAATGGAAGTATGCTAAATACAAAGACAATGTGGTAATATGGAACTGTGTTGAAGAAATTAGTAAAAGAAGTCAAATACAATTTACACATCTATGGTTACAGATAGGTAGCAAATTTACAAAGGGAAAGTAGGGACCAATTAAAACATTTGTCACATTAAGCTTATAGGAATATGAATGAAAATGCCTGTAATTATTGCATTTCACATTTTGTGCTATTTTAAAATAAGCATTTGCATAAAATTAACTTAGTGTTTAAGAATGGCTTAGAGATGAGCCATTAAGTAAGAGATGTTACATTACATATTATCATCAATTTATCTAAAGAGATAGCAAAAACACTCTTCAAATTTTAAATGTACCAGAGAGACAACAGAAATAGTTTAAATTGTTTAAAAAGTTACTTGAGAGAAATGACAAATCATGAAGATATTTTAAAAAGCTAAAAATGTAATGTATAAATATTTTGCTAAACCATTTTGATTAATGAAAATAGAAACTTTTTCATACTCTTCTATTTTTTCTCCAGACAAAATACACAAAAATTTTCTGCTAATCACTATTGGTATTTGTTAAATTGAGAGATTTAAAAATTTTTGGTTTAACATTGTTTATTTTAAATATAATGTCATTCCTTTCATACTTACATTAATTTATCTTAATAATTTCATTGGTTTCACCAAAAAAAAAATTTTTTTTCAACAATAGCAACAGGTCAAACAATAAATTTTAATTGCAGATATATAAGTGCCAGACTTATCAGTATATGTATATTTTTAAAGAGTTATTTGATTATTCATGCAACAAATGTCAACATTTTTACTGTGGATATTTAGCTAAACTTGCATTTGAGGTTCTTAAGTCCTTCACATTCTCCTCACCATCACCTAAACATTCCTTCTTACTGAAGGCTGAATATTTAGTTTTGTCTACACTGTCAAAACACACATTTTTAAGATTCAAATTCTTGCATTGCAAGATTTGAGTAAAATGTTTGGGTGAAAGTTTTTACATATTTCAACCTATAAGTCATTCTATGAGTTTCTTTAAAATATGCCTTTATTTTTTGTTTTGTTGTTTGTTTTTCTATCTGCTTATATTCAATCTATCAGGCAGGATGTTATGTTGTGGTCATAAGCAACCCTAAATCCCAATGGCTCAAAATAGTGAATATCTACCTTGCTGCTTTATTTGTTAACCACTGTTTTAGGCAGGAGACTCTCTGCTCATTGCAGTCAGTGCAAACTGCCAACATTTTTTACCACAGTTAATCACTCGGCCAGAAGTAAATGAGAGCACGGATGGGTCTCAAGCTGGTAAATAAATAGCCTGTCTCTAAAATGACATTTTGCTTTCTGCTTACAAGTCATTGGTCAGCATTAGTCACACAGCACAACGGCTCAGGAAATAGAATCCTATATGGTCCAGAGGAAATATAATCAGAAATATTTGGCAAATAACACTAATGAACACAGCTATTTTAGTCTTCTGCCTTCTTTTAATTAAAAAGGAAAAGAAAAAGGAAAAATAGAAATTACCTGTTGAGACTACATTTAGAGTAGGTTTAATTAAATCTGTTTAATTTCTTCATAGACAAAAAGTTATAATATTTGAGGTCCTGCATCTACAGAAACATAGCTGCAACCACATTTTAGAGCTGCAAATACATTTCAGAAATCATCAAGTTTAATATCTTATTTAATTGGGAATTGAGGCTCTTAGAGTTTCAGAAAGTTAAACATAAATTATTTTATAGTCAAATTAGCAAAACAGTATACTGGATGAACAAGTGGTACAATGATGAGGCATTATTCCTGACATAAAAATTTACAATATTTTTAAAAAGTTTATTTTACTTATTTTGAGAGAAAGCGAGCGCGCGCGAGAGAGAACAGTGGAAGAGGGGCAGGGAGAGAGGGAGAGAATCCCAAGCAGACTCTGTACTGTCAGTACAGAGACAGATGCAGGGCTTGATCCCATGAACTGTGAGATCATAACCTGAGATGAAATCAAGAGTCAGATGCTAACTGACTGAGCCACCCAGTTGCCCCCAAATTTACAATTTTTTGAAAAGTATTTGTAACTCATACAGCTAGATAGCACAAAGAATTAGAACCCAATATTCCTCATTTCTGATTATAAAATATTTTGGAAATGTCATCGTCATTCTCTTTGGCCTTTTAGATATCTCCATGTTAATCAAATCAACTAAAATTATGTAAAGACTGTAACAGTTTTTTAAATTTTTTTAATGTTTTTATTTATTTTTGAAGGAGAGAGAGACAGAACATGAGTGGGGGAAGAGCAGGGAGAGAGGGAGACACAGAATTTGAAGCAGGCTCCAGGCTCTGAGCTGTCAGCACAGAGTCTGATGCAGGGCCCAAACTCAGAAACTGTGAGATCATGACCTGAGCCAATGTTGGATGCTTAACCACTGAGTCATCCAGGTGCCCCAAGACTGTAATATTTTTAAATGAGGTAGGCAATTACTGTATTAACTCATTACTTTTGTGAAATGTATAATCTACTCTCCATAAATATATTTGGAAATAAACCATTTAAGAATATATACAAATAAATGTCTGTAACAAAAAATTATGATAAATTATCATTTGAAAATAGGCCCTAAAAGGGACTGGACCACTAAACCTCTGGACCATCTAGATCACTAACATTATACTATTCAGGGAACAAAATAAGGAGGAATAATTAAATTGTTAAAATCAGTGATAGAGAGACAATATTTAAAGCGGCTAGAAAAAAAAAAAAGATAGAATTCTGGAGGAGAACACAGACTAGAATGGTAGCAGACTTCTTGTTAAAAATAATGCAAAATAGTGAGAAAGTGGGGCAACATCTTTTAGGTACAGAAAAAAAATTTAAGATAAAAATAGTTTTCCTTGTCAATAAAAATGTATTTCTACAACAAAGGCAAAATGAAAACATTTTAAGATATGCAAATATTGAATAAACTTATTCATCAGAAAACCTGCATAAAAATAAATGTTATAGGAAGTCCTTCAGAAAATTTATACTAAGTGGAATTCTGTATCTAGACAAAAAATGAAAAAGTAACAGAAAAGGTAATTATATGAGTAAACAATAAAACGACTATTTTATTATTCTATAAAGGTTAACTGATTCATGGACAGCAAAAACGATATCAATGCATTTTGAGATTTATAACATAAATTGAAGCAAAATGTATAGCAACAATAGCATAAGTTCCAGAAGTGGAGAAATGGATACATGCCTTTCTAAGGTTCTTATACTCTAAATCAAGACATATGATATTACTAAAAGGTAAACCATAATAAATTAATATTATATTCCATCAACCCTAAAGCAACCACTAAAAATAACACAATAAAGAATTATATCTACTTTGCCCTACTAAAAAGTGACATGGAATAATTAAATGTGTAAAGAAGCTACAGACCGAAAAAAGGGATAATAAGATTAAATAGTAAAAATAGAAAAGCAGTAGTGAAATGGTATATTTGAGCCAACCATATCAATAATTACATTGCATGTAAATGGTCTAAACGTGCAATGGGAAAGATTTCAAGAGTGCCAGCTGCTTCCTCCAAGAAACTCATTTTTAATATAAAGATGCAAATAAGTTTAAAAGACAATGTATAGAAGATAGAGCATGATAACACTAATAAAAAGAAAGCTATATTGGTTTTATAGTCCACAAAATAGATCTCAAAGTAAAAAAAAAAATGTGACCAGGATATAAAAGTTCATTTCAGGGGCGCCTGGGTGGCTCAGTCGGTTAAGCGGCTGACTTCAGCTCAGGTCGTGATCTCGCTGTCCGTGAGTTCGAGCCCCGCGTCGGGCTCTGTACTGACAGCCCAGAGCCTGGAGCCTGTTTCAGATTCTGTGTCTCCCTCTCTCTGACCCTCCCCAGTTCATGCTCTGTCTCTCCCTGTCTCAAAAATAAATAAACGTTAAAAAAAAAATTTAAAAAAAAAGAAGTTCATTTCATGACAGAGATCAATTTGCCAAAAGGACAAACTATACAAAATGTTGCACCTAATAACAGTATCCAAAACTATGAAGCAGAAGTTAACAGAACTTCAAGGAAAAAAAGACAACTCCACAATTATTATAAGAAACTTACTCTTTAGATTTCTTTTGATGCTCTTTCTCCAGTTTCTTAAGGTAAAATAAATTATTGATTTGAGGATTGTTTTCTCTTTACAAGCATTGAATGACAGAAGTGTAGAATGATAGAAGTGTAGTCGTTCCAAGAATTGTTTTACATATTTAAAAAAATTTGATATTTATTTTTGTGTTCATTTCAAAATATTTTCTAATTTCCCTTGAAACTTGCTTCTGACACACTGATTAGCCAAAAATGTTTTTAATTTACAAATGTTAGTGATCGCTTTATCTTTCTGTTATCACTTTTTTATTACGTTATATTACAGTCAGAAGATATATTTTGTAAGATATCAGTATTTAAAATTCATGGTATTTGTTTCATGACCCAGGATCCAGTCTGTTTTGATGAATATTTTATGAATACTTAAGAGGATATGTATCCTGCTGTTGTTGGGTGGAGGGTTTTCTGTTTATTTTGGGGATTTTTTTCCCTTATGTTTCCCCTTTTTTGCATTCTTTGGGTTATTTATACATTTTTTAGCATTCCATCTCAATGTATGTGTTGTGATTTTGATGATATCTTTGCATAATATTTTAGTATTTACTTTAAGGATTACAAAATATATATTTGTGACTAACATTTTACCACTTTACTCTTTAATATAGAACTCTTATTACTATGTAGGGTCCTTTATACTCTCTTCTATGCTGCAGTTGTCTTATATCTATGTACATTGTAAACCAAGAACTCTTATTACTATGTAGGGTCCTTTATACTCTCTTCTATGCTGCAGTTGTCTTATATCTATGTACATTGTAAACCACATCAGAAAATATTATATTTTGCTTTCAACTCATACTTGTTTTAAGAAACACAAGAACTCAGTACTGTTTCAGTGCTATTTTGAATGCTCAAGTCCTTTCCTCCACCTATTGCCATTGTTTATCTTCAGCATTCTCGATCACCCGAGCCACACATCTGTCTAGGTTTTAGAGTTGAATTCAATGGGATGAGAATGCATGTGTTTACTCCAACCTACCCAGAGACCAGAATACTCTCAGTAGTCTTTAATTACAAATGTAAAATATTTTTAAAAATTTTTTAAATGTTTACTTTTGAGAGAGAGAGAGAGAGAGAAAGAGAAAGAGTCAGCAAGGGAGGGGCAGAGACAGAGGGAGACACAGAATCCAAAACAGGCTCCAGGCTCTGAGCTGTCAGCACAGAGCCTGACATGAGGCTTGGACCCATGAGCTGGAGCTGTGAGATCATGACCTGAGCTGAAATCTGAGGCTTAACCCACTGAGCCACCCAGGTGCCCCACAAATCTAAAATATTTTATAGCTTCAGGGATCTTCATATTTTCTACTTCATTTTATGACAGTGTCCATTGGATTTTCAAGACAATTTTGCATTTCATCTAAATATCAAATTTTTGGCATGATGATGTTTATACTGTCTCTTCATTAACATTTATACGTCTGATGGAAGTTTAGTGATTTTCAGTCTTTCATAACTGATAAAGGTAACTGGTGGTTTCTCTCTCTTTTGTTTTTACTTAGAAATACCTGCTGGGGATTTAGAAATTTTATTGATCAATATTATTGATGCATTCAATTTCTTGCTATATTTAAATATTTAAAGCTACACATTTGCCTATAAGCACTGCTTTATACGTACAGCACTTAAACTAGTTTTGGTATATATTTTCATTATCATTCCATTTAAAATATTTTTAAATTTTTCTAGTTTAATATTTGACCTGTGAGTTTTTCGTAAAAGTGTTAATTTCTAAATATTTGCATGTTTTCTGCATATATTATTTTTGTTGATTTCTAATTTAATTCAGGTTTGGTCACAGAACATAGTGTTAATTTAATCTACTGAAATTTATTGAGCATTTGTTTATGTACTAACATATGGTCCATTGGGTAAATATTCCATATGCAACTGAAAAAATTTTATTATGTAATTACTGAATATAGCGTTCAATAAAGGTAAATAAACACAAATTAAGCCAATTTATTGATAATTTTATTTAAATCTCCTATATCCCAATTAAATTTTTGGTTGTCTTTAATTACTGAGAGAGAACTGTTAAAATCTCCAATACATACATTTATTTAAAGACACTCTCAAAAAGTAAAATTCAAGCTTAGTGTTTAAAATTACCATGTTGAGAGGCCTCAAAGTAGGTGAATTTATGTCTTTCTCCCTTTAGAGTAATACCAAAAAAGTGGAAAAAAAATCTTGCCTTTATATGACTTAACCCCATACACTCTTAATATTTGTTGGGAGGTTTGTTCAAGTAATATTAGCATCTGCAACAGTATTACCACACATTTGCTGATGAAATAACCTGAAGAATGAAGTGGTTGTATGCTTTTAAAGAATCTTTAATTATATTAATGTATTTCAGATTAACATGAGAATATATACACCCCATGTGAAACATATGAAACTTGAAACATTTTTCATTTAATGCTAAATATGTTAAAATGTCATTACATAGTAATGACTACAATAAGGAGTTATATTTTGAGCTTCCTTTAGGGGCCACATTCTCCATAATTTTGTGCCATTCTTTAATAATCATGATAATTCTCTGAAATGGTGATGAAGAAAGACAGTGCCAATTCAGGTCCAGTCAATTTCATTAGGATCAGTCCCTGTCATCAGAATGTATGCGGGAGGGAAACCAATTCAAAATACTACAATTTGTTTGACTTCATTATTACAGAAAAAAAAGTACATTTTGTAATGTACATTTGGAATAAAAGTACATTTTTACCATGTCATGATACATTTATAAGTGCACCATGGTGAGAACCCTAATAAGTGACTAAGTAATTTATTGCCTCAGTCTATCAAAAGCCATATAAAATGGCTTTTATTGAGAGATGACAGTTCAGGTAGCTTAATTCCCTGAAGTTTGTTTTAAAAAGATTCCTAAACAAGATGAGCAGAATAGCTAAGTATGTTATACTTAGTCAACCACATATTTTTTTTTAGCTTCTCAAGGGAACCACTCATATTTCAGAAGGGGGGACATTTCTTTTTATTGTTTTAACTTTCATCGTGTGATTTCTTACAAAAGCATGTTGGTTCAGCTAAAGTTCTCTCAGCCCCATTCTCAGTAGCAGCAGAATAAAATGTCAACTTGGCATCTGGCTAGTGACAAGCATACTATAGAGCATATCTATATAAGTCATTTCCAGGCACCAATTTACATAGTAATTGTTTTAATGTCAGCATATTCAATTTTCAATGGCTGCTTTTAGTCACACTGTTTTTCTGTTCTAATCTTGCCATGTCAGTCGGTTTTGATAAAGCAGTGATAACTGGCAATTTATTTTGCCTTTGACAGGACTGAAAAATTAGTTTGGAATGCCAAGTATATATATGTAAGTGTGTTTTTTAGTGAGGGTGGGAGATAATCACAATGCATGCATGTATGCTTGTATATATTTGGTCTTACCTCTTACATGGGAACTATTTTGTAAATTAGTATTTTATATGGTCATATGATTAACACTTTAATGTAATGTGACATTTTATGCCTGTACTGAAGAACAAAATAATATTTTGTGCTCACGCAGCTACATGTACATCGTGGCATTGTGGCAGAAACCTAGTGAAGACAGAGGGGAGAGCAAAAAAAGAGGAGGCCAGAGATAGGCAGGGATCAGAATATGGAGGTCGGTGTTGGCGTTTTTTCAGCTATTATTTTTAGTGCGACAAGGAGTCTTTTAGGTATTTTATTATTTTTTTAATTTTTTTTAATGTTTGTTTATTTTTGAGAGAGAGAGAGTGAGACAGAGTGTGAGCGGGGGGAGGGCCAGAGAGAGAGGGAGACACAGAATCCGAAGCAGGCTCCAGGCTCTGAGTTGTCAGCACAGAGCCGCAGGAGGGGCTCCGCCAGGTACCATGAGAACATGACTGGAGCTGAAGTCAGCCGCTTTTCCGACTGAGCCACCCAGGCGCCCTCTTTTAGGTATTTTAGATAGGGGGGATGTAATGATCCTCCTTAATTCTGAAAGCTCACTGTTGCTCACTCTGCTGAATGCATTGTGCAAGACAAGAGGGAATGTGTGAGGTCCAATTATGAGGTCATTCTAGGATTCCAATTAAGAAATGACAGTGGGGGGTACCTGGGTGGCTCAGTCGTTAGGCATCTGACTTCAGCTCAAGTCATGATCTCTTTGTCCATGAGTTCAAGCCCCGCATGGGGCTATGTGCTGACAGCTCAGAACCTGGAGCCCACTTTGGATTCTGTGTCTCCCTTTCTCTCTGCCTCTCCCCTACTTGCACTCTCTCTCTCTCTCAAAAAAAAATGAACATTAAAAAAAATTTTTTTAATAAAAAAAGAGAAATGATAGTGGATACAGTTGAGATTAAGGGGAATGCATGCATTTGAGGCCCTTTAGCTTTACATTTTGGATACAGAATTAATAGGCCTTGGTAGATGAGATCAGTAAGTCGAGAATAAATAAAATGAGGAAACTGGAGGCCAGTGCTGAGCATCAGTGAATTTTAATATATATACAGCCATCAGATAAAGACGAACTGTTTGTGAATGAGACTGGAAAGACCTGGGGATAAAAAGCAAGTGTTTCCTTGAAACAGAGACAAGAGTGCTTAAAAATGAGAGAAGGGACAAAGTCTAGTGTCACTGCAAAGTTTCACGAGACTTTTAAATATACTGGATTTTGGCAACATGGAAATCATTAGTGACTTTGGCAAGAAAAAAGAATGATGGCACAGTAGTGTCTTGAGTCAAATTAGGACTTCTGAAGAGTTGAAAGGGAGTTGAGGAAGTTAATATCTACGGTAGACATTCAGGCTGACAGCTGGAGGAAAAATAGGTTAAGAAGTCATCTTACCGATGGGGAGGTACCAATGCTTTTTATCATATATGATTAAATTTTAGCCAGGATAATAAAATATAAAAATTAAGAGCTACATTCTCCACTTCTGTAGAAAATACTGAACACTTCTAAATAATAGGCACTTATCACTACGTACCAGTTACAAAACTGTAGAGATGAGTACTTACTACATTGACTCAGATGATAAGGTCTATTAGAGGAATTAATCACTTGATTTGGTAATAATAAAGAAGCAAACTAAAGTTATTTGACTTGGAGAAAACTGAGAGAGATATATTTTTAAAATTGTTTTATTAAGATATAATTCACATACCATACAAACAATTTTTGTACCATTTAAGGTGCACAATTCAATAATTTTTAGTGTCTTCACAGAATGTGCAACCATTAGCATAATCAAGTTTAGAATATATTTATCAATTCAAAAAGAAATCTCATACCCTCATGCCCTTCCCCTTATCCCCTCACATTCCTTAAGTAATCATTGCCTACTTTTTGTTTCTATAGATTTCCTTATTCTAGACATTCACATGAAGAGAATCATATATTATGTGGAATTTGGGGTCTGGTTTTCATTTAGCACAATGTCTTCAAAGTTAATCCAAGATGTAGCATTTGTCATTATTTTATTCCTGAATAATCTCTCAGGGTATGGATACACTACATTTTGTTTATACATTCATCTATCAGTGGACATTTGGGTTTTCCCATCTTTCAGCTATCATGAATAATGCTGCTATAAACATTCATGTGTAATTTTTGTGGTTTTCATTTCTATTGGGTGTATACCTAGACATAGAATTGCTAGGTCATATGGTAATTCTGTAATTACCATGGTAATTATGGTAATTTAATTGTCTGAGGAACTGCTTTCCATTTGGAAATAGTTGGAGTTGCTTTCCAACTATTTTCCAAACCATTGACATCATTTTGCATTCCCACCAATGTATGGATGTATGCAATGTATGAGGTTTCCAATTTCTCTACATCCTTGCCAACACTTATCATCTGAACTTTTGGCTCTAGTCATCATACTGGATGTGAAGTAGTATCTCATTTTGGTTTTGATGTTTTGTTTCTAATGACCAATGATGTTGGGCATCCTTTCATGGATTTGGCCATTTGTTTACCTCATTTGGAATATTCAGATCATTTGCCCATATTTTAACTGGGTTATTCACCTTTTTATTATGGAAATATAAGAACTCTTTATGTATTTTAGATACAAGTCCTGTAGCAAATATATGATTTGCAAATATTTTATTCTGTGGGTTTCATTTTGCCTTTCTGATAGCATACTTTGAGACATAAGAGTTTTTCATTTTGATGAAGCCAAATTTATCTATTTTTTCTTGTGTTGCTTATACTTTGGTATTATATCTAAGAATACTATGTCAAATAAAAAGTTATGAAGATTTATTTCCACCTCTTCTTCTTTTAGCACTTACACTGAGGTCTTGGATACATTTTGTGCTGATTTTTATGTTGCCTGAGGTAAGGGTCTAACATCATCATTCTTTTGCATGTGGTTACCTAGGTCAGTACCAATCATTTGAAAATAACTATTTTTTCCACATTTACTAGTTTTTGCACCCTTGTCAAAAAATCCCTTAATCATGGATGCATAGAATTGTTTCTGGACTCTCAATTATATTCTATTGATCCAAATATCTATCCATATACCAGTACCACACTAGCTTGATTACTGCTGCATTCTAATAAGTTTGAAATCAAGAAGTACATATCATCTTATTTGGTTGCTATTCTTCAGGATTGTTTTGGCTATTTTGGGTCCCTTGCAATTTGAATTTTAGAAGCAACCTGCCATTTCTGCAAGGAAGTCAGCTGGGATCCTGACAGGGATTTTTTTGAATCCATAAATCATCATGGAGTGTTTTGCCATCTTTACAATGTTAAATCTGATCCACAAACGTGAGATGCTTTTCCATTTCCGGGATTTCTTTCAACTATGTTTTGTAGTTTTCAAAGTATAAGTTTGATGACATTTTTGTTCATTTTATTCCTAAGTCTTTTCTTCATTTTAAGGGTGAATGGATTTTTTTTCTTAATTTCATTTTCAGGCTATTCACTGGAAGTGTATAAAATAAAGTGATTTCCGTATCCTGTCTCATACCCTGTCGCCTTGCTGACCTTGATTATTAGTTCTAATAAGTTTTTTTTAGTGGATTCCTCAGAATTTTCCATATAGAAGATTATGTCATATACCAATAGAGACCATATGAATCTTTTCTTTCTAATTTAGATGTCTTATATTTATTTTTCTTGCCTAATTGCCTGGGCTAGAATCCACAGTAGGATGTTGAATAGAACTGGTGAGAGTAGGCATCCTTAGGGGGAAATGCATCCAGTCTTTCACCAACAAAAATGTTAGCTTTTTAAAATGCCAGATTTTCTCATTATTTTTAATAAAAATAATAGTTCCCATTTATTTTTAATAAATAAGCTAAAATATTAATCATCACCTCTCATTTCAGTAAACTTCTGTGGGAGGGAGTAAAAAAAGAAGGAGCAAGTTTAGAATTCCTATTGCTGGATTAATCTTACAGAATAATATACATCACTCTACCAAATGTCCATTTTCTTCTCTTTAAAGAATTGAAGTTGTGATTGTGTTTTTCAGACTTATGATTTCAGTTTTATGTATTTGATCCCTACCATGTTATTAGGTTACAAATAATATCCTTTGAAATTCACTACAACTGATTATAAAGCAGCTGTAAGTTTATTTTTAGAAGGTTGTTTTGTTTTTTGGGCTTTTTCCTTCTATTTTGCATGTGTACAACTTTCACATTACCAGTCCTTTAGACCCCAGTGCCCTTGTGCTCACCCTCAATCCACTTTTCAAAGAATCTGCTTTGTCTGATCATTTACTCCAAAGGCTAAATGTCTGACAGCTTTTGAACTGTTCTCTATAGGAGGAGGATTTTCATTACAACGGGACATACCTTTTAGCTATAGTGATAAGAACTCTTCCATATCTTTCAGTCTTTAGTTAATAAATGAGATGTGTGTGTAAATTTTTGTGTTTTTTATTTTATTTTATCATGGATTAAAAAAATGATCCCTAGAAACATACAAACGAACTAAAGTCTATACTAGTTTTTATAAACTAGCTCACAAAAAATATTGAAAGATACTCATTTGAATAACAGTTGTGAAAGATTATTTCCTATCTGTTGTTCTGATCATTCCTCCCCCAATTTGCTGCTTGTGATTTACCTAGCTTTTTTCCTTTTTTCAGTCATATTTAGACATATCTTAGGCTGGAAGCACATTTGATTCAAATGATGTTTCCCGTCTCCCTCTGTGGAAGTATTCAAACCTGATTAGAGTGGATGAATAGTCATTTTATTTTAATTTGTTTCAGAATTCACTTGTAAATTTGTTGAAAGAAGATGCTTCATCAACTTCACAAGTCATAATAAAACCATGAAAGAATGCCAGTGTCTCCCAAATTTTTATGTAACTTTTGAAATTGAGAAATAAAAAAATTTGTCCTTGAACATTTTTGGATGATTAAACTCAAACATTTCTGTGAATGAGTTCTAGCATTCAATGGACAAGAGCCAAAAGAGTTAAATAACACTTTTGTAGTTCATATAAAACTAAAATATTCTAAGCATTTTCACTAAGTCATGGTTTAAAAAATTACACTTGCACAATTATTTTTCCTCAAACTCAGAAGTGACTCACAAAATTTGTTTTTAAAATTTAAATTTTAGAATTATAGTTCACTTGATCTCCATATATTTTTATCTTCATGATATAACTAGAAAAGAAGGAAGGAAAGCAGAAGGATTGTCATCAGAAAGAAAAGAAATAACATATTATGCTGCAGCTGATCTGGTAAACTTGTTCTCAATTTTACTAATCGTGATGCACGATGAGATACATGAAGAAAGTTAGCATCCCCACATCCCCACTTGGTAAAGTTGATAAGTGGAAATTCAAAATGGCAAGTTGACTTGTTCAGTACCACAGTGTAACTCATAGAAGTAAACTTTTTAAGAATGATTATTCAACATAATTTCCAGAAGTGCTTAGACTATAAGGCACTGAAAAAAAAATCTACTCAAATTTTGTTATGGTGAGAAATTGCATTTTCTCATCATATACAAAGTAGGTATTATGCACTATTCATCTAGGGAGGAGACTCCTTCCCTTTCCTTAGATGTTCCCATAGGACAGTCATTAGATTAATACTCTTCGCCTCTATCTTCTCCTACATTCTTTCCAGGAGAAAGGAAGACATACAATTGATGAATTTGAGTTAGTGAGCTTATCTTGCTTGGGTCAGCCCCTCCTTCATTTTTCTGCTTTGGAATTTGCTTGCCTGTAGAGGTCAGACTCTGCCCTGCATGCCTTAAGTTAGACAACTGTGATATTGTGTGTCCAGCAATGTCTTTAACTTGAAGCCTGAATGCACCTCATTCTGGAGTTTGCTATTAGGAATCACATTTAGCCCACTTCTAAACCATGTCCACCGATAGAATCTTATCAATAATAAAGGTAATATTTTTATTCCAAGCCATTTCTGGGGCAATTTCTCACTTGGTTCTGAAATTATACAGGGAACAGGGTTGTGATATAATCACAACACTATGGAGAGCACTCATATAATCAAGAGATTGTAAAGATTCTTCTACATTTTCCCAAGAGTTGAGATATTACAGAATTTTCTCTCAACATTCAATATCTTCTTTATTGTCAAAGTCATGAAGCTATCTTGGGAATATAAGTGAAATATAAAGGAAAAGTGAAATGAAAAGGAAAAGCCACAATTCAGAGAACTTTCTCAGTACAAAAATATCCCAGCTACTCAGCCACCTTAGAAATGTATCTTAATTAAAGTGTTTGTACATTAATATGTATCTGTATAAACATGTATCCTTTTATAACAGCGAAAAATGAACCTCATGTCATGATGCCTTTACCTGAATCCTCTGCAAAGCCTACCTCAACTCTGATTCTTACGCATCCTAATCTCATGCATTTCTTCTCTTTATAGATATAAGTTCGTCTTGCACACATTAATTATATGACATTTTGGGGAGTACTTGTGGTAACTATTTATAAATTGATTCACGTCTAGGGAGTAATACTAGCTCAAATATTCTTCAATCTTGTCTTGCTAACAATACATCCATGCATAAGTTTATCAGTTTCTTTTCCATGCAAGCCATCTATCCTTCTACGATTTTCTACTTCCTTATTTCATATGTATTTTGTATTCTGAATATATGCTTCATATTTCCCACCTTGAACTGGAAGTCAAATTAAATGTTCTACAGCATACAAAGATGCGGCATCCCAAAGGAGTGACGGAAGATAAAGATAATACACAATTGATATACAAGTGAGGGGTAATTGAACTGTAGAAAAATGAAGCCAGACTAGCAAGATATCCACTGACTGGACATTTGTCATGCAGAAACTCTCATAGCAAAATTCTATTCAGCATTGCATTAAGTAAAATATAAAGATGATGTTTTAACAACAGATCTCAGGTTGAGCCTTGGTACTATGAATATAGACATAATTAGGTAGTAACTGAAGAAGGGAGTGAATGTTTAAAATGCATAAATAGGTCTTTAAAAAATACAAAAGTCAACCAGAAGTGTAGGGCTATGAGTATGAAGAGGAGAAAATTGAAAAATTTGACAACACGAAAGCATAGATAGTAAAACAAAACAAACAAAAAATATGTAATTTACAAGATAGGGAGATGCTAAAAAATTTTGGAAAAATATAAGAAATTCAAAAATATAAATGAGAACCTTAGAATTTATTATTAGGATATAGGTAAGAATCATTAAATTATTGGACACAGGCCAATTGACTTTCCTGTATGCATGGCTCCCACTTAATGAAAATCTATTACTGACTTAGTGAAATAATAAAGCCAAAAGAAAGCATTTCATTTTTATGCTAGTGGACAAGAAAGGAGCAGGACATATAAAAGAAGTATGTGTTCTGGATTGGGATTTCTGAAATAACTCATATTCTGAAAATTCTTCACAGCAAACCAGAATGTATACTAAGCATGTCAAACACCTAGAACCATGCTTTTTTTATTAAGTGTAAAAAGAGAATGAATAGAGAGAGTACTTGCATATATAGAGAGAGTGATCTATAGTGTAGAACAGTGGGTTAAGAGCTACAATTCTGTATTTTGGAATAAAGAAAAAGTTAAGCAGAATTGTAAGATAGAATTCCCTTATACTTTCCACTACAAAATCCCAGAGCAAAGAAAAATAAATTCTTCTCTTCTGGCGCTTTGAGCCTGTAATTTGAATTGGCTGACTGCAGATGCAAAGTTTCTTAGAACTGTTATCTTTAATTACGGAAGTCATGCAAATTTTGCATTCTCTGGTGCAGATACTGCCAATATAAACAAGCTGTGGTCAATTACCTGCAGTCCAGTTAAATTGACAATACCGAATGCAGTATGTGTCAATGTGCTTTCATAATTTCAAGAACCACTTACATAGAGCTGTGTTGTTTTGTGGTTATCCGTGCCTGTATTTTGAGAAGCACAGATGAGGTTAAAAAAAACAAAAACAAAAACAAAAACATAGGGATCCCGGTAAGAGTTTTTGTCGTAGGCACTTGATTTCCTAGAGTTAGGATCTTGACAAAATGAGGCAGCAATAAATCTCCCTTCTTGCATTGCTGAGTCAGATAGATACTGGACTACCCAAGGTAAACCCTCATTCTTGATGTCCTGTACTTAATCCTTTGCTTCCATCTCCATCTCCAATCCTCCCATAAGGTGTTTGTTTGTTTGTTTTCTTTATTGGTATCATTTTACTAGGTGACTGTCCTATTAGATAACCAGTCTCAGGAAATAAGTAATAATATGGTCATAGGCCATATTTCAGCCACATTTATCTTCCCTAACATTGAGAATAATGCCCTCTGATACTGTAAACTCAGTACGTCTAATAAAAATTTAAAAATATTTTTCTTTCCATTTTCCATTTTCTTTTCCATTATTGCCTAAGAATATCTTTTCTCAAAAGGTGGTAGTTATGCTAAAAATACACTCTCTGAGAAGAATGGGAATATCAGCCTTCTTTTGACTTCAGTGATTTTCTGCACTGTTTCCATCTGCAATTCTTTCCACTTGAATACACATTAAAAGATTGGAAATGTGGGGGTGGGGGAGGAGGTGGATGGAAATTATTCTCTGAGCACATTTATTATGCCAACAATGCAATTTAATGCATCTTTGATGGTGTGCAATTAGGTATTAAAATTTCTCATAACTAGAAATGTTCTCGGTCAGTGGGAATTACTGTAGATAATTTCAGGTAACCTGGGAATAATTTGGCTAGCTAGAAGGCCTAGACCAATATATAAAGCATTCAGTTTAGGAAAAAATTGATTTGTTCTTCACATTAATCCTCTGCTTAACTATACTGGGAAATGCAAATTCACATAAAACCTGAGAAGGAAACCAGTAATTCTTTTATATTTTAAAATAAATTTATAAAGACACAATATGGCACTAAAAAATGATCCCCAAACCACAATTTACCAAGTTTTTTCTAAAGGGTTAATTGTTTTCACACAAAATTAAGAGTTTTATTATACAATATTGATTTGATTTAGATTCCTACCCCTGTTTTCATTAGTTGCCCTTATTTTATTTTCTCTGATTTTCTTTATGTCACATTAGTGTTTCCACAGGGAGACTGGGGTGAAGGAAGGGTAAGCATATTAGTATAGTTAGATAGATTCATTAAATATGTATGGCAATTCTACAAACTTGAAATTCCCATCACATTGTATATTTTTTGGCATACTTTTGGCAATGTATATGCTAACAAGAAAATCATAACAGACTAGAAAAAAGAACA
The DNA here is from genome assembly GCF_046562875.1 of Panthera onca. Classification (NCBI taxonomy): domain Eukaryota; kingdom Metazoa; phylum Chordata; class Mammalia; order Carnivora; family Felidae; genus Panthera; species Panthera onca. The sequence continues at coordinate 148,875,115 of NC_138342.1, read as the reverse complement.
GTGAGCAATGTTAAAAGTAGATGGGGTAGGATTTCAGGTAACTATATATAATATCATTCTTACTTCCTTTTGCCTTATAATATTTAGCTACGAATCAGCAAAAACTGAACTCACTGTTAACTGACAAACAACAAGCATCCATGGTTGAGGAACCAACCATTATCTTTGGATTATGGATGCATTCATTGTAGGCATTCTTTATGGAAGATATAATAACAAAATCAGTGAATATGGTTGGTGTGAAAATGAAGTCATATATATGTAGACAGTTCTGACAATGCTCATCACCAGAAAAAGATGTTTGCTTTATAATCTACATGATCAAAAGTAAAAATATAGGTATTATCTTAAAACATTTTACTTTAAATGGAGATGATACAGGCAATGATAAAAATGTGAATTAAGTTTTAGAAAGCAGGTACTTATTCTTCTCTAATTTTAAAAATTACTCCAATTTAAACAAAACAGATTTAAGATTATGAAATATAAACATTTTTTTAAATTATGGCAAAAATTTTAGTTACATATTTCACTGTGATACACATTAAACATAGTTTAAAAAAAAAAAAAAACAGACAAATAGACGAAAACTAGTCTGCATGTGAGACTTGCTGATACTCACTTAGCATGGCGAATATCTGGCAGGGACCGCTCTAGAGCAATATTGTTGCTGACAAAAATATTGAAACCATTTTCCCTGTAAGCTGAGTCATCATGGTCCTCTTCAGTGAGGGGGTAAGGTTTCCCATGCTCACCTTTCCCTGGCAGGAGAAAACAAAATGGGATTATCACCTCTACAAAAACTATTTAATCTTCTAGAACAGATAATAAGACTTAACTGTGTGTTTTTCCTTAGTCACCTCTTACTATTCTCCTTGGAAGAACTTTTATTATAACACATTATTTTATTCAGAAAAAAGAAATATACTCATGATAAAAAGCAAACAACACCAAAGTAGAAAGTATAATCATTTTCAAGAGAGAACCGCTATGATGATTTTAAGTGTATGTTTTGTAACATTTGAATGCAGCTTCTAATGTACATATTGCCTTATAATTTGATTTTATCCAACTTAATTGTTGAAATTGTTGAAAATATAAAAAGCTATATTTTCATTTACTTCCATTGGTTGATATTATTTCACTGTATCTCAATTTACAGCATTCCACCAAAGATATACGTTTGAGTTACTTCTAACTCTTCCTATTAAAAAACAATATTGAAATGAACATCTTTGTTTATATATTCCTAGTTATGTAGTTTGGGAAGGGAAAGGATAATTCCTACAAATAGAAGTGTCTTTAGAGTAAGTTAGAAGAGTTTTCACACATCTTCAGAAGTACTGAATAATAATTTGAAATTTACTGGTAAAATATAGATTATTCATACTTTAATTTGTTTTCTCTTGATTACTAATACAATCAATAACTGTATACATTTATCATTTGTATTTCTTACATTGTGAAATGACTGTTCAGAGTTCGTAAAAAATATTTTATTGGTTGTTTTTAAAAAGATTTTTTTTTTTCTATTTCAGAGAAAGAGAACAAGTGGGGGAGAAGGACAGCAGGAGAGAGAATCTTTTTGTTTTTTTAATGTTTTATTTATTTTTGAGGCAGAAAGTGACAGAGCATGAGCAGGGGAGGGGCAGAGAGATAGAGGAAGACACAGAATCCGAAGCAAGCTCCAGGCTCTGAGCTGTCAGCACAGAGCCGGACGTGGGGCTCTAACTCACAAACCGCGAGATCATGACCTGAGCCGAAGTGGGATGCTTAACTGACTGAGCCACCCAGGCACCGAGAGAGAGAGAGAGAGAGAGAGAGAGAGAGAGAGAGAGAGAGAGAGAGGATCTTAAGCAAGCTTCGCGCTCAGTGCAGAGCTGGACCCAGAGCTTGATCCCACAACCCTGGTAACATGACCTGAGGCAAAATCAAGAGTGGGGCACTCAACCAACTGAGCCACCCAGGTGTCCCTGAAAAAAACAAGTTTTATATAATGTTTAAAGCTTTGTTAATTATATATGTTGTAAATATTTTCTAAGTTTACTTTATTTAAATCTAATTTAAGACTTCTGATTTCCAGTTCTGCACGCAAAGCACTTAGAAGTTGCCACTCTATCCTAACAAGTAAAAAGCTGAACAGACTGAAAAATCAATAACCCTTCTTGGCCCATAAGAGAAGAAAGGACACAGGGCAAACTGCTGTCCCAAAAGAGAGACAGACAGGTGAATATAGGGAGTTGAGGCTTACTAGGGCAGGGACTCAGAAGTGTAAACCACCTGGGAACCAATGCCTGCATAGAAAACCCAACAGTAATTGACAAATTGCTGGAGGCTCAGTAGTCTGAGAGAGTTAAAAACTCCAGGGGGGCACAGTCATAGGACGGCTCGAATAATTTTGTGAGATTTACCTGCAGGAGCTCAACCAAATTCCCAATGTAAATGTTGGAGAAAATCTTCTCATGCTTCCAGCAAAAGGAAGAGAAAAGCAGCAAATTTGAAATAAACCAGAGCACACTGTTCTTAACAGGCTTTCCCTCAGGGACCACTAGTTAATCAGAGCCTCACCTGCTGAGGTATTACCAGAGCCTAACCGACCTGGGGAAAGGGAAATACCGAACCCCAGCTCATTCTAACCATCCTGTCCAACCAAACAGGAAAGAAAAATCCTGAGAGAGTGTTGTGGCATTCACGGTCCAGAGCATAGACTTACTAAAAGACTTAGACCTAATCATAAGACTATAGGACACTTCCTTTATCCCCACCCCTCATCATCACATTATAAAAGGTCTATTTATAATAGTTCACTTACCAAGTACATTATGACCAGCTATTATAAAAAAAATTACAAGGCATACCAAAAGGCAAAAAACACAATTTGAAGAGTTAAGAGAGCAAACCTCAGAAGCATACGTGACAGAGGTGTTGGAATTATCAGACGGGGAATGTAAAAAAAGTATGATTCACATGCTAAGGACTCTAATGGGTAAAGTACACGGTATACAACAACAGACGGACAACGTAAGCAGAGAGATGGAAATTCTATGACAGAAATGCTAGTGATAAAAAACATTACAACATGTGAAAAATGTCTTTGATGGACTTATTAGTAGACAGGACGGAGCTGAGGAAAGAATCTCTGAGCTTGCGGATATATTAATATAAGCCTCCAAAACAAAACAGCAAACAAAAGACTAAAAAAAGCAGAACAGAAGATCGAAGGACTGTAGGACAACTACAGAAGGTATAACATACACAAAATGGGAATAACAAAAGAGGAAGACAAAGAGAAAGGAACAGAAGAAATATTTGAGACAGCAATGACTGAAAATTTCCCCAAATTAACATCAGCAGCAAACCCACAGGTCCAAGAAGCTTAGAGAACACCAGAACAGGACAAATGCCAAAATAAAACAAAACAAAATTACAAAACTACACCTAGGCATATAATTTTCAAATTACAGAAAATTAAAGCTAAAGACAAAAATCTGGAAATGAGCCAGTGGGGGAAAAAAAACACCCTATCTACAGAGGAACAAAATGAAGAATTACATCTAATTTCTCCTCTGAAACCATGCAAGCAACAAGAGAGTTAAATGAAATATTTAGAATTGAGAGAGAAAAAAACAAAACAAAACACCAACCTTGAATTCTGTAGACTGTGGAATTGTCCTTCAGAGGTAAAGGAGAAATAAAGACTTTCTCAGACAAAATAATGAAGGAATTTGTTGCCAATTAATTTATCTTGTGAGAAATGATTTTAAAAAGTTCTTTAAATTTTTTTTTATGTTTATTCATTTCTGGGAGAGAAAGACAGTGTGCGAGCGAGAGAGGGGCAGAGAGAGAGGGAGACACAGAATCCGAAGCAGGCTCCAAGCTCTGAACTGTCAGCACTGAACCCAATGAGACGCTTGAACTCATGAACTGTGAGATCATGACCTGAGCCAAAGTCAGACGCCCAACCAACTGAGCCACCCAGGTGTTCCTTATTTTGTTCGATAGTTAACAAATAACATTGATGTCAATAGGCATTTAGGTAATGATTTTAACGTGATTGCTGCTAAACATTGTTCGTGAAAGTTGAGTACTGGATACGTGATCCTGAGTGTGTGTGTGTGTGTGTGTGTGTGTGTGTACAATAGTGAATGTGATTATAACTTATCATGTTAAGAAAGAATACTTCTAGTGCCTTTTAAATAAAGATAGTTTTTCATGACTAGAATATGAAAGTTTACCAAATTGTTTTTCAAAATTTTTATAAGTTTTTATATTTTAAACATATGAACCTTTAATTTTACAATATACTATTTGTTTCTAATCACTGGAATGTATTTTTTGGTAGGAAATTTGGCTTCTATATCAGTAATCCCTCAAATAAAAGTGAGTTCTTCTTCTTTTTTTTTTTTTTTAATTGGCTTCTAGCTCCCGCCCTAATGACATTAACCTCGGTAGCTGTGACAGCTAAGATAAAACAGCTGGGAAGTGATAAATAATTATATGCTGAAGAAGCAGACTGGAAATCTCTCCAATTTTAAATCAGAGAAACAAAAAAAATTTTTGTTTTAAATCAAAAAAGAAAATACTGAAACTCATCTGTGTTTGTTATTTAAGATAAAATGCCAGTTGCTTTTTTAACCTAAAAGGGAAATAAATAAGCCAGTGAGTAATTTCATTTTTTTAAATGTTTATTCATTATTGAGAGAGAGAAACAGAGCATGAGCATGAGCATGGGAGGGGTAGAAAGAGAAGACACAGAATCTGAACCAGGCTCCAGGCTCTAAGCTGTCAGCACAGAGCCTGATTCAGGGCTCAAACTCACGAACCATGAGATCATGACCTTAGCCGAAGTCAGACACCTAACTGACTGAGCCACCCAGGCACCTCTGAAATTTCATTTGTATAACAGCTAATTATTCAGCATCCTCTATGGGCAAAAATCTATGTTAAATCATTTTATATTCATTTTCTGACTCAATACTACAAATAAACATTGTGCTGCCCATGTTACATGTAAGTAAACAAATGAGACACTGACATTTTTAATAAGCATTTCCACAATCAGCAATTAGCTGACTGTTTAAAAAGTTCTAGACTTTTCTAAAAGATCTACATCTCTCTCCACTGAATGGCCAAATTAGTTAGAGAAGGTCTTTTGACCTTATATATTCTCTGGCATGAACTGGATTTATAGACACTTCATAAATCTATTTAATAAGAAAATCATAGTGCATAGTAGTCTTTACTTTCTTTAATAAATTTTTATTTTTAAATCTATGTGCCTTAAGCGAAATGTATACACACAGCTGAGGCTTCTTTTCAGTAATTTTTTTAGAGATATTTTTAATACCCTGTGTTCAGATTCAGCCACTTTGAGACTACAAATATAAATTTTAAAGCTACACATGCATTAAAACACCTGCCAATCAAAGAGAACTTCATTTTCTCTGTAAAACAATTTAGTTTTCAGATTGATAAATCTCCTGAGACAAGGCTTTTCATATGAATAAGTGATACTCTAGAGTTATAAAACACAACTTGTGAGTCACCAGTGATCGCATACTAGAAATTTCTTCATTGCAGCTGTGAGAATAGGTTTTAAAATTTTATGTTCTTATGCACAGAGCCTGCAGTTTTTACTGCAAATACTACTAACTCATCTTAAGTTTTAATACTTAAAGCCTCAGGGACTGTCACATCTCAAGTGGTTTAAGATTTCTTCTACAAAACAACAAAACAAAAAGCAAACAACTCCAAAGAAACAAAAACAGGTATATGTTGAAAAACGATATTATTCAAAGGTCTTTTGAGTGATTACTAGTCTACAGATTTACCTATTTAACATTTTTAAAATCCTAATATACCTTACTGTTATCATTTGTAAATTCAAATAAGTCCTTTACTTGAAATGTAAGAAAAGTGTCCTGTCATCTGTGTTTACAATTGTATTAAAGGTATAAGTGAGATATTTTAAAGAACCAGATATAAAAGTTAATACTGCATCTACATATATAGGCATTAAGCAGAAAAATGCTATCTTACAAATATGTCTCTGAATCTATGTATTCAAGTCATAGAGCAGAATTTAATATGGAAATTAGATTAGTCTCATAGCACACCTGGTATTTATCCTCCACATGAAATGACATTTTATTTAGTCTGGTATACCTATAGATAGTATTATTATTATTTTTTAATGTTTATTGAGTATCTACTACATGCACCACTGGATAAGGAAAGGGAAAATGTGTATAGTATGACCTCAGGCCTGAAAAAGCTAGAAATATACTCTGACTAGGAAGATATAGGCTCCTATGAACTGAATGTTTGTGTCCCCCCAAAATTCTTTATGTTGAAATCCTAACTCCGGATGTGAGGGAATTTAGATGTGAGGCCTTTGGGAGGTGATTAGTCTGTGAAACATTAGGACTCATGAATGGGATTTGTGCCCTTATAAACGATACCCAGAGAGCTCCCTTGTTCTTTCACCCTGTGAAGACACAACAAAAAGACGGTCCTTTATGAACTACCCAACTACCAAATTTACTGGTCCCTTAATTTTGGACTACCCAGTCTCCAGAACTGTGAGAAATAAATTTCTATTATTTATAAGTCCCCAAGTCTATGATATTTTGTTTCGGCAGCCCAAACAGACTAAGTCAGAACTAACCTATAAAATGATTGTTGTGGGGGCGCCTGGGTGGCTCAGTCGGTTAAGCGTCCGACTTCAGCTCAGGTCATGATCTCGCAGTCCATGAGTTCAAGCCCCGCGTCAGGCTCTGTGCTGACCACTCAGAGCCTGGAGCCTGTTTTGGATTCTGTGTCTCCCTTTCTCTCTGACCCTCCCCCATTCATGCTCTGTCTCTCTCTGTCTCAAAAATAAATAAACGTTAAAAAAATTAAAAAAAAATAAAATGATTGTTGTGAAAAGGAAGTGAATGAATTGGACAATAAACCTTGTAAGAATTTCAAAACTGACAAACTGAGGAACTTTACATGGTTTGGAAACTCCAACTAGAAAAGGGGAATTTTCAGTTCAAAGCTGAAGGGCAGAGGAAGATTTACATTGTTTTAAGAGGTTTGGGGCTGAGGAGACAATACGGGAATTGAAGTAAATGAATTTGTACAGATGAGATTTTTTAAACATGATGTTTGGAAAATAATGAATCTATTTAAGTAGATTGAAATCTCATAAAATACAATACTGAGACATAAAGTAGTGTTTTGTCAGACGGGGGAAAATGCTAGTGACAGTTCAAGGTACTTAAACTTTTTATTAGACATAATTAGAGTATAAGAACAACAAAAAGAAAGTGTTTTTACACTTTTCCTTAGGGGCTTGAGGAAAAGCAGTTAGAACCCTCGAGAATCTATATAGCCAGGCCTTTGCTGAAATGTACTTTTCTTAGAGAGATTTTTCACAATCAATCCATCTTAAGTCAGTGTACCCAGCACTCCATGCATGCCCTATTTCCAAAATCTACTTTATTTTTATCATGCATTGCTTTTCTACCATACATTACTCCTCTAAATTTATTAGTTGACTATTAATTCTAAAATTATTAATTGACTATCTCCTCATTGGGATGTAAGCAGGGACTTTTTGCTGTTCCCTATAGTATCCCCTGAACCTAGAAGAGCGTGTGACATATACCAGATATTCAAATAAATATTTTGACTGGTATATAAATAATACAGTGACGGGACTAGGAATTAAATTATGAGTACCACAGTTATTACCTTTGACATCAGGTTTAAGAGAAGAAAGTAAAAACATCACACTGATTTTAAATACAACTGGAATAATCTATAAGATCATTGAGGGATAGGACTGTGTCTTGATATCTTTGGGTCAGGAAACATTAGTATAGTGCTTATCACATGGTTTAGCCCCCCAAAATAAGATAAATTTTATGTATTTCATTCTGTGAAATGAATAAATGGAGAAATAAATTAATGCATTTAATTAATGCAATCCATTGAGAAGGATAGAAGATATATCTCAATGATGTAAGATCTTTCAGCAGACGGGGAAGGAAGCAGGTAGGCACACAGAAAGAAGAGCCCCAGGGATGACACAGAGAGGTGGTAATTAGGAATTTCAAATCTGGTTTGGTATGGTTGGAGTGTGGTTTTTATAAGGTGGAGCAGTAAAAGACAGCTGGAAAAGTAGTAAATCATTGTTTTTTTTGGTTTTTTTTTTTGCATTATTCTGGAAGTGGTACAAGTCCTAATCAAAGTGAAGTATAGTAAGTCAGTAATCCATACTGAAATCTCTAGGGTAACAACAAAAAAATCACCCAAGAATATACAACCCAAAATCTACAAAATAAAACATAATAAAAATAAAATAAGGAAAAATAAAATAAAGGAATAAAATTAAAAATACTCTATGTAACAAAAAAAAGCAGAAAAGGATGAATTAAAGATTATATGGAGAATGGGACTTATGGAAACCAAATAGCAAAATTTAAATGAAATAGATTAATTCTTTACAAAAACTTACCAAAATTGACAAGAAGACATTTGCTACCAAAATAGTCCTGCATCTCTAAAAATTTTTCCTTTTCTTAAATTAACAATAAATATTTACTGAATAAATGAAAGGCACATTTCATCTTTTTAAGTGTTTTTTTCTAATTTATTGAGATATAATTGACATAGAACATTGTATAATTTTAATGTAAAATGTGTTGATTTTATATACTTATGTCATGAGAAATTATTATCACCATCTTATTAGCTAACACCTCTATCACCTTTTCTTTTTGTAGTGAAAGTGTTTAAGACCACTCTTTTAGCAACTTTCACATACATAATACAATATTAACTATAATCACAATGCACATTAGATCCCCAGAACTTATTTGCTTTGTAACTAGAGGTTCATACCTTTTGATCAGTATCTTCCCATTTCCCTCATGTCCCAATCCCTAGCAATTACCATTGTACTTCCTGTTTCTATTAGTTTGGTGTTTTTAGATTATATATATAAAGATACCATACCATACTTGTCCTTCTCTGACTTATTTCACTTAGTATATACAATGGATCAGTATTCAGCCATAAGAAAGGAAGAAATTTTTCAATTTATGACAACCTAGATTAATCCTGAGGGCATTATGTTTAAAAAAGTTTGAAAATTCTAGGGCACCTGGGTGGCTGAGTCGGTTAGGATCTTCTGGGTGGCTCAGCTCAGATCATGATCTTCGGCTTTTGGGTTTGAGCCCTGCATTGGGCTCTGTGCTTACAGCTCAGTGCCTGGAGCCTGTTTCAGATTCTGTGTCTCCCTCTCTCTCTCCCCTCCCCACTCATACTCTGTCTCTCTCTCAAAATAAAATAAACATTAAAAAATATTTTTAAAAAAAGTTTGGAAATTCTAGGCCCACATGGTTTCACTGATGAACTTTTTTAAAAATTAAAATGAGAAATAGTTCCACTTTTACACAAATATTTTAGAAATTAGAGAAACTTTTTATATGATACCAGTATAAACCTGATATCAAAACCAGACAAGGACATTATAAGAAACGAATATGTATCGGAGCTATGTCTCTCATGTGTATAGGTGGAAAATCCATATCAAAAGTAGCAATTTACATCTATCAATATTTTAAAAGACATTATATAGTGACCAACTGAGATTTATTCTAGAAAGGCAATGTTGGCTTAATACTAAAAATCAATCAGTGAAACACATTAACAGCAGTTCAAATTAAAATCGTGGGAGCTTTTGCTTCTTGGTGGTAGTGGTGGTGGTAACGGTGTGTGTGCGTGAGTAGGTGCTGTGTGTAGTGAGATGGGGGACCTCAACTGAAAATGAATTTAGAAGCACAAAGAACCTAAAGCCCCAAGACAATATTAAGGAAGAAAGGCATAGTTGGAGAAAATTAAAACTATACACATTTGGTTGTAAAATAAACCAGAACTAATTAAGTTACATAAAAATGATAACATGAACATAAAGACACATATATGAAAGATATTTCAAGGAACAGCTCTAGTTCATATATATATATATATGATATATATATATTATATTAGTAATACTATAATTAGTAATATATATATTAGTAATAATACCAATCATTACTGGTAATAATATTGTCTCCATTTTCTGATTATAGAAACTTCTTTTTTAAAAAGAACAGTTGTCTGGGGGCGCCTAGGTGGCTCAGTTGGTTAAGCATATGACTTCTTGATTTTGGCTCAGGTCATGATCTCACAGTTCATGACATTGAGCTCTGCGTCAGGCTCGGCACTGACAGCATGGGGCCTGCTTGGGATTCTCTCTTCCTCTCTCTCTGCCCCTCCCCCCTCAAAATAAATAAATAAACTTAAAAAAAAATAAAAAGAACAGTTGTCTGTCTAACATCTAGAGATGTTAATTTTGAGTAAATTTCGTATTAAAAAACTATATATTTTTATTTAGCATACAAGGAGTTAAATAACAAGATGTATTTATATTGGTTCTGTGCACAGATTTTAAAGTGAAGATAACATAAATCTATGGTACAGATTGATGTTGTTAATAAGAGTTTACTACAAAAGATTAAAAAATTAACTTTAAAATAGATATGTTTGTATAGAAATCCACTGTTCTATTATTTTTCAGCTTTCATTCTGGGCTTGTGAAATGGTTTTATTTCCTAATTGTGTAGTTATTCTCTGAATTATCACAAAAAGCTTCATTGTCTGCAGCCAATGCAGGAGAAATCATGTTAAGAAATATTTTGCCTCAACATCCCAATTACTTTAAAGCTTATTTAGTTTCATTCATTACTGGCATGTATTCTACTTACATAGATATAATTATAAGGTTTTCTTAGTCATTGTGGACAAATAGTAAAAAGTGTCTTTTAAGCCTTTTCCAAAAGGGATGTGTATAATCCTATATATTATAGGATTTCTGCCTTTTCTCTCTCCCCTCCCTACCTTTACTTCCTCCTAAGGGGAAGTGCTTGATTTAATCCCCATGCAGTGCATTCTCCAGAGAGTGACAACTATTTTTTTTTTTTTTCCTGTGGATTCATACTAAATGGAACATTACTGTCAAATGTGTCTGACTTGGTCTGTTAGCATTTTTCTTTGTGTAAAAATCATGAACTGTCAGAGTGTCATGGGTTGGACATTTTTACCACTTCTGAAAAAATGAGGCAACACAATCATGAAGTATTCCATATGTCATTTGAAGCATACAGAGAAGTTGAGATAAAAACTACCAGAGTGGAAAGAAATATAAAGAAATTAAAGAGGCCACTGGTAAAGGGACAAAATAGAATGAAAGCAGCAAAGGAAAAAAAAAAGGTTAGAAAAGAAAACTACAAGTGAAGACAAGATTTGGGGTTTTTTAATAAATTGATTTCTAGCAATAAAGGAGTAGAAGTCTGATTTATAAAATAAAGTTTAAAAAATTTATAAATTTTTTAACTTATAAAATTTATAAAATTTTATTCATTTATAAAATTAAAGTTAATTTTATAATCTGTTATTAGTAACATCGTATAGAGCTTAAGGAGACAACTGAAATTATACCGTATGTTGAGGAAAATACAGAGTTTGTGATCCCTAATAAGTTCAAGGAAAATATTATTTTGCTTAAATATTAACAGGCACCCTGAAATGATCATGGCTTTTAGATTAAGTGAATGATGGATATATGTCCCATGTCACACTTAAAATAGTTCCTACAGAACAATCAACATCTTATTATGTTTTGATTACAAATGACAACAAATACCTTGGAAGAGTTTATTCCATTTACGATCAAATTTCACATGATGCTGAAGGACAAGTGAGTTCTTAATAGGTTATAAAGGAGGAGGCATGGTAAAAAATGAAAATGTTACTTCCATCGGCATTCAAAAATAAAAACATCACAAACATCATGCTGTCAGTCAGGGCCAGGGTAGTTAGAGGTGCAGTTAAGAGAAGGCTGACTTTCTGTATCAAATAGACAAAAGAAGGCAACTCGTGAAAGATTTGCACTAAGAGCTATGTGCAATATATAATTCTTATTTTGAATACGATTGGATTTACATTTCTATGGTACCAGAAAACACTTTCAACTTGCTCACTGAAGTATGTCTCTCTCCCTCATGTCTGTAGTAATGGAATGAAAAATTATCAGTGATCCATGTTTCATAAACTTCCCATTGTTCCAACAGCCAGGGCATAGGCAGCATAGAAACCAGAAAAATGCAAATAAAATTCTAGTGAAGTTTTTGAGTGAAGAAATTTTAATGAAATATAGACGTGCTTTAGAGTAAGCTCTTAAAGAATAACTAAGATCAAATTCATTAATACCAGAAACATCTATATTTTAAATTGATCCAATAGCTTCCCTATGTTTACACTAAAATGTACTGTTTTTCATGTGTATTTTATTATATTTTCTTTATTACATAAGGAATTAATTAACTAGTTAAGCGGGTAACTAGCTGTCTTACTTACAGAAGGAGAAATTTGTGTCATGCCAATACGCTTCCTGGAATGTAATCTCCTTGGGTTCAATCCTGATTCCATGCCTCACTCAAGGAAATTTGTTGTCTGACTGAATTACCATGGAAGTGGTAACCGAAAACTGGTTTTTAAAAAATTGAATTTTATCACTATGAACATATATAAAAAACACCCATGCAAATTTAGCTTATTCTTTGGAAAACATAGTAAATTTTTCTTTTCCAAACTGGTTCTGTGTGGATTCCTGATAAATTTGGTTTCAATAACCTCCTCTTTTTCTGCATAAGGAACAGATTTGTTTTCAGATGTCAAAGTTCTTTGTTTGTTTGTCTTAATTTTCTTTAAACTATAATCTATATTAGTTCTTTTTCTGAAAAATCATAATCAGTCTTTAAAAAGGGGCTAACATACCTAACTTACAGGAGGTATGATAATGATTAAATAAACAATATGTCTTAAAAGGCTTTGCAAACTGTAAAGCCAAAATAAAATAAAACTTTTCAGTAAAACATGATCATTTTACAATGTTCTTCTCTTTAATTCTTTCACATAGCCCTTTTTCCAGCATCAATTTGGCCAAAATTTAGATTAAAAACTGAAACTTTACTTTATTAAAACTAAAACTTTCCAACTGAATCGAAATATCTCAACTTATTTTATCAGTATTTATTTCCCTTTTATTAGCTGACAGTTTTTTATAGGGCTCAACTATACCTTTCAAAGATTTTCTTTTTAAAGATCTTTGTCATTTTTATAGAAATGAAAAAAAAATGTTTAAAAAAGGGGGTGGCACCTGGGTGGCTCAGTCAGCTAAGCATCCTGCTCTTTCTTGATTTTGGGTCAGGTAAAGATCCCAGAGATGGGTCATGGGATTGAGCCCTGCATCAGGCTCTGTGCTGAGCATGGAACCTACTTGGAATTCTCTTTCTCCCTTGGTCTCTGCCCATCCCGCCCCACACACACTACACACAAATAAGTAAACATTAAAAACAATGTACTCACAGTTAAACAAGAAATTAAAAATAAAACACTCCAAATCTTATCTTTTAACATTAATCATTCAAATATTAGGTATTTATTTATAAACATTTCTCTTTGAATATATCAAAGGATGATTACTTTTGAATGACTACATAAAGCCTGGGCCATGCCATGCATGGTAGTTCAATTTTTATCATCTCAAAGGATGTTAACTCAAACATTCCCATTAAGTTTAGGAACATAGGGGCTCCTGGGTGGCTCAGTCGGTAAAAGGTCCGACTTCTGCTAAGGTCATGATCTCACAGTTTGTGAGTTCGAGCCCCATGTCAGGCTCTGTGCTGACAGCTCAGAGCCTGGAGCCTGCTTCAGATTCTGTGTCTCCCCCTCTCTCTGCCCCTCCCATGCTCATGCTATGTCTGTCTCTGTCTCTCAATAATAAATAAATGTTAAAAAAAAGTTTAGGAACATAAATAAACTTCCATTAAAATGGTGAATTGAACATACACATTGTTTTTTGCTTTTGTTCTGGGGATCACAATAAAACATTAAAAGACAATGAAAAGATTAGAGATCTAGAGCAAAGAAGAGAAAGAAAGGGAAGCAATCAGCATAAAACAGATATCTGTAAAACACATATCCATAAAAAGTGGAAAGAAAATAGGTACATGGTTACTGATAGATCAAGGGGAGGAAACATAGCCAAGTTACAAATGGACGTGAGAGGAAACAAGGATGTACTATATAAATACAAAAGTTTTCTGAACATGTCAAGACCAGCTATTGAAAAGGGTGGGGTTGAAATATAAAGCCTACATTAGCAGAATAACTGAAATTCGGTACACTAAATAGTCAAGACTCCAATCTCACTCGTCTTATGTAGTAGCCATCTCCCCATCCATTATTCAGTCACCCTACAGCCAAACCTACCATGAGACCAACCTGACCCACCAGGAGAATTCCAACTCAGCTTTGTGTTGACTGATGATTAATAACAATGTTCTTCTTAACAAGCATTATGAATAAGTTAGCTTTACGAGCAACGCCATAAAACTCAGATAAAAATAAAAACAGAGGTGCCTGGTGGCTTAGTTAGTTGAGTGCCCAACTCTTGTTTCCAGCTCAGGTTATGATCCCAAGATCCTGGGATCGAGCCCCACATCGGCCTCTGTGCTGAGCATGGAGATTGCTTAGGCTTCTCTCTCTCTCCCTTTGCCTCTCTTCCCCACTCGCACTCTCTCTCTCTAAAACAAACAAACAAACAAAAAAATAAATAAATATGACAATAAAAACAAACAAAAACAATATGAAAGAGAAAAAAGGAAGAAGAGAAGTTTGAGGACAGCCACACTGCTTATTTATAAATGATAAAGATGGAGCTAGAACATCATCCACTTCCCTCCCCGACCCTTCCAACAACAAATGGAGGAAATGAAGTTAATTGAATTATTCAAATCATTTACAAAATAATTCTGCAAACAAAGTTCCAGGATCTTAATATATAAAACTAGCAGTCAAAAGAATATCACATCTCTGCATTGAGAAACCTGTACTACTTTTAAGTTTTTGATATACTTTTTTCATAAAAATCTAAAACTAGCCTTGAGAGAGAAATGTCCCATTGACATTTCTTGAGAGAAATCATGTGACATAATATACTTAAAAATAGAAGTGAAACAGAAAATCAAATCTTTATACTTTGTAAGCTACAAATGGATTCTTTGTTATCCATCTCACTTCAATACTTTGTTCATAAATTTTATTAAAAAAACAAATTCTTTATACTGTGATTATTAGAATTATGCCAAAGGAACAATATCCTGAATGTACCAGATTATTCCAGACAAGTTAGCTCTTCTTTCCTTCCTAGTATGCAGTGCTACTTCTCCAAATTCTTAAATTCAATGGGAATTTTATACTTTGAAATATATGTCTGTAAGATTCATGTAGCAATCTGTCACACAGCCTAAAGAAAAAGGACCATTAGTGAGAACTAATTACATATAAGTTTACAGGCCATATCACACTTATCTCACTCTAAAATATGAATTTCAGGTACATTTCTCTTCTGTTAACCCATCCAAAGCTGTAATATACAGAAGCCTAAAAAATTCTGCCAAAAATCATATTCTAATAAAATCAATGTTTATTTCAGGAGGAGAGGTTATAGAAAAACAATTTAATGAATATATTGAAAAGATACATATAAAATAAGCATATTTAAAATCATTTTAGACCTATCATAACATATATAAAACAAACTATTAAAATTTTAGAACAGGGGGCTCAGTCGGTTAAGTGCCCGACTTCAGCTCAGGCCATGATCTCACAGTTTGTGAGTTTGAGCCCCGCGTCGGGCTCTGTGCTGACAGCTCAGAGCCTGGAGCCTGCTTCGGATTCTGTGTCTCCTCTCTCTCTCTCTCTCTCTCTCTGACCCTCCCCCACTCATGCTCTGTCTCTCTCTCTCTTTCAAGAATAAATAAACAAAAAAAATTTTTGAACAGTAGTTCACAAAATTATCTGTTGAGATTCATTTGTACAAATCCAAACTCTGATTAATATAATTGTGATCCACTCTTTGATTTTCACAAGCAAAGACTGACGGTATAATTCTAATGGATGCAGTGTCCCAAACAATCATTCATCATACCTTTCAGGTTTACTCAGGTACTGGGGTACTTTCACATTAACTGTATTGAAGGAAGGAATAAAATGCTATTTTAAACAAATTACTGAAATTGTTGCATGTCATGACTGCACTACATTAATGGATTTTGGGGAGCAAGACAAATAGGTAGGCCCTGAATTATACATCAAACTCTCCTATGAAAAAGCTGTAGAATTCATTGGATTCTTTCACATTTCTACCCTCAGTTTCCTCATTTGTAAAGAACAAAAGGCATGACTAGATTTATTGCATCTAATATTCTACGCTAGCTGCAAATCATTCATTTATTTTTTCTAAATCAACACATACCACCAGATATTTAATTAACATTGTTTTTAATGTTTATTTATTTTTGAGAGAGAGAGAATGAGCGAGCACAAGCAGGGGAGGGGCAGAGAGAGAGGGAGACACAGAATCCAAAGCAGGTTCCAGGCACAGAGCCTGATGTGGGGCTTGAACTCATGAACCGTGAGATCATGAACTGAGCTGAAGTTGGACGCTTAACTAACTGAGCCACCCAGATACCCCTTGATTCACATTTAAGAGCTGAACTTGACAAATATTATCTGAAGCTTTAAGTACTTTTAATCTCAAAGGAAAAACTATATGACTTAGTCGTATAGCCAATCTGTTAGAAGAAATGAGGTTATTGTGGGCCTGAGCTATGAGATCCTTGAGGACAGACTGAGGGCATATTGAGATTCAATATATACTTCATGCCTTTATTGATCAAAATATAAAATATAACCAAAGCTAAAGAAGTAAGGATAAACTACTTAAAACCTTCTAGGTCCTTTACCATAATTAGCCACCAAAAGATATATACAACTAACTCTTGAACAATGGTGGGGTTTAAGGGACCAACATCCACATAGTAGGAAATTCATGTATAACTTCTGATTCCCCCAAATTTAACTACTAATAGTCTACTGTTAGTTAGCCTGAAGTCTTAACAATAATGTAAACAATCAACTAACACACGTATATTGTATGTCATATGTATTAGATACTGTATTCTTACAACAACATAAAGAAAATGTCATAAAGAAAATCATGAGGAAGAGAAGATATATTTATAGTACTGTAATATATTTATTAAAAAAATTCTGTATATAAGTGGATCCAAGTAGATCCAAGTTGGATCCAAGGGGATCCAACAAACTAGTGTTGTTCAGAGGTCAACTGTACTCTTGTTGTTTTATTTTTTTAATCAAAAATCTACACAGATAAATATGGTTGTCTCATACTGAGTTAAAGAAGACACTATTGTATGATCCAAATACAAATGAAAGGTTTTCTCATGAAAGTTACAATTCATAGTGTTCCAATTAGAATTGTCTCTGCTCCTCAATCTCAGAGGAACTCAGTAAATTACTCTCTCTAGATAAAGCAAACTGATCCCAAAGCAGAGATAAAAGAGTAAGTCCCTAGATCCATAGTTGCAATAGTTTTTTTCCCCAAATAAAGCAGGTAAAATAATAAAAAAATAATCCATCATAAAGGGCCAAATGGAAAAAAAAACTGTGACAAAATAAACTGAATCCTAGGAAAGAAACCTAATGCTTTCCAATATGATTTAGATAAGAAGGCAAAGAACTACAAAGAATAAATTGTAAGACGACTCTCTACTAACTACATGGGTAATAATGAGAGGTCTGTAAAAGACATTAATTCCCTTGATAAAAGTAGTTTAAGCATCTGTGAAAGGAAGGATTCTTTTTATCTTCTAAGGAAGGTTCTGGACCATATACCTACTCACTTACTGAGCTTTTAGTTGTGCAGAGATTAGGGAAATCTGAGTTTATAGTTCTTTGTTCTATCTCACTTAATAACTCATGGCCAGGAGAGTTTGCTTTTGTTGCACCAGCCTCTTTGAGAGTGAATCTGGGCCAGGTTTGTGCCTGCCCACAGAGGGGCTGTAGTTTGTCAGTTCACTTTAAATGACAATTTGTTTTGAGGATGTCAAAATAATAGGTTTTGGAGTTGTCAGTCGGTTCCATAATCCTCACGTGCGTTCTTTCCAAAACAATTTTGTCATTAAAAATGTATGAGAAAAAAGCCTTTTTTATACTGTCAGTTAGGAAGGTAAATTGTGATAATTACCAGATAACACAGAATAGAAAAATAATAATTAAAACACTATGATATTTTCAAACGTGAGGAGGAAATGATCCTTAAAAGAGGAAGTCATTATAGAAGGTCACTCAGAGTGTAGTCACGAGACAATTAAAGACTGATGATGAGTAGTTGATCATAACATCGCTGCATAATGAGAGAATGGGTGTCTCAAAAAGACATAGCTAAACTTAGAGGACAAAAGTCTTACCTTTTCTTCATAACTAATGTTATCCCTTTATCAACCTAATTTTGATTTTCAAATTTTAACTGATGGTTGAAAGAAACCAGCATCAAAACAATGAAACCTTGTGCATATGGAAGCATTGATCTTTTTCAGAACTTGTTATACACAGAAACATCTTTTAACATTTTGATATATGATATTTTAAATATAATAATGTAAACATTCATGAAGGACAACCATAGGGCCACTAGAGGATAAGTATAGCCTTTGCCTTCTAGAAGTTTTTAAATAAGTGCATAAAGCAAAGTTATCACCCTATCCGATGGTGAACAGAATAGAGGAAGAAAAAGGAAATGCAAATAGGAGCTGAAATTGGCATTTTATATTGCTGATATAAACACTGAATTTTTATGACTTGACCAGCTCATGTTTGAATTACCAATAATTTTTATGTGGGTTCTATGTCTAATTCGGCTAATCCTTCAGTTATAGTTTGCTACCAAAAAAATGAGTCTCAAAGAATTTTCCGATCAAAAAACTTTCTAAAATATTTATTTATTTATTTATTTATTTATTTATTTATTAAAGTTTATTTATTTACTTTGAGAGAGAAAGAGTGAGCCAACGGAGGTACAGAGAGAGAGGAGTGGATGAGAATCCCAAGCAGGCTCTACACTGCCAACGTAGAGCTGGATGAAGGGCTTGAACTCAAAAACTGTGAGATCATGATCTGAGCTGAAGTCAGAGGCTTAACTGACTGAGGCACCCAGGAGCCCTCCAAAAGTTTTTACAAAACAATTCATTCATTCGGAAAAAAATTATTACATACCCGCTATGTGCTAGAAATTGCAGTAGAACATAGAGAATAGACACGAAACATAGATGATTCCAGCCTGATAGAAATATCCTAAGTAGGGAAATGAGTTAAGGTGCTCAAGTATCAAAAATATTTTAATTACATAATTCTTTTCTCTTCTAAAAAAGTTAATATTTTATCTTTTATCTGGGTGATTTACTACTTCTATTTTGGGAATCACACCAAGAAGTTTACTATTTCTTTATTCTCTTCTGGCCGGAAAATAGTTGTTTTTTTCTTTCAAAAAATGCAGTTATTTCAAGATTTATTATTAACATATATTAGGAAACAGTGGAATAATTCAGGATCCAGCTTTTTTCCACGTTTCTAACTGACTTATGAGGTCATTTCTGTGCCCTAAGAGAAAAAAAATCCATTTGCTCTTATAAGAATGGACCGTGCTTCAGGGCTTGGAAATTGCTGATCCTTTCTTTCTTTTTTTTTCTATTGTACTCCATTTCCAAAGATTCTGGAAGCTTCTATAAACTTCTCAAGCTCAAAAGTCATTCCTGTCAGACTTTCAGGGAATATGGTAGAGTAGGACCCTAAGCTCACCTTGTTCAATGGATACAACTAGATAATAGCCATATCAGTTTAAATAATACAGAAAACAAGTTGAAGCCTGGCACAGCAGACTCTCTACAGCTAAATGTAGAGAAAAGGCCACATCAAAGAGGGTAGGAAGGGCAGAAAAGTGGTTGGGAGCTACATGGACCATGGGCCTTTCATAGGAGGGAAGGAAGCTGCAGGTGCAGAGAGGGGAGAGAAACAGACTCTTACACCGAGTGCCTGCTAGGGGAAGATGAATCTCCATAACATTTGGCTTTAAAAACCAGAGATGCTGAATTTTATAAGTTCTTAAACTTGTAAAGTTTACAAGTGGAGCTTAAAACCTGGAACTTTAAAAGTCAACAGGCTCCTGGGAGAGCCAGGAGGACAGAAGATATTGTATCCCCACCTATAAAGAGACAGCACATAAAGCCCTGTGGAGATACAGCATAGAAGCAGCAGTTTGAAAAATGCCTGAAGTAAGTGGGAGGGAATTGTTTTTTTACTAATCTCAGAGTGTCTGTTAGAGGGACAGGGTTTGTTGGGAGACTTTGCAGTAATAAAGGACCTGGTGGGTGCTATTGCCCTCCCCTGCTCCCCAGCATAAGCATATGGACCCCTGTGGTAATAAGAATGGTACTAATACCCCCTACTTACTAACAGTGCCCCTCACCTGCAAGTTCTCCTGTGGATGCTCCCCCTCCAGCCAGGCCTTGGCTCCATGTCCCATCCCACAGAAGACTTGCAAAAACTTTGCTAACACCACATGTCCCACTCCTGCATGCTTCTGTGGATCCATCCCCTCCAAACTTACCTGCCTCTGTCACTGGCAGCTACAGGTCCTCTCCTGCTAGTATGGACCTTGCTGGCACCACACACCCCACCCCAACATCCTCCTGCATTTCAGTGCTACTGCATCTCTGGCAAATGCCTGGTCTGACTCAACTTAATCCCAAAGCAGCCCCAGACTGGACCATTAATAACAGAACAACCAAACCCTGCTCACAAAAGACAAAGAGAGCCATCGAAGATGACTGGGTTGAAAGCAAAAGTGTATCAGCCACAACAGTAGGGTGCACACAACACACATAGGAAACACCCCTTAAGTGCTAGATTCTTGTGAACAGGGGATATTGCAACGTAGAGCACTACAGGGCCTCTTCCTCATTAGACCACTACTTTCAAGAGCAGGAGATGTACCTGAATTTCCTAACACATAGAAACAAACACAGAGAATTAGACAAAATAAGGAAACAGAGGAATATGTCCCAAATAAAAGAAGAGGACAAAGTCACAGCAAAAGACTAACTGAAACTATGCCTGCTAAAGAATTTAAAGTAATTGTCATAAAGATGCCCGTTGGACTTAGGGAAAGTGGAAGACCTCCATGAGACCCTTAATAAAGAAACAGAAAACATAAAAGAGAACCAATCAGAGATGAAGAACTCACTAAATGAAAGTAAAAATATACAAGATGGAATAAATAGTACACTTGAGGAAGCAGAAGAACAGATCAGCAACCTACATATAGGACACAGTAATGGGAAGCAATTAGGCTAAAAAGGATAGAAAAACATAATAATAAAAAAAAATGAAAACTGACTTATGGACCTCAGTGTTATTCCAAGAGGAATAACGTTCACATTACAGGAATCCCAGAAGAAGAAGAAAGAAAAGGTGGCAGAAAATTCATTTAAAGAAATAACAGCTGAAAACTTCTCAATCTGGGGAAAGAAACAAAAATCCAAATCCAGGAAGCACGGATATCCCCCATAAAATAAACCCAAGGAGGTCCACACCAAGACACATAGTAATTAAAATGGCAAAACATAGTGATATAGAAAGAATTTTAGAAGCTTCAAGAAAAAAGAAAATGGTTATATACAATAAACACCCTTTCAGTCAATCAGCTGATTTTTTAGCAGAGATTGCAGTCCAGAAGGGAGTGGCATAATATGTTCAAAGTGCTGAAAGAACAAGAAAAGCCCCCTGCAAACAAAATACTCTAGCCAGCAAGGCTATCATTCAGAATAGGAGAGATAAAGAGTTCTCCAGATAAACAAAAGTTAAAAGAATTCTTGACCACTAAGCCAGCTCTATAAGAAAAGTTAAAGGGGACTCTTTGAGTAGAAAAGAAAGACCATAAGTGGGAATAAAAAAAAGTTGGAAACATATGCAAGAAAAGCAGTAAAAATAATTGTACCTATAAAAATAAGTCAAGGGATTCACAAAATAAGAGGAGGTAAAGAATGACATCATATCCCTAAAATATGGGGGATGGGGGGAAGAGGAGTAAATAATGGGTTGAAACTTAAGCGACATTCTACTTAACATAGATTGCTATATACATAACATATTATACAGAAACCTAATGGTAACCACAAATCAAATACCAAAAATATATATGCAAAATAAAGAGAAAGGAATCCACTAAAGAAAGTCAACAAACCATGAGAGAACAAGAGAAGAAAGAAACAGAGAAGAACTACAAAAACAACATAAAACTAGTAACAAAATAGCAACAAGTACATATCTGTCAATAATTACTTTGAATGTAAATAGACTACTCACTCCAATCAAAAGATACAGAGTGACAGATTGTATAAAAAAGCAAAACCCATATATATGCAAAACCCATCTCTATTTGAGACCTAAAGATACATGTAGATTTGAAGTGAAAGGATGAAAAAGCATTTATCATACAAATGGAAGTTAAAAGAAAGCCAGGGTAGCAACACATATATTTGACAAAATAGACTTTAAGACAAAGACTACAATAAAAGAAAAGAGCACTATATAATCATGAAGAGAAAAAATCTGGGGCACCTGGATGGCTCAGTCGGTTAAATGTCTGACTTCAGCTCAGGTGGTGATCTCACGGTCTCTGATTTCGAGCCCCACGTCAGGCTCTGTGCTGTCAGTTCAGAAACTGGAGCCTTCTTCAGATTCTGTGTCTCCCTCTCTCTCTGCCCCTCCCCCGCTCATGCTCTGTCTCTTAAAATATGAATAAACGTTAAAAAAAAACATGTTAAGAGCAAAATCCAACAAGAAGATATAACAATTGTAAGTATTTATGTATTCAACATGGAAGCACCTAAATATGTAAAGCAGCTAATAATAAACATAAAGAAACTAATTGATAGTCATAGAATAATAGTAGGGGACTTTAACATCCCACTTACATCGATGGGCAGATCTTCCAAATAGAAAACCAACAAGGGAACAGTGGTTTTGAATGACATATTGGACCAGATGGATATGACAGCTATATTCAGAACATTCTATCCTAAAACTGAAGAAGACACATTCTTCTCAAGTGCACATGGACCATTCTCTAGAATAGATTACATATAAGGCCACAAAACAGTAACAACAAATTCAAAAAGACAGAAGTCACAGCATGCATCTTTTCTGACCACAATGCTATAAAACTAGAAATCAACCACAAGAAAAAATCTGGAAAGAGCACAAATAGATGGAGGCTAAATAACATGCTACTAAACACTTAATGGGCCAACCAAAATATCAAAGACAAATTAAAAAAAAATACATGGAGACAAATGAAAATGAAAACATAATGGTCCAAAATCTTTGGCATGCAGCAAAAGCTGTCCTAAGAGAAAAATGTATGGCAATTCAAGTCTATCTCAAGAAGCGAGAAAAATCTCAAGTAAACAACTTAACTTTGCACCTAAAGTAGCTAGAAAAAGAACAAAACCACAAATCAAAAGAGCGAAGAAAATAGTAAAGATCAGAGGATAAATAAATAAAATAGAAACAAAACAAAACAGAACAGATCAATGAAATCATGAGCTGGTACTTTGAAAAAGATCAACAAAATTAATGCATCTTTAGCCAGACTCATAAAAAAAAAAAAAAAAAAAAGAGAGAGGACTCGAAGAAATAAGAATCAGAAATTAAAGAGGAGAAATAACAACTGCCATCATGGAAATACAAGGACTATAAGAGAATATTATGAAAAATTATATGCCAACAAACTGGACAACCTAGAAGAAATGGATAAATCCCTATCCTTTGCTTCCAACAAACAAAAGTCCAGGACCAGACAGCTTCACAGGTGAGCTCTACCAAACACTTAAAAAAGAGTTAATACTTATTCTTCTCAAACTATTCCAAAAAAATAGAAGAAGGAGAGCTTCCAAATTCATTCTATGAGGCCAGTATTACCCTGGGCAGATACCAAAGGCAGATACAGACATGAAAGAGAGAAAGAGAGAAAGAGAGAGAGAGAAAGAAGGAAGGAAGGAAGGAAAGAATGAAGGAAGGTGGGAAGGAAGGAAGGAAAGAAATCAATCAATCAATCTATGGGCCAATATCTCTGATGAACATAGGTGCAAATATCCATAACAAAATATTAGCAAACAATACAATACATTTAAAAAAATTATTCAACACGATCAAGTAGAATTTACTCCTGGGATGCAAGGGTGGTCCAATATTTGCAAATCAATAAACCTTATACATCATAACATGAAAAAGGATAAAAACTATATGATCATTTCAATAGATGAAGAAAAGCATTTGACAAAGGAAAACCTCTGTTCATGATAAAAACCCTCAACAAAGTAGGTTTAGAGAGAATATACCTCAACATAATAAAGGCCGTAAATGAAAAACCCACAGTGAACTTCATACTCATTGATGAAAAACTGAGAGCTTTCCCTCTGAGATCAGGAATAAGAAAAGGATGTCCACTCTCACCACTTTTATTCAACATAGTATTGAAAGTCCTAGCCACAAAATCAGACAACAAAAAGGAATAAAAGGCATCCAAATTTGTAAGGAAGAAGTAAAAGTTTCATTATTTGCAGATGTCATAATACTATATATAGAAAACCCTAAAGATTCTACCAGAACATTCTACCAGAACATAGAGCTGATAAATGCATTTAGTAAAGTTTCAGGATACAAAATCAATGTACAGAAATCCATAGCATTCCTGTATCCTAATAACAAAATAACAGAAAGGAAAATTAATAAAACAATCCCATTTACAATTGCACCAAAAATAATAAAAAAACCTAAGAATAAACTTAACCAAGAAAGTGAAAGACCTGTACTTGGAAAACTATATAACACTGATAAAAGACATTAAAGACAATACAAAGAAATGGAAAGATATTTCATGCTTATGAATTGGAAGAATAAATATGATTAAAATGTCCATATCACCCAAAACAATCTATAGCTTTAATGCAATTTTTATAAACACACCAACATTTTCCACCGAACTAGAACAAATAATCTTAAAATTTTTATGGAACCACAAAAAACCCTGAGTAGCCACAGTGATATTGAAAAGGAAGAACATAATTGAAGTTATCAAGATCCCAGTTTCAAGATATACTACAAACCTGTAGTAATCAATACAAAATGCTATTGGCACAAAAACAGACACATAGGCAAATGTAACAGAATAAAGAACCCAGAAATAAACCCACAATTATATGGTCAATTAATCTTTGACCAAAGAGGCAAGAATATGCAGTGGGAAATAGAATCCCTTCAACAAATGGTGTGGGGAAACCGGGCAGCTACATGCAAAAAAAATGAAACTGGACTATTTTCTTACACCATGCACAAAAATAACTCAAAATGGAATAAGCACCTAAATGTGAGACCAGAAATGATAAAAATCCTAGAAGAGAACACATTTGCCATAGTAACATTTTTCTAGATAGATTTCCTGAACCAAGGGAAACAAAAGAAAATAAAATTTTTGAGGCTATATCAGAATGAAAAGCTTCTGCATGGGAAAGAAACAATCAACAAAACTAATGACAACCTAATGAATGGGAGAAGATATTTGCAAATGACATATTCGATAAAAAGTTAGTATCCAAAAATACAAAAACAACTTATACCACTAAACACCAAAAACAAAAACAAAAACAACACAAAAACACAAAATAATAACAAAAAAAAAAAAAACAAATAATAAAAATTGTGCAGAAGCCATGAACAGACATTTCTCCAAAGAAGACATACAGCTGGCCAACAGACACATGAAATGTTCAACATCACTCATTATCAGGAAAATGCAAATCAAAACCACAATGAGATACCACCTCACACCTGTCAGAATGGCTAAAATCAAAAATTCAAGAAATAGCAAGTGCTGGCAAGGATGTAGAGAAAAAGGAACCCTTGTGCATTGATGGTGGAACTGCAAACTGGTGCAGCCATTGTGGAAAACAGTATGGATGTTTGTCAAAAAATTAAAAAATAGAACTACCAATATGATCCAGTAATTGCACTACTGGATATTTACCCAAAGAATACAAGAACACAAATTTGAAAAAAAAAAATATGCAGCCCTATGTTTATTGCAGCATTATTTATATTAGCCAAATATGGAAGCAGCCTGTGTCCATGGATAGATGAATGAATCAAGAAAATGTGGTATACACACAAACACACGCAGACACACACACACACACACACACACACACACACACACACACACACTGGAATACTATTCAGAGATGAAAAGAATGAAATCTTGCCATTTGCAACAATATGGATGAAACTAGAGGGTATTATGCTAAGGGAAATAAGTCAGTCAGAGAAAGACAAATATGATTTCACTCATAAGTAGAATTTCAGAAACACAACAGATGAACATAAGGGAAGGGAAGGAAAAATAAGATAAAAACAGAGGGGGCAAACCATAAAAGACTCTTAAATACAGAGAATAAAATGAGGTTGCTGGAGGAGAGGTCGGTGGGGGGACAGGCTAAATGGGTGATGGGCATTAAGAAGGGCACTTGTTGGGATGAGCACTGAGTGTCATTTGTAAGAGATGAATCACTGGGTTCTACTCCTGAAAACAAGACTACACTGTATATTAACCAACTTGAATTTAAATTAAAAAAAAAAAAAAAAGGAGGAGCCAAGATGGAAGGAAGAACAGCATGGAAGTTTTTTTTTGCATCTTGTGTCCATGATATATAGCCAGATCAACACTAAACCACCCTGCACACCTAGAAAACTGATTGGAGGATTAACACAACAATCTGCACAACCTGAACCACAGAATTCAGCAGGTACGTGGCACGGAGAGGTGAACTTGGGGAGAGAGAAGCCGGTGGTGGGCAGGGAGCCGCTTTTGCAGGCAGAGAGAGGACGGAGACTGGGGAGGTGGAGAATATGAGAAAAGCACCCCATCCCAAAAGCCCCTCGAGAGAAAGTGAAAAATTGGAAACAGCCGCAGGGACTAAACTAAAAAGGGAGAAAGGAGAAAGGAGAGGGTTTAAATTTCATTAAGACTGGAAACAAGTGCAAAGTCTGCAACTCCTCAGCTCGATACCTGGCGGTGCTCTGGTGGGAAGGGCCAATCCCCAGGAACACAGTGGGGTCTGGGAGGTTCTCGGGCCACATGGGGAAAAGCGGATCCACTGCTGGAAGGACATGTGGTGGAGACTGTTGAAGCCACCTGGTCCCAGCAGACCGTTGAAACCACCTGGTCCCAGCAGACCCCAGAAAACAGCCACATTTGCTGGCGCTGGAACAAGGTCGGTAAGGGTGAAGCCTGGTGCCAGATGTGTGTTGTGATTTTCCATAATCCCTGAAAAGCTGCTGCTACACTATCTCCCAAATTTTTCTGGGGCAGGCTGGCACCTGGCCACAGTCTCAGGGCACCAGCGGCAGCAGGGTCCAGCAAGCATTCCTGGGTGCAGCTGACATTCGGCCATTGCTCATTCGGCCATTGCTCGGTGAGACCCTCCCACAGAGGGGCTGAATGGGTCAAAGCCACAGTCCCTCAGAAGTAAGGGGCTGGGGAAAACAGCCGCATCTGAGACAAAACTCGGGAGAGAAGTACTGCCTGGGGCTTGGGCACAGACAGTGAAGAAGTGGGGAGTGGACAAAAGCTAAAGACAGAGGACAGGTGAGCAATTGCTGATCCAAGAGAACAGTTCCCATACTAGAGACTGCGTACCCGGGTGACGCCATTTTCTCCAATTCTGTGCGTGGGCATACACTCCTGTGAGCGCTACAACAATCCACCCCAGTAGGCTACCAGCGCCATCTAGTGGAGAATGGAGCCATTACTCTGAGCCCCACCCAACTGGGCCAACCTCACTCTTCAAGAATACAAGACTCACTGCCTACTTAGTTTATGGACTACAAAGCGCTACACAATCTGACTTCCAGGGGAAAACGAAGTAATTTCAGTCCTATTTCTATCTGTCAGCAGATCCAGCTATTCAATTTTCTTTTTCTTTTTTTTCTCTTTTACACTACTTTTCTTTTCTTGAATACAGAAAGAGAAAAAATTCATTTTTATTTTCAATTTTTATTAAAAATATTTTTCTTTAATTTTTTCCTATATTTTTTACTTTTATGTAAAATTTTTCAAATTCTATTTTACTTCCAACATTTTATTTTAGTATACTACACTGTATTCACTTTTTCAAATTTTCAAATGATTTCTTTTTTTCTTTTTTCTCTTTTTCGTTTCTTTTCTTTTTCTTGAATACACAAAGAGAAAAAATATATTTTTGTTTTTAATTCTTATTAAAATATTTTTCCTTAATTTTTTTCTAGTATATTCTTTACTTTTATGTAAATTTTTTCAAATTCCATTTTACTCCCATCATCTCATTTTAGTCTACTTCAGTGTATTCATTTTTTCAAATTCTCAAACGATTTCCTTTTTCTCCCCCCCTTTTTTCCCTCTAATCTCTCAAACCACTTTCAACACTCAGACCAAAACACACCTAGGACCTAGCATCATTTATTAGATTTTGTGTGTGTGTTTTTAATTTTTAATTTTAATATTTTTTAATTTTTTCTTTTTAATTTCGATTTTTCTACCTCATTATTCTTTTTCTCCCTTCAAAATGACAAAACAAAGGAATTCACCCCAAAAGAAAAAGCCTGAAGAAATGACAGCCAGGGATTTAACCAACACAGATACAAGCAAGATGTCTGAACCAGAATTTAGAATCATGATAATAAGAATACTAGCTGGAGTCAAAAATAGATTAGAATCCCTTTCTGCAGAGATAAAAGAAGTTAAAAATAGTCAGAATGAAATTAAAAATGTTATAACTGAGCTGCAATCATGGACGGATGCAGTGGCGGCAAGGATGGATGAGGCAGAACAGAAAATCAGTGATATAGAGGTCAATCTTATAGAGAATAATGAAGCAGTAACAAAAAAGAGGGAGGTTAAGGCAAAAGAGCACAATTTAAGAATTAGAGAAATCAGTGACTCATTAAAAAGGAACAACTCGGAATCATAGGGGTCCCAGAAGAGGAAGAGAGAGAAATATGAGTAGAAGGGTTATGTGAGCAAATCATAGCAGAAAACTTTCCTAACCTGGGGAAAGACACAGACATCAAAATCCAGGAAGCACAGAGGACCCCCCATGAGATTCAACAAAAACCAACCATCAACAAGGCATATCATAGTCAAATTCACAAAATACTCAGGCAAGGAGAGAATCAGGAAAGCAGCAAGGAAAAAAAAAGTCCCTAATCTACAAGGAAAGACAGATCAGGTTTGCAGCAGACCTATCCACAGAACCTTGGCAGGCCAGAAAGGAGTGGCAGGATATATTCAATGTGCTGAATCAGAAAAATATGCAGCCAAGAATTCTTTATCCAGCAAGGCTGTCATTCAAAATAGAAGGAGAGATAAAAAGTTTCCCAGACAAACAAAAATTAAAAGAGTTTGTGACCCCTAAACCAGCCCTGCAAGAAATTTTAAGGGGGACTTTCTGAGGGGAGAAAAGATGAGAGAGAGAGAGAGAGAGGGAGAGAGAGAGAGAGAAATAAACACCAAAAGCAATAAAGATTAGAAAGGATCAGAGAACACCACTAGAAACTCCAACCTCCAAGCATCATAATGGTAATAAATTCATATCTTTCAGTACTCACTCTAAACGTCAATGAATGTTCCAATCAAAAGACATAGGGTAACAGAATGGATAAGAAAACAAGATCCATCTATATGCTGTTTACAAGAAACCCACTTTAGACCTAAAGACACCTTCAGATTGAAAATAAGGGGATGGAGAACCATCTATCATGCTAATGGTCAACAAAAGAAAGCTGGAGCAGCCATACTTAGACAATCTAGACTTTAAAATAAAGACTGTATCAAGAGATGCAGAAGGGCATTGTATCATAATCAAGGAGTCTATCCACCAAGAAGACCTAACAATTGTAAACATTTATGCATCAAATGTGGAAGAACCCAAATATATAAATCAATGAATCACAAACATAAAAAATTAATTGATAGTAATACCATAATAGTAGGAGACTTCAACACTCCACTCACAGCAATGGACAGATCATCTAATCAAAAAATCAACAAGGAAACAATGGCTTTGAATGACACACTGGACCAGATGGACTTAACAGATATATTCAGAACATTTCATCCTAAAGCAGCAGAATATACATTCTTCTCCAGTGCAAATGGAACATTCTCCAGAATAGACCATATATGGGACACAAATCAGCCCTAAGTAAGTACAAAGAGATCGAGATCATACCATGCATATTTTCAGAACACAGTGCTATGAAACTCAAAATCAACCACAAGAAAAAATTTGGAAAGGTAACAAATATTTGGAGACTGAAGAACATTCTACTAAAGAATGAATGGGCTAACCAAGAAGTTAAAGAGAAAATTAAAAAGTATATGGAAATGATAACATCACAACCCAAAACCTCTGGGATGCAGCAAAGGTGGTCAAAAGAGGAAAGTATACAGCAATCCAGGCCTTCCTAAAGAAGGAAGAAAGATCTCAGATACACAACCTAACTTTATGCCTTAAGGAGCTGGAAAAAGAACAGCAAATAAAACCCAAACCAGCAGAAGACAGGAAATAATAAAGAGTAGAGCAGAAATTAATTGCTGTC
Source organism: Panthera onca (assembly GCF_046562875.1). Taxonomy (NCBI): domain Eukaryota; kingdom Metazoa; phylum Chordata; class Mammalia; order Carnivora; family Felidae; genus Panthera; species Panthera onca. The sequence goes on along the minus strand of NC_138342.1, from coordinate 148,844,404 downwards.
GAAACCAAAAAAACAGTCGAACAGATCAATGAAACCAGAAGCTGGTTCTTTGAACGAATTAACAAAATTGATAAACCCCTAGCCAGTTTGTTCAAAAAGAAAAAGGAAAGGACCCAAATAAATAAAATTCAGAGTGAAAGAGGGGAGATCACAACCAACACTACAGAAATACAAACAATAAGAGAATATGAGCAATTATATGCCAATAAAATGGGCAATCTGGAAGAAATGGACAAATTCCTAGAAACATACACACTACCAAAACTGAAACAGGGAGAAATAGAAAATTTGAACAGACCCATAACCAGTTAGGATATCGAATTAGTAATCAAAAATCTCCCAAAAAACAAGAGTCCAGGGCCAGATGGCTTTCCAGGGGAATTCTACCAAAAATTTAAGGAAGAGTTAACACCTATTCTCTTGAAGGTGTTCCAAAAAATAGAAATGGGAGGAAAACTTCCAAACCCTTTGTGTGAAGCCAGCATTGCCTTGATTCCAAAACCAGACAGAGACCCCACTAAAAAGGAGAACTATAGCCCATTTTCCCTGATGAACATGGATGCAAAAATCCTCAACAAGATATTAGCCAACCGGATTCAACAAAACATTAAAAAAATTATTCACCATGACCAAGTGGGATTTATACCTGAGATGCAGGGCTGGTTCAATATCCGAAAAACAACGTGATTCATCACATCAATAAAAGAAAGGACAAGAACCATATGATCCTCTCAATAGATGCAGGGAAAGCATTTGACAAAATACAGCATCCTTTCTTGATAAAAACCCTCAAGAAACTAGGGATAGAAGGAGCACACCTTGAGATCATAAAAGCCATATATGAACGACTCAATGCTAATATCATCCTCAATGGGGAAAAACTGAGAGCTTTCCCCTTAAGGTCAGGAACAAGAGAGGAATGTCCAGTCTCACCACTGTTATTCAACATAGTATTGGAAGTCTTAGCCTCTGCAATCAGACAACACAAAGAAATAAAAGGCACCCAAATTGGCCAGGAGGAGGTCAAACTTTCACTCTGCAGATGACATGTTACTCTATACGGAAAGCCCAAAAGATTCCACCAAAAAACTGCTAGAATTGATTCATGAATTCAGCAAAGTTGCAGGATACAAAATCAATGCACAGAAATCAGTTGTTTTCCTATACACCAACAATGAAGTGACAAGAAGAGAAATCAAGAAATCGATCCCATTTACAGTTGCACAAAAAACCATAAAATATCTAGGAATAAATCTAACCAAAGAGGTGAAAAATCTATACACTGAAAACTATAGAAAGCTTATGAAAGAAATTGAAGAAGACAAAAAAATGGAAAATGATTCCATGCTCCTGGATAGGAAGAACAAATTTTGTTAAAATGTCAACACTGCCCAAAGCAATCTACATATTCAATGCAATCCCTATCAAAGTAACACCAGCATTTTTCACAGAGCTAGAACAAATAATCCTAAAATTTGTATGGAACCAGAAAAGACCCTGAAGAGCCAAAGCAATCTTGAAAAAGAAAACCAAAGCAGGAGGCATCACAATCCCAGACTTCAAGCTATACTACAAAGCTGTAATCATCAAGACAGTATGGTACTGCCACAAGAACAGACACTCAGATAAATAGAACAGAATAGAGAACCCAGAAATGGACTCACAAACGTATGGCTAAATAATCTTTGACAAAGCAGGAAATAATATCCAATGAAATAAAGACAGTCTCTTCAGCAAGTGGTGGTGGGAAAACTGGACAATGACATGAAGAAGAATGAACCTGGACCACTTTCTTATACCATACACAAAAATAAGCTCAAAATGGATGAAAGACCTCACGGTAAGACAGGAAGCCATCAAAATCCTCGAGGAGAAAGCAGGCAAAAACCTCTTTGATCTTGGCTACAGCAACTTCTTACTCCACATATCTCCGGAGGCAAGGGAAACAAAAGCAAAAATGAACTACTGGGACCTCATCAAAATAAAAAGCTTCTGCACAACGAAGGAAACAATCAGCAAAACTAAAAGCAACCAACCAACAGAATGGGAGAAGATATTTGCAAATGAGTATCAGATAAAGGGTTAGTATCCAAAATCTGTAAAGAACTTATCCAACTCAACACCCAAAAAACAAATCATCCAGTGAAGAAATGGACAAAAGACATGAATAGACACTTCTCCAAAGAAGACATCCAGATGGCCAACTGACACATGAAAAAATGCTCAACTTCACTCATCATCAGGGAAATACAAATCAAAACCACAATGAGATGCCACCTTACACCTGTCAGAATGGCTAACATGAACAACTCAGGCAACAACAGATGTTGGTGAGGATGCGGAGAAAGAGGATCTCTTTTGCACTGTTGGTGGGAATGCAAGCTGGTGCAGCCACTCTGGAAAACAGTATGGAGGTTCCTCAAAACCCTAAAAATAGAACTACCCTACAACCCAGAAATTGCACTACTAGGCATTTATCCAAGGGATACAGGTGTGCTGTTTCGAAGGGACACATGCACCCCCATGTTTATAGCAGCACTATCAACAATGGCCAAAGTATGGAAAGAACCCAAATGTCCATCAATGGATGAATGGATAAAGAAGATGTGAGATATACACACACACACACAATGCAGTATTACTCGGCAATCAAAAAGAATGAAATCTTGCCATTTGCAACTACGTGGATGGAACTGGAGGGTATTATGCTAAGTGAAATTAGTCAGAGAAAGATAAAAATCATATGACTTCACTCAAATGAGGACATTAACAGACAAAACAGATGAGCATAAGGGAAGAGAGACAAAAATAATATAAAAAACAGGAAGAGGGACAAAACAGAAGAGACTCATAAATATGGGAACAAACTGAGGGTTACAGGAGGGGTTGTGGGAGGGGGGATGGGCTAAATGGGTGAGGGGCACTAAGGAATCTACTCCTGAAATCATTGTTGCACTATATGCTAACTAATTTGGAGGTAAATTTTTAAAAATAAAAAATAAAATTAAAAAAAAGAAACCAGAAAAAATGTGATTTCACTTATATATGTTATTTAAGAAACAAAACAAAAAAAGAGACAGACAAATAAACAAAAAGATGTTAACTACACAGAACAAACTGTGGTTACCACAGGGGAGGTGAGTGAGGAGATGGGTGAAATAAGTGAAGGGGATTAAGAATACACTTATCGTGATGAGCACTGTGTAATATATAGAATTATTGAATCACTATCTTGTATATCTAAATGAACAACTAATATAACCTTGTGTGTTAACTATACTGGAATTAAAATGTATAGATAGATGGATGGATGGATAGATAGATAGACAGACAGACAGACAGACAGATAGATAGATAGATAGATAGAGATAGGGATAGAGATAACTTATTCCTATTACAAGGAAGCTCCAAATGAAAAGTGTCTCTATTCTATCTCCTGGCACATACACAGAGATCCTTTTAGGTCTATTTAAGAACAGTTACCACTCTAGCTCTTCAAGGAAAAATACTTCATCTAACCACAAGCAGTGGAATGAGTAGGAATTTAGGTTTTGTGATTACTTTTTCCTCTATTCCTGCAGTAACTATTTCTTAGGTTAATAAGACATCCCTGTAAGAGCTATGTAACAATTTTGTTGTAAATTATAACGTGTGTGTATCTATAGATATGTGTAGTGATACATAAACCACTATTTTGTAGATATCCTCAGGGAACCAGTCTGATATTTGCTTAATAAATATGGTTTTAATTAAGGTTCAAATCAGAAGTTTTGAAGCCCATGTACTCTGGGCATTCACTCAGCATGAGGCCTCTTAGCTATGGTTGGTAGCCCTGGTTTCGTGGGCTATGGGCCAGGGAGAACTGACTCAGAGTTCTGGATTTTGTCAGGTTTTCATCCAAAAAGCCAGATGGCAATTATTCCTCTGCCATTTTGCACTTGGAAAATGTAAGCTTTCCTTCAACAAAATAGCACAGAAAAATGAAGTATTCTCCAAACATCATCTTTTAAGAATATTCACTCTGAAGTAAAAACATAGAACAATAAATCTGGCTAAGCTTTATCTGAAGGGAGGGGTGGGGCCTCAGGAAAGGCTTTTCCAACTCTGGGGCACTGGTCCTAAGGCAACCAGACTGATGGGGCCAAGGCTCTGCTGTACAGGGAGCGTCTCCGGGATAAACTTAGTGAAGAGAAGAAATAGCAGGGTATTGATCTCCTCCTGTCCCCTGTCCTGCCATTCCCCACCTCTCTAGGCTCTGACACAGCCAGATGCCTGGGCTCCCTCCAACTGGCAGCTGGATCCAGTGAGATCTGAGTGCTTAGAAATGCTACTAAGGACAGTCAACACCAACGCACCAGGCCCATGAGTCCTCAGGCAGGTGATCAGTCTCTGTTATCCTAACACTGCCCTGTGGCTCCTCTCCCCCGACTCTGAAAACAGTATCCTCTCTTCCATTCCTAGTTATTCTTAATAGATCTTTCATGTCATAATTAACAGAGTTGCCTACATCCCCATTCTCTTCACTGCACCATCAAGGAAAACTTGTTTGTCCCCTGGATATGGAGCTTTACTAATAGCTTTCTGAGGCAGACACTAACCTTTTCAAGCTCTGGAAGGCTCTGATCAGAAAGTAGATCTTCACACACCTTATACAATCTGCTACTACCCATTTGCTTTGGCTGTAAGGCCCTATTCTTATCCTTGTTGTCACTGTCATTTGATTCCACCTTTAATCCTCTATAATTCAACCAATATTTTAGCACAAGGCATCTAGTTGCCCAATCTACTACAGTTCTACCTATGACATTATGCTTTCTGGTTTTATCTTCTATATGCATAGCTCATCAAATATACTGTTCCCCCAAATGACTTTCTTATTCTATCTCAGTTATCAGCTTATGATCACCTGTTGGCACTGCCGTTATCCAAAACTCATCTACCACAAAAATTAATAGAAAAAAAATCTATCCTTCTAGTTTGTTCATTTACTTATTTCCCTTTTACCTGCCTTGAACCCCATTAAATCCCCAGCCCACTAACTCTCCTCTTTTCTTCCTATCCTTCATCTCCCTCCTGGTTCCATTTTACTCTCTATCCAGGTTGGTATCATTGCCCATCACTTAGACTAATATTTTGCTGAAGTGTTCTTACACAACCAAACTTGGGTAAGTCCATTTATTTGCTTTTTTCTTACTTATATCTTGACTGCTGATCAATGCTGGGAAAGTCACATCCTACATCCTCCACCCAGTATTTCCGGCCACAAAGCTGGGAATTATTCTTGATTTCTCTCTTACCTTCACATTCCACATCTAATTCACAAGTCATTTGCATTGGCTCTACCTACATTATAATCCTCACATTCATTGCTAAATCTTCAACACACTGTATTATTGTTCACAAATATTTAATGGCCCTGACTGGAGTAGGATTCAATTTCTTCATACCACTAATGCCAGGCTTGTTGATATAATTTGTGTGAACAGGAAAAAAAAATGTGACCAGAATGATATATGTTTCTTCTGAACAGTGTCTTTAAGAGTTAATAGCAAGATTTACTGTATCTGTCTTTTTTTTTCCATGTCAACAATGATCAAGATAGAGGCTGTGTTACAAGGTATAGATGATACGAAGCAGAGTTGGATATATATACCCAAAATGGATATTTAGAGCGAGCCACAAAAGAAGCTTTGTTGGTAAAAGTCACAAAAGAAACTTCTTTGTTGAAAGCTACTGAGGTCTGTGCTGGTGTTTGCTCCACGTCATTACCTATCCTTTCTGATACAATACACTTGTCCAGGCACTGGCATTTTTACCCTGGGCTTAATCTAACTGGTCTCCCGAAATCTACTCTTGCTCCAACATAGTCTAGCTTTCAGATCCTTCACTCAATAGCTTGTATGCTCATATAAAGGCACAAATCAGTTCACATCAACAGGAAAAGGTCTTACAACCTTCGCATGTCTTTCAACGATACTTAAAATAAAACCCAAATTATTACGATGGTGTCCCAGCCACTAGAGAATAGAGTCCAACCTATTGCTCAGAGCTCATCTCTATCCATTCTGCTTCCCTCGACCCTGCCACACCAGTCTAATTCTTCTCCATTTAACACACCAAACTAACTTACATCTCAAGGACTTTGCACTTGCTGCCCCATGAATGTGGAATAGTCTTCCCTGAGATATTATCATGGCTACATACTGCACATCTCAATTTAAAAAGGCACCTCCTTGAAGATGCCTGTCTCTAAGTAAAACAGTTCTCTCTCTCTACTTTGCTCTTCCTACTGCATTACCTCAGTGTTAGAACCTGCAATTACCTTACTCCACTCTAATGTGATCTCTGGACAGGAGAAATTCTGCACGTCTTGAGTACTGTTGATTCCCCGGTGCCTGGAAACATGCTTGACTCATAGTAACCACCCAGTAATTATTTGTTGTCTGTTTACTGACAGACACAGGGGCAGATTAGTACCATTAATAATTTTCACTGTTTTTGTTTTTGTTTTTTTTTTCTGAGCCCTCAGTTCTATCCAACAACATTGCTTTGCCTTTCTAGTTGCCTTGTTCTATCGTTTTTTAATATATCTAGTTCAGGGTGGCTTTCTATTTCTTGTCAACCTTTTGATGCCCCTTATTTCACTCCTTCACTCATGGCTGGTGAATTTATTCCCTAATTCATAAAGGTACTAATAAAACAAGAGAAGAGTTCACTCAGCACTTAACTCTAGAACTATAAAGCACCTATCTTTTTTTTTTTATTAAGACTTTATTTTTTAAAGCAGTTTAAGGCTCATGGCAAAATTGAGGGGGAGTTATAGATATTTCTCATATACTCTCTGCCCCCACACATGGATAGCCTCTCCCATTATCAACATCTCCCACCAGAGTCGTACATTTGTTACAATGGATGAACCTATACTGACACATCATAATAACCCCAAATCCATAGTTTACATTAGGATTCACTCTTGGTGTTGTACCTATGTAAAATGATATGTACATGAGTTTGGACATATGTATAATGATATGGATCTAACATTACAGTGTCATACAAAATATTTGTCCTAAAAATCCTCTGCACTCTGCCTAACCTTGTCCACTCCACAACTCCTGGCAATTACTGATCTTTTTGCTGTCTCCATAGTTTTTCCTTTTGTAGAATATCACATAGTTGGAACGACACAGTAAGTAGCCTTTTCAGATTGGCTTCTTTCACTTAGTAATATGCATTTAAGTTTACCCCATGCCTTTTTGTGGTTTGATAGTTCACTTCCTTTTACACTGAACAATATTCTATTGTACAGATATACTATAGTTAATCTAGTCATCTACTAAAGGACATCTTTGTTGTTTTGAGTTTTGGCAATTATGAATAAAGCTGCTATAAACATCCATGTGGAGGTTTTTGTATGGATATAAGTTTTCAACTCCTTTGGTAAATACCAAGGAATGCTGTTGCTGGATAGTATGGTAAAAGTATGTTTAGTTTTGTAAGGAGCCACCAAACTGTCTTCCAAAGTGGCTATTTTGCATTCTTAGCAGAACTATATTCATTAGTATATGTTACTAATATATTCATTAAGAGATTCTTTTATTCCACATGCTCACCAGTATTTCATATTGTCTATGTTCTCTAGATTTTGGTCATTCTAATAAGGGAATAGTGTGTGTAGGTATGTAGTGTCTTGTTGCTGTTGTTATTTTTATTTCAAAGCATCTGTTGTTTTCCTTAAATCAGCATTTATTATTTTCTACCTTCTCCCTGTTTCACTGGAAGAACTGCCTCTAATCATAGTTATAACTAATTTCTTCATCTATTCTTTTAATTCCATTCCTCTCCTGCCTCCTTAGGGCACTTGTCCTATGGACAGTGTCATCGCCCAATGCACACCTCTTCTTTGGCCTTTCTTTCTCTATTTCATCTTTCCAATGGATATGCAAACCTGATCAAATATCATTTTAAAATTAAACAGGATTCACCCTCCCTTGAGTTTCCCCCCTTTCCAAACAAACACTTGATCCCTCTCCTCCCATTTCTTCCTTTCATACGAACACCTTCACATCTTCCTCTCTGGCTAATGCCTGCTAAATCCACTGAGTCTGTTTTCACCAATGTAATGAACAATCATCCCCAGGCCTCTTCATCTGATGGATTTACTTGATCCTTACCTTGCTCTGACCCTTGACTCTATTTGAATTGACCATTCTTTCTTAAAACTCTTCTCTGGCCTTCTTAGAAATCAATTCTCTTGATTTTCTTCTTTTTCCTCCAGTCATTTGTTCTTCTTATGCTTGTAGGCTGCTTCTTCTCTACCTGAATAGTGTTTCTCCAGTTTCTACCCTAGACATTCTTCTCTTCCCACATTTTCTTTCTATACGAGCTGGCTTATTTTTTCATGCCTTTAATATGATCTATCAGCTTATAACAATAATGTATATTTATCTTGTCCATATTTCTCTCCTCAAATTCAAAGCCTACTTAGCATCTCCACTTGTATGTCTCATCTATACTTCACAATTTTTTTAATGTTTATCTATTTTTGAAAGAGAGAGAGAGACAGAGTGTGATCAGAGGAGGGCAGAGAGAGAGGGAGAGAGCAGGCTCCAGGCTCTGAGCTGCCCACACAGAGCCGGATGTGGGGCTCCGAACTCACGAACCATGAGATCATGAGCTGAGCCAAAGTTGGACACTTACCTGACTGAGCCACCGAGGTGCCTGTCTCACCTATACTCCAAACCCAACATATCTAAACCTAGCTTCCGAATTGCAAGTATTTTCACAACTGAACCACTGATAGCTTCTTAAATGGTCAACCCAAAGCCAACCTCTCCCTCCCCGAACTATCAGCCTCTTCTTTTCTCCATTTTGCATTCTCCATTCAGTTATCCTCTTAAAAATACTACTCTGATTTTGTGAAATCCTTTACAGAACTTCTTAACCCTTTAAGGATATTTCTCTAAAATCCTTAGGATAAAATCTAAATTCCTTCACCTGGTCTGTAAGCCTTTTAAGATTTATTCTATTGGATTTCTTTTAATTCTTTAATTCTTAACAAAGGCCCATAAACTGTCTTGGCCTTTGAACTTGTGCTTTCCTTTGTCTGGAACACTATCCCTTTATCCCCTATCCAACATCCCATTTATCTGGGTGACACCTACATATTCTTCAGTTCTCAGCTGAGATTCTTTTCTTCAGGTAGACACAATGTGTCTTCCTTACAGTTTCGTCATACATAGGTAGGGACTTTGTTCCTCACACTACCGGTATAGCACCTGGCTTAGGGTAGGTGCTCAGTAGACTTGCTGAATAAATGAATCTATTTATAAAGATGACAGAGGCCAAAAAACGTATCATTAGCTTAATTTTAACATTAAGTTGAACATTAGCTTATTTATCTATTTTTAAGTATTTTCTTCAAAATAGAAGACATCCCGACCTCAAATGAACAACCAAATGTGAGAGCCTTTCAGTTTGCTTTCCCTAGGTTATAAGCTAACAAGAAAACTAAAACTAGTTAGAAGAATATATGATAAAGTCAGAACAGATACTGATTGAATGAGGGGGAAAAATCCACAGAATGATATAGTAAAAATTATATTTGCTTTAGGAAGCCAAGGTTCTAATGCTTTGGACTCATGCCATGAATTTAAATCACTTTAGTTTTTTTCTTTTTTATTTTAGGCAAAATAATTTTTGAGATGCTAATTTTTAATCTGTCCTTTGTATTTTCCATGCAGACACAAATTCTTTTGAATTACTTGCCTCAGGGATTTTGACAAATGTAAGGGCAAGGTCTGCCTGTCTTTGTAACTTAAAGCTTCCAGACAGGGAAGAAAGTAAGCTACATTTGGGAGTAAGAGAAAGAAAAGGAGTGTCTGAGATCACAACTAGAGGGAAAGGGAACAGATTGCCACAGACATAAGGAATTTGTCAGAGTCTGGCACAAACAGTGTATGTCACTATGAAGAGGGAAGGTGAATTTAGGGAGCCTCCCTGAGGAATGAGGGAGTCCCACCTTCCCAAATAGCTCTATGATTTAGCACAGCAGAATATCTTTTGAGCTTTTGGACTTGAGAGACAAAAGATCCTGTTCACTTGAATCAAGGGCACAATCATCAAGAGCATGGACAACACAACAGAGGGGCTTTGTGGCATATTTTACCCCGCATAAGACATCAGACTTTTAGTAGATTATCTGTATGAGAGGAAGGGACAGTAACTGACTGAATTTCCTGTCAGTCTGGTGGGATGGGAATTAAGTGTCAATTTAATTTACTTTAGACAAGAATATATATTTCATGCATACCTGAACCTGTAAACTAATATTCAGATGTTGTATATATTTTTCAACTTTATTATCCATAAATTCAGAATATGAAATGCTTCTCTAAATTCCCGTTCAAACTTGTAAACATTACAGGTATGTAGGAAATAATTTTTCAGTAAGGGATCACCTCAACAAATGTAAATTTAAACTGCAAAATTTTTACTTTCTGCCTTAACTATTTCTGAAATAAGATGAGGCAGTTATAGAAGATTAATTTTACCAATATAAATTCTTAGTCAATTTATTTTCACCTTAATAATAGACAGAAATAAAGCAAAATGCCTAGAATTCTTTTCTTTTAATGAAGAATCCTAGAGGAGAGATGAGTAAGAGTTTTATAGTAAATTTAGCATTTCAAGTTCAACCCTCAATCATATACATATGATTACATATATATATTCATATTCATATTCATGTACTTATTTTGGAAGATTGATTGAGGCTATGAAAGAGCCAAGAGGAAGGACTTGGTGAGAAATAACATCACATTTTAGTTTAGAAGTTAACTTTTTTCAATTATTCACTGACCTAAAAATCAATATTTTCTCTTATTGTAATCACTATAAATTATAAAAATGAAGCACAGACATTCTCTTGAAGGTGAGGAACAATGTGAAATATTTCAATCAAATGTGTAATAGGTGAAAAGCTAATGTTCCTTCTGTGATAATTACTGTGTAAGTTGCAATCCAAACTATTTACATACAATACATTGCCACTATTTGTAATGGATTTCCCTCAGAAATATAGTATTATATTCAGTGTGTTCAGTTTTTAATGTTAATTACTAATTAGCATTAAATTGATCTGCCATGTTATCATGACCAAATGCATTTGCATACAGAAAATAGAATGCAGGGGCACCTGAGTGGCTCAGTGGGTTAAGCATGTGACTTGATTTTGGCTCAGGTCATGATCTCTCTGCGCTCCCCTGCCTGTGCTTGCTCTCTTTCTTTCTCAAAAAAAAAAAAAAAAAATTAAATTAAAAAAATAAAAACAAAATAGAATGCAAAAGATATATTTTTTGAAAAAACATAACACATTGCTTTGTTCTAGTCTTTATTTTTGTTTAAATCACTTAGCAGTGGAAACTTCTGTTTAGAAAAAATGAGATAATAATGACACCAGGGTGGCTCCGTTGGTTAATTGTCCGACTCTTGACTTTGGCTCAGGTCATGATCTCACAGTTCATGGGACTGAGCCCAGCATGGGCTTCTCTCTCTCCCTCTCTCCCTGTCCCTCCCCCACTTGTGTGTGCTCTTTCTCTCTCTCTCAAAATAAACATTAAAAAAAGAAAAACGAGATAATAATTAACAGTGTGCATTTTCCAGATAGACTATGAAGATAATTATGCTCATAAAAGAGTAATATAAAAGTCACTGTAATAATTAACTACTATATTTGGAAGCTACACACTGATTATTTTCTAAGAAATTGGCATATTTTATATAAAATGTATTATTAGTCTGTGGAACTTTTTTTCTTGAACTACTTAGTTAAAGCAAAAATTAATTAATAATTCAAAGTAAAATCTTTACTACTAGTATTATATAGTATGAGTAGTAACATCCTTACCTTTCTTCTATAATACATTAACATCCTTACCTTTTTTCTAGAAACACTGTCTCATGAGGTAATTACTAACGCACAAAAATCCTGTGCCTTATCCATGCTTTTACAGAGAAGTATGCAAAATGGATTCCCATCTCTACTCTAAACTTTACTGGGCTGAATTACAGGGAGATGTTGGATTATCTACCTACACAAACTGCATTCTTCCTGACATGCCCCCTCATTGAACCAGATCCCAGCCATGCATGATACAAGCAAGAAATGTAGACCAAAGGAAAACAAAAAGAAATCTGCCAAAGTAAGAAGAAAGACAAAAGTTAAGAGCTAAATGGCACATTAAATTTCTTCCCATCTTAATAAGCGGACAAACCATATCATGTACCCAATTGCTCAATCCCAGAAATTAGGAGACCTTTTTTATTCCTCTTTCTTTTTTCACAATCTCTGGCCCCAAAATAACCCATCATTAATTTGAGTATGCCTCCAAAATATATTTTGAATCCAGCGGCTTCTTTCCGGTTTCATTACCATCAACCCAATTCTCTTAGTTACAGATCTCTAATATAATCTTTTTTTTATTTTTATTTTTTTTTTTTAATTTTTTTTTTCAACATTTTTTATTTATTTTTGGGACAGAGAGAGACAGAGCATGAACGGGGGAGGGGCAGAGAGAGAGGGAGACACAGAATCGGAAACAGGCTCCAGGCTCCGAGCCATCAGCCCAGAGCCTGACGCGGGGCTCGAACTCACGGACCACGAGATCGTGACCTGGCTGAAGTCGGACGCTTAACCGACTGCGCCACCCAGGCGCCCCGATCTCTAATATAATCTTAACTAATTTTTCTTCTTGCATTTATTTTTGCCTCCATTTGACTCATTCTCCATATATAACAACAAAGTGGGAAACTACAGTGTAATTTGTATAATTACTCATCTCTGCTTAAAACCTCACAGTGTCTCCCCATTGCACTTCAACTTAAATTGGCATTTTTACCACATCCTACAAAGCTCTGCTTAGCTTGGCTTCTGCATACTCTCCAAACTCATCTCATAACAGACTCTCCTTACCTTGGGATGCTCCACCTACACTGGCCTTCCTTCTGTTTCTTAAACAAGCTATGCCTTTGTTCTGATTTATAACATGTGCTAAACAGTTTTGCAAAATATTTGTAGCAATTTGCTTGCCAATAGTAGTAAATGGTAGTGTGGGTTGCATGTAAGAATTATTCCAGTTGTACATCTCTTCAGTCATTTTGGTAGGTGTATAGTTGTATCTTATTGTGATCTCATTTTGCATTGCCCAGGTGACTGGTAAAGCACAACGATGTTTCTTATGTATGGAGGATACTTGAATACCTCCTTGGTAAAGGTCATGCTCCAATTTCTTGATCATTATCTCTTTGATTATCTCTACTTTTTTCTTCTGGATTTGTAGAAATTCTTCATATATATTGTATGTAAGCCCTTTGTCAGTTATTATGCTTATATTTTCACACAATAACTGCTTTGATGAACAAATTTTTAATTTTGTTATAATCCAGTTTATGAAAATTTCCCTTTGTGGTTAGTGCTTTTTGTTTCATGTTCTAAAATCCAATTTCCTAAAAAAAATTAAATTAATTGATGTTAAAAAAGGTATTTTATCAATCAATTAAAGCCGCAATAATGCTGCACAATAAAGTAATACAAAATTCAGTTGTTTACACATAATCTATTCTTGTTCAGAGGTCTACAGGTTAGCTTTGATTTGGCAGATTTAGGCTGGGCTCCAATGGATTTGGCTCTAAACTAAGGCTAGATCTATGTCTGCTTCATGCAGGATTTAAACCAGTGAGCTGGCTACCGCTGTTTTGTTTTGTTTCGTTTTTTTCTCCACAGTGATGACAGAGTTTTAGAAAGTGAGTACGTTTCACACAGCTGCTCGTTTCATACCTACTTATAACCCATTGAGCAAATCAAGTTACATGGCTGAGTCCAAAATTAAAAAGCAGGGATGTACCTTCTAACACTGACAGAAGGAACTTCAAAATCACATGACAAAGATAATGAAAAATAGTTGGGAATAATAATGCAATCTACCTCTCTTATGCTGTCTTCTACAACCATTCTTGTTTAGATCTTGTGGTAGGTAGAATAATGGTCTCCCAAAGATGTCCATCAGGAACGTCACCAGGAAACTGTGAACATGTTACTTTACATGGTTTTGAGAACCTTGCAACTGTGATTAAATTAAGGGTCTTGAGATGGGTAGACTAGCATGAATTATTGGCCAGTATCATACAGGTGGGACCAATATAATCACAGTACCCTTTTAAAGGAAAGAGAAAATCAAGAGTCAGACAAGGATATGTGAAAACAGAAGGAAGGTTGGAGTAATGAGAAGCCCTGAGCCAAGGAATTCAGGAGGGCTGTAGAAACTGGGAAAAGCAAGAAAACATATTTTCTCCTAGAACTTCCATAAGATATGCATGCAGTCTTTCTGATCCATTTTGGATTTCTGACCTCCAGATACATAAATTAATAAACTCATTGTTTTTAAGCTACTAAGTGCGTGGTAAATTGTTTTAGCAACAACAGAAAACTAATACAGAAATATAATTTACCTGGAATTTATTTTGATAGTATTACACAGATTTTTTTAAATTTTGCACATCTGGGTATATGTGTCCTTTGTGGGTGCAGAAGTTTTGTATCTTGCATATCTTGTGTTGGATCTGTTCTGTTTTATTTTTATTTTTACAATTCTGAATGGTAATGTAAGTATGTTATAATTTTGTTAAATATATACTACTGTATAAGGAGATAAATTTGTGTGTGTTTGTATTTACTTTGAATAAAGCAATCTTGCTGTATAACATGAGTTAATCTCATTGGTCTGGATAGAGCACATGTTTATTTTCAGAGATGCCTGGAGTACAATGGTGACCCTTGACCAATTTTATAGAATATATTACCTAAAGGTAATTGATATTTTGTAATATTACATTACATGATGTGTAATTGATATTATGTAATGTGAGTCTGTGAGCTTTGGGGATGGACGCAGGACACAGACCTGTCAGCATTGCTTATTAATAATTATTAGATTTATGATTTGCACCTGGTTTTGGTGGAGCGTGGGGGAGTTTCTATAGTTGAGACTGGTCTTAGGGTGGAATGTGGTTCTTGACCAGCCCCTTGTTAGAGACCCACCATAAGATAACTGTGGACTTCCCAAAACTAAAATGCTTTGCACATGTATCAGTGGTGATCTGAGACATGTAAACAGAAGTGTGTACTAAATGACTCAGTGCAGACAGGACACAGAAACCTGTACTTGAGATCTCTGAACTAGTGTTGTGATTATAAACTCAATCCTGTGAGTCCTTTCAACACTCAACCACCCCAAGTAATTATTGTACAATTAATAGACTTGGTAATCTCACTTATTAGTTTTTATAATTTACATGTCGGTTATGTGTACACAATTATACCGTCAGCAATAATTATAGGTTTTTCTTTTCAAATTTCATACACTCTGTTTTTCTTGCTTTATTGCACTGACTATGATGCCCCCAGTTCAATGTTGAATAGAAGTGGTCCCAGCAGGCATCTTCCCCTTATGTAATCTCAGAGGATAAATGTATACTATTTAACAATTAAGTATGATTGTTGTAAGTTTTGTAAAGATCCTTTATCAGATTGAGGAAACTCTCTTCTCTTCTTACGTGGCTATTTTTCAAAAACCATAAATAGATATATAATTGTAACAGATTTTTATTCTGTATTTACTGAGATGATCATATAATTTTTCTCTCATTCTGTTAATGTGGAGAATTAGATTGATAAAACAACTTTGCATTCCTGAAATAAGTCCACATTGGTTGAGATAATCATTTTTATACATTACTGGATTTGGTTTGTTAGCAATTTGTTAGAATATTACTTTTACATTTGTGAGTGAGATTGGCTGTAAACTGGCCTAGACTTTTTCCACCATAGATAGATGCCCATAATAAAAGTATGGATCCAAATGCTGGGCTGGCTCTCTGAATTTTTCTCTCAAAGATATTGACCTTGTAATTATTCATTGCCTGTTACAGCTCTCCTAAGCCTTGAAAAATGTGCCTTTGATGTGTTTTCCAGGTTTTTTTGTTTGCTCTTAGTTGAAGATCAGGCCTGAAATACAGTCCATTATTACTGGAACCAAAATTCATTCCTTTCATATTTTTCAGTATTACATTTTTTTCACAGAATTCTTATACATATTGTCAATTTTTATATCAACTAAATATTTGTATTACTAGTGTTCCAGAATCTCGTTATTTTATTTCCTAACAGTAAAATTAATTATATTTGTACACTTTTTTCTAGCCAGTTTTCAGAGCTCTCTTGCTAGTTTTAATAACTCTTTAGTTAATTAAGATTCATAAATAATTGTGCTCCATGTCTCAAATACATGTCTGTAATTTGAATTCCATGCCTTATTGAATTTGCAAGAAAATTCACAAGATTAAACGAGAAAGCTAAAAACCAATATTAACATTTTGATCCTGCTTATTAATGGGGGTGCTTTCAAGGTTTTACTATTAATTGGGATGCTGGTTCTTGAATTGTGATGGATATTATATAGTGATACTAATGTATCTTATAAACCCTAGCTAATGATTTTTCTAATTAAACAAATGAATGGCACCTTATATTTTGTTTTCTATGGCATGCCTTATTAGAACCAATGGAGTTTATTGTACCATTTTTCTTCTTCAACCAGTTTTTGTGTGTGTGTATTACATTTCTCACAATTAAATAAAGTTGTGTATTGATAAAGTCAAGAGAATGAAGAAGATTTCACCTGCTTGTTTGATTTAATTGTGTGGAATCCATTTCAAGACTAAATGCTTCAGAATTCAAGGACTACTTAAAAATACTTTAAATATTTGTTTTTAATTTAGACTCATAAAAAAGTGTCTTTAATAAAGTTGTTTTAATTTGCACTCTTTAAATGTAATGTAATAAAAATAAAACCTTGGATGTTATATTACTAAAATGTTTAAAGCCAAAGTCTGTGTTTAAAGAATAATCATAAAGAAAGAGATTTATTTTACATTTTTAAAATTGATTTCATTTATTTATTTTAATTGTTTGATTTAATTACAATTAGTGTGTTATAAAAGGGAAATAAAAGGGACTACAATGAATCTAAGGGATAAAATAACACACTTTAGAGATAAATCTCAAATTCTTATCTTTTCAAGGAGACACAAATACCCTACATATAGGATGCATTTAGTCCTTGATGCTTTATCTTGCATCTGGGAAAAAAGCAATCCTTATATCAATTGATTATTTTTTTTTAATTTTTTTTTTAACATTTATTTATTTTTGAGACAGAGAGAGAGGGAGCATGAACGGGGGAGGATCAGAGAGAGGGAGACACAGAATTCGAAACAGGCTTCAGGCTCTGAGCTGTCAGCACAGAGCCCGACGCGGGGCTCGAACTCACGGACCACGAGATCATGACCTGAGCCGAAGTCGGACGTCCAACCGACTGAGCCACCCAGGCGCCCCTATCAATTGATTATTTAATGAACTAATAGTGATGATAAAATACTTCAATCTAGTGATGCAAACAAATATCTTAAATTCATTCAAACTGCATTAAAAATAGTTTTAAAAAGTTCATACATGGTCAAAACTTAGAACTCTGGGTGGTTTGGAGGTCTAGATATGACACCTCTAGGACCAAAGAATTAGTAACTAAAAACTATTTTTTCCTTCACCCAATATTAACGAGAATGAAAAGAGACAAGTTTCCATGCACATGAGCATTTGAAAAAGGAAAGAAAAAGACACTCCAACATTGTGAATGCTCCCTCCCTTTTGGACTCTCTTTTCTTTTACATTTTTATTTGCAAATAAACCAATGCCCCACCCTGGGCTCAGCTCGTATTAAATATAACCAACTGGAGTCAACACACAAACACTCAGACTCTTACAAGATGTCTTTCTTCCTTCCAAGTTAACTAAATAGTACCAAATATTTTACCTCTGTATAACAAATCCCCTGCCCTGCTTCCGGTAGTAGATTCCTCAAAACCCACCACTAAGCTAATGTTTCTTCCCTCACCATCTTTTTTTGGGTAGGGTGTGGTAACCATATCTTGGTACTTGTTCAGATTTCTACAGGAAAAGAGAAATCACTTTAAGATTGTCAGGCAAGAAAGGATTTAATATAGAGTACTGATTGTTTATAAAGCCTCGGAAAATAATGAAAACTTGAAGAGCTAATAAAAACACGATTGACAATCTCTGATTCCTGAAGCACGAAATCCGTAAGTGAAAAGAGAATGCCCAAGAGGTATTATAAAAACTCACATCTGCCCTCTGCGGAAGCTTTTGTGCCTGCTTGCTAATGTCAAGTAGACAATAAAGCTTTTGCTTCTTTTTTGTCTTCTGGGTCTGGCAAAAGGCCTTTCCCTTGGTAGAATCTAAACCAGATCTCTGCAGGACAGGGTGTGGGCTAAGTGATGGGCTAAGTAGAAACAGAAGTGTAAAGCACATGTTCAAAACCTGGGAGATGAGAATAACTTTGGACTTCTCAAAAGGAACACTGGAGGTAAAAGGTAGTACTAAGAATGACAATATAGCTAACATTTAAATGGAAGATCCTATGTATTTCAGGTACAGTTCTATGCATATTCTAACGTATTTGATGGAGAATGGTCTTTAGTATACATATAAAATACAGGTACATATATACTTTTTTAGGTTTATTCATTTATTTTGAGAGAGACAGAGACAGCGAAAGTGGGGTTGGGGGTGTGAGGTGAGAGGGGCAGAGAGAGACAATCCCAAGCAGGCTATGTGCGGCCGGTGCAGGGCTCAAACCCACAAAGCTGCGAGATCATGACTTGAGTCAAAACCGAGAGTCAGATGCCTAACCAACTGAGTCACCTAGGCATCCCTACAATGTTTTTACATTTTTAAAAATTTAATTGTGGAAAATACACATAACATAAAATTTACCATTGTAATCATTTTTAAGTGTACAGTTCAATAGTATTAATTACATTCACTTTGTTGTGTAATGAATCTCCAGAACTTTTTTTCATTTTGCACAATCGAAACTCTATACCTATTAATAACTTTCCATTTTTATCTCTCCTCAAACTCTGGCTACCAACATTCTACTTCCCCGTTTCTATAAATTTGACTACTCTGGAAACCTCAGAGTGAGAAAGTGTAAATTATCCAATTTCATTCTTCTTTTTCAAGATTGACTATTTGGGGTCAGACTTTTTCTTTTAATGCTGAGTTCTATCAATTGATCAAAGGTAAGCATAGAAAAAAGACGTTTTGAGACAAAACTTCAAAAATTTACCTCTTATATGCTCTTCATCAGGAAGTTACTGCAAGAGTTTTTTTTAATTTTTTTTAATGTTTATTATTGAGAGACAGAGAGAAACAGAGCATGAGCATAGGAGGGGCAGAGAGAGAGAGGGAGACACAGAATCTGAAGCAGGCTACAGGCTCTGAGTTGTCAGCACAGAGCCAGATGCATGGCTAGAACTCACAATCAGCGAGATCACGACCTAAGCCAAAGTCAGATGCTTCACCAACTGAGCTAACCAGGTGCCCCTGGAAGAGTTTCTTAATCAAAATATGGGGGTAAACCCAGAAGGCTAAGACAAGATCCAAGAAATAGCTGATCTAATAGAGGATAGAAGCAAAATTCCCAGGATGATAATGAAGGGAAAACCCATGACAATAGAACAGATGTAGAGAATAATCAGATAACATTGGAATAGGACAATAGGACACCCCAGTAAGGTGGGGGTGTGGATAGAACAAGTAGATTATCTATCAGATATGATAGACATGTTAAAACTGTTTTGATGGACAATTCACAGTTATTGGAAAGGGTATATTAAGACTTAGCCAGAGACACAGAGAATACTACACAAATGAAAAACAAAAGTTGTACTTATTAAGTCTAGGTCAAACAGTTTCATAAGAAAGGAAATATTATTTTATTAAACCATTTGGCTCAACTTAAAAAAATAAATCATTATAGTTATGAAAAAAATTTGTGATAAAAAATCTAGAAAGTGGAAACGGAAAGATAAGAGAGGACATAAAACATAAAATTCTCATCTGTAATAATAGGAAGTCAATGGATGATAATATACATCAATGAATCAAGAGATAGCAGTACTTGGTTATTTTAAAAATATGGTGATAAATTGCAGCAGAAATAGTTAAAGTGTTAAGTGTTACTCTGGAAAATTGAAAATGGGAGAAAGTGATATTGAGTTCTGGTTTAATGTTGTAAATTTATTATCTTATTTTATGTTTTAACCATTCGTGTACATGTATCCCATTTACAATTAGAAAAACTTAAAATATTCTAGATTGGTGTTTCTATATTGTAACATTAAGATTAATGAAGACTGATAAAAAACAGCATATGCAAATAAAGTTTGAAAAATACACTGCTTTCAAGGATAGAATTCCATTTTTCCCACATTCAGAAAATCAGACAGTTTACCAAAGAAACAAACCAAACACCATACAGACTTTGCTCTAGGCAGGTGCAGCCATAGAAAGCAAACATTAACGTTTGTCTGGATGGAGAACCATGCAACATAGTTGGCTGAATTTGCTTTTGGGAATGTTATTATGGGACACATACACACACAAAATCACAATTTTTGATATTCCATTTTCCCTGCAAGGCTGAATTATATGAAAACAAGTGGTGCTTACTCTTCGACTCCAGATTATTCCATTGTTTATATGTTTTTCATTTATTGGTTGTTATTTTTTCCCCTAATGTTTAGGAAAAAAAATCATGTAAAACCATTCTTGGGGCTGCCAAGTGTTACTAAGATTGAATTTGCTTCCATAGCAACAGACCTGTTATCATGATAGCTCCTGGGCACATGTAACAACTTCAACCCGTTAAATGGGAACCTGCAGGCAGGATTTCGCATAAACTTCCACTGTTGCAGAATACTCGTGTTTTCTTTGCCATGTTTTATTTTCAATTCACAGGGACCATGAATCCATGTTCAATTTCCATCATTTATATTTCTTAATGATAATAATTTATTTCTTTTTTTAGTTCATGTAAATGCCCTGAAGATTAATTTAAGCAATCCATATAGTGAAAATAAAAAGTTACATAAAACTATACACACCTATTCTTTCATATCTATTGTTGCTTGATCATCTTAAAGGTCTTAGTAATGTTTAGTATATTTGTTGCCCAGTTGATATTTATAAACAGCCTCATTTTAAATTTTTATGTTCATATTAGGGAAAAAAGGAATTTTAAATGCATTAAACATTTTAGTTCAAAAACTGAAGAATGTTATCAGTTTCTTAAGGTGTCAAGAGTGGGAAGTCTCAATTCTTATAAAATACAATAAGCTATAACCACTCTTATTGAACAACTTTTGCTTGTTTTTTCCAAACATATGGAAATACGATGTTATCAGTTGAGATGGTGAGGATTGCAGAAGGGACAAATTTGGAGGAAGGGTTAAGGTGAAAATCAGGACAGTTTTAAATAACCTAAGTCTGATGTCCCTAATCAGATATCTGATCAGTTTCTAAATAATTAAATCCATAATCTGAAGTTCAGGGAAAAGGTCAGGCCAGGGATGTAAATATAGCAATCAGCAGCAAATAGCTATCATTTAAAGTCATGAGGCTAGATGCGTTACCAAAGTTTGGAGTACATGAAGAAAAGAATGGAAAATAAAAACGTCTATGGATCGAGCCTTAGAGCTTTCCAAATTTTAAGGATGAGAGATGAAGAATATAAAACAGCAAAGAGACTAACAAGTAGTAGCCAGAGAAATGGAAAGAAAACCTGATGTATGGTGCTAGAAGACAATTTTATTTATTTATTTTTAAGGTTTTTAATGTTTATTCATTTTTTGAGAGAGAGAGAGAGGCAGACAGAGAGAGAAAGAGGGAGGGAGAAAGCGGGGGAGGGGCAGAGAGAGGGAGACAGAATCTGAAACAGGCTCCAGTCTCTGAGCTGTCAGCACGGAACCCAAGGCCAGGCTCGAACTCACAAACCACGATATCATGACCTGAGCCAAAGTTGGACACAATGGACCGAGTCACCCAGGTGCCCCTAGAAGCCAATTTTAAAAAGTGTTTAAAAAGGCAAGTAATCAAATGGCATCAGTGTTGCTGATAGGTCAATAACTGATAGGTCAGTTATTATTATAACTTGTAGGAATTCGAAGGCCACTGCCAAATTTGATGAGATGCTTTCATAAAGTAGTAGGGATAAAGTGGCTGAAGTTGGTTCAAGAGAGGATTCAAAGAGAGAAGGCAGGAAGTATATACAAATACCCCTTTGAGAAGTTTTTCTAAAAAGGAGAATATAAAACTGGTGTAGGAGTTGGGGAAGGTGACAGAGAGGGAAGGGAGGAACAATACCATGTTCACAGGCTGATGGAAATGATGAGTAGAGAGACACAAATTGCAAATGCAGAAGTGAGAAGGGAGAGAATTAGCGGAGAGCTGTCTTTCAATAGATGAGAAAATATGGGACTTAATGAATACACAATATGGTTGCCTTTCGATTAGAACATAGATGGTTCACTCAGGGTACCTGTGGCAAAGACAAAACATATGGACAAGCAGCAAGTGTAGATCTAAGTTTTTGGACAGCTATGTCTAGGGAAGCTCATAGCAGACATGTAAATCATTGGATAGCTGTGATGATGGAAACTTGTGGGAATTTTTCTGCTGAGTGCTCCGATTTTCTCAGTAAAATATGTAATCATGGTTAGGATGTATTTTTGTAACCATTTAAAGGGAGAGACAAAAGGAGTACAGAACACAGACTACTAATGTAAACTCCTCCCTTAATAGATCTAGTCTGGGGAAATGTCATAACCATATCTTCCCTACATCTTCCAGGAAGAATTAATCAATAATTGAACTTATGGAAAAACACCACTGAATTCCCAACTAGTCTTGATTTTACTCTGCTTTCATCACAGATCTAAAAGATTCAGCTTTATTATTTCTAGCTCTGAAACCTACTGACAAACACTTTAAGGATAAAAGAGGCTATTAGGTTTAATTTCCAAGCCTCTGATTTGACATGAAAATGTAGAATATTGAGATCTCTTCCTAGGAAATGTAGTTCATTTTTATTCTTGAATAAAGAATTGGAGCACCTACGTGGCTCAGTTGGTTAAGCATATGACTCTTGATTTTGGCTCAGGTCATGATCTCACGTCCTGAATCTGAGTCCCATGTCAGGGTCTGTGCTGGGCACAGAGCTTAAGATTGTCTTTCTCCCTCTCCCTCAGCCCCTCACATGGAAATAAACAAAGGTCTATAAATCTATAGCTATCTCTATATTCATTCTTTCCTTCAATCTTCTGAACAAAGCCATCTCATTCACTTTTGAGCCAACAACTTAACACATACATTAGCAGGTATCAAACATACATTAGATTTTTAACAAATATTTGTTGAAACTAATGTTTTGTAATTTTTATTACATTAAGATAAAATATGGGTTTACAGTGTGTATTTTCCTTTTCTATGTACAGGCTGTTTGGGGGTAGGAATTTGTTTTAGTAATTTCTTAGAGATGATCTATGTTACTAAAAATATTTAAAATAAAAAAAAAAGCAAGAGAAGTCCTTAGACATTCTATACTCCTGAAAAGTATTTTAACTCTTAGTAAGTACATGCAGGAATTATGTCTTTTATTTTATTTTATTTTTATCCATAGATTTTTGTCTCTCCCTTTCTATCCTCCTCTTTTTTCTTCCCCTGTTCTCTCTTACCCTCCCTCTTCTTTCTTCCTTATAGGGTAGAAGAGTAAATGCAAATTCAAACCAGGGAAAAATATAAATAAAATTACTTTAAAATGCACCTATGCTATTTCTCATATATATAGACATTTTTCTAATCTTTTTATCAGGATTATTTTTCCTTTGAGATATTCTTTGTGAGGAAATTACTTTCCTTTAAAACATAAAGCTTATAGGTATAATTGTATCCATATTTCTTTAAAAATTGGGAAATATCAAGGGATGTGTTACACTGGAAGACATACTGATAATAAATTTATCTTCATCAAAATATAGCGGCTCTAATACAAAATTTTTCAAAAAAGCAACCTTAAGTTTTATAATTATTAAATATGAACTGGATCATGAAAAATGAATGTACTTTCTAATATTATTTACCCCCAATGAGGATGGAATATTTAGGTTCCTTATCTCTCTCTCTCTCCCATTCTCTCTTGCTACATATATACACATACACATATATAAATATACACATTTTAATATGTATGTATACATACATGCATAAACACACCAGTATATGTACATGCACACACATGTATAGGTACCTGCACATATCCATGCATGTCTTCACACACCTATACATTCATAGCTGTGCACACAGCCACACACATACATACATGTGTGCATATGCACACATATGCATCTGTGTGTATATGCATGTGTGTGTTTTCATGTACATGTACAAGTATGTGTATGGGTAACTATATAAATACATATGTTTGTAATTTGTTAATTTGTGCATGAATGTATGTGTATGTATACATATATTTTTTATATATACTCACACATAAATGATGTGAGTCTTTAATTGTGTGTGTTTATTATATAGACAGATGCACACATACATAAGGTACATGACTCTTGGATTTATATACATCCCCCTAATTACAGATGTTAACAAGTTTAATCACAAGGGATGTTTTATATACCTAACCCCTAAGCATTACAACAGTTTCTGACAAGGCAATGTATATACTACATAATTGTATATTTATAAAATCTAAAGAAATTTCAAATAGTGGAAATCCATTATGACATTTCCTTTTATTTGATGTCTACATTTCATGAGATTATGGAGTCAGAATTGTGTCATAGGTATCCTAACCAAGTGTCTCCTGCAAGTGGGAGTCCCTTTTATAAAATGCTTAAGACCTTCTTGTGTCTCCATTTGTATGATACCTAGATTAGCAGTCTCAAAGTGAAAGATTAAAAAGGGTACTTTTTTCTCAAAAAAATCTTAGTGAAAGGTAAACAATCTTTGAATAGATAGGTAATTTACTTTTTCTGCAGTGTTAGATTATTTTGGAGATAATAAAGGAAATAGTCTGGGTGTCCTGCTTTAATCACACTGCTATGAATTTTTATTTCTTTAAATAACAAGAATACATACACGTTGCTTTGATCTGAGTGTTTGCATCTTCCAAAGTTAATACATGAAAGTTTAATACCCAACATGACGGTATTAGGAGGTGGGGCTTTTGATGTGTAATTAGGTTATGAACAGAATTAATGCCATTATAAAGGAGACCCTACATAGCTCCCTTGCTCCGTCTGCCATGAGATGTTATAGTAGAAAGATCACTCTGTGAACCAGGAAGTGAGATCCCATGGGACGCTGAATTTGTTGTCACCTCGATCTTGTGCTTCCCAGCCTCCAGAAACCATAAGAAATAAATTTCTGCTGTTTATAAGTTAGTCAGTCTAGGGTATCTTGTTATGGCAGCCCAAATGGACTGAGACACACACACACACACACACACACACACACACACGTAGATATAAATATACAGATATATAGATACAGGTATACAGATACAGATATAGACATAGAATAGGCTTTGTAGCTTTGTTAAGCATCGTTAGCATGACGCCAAGTGATATACTGGTAATTGATCTTTGTCCTATTCTAACAGCTCTGAGTCTAGGAAAGCGCTTGGCCTAGGCTCTGTCAGCACAGAGAACAGTGAGTGATAAATGTGGGCTGAACACAGGCTAATGGGCACTGTATGAAATAGTCTGTTGCCATGATGTACACTGAATAACGCCCAAACTGATGAAGTAGCCCTGGCTCGGATGTGGAGGTCCCCAGCACATATCCACATATCCTCTGTGAAAAACTATTCCAGACTATGACTAGAAGGCGTGGCTAGAAAAGCACCGCAGAGTTTCTGGAATCTCTGTTGTGAATCCTCACTAATTCAGACATCTCTTCCATAAAGTCATGCTCGCTGACAAGATATAGGAGTGGGAATGCCTTTTCAAATTTTTGTGCTTGCCTGTGGATCTTGATATTTAGTATTTGGACTGCACATATTTTTCTCTATCTTCTAGAGAAGCAGATTTTGTTTGACTTATTCAAGTAGTGTCTGTAGCTAGCCTTTTGATCTACATCTTCCAAAAATATTTGCAAAAAGATAATATGTAAAAGGGGATTCTTAGAAATAAGGTACTAAAGGGGTGCCTGGGTGGCTCAGTCCGTTGAGTGGCCGACTTCGGCTCAGGTCATGATTTCACAGCTCGTGGGTTCAAGCCCTCCGTTGGGCTCTGTGCTGACAGCTCAGAGCCTGGAGCCTGCTTCTGGTTCTGCGTCTCCCTCTCTCTCTGCCCCTAACCCACTTGCATTCTGTCTCTGTCTCTCTCAAAAATAAATAAACATTAAAAACATTTTTTAAAGAAATAAGGTACTAAAATATTTCTGTACTGCAAAATATTATAATATAGGTAAAATAAATGACAATACATTTAATAAAATGAAGAAAAATCATATAAAATGAAGTACTGTAAATAAATAGCATTTAATATAGCTGCATGAATTCTCTATGCAAATATAGGCTAGGATGGTCAATTAAATTTTCTCGAGAAGAATGGGACTTACTTAGTTTTGATATGTTACTGAATGAAGAAAAACATAAAATTGGTAGAAACAAACTGGGTATATCTTTTTTTTTTAATTGTTTTTGATGTTTATTTATTTTTGAGAGACAGAAAGACACAGAGTGTGAGCCGGGGAGTGGCAGAGAGAGGGGGAAGCACAGAATCCGAAGCAGGCTCCAGGCTCTGAGCTGTCAGCACAGAGCCTGACACAGGGCTCAAACCCATGAACCGTGAGATCATGACCTGAGTTGAAGTTGGACGCTTAACCGACAGAGCCACCCAAGCACCCCCAAACTGGGGATATCTTAAAAGCATGGATCCATTAGAACCTCTGGGCATAAACACACACAGAGTGGATAAGAAAACAAGGAAGGTTATTAGTAGCTAGAGTGGAAATAGTGGAATGTAAAGTTAATAGAGAAATAATAGTGAGAAGATATGGCAACTTATTCTTAATGTTCGGACTTCAGATTTAGCACTTAACTGGCAGGCAGTAGGGAGCAACTGGCAGTTGTTGCATGAATGAGGTAACATGGAGCTACGGCAGATCCTGTAATGTGCTACACAGATCCTCCTTCAGGGCTGAAGGACCTTTCTCTCCAAACTTCAAGGGGTATTCGGTACAGAGTACACCCAGTTCTCATCCCAAGTTGGGAACTGCCTTTGCTGAATGGAAATGCCTGACCCAGTCCCAATTCTCTTCCTGAAGCAATTTGCATCCAACTCCTGGTCCATGGTAGCGTAATTTTCCTGCCCCAGAGTGTGACAACACCGAAGGGCTGCCTCAGCTTCGCCTGATTTGGCCAAGACTTTCACGGAGGTTACACCGTAGCCCAAATATCTGTTCTTCTCAATCTTGCTTCCTTTCCTTCTCATCCACATGAGGTAACCCCAAAAGCACTTCCCAATAAACCTCTTGCATGACTGCATGTTTCAGAGTCTGCCTCCCGGATAACTTAACTTGTGATAGGTTCCAAAGTGTTATGCAAAAGGTAGAGTCAGAAGTAGTTAGCAATAACATAGCAAGTTTATTGTGGGGAATATGTATTTGAAGATTTAAGAGTAGACCCTTATCACCCAAAATATTTTCTCACATGGAATTCATTGAGGTATAAAACTTTAGAACTGTGTATCCAGATACTTGGGTCCTTGTATTTACCTAATCCCTAAGAAAAGGTCACTAATAAATTATCAGAAGGTTATATGACCCATTAAAGACTGAGAAACTGTATGTGTTGGTGGCAGGGTAATTAACCGGTGTCAGAAAAGAGAATAAAAGGGGGGGGGGGAGTGGAAAAGTGTAACATTTTGCTCTTTTGTAGGGGTCATTATTCTGCACTGACTAACTTTGTTTGCCAAATGGCTCATTTTGTTCATCTACTAATGGCTAGTAATTTTTCTTGGGAACTCTTACAGATTTCTGGGAATGAGACTATATGGGTGGGAGAAATAAAATGAATGTGCCTCTGGCTTAATTCCTTGTTGGACAAAGGGGAGAAGCATAGGTGCTAGGTTGTTGTTTTGAATGTCTCAAGATGTTAAGTCTTTCAAGGAAAACATGAGAGGAATCCAGCCTGGGGTGGGATTTTTTTTCTTCTCTTTTATTTGTTAACCTTGTTCACAATGTCTTTTTTTGAAATAGGTGAGAAATAGATTTTAGCTCCTATGGTGCTATAGAAACCATTATATCAATAGGTGCTTTCATGATTCTCTGAGAAAAATTAGATTTAATCTTCTTTTAAGTTACTCCATAGTCTTGAAAGAACGACTAAAAAATTACTAGAAATTGGGCCCCCAAACCGATAACACATGATGTTTGATCAGACCTCTGCACTATTGCTGATAGAAACCCTCGGCTTTCTCTTGCCTGTGCCTTTTCTTACAGTGTTCTATTTACCTAGAATGTTCTTAACTTTATCTCACTTCCATGGCTGTACCCAGATGTACAAGTGCTACCTCCCAGAATAATCCTTTGCTGATCTCATTAAACTCCCTTAGAAACGTATATGTACTTCTCCCTTAGAATTTGTAAGCATCAGTAATATTTCATGTATCTTTTTGAAGGCAAGATCCACTTCACATCTATCTATATTTGTATTTTTAACCACAGTGTATAATCCAGGACATCAAAAAGTGTTTATTGAATGAATGAATAAACACCATGCTGCACTTTTTTCAAAGTGTTATGTAAGAACCAAAAGAACTACAATCAACAGCAGTACTGTAAAAGTAAAAATTCCTGGGCCCCATTTTATATCCACTCAGTCAAAACTTCTGGGTCTGAGCTTCAGGAATGTGCATTTTAACAAGTACCTCAGGCAATATTGTTTATTATCCGGGGGAACTTCTGACTCAATTGGAGAGAGAAACAGAGAGAGGTAAGAGGGAGAGATTGAGATCTTATATTTGTATGTAGATTACTAAAATAACTAGAGAAATAGGAAGAAATTAAAAATTGCCATAAAAAGTGAAATAGAAAAATAACCTTAAACATATTCTTGGGGTAATATATTAAAAATAAGTCATTTTTATATTTATTGTAACAATGTTTTTACTCATGTCAGGAAACAGGTAACAATTAGTAATAAGACTAGTACTTAATGTATATTAGGGTTTTTAACACATGCTTTCTTTATAGCTACAGTGTTTTGCAACTATTTCACCTAGGCATAATGTAAGGAGAATTACTTAATTAATCTCCTTATAAATGTTCTCTCTTTAGTCGACGTTGAAGTTGCCGAAATAGGAGAAGGATCAACTTACTATGTAAACTGCGCTTTCAGCGGCTTCTAAGTAAACCTGAGGGTATTTGGAACCACTGTAACTGTAACTTGAAGCATTCATTTCCCCAGGCAAATCCCCCAAATGCTTTGTAAAGAGCAGTCAGACAAGCTACATGTGTGCTTAAGCAGCCTTCCTCTCAGGCTGAGGTAATACAGTTTGCCTACCCCTCCCCTGCTCAGGCTTTGGAATCCATGCTGCCCTGCTCTCAACCACCACACGTTCCTATAGTTCTTAATCCACTCCATAGTACAATTACCTGGGGAACTTTTAAAACCATACCAATGCTTCGGGCTCCATGCTCAGAAATTCTGATTTAACTGCGCTGGAGTGGAAGCAAAACATTTTTCATCGTTGTTATTATTATTTTTTCAGTTCTCCCAAATGATCCTAAAATGTAGCCATGGTTGAGAAACACTAACAACAGAGAAATTTTCAGGTGAAGAATAATAGGCAAGGATATATAAGCTTTACTTTGCTTTAGGAGTTAAATATCCACCCCCCACATTTCAAGCTGTAAGTCACAACACAGCCTCTAAAATATCTTACTATTCTCTTGTCTGCAGAAGAAAAGATAAATATTCCAGTTTTGATCGGCCTATACAATCGTTATATAAACCCTAAAAGAAAGTAAACTTTCTTGTTTTATTCTAAAAACAAGAATCTAAAAACATTATCTGCTTTTGCATGCTATTACAGTGATTATGAAGACTATGTATTTGTATCTTTTGCTCAAGGTTTGGGGAAAAAAAAAGAGTATCATCCTTTAGCAGAGCTTCTAAAGATTCTGAATGCCAGAAAACATGTCATAAAATTTCTAATTTGTGACAGTAAGAACGTTCTGTTTTAGATCTTAGATCAGTTAAGTAGGACAAGAGAATCTGAAAAGGAATTCTCGAACTATCTGGAGGCAGTATTCAATGTTTTATATACGGTTAAGTCTTTCATAACCATCTCTATTGCTACAGTAGCCCGACAGCCCCATTTTAATGCTTCCTGTATTCTTTCCTTTTCCTCATTCTGCTTCTAGGTAAATTTGAAGGCCAGCAGCTCACTTTAGAGTGCCTATCACAAGGCTTTCTCCTCTTTTGGATTGGTTATTAGGCCAGTGGAAAAAAAAAAAAAGCAAAAACAAATAAATAAAAACCAGCACTGTTTGTAAAATTCCTTGCTTACTGTTTGTCTTCTTTTTGTAACACCTTGCTGGTTTGCTCCCATTGCTTACCAATGATAACCAGTTCCAGACTTGCTGTTGTTCTTTGAAATCCATCTGATGTCACCATCCTCTTCTCAATTATTACAATTGTGGAAGAAACGGAAGCACCTCTTCAGGAATGAACTCAACGAACTAGACCAGCAATGTACTGAGAACCGTTTATTTATTTATTTATGTATTTATTTCTGGGATCCACTGAAAGTGCCAGTTCCTTGTTTTCAAGAAACAATAAACAGGAATTATGAGACCCATATGGAGCAAAAAGTTCCAAGAAAGGGTTGAGAGGAGGAAAAAGTCTTCCCAGGGCACAAGAGGATGACAAGGATACTGTCGGTCTTAGCCTTGGATAGGGTTGCAAAGAAACATGGTCCTTCCAGAGATTTCACATTCCGAAGCCTTCTCAATTTCTCTCTCAATATATTCTAAACTTAAGTTTCATAGGATTCCAATAGATAAAGCCCCACCAAATAAGAGCTCAAACAAAAAATTACTAACCACATGAAACATTTCACCCTGAGTAGAGGTCAGATGCAAGGTCACATGCAAGGTCAAGACTCAAAAGAAATTCAGTTAATGGAATTACTCCACAGAGAATGTAAAATTTAAAAAAAATTAAAATTTTCAGTCATTTAACTGAAAAATTTAAATGTGAGACAGAAGAAAAACTACATATAAACATGAGTAATGAATGGAAAAAATAGAACTTCTAGAAATAGAAACTCTAATTGAAGTTTGAAAGTAAGTAGATGAATTGAAAAGCATATTTCAAAAAGCTTATAAT
The DNA here is from genome assembly GCF_046562875.1 of Panthera onca. Taxonomy (NCBI): domain Eukaryota; kingdom Metazoa; phylum Chordata; class Mammalia; order Carnivora; family Felidae; genus Panthera; species Panthera onca. The sequence continues at coordinate 148,813,013 of NC_138342.1, read as the reverse complement.
TCTATTTGTAAGGTTGAATATATGTAAACTGGAATTCCAGAGGAAGGGGATATCTGAAGTGACAGTAAATGAGGGCTTTCCAGAACTGATGAAAAATATAATCCTCAAATTCAGGAACACAAGCTAGTTTCAGGAAGAATAGGTAAAACTACGCCCACATCTAGATATAATTTGTGCAGAACTTTGGAATCCAAGGATAAAGAGAAAAATCTGATAAGTAACCCACCAAAGAACAACACTTGGGTTGAAGGCAAAATTCCCAGTAGCGGCAATATAAACAGAAGGCAAATCTTGCTTTTGGCATCACAAAAAATTCTAGGCATAGTGTCAAACAAGTCTTTAGAAAAAAAGATATCCCAAGTGGCTACATATTAAGTCAGTAAGAGGGGTGTCTGGGTGGCTCAGTCAGTTAAGCTTCCGACTTCTGCTCAGGTCATGATCTCATGGTTCATGGGTTCAAGCCCTGTGTTTCATCTCTGTGCAGACAGCTCAGATCTTGTAGCCTGCTTTGGATTCTGTCTCCCTCTCTCCCTGCCCCTCCCTCACCCACACTCTGTCTGTCTGTCTCTCTCTCTCAAAAATAAATAAAACATTTTTTAAAAAGTCAGTAAGAAATTTTAAAAATACTTTTTCCCCTGCATATTTCTGAAGCAAAAATGTACATTGATTCAAAGCTAAAATTATTTTAGGATTTCAATTCTAAAGCTCTTTGAAGGAAGTAATTCTCTTATTCACAATAAAACACTGAGAATGTTACATGGGGCCTGGATCTGGGCAGGTGATCAGTAAATATTTGTTAAATAAATGAATGTATGAATGGATTATAAAAATTATATGACTATATCTCATGTTAGGCATAATCTTATTAGGAAATCAATAGTAGTACATATATAACTAAATAATCTTAGATCATTGTATACTTAATTATGTTTAATTAGTTCATGATAATGTCTAGAAGAGATGGCCTTCCAGTAGATGATATATTTCAGGCTGAATGGGAAATATAAAGGAACTAAGTTGTTGTTTTATTAAAAGGAACTAATTTATTGTTTTATTATTTTTCTTTCTCATGCCCCTATACTGAACCTCAAACATAGTAAGTATCTTACAAATGAACACTAAATGTCAAGTATCATTACTATAAAGCCAAATGGACATTACCGAAAAGCTTTGTTTTCCACAAAACTACTCAATAAACAATCAGAACAACAACAAACAAACAAACAAAAACAGGAAAAAGTGAGGCTGTGAAAGACCACTCAAAACCTATGGGATTTCATAACCAGGACACCAATAAAGGAGTAACGTTTCCAATGAAAAATACTGCCACGGCTCAGGTCATGATCTCACTGTTCATGAGCGGGAGCGCTGCATCCGGCTCTTTGCTGTCAGCACAGAACCCACTTTAGATCCTCTGTCCCGCTCTCTCTCTCTCTGCCCCTCGCCTGCTTGTGGTCTCTCTCTCTTTCTCTCTCTCTCTTGAAAACAAACAAACAAACAAACAAATATTTAAAAAAAAAGTAACTCTTAGGCTTGAAAATTTAGAAAGAAGATGGCGTTTCTGGCTGCAATGGGAGACTTTGGCATTTGTGAAATAACATTTAATAAGATGGACAAATTTTTCATGACATGTTAAGTAAAAGCACTTGGTAAATCAGTATGTATCTTATAATCTCAATGCTTGTAAAAATATTTCACATACATGCATATGCACGGAACTGGAAGAGAACACACTAAAATTATCTGCATTAGCATAATGCCTACAAATAGCAGATGTTGAAATATTAAATACTGAATGCTATTTATTATTTCTCCACTCTTTCTTAATTGCCTACTCTGACTTCCCATTTGCTTCATTTTTTTAAATTTAAAATACATATACAAACATAGAGAACAAACTGAGATTTGCCAAAGGGGAGGGCCGTGGGTGGATGGCAAAATGGGTGAAAGGGAGTGGGAGATACAGGCTTCTAGTTATGAAATGACTAAGTCATGGGAATAAAGGCACAGCATAAGGAACACAGTCAATGATATTACAATAGCATGCTATGGTGACAAATGGTAACCATATATGTGGTGGGCATAGCATAAACTATAAACTTGTCAAATCTCTATGTTGTACACTTGAAGCTAATGTAACGTGTGTTAACTATATTCAAATAATAAACAAACAAACATATACAGTATAATTCCAATTATAAAAGCAAAATATAGTCATTGCAGAATACCCAGGAAAATTTCAAAGCACAAAGAATGAAATAAAAATTGCCCATAATCTTTCAATTACCCAGAGGTACTCATGTATATATGTACATATATATGCATGTATTAAATAAAACCATAATATGCACCCAGTTTGTAAGTAGAAAGAGAAACATAAAGGAGAAAGAATAGAGGCATTAGTCATTAGAGATATTTAGAAGTAACTAGTTTCATTAGTGGAAAAATGCCCAAATTATAGTCTGTTTGGAGGTCAATAGCATATATCATCCATTGTTAAAAAAATAGAATATATTTTAAAATATTTACTTTCTGTCTTTAATATATTAGCAAACCACTGTTATCTTCAGCTCTTTCAACTAACCCAACAGGCTCCACTGACGATTTTTCCATTTGCTTGGAAACCATTTCCATGCACCTACAAAGCAAACTGTGATAACTCTAATGATCTGAAGTATTATAGGGCTGTCAAGTCAGTGAGGACTAAATTAAACAGTATTCTAAGCACTTTTGTCAGAGATAACATAACTGTATATTTGCAGAAATTTTGTGGTTCAAATACAAACTCTGGGGAAAATGAATCTTAGAGTCTCTTGTGACATTAAGCAATTATTTAAAATATACAATTGTCTCTTTAGGATATAAGACCTTATAGCACAGCTGTTTGAGGATATCTTATGTAAATAGATTAAACAAATTTCTATTGTGTTTGATTTTCTGTAAGCCACTTTAGTCAAAATTTATTTTTATTTATTTATTTATTTATTTCTATATATTTTTTAATGTTTACTTATTTCTGAGATACAGAGAGAGAGACACACACACATACACAGAGCATGAGCAGGGGAGGGGCAGAGAGAAAGAGAGACACAGAATCTGAGGCAGGGTCCAGGCTCTGAGCTGTCAGCAGAGAGTCTGATGCAGGACTTGAACCCAAGAACTGCAAGATCATGACCTGAGCTGAACTCAGATGCGTAACTGACTGAGCCACCCAGTTGCCCCTAATTATAATTTATTTTAATAAATTTTATTAAGTGACCAAATGACTCCCAAAACTGATAAAAGTATAGACACATAAGTGAAAGCAAAGTTAATATAAAATTCCATCTAAACAGGGGAAAAGTCCAAAATGAAAGTTGATGTAAGAAAATATATTAATAGATAATAATTAAGCCATTTGAAAATTTAAAACAGCCCAGACTTATATGAACTCAGTAATACTTATCTCCTCTCTTGCTGGAATTTGAAAAACAGCGTACTCTGACAATATATGATTGTTTAAAAATGAACTTGTAGAGCATCTGGGTGGTTCAGTCTGTTAAGAATTTGACTCTTGGTTTCAGCTCAGGTCATGATCTCATAGTTGATGGGATCAAGCCCCACATGGGCTCTGTGCTGACAGTGTGGAGCCTGTTTGGATTCTGTCTCTCTCCCTCTCTCTTTGCCCCTCCCTGTTTGTGTGTGCTTGCTCTCTCTCTCTCTCTCTCTCTCTCTTAAAATAAATAAACTTAAAAAATTGAACTTGAACAAATGGTTTTAAACTCTTTATACCATTGTTACTCCTATTCTGACTTCTTTATTTTTCTTCTGTTCTATAAGAGGGCATAAATTATTGTTTGCATAAAACATTTTATACTTCATGTGAGAGGTGAAAATGTTTAGTAAGTGGCTAAAAGCAAACATTTCTAGTGTGTGTGTGTGTGTGTGTGTGTGTGTGTGTGTGTGTATGTGTGTGTGTGAAAATCTAAAAGCTGAGACGATAAAAGCTATTTACAGCAGGACAGATCAAAAACACAGAACCAAACAAGGCAAAACTACTTTAAAAAAAAAAACGATTTTATTGATTGACTGATTGATGTTTGAGACAGAGAGAGGGAGAGTGAGATAGCAAGTGCGAGAGCAGAGGAGGGACAGAGGAAGACAGAGAATCTTAAGCAGTCTCCATATCCAACAAAGAGCCTGATGCGGGGCTCGATCCCACAGCTGTGAGATCATGACCTGACCTGAAATCAAGAGTCAGAGTCTTAACCAACTGGCACCCCAAAAACTATTTTAGCATAATTAAAATTTCAAATACAGAGGTGAATTGAAAGATAGCCTCACTCTACTAATAATTAATTTATAATATACAATTTTTTGGGGTTTCAATTATACTGAGAGATTCATATTCCTCTTCCTTTAGCATAAAGGGTTCTAAGTCTGTCACTTCTCATTTTTGACATTTTCTAGTACAAATGAAAGAGGTGCTTCATCATGAGTTGATAATCCTTTTTGTGGAAATCCAGTTAAGATCCTGTATAAATTATTAAAAGCTATTTTTATCAGAATGGTGATTTCTTATAAAGAAGTTTTGCAGCATCAGCCATAGTAAATAAGATTCTATAATTAACCTTTGTTTTGCAATTTTAATCATTGGCTTTTTGGTTGGTAGTTTGTTTAAAAGCTTCAGGCTGGTAATGCACAGATTAAGCTACATTTTAAAGTGTCTATCAGTGTTTTGCTTCTGGGTTCTTGAACAGACATTCCATCAAATAAAGTTTTCTTCATCATTAACACATATCTTCATTTTTAATGCCTACAGAAATCCTCTCTTCCAGTTTCTTTTATTTTTTTAAATGTTTATTTATTTATTTTGAGAGAGAGCATGTGTGAGGAAGGGGCAGTGAGAGGGGAAGAGACAGAATCCTAAGCAGGCCCCCTGTGCTGCCAGCACAAAGCCTGATGCAGGGCTCCATCCCATGAACTGTGAGATTATGACCTGAGTCGAAATCAAGAATCAGCCGATTAACCAACTCAAACACCTAGGCTCCTCCTTCTCTCCCAGCTTCTAAAACAAACAAATGGAAAGAAAGACAAAAAAATAAATATATTCAGGGACATGCATTTCATTGGTACTTATGCCTCATGAAGATGATGTATTTGGAACAGATGTGTTGACTGTATTATATTCTCAGGTTCTCAGAGAAAGTGAATTGATATGAACACCTATCATGATCACAATGTGATCTCCCAGTCACATACAAGTTTGCAGAATGACATGTGATGTCTCACTTCAGAAATGCCACCCATTGTACCAACTCATACTCAGTATTAATAATCTTAGCTATATTTAAAAGAATGGCATAACTTCAGTATTACTGTCATTTTCCCTTTTTAGACTGCTTAAATGCCTGTCATTGTGAAATAGATGAGCTCAATTTAAACCAAATTTTTGTATGCTAATCACATTTAACTTGTCCCTGACATTCCTCGGTCTCATTGTTGGTCATGGCATTCCTGTGACAATCCATTCCAATATGTAAATAAGTTTCTATATGATTTTTGCTTAGGTCTCTTTTGCCACCCCCAGTCTAGGAATGGCTCTAGTAGCCATCTTCCAAAGCCTTATTTAATTTCCATCGCTGTCCCTCATGCTTTCTCTGATCACTCAATTCCCCATTGACGTTGTCATTTTTTTCAACTTTTGTGACTCACCCTTTGGGATTCACATCATTTAGAATTATTTTTAATTTAGAATGTGAAATATAGAACAGACATACCTCAGAGAGGGTACAGTTTGGTTCCAGGCCACTGCAATAAAATGAATATGGCAATAAAGCAAGTCAATTGAATTTTTTGGTTTTCCAGAGCATATATAAGTTATGTATGTAGGTACACTATATTAACTATATACTGTAGTCTATTGAGTATGTAATACTCAATGCAATAACACTGCAATAGCATTGTGTCTAAAAAACCAACACACAAATCCTAATTTAAAAATACTTTGTTGCAGGACACTTGAGTGGCCCAGTTCTAATTTTTAGAACTGTAGATGAAGATTTTAATGACAGACTAATTACTTTTTCTCTATATATAACTTCTCATTCTGCCAGGAGATTTAAAAAAGATTATTTTTATCCTAATTCAGAATTTTTAATGAACATCTGCTTAGGTGTGTCTTTTTTCATAAATTTTTCCATCTTTGGACTGAAATATTCTTGAGATCCAAAAAATCTTCTGTTAATATTTTAAAAATTATTTTCTTTTTCAGTTGTTTAAATTCATGCATCTGTTCATAGTTTTAAGCCTTCTGCCCATAATTTCTATCTCTTAATTTCTGTGCTGTTTTGACATATTTTTATATTTCATCTTCCTGTGCACAAATATGTTTCAGAAGTCATCATCCACTCCTTCTATACTTACACTAAATGTTTTAAGTTCAACATAACATTTTTAGTTCCAGAAAGTCCTTTGCATGGTTAAACTGATCCTCTTTGAACGTCCCATTGTTATTGTTGCTGCTGTTGTGTTTCAGCTCTCTCTGTCCCCTCTTGAAGTTCTATTTCACTAGATTTCAGTTTTTCTGTTGACGTATCCTTCTTGTGGTCCTTTCTCTAGCTATTTATGACTATTATGCTCCTTTTTAATCTTGGCTTTACTTTCCCTTGAAATACAGGTTCACCTGTTCTTTCTTGGTAGCAATACCTGAACTGGAGAAACCATTAAATCACCTGTCCCTCACTGAGGTATCAGTATATTTCCAGAATTGTTCCTAGACTTTTCTATTCCCAGAATTATCAGTTGCAAAACCTGATCTTCCCCCAGTACCAAGTGTAGGGAGGAATCAGTTCACTTGTTCAGAACCTCCAGCCTGGTGTTCAGGCTTTCCCTGGCCCATACAGCATGAATTCCTGTGTATGCTCAGGCCTTGCTGGGCCTTGTGATGGTTAATTTTATATGTCAACATGGCTAAGCTCTGGTGCCCAGATATTTGTCAAGCATTATTCTGGACGTTTCCGGGTGGTGTTTTTTTGGATAAGATTAACACTTAAATTGGTAGACTTCAAATTAAGCGGATTACCCTCCATAATGTGGTTGGGCTTCATCCAATCAGTTGAAGAGCTTAACAGAACAAAGGCTGACTTCTGAGCAAGAAGGAATTCTACAGTGAACTGTCTTTGAACTTGAACTGCAACTCTTTCCTGAGCCTTCACCCTGCCAGCCTTCCCATCAGATTTTGGACTTGTCAGGCTCCTTCCACAATTGGGTGAGCCCATTCTTCAAAACAGATCTCTCTCCATACATATATACATAATCCAAACATATATACATTTGTTGATTCTGTTTGTCTGGAGAAACCTGACTAATATAAGCCTTGGTCCCATCATCCTGGCCCTGACATCTTTTTATTTCAGGAGAGATACTTGTTATTGAGAATAATCAGAAGAACATAAAAATTGGCTCTATGGCATAGTGTGCTCTAAGTGTCTGCTATATTTATTAATCCCTTATGAATAACTGCCAAAACTGATCCATAAAGCAATACTTGCTATGTTTTGTACTCTGCCTATAGGTTTGCAAGATGCTTACCATCTGAACCAAACGGAATCATCTAACACGGTGTTTGAGGAAGCCTGGCATAAGTGATTTACATCCTAGAGATAACCTAAACTGACCAGTCACTGCTCTACCCAGTCACATCCTCACTTCTAAGGCATTTTGCCTGGAGATACAATGAAGAAGGCCGTCATTAGAGAAAGGAAGAGCAGAAGCAGTAGAAGCTGACTGAGATGCAGAAGATATAACTCCTCACCAGATAGGAAGAAAGAGCTTTTCTAATGGGTTGTTCCTTGCTGTGCAGCTACAAAGCCACTGGGATATTACTAGGGCCACATTGCAGGCTGTCCAACTTTCAGATTCTTCTGAAGCCCAGGGAGGTTGCCTATGTAAGTATTTTCTCCTTTTCAGCACCTTTGGTTTACTGTTAAATGTCCACAAGCTGACATTATCTGACCGTGTGTCCTCTACTCCTTTCATTATGAAGGAACTAACACATCATTAAACTTAAAGAAATATTTAAAGGTATCTTTAAACAGTTCAAAAACATTACAGGGCATGTATATTTCATTTATTAAAAAAAAAGTATTGCGTTGTTCTTTGCCAAATCCATTTTGTTCATTATTTTAAAAAATTGACTACAAATCTCCTTCATAAAAGAGGTAGAATTGCTCTTTTTTTTTTAGTAGTTAAAAGTAACACTTTAATACAATTGTTTATGAATTTGAAAAATTATTCTATAAGCATTTATTAGTTTACTAATGTTTTTACAATATTATAATTTTGTTTAAAAATAAGTTAAATACAGGGGCGCCTGAGTGGTTCCATTGGTTGAGCGTCCGACATCAGCTCGGGTCATGATCTCACAGCTCGTGAGTTCGAGCCCTGCATTGGACTCTGTGCTGACAGCTCAGAGCCTGGAGCCCGCTTTGGATTCTGTGTCTCCCTCTCTCTCTGCCCTAACCCACTCGCATTTTGTCTGTCTCTCTCAAAAATAAACATTAAAAAAAATTAAAAAAAATAAGTAAAATACAATTTATAATGGTGTAGATTGCTGGCTAAGAGTTTATGCATGACTGCTTATTTTAACATAATAGTACATTGAAAAGGAACATAGAATCATCTAACATATTTACATCTATAGCGCAGTCTGTATTTACTGGGGTGGGGCTGGGGGTCTCAGCTTGAGTCCAGTTGTCCCCAGTGGTGAAATTTTACTCATCTGATGAACTAGCCTAGAGGTATCTGCTGGTTAAATTTATTCTCTTGTGGGTCTTCACACATTCAGATTGTACACAAGCAAGTAGTGCATTAGGGGAAGAAAGAATATAGAACAACCAGTTGATGTCTATCTGATATTGGTTCCCAGTCTGGTTTTAGAAACTTGTAGCTGAGTCCTTTTGACAAAAGTGTGAAGGAGCTCTTTTGTATAAGGATCTCTGGGAGAGAGTGAATTGCAAATTTAGTGCCTAGATGACAAAGTGCTACACAAAACGGAGAAAAGAGGAATTCCCTTGCCCACTTCTCTAAAGAACAACCATATGCAGGGCTGTGAAAAACACAGCATGATGCCTTAGTGACATGATGATGTGCTGCTTTGGGAGCACTGGAGACAAGGTTCCAGTGCTGGTGGCAGTAAGATGCTGAACTTGAGTAGCAACCATCAGTTGTCAATGTAGGGTCAGAGTAAATGAATAGAGATGTTAATGCCTAGTAAACTTGCAGTTACTTCCAGGGAGCTCAGAAATTATGGTGAGGTTTTGTAGAGAGAAGATTGGGGGTCCATACATAGTGGAAAGCAAGAGTCAGAGAAACTGAGTCATCACTATTGATATAGTCTCCATTTATACACAGGTGAATAAGGCACAAGACAATTCAGGTTACATGTGATATAGGTGGCAAATAGTTGAAGAAGGAAGAGTCACTAAACAGATATGAATAGTATTTATAAAAACAAGGTTGTCCCAGAATATTGGAGTTATGCATGCCATTAATTTGAAGGTGTGTGTGTGTATGCATCTATAATATTATCATTTGATATATTTATGTATATACATGTTTAAAATCACATGCATAATGTGACACACATATACATATAAAATCACTTTTCTAATTTTGTTTCTTTATTTTTATATTTGACCATTATATTTTTATATTTATACTTTTATTTATTTATTTTTGTATTTTTATATTTGACCATTCCTACTAATAGGGCTTTTGTGAGAAACATTGAGGCAGTGTGCAAGAAATCACTGTACTCATGTTAAGGCACTATGCAGATAGAAAGAATGAAAAGAAAAAAAATGCAGTATAAAGGAAAGAATAATATAGGATTTGTAGTAAAAAAAAAATGGTAGGTCTTTGTCATAAGTATGACACTGACTTTCCAAATTTGGAGAATGCAATTAGTGTCTTTGTTCGGTTACAAAAATGCTCACAACGCATATGTCAGAAGGCTTATAAAATATTTTATCAAGTTGTATGAAATATTTCTATCATTATAAAACACAAGAACTAAAAATTGAGCATCAATCCAATAACTTCTTTGTTTATAAGACATTTGCTATAATTTCAAAAGTTATTCCTTGGGGTGTCTGGGTGGCTCAGTTCGTTGAGCGTCTGACTTCAGCTCAGGTCATGATCTCATGGTTCATGGGTTTGAGCCCTGCATCTGACAGCTCAGAGCCTGGAGCTTGCTTTGGATTCCACTCTCTCTGCACCTCCTCTGCTCGTGCTCTCTCTCCCTCTCAAAAATAAATAAACATTTGTTTAAAAAGTTACTTCTCAATGACTACCTTTTCCTTAATACAAAATAAAAAGAATTTTATATGCATGAGTGGAGATATATATCTATATCTATATCTATCTATCTATCTATATAATATAGATAGATATCCCAATTAATGTGCACTATTAAATTCTATTAGATTGTTATCTAGGTCAATGTCTATTAAGTTAATCTAGTAATTCTAGTCCAATAATGAATTTGGATCTCTAAGGCTCAATTGGTCACTATGGAAATTCAAATAATTATTAAATGCCTCATAATACTAATTCCTTTGTGATCTCTCCTGGTCATTTCACATCAGTAAACCAAACACTGTATCAAATTAAATTCTTTATCCATTAAATCTATTTCTTCATTATATTAGAATGTCTATGTTTTATAAATAATTCAAGTTTGTTACACATATTTGGGGACAGATATTTTCCTTTAAAATCAAACAATCCTATTCTGAGCTCCTAGTATTCCTGAGGATCGTTTATGTCACGTTTCTATAACTAAGTGTCAGAAGGCCCAGTTGCTTTCATCGGGCATGAAGGCTGCTCAAAAACCACTGCTATTCACTCAGAGCACAAGTCAAACTGGCATTTACGGTTCTGAAGTCAATGTCTCGACAGTGTTGCCATCAGTCTCTGGTGCTGGCACTTTTCCTTCCCTAGTGGGTAAACACACACATTTCCTCTACAGCCCTCATTAGATAATGGAGCCAAGAAGGCCCAGAACTCATTACTGAAATATTTGTGCCAGATCCTGGAGATGAATTTTGGAGGGTGTTCAAATAATCACTTGAATCTCTATGAATTATACCTAAAATACAATGCCATAATGATAATTTAGGCTTGAACGAATTACAATCCCTCAAATCATCGGAAACTCTCAGTTACCATAGCATTAGCGTGTTGTAAATTTTAGTTACCATCATAAGGATGACACCAGAGTCCCAGGTCATCAAAAATTAATTGTCTATTTTTTGTTCTCTTACTTTTCTTCCTAAAACTTATATATACCGAATAAGTACATAAACTATACTACACTAAATGTAAGGATGGTTCTAACCCCTACTAAAAATTAAAGCCACAGCAAAAATAACAAATCTAACTTCATGAAGTTTCAAGATTTACTATTAACAGATAGATTACTACCATTAGAATTATGGCACAAATATTAGTGGATATTAGAGTTTTCTGTGTGGTAAGCTGATAGAAAATACAAACTTACACTTCACCCTTACTTCAAAGCTGTACGGGAAAGGGTTATAACTGAAAAGAACAAAATTGAGTGCAAGACTTCAGGAAAATGAATGGCAGGCATAAAATCAATTTAGCCTGGATCCATTTAGTTTACTGGATCCATTTAGATTCAAATCCTTTGCTTTACTAGATGTTTCTCATCTTTTCCTTCTTGGCTCTTATCAGACATTATCTTCCTTCAGCAGAACATTTTCCATTTCTTCATGATCAAGGATTATTATCTACTCATATAACTCCCACCAAATGTGGAGCTTTTATAGCCAGAAAAAAATTGATAATAATCACAACTACCATATGAAAATAATTTTTATCAAAACATAAGCAAAATACCTGGTTGGAAACAGGTTTGGGGCAGATGGTTACAAAATGTTTGTCTTATAATAATAAAACCTAAAGTGAAGAGATATAGCTCTACTTGAAGTATGTGATAATATGAACCCCCTTGTGACAATTTTTGGGAGATTTTGTGCCAATCAACTAGATTTGAAGGCATGAAAAAATTATGATAGGTTATTCAAATTATAACCCTATAGGCATAGGAATCAGGGTTCTGTGAACATACAAATGACCACTAATTGAGCATAACCACAGTCCAGTTAGTTTAATTATGTAACTTAATTAACACTTAAAATAACTGTGTGATAGGGGCTATCATTAAACCACATTTTACAAATGTGAAAAATAAGACCAAACAATCTTATGCACACTTACCCAGGGGAAGCTGATTTTTCTAAACAGAGATATTCTTAGTTTTGCAAAAAATAGGTAAATTGAACTATTTTAAAAGTTAATTTTGTCTTATTTTTAAATACAAACTCATTGCAGTTTACTAAATCTCCTGAGATATTTCTACTGCTATTTTCATGTGATAATATTGAAGGGGTTTTTCCCTAATGTCACTCAGTTCTGTTTCAGCTAAATTTTGTTCTATTATTAGACATATAAATGATACATCTCAACAGAATGCTCACAATCTTTTCACTTCCATTTTACATTTTCATTATTATACAATAGCTGTCAAAGGAAATATTTTATTAAAAGTTAATTTTAACCCAATGAATAATAATAAATGTTATTTTGGTAATACTTCGCAAAGTTGACCAAAGATCTCATTACAAAATTTATTGAGAACATATCATAGACATAAAATATTCTGAAATTACTAACAATAAACAATGCTCATTGTTGCTGGTAATTAAAAAAAGATGCCAGATACTATTTTTAAGGGACATGAGGCATCAATTAAAAATGACCAGGAGCCATGGGCACCTGGGTGGCTCAGTCGGTTGGGCGTCTGACTTTGGCTCAGGTCATGATCTCACAGTTTGTGAGTTTGAGCCCCACGTCTGGCTCTGTGCTGACAGCTCAGACCTGGAGGCTTCTTCAGATTCTATGTCTCCCTCTCTCTCTGTCCCTCCCCAGCTTGCTCTCTCTCTCTCTCTCTCTCAAAAGTAAATAAACATTAAAACAAAATTTTAAAAAAATGACCAGAAGCCATTGTAGCTATAGCAAAATTACCATTTTTTTGTACCTCCTGAATGCAAAGTAGTTACAGTATCTCCCAGATGAAGCACATTTCTGTTACCCATTCTGTTTGGTTGGCAATCTTGCTCAATTATGTAGAATAAGGACATTTAAGAGCAAAATGGGTCCCTGATCAGCACTAAAGTGAGCTGTTGTTTAAAGGAACATGGAAAACCTTACTATTAATCATTTTAAAGCATGGTACACTCCTACTTCTCAAATAGTGTTTTAATTCATACTCTAGATATTTTGCTATGGAAATTCACAATGATTAGTATGAACATCTGGTAACTTTAATCTTAAGGTTTAAGGGGGCCTTGGATGCAATCCTCAGAAGGGAAAAGCAGCAACCATTTGTGTCACGTTTTCACAATACTCTCTTATATAGGAGTGTCATTATTCAAAAACTCCAATTCAGTGATTCAAGATAATATTGCAATTTAGAGCCTTTGGACAAGTGATTATATTTCAAGGAATTATAAAATTCTTAATTCATTAAATAAATACATATACGTGTAAATATAGATAGATAATTATTATAAAATTTAGTAGCATAAAGGGATAGAAAATGCATGAAAAGGACTATATCTATATAGGATAATGTGTTGCTTGGCAGGTATATATGTCTAAGCTGGTGATATATGATTTTGTGTTCTTACTCAAGGAGAGACTGGGTTGAAAAATATGAATCATGAGTGTTCCAAACAGCAGGAATAATAAATGAAAAATCACATGTTTAGCATGCTTAAGGAAAAACAAAGAGGCCAATCTGGCCAGTGGAGAGACTGACTGTCAATTGATCGAATGTCAATCAGTAGGAGACCAGGACAGTGACATGTCAGGAGTAGATCATGTTGGATCTCATAATCATGGAATAGGTTTGGATTTAATTTTGAATATAATGAGCAGCGTTTGTAGGCTTTTGAGCAGAGGAGTCAAATGCTCTGATCAGGTTACATATTTGTAGATCTCTCTGGCTGCTATTTGAAAAGCTGACTATGGGACAAGGCGATCAGTTCAGAGGCTACTGAAATAATTTAGGTAAGAGAGATCAATGGTTTGATGTCAGTAACAGTGAAATCTCCTTCAACCATGCTGCACACTTTGTAAGAGCCACTGTAGTTCATTTTTGTGTATTTTTTCTTTCGGAGTTCGGAGCAGTATTTAAAATATAGTGACATTGAAAAGTATTTTTTGAACAAGTGAATGAATAAATGAATAGAATAAGACAATAAAAACTTTGAATATTCAAAACTATGATTAACTAAGACAAATGGAAGCAGTGAAAAGTTAGATATAATTTCATAAGATTCTTGAGGCTTGTAGGAGAATGTGTGAGTTGATATGATTATATGAGGGTTAATCCATTTCAAAGAAATAGATCAAATACAAGAGTTGAGAATAGCTTTTTTCATGTTGAGTTCACACATACTGAAATCCCAAAACCAGTGATAAGCATAGTGAAAATCTTTAAAGTTAAAATAAAAAGAAGACTGGACACGAAATTTTTCAAATTTCAAAACTAAAAATAAGTGCTTTCCAGAAATACAGATGAATAGTCTTAAAATGAGTTCCTAAAACACATGTACATATGTGCACATGCACACACACATATGCACCACCCTGGATAGACTGCAGGAAAGGATGTTTTTACCACTTAGAGAAAGATGTTATGACAATTAGGAAACATCACATATTAAATAAGAAACAGATACCTAAACCAATTGCATTTTCTTCTCAACATCTGGTACAAGTTATTAGATCCATAGATGGGGGATATGCCACAGGCAGACTTTATTTTGATTTCAGAAATATATTTACCTTTTTTTTTCAAATTATATATAGAGAAATGTCAACTGGATAGCTTTTTAGCTGCTAGAGTAATACTGAATAATGTATAATACAACAATATATAATGAATAACACATCATTATCAATTTATATATTGTCTTTTATATTATATCAAAGGAATTCCTAGTTCAGTTCCTTCCATTCAACTTCTATAAATAATTTGAATGATTTTCAAAAAGCATGCTTTTCAGTTTTGGGATAGTATGACTCAGAAGGATAGCAAAACTGTTAAAAGATGAAACCTAGTGTCAATAAATTCTAAAATGAGAATTTGATGCTGAAACTAACTTAATGAAACACAATGGGATTGTATATAGAAAACGTATGGTTAGAAAAAATAGCCATGCTAAACATATGGCTGACTTATTATGAAAAAGAGGTCAGAAAATTAATTGAATGAAAGCCAACTTTATCTGATATCAGGGTAGACCTTTATCTTTTCAAATTTGGTTTACCTTTTCCAGGAAGGCTTCCTGACTCTGACATGCTATGTGGATACACTTCTTCTATGGTTAAATTAGTTTGGTTAATGCTAATCTCAAAACAAAGCAGTACAAGATTATGAAATAATAAAAGCTCTGTGTTTCTTTGAACATTTAGTTAGAATTCTTCTAACAAATTCAAAGAACCCATTAAATTTAGTATAACTCTAAGGGTACAGATGTACCAGAAAACAACCCCAATGCTACACCTAAGGTCTTAGAGTCTATCCTTCAATTGCATTTTTTTCTGTTTTTATTGTTTTAATGTAGGAAATGTCCATTTCCTGAAAGGTGAAAGCAATACCTTCCTCATTACTCACCTGAGTTAAACAGCATGGCCCCCCATAAATTACTTACTAACTAAAAACAGATACTTAAAATGCCTGATATTCAAAAATTACCATATATCTCTCAAAGATGTAATTGCCAGAACAAAAAATAAACAACCTTAATAAAAATACTAACAAGGACATTTAATGAAATGCGTGCTTATGTTAATATATTTTTGAAAATATTATTGAGATTTTTATTAATAGGTAATTTCTGGATTTTCTTATTGTTAAGATAATTTCAGTATTTAAGTAGGCTAGACATTTGAAAACATAACTAAAGTATAACTAAAACATGAAAAACAAATATAAAACGCTGGAACACAGAGCAGTGCTATGTACTTAAAGTGCTACTTAGAAGGGAATGTAGAGTCCTAAATATGTGGTCTACAGGAGTAGAGAGGCTGAAATTAAGAGGCTATGAATCAATTTTAAAAATTAGGAAAAAATATAGTAGGGAAATAAAGTCAAAGAAAAGAAATACTACATATAAGACTGTAAACATATGAGAAAAACATAACAGATAAGATAAACAAAGTAAAAACCTGGTTTTTGAAATGACTGATAAAATTGACAGGTTCCTGGTTTAATAGCTTAAGAAGAAATGAAAATAACAGTACCAATGATATTTGAAAGAAAAAGCAACATAAATTTAAGCATTGCAGACATGAAATATTTGAAGATGTTATGAATAAATTTACTAATAAATATGAACACTTAGAAGTAATGGAAAAATTGATAGAAAAATACAGTTAATTCCAGGAGAAATAGACAATCAACTAGTGCTGTAACCATTTTAAAAGTTTAACCTAGTAGCTACATTCTTTGCTCCAAGAAAGTCCAGGTCCAGATAGTTTCACCCTCAAGGTCTCCATAATTATCAACAAATGTATAATTCTCATATGCAACAAGCAATTACAAAGCACAGAAAGACAGAAATTATTACCCAAGTAATTTATGAAGCTATCATTACATTGTTACCAAAATTTGACATGGGGTCTATGAGAAAAACAAAAACAAAAACAAAACAAAAACAAAAACAAAAACAAAAAAAACTTGTGTCCAGTATTCATTCATGAATAAAGACTCAAAAATGTTGAATAAAATATTAGCAAACCAAATCTGATAATAAATAAAAAGACAGACTTAGTCTAGAATTGGAAATTTGATTTCCATTACAAAATAAATAGAAATAATTTACCCAAATAACATATTAAAAGAGAAAATTTATCTTTTATCTATTTCAACAGATGCAAACAAACAAAAAACTTCTGACAATAGCAATATTCATTTAGGTTTAAACAAAAATGAACAAGACTCTCAGTAAACTAGCTCCAGAAGGCTTAGCAATCATAATAAAGTGTATTTTCATTAAATGATAAAATCTTAAAGTAAGTGTCTAATCTGTGACAGTCGGAATTAGAACAGGTCATGATATGCCACCAAAAACCACTATTTACCATTACGCTGGGATGCCAAGCAAAGACAGTAAGTAGAACTAAACAAACAGAACAAAAATTATAAGATCTAGAATGGAAGGAAAAAAAAATTAAGCACTGTCAATTCTTGTAGCGTTGAGAATTCAAGCTAACATATAGGTAAATAATTACAATTAATAGTGGGTTTAGAAAGTTTCAAATTCAAGTAAATATTAAGATTTATTAATATTCTATATATCAGCTACAAACAATGTGGAATTTCAATAAAATCAATAACATGTACAATACCCATATAACATTGGTTTTCTAGGAATAACACTAAAAAATATGTGAGGATAAAATTATTAACATACCTCTAAAGATAATAAATAAGCAGCAAGTAAATATCATATATGACATAGAATAGATGATTCAATATTGAAAAATAGTCAGTTATTTCTTAATTTAATGCTCTACCCCAGAACCATATACAAAAATATTTAGAGCAACATTATATATAATGACGAAAACCCAGGAACTCCCCAAATGCCCATGAAGGGGAGAATGTTGTAGAAAATTAAACAACAGTGGAAATAAATCAATGAGAATTACACACAAGGACAGGGATGAATCTCAAAAATTATTCTGAGTAAAAGAAGAAATTCAGACATTATGATTCAATTATTAGATTAAGCCCAAACACAAGAAAAATGCAACAGTATTTGTTTAGGTATAAATACATAGGTAATAAAAATCTACACAGATGATCCTTTTTCTTGACTTAGATACTAGGAACAGAGATGTTTGACTGTGTACCTGCTTGTATATTTGTGTGTGTGTAGTCCTTTTATTTATGTACTATTTCATATAATTTTAAATTATGAATTTTAGTCTATTTCAGTTGTCATGTATTTTCCAGCGAATCATATAACATTTAGCATTGCAAAGTTTTCTAATTCCATAGAAAATTTATGCTTTAGAAAATTTGTTATATTTCCAATTTTCTTTGTAGGTCAAGTTTCCCTTGGCCCAAGTAAGATGAGAACATAAACAGCATGCTTACACAGGAGGCAGAAAGAATGATAGGAAGCAGAGATAAATGTGAAGTACTGGATTTTTACCCAAAACCCATCACACAGGTGAAGGCTAGGCATACCAAATCAAGTGAAAGAAATTTAGATGAATTAATAATTATTTTTATTATTTTATTATTTTTATAATTTTATTTTTATTATTTTTATAAAATAAAATAATTATTTTATTATTATTATCAGCTAATTTATTATTAGCTGAGTTTATAATATGTCCAAATAATTGGCCAATTATTTAGGTGTATTATCTTTAATCCTTACAGCAATTCTGCAAAGTATAACATCAGAAAGATAAATTGATTTGCCACCTACATAGCTCATGTACAGAAAAGATAATATGAACCCAGGTGCATCTCTCCCTCACATGTGTGCCCTGTCATTACTCCATATTGTCCAAATATTTATTATTCAATGTCTGACAGTGGGATGTAATGGAGCGTGATAAGACCTGATTTTTAATCTAGTTTTGCAAATTATTATCTGTTTGACCTTGGATAATATTTAATAAATTCTTAAGGACCCAGTTCCATATTGCTTCTTTTCTTTTCTTTCTTTTACAAATTTGGGATAATAATTCCTACTAGAGTAAGTATGTGGTTTAAATAAAATTCATATGTAAAGTACCTAGTACAAAATATCTGCTCAATAAATTGAAGTTTCAGTTGATTAAATTATGTGAGCATCTCCAAAAATTTTCAGCATCCTGGGGTTAGAAAAAGGAACAGATGGTTGGATTAATACAGGGCTTATTGAGAAAATAGAAGGAAAAGATAAGAGAGCTGGAAAAGTGAGGATACTGGAAGGAACCATTCATGGCGTCATGGCCAAGTGGGGAGACAATGAAAGCTGGAAGAGCTTGGTTCTCTGACTAATAGAGAACAGTCTTGGGATGAACAGCTTTAATGAAGTTGAGAGGAGAGAGGAGCTTTATTTGGAGAAAAGGAATGGAAGAAGAAAATGAAAGAAGGCTATAATTAGATCAACCACAACCGATCCAGAGCAAAAACATTTCACAGTCTGCACAATTTCATAACTATTTAAATACTCACACTCCAGTTTGCCTGATGGGATGATCTATGAGAAAGGTTAACCAGGAGGACCTCATACTGCGCTTGGTCATAGTTTTGCTGCCGATTTGACTTGGAATGCAATGTCTCAATGCTGCTCAGATGTCTCAGTCCTACCAAACAAAGGCTTCTCTAGTTCTATGACATCCTCAGTATGAAAAAAAACAGAGCTTCTCTGGTTGAGTGAAAGCATATGGACTTCATACCATATGTTACTCATGTTCATTTGATTTCTAATTATATACCTTTCTGAATCCATGTTTCCAACAACCTAATTTTGCTGTCCTTCTACAAAGACTTATTTTCTCTGGTTACTTTTTCCAAGAACTAAAATGTTTTCTCTATCTCTATCTAGTTCATATGATCTACCAACTTGCTGTTCCCCTGCCAAGGTCTAGAACTGTGGTACCCCTTCAATATTGTGCACTGTTAGACATACATCAGCCCTAACAAGCAAAACAAGCTCAAGACAGATGTCAACCAACCAAGTCAAGTATCACTGATAAATCTTAAGATATCTTCAGAAATTACTAGAAAGCAGTCTGGAAATATGAAATATTATAGATTTCTAAAACTTATGTAACCTCTTCTTCAGCTGATATTGTAAAGGCTGTTCATTATTTGTTTTCTCTCGGAAATGTGAAATTGTTTTAATTCTGTTCAGCATTGACCTCCAACACCCCCATGAGACATACCTTACTGTACGCAGAAGAGATGCTAATTCAAGACTCTTTAAGTGACAAATGAGACACTGCAGTAAGTAAAGTAGCACTTTGGCTTACACTGAACTTCATACCTGAGCGCATAGCCTCTTTCTGAATGCTTTCATAGTCATGCCAGTCCTTTCTTCTCAAACCATCTGTCCATGCATAGAATTGCCCATCTCCCAGGCCCAGTGGAAATGTCTGTGGAAAAGGAAAGTATTCAGAGCATAAAAAGGAGGCACTTCCTTTTGCATGGTAGGTAAATACAGCCGAGCACATAATAGGCAATCAAAGAATATTTGTTGAATAAGTGAATCTTCTGAGTATACTGAAAAGAAAGCTATTGCTAGTGACAAGGTTAATATACATTTTAAAATCCTTTTCCAGCTTTAAAAATGAGAGTATGTATCATCCACAACCCCTATCACTTCCTATTTTATTTCATCCGGAGACACTAATAACTCTGTGTATCATTTCCTCTGAGCATAAGACTAGTAATGGTATTAAATGGAATTAATTTTGTTTGTGATTTGTACAGTTTCATTCATTTTGATCAAGTATTTTTGTTTTTTTTTTTAATTTTTTTTAACGTTTATTTATTTTTGAGACAGGGAGAGACAGCATGAACGGGGGAGGGTCAGAGAGAGAGGGAGACACGGAATCTGAAACAGGCTCCAGGCTCTGAGCTGTCAGCACAGAGCCTGATGCGGGGCTCGAACTCACAGCCCGCAAGATCATGACCTGAGCCGAAGTCGGACGCTTAACCGACTGAGCCACCCAGGCACCCCTGATCAAGTATTTTTGAATGGCCTTATTAGCCACTAGGAGCCAGACATGATGCTAAAAACTCTTTGTACAGAAGATTGCTTAATCTTTATGATAATCTTTCGCTGTAAACCTGCATTTTTCTGCCAATTAAAGTAATGCCCGGAGAACTAAAATAACTTGAATTAAACCACAGTAGTAAAGTCAGGACTTGGCCCAGTCTCTTCAGACCAAAATTGTGGTCTTAACAACTATTAATACTGTCTCTCATCTAAATTTCTGCTAAAGTATGATACATGGTTATACTTTTTGTTGAAATTATCACTTACTCAACAACTATAGTCACAACATATGTTTTTTGCTTTGGTAAAACCCAATATGTTCCAATGTCAACTTGAAAATTATATTTGTGTACAGTGCTGAAACTACTTCTTTTTTGGTGTTTATTTTTGGTAACAAGAAACAAATGTTTTGAATGAAATTTATTTTCACAATCTTAATACTCAACTTAATGTAAAATAAATGTTTTCATGTTTACATACCATTTTTTCTTTTACTTGGTTTACTTTTTGAAATAAATAATACATCTATAGAATGGAGAGAAAAAAATTTCAAGTTTCAGTTTATATAAAATAAAAGATGAATAATTTCAGTGAGGACATCTTATTATAAGAGACTTTCCAAAGCAAATAAAATGTCTATTTCTTAGTTTGAAACAGTATAACTTATAACTACTGTACTTATGAAAAATTATCTCAGTTCATCTTTATAGGTTCTAAAGGGTACACTTGTTTGAAAATGGAGCTTCACATTAAAAAAGTCCTTAAAATCAGAAGAAAGATTTGCCAAGTGAGATGACTATCATCTACATATTTAAACCAATTTGTTACAAGAGTGATGATTTCAAGAAAATGAAAATAAAGAGGAATAAACATATAAGGATGATGATGAGTTTATGTAAAATATTAAGGATAATAAGGATAAATTGTAAAAGGGGGTGACAAGAAAGAAAAGTTATGGAAAAATTAATAGAAAAGAACATAAAAATGGAAGAAAATAGGAAAAAACAATTTTGGAAAAAAAAATTCAGGTTTATAATAGCAAACATTAGAAAAAAAAGTCATGCATTTTTCCTAATTGATATTGATTTCATAATTGGAAATTTTACCAAAACTCAGCTAGGAATCAGAACTTTTAAATAATCAAATAACTTTAAAATACAAAACTCATGTGTTATCTCAAACTTTCATTTACAATAACAAATATTGAACAGTAACGAAAATCTCTTACAGTGATTTAGAAAATACCAATTTATAAACAACACTTTTGGATTAAAACAGATAATTTTAAAATCAGTTTGGGCATAAAGCATAGAGATATTCTTGTGTAAACTCTAAATATGCAAAACTCTCTCTGGTTACCTATTGGTTCACAAACGGGTCCTGAACATGGAGGACAAGGAGAGACAAAGGAAAGAGGCAGCCCACTCCAGTTTGTTAGCAGACAGAGGTACTAAGCAAGGGAACTTACATACAAGGCTTGTCTTGGGCGCCAAAAGACAAATAAGTCCTTGCTCAAGTTCACCAGAATTTTCAGTTTATATAGAGGCCTTAACTGGGCTTAGTTACATACACAGTCCAATAGTATAAACAACACCTTATTCTCTCAAGGCTATTTATTAAAACAGCTCTTAGTGTGGGACTAGTAGGTAGAATGTACATTCCAAGGACAAGGGAGGGGTGAGGTGCTTCGATTGCCCAGGTCCCCTTTTCTAGTCAGCCAGTGGTCATGTCCTCATGTTGACCTCCTCCAACACTTCACCCATCTTGACCAGCT
This sequence comes from Panthera onca, assembly GCF_046562875.1. Taxonomy (NCBI): domain Eukaryota; kingdom Metazoa; phylum Chordata; class Mammalia; order Carnivora; family Felidae; genus Panthera; species Panthera onca. The sequence goes on along the minus strand of NC_138342.1, from coordinate 148,790,372 downwards.
CTTACAATCTAACACATTCCCCCTCTTCTCCAATGTGCCAAATGCAGTCAGCAAGAGTTTTATTACCATGGAAGTAGCTCATTTGGTGGGTATCTGGCTGCATTTGAGGCAGAGGTCACAGTGACAATATGGGCACATACAAGTAAAAACACAGGTTATGATAATGATTTCCAAAATAAGTAACATTTTTTTTTTTTTCCCACTAAGAGCCCCATGATCACAACCATTGATTTACTAAGTCCTCCAGGCTGGGGGTTAGATTACTCTGGATGTTTACTTGTATCTTCATGTGATTTAATAAAGATAGGTTAGCAGACTCATCAGGTGTAAACACACAATATTGTGTTTGGATAATGACACAGGCACTTCCTTGAAAGGCAGTAATAATGTCCAAGTCCATACTATTTTGGAGGACAGTTTCCTTTAAGGCTTGCTGGGTGAGGTTGGTAAGAACTATGTGTGCTACAATGTCCTTCAGGCCAATGGAGGAAACAAAGAGGGGAGTCAAATGACTATACCACTGGAAAACAGAACATGCCTACCTGGCCTTGGAAAAAGAGAGGTTGGAAGCTTTTAGGAACTTGACTTGTTGTTTTCATAGTCCATTATTCTTTTCTACCAACCCTGCTGTTTTGGGGTTATAAAGGGAAATAAATATTTAATGCTGTGTTCTTTTACTCAGTCTTGCACATCACAACCTTTGAAATGTAATTTTCAATCACTATCTACTCAATGAAGGCATCCATCCATGATACTCAGATTCTCTAATCTTCTAATAGTGGTAGCCTGGTCTGCACAGAGTAGGAAGCTAGGGTTAAGGGAGAGGCAGTGTCCACACAAACTAAGGTATATTTAGAAACCTCACTTGGAAGGAGGAGGCCAATATAGTCTACTTGCTAATATCTCACTGTTCGGGAATGATTTTGTTTGGGAAGTCTGCCCCAGACCCCTTTGGCAGTTGCCTTGGGCATTATTTAGTACATACAGAACATGCTGTTACTGCATTAAACAAGTCACTTATTCAAAGGCCAATACATCGTCTTTGGCAATATACCATCCCACCCAGGCACTATGGTGGTCGCTCTTTCTATGCAACCAATCTGCTGTATCTACTGAAGAATCAGTTTACGGCTCATACCTAAGCTAGGGAATCAACTTGTTGATTGCCAGGGAGTGTCAGGACCTGTATGAACCAGACTTGGAAGACAGTGAGGTCTGCCTCAGGCTGTTGCAGGTAAACCCAAATGTGTTTCCACATATCCTGACCCCTCAAGGCACATTCACAATCATTCACCTCTCAGCTTCCCATTGCCCATGCTAAAGGGTTAATCCTTTTAGAACTACCCAACTGTCAGTGCAAAGGGTTAAAGGCCAACCCTCATAAGTGATTCTCAGCCAAACTGCTGTGAGTTTGGCCTACTGGCTACTATAGTTCATTTCTGTGTCCATCCAGATGGTGTCAGTGTTTGGCTGAATAGCAGCTGCAATCTCTGTCGACAGATTGCCTTGACTAGACCAATCACTGGGAATTTCCCTTGTTTCCTCTCTACTGGTACTAGAGGCCAACAGAGGAATAGGGGCAGGAACATTTGGAGAATCTACATCCTCTTCATAGCCTAGTACCATCTGCATTCCTAGAGAGAGTGGGCTGGTGGACAAGGTCTCCTCTGCTGTAAAAAGGCATGCCACTTAGTCAAAGTGGGAGTTTGAGCCAAGGTATAAGTGGGTCAATTAAACATATTCTCAACCCATCCTTTGATAGGAGGAAAGTTCTTACCACAATGTGTTATTCCTTTGTGAGAGGCTCTATCTGGAGGGATGCTGCTAGGAGCTATTGAGCTGGGGTGGATGGGAGGGGGATATATCAGGCTTCTATTCCTTTCCAGAGCTATGGCAAAAATCCTAGGGCACTGTCTCTTTCTGTTGTCTCTGCCACAGTGTCCAACTCACACCTTCTAGAGTCACAGATACATCTAACTCAAATTGCAGCCCTGCTTGGGAGATGCCCAGAGCTTTAATTTGCTTCACTAGTAGTTTTGCTTTCTTAAAGGGAGCTTGTTGCTCTGATGCCCAGTCCTACATATGCCCTTTATTTACCAGGCAGTTAAGAGATGGAGAAACTGGGCCAGGTGGGGAATAAATACCTTCCCAAACTGTCAAATCCCTACAAAGGCTTGTACTTCTTTCATGTTTTTAGGGATTGGATACCCTTTTCAATCACACCTTCTGGGACAACATACATTAAATCTAACCAGATGACTCCCAGAAACTTTATGGTGGTGGCTGGGCCCTGAATTTTCTGTGGGTTCACTGCCTATTTTCCCCCTTGCAGATGTTCCAACAAAATCTGCAGAGTATCCAGCTATAGAGGGAAGTCTGTACTTGTTAACATTATATCATCAATGTAATGCGCCCATTTCACTGATGTGAAAAAGGAGAACAAGAACAGAGCTTGAGCTGCCATCCCACGATATACTGTGGGTCTGTGCTGGTAGTAGCCTTGAGGAAGCACTTGAAACGTCCACTATCGCCCTTCCCACATGAAGGCAAATTGATCTTGTGATTCAACAGCCAGGTGTATACTGGAAAGAAAACATTGCTAAGTCCAGTACTGCATGATACACTCCTAGGACTGTGGCCAAAGTATCTAAGATGTGTCAATGTTGGGCACAGCCACATGGATTGGGAGCACTACCTTATTCAGTTCTCAGTAGTCCATGGTCATCAGCAATGAGCTGTTTAGCTTTTTTATTGGCCTTATCAGGCTGTTGAAAGCACTGTGGACAGGGCATAAAACAGCCACTTGGTACAATGCCTGTATAGTTTCTCTTATTTACTTATGTCCCCCAGGCAATTTATGTTGTTTGACATTTACCAATTTTCATGTGGATTGGTAGACTTACTGGTTCCCAGTTGGTGTTTTCCCTCAGCATCGGTCTGATTGCTCTAACTCAGAGGTAGAATTCACCCATAAAGGTTTTTGTGGAGTTTGACCTTATAAGATATCAATATGTTCCCTGGTAGAAGAGAGAGAAAAAAAATCTCATATCCTCAGGGCAGGGAAGTAGGTGAAGGGTAGGGAAAGCCCAATTTGCAGTGTCAAAGGGATCTTCCTGACTGCAACCACTTGCCTTCCACGACCACTCAGGGGACTAAAAAACTTCTGAGGGTTACTATGTATGAGAAAATATTCATCTCAGTATTAACCAGACCCATCACCTTTTGTTTCTGGGGGACCCATGAATAGCACACTCAACATGAGGCTACGGATGGCCTCCAACAGCCCTTGCCTGGAAGTTGTCTTGGCCTGAATCCTACACCTGGGGGATGGGGGCCACCACTCCAAATAAAAGTGTATCCCCAAGACCTCTGCTGGAGCTGGTGGAACATCAGGGGTAGTAGGTGCAAGTGGGGGCAGATCTGACTGTTGTTTATGTTTTAAGACTTTCCACAGACTGCCCAACAGTGTTGGGTTGCTGTTATGTATTTTCAGGTGGAAGTCCCAGCAGCAATGAGGTCAAACCACATTTGTTTCTGGGTTATTCTCATCAAATATTTTATAGCTAACTAACCAGGATAGCTTTTTGGGTTTCATGTTCCCTCTCTGTCTCCAGGTCTTTCTCACAGTATTCCTGGGATTTGTCAGTTTCCCCCGATGAGTAACGGATTGCCCAATGTCATAAATGTCTTGTCCCAGGACTAGGCTCAGCATGGATATCAGTATTACATACCAAATGCTGGCAGTGGACTGGAGAATCTTGGCTTTGATTCTTGCAATGAATTTGGCCTGATTGGGGCCGACCCCATTCTTAACTCCCTAAGCGTTTGCTCTACCTCCTCTATGCCTCTATAGACTCCAGTTTCAGGGTCTCATGTGCGCAGGGAGATTGTCTCATTGGATGAAGCCTCCCTGCAGGCTAGAAAATCCAACCTATAAAGGAGTGAGCCCCTTAAACTGCCCTGAGAGCACCATGTGGACACTGCCAGAGGGTAGGGTGTGCAGTGATGTTTTGCTCATTTTCTCTGGTCAGAGAAATGCTATGTACCTCCCCCCTCCCCCCAGCCACACTAACCATATGTGGATACTTTCCCTTTTGCTAGACCTTGGCAACTGTATCAATAAGCTCAATGGGAGTATATTCTCTCATCAAGAACATTTTCTTAATTGGGGGCAGCCCCACTAGATGGGGTTGCTGTTGCTGTGCCTTTGCTTTCATCTGGATTACATACAGGTCAGACACATGGGGCATTTCATCCGTTTTACTGTCAATCATGACATTAGCCTCTTCTTTGCCCTCTTCCTTTCCCAAGGAAGTCCACTTCCTAGAATCCCAAGCAGGCTTTGTCAGAAGCCCTTGCTTTAATCCATGCAGTTCAGGCCCTCCTAGCTTTGTAAAATGTCACACTAAGTCCTCCGACTTATTATCCTGCTCTCCCAACTTGCCCTCCAGGCCAAAGCTAGGAGAGTTGTGGGCACTGCACGTCCTTCAAGATCCTTCATATCTTCTTCCAAATCTCTAACTCCCAATGGGCATCGGTGGCCACTGAACTGTCATGGCAGAGAATAGCTCACTGCAGCAGCCACTCTTCTTTCTGTCATATTGTTCTACAAGCAGTTCCTCAAACAATCACATCAGATGAGCCAGTATTTTCGGGCATCCCTGTGCTTGCACAGTGGTCCAAAGCATCTAAAACACAGGCCACACCTCCTCACATAGTGGTCTATAGCCAATGCACAATTTTCCCTGCAACTGCCTCCTTCCCAAAGATCACTTATTGGGTCTCCTAGCTGGCTTGCCAATTCGCCGCATACACAGAAGGCAGAAAAGGATTGAAGGAAGACGTGAGCCCCTCCAGATTGGTAGGGGGTGTGTTTAATATGCAAGGAACTTATGTAGGAGGCTCATCTTGTGTGCTGCAAGACATGTAGGTCTCTTTACCCCACCACCAAATCTTAAAAGTTTATATGGATGCCTTAACTAGGTTCAATTCAGGATATATTCAGTCCAAATGGTCTAAACAACACTTACTCTCTTAAGGCTATGCCCTTTAAACAGCTCCTAGCGTGGGGTTGGTTCTAGAAGGACAAGGGATAGGTGAGGATCCTCCAATTGCAATGATCCAGCTTGAGGGTCAACCAGTGGTCATGTCCTCTCTATGACCCCCTCCAATCTTACCAGGGACATTTTGTTTCTCTTGTTTTGATTCATTTGATATAAGAATTTTTAGCAACTTGTAATACAAAGCCAATTGAACAAAAGAGTTAATCGTTGCTTTCTGCAGAAACTCTATGAAAATGACAGTAAAGCATCAGATGAAGCAAGAAAGCAGCTAGTTGAATTGACGCACTTTTTGTAAATGGCTAAAAATTACTGGAAAGGAAACACTTTTTAATGCCACTGAATTTTGAAATTACTTAAAATTGGAGGCAATTTAAAATTGGAGGTATTTATGAGGGTGAGGTTAAAGGTCACAAAAAAATGACTGACATTTACATCGGGCAATTAGACTCTCCTGGGTTCTCTTCCCAATTCCAACAACAAAGTGATTCCTGGGGCCCATCCACTATGCTCCCCACCCATACAGTAGTGGATTTTGAATGTGAGAAGTATGTTTTCAGGCTACTAGAAGTCATTGAAAACCAGGATGCCAAGCAGTAGTGAAAATCAAGGTTCCTTATAAGTCTGTATACCAAGCATTGTTAACCAAAGCATTCTGCTTCTACTTGGCTCCCAGAAAGCTGCCGTCCACTTTAACTCTGGAAATTGGAAACAGATATGGACACTGCTTCCAGGTATAGACACAGGCTTGTATGGGGAAGTCCTTCTCAACCCACAGATCTTTGTAGTAGTATTTTCACTACTTCACTTATGGCTATGAGCAGGTAGTCAAGGATTAACAACATTTGGGAGAACTTTGGACATAAAAATGGAGGCCAAAATAAGTAAAAGATATAACAAACTTGAAGGAAAGAGGCAATGTAAGGCTCAGAAAAATAATCCTCCAACCTAAAAATGTAATTCCATTCCCTCAGAGAGCTTTAAGGAAAAGTTCCTTCATAGAAACAGAAATTTAAAAAAAAAAAGCATTCAGAGAATTAAAAAAAAAAGAGCTCTTAGAAAGTAAAAATGGGATAGCAAGCATAGGATAATTAAAAAAGAGTTTGGAAAATTAAGGCCAAAGGAACCCTACTCAGATTAAAAAAAAAAAAAGACACAAGAGAGCCAGAAGCAAAGAAGGAAGGAAGATAGCAAAATGGCAGCAAGCCTAGAGATCATCCAGCCCTGAATGTGCAAGGGAGTTGGAAAGTAGCCCTTGAAACGTTCTGAAAAAATACACACACACAAAAACATCAAATAGACAAACTTACTTTTTGGCTATTTTTAAAAATGTATTGAAAGGAGAGTTATAATTCTTCTGAAGAGGGTGGAGTAAATTACTGAGATGCATAAAAAATCTAAGCAAATGAAAACTGGGACAATTAATAAGGCTCGAAGGAAAAAAGACAATGTACAAGAAAGAAAGTTCAATCATAGCATATTATTTGATTCAGATATGAATACTCTTACCTAAATATTGGCTTAACTAAAACTTGTCTTATAACTATACCAGGGGTTAAGGACAAGGGTGAAGACAGTTAAATACACATTTTATGTAATAGGAAAACAACATATAAAAGCAAAATGAAAGAAAAATCAAGTATCAGTAATACACACATGCTATCTACAAATATGGATGCATATAACAGAATAAAGATAAAAGATAGACATTGTTGCCCTGGGTTTTAAGAAATTACAGGTAGAGGGAAACGGGCTAGGGTATAGCTGGTTACCATCATAGGCTTTATATTAAGATTACATTTTAAAATTATTTGCAAATATTACTTTATGTACAAAAATAAATCTCAAAGTTTTTTTACACATTCTTGATAGTTATCAGTACTCCAGCAAGGTATATTAGCATCATGAGAATATTTTTTGATGGTAGAGGAATCAGGTTAAAGCAGATCATCTGAAACGGTGCTTTAATAAAGGCTATCCAAGGATTTGCTACACTAATACCTCTTCTTATCTGTATCAGTGTTACTGACAGACCAGCAGCATCAGCATCACCTGGGAACTTGTTAGAACTACAATTCCCTGGTCCCAACTCATGCCTGTTAAATCAGAAACTTTGAGAGGAGACACAGAAATCTATGTTTTAACAAGTTCTCTAGGTGATTATAAGGCTTACTAAAGTTTGAGAACCACTAACTCATATGAATAGGAAAGTGATACAATTATCACATTAAGAAAACATGTCAGACTTAGTCACAAATCATGTGCCACAAACTCTTGAAGAATCTTTTTTTTTCTTTCTTTTTCTTTTCAGGGCTGATAACCAATATAAAGATTAACTGTGTTTGCGTCCTTTTCACCTGCTAGAAAGGTAGGTGAATAAACCTAAATCAGCCCCGGTACATTTGTATAAAACTACCTTGGTTCTGACAGCTTAGCCATCCAGTAAATGACCCATCAGTGTTCCGACCTTTCCTTTCACATGAGCAATCTCCAGCGCTCAGATCCATTTGCTTCTCTCCCGGGTTATATCATGTGTCCTCTCTATGACTACAGTAGTACAGATCCATTATCTATGACCTTGTAAAATAAATATAACGAGGATCGTACCTTCATGAGACGTATATTTCAGACCCATCATTCAGTCAGCCATTTATTTGTGAGCACCTTTTGTTTTTCACCTTGTAGACTTTTTATTCATTGCAATGTCACTACACTACAAATAATTAACTTGAAAATATTACCAGGGATGGAAGAGACAGAATCCATTAGGTAGAAACCATATGTAATAGAGCTGAATCCTGGAGACTACTGAAAGATAATATACTTGAGAATGGGTCATGAGAAAAAGTTTCCAAGAGTAAAACATGATTCGTAGGCAATGTGTTTACCAGATATAGCAAACTCAAGCACTTTCTGGGGTTAGAAATGTGGCACAAATGGGTGAAAAAGTAGGGTGTGCCACTCTAAGAACTGATGGATTTTTCGGCTAACTACTATATTTAACTACTGAATAATCTTAAAACATGTCTCAGATGAGACCCAGATGAATAAAGTCTGCAAAACCCAGGTGAATAAAGTATCTCACCCTTTACCTCTAGAGTAATTTTACTTATAACTATAGATAGTGATGATATTGAAAATAGACACATCTGTAAATCACTATGATGAAAAGATTGTTTATATCCTAAAACCTATCTTATGTTTTATAAATCAACAAACAATAGACTTTCATTTTCACAACGAATCATAAACCTACCACTATACCTGTTCCTTAGAAGACAATATGATGTAGTAGAAGTACTCTGGATCCAGAGCCAGAAGGCATCAATTAAAATATGGTTTCAAACTATAAACAGAAAATCTACATTTCATTTAGGTCCTTCAGTTATGAAATATGTGAATTCATATATGAAATTAGGATAATAAAAATAACACCTACCTTACCCACCTTAAAAAGTTTTTAAAGTAGTAAATCAGATAAAGTATATGAAAGCCCTTGGCTTATCAAAAAATGACATAGAAATGCCAGTTATTTTTGCCATCTAGGCTCTTTTTTATAGATATCTGAGTTATTTCTATCGCCCTTCAAAAGTTATAACACAGTTGCAGGGAAAAAACTTATATACATTATACAAATACTAAATTAGGTGAGCCAAACTCTATGACAGTAGGTGTTAATAGCACATAGAGATGGGTGTGAAATCGTATATTTGGTGTGATTAAGTTTCTAAGCCGCCTAGAAGACGTTCTAAACTAATAGAACACTACCAAAAGAGCAATATCACAGATGGTATGGATGGGAAAAGGAGATAAGGAACATTTATTCTTATACAAGTTTATTCTTATGTGAGCCAGATTATGAACTGGAGTGCAGAAGTATTAAGGTCACATAATTAAGTCTTAAAGATCACATAACTAATAAGTGCTAAACTAGAATATGAGCTGTCTGCTTTTAAATCTTATGAATTACAAAAAAATAAATAAGCATGGAGACTTTTTATGACTCTCTCATTATTCATTTATTCAAACTTTATTGTATAAGGTCATTTAAAAATGTTAGCAAATAAAACTAGAGAGATAAAGTGAAGACCAAAAAATAATCACACCACGCACTGGGCCATAACAAGTCATTAAAGGCTCTCAAAGTGAAGGGTAATACAATAAAATGTTTTGTAAAGGTTAGTTTTGTTGTTGCTCTAACATCTTTTTCCTTCCTGAGTTGAACCCACTTATAGAACATTCAATGGGCCTAGAATCATCTACAGAGAAGGTTCTGCATTTTTATATACTCACAAAACATATTGATAAGTTAGTGTCAGAACATAAAATTATATTTTTTTAGTGGACAGAAGTCTTGTTCTTCACATTCTGTATAAATTCTCAGGTTTGATGTCAACATAATTCTAAGATACCAACAACATAAAATAAAATAAACCTTGAACTGTTATCAGTCACTGAAACCTCTGGTCTTCCTCTTGACTTTGTAAACATGATGTCTGAAGCAGAGTTGAGAACTCAAATGTTTGAAGCAGGAAGGGGGGTGTACTGAGTTCGGCTCCTATTTTTAGATCTCAAAATTTTTCAACAGAATCTGGAAATCTGAGTTCCTATATAAAATATCTTAATTTTAATAAACAAATTCAAATATTTGAAAAATACATTGTGAAGGATTATGTCGTCAAATGTCTAGGCTGTGGTTACCATTCCCAAACCGAAGGCCAGGCTTTGGCCACAATCTTAATCTTGACCTTACTCATTGCCTTAGAAACTGATGGCATTATCTTTCATCTGGTGTGATATTGGCTGTGATTGCCAAGACCTTGAGCATATTAACCTATCCTCTGTATCTGTATTAGTATCTCAACTCCTGAGAGCACAGGATGATTTACTATGTATCATTTTAATGAAACTCATATAGTCACTCTACAAGGTGTCTGTGTAGATCATTATAAATAAAGACAAACACTGAGGCAAGATTGGTGAGGAGATCTGCAAAAGTGAAAATGTCAGGGAAAGAGTAAGTCCTGGTCAACGGTAACTAAATAGTGGTCTGGTTTTTATTTTGAGCATAAAAAAGACAAAACAATCGAGTGGCTTGATGCTCAGCATCCCAGATAAGACCATTTCTTCCTGATGCTAAAGTTACATTGATCACACAATTTACAGAATGAAATTGTGTCATAGAGTAATAGTCACTTTTATTACATATATGTCTGTATGGAATTTATCTGCAAAGAAATAAAAAAAGGATACTATCATACTCATGTTATAATAGCATCAACATTTTATTTTAAATAACTACATTCATGTAACAAAAGGAACATACAATTTGGTAGTTCTACTGACATCTGCTCCCTGCTCCAATCTCTCTGAAACAAGTTTTTAATGAGATTTTCATTCTTCGGTCAGTGGGAAGATCTACACATTTTTCTTTGCAAAGGCAAAGGTCACAGACCCTCACTTTATGATTTCTTGGGGCTGTTTGTGAAGAATTTCTGAAGATGCCTCCTTATTTAGATCGGACACATGTCTGGGTTGCTGAAAAAGATAGAAAAAAAAAACATTGTGTTTTAGCTTTTTTCCCCTATACTGTTACTTCATAAATTCCATTAACATTCCGACCAGAATTAATTGTCAGTAAACTGAAGTTTCTGTTAGCAACCAGAGAGATCAGTAGCAAACTATTCTCCTATGAATACAGGACAACACTGTTAAGAGTTTATTTTAGTTAAAGAAGATTAACTGCTTGGTAAAAGCCTCCCTGTAATCAAACAGGGGTAAGAACTCAGCAGTAGCCATAATCCAGCTCACATACTATATTTCTGTTTAAGCATATGAGGTAGAATAGTTGCGTTAGCGACCCTCAAAATTACTGTAATTTTTACTTTTCCCATCACAACAGAAATATGTTAACTCAGCAGGAAAGCCCTCCTTATCCCTGATTGCTATGCAGCAGCGTACCTCGGAGAAATATTCAGGAGATCAGCATCTTACAAAAATGACAAATTTTCTGAGATTTTTTTCCCATCTCAAAGTATTCTCTTTGTGATTCCTAAGGGGAAAGATAAAAACAATAAAGAAAACTTAGTATAGAAGTGGACACCATTTCTGTGAAAATTTAAAAGCAAAGAAAGATCATGTCAAAAAAAAAAAACATATTATATTAACCTTCAAGAATCACCTGGCCCCCTGGTGAAGGAGAATCCATACACTTGGCAGTTTTCTGGGGGTATAAAGCCTGGGTTTCATGACCCCCTGAACTTTTCTTCAGAAGGACATCATATGGTGCCTCTAGATAGATTTCCACCCTATCAATTCTTCAAGGAAAAAACATAGCATCCTCAGTTGTTCTCCAGAATCAATATTATCTTAAACTGTGACTCTATTTTCTTATTAATCTGAGCTCACTGTGCTATGTCTAAAGGGAAACATATAACACAGAAAGATGAAATGAGGATTAGAGAGAAAAAGCGAAGATCTTTTGTCATGATAAGTATGATAGTGACAAGAAACCAAAATAGTGTCAATTCTTTCTCCAAGTTTTATGTCACCCGGGTGCTTTTATGTAAGTACTAACAAAATAAACACCATCAGAGCACCATGCCCAGAATTACAACTGAGGATACAGAATTAGTTCATAATTAAGAAATGATTAGGCTATAGCATGACTCAGTCATCTATTTCAAACTCCTAAAATGTCTCTGTATAAACATATGGTGAATTCAGGTATTATTATCATTTTCATAATAATTAAAGTCATCAATGCATCAAACCATATGCATGCAAACGTAGCTAAGACCTCAGCATTACCTTCAGTGAGGTCTTTTCTACTTTTAGTATTGTTGGAATTTGAAAAGCCTTTCACAGTGACAATTTAAAATTTTTATCTGAAATATTATTTGCCCTAAATGGTGAAGGCAATTGTAATATGCAAACTTCATGCTTGAAAGGCTCAAATATGTTTTTTGGTCTGTCTTAATAGCTGAGTTGATGTTTTAAGTTAATTCAATCTTCAGGAAAATTTAGTAAAAAGGTAACACATCATTGTGCAACCAAAAATATAACAAATTTATTTTCAGTTGTATCATAATCTAACAAGTAAATTATATAAAATGGATCATTGGTAAATCACATTTATTGCTTAGAGATAGTAGAGGATATTTTTCCATGTTCCCCTTCCACTGTCAATATTTTAATACTAGTATAATTTTATTCAATCTACCATTTAGCTGGTCAGTCAACAGGTATTTAGTGAATGCCTACTGTAACACTAGAATATAACTGTCAGCAGACAAAATTGTAGAGTTCAGAGACCTTATATTCTAGTAGGAGGAGGCATCCATTGAACCAATATTAATTGAACATCTACTACGTGCTTGGTACTGTTCTAGGTATTTGAGATTTATTAGCAACTAATGCAGAGAAAGCTTCAGGTTCTTGAGAAGCTTACATACTAGGAAGGTAACATTTTAAAAAATATAAACAAGTAACTTTATAATATCACTTCCAATGAAGTCTTTTATACTTTATTAATTTAAGTATTGTGGGGGGAAGGTAAGGGACAGAGATGAGTTGGAAGGTAAGGGACAGAGATGAGTTGAGTTTGGGACACTGAATTTAAGATGCCTAAAACCTAGAAAAAGGATGCTTGGTAATAGTTGAATTTACTGGTCAAAGGAACAATAATACTTTTCCCAATGGAAAATTTCACTGTAAAAATCATTAATCAAAGTATTTTATCTAAATATAAAGACCTGTTCTTATATGGGTGGGCAAATACCTTTTCACAGGAAATTGTCAATGCTTTTGAGTATCCAAACCGGGTTGCTTTTATAGTACTGGTTATGGAGACTAAGTATAATTTGTCTGCAGTGTTTGGGGGAAGAATGGAATCCCCACTTCTTTAAATACCAAAGCATAAAATGTCAGGACTTGACAAGTAGAAGAGAAAGCACTTAAAATCTAAATCTTAAAAGGGTCTTGGATCATGACTTTCACACCTAATTATTTCAAATACCAGCAAAGATGTTTTCCAAGCTCTTAATTTAGAGCATCCTATTCAACAAATTGTATACATGAAAGACAATAGATCATTGTGTTTTCCTGGTATCTACACTGTACTCTGAAAATAATTTACTTACGGGAAAGCAACTTTGATTGTTGAAGCCTACAGTCAAAAGTTTTTAAAAATTACAACTAAATTTGAAACACACTACTTTATAGGACACAGATAGGAGATTGGATAGCTTATTATTAAATGCAGAAAAAAAAGATTTATCTTCATTTAGTCATGGAACAAACAAAGCTTTGCATTATATTTATCATTTCATGTTAAGGGTGTCAAGTGTACAACAATGCAATTTATTCTACTTTACTGCCTTTGGTATTTTGAAAAGTACTAAGGAGACATTTCATATTAATAATAAGTATAGGTATCAGTGAGTAAGAATACAATAAAATATTTTACCTTTATAATCAGGATTTCTCTTTTATCTCTATGCTTTAAGAACAGATGGCCAAGACATACTCGTGTAATCGGAGATACTATTTCTGATTGCAAAGTGATCTAATCTAGAAATGTGACTTTGGCTAAACTCATTAGCATACATCTTTCTACCATCCCAAATATCTGAAATAGATAATTCCTGATTCTTTAGAGAGATAAAATAATTAGTTTTAAAAGCACAAATTTCAGTGTCTCACTCTCTTACTCCAAAAAATGGGAATAATAAAGCTTATCTCACACATTTGTAAGGTGAGGATAAGATTTACTTGGAAAATATCCATTATAGTCCTTAGCACACAGTAAACGTACATAAATACATGTATACTTAGTCAACTGATTGAGAATTTAACTATATTTTCAATTTTAATATAAAAATCATAGAGTTTTGGGCTAATATTTTATCAAATACAGTAAAACTTTTTATTTTGTGTAAAAATTAGTAACCTTATGTATCTAGGAAAATAGATCACTTCCATTTAAAGTTTTGAGTATTCTGGACTTCCTAAATGCTATGAACATTTTAGACCTTTAAAATTTCTCTAATAGTGGCGCCTGAGTGGCTCAGTTGGTTAAGCGTCCAACTTTGGCTCAGGTGATGATCTCACAGTTCGTGGGTTCGAGCCTCATGTCAAGGCTACTTTGGATTCTGTGTCTCCCTCTCTCTCTGCCCCTCTGCCTCTCACTCTGTCTCTCTCTCTCTCTCTCTCTCTCTGCCTCTAAAAATAAATACACCTTAAAATTTTTTGTTTTAATTTCTCTAATATAACTACTCTAAAAATGAATTATAAAAAATGAACATTAAGGATTTTTGGTTTCTACCTCAACCTATAAATAGTCTGAAAGTTGTCACCCTGTCCTTACTATAAGAATGAAGCTAAGCAAATCTTTCTTGGATCCACCAGAGAATTGAGGCTGCAAGGGAACCCATCACCCAGAAATCTAGAGAGACAGGCAAATAGAAAAAGCCACAGCCAAGATCTCTTTAGTTGGAGCAGAAGATACAGGGGCTATAAACAAGTAATAATTAGATAATTTTGATGAATTGATGAAATTAACTACAGAGTAGCATGAGAATCATAAATACTTGGACTTCAAGTCCCTGGCTTTAGGAATCCCCATCCTTTCCTAGGTTTTACCTCCAGGAGAGAAGGTACCAACCATGTCATTATGGTAAAAAGCTAAGAAAGACCCTCTAATAGTTGCTGGAAGAGAGGAAAAGCAACATCTGTAAAATGTGCCTAGAGTGTTTTCTGTAACAAATACCTACTCTCCAGGGAAAAAGAAAGACTACCAGAGACTTATTCACCTTGAGGAAAAGCCATTTCCCTCTGGATTCCAGTCTACTCTAATGTTCTTGTATCATGTAAGAGGAAGCTAAGAAAGCTTCATGAAGGTTATATTCCAGGGAAAGGCCCACTAAAAGACTGGGATTTAATTGTAAAGTTACAGGACATTTGCTTTCTCCCATCCCTTACTATGATGCCAACAGGGCTCACGTGTAAAAATTGTGGATGATAGCTGAAAGACAAAGGTTCTACCTAAACAGCAGTTTTCTTAGAGAAGCCCAAAACAGAGGGGAGACCAAAACAGGGAACCTAGAGGAAATTGAAGTTTCTGGCATATGCAGCTACAACAACATTAAATACAGTCCAATTCCTAGCCACACAAACACAAAACCTAATAGTAGAAACTTACTTTTATCTCAGGTACTATTATCTTATACATTATGTCAGCCTTTCAACAAAAAAATTAAAAGGTATGCTGAAAGGTTAAAGAAAAGCAGCTGTCTAAAGAGGCAAAGCAAGCATCAGAACCATTTTCAGATTTAACATAGATTTTTGAATTATCAGAAAGTGAATTTAAAATAACGAACATCTTAAGAGTTCTAATGGAAAAAGCAGACAATATGTCAGGACACATAGGAAATGTAAAATAAAGGTGGAAACTCTGGGAAAGAATCAAAGGGAAAAGCTAGAAATAAAAACATTAATAGAAGGTGCCTGGGGTTCAGTCGGTTAAGAGTTCGACCCTTGATTTTGGCTCAGGTCATGATCTCACAGTTTGTGAAGTCAAGCTCTGCACTGGCCTCTGCACTAACAGTGCAAAGCCTGATTGGGATTCTCTCTCTCCCTCTCTCTCTCTGCCCCTCCCCTGTTTGCACAGACACAAACACATACAGACACACAAACACACACACACATTCTCTCTCCCTCTCTCTGCCCCTCCCCCACTTGTGCACACACACACACACACACACACACACACACACACATTCTCTCTCTGCCCCTCCCCTATTGGCGCGCACACACACACACGTGCACACACACACACACACACACTCTCACTCTCTCTCTCTCAAAATAAATAAAAAAACATTAATAGAAATTAAGAATGTCTTTGAACCTCATGAATAGAATGGACATAGTCAAGAAAAGAATCAGTGGGCTTAAAGCTATATGGGGACTTCCACAACTGATATTCAAAGATGAAAATTAATGAGAAAAAAGAAAAATAAATAAAAATAAAATCTGAGAATTATGGGAGAAAAATATTTGCATTAATAATCACTGAGAATTTCCCAAAATTAATGTCAAATACCAAACAAAAGACCCAAGAAGCACAGAAAATACCAGGCAGGACAAATACCAAAAAACTCTATACCTACCCATCTCAGATTAAAATTTCAGAAAACTGAAGATAAAGAGAAAATCTTAAAACAAAACAAAACAAAACAAAAAACAGAGCAGGAGTGAGGGGTAAAAATTCTGTGCCCAAATCCAATGTATGTAGGTTTTTCCTTACACCATCGTGCAATTCTCCAACACCCGCTTGGGAGTCCTACAATTCAACTCAATTCCAATACTATCTGCCCAGAGATAGCACGGTTCCACTGGTTAAGGGTTCAGTCCTACACAAATGGCCCTCACTTCGGGTGTCAATTACAAGCCCAGGTGCTTCTGACCCACTGGCTATAAATCAGAGGTTCCTATACCCCCTCCTTGGGTTTGATTAATGCTAGAGTAGCTCACAGAACTCAGGAAACTCATTATATGTCTTCACATATATCATATCTGAATAACCAAATATATATTTCTTATAAATTGCAATATTACAAGGGAGTTTGGCATTATGTTACCTATAGAGGAACAGGGATATGACTTTTATTTTTTTTAAGTTTATATATTTTGAGAGAGAGAGAGAGGTTGTGCACATGCACAAGAACAGAGAAGGGGCAGGGAGAAAGGGAGAGTGAGAGAATCCCAAGCAGGCTCCGCACTGTCACTGCAGAGCCCAACACGGGGTTTGAACCCACAAACTGTGAGATCATGACCTGAGCCAAAATTAAGGTCTGATGCTTAACTGACTGAGCCATGCAGGAAACCCAGGGAACAAAAAGACTTTAGAGGACTTTTTGTCAGAAGCCATGGAAGCAAGAAGGAACTGGAGTAAAATACTAAAAAATATTAAAAGAAAAAAAAAAAAAACTAGCAACATATAATTCAATATCCAGTGAAATTATTTTTCAGAAATGTAGAAGAAATAATGACTTTTTCAGACAAACAACAGCTGAGGGGACTTCATTGCCAGGAGGTCTACCCAGCAAGAAATGTTAAAAGATGTTCTTCAAAGAGATGGAAAATGATATAGTGAAGAAACTCAAATTTACAAAAAGGAAGGAAGAACATCCGAGCAGTAATAAATTAGGGTAAATTTTTCCTTCACTTTTAATTGATGTAAAACATAATGGCTTGTTTAAAATATTAAGAGTAGTGTATCGGGTAAATACAGCATATGGATGTGAAACAAGTGACAGCCATATCATAAGAGAAAGGAAGGAAGCGTTGAGAACAGTTGAGAACAGTCTGTTGTAAGGATCCTGCGGTACTTACAAAGCAATATGTCATTGTTTGAAGGTGGAGGAAGATGAGTTAAAAATTAATAATGTAAACTCTAGGAAAACTAATAAAAAGTTTAAAGGAAGTAGAACCGACACCTGAGAGGAAATAAATAAAATTATATAAAATAATCGAAACTCCAGAAGGTAGAAAGAGAAAATTACCACAACAGATAGACAACAAACATGATAAACATATCAATAATCACTTCAAATATGAATAATCTGAATACACCAATTAAATGACAGATTGTGAGAGTGGGAAATCTCCATACCTTCCTATCAATTTTGCTGCACATCTAATACTACCCTAAAAGATAATGCATATAAATAAATAAATACTTGCCTATTTATTAGGCAAATAAGAATTAACAACAAATACCCACAATAATGGAGATAATTCAAAGGGACACAGGAACCAACTGAAACTGTTCCCAAATAGTCACAGCTAAAACAATTTGAACAGAAAGAAGATAGTATCAGATTATAACACAATGTATTCATTAAGTTTCCATGAGACCATACTGATATAAGTAAATTATTAAATAAGCAAATAAAGTTGAAAGAGACAAATATTCTGTGTAGAAGCAATATATTTATATAGATTTCCTACCCTCAAGTAGGTGGAACATACCTCTCAACTCCTTAAGTGTTAGCATAGTGACTTTGTTCCAAGGAGTACAGTATGAAGGGGGTGGGGTTAGAGGTAAGAATTTCATAGTTGGAGAAACCAGACAAATACACTTTTAGCTAGATGATCAAGGACAACACCAATATTGACAAGTCCTGGTGGCATTATGTACCCTTGATATGATGTCACAGACATGGCACTTTACCTCAAAGGGCCTTCCCCCAAAAATCCATAACTCCAGTCTAATTATGAGAAACACAGCAAACAGTCCTCAAAAGAGGGACATTTTACAAAATACCTAATCAGTATTTCTCAAAACTATCAAGGTCATCAATAATAAGAAGGCAAGTATGAGACAGTGTCACAAGAGGAGCCTTAGGAGACATGATGACTGTAATGTGGTACTCTAGGATGTATGCTGGGACAGAAAAAAAAGACATGAGGTAAGAATTTAATAAATTTTAATATAGTATTGACTTTAGTTAATAACAATATATCAGTATTGTTTCCCTAATTGTAATAAATGAATCCTGCTAGTGTTGTTAGTAATAAGAGAATCTGTTCTAAGGTTATGAGAACTCTGTGTACCTCTCTGCAACATTTCTGCAAGTCTAAAACTGTTACCAAAATAAAGTTTGATTTTAAAATAACCCTCAGTCCTTTCAGCATTAGTTTTGGAATTTTAACAATATTTATACTTTTTATATTATTACACATATCCATACAGCTGAAGTGCATACTTGTCTTTCCAATTCACAGCCCTGTTGTCAAAATGTCTCATTCTTTACTGTGATGTATACTGGCACAATTAATAACTGTGAAATGAATAATGGGAAAAGATGGCATTGGCTTTCTCTGTGTTGTACTACTTTGCATTTAGATGATGATAAACTATTCATTTTAATTATTTTTATTTACTTACTTTGTCTTGATACCATTTAACATTCTAATGTACCAAGGAACCTTTTTGCCAGCTTGACTGGGAAATAGAAATCCATTCAGCAAAATGAATTTGTGGAAGGGCAAATATAAATTTGAATAAAATGAAAATTAAACCAGCAAGCTCTAGCCTCTACTTATTAAATCTATGAATAAGTAAATGAAACAGTCTTGTTAATATAATTCCTTATTTTGATCCTGGTTATTATGCCCACATTAAAAGAGAGAAAGAAAGAGAGAAAGAGAGAGAGAGAAAAAAAAGTATGTTTATTTCATTGAGTTACAATTATGGTTATCTGTTAAAACATTGGAGGCTGATGTCAGTTTGTCTTTGTTTTTCCTCGTGTGTACGTAGTTATTATGATTCAATAAACTGTAGCATTAAAATAAATAAAGGCTGTTACTATTTTTTAAATGTCTGGTCTTTTAGAACTATTGCATACTTTTGACCAATGATTCTGGATTCTCCCTCTATAGAAAGACAGTTAGAATGCATAATTTTTCAAATGGAATCTCTTAAATTATATCACATTGATGCTTTTGAGAGGGTTCATTGTGATCTATCTCCCGGACTTACCTCTGTGAGAGATCATTGGGATCAAAATTTATCTTTGCAATTTTGTAACATGTAAGATTATGACATTATTTGTGAATTTTAAGCCATGTAATCGTATAGAAGAATGAAATCACTTTAACAACTTGACCATATTTTCTCCTTGGTAACTAGACATCCTTGTAATAGCTTTTTTTCTAGAATAGACAGGGGAACCAGGGGAAAAAAAAGAAAAGAAACAGAAAAACAAAGAACTCGAGAATTTCTGTAGTCTAATGTTTCTCGTGTATTTTCAGCAATTATTTATGCTTGAAAAATTGTTTCTTTGTATGTCTTCCTATAACTTTCACACAAAGCTAAAAAGAATAAATCCTTTCTTCTACATAACAGCCATCTAATTATTTGAAGTCAATGGTTCTTCAGGTTTTCATGCAGATATGATTACTAGAGACTTCATCATCCATGTCAATCTCCATCTATTAACACCCATTCTCAGCTGTGATGTCTAGGTAGTGTCTGACCCAACCAAGAAGAGGCAAATTTAACTCTTTTGTTCTGAAACCAATATTTCTGTCAAAGCAGTCACCAAATATACTCTCTGTTCCTACCTATGTTTTTTTTAATATATGATTATGTCTTATGGTCTTAGGGGTGAAATAACTCACAGAGTTTCATAGCTTTGTGAAGTATAAACAATATACCATCAAAATTCTCACTAATGTTCTTCAGAAAAATACCAAGTGGTGCAAATGTGACAAGGCCCCTCAGCAGGTTTGGCTCTGCTGAAATTCAGACATTTCTTGAGGATTATTTATATTTCTATGATATTTCCCACTGCATAATGAAATGAATTGTTTCCAGCTTCATAATGAAATGTTTTATTTAGTTATGCCTTAGAAACTCAGTATTTTTAGTTATACATTGGTTATATATCAATTTTTTTGCATTCCAAAATCCCAGTTCTGCTCTATAATTCTATGGTTTTACATTTAGAGCAATGATTGATTTACTAAACTAATTAAAAGTGGAAAGAAAGTAGAAAAAAATACAAAAGAATACTTTTCATAACCTTAAACTTACTGAGGAAAGAAAACAAGACAGTATTCTTTAAGGTAAGTCTCCAATGATAGCCCAACTTCCAGTATATACAGGTCAGGGGACCTACCCGTAGATCTCTTGAGTTCACTGCATAACATCCAAATGCTATTGATAAGAATTGCACAAAGAGCTAAAATATCATAATTCAACTAATTATAGCCTCCCCTTAACACTCAGTTTCCTTTAAGAATTGGAGAAGCCTCTAAACAAGCATAGGGTACAGGGAAACTTCTATAAATAATATAGAATGAATATATATTCTAAAGAGTGGATGTTAATACAAAGTACTGTGGTTTGGGAATAGTTCTAAGAAACTTAATGTGTATCACACACTTATAATGTGCCTGGCCCTATTTTAAGGCCTTACATTAACTAATGTAATTAATCTCTGAAAACCCCATTAGACGGAAGATAGTTACATCCTCTTTTTATCTGAGGAAACTGAGGCATATAAAATTTAATACGTCAGAAAGTTCAAGGTCACACACAGCTAGTAACACGCAGAGCGGGAGTCTTTATGTCCTTAGTCTGGCTCCAGACCTGGTATTAACAACCATACAAACAGCTTCTTGGAAAGAGGAGTTGTCTTGGCTGTGCGAAAGGTCAATTTAGGAAAGGGGAGCAAACGCTCACCCTCTTCAGAAAAGGCTGCCCAAACTGTGATTAAAAATTAACATTTCCAAACAGAACTTTGAAAGCTTCCTCTACTTGCTGGAATAAATTTCCGCTTGCTCTTTCAGCAAAGGGCACTACCGTCCACCCATCTCTTTCACTGTCTCTCCTGACAATGACAAAAGCATCCCCACTTGGTTCCCCAGGGTTCCCCATCGTCCTTCTATAATCCATTCTCCACAAATATCCAAGGTAGGCTTTTCAAAACATAACTCAAATCATGCATTATTCACTTAAGGCCATTTAGTGAATTAATTCACTGCCCTTAGATTGAAATCCAAAGTGCTCACCAAAACTTAGGAGACCCTGGCTGAGAGTAAGCAAACGATACACATTAAGTTTCTTAGGACTATTCCTAAACCAGAGTGTTTCCTATTATAACCCACTGTCATTTAGAATCCATATTCATTCTGTCTTACTTATAGAAGTTTTCCTATACCCTATGCTTGTTTAGAGTTTTCCTCAGTTCTTAAATGGGGACAAGCACTGTTTCAGGACTAAAAGATGACAGAGTGAAAACCAAGTTGATAAGAAGCTATAATTAGACCCTCTGCGACCCTATATGATTCCAAGCTTTTCCCACTGCCTGGCGTGCTCTTTTGGCAACTATTCATACAGCTGTCTTTTTTCTCATCATTCAGGTTGCACTTCAATTGTCACTTATTAAAAAATGCCTGCCTACTCCCAACCTTATCCAAAGTAGTCCCCTCTGTTACAATGCACCACGTCACTTCTATCACCTATCATTCTCTGAAATAGCTTATCTTACTCATATCGACAATGCCAGTACAAATTACTCATACAGTTATAAAGGAAAAATACATATGTATCCACTCATCCAGGACTGCTGAGAACATTCATTATAAGAGAATATGTTGTTTCATGAAACGCCTTAAGCATCTGGCTATTGTCTTTTCCTCACTGTGTCCCTCCTTCCATTATGTTCTGTGGTCTCCTACGATCTCCCTGCACCCACATCATTTGGGCAGTTTTTTTCTCAGATCATCACTGTTGACAAGCTGAAGAAATACAACTGTCCTTGTACTTCTGCTGAGACCCAGTGGGAACAGTTAAAGGACGCTTAAATGTTTTTTCATTAGATGTTCAGTTAAGGGGTGTCTGGGTGGCTCAGTTCATTAAGTGTCCAACTCTTGGTTTCAGCTCAGGTCATGATCTCACAGTCCCTGGGTGGGGCTCTGTGCTTACAGCGGGAGTCTGCTTGGGATTCTCTGTTTCCCTCTCTCTGGCCCTCCCCGAGTGTGCTGCCACCCCCACAACACACTGTCACTGTCTCTCTCAAAATGAATAAATTTAATAAAAAAATTTAAAAAGGATATTCAATTCAATGCTTTTTGTTTCTATAGTAAATCTCCAGATATTTTTTGTTTCCTTTTTTTGTTGTTGATTTTTTTTTTTTTTTTTTTTTGCTCTGGAAATACCAGTTACAGCCTTATACACATAAATGGGAAAGGAAAAACACATTTTTCTTCTGACAACTTCAATCCATTGAGGGTAGAGCTGGTGGAGGTACAAAAGCAGCAAGATGAAGCGCTGTGGACAGCTTCTGAGAAGAAGATGTGAAGATGTCTCTGGAACAGACTTCCAACTGAAGAACAAACGTCACAGACGCAGAGTAACTCCTTCGGTAACACTGCCTACTAAACCCTTCAGAGTGTACCTTTGAATTTGTGAGTGGGACTGGAAGTAGGGAGAGAGAAGAAACAAAAGATGAGCATCTTCCCTTTGTCACAAAGGTCCTGTGACCTAACTTCGATATCATCCATCTCACAATATGTGGATTAGCAAGATGTCAATCTGGAGCTAGGTCAGCCCTGGCCATCTTTTCAATTGCTCAAGCAGGTCCTAATAGGCCAAATAAGTGGACGGTGGCACAAGTTTCAGCTTAGGAAAAAACTCACCTTCATTTCCATAATCTATCTCACACCACAGCTAAAGTCTTCATCTGGAAACTTTTCTATGCTGTGTCTGCTATCGTGTAATTTTTCCCAATTAATTTTTTCACATCCTCGATTTTTTTTCACTGACTTTATTTTTTATGCATTCATTGATCTATGTATTGACAACGTATAATGGGTTATGTTTTATATTTGTTACTAAAGATGCAAAAATGAATATAATTTGTGAGTTTAAGGAGCTCAGTTCTAATGTTGGAAAAGGTATATAAGCTGGCAATGTCATACACCTAGAGGTTGTTAACTATATGATTTTGGTGTTAGCAAAAAATATATCTTGATTTTTAAGGAACTAAATATTAACATTTCCTTCAAAAATGGAGGTAAGTCATAAGCCATAGAATTAGGACTTCTGACTTTTTCATCAATAGAAATTACAAATATATTTCTCACCTTACAGCTATGTTGAAATATTGATTATCCCCTCTTCAAATTACAGTAGGTATTAAACCCATCACTAGATCTTAGTAATGGAGCACAATGATTACTAAATCACTATTTTGATAATTCTGTTTCATATGTTTGCTTTCCTTTGTAATTTTATGCATTTTATTTTATGCACTTTAAAATTTAATTCTAAAAAGTGTCCATAAATTTTGCCAGACCACCATGTATGTCTTTGTCTAAGTACCCCCTGTCTAGGGTAAAAATATAATTCATCAGCCCAACCAAGACACTTTTTTAAAATGAGAGGATAATTATAATATCATTAATAATTATTATTTAATGTAAATATTAACAATTAAAGGATAGCTGAGACTATTAAAACAGTTTTGGAGTTTACCTATATTAACTCTAAAATAAATGATAACAATAAGTATTATTATAGTAATAATAATAATAATAATAATAGTAAAAACATTGTTACCAACCAATAAACATAAACAACCAGAAACAGGCATGCACATGAACGGAGGGAGACACTAGGTGATCTATGCATGCAGCCAGCTGTCTGTCCCTTCCTAGACTATCAGGCAGGTTGGATCCACGTGGCAATTCTGACTGTTTAATTGTAGACCAGAGAACCATGCACATTTTTACCATGCACTGCACACTTTAGCAATCCTTTAGTTATTATAATGATGTAACTAAAAAAATCATGGCACATAAATATACCTTTTATATATTTCTTTATTTTGATCCTTTTTAGGTTTATATTTCAGGACAAACATCTCCTCCTTTATGTAAAAAGCAACCTAATAAACTTCAAAATTTCTAAACTTTAGTTACATAAAGTCATATTATTTTTTTTTATTTAAAAAACTTTTTTTTAACGTTTATTTATTTTTTGACACAGAGAGAGACAAAGCATGAACGGGGGAGGGTCAGAGAGAGGGAGACACAGAATCTGAAACAGGCTCCAGGCTCTGAGCTGTCAGCACAGAGCCCGACGCGAGGCTCGAACCCACGGACCGCGAGATCATGACCTGAGCCGAAGTCGGCCGCTTAACCGACTGAGCCACCCAGGCGCCCCTAAGTCATATTATTTTTAATACAGGATTGAATATACTGTAGAATCTTCATGTTAATTTAGTTTAAAAAAATCTCTGTCAAGGTTTCACAGAGAAGTGAAAAGAGCACCAAACTTTAGATATCATGGGTTTGGGAATCGAATGCCAATGATTCCACATATTAAGCTGTAAGGTCTTGGAAAAATGATATAATATAGTTGGCTCTGACTCACCTTCCCCCACCCCGGTTTAAAAACGGAGGAATGGATGGGAGGTTAAATGACATAATATAGGAAAATTCCTCAGAATTCTGTCCAGCTTTTATGAGATTGATATCCTATATAACAAGGGTCTATAATAATTATTCTTAATTTCCCTAATATCTAAAACAGTACCATTATTCCTTAGTTGTTCTACTTAAAACCATAAGAGATGCCTTCATCTCTTTTTATCTCTTTTGCCTAATTTATCAAGTACTGTTCCTTTCTTGACAAAGCTTACAGATTCTTCCCTTTCTTTGCATTCCCCCAAAGACCACTCAAATATAAGTATATACTCATATCCTCAGAAATTATTGAAAATAATTACCAATTTATCTTCTCCCATAACAACATATCTAATTACATGTCCACATTTTTTTTACTTTTTATTATATCATTTTAAAGTATTTTACCTTTATTCTTTATCACTAATGTATGCTATTTAAAATATCTGACCTTCAATCTCAACATCAACTTTTTGCTTTTTTTCTCATCTAGTCAAAATTATACACTTTAATACTGGAAGACTATATTGCCAAAGTGTGCAGAGAATTTTGTGTCTCTTCATATGCCTTATCCTTGGTAATTTAATTCAACACAAACATATTATTTTCCTCTCAGCCCAATTTTGATTTTGCTACCTATCAAAACCAACTTAAGTCTTATGCAGTTGGCCTTATTCAAATCAGTTTCATTTTATGAAAAAGTTTTTACAAGTTAATGTGTGTATGGTTGATGTTATATAACGATATTTCTGACATATGCATCAAGAAAATGGGTTGAATTGGCCGAGTAAGCCCCCTTAGATTCTACATTGGCACTGAGTGTTTGCAGTTCAAAGACACTGCCACTAGATGGTAATAATAGACCACATCGACTTCTAAGTACATTATCTAGATAACCTATTTTAGAGATAATCTCCCACATTAAGCTATTTTTAAATCTTTCTTCCAAAAATAATATTATTTATCACCTTTATGTAATCATACCTATATATCTAGGTAGGTATATCTATCTACCTACCTATGTACAAATGGATATTAAAAACATATGAAATTATTATTTCAATACTAATATTATTATTTCAAAAGTATAAAGATGTAGTAGATGTATTAAAATATTCCAACTTCACATCCCTTTATTTATTTACTTACTCACTTACTTAATAACAAATATAATTCAAGACACTTAAAACTCACTGCACTAATATCTGTCTTTTTCCATTAGAAATTATTTGTCTTAATCGGAGAGTGCAACCTCAATTAAACTGCTCTTCATCTCTGCAGACTCAGCAGTGTCCATACAATTACAAGACTCTAGCAAATTTTTAACCATCAGTCTAGTTGCCAATGATGCTTTGAGGAATTGTAAGTATAAAAAGCCTGAAAGCTTTAATTAAGTAAGTAAGATATTTACATTACATAAGAGATGTTCTTTCTCACTAATGCCTGGCTCTTTACCTCATGGCTCTAACTAAATTAAGGTATTCTCCCACATGATAGTTGCTCTGCTTTTTAAATTCTAGAGAGTGGCAAGGCACCAAAGAGCATATCAGGTCCCAACACTTCTGCAACTTTTTTCCCACCACTTTCTTGGTCCTTTTCAAGCCTAGATTCATTTGGAACCAAGTGAGAATTGGTCACACCCTTCTTCTGCATTTGCAAGAAAATGGGGGCTACAATCAAAAAGTTAGCCTGGAGCAGTGGCTCATCACCACTGCCTTTTGGTAATTGATAATCCAATTAGATCAATTAATGTAACTGTTTCCTTTTACAGTAAGTGTCATTACATGTGCATTATTTTATTGTTTCAGCTAGTCTGCAAATTCCACAACAGATATTTTCTTTTAACTCCAGAAGCAACTAGGGCAACACTACAAAAGCATTTTCAACTAGCTGAATATAAAAAACAGCTTTTGTATGCTTCTATAATAACAAGAATTTCAGTGGAGATTTTTACCAAACCCAGTCCATTATTCTCAAGAAGTTTTTAAAAATAAAGTAAAACGTTAGGAGACAATGTTGTTGATCCAATTTCAAAGAATTTCTTTTTTCTTTATTCTCAGTAATTGAACAGAGTATTTACATATAAAATCTTTTGGGGGAAATAATGTTATGAAACTTAAAGCAGGTACTTTTCAATTCTCTTTCATAAAGTATGTTACTGACTAACATCAACAAAGTTTGCTTTCCATTGGTAAACAAAAAAGTAATCACCATTTCATGAGTGATTTCATGAGCACATACCCTATATGTCCAGCATTGTGTTAAGACTTTTATATGTAATAACTTACTTAATGCAACACTTTGAATTCAGCATTACAATCACCAGATTAACAATTAGGAATGTACTTTTGAAGTTTACCTCTCAGTAACAATTCTGATGTTACCATTGATGACATTCCCCTCTGCCAAAAGAAAACATTTAAGGACAATCACTTAAAATATTATGACAGACTGGGAAAACAAAACGGTAAATAAGTTAGATGTTATCATGCATTTACTTTTGTATTTATGAGTCTATTGAGATATAATGCTCTGAAATAGAATTAAACAAGATAAACTTCTATTCTACAGTAACTAATGCCAAAACTCA
The DNA here is from genome assembly GCF_046562875.1 of Panthera onca. Taxonomy (NCBI): domain Eukaryota; kingdom Metazoa; phylum Chordata; class Mammalia; order Carnivora; family Felidae; genus Panthera; species Panthera onca. The sequence goes on along the minus strand of NC_138342.1, from coordinate 148,762,739 downwards.
CTATGTTACCATCTTCATCAGTGCACAATCTCAAATGGCATTAGATTAGGAAGGGCAGAATGGATTATACAGGCAATTGTAAAACATTTTCGAGTATCATTTGTTAGTTCCATTCTACAACTTTTTCTTCGTATTGCTGACATTTGCAACCATGTAAATAGTCTCACACATTTAAAAAAAAAAGCATCATTCATGATTTATAAATATACATCAACGATTTAAGGCAACAGGATTTCCTAAATGCAAGTAAAATCAATGTGCAGTCAGGAGCAGTAGTTCTAAAGTCTAACTTTAAAGATAATTAAAGTGGTGCCTTTTAACAACATGGGAAAAAAGTTCAAGTTTGGGAGAGATTTTGTTATGCTCATTGCAACACATATTAGTGAAACATCAATATAATTGAATGTAATTCAAGCAGACATTCAATTAAGCCTCTACTGCATCTAGAATATATTGAATTGACAGTTTCATCTAAATTACTGATACTTTTGAAGACATTAACTATTTGGATAAATAACTAGTGATTATATTTCCCTAAATCCTTTACTGTCTTAGAATTTCAAAGTTGCTTAACTTGTCTGGATTTTTGATTCCTCCAATGCCAAATGAGAAGAGTTGGACTAGTGGTTTTTAAAGTCTTTTGAAATTCTTAAAAATTAACTATCATCTGAATTATTGGAAGAGGAAACCATATGGAGGCATATGGCTGGTTGTGTTAGAAATTGAAGGAATAGTCTTTTCAACACAGTCAAAAAGTTCTGTTTTATTTTGGAATGCTTCAGGACTCTCCTACTATTTAAACAAGAAAGCAAACAAAATATAGTTTTTCTGGGGCGCCTGGGTGGCTCAGTTGGTTGAGCGTCCAACTTCGGCTCAGGTCATGATCTTGGAGCTCGTGAGTTCGAGCCCCGCGTCGGGCTCTGTGCCGGCAGCTCAGAGCCTGGAGCCTGTTTCGGATTCTGTGTCTCCCTCTCTCTCTGCCCCTCCCCTGCTCATGCTCTGTCTCTCTCTGTCTCAAAAATAAATAAATGTTAAAATAAAATTAATTAAAAGCAAAATATAGTCTTTCTTTTGATGTAAATATGACCTATTCACTAAGAGTTTTGTGTGTTTTTTAAGTCACTATCAAGTCTCTCTTGCAATGGAGAGAGAATCCTAAACTATCTTTCTTCAGTCTATACTTTTCTTTAATTGTAAGATATTCTATAGAAGTTTTGCTTGATGTCCATGTTGTACCAATCACTAGATAGCCACAGTAAGAATAAGACATAATCCTGTTATCAAGGGCTTATTACTTATTGGAGGAGACAGAATTCTTCTCAATTAATGAGTATAAATGAAATGATGAGAGAATTATCCAATATGAGGGCACAAAAATCTGAGAGAAAATATTTTTGAGTGAAGCAATCAGGAAAAAAATTCACAAGGAGATCCTCATGCTTGGGGAATAATAATTGCTAAAAATTAGTGAGACTGCCTTTGTGCCAAGTAATACACTGAGCATTTTTTGTATACTGTATTATAATCCATGAGTTCCTATAAACATCATATTATATAGATGCAGTTCTTATTTTACCCATGTGATAATGAAGAAGCAAAAGATACTGTGGAAATAGACATGACCAGAAAAGACAGGTTTATTCATCTACTCAACATATATTTATCAAATGCTTGTTCTATGCTAGGTCCTTTTCCAGGAGCTAAGGATAAAATGTTGACTATCATACTCTGCTCCCAAGAATTCCAATGTGGGGGTTGATGTGCATATAAATAAACTTCTGGTTATAACAAAGTTCATTTGATGTCATAAGGAATCAAAATAGCGTAGAGTGCCTTCAGTTGAGAAAAACAAAAACAGAGATGTCCCATAGGATGTGATACCTAAGGACCTGGAAGATGATGAGTTAGTTACAGGAAGAGGAAAAGAAACTACTAGGCTCCAGAGTAAGAAAAGGAACAACACCTTTTGGGAATTAAAGTAGTGCAGTACGGTGAGTACACGTACTAAATTAGTACAGAATGGTTTTGATATGATGCTTCAAAAGGCAAGTAGGCAGTGGAGGTTAAAGCGTCTTATAAGGATGACTATATGTTGGTTTGGTATTTCCAGAACAAGCCTAACATAATGTGAATACCACCTTTTGTCCCCAAACAATTACTTAATGGCACCCTTTCACTCTCAAAAATTTCCTGCCAGATACTGAATTGTATGTATTAGAGGTTCTACGTGTGTGTGTGTGTGTGTGTGTGTGTGTAATGGGATGACACAAGGTCTTTAAACAGAGAATTGGCACAGATTTACATGTCAGAAAAGTCACTAACTGAAAAAACTGAGAATAGTTTGGAGAAAACATATATGGGCAGAGATGGTTATGCTCATCCCTATAGTGTAGAGATTTTGATAGAAACGAGCTGCCCAGTTAAGAACTATTCTCCAAACTTCCTATACAACTCTAGTATTCCTTCTTCCCCCACCTGCTTGCTTTAGGTCAGTGTCCAGGACAACCTTCGAAAATGCTTCGAAGATGCATTTCACATCTTCAGTTACTGAATGAGTCATTAAGCAAAAGACACAGATACTGCCATTCTCACTGGACTTTACATGAGCAAACTGTACTTTAGATGAGCTAAAAACAAACCACTGATTTTTTAAAGCCTGAAGACTACAGGGTTTATGTGTAATAGCAAGTAGCACTACCCTCCTACAATAAGACTAATGACAAATCATTTATAAGGCTATTGCAGTAATCCAAGTAAGAGGTAATGTTGATGTCAGAACTGAAAAGGACATAAGTGAACAGTTACAGCAAAAATGGTATCACGTTTGCCCCTAACGTTTTTTAGTTTGAGAACCTGAGTAGAGTCTAATGAATAGGAGGGGAATTTAGGGAATAGGAGAATAAAGGGTTTGAGAAAAGGAAAAACACTGAGTTCAGTTTAGAATAAGTTTGAGTTGCATTGCTTATCCAAATGAAATGTCTATGAAGCATCTGTAAATTATGTTCTGCAGAATGAGAGACAGAAGGAGCAGAGAAAGGGAGATGACATCCATTTCAGGCATTTTAAGTACTGATTGTTTCTTTTTCTTTTTCAATACATGTCTACAAATTATCTGCATATCAACATATGGTCTCTCTTTCGTGCACAAATGGAGACTGATCTATCTTTTGAACACATGAGAAATTTGCTATTTGTGGATCCAAGACTAGGGAGGAAATTTAGTTTTTTGAAATTTAATTTATTTATATTCAATTGAGAATGCTAAAATATCTATTGAGCTAGGATTTTTACTGAGGGCAATGTAAAATATTGAAGGATTCTTAGAATAATCACTCTGGCAACAATGTAGTAAATGGACAGCAAGGAGCTAGCAGTTCAGGATCTCAGCCATAAAGGGCTTCACTAGGATAGTGGAAGCAGAAGAAAAGGGACACACTGGTGAGATGTAGAAAATGGTAAGTATCAACAGGAAACACTGCAAGGTTGCAAGGATATACTTTTGCACCCAGGATTGTCTCCAAGCACTAGAATGTGACCCACTGTCTGAATATGCAGAAGTCTCTTCCCTCCATCCAGGCTCAAGTGCTGTCGGTTAAATGATCCACTCAAGCAGGAAGAGGAGTTCCAGGTCATCTCTGCTACCTTTGTAATCAGTTGGGGGTTTTCAGCTGCCTGATTTAGCCCCCCAAATCCAGTCAATTTTGGGGCGCCTGGGTGGCTCAGTCAGTTAAGCATCCAACTTTGGCTCAGATCATGATCTCATGATCTCATGGTTCGTATGTTTGAGCCCCATGTCGGGTTCTGTGCTGACAGCTCACAGTCTGGAACCTGCTTCAGATTCTGTGTCTTCCTTTCTCTCTGCTCCTCCCCCACTTGTGCTCTGTCTCTCTCTATCTCTCTCTCTCTCTCTCTCTCAAAAATAAACATGAAAAAACCCCACTTAATTTCAAGGTTTCATTATATTTTCTTTTGCATTTCTGAGCAATAATGTATAGCTAATATTTTAAAATTCTGATTTCTACCCAATTCAGTCCATTACTGAGTACAGAATTATCAGTTGCTAAAAAACTGGTTATATTTCTGTGCCATATATTTATGAGCAATTCAAGAATTTCAATTACTAGCCTTTCTGAATGTGTTTTTATGTATGTGCGTGATTTTATTAACTTTTAAGGCATTATTAGTCTTGATATTTACTACATTTTTTTTTTTACTTAGATTTTACTTACCTTCTATTTGCTACAGCACAGTGATTTTTGACATTTTAATTCCATCCTTGGTCCTTCCACAGAGGTTATAGAGCATATGTACCAGCTGTCTCATCAGAACATGCAAGCAAAGGAATATTTGCCTTTTGATGTGGCTACGAGATTATCATAACCTGTCCTGCTGCTTTCATGTTATTTTGTGTTCAGTAGACAGTGCTAACTCTGTATCTTCTATTGTATTTCACAAATTACATGACTGATCATGTATACAGTCCATATTTTTTATCATTGACACACTGCCCAAAGTTATGACTTCTTCTCTCCCTGTTTCTTCAACAAATGTTGTAAGGCCCACTGAATTTTTTCTTTCCTTCTCCTTGCATAAATTCATTACTTGATGCTTACAAACACTATTTGTATGCACATCTAATAAAAAACATGGCTGTAAAGATAGGCTTTTGCAGGCTCACCTTACCTCAGAGATGGTGAAGTTGATTTTGCCACATAAAAACCTGGGCTAATAGGAATTCAATTATCACTTAAGGAGGGTATGCTAGTGCAACAGACCTTTAAACCAGGTTTGCTACCTTAGTATAATTTTACAAGCCATTTGTTTGTTTTACTGTGCTATGGTTACGGTAGTCTAAGTAAAAGTGTCTCGCAATGAGAATCGCAGAAAAGATTTTTGTTCTTAAGTGGTTTGGATTCGAATCTCAGCTTGCCTACTCATTAACTCTGTAACTATGGGCAAGATGCCTGACTATCTTTAGGTTCCTTACTTATATAATAGGATTTTTTGATGTTACAGTTTTGTCTGTAACTCTGTGGAATTCTTAGAACTATATTTAGCACATGATAAGCCTCAATAAATGTTAGCTAATATGATTTCTTTTGGATTTAGCTACTCAGCTACAGAGTATATTTTCTGACTTGATATTTTGGCATTACTTTGACTAAAGAAACATTTCAAGGCCCAAAGAAATAATTATATTAAAATAAGTTTAGACTTTGTACGCTTCCAGTTTAGACTGTTTACTCCTTTCTTCAACTTAAAAATGAGAAGCAGTTTTCCATTTAGAATTAAATCTTACCTATACTCAGGTATAAAATAGCTCTGCTATTTTTAAATAATTTAATTGAAGGTACATGGCAAATGTAACCTCATATTATAATAAATGCTACTTTACTCCATTGCCTGGAGGTGAACTGAGTTACAATTTTAGCACCAAGTCCAAAAGTAGCACTGGGTCCATTAGAACAAATGATTTAGAATGTGTGACGTGGTACAGCGACCTCACATCAAGGATGTGCTTGGATGACTCCGATAGTAGTCATTCCAAAACTCCTTTGAAGCTAAGGTTTAGTTAACTAGGGGGGCTGAAGCATATCCAAAATCAAGCATAGCAAAGAAAAAGCCATTGATGAGATCTTTTAAATTCCTGATTGGTCAATTACCAATTACAGTTGAAAACATTTACTCTGTCCCTTATAATGTACGTTGGATATTCACTATCCCCACAGATGGATTTTCATGGGGACAAGCACCATATTTGACTTCACTCACCACTGAATCTTTAGCACACATCAAATTATGTGGCCTCCACTAATATTTCTTAAATGAATTAATGGATGAATTGCAAGAAGTACTACAGGTTAAAATAAGTGTGGAATTGAAAGTGCCTCCCCCCCCCCCACTTTTTTAAACAAAATATATGGCTGTAATAGTGAAGATACAGAAAGGGAGCTAGAAGAGAGAAATATGGACTTGAGACTTTTTAAGATAGGTGAGACTCACCATGCTTAAATGAAGAGAAGGAGGCCACAGAGTACACGGTATGCAACACAAACGCGTGCGCACACACACACACACACACACACACACGACTCTTGTTTGGGAAATGTTGCCAAACATAATTTCTAAGCCTCCCTTTTCTTACGTGTATCCTCTAAAAATAGTGGATTTATTTTAATCATTGTTGAATTGAGTACAAATGGTCTCAAACTCTATATGCATAACATCTTTTTACTGTGCTGTCTTTCTCAACTTTTCAGTATAATGGTTTGTTGCTCTTGAGATAATAGTTTGAAAAATCATGCAAGCTGTTGGAATATCTGCATGGTGATTATATGCTGAATAGCAGCTTGGGTTTTCTATTTCCATCTGCTTCAACTTAGTAAGAGGAAGAGGTATTATTATTATTATCATTGAATTATCTGAATTCCAAATTAGGAAACAGAAAAACTGCAGATAATCTTTAGATGAATAAAAATAACTTTGCTAAAAGGAAATTTTTGTTTTATATAATAAAGTCTTTTGAATTTAATTCCCTTCTCCATTTTAAAAGGGCAAGTTTATTCAAGTATTAATAATATGCTCATGTCTGTGACTAATGAAACCATTTAAAAATAATAAATTAGTCTGCAAAGCTTTCAGCGTGTATTCTTTTGTAACATTTTGCATCTTAACATTTTAACATTCCAGTCTCCTTGAACAATGAAGGTAACCTGTCTCTGCTTATAATCACTACTTATTTCTAAGAATATGGGATACTTCGCTGATCTGAAACTCCTCCATTTGTTACAGAGCTAGAAACCAAGAAACTTAGGTTTCTGAGATCCAAAACGGACTTAATAATACAAGCAACTGGCCTCTTAGATACACTGTGCTTCCTGGTTTTCTGTGGGGTCTGTGTACTCTTTTGTTATCTATTATCTGGTACAATTGGTGCTTATTATTCATTAGATTTTAATGGAACTGTAGAGATTTTAGGTAATTGTTGGTTGATCTCTGATTTAAATTTAGTTCAGGAATGTTTCCCTTGCGCAGTGTTGCTTCCCCTATCTCTAAAGTATACATAAAAGTTTAGGGGCACCTGGGTAGCTCAGTCCGTTAAGCATCCAACTCTTGATTTTGGCTTAGGTCATGATCTCACAGTTTGTGGGATTGAGCCCCACATCAGGCTCTGTGCTGACAGTGAGGAGCCTGCTTGGGATTCTCTCTCTCCCCCTCTCTCTCTGCCCCTTCCCTGCTCGTTCCCTCTTTCTCTCTCTCTCTCTCAAAATAAATAAACTTTAAAAATATTTTTTAAAAAAGTATACATAAAAGTTTAAGTCTTATCATATTGTAATCTCTCATAAGGTGGAGTTTATAATTCATTTTTTCCAAAATTATAAAGCATTTTCAAATAAGGAAGTCCTCAGCCCTCCTGAAATCATGGCAAACAAGAAAGAATATGATGCATGGATTTGGTATTAATATTGCCAGCTTGAATCTGTACATTTATGTCAAACTTTTGCTGGGATTTAAGGGTCGACCTATGAAGAATAAAATGTGCCTTTCAAAAGCATGGAAGCTTCTAACTACAAGTTCCCATGCACCAAATGCCCCACTGTTGCTCACTACATTCCAGCAATGTTGTTTTCTATCATTTCCTCAACAGGATATCCAGGTGGCAATCTTTCCCTCCCCAGAACTCCTTCCATCTGCCAGGAATGGTTGGCCACCATCTCCACCTGAATCCTATTTACCCTTCAGGTATCTGCTTAGGTATTGTTTGCTCAGAGGGGACCTCCCAGATTTTATAGTCTAAATTAGGACCCTAGGATACTAGCCCATCAACCCTGTAATTTTCCTTCGGATCACTTCAAGCATCTTCTATATCTATTAGCATTATTCAGTGCAGATAGAGTCCAATGTCTTTTTCATTTCTCCTTAAGTTCCAAGAGGGTCTCGTCTCTTTTGTTTTCACTGTATCCCCATTGCTGAGGACTGCATTTGTGGCCTGGTAGTTAACATATATTCACTGAAAAAATAAATGATCAAACATGAGGATAGGTGCTTTTCATGGTGGAAATTTCTGTGCAGAATGGACAAATATAATGATAATGCAAATATAATGCAAATATTTCCCTTTTCTTATTTTATCTTTGAAAGCATTAGGAAATTTTTGTCTTCTCTTGGGAATCATGAAACCATATGTGAATACTAGATTTATGTTGCATTGGTTTCTGAATTTTATATGCTTTACTTCATTATATTTGCAATTCTTTACTCATAGCAGGTGCATGCAAATACTTCTCTAGTGAATGCTCAGTGATTTAAGATGTATCAATATAACTTCAGTCTCAGAAACCAGAACTTATCTCACTCATCATGCAGAAAAACTAGAAGCTTTATGTTCTGAAGGATGAACTGACCTAGGCAATCGGCCTATCTCTATAATGACTTTGTATATGAGGAAGAAAATATGGAATCACATAATGTGTTCTAAAGAATAGCAATGAAGGAAAAGTAATTTAACTATCTTACCTTGGTGATAATAAAAATATGAACTTAATATTGAAAAAAAATTCCATGAATATACATAAGCAAAACAGGACAAACATAATCTTTACCACTCCAAAGAGCATTTTAAAAGTGAGATTTGTCATCCAAGTTAAATAAATAGCATAAAAGTATTTAATAATTCATCATTCATATTAATGCCACATAATTATCAAAGGCCATCAGTGATATCCATTATCCTTAGTGAATGTGTCAAAAATGAACTCTTGGCCCCTAAATTGTGCCTGAACAAGACAGATAAAGGTTATTTTCTTCATCTGAAATTGTCACTGTAAAGGTTAAGGGGGACAGATTCTGCAAACCTTTGATAGCAACTTGCTTGTCAAGGAGCAGAATTTCTCATGAGACACTACTCTGATGGCCTTAAATCAGGAATTGAAATCTTTTCAAATATAATTGGTGTGTATTGAAAAATCTGACACCAATACAAATGAACTTGAGTCATTTTGATTACTTTTCTTGAAAGAGCTGTTGGATAATTAAATATTTAATTTTTGCAAAAAGCTCATTTTGAGCAATAATTCTTCAGTGGAACAAACTAAGTGCGTCTGGAAGATGCAGTAATTTTTAAATGTCCTATCACTCAGATTAAGAAATAGAAACTCCAAAGCGCCCCTTCTAACAATTAAGCATTTATCCTAAAAGATATTGAAATCTTACGTTTCACACTGGATTTTTTTTCTTTAGTAGTATGATATGAACATAGGAATGTAAAATATAACAAAAATTTTATGTTTTGTTAAAATATTATAAATTAAAACTACAGCAGAGTTCTGGAATCAGTGCCTAAGCATTTTACATGATAAGAGACATAACATCCAGCTGTGTTTAATTGATAAACACAATGTTAAAAGATATTATAAATTAAATGTGTATTCGGTTAATATTCTACTTGGTGGTAAGGTACCCATTTTTTAAGGAATTGTCAAATGTTTAATTGTTTTTGAGATTTCTTTTAAAATTTTTTTAATGTTTTTTTCTTTATTTATTTTTGAGACAAAGAGAGACAGAACAGGAGCAGGGGAGGGGCAGAGAGAGAGGGAGACACAGAATCCGAAGCAGGCTCCAGGCTCTGAGCTGTCAGCACAGGGGCTCGAACTCACGGACTGTGAGATCATGACCTGAGCTGAAGTCAGCTGATTAACCGACTGAGCCACCCAGGCACCCCTAGAGATTTATTTTATATAACATAAAATTAACCATTTTAAAGTGAGCAATTCAATGCCCTTTAGTGCATTTGCAGCATTACACAACCACTGTTATCTAGTTCCAAAACAGTTTCAACACCCCAAAAGGAAACCTATACCCATTAAGAACATAATCTCCATTCCTACTACCACTCCCTCCAACCCCTGGCAACCACTAATCTGTATTCTGTTTCTGTGGATTTACCTATACTGAATATTTCATATAATTGGAATCATATGTGAGCTTTGTATTTGGCTTCCTTCACTAGCATAATGCACTAGAGGTTTATCTACATCATAGCATGTATCAGTACCTCATTTCTTTTTATGAAGAACAATATTCATGGCACATATGTATCACAATTTGTTTATGCATTCATCTGATGATGGCCAGTCAGACTGTTTCCATTTTGGGGCTGTTATGACTAATGCTGTTATGAGTGTGGGTGTATATGTATTTGTTTGAGTGCTCATTTTCAATTCTTTTGGATACACACCCAGGAGTCGAATTGCTGGGCCATATGATAATTCTAAGTTTAACTACTTGCAGAACAGCTGAATTGTTTTCTACAGAGACTGAAGTATATTACATTCCCGACAACACTGTGCAAGAGTTCCATTTCTCTACATCCTTGCTAACACTTGCTATTTTTCATTAAAAAAAATTATATCTATCCTTGTGGTTGTGAAGTGTCATGTCCTATGATTTTGATTTGCATTCCCCAAGTGACTAAGGATATTGAGAATATATCCATATCTTCTTTGGCAAGGTGTGCCAATTTCTTTTTCTTTTTCTTTTCTTGATTTTTTTTTAACATTTATTTATTATTGAGAGACAGAGAGAGACAGAGCATGAGCAGGGGAGGGGCAGAGAGACGAGGAGACACAGAATCCGAAGCAGGCTCCAGGCTCTGAGCGGTCAGCACAAAGCCCGATACAGGGCTCAAACCCATGAACCATGAGATCATGACCTGAGCCGAAGTCAGATGTTTAACCGACTGAGCCTCCCAGGCGCCCCAAAAGTGAGCCGATTTCTAATTCTTACAAAATTTTTCAAGATAGTCTGCTCTTGCCTTTGTATCAATCAGTAATTTTAATTCTCTAATAGGCCTTCACTTATAACACCTTATGCCATTTAAAAAAATAATATAAGATAAACAAATTGTCTTCATTTCATCTTATCAAAGATTCATACAGAATCCCTTCCTCTTTCTGGGAAATTTTAATGTTTACCATGTACTCTCTAGCATTAGTACAGTTGAGATATTTATGTAATTCTGTAGCCAACATGTTAATGGTTTCCTACAATGTTATATTATTTTACTCAAGTAGTAAAATTGTGTATCAAGTGCCATATTAATTTTCAACACTCTCAGGAAAATCCTTTGGGGTTAAACTAAAGTCTGTCGGTAGTGAAAAAATAAATGGGGGAGGATATAATTTAGCAGTTACTCTAATTTACTAAAGTTGTGAAATTCATTTATTAAGTGGACATCTTTCAGATTTACTAAAATAACATAAAACCTAATAATCTGAACTATGCTTAGGCATTACCATATATACAGTTATAAAAATGCCTTATCAAAAAGACGAGATGTTATCTGTTGCCAATTCAGAGAACTGGAAAGAATTTTGCTATTTCTTTGATGACAGGAAAAAAATTAAAAGAATCTTTAGGTATTAACTGAACAAAATTACATACACACATGTGATATGTGTTGCAGATATTAAAATAACATGATTGAGGGTTAGGGTACAATAATCTGCATATTTCCTTAAAAGAGGTGTCACTAACTTTGGCTTAAAATACACAGGGTTTTGTCCCACCAGCCATATTCACTGTTATAGTAAAAAAGCCTGAACTACCATGTTTTTCTCATATAAAGTCTTCCTAGATGCCATCATTATTTGAGTGTGCAACTCTTGCCTAATACTTGAGTCTTCAAATCCTATTCCATTCTTCTTCTATTGAATAACAGAAGTGTCATCTGAGAATTGGCCTCAGCTCAAGGCATGGGACTGCTTCTTCTAATTGTAGTCCATTTGTATTGCTGGCAATTGGTTTCGGAACAACACACAACCCAGCTTTATCTAATTTCATGGTAGAAGAAGCATGCTACAATGCTTTCAGAAACTGAGAAGAACTGTGAGAGATCTGAGATTTTATTCTACTTAAAAATAAAAAGTTTTCCTGCCACAGGTTTTTCAGATGGTGCCAGAAGACATGAGACCATTAGCTCAGAGACAAACGAATGGATTACTCATGACACAGCAGACAGCATAAGCTTCATATTCCTATCTGTTCCTCTTGCCCCCTAAATCCCACAGGCGAGAGGTGGAGGTAGGCTCAGCTGAATGCTGCACACACAGCCGGTCTGTGTCACAGCTGAGAAATGCTGATTTTAGGAAATCCCTAATCTCATGAAAGAAACCACTAGCAATCTTGAACTATCTTTGCCCTGGTGGAAAATATTATCTTTGTTACCCTGGTCAGAAGACAAACCACCTTCGCTCAGAGAGAAAGGCACAGTCTCTGTTCTCCAAGAACATACAAACAACACTGAAAAACAATTTTTAACAACAAAATAACTTAACTATATTTTAAAAGAAAATATGCCAAAACATGAGAGATTCACTAAGAATTGTCTTTCAACTGGTATTTGCTTATGCCCATTAAGTGAGAGGAATGGCCAGTCTCACACTGCCATGGGATTTAACCTAGGGCTCAAGCCACCCTAATGGTCTCAGAAATCATCTTGTGGCAATGAGGGAAACAATGCAGCCAATGCTGTTGACCACAGAAGATGGAAATGATCGGAGTCCATGCTTACATTGTTGAAACAGTAATCCACCAATCCTGAAGCCCACCTGTCATTTGGACTCTTGCTCTGTGAATAATAGACTACATATTATTTAACCTGTTTGAGTTAGTCATTCCAAAGAGCAGCTCACTGATAGGTTCTGACAGCTAAATTTACTCTGTTTCCTCTCAGCATCTTTCCCTAGGGTTATTTCTATTCCCGCAAATGATACCTTAGGAGTGGTTGTGGAAAACACAGGGATACCATGGGACTCTAATATAACTCATTACTGCTATCTTGTTGGGTTGGGGGAAGGTGGGCAAATAGAAAAGCATGCTTGGGACTGTACAAAGCTGGCCCAATTTTGTTTGACAAATATTTATTGATTGAACAAAAGGGATATTTAGAATATCCTGATACAGGCATTTTGGTTTTCACAAAACAAACTAAAACAAATGTGTATAAATGGATATTAGATCTTAAAGGACTAGGTTTTACAGCAAATCATATTGCCATCTATCAATGAGAATCAATAAAAGGACAAGTCTTTTATTTTTTTTTAATTTTTATTTATTTACTTTGAGAGAGAGAGAGAGAGAGAGAAGAGGAAGGGGCAAAGAGAGAGGGAGAGACAGAATCCTAAGCAGGCTCTGCACTGTCAGTACCAAGCCCGAAGTGGGGCTTGAATGTGGGGCTCAATGCAGGGCTCCATCTCATGAACCATGAGATCATGACCTGAGCTGAAATCAAGCATCTGATGCTTTACCTACGAAGCCACACAGCTGCCCCCAAGGGACCAGTCATTTAGTGTGAATACTTAGGAAACTATATATCCACTTCCCAAAGTGAGGATATTTTCTTTGAATTACAAATAGTCCTGATTAATCTACTTATAAAAATTCATAGAGGGGTGCCTGGGTGGCTCAGTCAGTTGAGCGACTGACTCTTGGTTTCGGCTCAGGACATGATCTTGAGGGTTGTGGGTTCGAGCCCCACATTGGACTCCACATTAACCTGCAAAGCCTGCTTAGGATTCTCTCTCTCTTTCTCCCTCTCTCTCTGCCCCTCCCCCATTCATGCACATGTGCTCTCTCTCTCAAAATAAATAAATAAACTTAAAAAAAGAGAAATTCATAGAAGAATAAGAAGAGGCCTAATGATATGATTAGGCCTAGTAATATGATACACTGCTGATGAATATATTTTTGTGAAAATACGAAGTACAAATTTATACTTTCACAACACAGTCTTTGATATTTAAAATAAAAGCATTTTTCAAAAATATATTTATACAGACCCACAGATAGCATATATTAGGGAACTTGCTCTGTCTTAATTTTCTGAGAAATTGGTTGATCTAGTCTACTGAATAGATATTCTCTTAGGAAATGGAGCATTATGTCTATACAACCAATCCTGTTTATCACCCTGGAATTTTGCAGCTGGGAACTATTTAAATTTTTTTTTTTAACGTTTTATTTATTTTTGAGGCAGAGAGAGACAGAGCATGAACGGGGGAGGGGCAGAGAGAGAGGGAGACACAGAATCGGAAGCAGGCTCCAGGCTCTGAGCTGTCAGCACAGAGCCCTACGCCGGGCTCGAACTCACGGACCGCGAGATCGTGACCTGAGCTGAAGTCGGACGCTTAACCGACTGAGCCACCCAGGCGCCCCTCAGCTGGGAACTATTTAAATGATATATTTTGTTAATATTTATTAGTCCTCTGTGGATGAATTAAAATGGAGTCTTTGGACTTATATATCTGAGGAAGATTACATTCTGTCTGAACCTAAACACATTACTGCACGAAGCAGCTCACATCTCTCTTTACCAGACTGTTTTATAAGACATGGTATGTAAAGCCTTCCCAGCCTTCAAGTACTTCTGAGTCTATGTGATGCAGTGGTTCCCTGGATACATTCAAAGAAAACAGAACTCAACGAGCAAGCATTTACTTAATGCTTATGATGCATTTGTCAGGCAGTATTCCAATACCTATTATCTTTGATCCTTATAACAATTTTGTAAATCCTGCTTTTTGCATTATAGATGAGGAAACCTAGGTGCAGAGTCAAATGCCAGAAAGCTCATAAATCACAGTGCCAGGTTAAGCCTTTAGATACAAGGCTCATTTACTTTCCTTTACACCAACTAATACCTTAAAAGAAATCTGATTTTTTTAAAATGACCATTAAGTTCCTTTTAGTACTAATGTCGTAATTTGTATCATTTAATGACATAGTCACAATGATTTCAAAGGGCAACCTTGAAGGTCTCTACAAAAGTGATTTGATGGAATAGAAACATTTCTACATGACTCTTATGCAGCCTATTTAGTAGTATCTACACACACACACACACACACACACACACACACACGTACGTACATATATATGTTTACTATCAGTTTGAGGATTAAGTGAATATAAAAATATTTGTGTCTAGTTGAGAATATAAAATCATATCTATTTGTACTCTTTCTGTACTCAGTGTAGCTAGTAGACAAAGTAAGTGAATAGTAATCAAATGTGTCATTCAACTAAGGAAGACAGTAAATATTCTCACCCTGTTCAAAATAATGTGCTGCCTGTGGGCAAGTAGAGATACAGAAATATCTGTCCTTTTGGAGGCTAAAATATTTATGTAAAATATCTAGACAAATTCTTATAATGCTCCTCCGAGAGGGGCTATTTATTTAATGCCTATAATGCATTTATCAGGCACCACTCAACTAACTATATCTTTAATCCTCAAAATGATTTTGCAGGCTAAATCCTGCCTTTCTCAATATGAATGAGGAAACTGAGGCTCAGAGACAGGTGCCCCAAAGCTAATAAGTCAGTTCCAGGTTTAATATTTACATCATTTCATCTGTCTAAAGGTAGTGTCTCTATATTAGCCAAAGAAAAAAATTTAAATGTTCCAATATGATTTTCTTTCATTCACCATTACTCAAATATTTTACACATATTATTACACACTTCAGCTGAATTTTCATTAAATATTCATTTCAACGTAGTATGTCTGCCTAAGAAGTGGCAAAGAGATATAAAGTTGTTCCCTGCCACACAAAAGCGAATTTCTCAATCCATGTGTGCAGCTTGACTCTCAGTCTTTATTAACCCTCTTTGTTACCTCCTTTCCTCCTTTTGACTTAGGGATTATTCCCAAATAATAAAGGTGGGAAGACAGAAATTGAATTCCATCTTGGGGAGTCTAGACCATGCATGGATCCAGAAGTTGCTAAATGACAGCACATGAGATGTCATCCAGGACTTCCAGAGTGAGGGCAGAAGTGGCAGTATCACTCCAAAGACTCACCAGGAAGGTGTTAAGAAAAAAATACATAAGAAAATTCAAGATCAGTCAGCTGTATAGAAAGGGGAAGCAGGCAAAAACAGTAAAAAAGAAACAAACAAGAGATCTAACTTGACTTCTTAATAACATAAAAATGACTGCATTTTTATACCCGCTCCTCTTTTATAGTACTTGAATTCTTTACTTATTTTTCAAATAATCCATCTGCCAAGTTGACCAACTATGAATATTATTGTCATTTTTAATTATCCAATAAGTATTCTGAATACACACTTGTTTATCCTTTCTAAGTTTGTTGCATGAGATATTAATTCATTTAAGAGTTTTATAGCTGCCATTTTTAAAGCAAAAGTCAATCGATCATTTATTCATATTGATTTCTATATCATCTGTAATTATTCAGCTATATTGAGTTTTATCTCACCCATAATTTTTTATGGGTGTATGCATAAGAGAAACAGAGAAGAAGAAACGAAGTGAGACAAGAAAAAGAGTACATAAAGTAAAAAAAGACATTATATTACAAGATTGTGGTTAGAACACAGAACACTGGAAGACAGGAAGTGCACTCAAGTGGTGGAAAACAAAGAAATACTCATTTACAATCTGTAAATACTGAAATCATACTTTGAAAATGTTTTAAATTGCTTACAAATCTTCAATGAATTTTTATTCATTAAACACAGAGCCAAAAATCCTTACCATTATGGGAATGTCCCCCACAACTGGACACAAATTTTTCCCTAAAATCACCCTACGATACAGCCAAAATGGTTGTTTATAACCTAAACATAACATTCACTTTTTTAAGATTTTGTGTCATCACTCCTCCTGCTCCCTCTGCCTCTCCTTCCCTTATTTCCACCTAGTGACACATCCCTTGTGTTCTCACTCAAATGCTTACCCCTCAATTACAGCATCCGGTCTGTCTAACTCTGACCCTTTTTCTATTACTTTGCATACTGATGCTAGTATGTGGGGAGGTGCATCTTTCCACATCGCTTGTTCCATATCTGTATGTGTATCTTTCTCCAGATGTGTTGCCTAGAGGGCGGGGACTCCCCTGCCTCAGGCTGAGCCTCCTCAGCACAGGCAATACCAGATCCATAATGGTTTCGGAAACTGAGTGGCTTATGATTATGAGATATATGTAAGTCCTTCAAATAAAATATAAAATAGTAATGTCCTGAATAAGGTTATTTCTTTCATTCTTTTATTAAATTGGAAGAAGCCACCCCTCCACTAAAGTCATTCCTCCATTTTCTATAGATGTCAGTCTGTGTTGTCATATCAACTACTTTTAGGAAGTGAAGGGAGAACAAAGCAGAGTGTGTCCAGTGGAGCCAGAATCATGTAGAGCATATAAAGGATTTTCACAACCTTTTTTTTTTAACTTTATTTATTTATTTTGAGAGAGAGAGAATGGAAGGGGGAGTGGCAGAGATCGAGACAGAGACAATTCTAAGCAGGCTCCACATTGTCAGTGCAAAGCCCAGCGTGGGACTCAAACTCAAACAGTGAGATCATGACCTGAGCTGAAATCAGGAGTTGAATGCTTAACCGACTGAGCCACCCAGGCACTCCAAGGAGTTTCACAACTTCTAAAAAAAAACCCCAAAAAATAAATCTGTATTTCACCAAGGCTGGCCCATTTCAGTACATGAGACCACTATTCACAAATTGCTCAAGCAAGAAAATTGGGAGTAAACACTTTTTCCTCTTTCTTCCTTGCCCACAGTTTCTTCGCCAAACCTTTTCATTAATGTCTAGTTATTCTAATTCCAAATATGTTTCAAATCTATTCACTTTCTCCATCTCCACTGCTGCAGTCAGAGCTCAAGCTACCATGATCTCTCAGTGGATTACTAAGGAGCCTCATTACTGTCTCTCACTTGTCACCACTACAAACTTCCACGCTATTTTTCATGCATCAGGTAGAGTGATGTTTCTAAAGAAAACAACAAAAAAAGATCATGTTGCTTCCCTGCTAAAAGTCCTTCAATAACGTGCACTTGAAATAAAATCTAAAGCAAGGCCTCGCCCGTCTTTCCTCCCACCTGACTCTGTACCTTGTTTACTGTGCTCTGGGCACATAGGCTGTGTGCAGTCACTAGGGTGGACCAAGCTTCTCCTTTTCTATTTCTCCTCTTGTCTCAGATACTCTTTAATGTCTTTTCCTCATCACCCCTAAAAAAAGATAGTCTACACAAGGACTACATCCAACATTTGTTCCTTTCAGTTGAAGAAGTAAAGTGTTTACATTCAAATAATCACCCAATTCACTGTTTAGAAATGATACCTCCATTTCCAATTCGCCAACAAATACCGTGAATACCTCTCTTGTTCTTCTTTATCCTTCCAGGATGTTACGATTCCTATTAATTCATCATATAGAGTTTCACAGCTGCTATTGTTAAACTCAGATCTCTCTCAAACGTTTGGGCAGGGAGGCTGGCCCATGCACAGGGTTGCTCAGCTAAATGAGCATGGTTTGTTGAAATCCACTACATGCCCAGCTCAACATGTTGCTCCTCTGGTATAGACTGCGTTCTCCCAGGGGAAGAGGCACCTCAGGAAAAGGTACAGGAAGGGTCTGGATGAACCAGCAGCAGAGATCTCCTCCCTCATGGCGCCGCTGTGAGGATCTACTTCCTATGACCGGACCCATGCCATCCTTTAGAACTCATTTTAAAAGTCAGCTCTTCAGTGAGTTCTGGGGAGGACTCTGAAAATAATAACCATGACATGTGCTGTCACCGGTCGCCCACCTTAGCTGCTACTGGTTTGGCAACACTTACAATTTGGGAACTCTCTTAGGATTTACTAAAAATTTAATAACTTCTATCTCAAGAATAGTATCTTCAGAAAGTAGCAAAAATGACAAGAAACTGGTTTAAAATTTCCTCCATCTCCACTCTCACTCACCCTGCCCTATCATAAAAGAAGCTGCTAGGATCCAAGCAAAGGATAAACAAAAACTTTCTTCTTCTGAAACAGAATTTGACCTCCAGTTAACTTTTCAGCTCTTTTCCCCTGGAAACCAGATAAAAATTGAAATGTCAAATATGTTAATGGACAACATTGCTTCTTGATTTTATTTTTTTGAAAGACCAGCACCAAGAGTGAACGCTAAGGTAAACTGTAAATTCTGGGTGATTATGATGTGCCGATATCAGTTCCTCAGTTGTAAGAAATGTAACGCTCTGGCGGAGGATATTGATAAATGAGAGAGGGACCGTGAGGGAATGGGGTATAAAAAAATCTCTCTTTCTTCCTCTAAATTTTGCTATGAACCTAAGTCGCCTCTAAAAAATTAAAAATTAAAAATATGGTTTAAAGATCCAGGTTGGTAAGCTGCATTTGAATTCAGAAAGAACTACAAATAAATAGTCGGATTGCTGGGTTTGCCTGAGCGTGGGGAGTCTGCTAGTTCGTCACATCCTTTGTTGGGATGCTGGGAAGCAGATATATTTGTTTGCCACTGCTGCCATAACAAAGTCCCACACCTTGACTTAGACAACAATATCTTTTCTCACAGTTGTTGAGGCTGGAGGTTGGAGTTCAAGGTGTTGGCAGGGTTGTCTTTTCTGAGGCCTCTCTGGGTGGTAAATGGCCATCTGACCCTCCTCTCTATCTTTACGTGGGCTTCCCTCTGTGCATTGTCTGTGTCCTAAGTTCCTCTTCTTATGAGGATACCAATCGATCCCTATGACTTCATTTTACCTCACCTCTTTAAAGGCCCTATCTTCAAACACAGTGACATTCTGAGGTACTGGGGGGTGGGACTTCAACGTAAGAATTTTGAGGGCACACAGCTCAGCCCATAGCACTAGACTTGTGGGAACATTGGCTCCTTTGAGACACCACCTTCTAAACGAGGGTATCTAACACCACCCAATGTGGGTGCCACCCTGAAGCCATGCTGCATGGATGACTGCCAAGATCCGCTCAGAAGCTTCGGTTCTTGGGCTCCACGAGGAGTTGTCTGGTACCTGGCAGGGATTGCTTGTGATATATTTTCCATTGGGATTATTACATTCATTAAGTCATTAAGAGAAATTAAATAACCTATATTCATACGCTCGCTTTCCTGAAAATATTTTCCCTACCAATTTATGTCATGTAGAATTGTATTTCTCTTTTATGATGATACTACATAATTCTTGCAACAATCACTAAAATATTACAATACACTAAACATAATTTTATATAACCAATATCTTGCCATAGGATATTAAAACTGAATGAAAAAACATCATTAATTTGAATATTCGGCCATAAACTACACTTTGGAAATTTAAGGTTACACTTCTTCAGTTGTACTTCTAAAAAATCTGAAGTGGGGCACCTGGGTGGCTCAATCGGTTAAGCATCCGACTTGAACTCAGGTCATGATCTCACAGTCTGTGACTTCGAGTCCAGCGTCAGGTTGTGTGCCAACAGCTCAGAGCCTGAAGCCTGCTTCAGATTCTGTGTCTCCCTCTCTCCTTGCCCCTCCCCTGCTCGCACTCTCTCTCTCTCTCAAAAATAAAATAAAAACACAAAAACAATTTAAAAAAATCTAAAGTTCTGAAACTAATTATAATCTTTTTTGCAACAGCATGTTTTGGTCAAGGGCTTCTGGTGTTATGGTGTTTCATTTAAATAATTTATCTTTGCCACCTGAACATCAAATTAATTGTTCTGTGTTGCTAAATGATCAGAGACAGACTTATTATCTACTGTGTTGGTAATAGTACTAATGTGTAAAGGCACTAAAATTTGCTGGTTTTATATCTTAACTTGGTGATAAGAAAAAGGTAAAAAATCTAGAGAATAAGAGAATGGAAAACCTATTTAAGAATCACCATACATATAAAATACAGTGTAACTGATAGCCAGTGATGCCTCATTTTCAGTGCAGTTATGTTAGGAAGCTAGAGTCACGTGAGGCATGAATGCAGGGGTAGGCGGAGCAGGCTTAGGCAGAAGAAAGTGGTAGGAGAGCTGCAGATGATGGGGACGGAACTGCCTGGGCTCAAATTCCTGCTTTCTTATTCACATTAATGTGACTTTGGTTAAGGTACTTACCAAATCGAAGTCTCAGTTTCCCTTTCTGTCAAACAAAGGCAATAGCTATAAAGAGCTGTGACAAGCAAATAATGTAATGGTTGCAAAATGCTTTCTCAGACTCAGTCAATAATAGCTATTGTTATTACCATTACTTCTGAAACTAAGCTTCTTTGCGTGATGATCATTATCAAAGA
This sequence comes from Panthera onca, assembly GCF_046562875.1. Classification (NCBI taxonomy): domain Eukaryota; kingdom Metazoa; phylum Chordata; class Mammalia; order Carnivora; family Felidae; genus Panthera; species Panthera onca. Next base: position 148,741,634 of record NC_138342.1, on the reverse strand, counting down.
GTGTTGTAGCACAACATTGCCTACCCTATTAAAAAGGGTGACTCTTGGACCCAATTCCACTGTGTGTGTTTTGGTGAGGATTGCTCTACACCAACAAAAAGCAATTCTCCAGACACCAGCCACATGTCTTACAGGTCAACTCAATTCTTGTACTATCAACACGGAGATAGCATCAGATTCCACAGCTTAAGGATTCAATCCTCCAAGACTCCCTTTCTGTGACTTCAGACACCAATCACAAGTGTAAATTGTTACCCGTGCATCTGCCTGATCAGCTACAGATTGGAGGTTCCCATGATGCCCTCCTTGGACTTCATACACCAGCTGTAAATCCATGTTGTCACTTATACTTCATACCAGCTGCCTATAAATTGGAGGTTCCCATGATCCCCTCCTTGGGTTCAAGTAATTTGCTGGAGAGGCTTACAGAACTCAGAAAAAATTTACTTACTAGATCCCTTGTAGGTGATAAAAGGAAATAACTCAGGAACAGCCAGATGAAAGAGATACATAGGACAATGTCTGGAAGTGAAGCAGAACTTCCATGCCCTCTCCAGGCACGCCACTCTCCCCAAATCTCCATGTGTTCTCCAAACCAGAAGCTCTGATAATCCTGTCCTTTTAGGATTTTATGGACGATTCATTATATAGGCATGACTGATCAAATCATTGGCCACTGGTGATTGATTCAACCTCCAGTCTCTCTAGCTCCCTGGGATTAAAAATTCCAACTTTCTAATCACTGTCGGTTCCCCTGACAAACCGCCTCATCCTTAGGTGCTTTCCAAAAGTTACCTTGTTAACAGAAACTCAGTTGTTGTAGAGAGGGGCTTGTTGTGAATTTAAAAAAGGCACCCATTTCACATTTATGGCTCTGAAGTGTCTTCAGAAACTGGAGACAAAAGACCAAATATTATAACAGAAGATGCTCCCAATTGCTCTTATCTCAGGAAATTCCAAGAGTGTGGGGAGCTGTGAGCCAGGAACCATGGAAGAAGATCAGATACATACAATACGTAAGTATTATATGTACTTATATTTCTTATAAATTGCAATATCACATCTATGTTTTGGTATCTCATAAATTTCTCCTGCATGAAGCGATTGTACTAATTCTAATTTTGAGCCACATCACAATAAATAACACTATAGTTAGATTTTGGTGATGTGATTTTCATATAAGTTTCACATGCAATAACAAAAAAACAATTTCTGTCTAATTTCTGCTTAGTCATCTGTCTATACTGAAATCTTACCAAGGGATTTAAGAAGGAAATCCTAAAAATCTGTTCTTTCAAAAAAAGCATTAAAAAAACAGGAGTTAAAATTATTGTGATGTATTAAAGACAGTGTCACACTATATCACTATATCTACTGCTATGTAGTTAAGCATCTCACCCAAACCATCTAGCTCCTATCACTATGGAATTCTAGACATGAAAGGGACCTTAGAAGTTGCCTAAAAAAAAAAACCTTTCAGCTATGTCAGGACTCTCTTTAAGCAGCCCCAACAGGTGAAGCCTCTAGATGAATTTCTCCAATAACAACCCACGTATTTCCTCTGGCTAAATTTTGGTTGGGGTTTTCTGACTGAGAGAATGTTCTCTTACGATCCATCCCAGTTACTTGTATCCTTTGACTCCAACCTCATTTGTCACTTCTTTAATTCTATAGGACAAGTCAATCACTTTTCACTGACAGCCCTTCCAAGTCCTTATGCTCAAGCTGGGGCTAGGAAAAAAGCAAAATTCCTGGTTTTTAACAAAAGAAAATTTTCACTAATGTCTAAAGTTTAGATCAGAAGTTCCATATGCCCAACGGTTATCCTCAAAGAATATTTCAAAAGAAGTTTGACCTCATAGTGTTTTGGAATATGATATATTACCAGTTGCTTAGATAAATACAAATATATAGTTTTGCATACTTTTAGTTACACTAAAGATAAAGAGAAAATAATTGTAAAGCTTAATTACATTTCCTATTGTTGTATCTGATATCCCTTTTATGTTTTTCCCTGTAAGTGACAGGGCTTTCATGGTCCATGTGAAAGATAAGAGTCCTGTTCATCTTCTTCATCATCACCATTACCACCATGAGCAGCATCACATGACCATCACCATCATTAACATCACCTGTAAACGGACTCAGACCCAAAGGTCCTACATCAATCAATATATGGAGGGAACAGCTACATAGTTTAAAGGAACTTTAGCAAGATTATTTTGGTATTGGAAACTTTTGGGCTTTTTATATATATATTAAATGGTACCTAGACTCTTTCATAGATTTCACCAAATTAAAAATAAGGCACAGTGGCTCTAAATTAATTAGGATTAGTTTGTCTATTTGGCAGATATTCTCCAGACAACTGTTAATAGAGTTCTCATCAAATGGAAAAATACGTTTCAGAAAGCAAAATGAGGTATTTACTGGAAGAGCCCCAATGAAACGCAGAATCATTAGGTTTGGCCTCAATGTTTCTTGTTTATTTCACATAACATATCATGACAACAATTTGAAAACTCACTTAAAAAAAAAGCAAAGTAGGGGCGCCTGTGTGGCTCAGTCAGTTAAGCGTCTGACTTCGGCTCAGGTCATGATCTCACGGTCCGTGAGTTCGAGCCCCGCATCGGGCTCTGTGCTGACAGCTCAGAGTCTGGAGCCTGTTTCAGATTCTGTGTCTCCCTCTCTCTCTGACCCTCCCCTGTTCATGCTCTGTCTCTGTCTCAAAAATAAATAAATGTTAAAAAAAAAATTAAAAAAAAAAAAAGCAAAGTAATCTTTGCTTCATTTAAAGGCCACATACACTTATTAACAGATTGTTATTTCCACATTTGGTGATGGTTTTATCGCCAAATTAAATCCTTTATATTTTACATGTACTTTATCCTGTATTTTACAATGATTTATCAAAATTATCCTATCCCTTTGCTATATGCAGGTAAGTATCAACTTTTAAGATTTTGATTTAGCCTGATTGGCTCAGTTGGGTAAGCTTCCAACTCTTGGTTTTGGCTCAGGTCATCATCTCATGGTACATGAGTTCAAGCCCCACATTGGGCTCTGCACTGACAGTGTGGGACCTGCTTGGGATTCTCTCTCTCCCCTCTCTCTCTGTCTCTACCCTGCTTGTGTGCTCTCTCTCAAAATAAATAAAATTTAAAAAAAATTTAAAAAGGATTTTAGCAAAGCTTTTTTTTTTAACTGGGTTGTGTTATGCATGTCCCATTATTCTTATCAATAGTTATACTTCTAAAAGCGTGGATTGTTGTTGGACACTCATTCAAAAGTCTTATGGTCTTGATTTAGCCTTACTTATGACACTGAAACTAATGAGCTTCTGTCTCTAAAAGTAGTAGGTCTTAATCAACCCTATCCACAGAATCACCCATGATTTTTTCTCTTAATATCACTGCATTGCTCTCCACATTCTGATTTCATACAGCTTGAGTGTGGCAGGCACTCACTGTTTTTAAAAATTTCTCAGGTAATTAAAAAAAAAGAAAGGAAAAAAAACATTTTCTCAGGTAATATACATTCAGAAGACATACAGACAGGATTGAGAAAGAATATGATCCTTTAAAGTTAATTTCAGAGACAAGAAAACTGAAACACTATAAGATGAAATATCTTCCCTATGACACAAACTAGTTATTGGTAGAGCCATCTCTAGAACCTGTGAGTACTGGTTTCTATGCTCTTTTCACAATGGTGTTCCACTTCCTGAAATTTTCATGAAATAAACATGGAAACCAAGATCATATAGCCATATATCTAATTAACCAAAGAACAAGCATAAATATGATAAATTGAGGTAGTCTTATTTGTTAGAATATAAAAATGTAATATTTGATGCAGATAGTATACAAATCCAGATTGAAATAACTCACCATCTAGGAAATGGAGAGAAATAAACAAAAAAACAATTGGTTTCTAAAACCTCACAGATTGTGGAAGATCAAGGTCAACAGTTGCTTTGTTGTAAAATGAGAATCTGATTATATCAAGATAGATACACATCCTTGGTTCAGATCAAAATATTTGGCCTATCCTCTTTGTTCTTTGTCATGCTTTTAGTTCTCAGGTTTCAACTGCTACATTTATTTGATAGAATAATGTTTTTAATAATGTAATACTTAATTTGTAAGCAATTTTCTTTTTTTTTTTTCACAGCTTCTACTCTCATGAATAAGCCAGTGATGTACAAAATATATGTTTACATAGAAAGTGTGTTTTGGACCTTCTATGATGACATGAGACTATTTATTTAATTTTGTATATTAATTCCTAATTGATTTATTAATTTTTAATAGAATTTTTTTTTTCCTGCAGTGGAGCTTTATTACATATTTTTCTTTATTTCTCTTTTTCTGAAGCTTTACATTGTACTTGGGTCCAGTGATCTAGCTGTGGTTCTGGTAGTTTCTTTCTATAATCCAACACATAAATTTTTCTTATGAAGCAGCATAAGAAAATTAGTGTAACATATCTGTATTGACATTACTTAACGTAATAAGTATTTCCTGAAGACATCCAGAAAAATGTGTGCTGTTAGAAGCATGATGTTTCAATCTCTGTTTATTCTTTTATTTCCATGGATATTGAAATTTCTCCTTTTAGATATGAATATCAAAAGTAATACCCTTGGCATATATTCATATATCCATACAACAGAATTCTAAGTTCAATTCATAATACACATCATAAAATAGTGAAACAAAGCGGCAATACTTAAATTATGTTTGCAAAGGAATTATATTTACATTTTTAACTTGTCACATGGGTCATTCTCTCAGTCTCTAAATACAAAGTGAATGTCTTCCAACTCTAAAGACATTAGGACGCCTTTGAGAATAGCTGTGATGTAGTAGGAAAACAATAGGACTTAGAATGAAAACAACAACAACAACAACAACAACAACAACAACAAAAACCTTTGTTCCTGTTTCTATGCTACTTCCTGTGAACTATATGGCATTAGACAACTTTCTACCTCTTTAAGCTTCATTTTCACTTACATAAGTTGTATGAGCTATTCCTTGGCCATATGTCCATCATTTCATAATTGGTTGCTGGGGGATTAATCGAGAAAAAGTGTGCGTGTGTGTGTGTATGTGTGTGCATGTGTGTATGTGTATAAGTAAGAACATAAACTATTGTGCCTTTAAAAATTAGGATGTTTGGAATTATATTCGTAAAAACTTTGAAAAATAGTCCTGATTTTCCTCAACCTTAATTTTGCTTGGAAGCAAGACTTACAGATTACATTGGTGAGTCAGGTGAGCATGTGAATATTAATGAGCTCTCTACATGAAGTATAACACATACCACATTCTTGCTGAACCACATATCTGTACTACAGCATACATATTTTCATCTTGTCTTGGCAGATGTCTTTTGGAAGAGTCTAACTAATAATAGTAGCTAATATTTGCATAACACTTTGCAGTTTACAGAACACTTACATAGTAATTTTAAAAAGAATGAAAACTCAATCACTTGGAAATCTATAAATATTCTCAGCAATTTCTCCAAGTACTTGAACACAGTTTAACTTGGGGGCCATGTAACTGAAAATAGAAATATTTAATTTATTTATATCACAGATTACTGAGACTCAAATAAAGAAAGAATTCTTTATTACTGTAATAATAATTGTAAGGTAATGCTCCACATTTATAGTAAGTTCTACCTTTGAATCATATAATTTAAAAAACAACATATAAATTAAAAAAACAATGTGGGGCGCCTGAGTGGCTCAGTCGGTTGAGTGTCTGACTTTGGCTCAGGTCATGATCTCACAGTTCGTGAGTGCAAGCCCTGCGTCGGGCTCTGTGCTGACAGCTCAGAGCCTGGAGCCTGCTTCAGATTCTGTGTCTCCCTCTCTCTCTGCTCCTCCCCTGCTCACACTCTGTCTCTCTCTCAAAAATAAATAAAGATTAAAAAAAATTTAAAAAAAAATAACAACTAATGAAATACATTAAAAAGCTTTATGTGAAAACCATAGTTTTCAACTTGAGAAGTCTTAAATTTACTGTCTGGATTATTAACACTTTATAAAACCCATAAATATGTTATGATGATGATAATTAGAATTCATTTATATTTTTATTTTAATTATCATTCATTTAGTATTTGAAGTGAGAGTCTTACAAATATTTTGATTAAATTATATGAAGAGGTAACTTTAGAAAAATTAAATGGGTTGATTACCCAATTTACTTCGTTTTTACCATTCAATATGTCTCAAAGCTCTGGGTAGCCTGTTTGTTGTTGTTGTTGTTGTTGTTGTTGTTGTTGTTTGAGACAGAAATTCAAAAGTAATGAACAAGAGTGAAAATATCTTTTTACTTCTGAAGAGTAGTCACTTAGTCCCATTAGAATAGTTATTCCTTGGCCATATGTTTATCATTTTGTTTTATACCCCAGAATTCCCTGTTCATCCTTCATCATCACTGGATTTTGTCATAAATTTCCATTTCTTGAAGCTCCTTACATTGCAATGAGTAATGTTAAATACTCTGATTTCAGTGAGTGATATTTTGTCTAATAACTACTATGAAGAGACCAAGTATACATTTGTAGTTATAGCAACTGATTGAAATCATTTCTATATTTTCTAATTTATACCCTATATATATTTGTGTGTGTATGTGTGTTCGTGTAACACAGAGAGAGAAAGAGAGAGGGAGGGAAGGAGAGAGGGTGTGTGTGTGTGTGTGTGTGTGTGTGTGTGTGTGTGTGCTGTTTGCCATTAATCAAAGATCTAGGGAATTTCTGAAAATGCACAATTTCCATTGAGGCTTACATTTCTGAATTATAGCTGCAGATGGCTCTCAACAGATGCTTGTTAACCTGAAAGACTCTGCTCGATTGGTTTACAAAATTTAATGTAAAAGAACCCCTTCTTTTCTATAATATACATATAAAAACGTCTATATTTATTTTCTCATAAATTTACAAACAATTGATGTTAGGTAAAATAATAAACACTTAAAGTGAAACAAATAACTTTTGATTACTTTGAAGAAAACCATTTTTCAAGAACAGGAATTGCATTTAAAGCTTAAGTACCATTTGCTTTGCTTATTTTATTAGAACCTAATGTGATATAGATTACTTTTATTTATCTAGTATATATACAGTAATATGAAGTAAACGTTGATTAACCGAGTTATCTATGTTTAAATGCTATTATCATGAGGATAATGAAAAGAACTCCAAGATAAAATAAACTGTAGTTGCTCTGCATCTCCAAAATAAGGTACCTAGAATGTAAAAGTCTACTAACTGTTAATCAGCTTGACTGCATTTAAAACTAGAGAGGAAAGTAATTTTTTTAAAAAGATGTATAAAGCATTTCTCAAAATTTATATAATGTTATATTTCATTGTCATAGATCTAAAAAATCCTGCAATGGACATGAAAGCTACAAATTTAGTAAAGTCAGACCTTGTGCTCACTGGAATAGGGCTTTAAATGGACATAAAATTTTCTTCAGGACGGTCCCACAGGAAATGATTTTTGTGACTCTTTGCTGATTGCCAGACATGTCTTCTAAATGACTCAACTACTTTATTCTCCATGGTTACCTAAGGCAGTATTGCGCAGAATACTGTATTTAACATTGATTATCGCTAATGTGTTCTCAGATACAGAATTTTATCTAGTTCCAGGAGAATTAAAAGTGGTCGTATTTAATTATTCAGCATAGCCTAATCATTTATCTTTGACATCTTAATATTTACTGGTTGTTTTTAAAGGATTATTCTAGAAGGATGAAAAGCCGATGTACTCGGTTACTTGTTAGCCACTGCTTTTTAATATCGTAAATGAAAAGGGCCAGAAAGTATTCTCAAAAGAAGAATGTAATCTGTGAAAGTATCTATAGCCACAAGATCTCTTCAAACTTATCCCCCTGCCTCCTGATCTTGTTAGAAACTTGACTTTTTTTTCTCAGCAGCTATTTTCCTTTTTCTCTCTCACTCAGTGAATGACCATGTTTAAAAGTTTCTCAGTGACACTCATAGACCACGGCAACCCCTTTATTTTATAAATGAGTGAATAAACAAGCAAATAAATATATAACCCCTTCTTTTTTATCTGTTTCTTTGAGAAACACTCTGAAGCAATGTTTACTCTAACACCTTCCTTTTACTAAAGCCCTAGAAGTTATGGGCATCCCATTCAGACTCAGTGCTGCTGCTTCCCCCATTACAGTGAATTCCATCAATAATATTGATGTTCTTAAGGGCAGTGGGTCTAACACCTCGTTTCCTCAGTTTTGTCATCTCCTTAACTCAAATAATCTCTCTCACTCAGTCTTATCCACCTGTACCCAGAGGGACATGCTGGATCTTGTCATCTCAGTGAGTCACTCAGATTCAGTCACAGTGCTCTCTAATTATGCTATCTTTTGACAATAGTAATTGTTTTAAAATTCTATGGGGTGCCTGGGTGGCTCAGTTGGTTAAGCATCCGACTTCAGCTCAGGTCATGATCTCGTGGTTCGTAAGTTTGAGCCCTGCATCGGACTCTGTGCTGACAGCTCAGAGCCTGGAGCCTGCTTCAGATTCTGTGTCTCCCTCTCTCTCTGCCCCTCCCCAGCTCATGCTCTGTCTCTCTCTCTCTCTCTCTCTCTCTCAAAAATAGGCATTAGAAAAAATAATAAACTCTTTCTGTAGATAAGCTGACTCATGTCCATGGCTTGAAATTTCATCTAGTTATTAACAACATTCACTCTTCTATCCCTAGTAAGATCCTTTTCTCAAGGTCCAGACCCATATATACAACTACCTAGTTGATGTAATTTTGGGTACATCTCACTATCATCTCCCTGGAGAGAACATTTGGTATCCAAATTTGTCCCTCTTCCAGAAATTCCTTTCTCCTTACATGGTAACTTGACTTATCCATTTGCTAATAATTCACGCTGGGGCATCAACCTTGATATCTTCAATCCATCATAAAGGTCAATAGCATTTTTTTCTAAAGTCTATTTGGCACCCATGGCAACCTCTTAGACCAAGCATCATCCGCTCTCAACTAGACTATTGCAAAATCCCTTTATTCTCTCCTTTCTGTATCTTTTCCTTTCTCCAAGCCATTTTACACACCTAAGCCAGAGTGATTTTACTTCAACATATGTATGATCACATTACTTCCTCTGTTAACATCCTTCAGTGTCTGGCCATTAAATTTAGGATAAAAAACTTAAAATTCTGTATATATAGCTCAAAGATTCTGCACAGTCTGGATTTTACTTAACAAAACTCCAGGCTTGCTCCTTAAGCTCCAGGAACAGAAGCTCCCTTTCTCTTCCTGAAGTATGGGGAAGTTCTTTTTCCACCTAAATGTCATAGCAGGCTCTTCCCTCTTCCTAAAACATTCTCCTTGCCACCCTTTACTGATTACTTACTATGCTTCAAATTTAAGCTTAAACATCACTTCCTCAGAGAAGACTCTGTTGATCTCTCAATGCAAATGAAGTTTCTCCAGTAATATTCTCCAATTATATTTTCTTTCAAAGCATTTAATATACCTTTGTAATTATGTATTCATTTGTGTAATTAATTCTTTAGTGTCTGTCTTTTTACACATTTGTACTTCTTAGGGCTTAGACAATCCTTGTTTTGTTCACCATCAATGTCCCCGCTCCTAGGTATTGTAGGTTTCAGGACCATCTCATATCATTGCACAGGTTGTTCAGTGAACAAGGGTAGCAGTCCGAGGAGGTAAATGGTGGTGTGATTCTAGCCTATGTACTGCTTGCTAGCACTGCACCCTAGTGCATGATTGTGACCCTCTGGGGCTGTATTTTTTAGAAGCTTGTACAAAGGTGCTGCATAGGCTAATTCTGGGTCTCATAAGTACTCAATAAATGGTGGATCCTGAGAAACTTAAGACTGTGGGGGAGGGGATGGGAAAAAAAGCTAGAGAGGGAGGGAGCCAAACCATGAGACGCTTAAAAACTGAGAATAAACTGAGGGTTGATGGGGGTGGGAGGGAGGGGAAAGTGGGTGATGGGCATTGAGGAGGGCATCCATTGGGATGAGCACTGGGTGTTTGTTGTATGGAAACCAATTTGAAAATAAATTTCATATAAAAAGTGGTGGATGAAATACAGAATTGACTTGTACGGCAACTTAGAAAATAACTGCATTTTAATACAGATCACATTAAGAGAACTCTTTCTTATTTTTATTTTTTGTAAGAATTACTCGAATTATCGGCTAAACATAGGCAAATAATTTCACTTTGCATACACTGCATTGACGCTAATTCATTTGTATGCCTTAAAGTTTTTCTTCATAGTTGTAGGACTAGTAGTAACAACATACAAAGCTAAATCCTTTGACTTAGACACATAACTTTTGCAGAGAAACAACTCCCTTTAAAAAAATGTTCATAAAGTAATTAATTGCCCATTTGACATATTATGCCATCTAATCAAGCTATCTTCTTTGCACAAATTGGACTTCATAAATTCTATTATATAAATGGACCTTGCTTAACTTTGCCACTTGGTCTGGGCATCTGTCTCATAAAATTCTGTTCATGATCATGAGAATATGAAAGTATGACAATAGAGTAGTTCGGTGACTGTAAATTATGAACAGAACTGGTAACATAACTCTCACCACCAGCACTATCATATTTAAATAAACAGACAGCAATATATCATCACTTAATTTAGCATAAACTATGGCGATGAATGGAAAACTCATGGAAAAGTTGTTCACTTTTTTTGAAAATGCGAATAATGCCTAAGCATGTACGGAGGTGGGGAAAGGCATATTCCAGGAAAGCAGTGAGGCACAAAGTGAAGGATACTTGATTACTTAAACTTTTACTTAAAAAGTATGGTTTTTAGGGGCACTGGGTGGCTTAGTCAGTTGAATGTCCAATTCTTGATTTTGGCTGAGGTCATGATCTCAGTTTGTGGGTTCAAGCCCGCATTGGGTTCTGTGCTGACAGCGCAGAGCCTGCTTGAGCTTCTCTCTCTCTCTCTCTCTCTCTCTCTCTCTCTCTCTGCCCCTCTCTGGCTCTCTGGCTCTCTTTCTCTCTCTCCCTTTCTTTCAAAATAAATAAACGTTTTTTTAAAAATAAAAATAAACATATGGTGTTTACTTTGTTCAATTTCTCCCAAAATAACTGTTTCATAATACAAAAACATGTCTAATAGGTAATCTGGAATGGGGGTATGCGGACCAGATCTTTATTTTGGGGATCACAAATTGATGGGAAGAGCTGCCACATAGAGATATCAAAATACTTGATAGTTCTATATCCTAGCAACAGATTTTTAATTGCCTGGGAAAGGGAACCCAGAGAGGTCCATCTGCTGGTGCTGATTACTTTCTCAGTAAAACCACACACCTGAGGTGAATCAAATCTGGCCAACAGCATATTGAGGTCAATTTTCAACAAACTTCAGTTTTTCCTGGATGAACCTGAGGTTGCCACAAATGGCCAAGATCATTCTTCCATCTGTTTCTGGTGAAAGTTTGATGTTCACTGTGGTTGGGACGCAACATGAATCATTTACAAGCAAAAGATCACGCTGCAAAGGCCACAATATGCTCAATTAATTTAATGTACCTGAGGAGAAGTGCTAGCAAACATAGCTTTCTATCTGGTAGCGTGTTGATGTAACAATCTAATCATATGAAACGTTTAAAATCTAAGGAAATGCTTTTTGCAGAGACTGAGAAAGTTATAGTGGTGAACTTGATTTAGAAAACTACAGAGGTCAATTTTTTTAAATAATGAAATGTAGGCTCATAAGCAAAAATATCCTATTTTATAAATATTGTGCATAGTAAGTGAACTATTTTGAAAACAAAGCATTGTTATGATAATTACACTTAAAGACTATGGGAATGAACATATTATCTCCAACCAATTACAGGAAAACACATATTATGAGGTATATTGACTTCTCTAATCTTGTATTCACAATAGATTATTATCACTGTAAAATGCTAAGCTTAGTAATGGTGCTCATGGTAACACTCACTAACAAATACTCAACCATTAATGTAAGCTGCTTCCCTAACTGAAGAATTAAGATTACGGAAATCATAAAGAAAAGAAAAGGTACAGAAAAGAAAATATATATGTAGAAAAACTGTAAAGAGGTAAGGAGCATAGTTTCAAATGCATTCTATTCTACAATGTCACTCATAGAAACTCTCAAATTCCTAGTTACTACTGAATCTTAGGGGGGCTATATTGCATCTTTTTCTGAGACTTAATTTAGTATATTACCTATAGACAAGCAGTGAGATTAACACTTTTTATTATCTTTCCACACTGCCAAGTTGAGATTTAGCTGTAATAGCGTTCGAAAGATACTATTGGCTTAGACCTTACGGCTTCTGGAATCAGAATCTATGAAACCATTTGCATTGAAATTTGGCTTCCAACTGCTTTAGTATGTTGGCATTTTAGCTGTCGACTAAATTCTTAACTCCTTAAAGGAAAGAACAATGTTTAGTGCTTGTCTTTTTAGAGTGCCTGGTATAATTTTATATACAGAATAATATTTCAAGAATGGCTTGTTGGCTTATTGATAAAAAGGACTTTCTGTAGTTCATCTTGATGAGGTGTGCAAATTTGTGAAAAAATAGAGGATGCAGAGGCTGAGACTCAGTATTATATGGAACTTTAGAGCTCGTTCAGTCCCAGATCATGGTCATGATCTTTAATGCTACTTAGAAGAGTTTCCATGCTTTCTTTTCTAGGTATGGTCCTTCCCAAATCAGATCAAAATGATGCTTCCTTCATAAATAATTCAATGACTAACTGAAGCAGATGTAATATTTCTTCTCTTCTCTTCCCTGCCCTTTTCCTCCTCCTCATCCCCCTCCTCCTTCTCCTTCTTCTTTCCCCTCCACTGTCTCTCTCCTCCCAAAAGTTTCTTTTCTTTTGTATCTTAAGTGTAACATTAAAGGTCATGGCTCCCCAATTTGAGTGTATTTTCCTAAAAGATGCAAATAATTGCAAATATCTCACTTTCACATGCTTTTGCAGTTAATAACCAAGGGTTTTATACAGATAAAGAGAAGTATAATTCTTCTCTCATATATATATATATCTTATATATATTCTTATCTCATATATATATACATATGTATATAATGTATATACATTTAAAATCAATTTAAATGTCTCTGTGTTGGAGGACATGGCATTTGATTTACACTTCTAGTTTTCTAGACAAAACTCAGTGCAAAATCAAATCAAAATCAAACAAAATGCTTAAATACATAAAAATTTTAAATGTCAACTTTTCCAGATATTTCAAAAGTAAAATAATCTTTTGAAATCTCTAAATACTAACTTTTTAAAAATATATGCTCATTTATTCAGGCTTGTTATTTCATTTCAAAAGCTTATTAAATAAGAATAAAGAGGAACTTGAAAGAAAATGAGGTGAAAATTTGAAAAGTGTGGTCAGGATTCTACGTACCTTTTGTCATGGAAAATTCAACAAAAAAATAAGTGAATAATAAAATATCTCAATAATCTCAATTCTCTGATTAACAGGCCATATTAATATTCTGATCTGGCAGAATTCCATGACAAAGATAATTATTGAATACTATTTAAAGATAAAAATATGTTTAGGGGTGCCTGGGTAGCTCAGACAGTTGAGCATCCGACTCTTGATTTTGGCTCAGGTCATAATCCCAGGGTCATGGAATCGAGGCCCATGTGGGGCTCTGTGCTGAGTGTGGAACCTGCTAAAGATTCTCTCTCTTTCTCCCTCTGCCCTTCTCCTCTGCTTGCACTCTCTATCTAAAATTAAAAAAAAATAAAAATATACATTAAATACATACATATTTTAAAAATTCACTCCATAAACAGAACAGATACTGTCCAACATTTTATTTTAATGCAAATAGTCTGCATCTTTAAGTAGGAGTCATTAAAATATGAGAGACCATATATTATAGATATAAATGATTCTGTATGCAGAATCACAGCAAACATTATTGACTTACAGATAGAAATAATTTTAGGGGAGCCTGGGTGGCTTAGTCGATTAAGTGTACGACTTCGACTCAGGTCATGATCTCGTGGTTTGTGGGTTCGAGCCCCACGTCGGGCTCTGTGATGACAGCTCAGAGCCTGGAGCCTGCTTCACATTCTGTGTCTCCCTCCCTCTCTGTCCCACCCCTGCTCGTGCCCTGTCTCTCTTTGTCTCTCAGCAATAAATAAATATTAAAAAGAAAAAAAAAAACAAATAAGTTTAAAAACTCCTTCCTCAAAATGTTCCAGCTTTGGACTAGACAATTCAGGATATATGACACTTCATTTCATATGCGCCCGGTGACTGGTACCTGCAGAGATCTGTCCCTCTTAGTTTGTTTTATAAGTAGAAGCATGCTTGTCAATTACCAGGGTAGAATACATATACGAGGAAGCATATTCATTTCATGTACCATGGCTTTAAGAAAGTTGAAAGAGTTCCACTTAGAGAAACAAAACACCTCAGAACAAGCAACTTATCATGAAAGACAGCATTAAAATGTAGCCAGGGTTAATTCCCTTTATAGGGTTTCATTTTAGCTATGGTTAATGAATAAATCTCTTAATCTCAGTGATCTTTAACGAAAAATGAGTATGATTTTTATTTAACATACTAGAAGCAGGGAACGGTAATTTCTTTTTTTTTTTTTTTTTAATTTTTTTTTAACGTTTATTTATTTTTGAGACAGAGAGAGACAGAGCATGAATGGGGGAGGGTCAGAGAGAGAGGGAGACACAGAATCTGAAGCAGGCTCCAGGCTCTGAGCTGTCAGCACAGAGCCCGACGCGGGGCTCGAACTCACGGACCGTGAGATCATGACCTGACCCGAAGTCGGAGGCCCAACCGACCAAGCCACCCAGGCGCCCCGGGAACGGTAATTTCTTGTTGGTAACAAAGTACTCTGAAAAAAAAAGAAAAAGAAAAACACTACTCAATTGCTTAGGACTGTATAATAAAGAAATAATTTCATAACATTAGGTTAAATCTTCTTCAGAATGTCCATTTAAAAGTTAGTTGGCAGCCTCCGCCCCCTTTTTGCTCCTTAAAAGGTTTGGGGCTTGGGTGGTGGAGTATTCTGCTTTGATGAATCTGCAGGCATTGTTTGATGATTATGTTTAATTCCGAGGTCATGTAGTATTCTCAGGAGCTTTTTTGTCAGCATTTGGTACATCTGAATTGAGTAACTTTGAATGTGGGACCATATGCTTTATATTCTTCAAGAATATTAAATTCACAAATATATCCACCTCTACTTTCTAAGAGAACAACATCTAGCAGACAATCTATAGCACTGTGATGAACCAGCATAGCAATTTGCATGAAATTAAGAGTAAACATTTCATTGTGAATTAAATAACAGTTTCATGCAAAATGGTTCTAAAATAATCATGTTAATAATAAATAACTTCATTCTCCTTAGGTAATTAAGTAAAAAAAAAATAGAGAATTTATAAATACTGACTGAAGGATATCTTAAAAACATAAAAAAGATGGGGCACCTGGGTGGCTCAGTCGGTTAAGCACCGACTTTGTCTCAGGTCATGATGTCACTGTGAGTTTGAGCCCCATGTCGGGCTCTGTGCTGACAGCTCAGAGCCTGGAGCCTGCTTCAGATTCTGTGTCTCCCTCTCTCTCTGACTCTCCCCCACTCATGCTCTGTCTCTCTCAAAAGTAAATAAACATTAAAAGATTTAAAAAAAAAACATAAAAAAGATATCTACAATGTTAATGGCTAATAATCAGGCCATTGGTTTAGTAATATAATTGACTCTAATTATTCATTTATAAATACAATTTTGATTCATTCCCAATGATTTGAGCAGAGGGATGCAATATCATAGTTAACGTAAATTCTCATGAAAAGTCTTAAAAGTGATAAGTAGAAAAATAGTCAAGATTTTGGCTTTGGCTTCCCCTCTTTCCAGAATTTTTGCAAATGTCAAAGTTTTATACTCTTTAAATTTTAAAATAAAACTTCCAAGCAGTGATGGAAACTGTCAGCACAGTGTCTGAGAGCTGGGGTTGATAAAAAGGCCATGAGCTACAACTATACATTGAAGACATTAATTTTCAAATATAACTTTGACAATCCATTTTTCTGGGGCCAGATGATCTTGTTTGAAAACATTTCAATCATTATAATGTCCTAGTTCCTTAATCCCCACTCTTCTGTAATCCTTATATGACTTGCTTCTCCATTACACACTATTACATTACTTTTTGTAACTTCTTTTCTGTGCTATTTTTCCTTAGTTACTAATTCCCATGTAAAGGAAAGTGAACTCAAATACTTAACACGACTATGCAACTGTCATCTTACTTATAAATGCAGAAATGTCCATGCACTAGTGTACTTTATGTGGGTACAGCTGCTATGAAATCACTAAAGAGGACACTTAAAAAAAGTTCAGTAAGAGTATAGGAACTATACGGCAGTGAATTTATTATTTTAACACTAAATAAAAGCATTTGACTCATATTCCCTGTCCAAAAATCACATATTAATTATACTATTCAATTTAAAAATAGAAGAAGCTTGTAAGCATAAAAGATAGCCTCACAGCCACCCCCATCACATGTTCTTTAGACCCCACTGAAGAATATAGTGAGAACACAGCCTGAGCACCACCTGGGACCTTGTTAGAGACACAGAATCTCAGGTCCTTCTCAGACCTATTGAATCACAATTTGCTTTTAACAAGATCTCAAGGTGATTCATGGGGGCTTTAAAGTTTGAAAATATTGCTCTAGAAATACAAGCCACATTCCTTGAATTTTTGAAAATACTCTTTCAAAGACTCTTTAATTGCTTTCAATCTCGATCAGCTTCACTTTTCCCTTTTTCTGAAAATGTTAACAAACTCCTGCAACACTCTCAATGATGTTGATAACTAATCCTAAAGGATCTACATTGATAAATGTCTTCATTTATAAATCTA
This sequence comes from Panthera onca, assembly GCF_046562875.1. Lineage (NCBI taxonomy): Eukaryota > Metazoa > Chordata > Mammalia > Carnivora > Felidae > Panthera > Panthera onca. Next base: position 148,724,657 of record NC_138342.1, on the reverse strand, counting down.
GGCACACATTTTTTTTTACCTTGGATAGATTGTTAGAAAAATATTTTTGTGATTCATGACATGAATTCTAAACCTGCTGTCTTCTGTCTAAAAAATGGTTTTAAAAATAACAATTCCTCAGTATGTGAGAATTCCTCTTATCCAGACAGCATGGAGAATTACCTTCTTTAAACTTAAAAAAAAATTGGATCATGGTTTTAAGTTGCTTTTCTTTCCTAATGAGTTTGAGCTTTTAAAACAGTTATTAGCTATTTACAGGTTTCTTTTTGTGATTGATCTCTTTGCTTAGCCTTCCATTATTTCTATCTTAAAATTTTACATTATTTTGTTTCCAACCTATATCATCTATATTCAGGATGCTAACTAAATGCCCAAATTTTGTCTGTCATAATCACCAAGAATTCATGCTCATTTGACATAGCTATCTATAATAACAATGAATATGTTCTTTACATAGTTTAAAAAAAGTAAATAATGGGTCCAATTAAACAATGGGTAGTAGACTGAGAATAACTAAATACAAATATGATATCAGAACCTTATTCATTTTGTAACATAGCTTAAGTAGATATAAAAACTACAAATTCTTTTCTAAGCTATTTTGTCTTAGTTATAATACAGCATGTTTCTACATTTGACTCTAATAAATTATGTAAAACTACTTAACTAACAGGACAAAAGACCCAGAATAACCAATGCAATGTTAAAGCAGAAGAACAAAATTGAAGGGCTGACACTACCCTACTTCAAGATTTACTATGAGGCTACAGTAACAGGACAATGTGGGACTGGTGAAAGAATAGACCAATAGATCAGTGGGACAGAATACAGAGCCCAGAATAGATCCACATAAATACAGTCAACTGACTTTTGACAAAGGAATAAAAGCAATGCAATAGAGTAAAGACAGTCCTTTCAGATGGTGTTGGAGCAACTGGACATCCACATGCAAAAAAAAATAGAACATAGACTTTACACTCTTCACAAAAACGAACTCGAAATAAATCAGAGACAAAAGTATAAAATGCAAAACTGTGAAACTCCTAGAAGATAAGAGAGGAGAACACCTAGATGACCTCAGTAAGGCAATAACTTTTTAGGTACAACACCAATGGCACAATCCATCAAAGAAAGAATTCATAAACTGGATTGCATTAAAATTAGAAACTTCTGCTCTGAGAAAGGTAATGTCAAGAGAATGAGAAGACAAGCCACAAACTGGGAGAAAATAATTGCAAAAGACACATTTGATAGAGGACTGTGAAAACTCAACAATAACAAAATAAACAGCCTGATTAAAAAATGGGCCAAAGACCTTACTTAACAGGCACCTCCCAAAAAAAGATACACAGATGGCAAAAAACAAAACAAAACAAACAAACAAACAAACAAAACCAAAGAAAACCAACTTATGAAAAGGCGCTCCTTATCATATGGCGTCGTGTCAGGGAAATGCAAATTAAAACAAAACTCGATACCATAACGGACCTATTAGAATGACCAAAGTCCAGAACACCGACAACACCGAATGCTGGTGAGGATGTGGTGGCACTAAAATACTCCTCACATAAGATTCAGCAATCACACTACTTGGTATTTATACAAAGTGAAATGGACATGAAAACATGTCCATACAAAAGCCTGTATATGGTGTTTATAGCAGTTTTATTCGTAAAACTTGACAAAACTTGGAAGCAACAAAGGTGTCCTCTAGTAGGTAAATGGATACACTGTGGTACACCCAGACAATGGAATATTATTCAGTGCTAAAAAGAAATGAGCTATCAAGCCATGAAGAGACTTGCAAGAAACTTAAATGCATATTACTAAGTGAAAGAAGTCAATCTGAAAAGGCTACATACTGTAGGCTTCCAACTGTATGGCATTCTGGAAAAAGCAAAACTATGAAGACAATACAAAAATCAGTGGTTGCCCAGGGTTAGGGAGCAGGGAAGGATGAATAGGCAGAGCACAGAGGATTTTTAGTGCCATGAAAATACTCTGTATAATACTATAATAGATGGATACATCTATTATATATCCACAGAATATACAACTCTCAGAGAAAACTGTAATGTAAACTATGGACTTTGGATGATTATGATGTGTCAATGTACATTAATCTCTTGTAACAAATGGACTGTTCTCCTGGGGGGATGTTGATAATGGGGGAGGGTATTACATGTGCCAGGGCAGGGGGTATATGGGAAATGTCTGTGCCTTCCCTTCAATTTTGTTATGAACCTAAAACTGCTTTAAAAATATAAAGTCTTAATAAAAAAATTCTTAGACAATAGAATTAAAATACGTTCTATTTTATTTTAATTATAACTTTTTGTTATGTTGTACATTTTCATTGACATTCTTTTTTTTAATTTTAATTTAATTTTTTTTATTTTAGAGAGAGAGAGAGCACAAGCAGGAGAGAGGGACAGAGGGAAAGAGAATCTTAAGTAGGTTCCAAGCTCAGCATGGAGCCCAGTGTGGGACTCAGTCTCATGACTGAGAGATTTGACCTGAGCCGAAATCAAGAGTCAGCTGTTTAACCAACTGAGCTACCCAGGAGCCCCTCATTGACATTCTTATCTCTAGTGCTCCTGGACCAACCGTGTAATGTTCTACTGTGCCCTTTCACTCACCTGCTTTAGTCGCTTATCTATTATTTCAATTCTTTGAATGATCTGAAGGTTTTATCACATTCACAGATATTCACATATTATCTCCTTTGCATAGAACATCATTGCTTCACTCTTCACTGACTCAAGGGGACATGGCTCAAAAAACACTTTCCCAAAGAGGTCTTCTCTGCTCCTGTCCCAAATCTCAAGTATCTCCTCCACCATGATCCTTTTCATGGAACTGACATCTTGTCTGCCACATTGCTTATTGGAATTTGTGTTGAAAAGCTTTTTACACCCTTGTGATAAGCTTTGTAAGTCAATCTCTGCTAAAAGAACCCATCACTGAAAGAATGTCATGCCCACTACACATGTGTGCCACAATCAGAGCTTTATAAAAATAATTATGTTTGTAGCTGACATCATGCATGCAGGTTGACATGCCTTCTCTTCAGGAGCAGCATCTGCTGATTTATACAAGGACTGAGGAAAAACCTTAACAGAAGCATCCAAGAGCACTGACTAGCTGGAATTTACATATATGAAGACACGTCTAGTAGGCTTTTATTAGTGGTGGGACCCACAAAGGTATGGGGGTGATGCTTATAGGATACCCATGTGAAAATTCACTAGGGCAAAAAAGAACCTGGGGCAATAATCCAATCATGGGACCAGGAGCTGAGAGCCTTACACAAGAAACAGTTCTGTGTGTAGTGTATGGCAATTACTTGTTTTGTCCAGCCCCAATCATAATCATAGCATAGATATGTTAAGAAAAGAAGACTGATATATGTTTCCAATCCCAATGGTGTGACATCTAATGGTCTATGACTACAGTAGGGACCACTGTATTCTTTCAGATTCATGGAAGTTAGCACTGAGTTCTTGGAGCAGAAAAGTGTTTGCTGGTAACCCATGGCAAGCAGCATCCTGTGGTGTGATGCAGAGGTTTTAAGAGGAAGATCTGAGATCCTAGAGTGAAATGTCTGCAAGAAGGAATAGGGGTACCAGAAGTGGTGTTGTGAGGCATCCCTGGGCGACTTGAGTGATATATGGCACTTGGCAATGGCACATTTTAAGTTTATTTATTTATTTTGAGAGAGAGCAGGCACACACACAAGGGAGAGACAGAGAGAAAGGGGAGAGAGGGAATCTCAAGCTCAACGTGAGGCTCACGTGGGGCTCAACGTGGTGCTTGACTCCCCAGTCATGAGAGCATGACCTGAGCAGACGTTTAACTGACTGAGCCATCCAGGTGCCTCAGTGGCATTCGTTTTTATATGACACAGCACAGAAGCCCAAGGATGAGTAATGACAGTGCAAAGAGAAGGCATGAGAAAGGCACACCAAGATGGTTTTTGAGTGCAATGACACGATTTTGAAGGAGTTCCAAGAAACCATAGAAGAAAAGGGATATCTAGAGAAGGAAAAGATACATCCCATCCATCATGGCTAGAACATTTTGAACTACAGAAAGTTCCATCACACATTATGGTCACATAAACACACACACACACACACACACACACACACACACAGGAAAAGTCTGTCACAACTTCTAGCAGGGATGTGTAGCATGTCCTTCTAGATAATTATTATAAAATAGGTATAAGAAATTATTAAAAAAATAAAATAAGAGTCAGGAAACTACCTTGATGGGATAGAAAAACCAGATAAGTCAGAATAGTCAACATGGTCATATTTCTGTGAGAGGACAGATCTGTGAGATGTTTTGTGTTGGCAGTTAAGGCATTCAAATGATGACAATCTATAGTTTTAGACACTTAGGATTAGTGAGAAGGACAAGGATATATTGTCCAAGACAGGTGAGATATAACATGGATAGGAAATTTGTAAAAAACGTGTAAGTAGTTGACAGACTAAGTAATATGGCTTGTAAAATTCTTAGGAACCAAGATTTTTTGCTGTGAGGAATGTCTGTCTTATGCTCTCATTCATTCAATACCTTTTTCAGACTGTCAAACAATTTTCCTTATTAAACTGAAGTTGCTAATTTGCGGTTAACATTACCTTTTCGGTTTCTATTAATTTCTTAATCAGATTTCTAAGCTGACGTTTAAGATTCTCTGAGTAAGATCATCTGTCAATTTGAGTGCTGTTTGAAAACAGATGGAGAAAAAAATCCATAATGAATCTCTAAAGTGTGATACCACATGTGCCTGAAAAACTGAACAAGTAGAAATGACCTTTCTATATGCCAATACATCAAGAAATTCTTCATAAAATACTTAAGTATTTTATGTTTGAGAAATAGAAATATCTTGTCATTTACTCATGATATAATAAAATTACTAACTTTCAAAAACAATGTAACTTGTCAGCTTGATTTCTATTTTAAAGTATTAATATTATTTTCAAAATGTTCCTTGTGATTCTTTGAGTCATATTGTGCTGTATTTTGAAGAGAATAAATTACGTCATCAGTTACTAACGTGTTTACCATGGAAACCATATTCACACACACATACAAATAAAATTCATGACTTTTGACACCGATAAAAATCAAAATTTGACCTTCAGCCAGTAGATGGAGAAGTTGATCTTAGAGTAGATTCACAGTGCTATTAAAAGTCTCTCTGTTAAGTTGCAGGAGCATAAAGTGAAATTATTGCTGATTCAGATATTTGGGGATTGTTTTCATGGTTATTTTCTGGCTGCTCTGCAAAACAGCTCTGGCATCACCCAAGGGATCAGTATTGTTTCTTAGAAATCCATCCTGTACAGTCCTTATGTGCTTTGTTTATAGGCACATTTTTTTTTTTACTGTCTATTATATTTTCAAACAAGCTGGGAAATGTTTCTTTTCTTCATAAATTATTGCCAAAAGTTTGCATAGTACATATTTTTAGGAACCACAAAATGTTTATGAGTAAAGGCACTGAGTGATGGAATCAGCACCTCTTAGAGCAGGATGAAAATATAGATTCCTTCTAGGGCAAACTGGCTTTCTGAAAAAGGAAACACACATTATGCACTTCAGCATGCTCTCAGAAATTATGCACGGCCACATCCATCAAGGATGAGCTCGTAAATAAATAAATCAATTGACAAATTCTCTTGAACAAATTCCATCATGAAGCCAAAATCATTTCTTTGGTACATTGACAGTTATTCTATACCTTAAAGATGTGGAAAATCCTAAAAATTCTGTACAACCGGTGTTCAGTGCTGTTTCTTTTTGTTTGCATGTTTTGTTGTAAAAATGATCATGTTTAGACAAAGCAAAATACAAAAATGCAGAAAAATACGTGAGATGGTGGCTAAGTGTTAAATTCAGAAAGTTGGGCTAATATTTTAATGAAATTCATAACAAGTAAATATTAAGATAAAGATCAAAATGGAACTATAATGAAACTATTTTCTGTAGACCAGTGACAACTTAAAAATACATGTCCTCTATTAAAGATACCAAAATGTCATCATCTGTAACTTTTTTGACAGTTCATTTCAATAACTTATTTTCTGAAAATACATGATTAATTTTTTCCATTTAAATGTATTATAACCCCTTATAAGCAAAAGTAAAGACCATTTTCCTGGGGATGGGTTGTGGCTAATATGTAATCACCTATTAAAAATATAGTTCTGTCTTCATTTATACAACTTGGCCAAGTCCCCAATTATCTTAATATAGAGTTTATTTTTTTCAATTTAACAAATATTTATTAAGAGCCTACAACCTACCAGCAGTGAATAGGAAACACTAAGTTCCAGCTTTCATGAAATTTACATTCTTGTGGATGAGATAAACAAAAGACAAAAAAAAAAAGATACAGATCATTACAAAAGGTAACATAGGAGATGTAACAGAAGATATAGTTAAGGTATACAGGAGTAATAATATATAGAAATAGGGGTTAATAAAGCATTGATGCAGAGGTGGGGAATAGTCTTAGGGTGTTAAAAAATGTTCTCTGAACAGAACATTCACTGTGCTGCCATTTGAGAAACAATTACACAGAAAAAAATATATATCTCATATACAAATTCACATACATGTATAGCCTTTGTGCAAATAAATGGATACCAATGCAAAGAAAGTAGATGTGGTCCCTCTGGACTTAAAGTTTATGGGTGATTTTTGGTTCTTGTCTTCTTTTGGTTTCCTTTTGCTTTCCTGTGGTTCACACCTCTTATGAGATTGGCATATTTTAAAAGTTTTATGTTGAAAAAGTTAATATCCATAAAGAAGGGCAAAATGGTTGAGTTGGAATAGTTAAAGGGGCAGTATTACTCTATTTAGCCACTGGTATATTGTTCATTATTAAGATCTAGGATATAAACTGTTTTAGCAAAAAAGCAATAATGATAAATGCTTTTACTTTTCTTTGTGATTCTAGATAGATACTGGTAAAAAAAAATGTAGCCTTTTAAGGAATCGTTGAGACAATATGAGAAGATAGTGGAGCCATATTCAGAAACAGTTACATAATATACATTTTAAAAAATAAGTATTTCCATAAGATGTAAATTCACTAAAGAAATGACTCAAAGAATATTAGAGTTCCATTTAACACAGATTGGAAATTACATACTCAGTTCTCACAGTGTACAGGAACTTCACTGTATATAATCTTCGTAACACGTAAATATAAGCATATATTATTTGTAAAACAACTTAGAGATTGCCTAAGCTGGAAAACAATAGTACAAAGAAAGACCATTATATAAAGATTCAGAGAAGATGGAATCCTAGTCCTGACTTTTTCACTAAAGCCATTTGAAGAGATCATTTAACTTCACAGAAGTTCTTTAGAGTCATCTACTAAAGGAGAGGCGCAGACAAGATGACCTCCAGCTCCTGCCATGCAAAATTCTATGACATGATTTTACAATGTAAATACATCAGACTGAGGAAGTATTTCTATTTTTTCCCCTGACTGTTCAGATATAATTTTAATTTCCTGGGATTTTAAAGCTTGCATATGAAAATAAAGATAACTTTTAGTCCAGACTCTTTAATCTTATAGACAAGGATACTGGAGCTCATAAATACTGAGTAACTCAACCAAGTTTTCAGAAGTACATAGTGGTACAAATTAACTACAATGTAGGTTTATGCAAATAAATGCGGTGTGCAAATTTTATAGAATTCCACTATGGGGCAACTAAAACCAGACACATTATTTTATTTCTTCCTATTTACATTAAATTTTTAATTGACAGAAAATTTCTGGCAACCAACATTAGAAAGTCGATAATACAAACAATATTAAACAACTTTTGTTAAATTGTTAACAATTTTAAAAACAATTGTTAACAATTTTAAAAACAATTGTTAACAATTTTAAAAACAATTGTTAAAAATAACAATTTTGTTATTATTATAACAAAATACTCTTAATAACTGTGGGAGAAGTGGAGCTCCTGATATTGGGAGAAACCCTTCATCTAAAGCGTGTGTTCCTCGTGTTCCCCTGAAGTCATAAGAGAAATCCTAGCCATCTTAGAGTCATGAGGTATCACACGACTGAGAAAAAGAAACAGCGGAAAGCTGAGAGTCGGCCAGTGCTGCTTTGGTTATTGCCATAAAACAGGGAACTCAAGAAAATTAATTAAAGAAACAAGTATTTATAACAGATAAAATCACAGGTCCTTTAGAAAGAATACAGAATAAACACCCATAGGGGTAAATCCAAACTTAGGCATACGGAACACCCAAGAGCAACTTATGTGGCAAATAACAAAAATAATATACCAATTGAGGAAATAAACTATGAGGAAAATGTGTTGTTAAGTCTTGATAAGTGCTGATTATAAAAGTAAGATGATTCATAGGGTGCCTGGCTGGCTCAGTCAGTTAAGCTACCGACTTCAGCTCAGGTCATGATCTCAGGTTTACAAGTTAGAGCCCTGCGTTGGTCTCTGTGCTGACAGCTCAGAGCCTGGAGCCTGCTTCAGATTCTGTGTCTCCCTCTCTCTGCTCCTCCCCTGCTCGTACTCTCTCTCTCTCTCTCTCTCTCAAAAATAAATAAAACTTTAAAGAAAGTAAATAAAAAATTAAAAAATAAAAGTAAGATGATTCACGGTGATCCAAACAAAGGAAATTAAAATAGTAGATCAGAACCTCATGAGTGAGGTCAGCCAGTAATAGCAATAGTCAAAGTGTTCAAGGTCTTGCATTGTTTGGAAGCAGATAAAAATATTGATTACTTTAGACTTTTTAGGTGTGCACTATAAAAATATAATAGCAACCATAATAGAAATGGAACGTTGAACTTGTTTAAAAAAATTAACATTTACTTATTTTTGAGAGAAAGAGAGAGAGACAGAGTGTGAGCAGGGGAAGGGCACAGAGACGGAGACACAGAATCCAAAGCAAGCTCCAGGCTCTGAGCTGTCAGCACAGAACCCGATGAGGGGCTCAAACTCATGGACAGCAAGATCATGACCTGAGCTGAAGTTGGACGCTTAACCAACTGAGCCACCCAGGGGCCCCATGAAAATTGAACTTCTAAGTTAGGATAGTGGCAAAAGTAAAAAGAAAACACAAACCTACCTCAAGCACAGATGAAAAAAAAAAGGGAAAGAATAGGGTAAAGCCAAATAAAGAAACTAATGAAGATAAGTCAAAAGACAAATACATTAATCAAAACAGCTTAAAATACCATTTTAAAGTCCCATTATTTTAACATAAAAACATTTAAAACTAGAATTTCATTTTAAAAGAAATAGACTTTTATATAGTTTTCTAACTATAACAGTTTTCTTTTTTTTTATCAAAGTATAATTAACATGCTATATCCCATTAGTGTCAAGATGTACACCATTGTGATTCGGTATCTTTTAATATATATATTTTTAAAATTTTATTTTAGAGATAGTGTGAGTGGGGAAGAGAGAGAATCCCAAGCAGGAGGCATGCTCAGCACAGAGCCCTACACAGGGCTGGATCCCATGACCCTGGGATCATGACCCAAGCAGAAATCAAGAGTTGGACGCTCAATAAACCAAGCCACCCAGGAGCCCCTCAATTCAATATTTTTGTACCAGAGGTAGGGAGGGGTTGGAGAGCAGCCAAAATAGCTGAAGGAGATATAGAGATAGATTATTTATGTAAACATAAAACCCATACAATGTTTTCAAGAGATACTTAACTTACAATTACCCAGAACAGCTGAAAGTGAAGAAAAAAATATGGTAGGGAACTAGCCAGCTATTTAAGTAGATACAGGGCACTTGTTAAAAGCATCCTGAACACAGAGACTTGGTTTTATTTTCTCACCAGGACCCAACACAGAGTAAACAACCAATAGATATTTATTGACTAAATCGATGGATACATATTCACATATCAAATATATAAATATCCAGAATAGATGTGTATACATCTAATTCATGAAAATAGCTGTCTCTAAGAAGGTATAGAACAACAGAAGGAAAAGAAAACTCTCCATTATATTCAATTACTTTTATGTTAATAAACATCAAAATCCATTAACTTAGATATCCCATTTCTTGTCCAATCAAATACTTATTATCAAGAATAGTAAAGAGTATGAATTCATGGGTACCTCCTTTGTTGTGTTCTTTAATAGCTTAGAATTAAAATTCTAGAAATGCAAGCAGAACAAGTTTTTCAAAAGTATTGCTCATTTTCATGAATGATGCAAGGGATGTTTGGGAAATCATGTCCCTGAAAATAGTTCACCAGACAAGTTATCTTCAAGGGAGTTTTAATTCTGGCATAGTTTAGCATCAACTGTGTAATTCAGATTCAAATTGAACATAAAAAGAATTAAAATTTATGTTCAATGGGCCAGTGACCACAGATGCCGCACAGAGCCATGCTAAAAAAGCAGATGAAACATTTCACGTTTTATAATTAGACTCTGGTTGTAACATGCTGATTGCAATCAAGTGCAATATGGTGGAGGAAGTAGTGACTTAGGTTTATTAAATCCTTTATCATACACTATGACATGCTTGTAGACCTCTGCAGTAGTATCAGAAAGTTTGAATGTTTAAGGGCACCTAGGTGGCTCAGCTCGTTGAGCCTCCAGCTTCAGCTCAGGTCATGATCTCATGGTTTGTGGGTTCAAGCACCACATTGGGCTCTGTGTTGACAGCTCAGAGCCTGGAGCCTGCTTCGGATTCTGTCTCCCTCTCTCTACCCCTCTCCTGCTCACTCTGTCTCTCTCTCAAAAATAAATAAACATTAAAACATTTTTTGAAAAAGAAAGTTTGAATGTTTAAGTACTGCACAGAACTTCAAATTATACAGCAAGAAGTGCACTCAGTGTTGTCACACGTATAAGTTGTTCTTCATCATATAAGACATTTTGTATTTTGCAGCTATATATTTAATTAAAATAATCATCTTCTTTTAAAAAGCACATAAAATATTTTTTCCTCATTTATCTTTTAATGAAAATTTTATTATTGAAGTGTGGTTGTCATATAATATTAGTTTCACCTGAACAGCAAAATGATTGTGCAGTTTCATGCATTCCACAATGCTCACCACATTAAGTGTATTTGCTATCTGTCATCATACAACATTATTACAATACTGTCTTCTATATCCCCTATGTTGTAATTTTCATCCCTGTGACTTATTTATTTTATAATTGGAAGTTTGTATCTCTTAATTCCCTTCACCTATTTTGCCCATCCTCCCTACCCACCCCCCTCTCCTTTGGCAATCATCAGCTTTTTCTCTGTATTTATGAATCCATTTTGGTGTTTTGTTGTTGTTGCTGTTGTTGTTTTTAGATTCCACATATAAGTGAAATCATTTATATGTATTTCCCTACAATCCCCTCCAGGTCCATCCATGTTGTCAAAAATGGCAAGATCCCTTTTTTTTTTTATGGCTGAATAATATTCCATTATACATATTCAATATATACCATATATTCTTTATCCATTCATCTATCAATGGACACGTGATGTTGTGTCCTATACCAATGTTGCTCCTATACCTTGGCTATTGGAAATAATACTGCAATAAACATGGGGTGCAGGGGCACCTGGGTGGTTCAGTCAGTTAAGCGTCTGACTCAAGCTCAGGTCGTGATCTCATGGTTCATGAGTTTGAGCCCTGCATCAGCCTCCATGCTGACAGCTCAGAGCCTGGAGTCTACTTCAGATTCTGTATCTCCCTCTCTCTTTCTGTCGCTCCCTGCTCATGCTGTCTGTCTGGCTGTCTCTCTATCTCTCTCAGAAATAAATACACATTAAAAAAATTTAAACATAAGAGTGCCTATATCTTTTTGGGTTAATGTTTTCTTTTCTTTGGGTAAATGCCCAGTAGTGGAATTACCATATGGTTATTTCTAATTTTTTGAGGTGCCTCTACAGTGTTTTCCACAGAGATTGCACCAATTCACATTCCTAGTGATAGTGCAAGAGGAATAAAGGGATTATTTCTTATTACAATATTCTTTTTTTATTACTTAGCATATAAACAGCAAAGAACAACAACAACAACAACGACTTACTGAGGCCTATAGAAAAATATCCCTCATTATACTTTTTTTTTTTCTGAGGAATAAATGCAGGAAGTGTATCACTAGAAATCATAAAATAATAGTTTTTTCTATTTACATGGCTTCTGTCAGAAAGTTGATGCTTCTTTTCTAACAGATTTGCTATGTTTATCCTGCCCTGGCATCAGGTATGTGTGTATTTGTGTTTGTGTACCTGTGTGTGTTAGTACTGTCAGTCATGGTTTATTCTCAACTATCAGACTGAAGTGTTAAATAGCAAGATATCTCTTGCTTGCTATGACATTCTTGTCCTAGAGTCTCCATTCACAGATTTTGGCTTCATTTCGCTTCATTTAAGTCATCTTTCTCATTTTCATTTCTTTACTCCAAAATAAAATGGCTTCTCATTAGGTCTTAGACTTTAATTCCAACATCCTCTCATGTCTTTTTACACTGAAAGACAGTTTTATTCAGCCAAGCAATTTCTTAAAATTGACAATGCACTTAAAATATTGATGTTAAGATTATTCTTATTTATTTAGTCAATAAACACTTGTTGTATTATCTTTACTTGCTTTCAACTAAAATGATCAACTTTAGTAAAATAAAGTATGAATCAAGGTAAACTTTTCATTGAATTTGTACTAATACTACCCAACAAGTGACGAATTGGCCACCCAGAATGTATACCGCATGGTACTGTAAATGTTTTTATATTTTGTCTGCTTTCCTTACCAGATTGAGACATACTGGAAAGAAACAGGTTGTGTATAATTTATTTCTGTTTCCCATTAACGAATACAGTGCTTGCTTCAAATTGATGGAAAAACCTGAGAACCAGAATGTGTGCTTTTGCTGAAAGCACTTGCAACTCAGACATATTGGAAAGGCTTTTCTGCTCTCTCTGGTATTTCTACCCCATATCCTGTCTCAGCAGGGAGGAATCAGAGCAACATTCTCTAAAATAGTTTTTTTTTTTTTTTTTTTTTTGGTTCCCTAAAGCTAACTTAATTTACATAAGGGGCAAAGATTAATCAAATTAAGGTTATGAATAGTTGTATACTAAAATGGTACATAATTGATATAGAAGCCAGAAGCACTTTCTGCACCTTTATCCTATCCTAATTTTAAAAGGAGGTGAGTAGATATCTTTTATACTTTTTATTCAGACCTAGAATATTTTTAAGTTACTTTTCACTGTTAGCTCCTTTCTTCTAACACCGAGAGTCAATGATCCCTGTAGAAAACAAGCAGACCAAATTTTTACCCCATATCGCTTGCCCAAGAAATTTTCTGTCATTTCAGATTCTACTCTCTGATAGTCTTTACTCTTGATTCAATTTCTTGCTGTTACACATTAAATGTCCAATCTACTGAATGAATGTAAAGTTTGAGGGCAGGCTCCTAACACGGCATGAAAGAGTTCTGAAACCCACACAACAGCTGATAGCATAAATTCTAGGAACAGCTTTCCTGGGCTTGAATCCCATAACTGCTGCTTACCAGTTGTAACTTTCAGAAAATCATTTAACCTTTCTTTGGCTCAGCATTCTTATTGTGAAATAGGGGGAAAAAGTGAACTCTATATTATAGGGTTCTGTGAGGATTAAATGAGCTGGTAATTTTAAGTAGGAAAATGGCACAGGGTCAATGCTATATAAATGTCTTTTACAGAAAATAAACAAGACTTTTGTAAACTTGTAGAGTTCCTGATACTATCTTCAAGATTGATTTAATAATATATTACATTTCTGGGCCTTAAAAAATACCATACATCTGTTTCCCAGAGTAGTAAATTTTATAAATATATTATGGTTGAATGAAGCCTGAAGGTAAAACTTGACCTTGTTCATGGCTTCTTTTCTTGTAACATGTGAAAGGGTAGGTAACTTTAAGCATAAGAATGTTCAGGGATAAGAAATGTAATCAATTTCCTGAGGTTACTCTTATTGTGACTTAACAAACTGGGAGTGGCTTGCTGAGATTGTAAGTATGGAAATTTGTACTAAATGCCCTCAGAATGCACACAATAGCACTACCTCTGTATTTTCTGAATTTATTATTTGGGTAGAAAGTAAAGGTAATTTTAAAAAGATAATGTTTAAGCAATAATAAGTACTTGTTGAAAACCTAAAAAGTAGTCATTATAATATGCACCTTTTCAGAAAACTCAACAGAAAAGGCCAGTATTCTCACAAACAAGAAAAGCAATTCTTTTGAGTAATCAGAATGAAAACAAAATGGCTTTAAAAAACTGAGTCTTGAAAATGGCTTTTGAAAAAATGGCAGAAAATATATTTGTGGAGAGAATGGGGTAGTTGATTCCTATGAGGGGAATATATTCTAATTGTAAAGGAATAGAATTGGATCCTATGAAGGGATATACTTATTGAAATTTTCAAATTTGTCCATAAAGTATCATGTGTCCTCCCTGAGCCTGCTGAAAGAGAACAGACAGTTCAATGTTTGCATACACTTTCAACAATTTCACATCTGAAAAATTATATTCTAGAAAGACAGGATTTAATCCTGGGATTGTGATTATATTAATTACATCTAATGATAGCTAAAGTTATGTGAAGATGCACTGTGTTAGGTTGTAGCCTTTTGTCCCCTTAGCTGTGAGATATCATTCCATCACTGCTCTGCCTGGTTTAAGTTTTGATGTGGCCAAATTACTTTAAGGGATTTACATTTTAAGTATATATGCAATTGTTTGAAGTTTTATTTTTCCATCAATCAATACAAAAGCTTAGTTTCTCAAATGCTCCTTTCTTCTTAAAGGTAAACACCTTAAAGTTTTCCAGGACATAAGCAATGAGCAATCACTGAAAGAATAAAATTCAAATCACCACAGCCTACAAGGTCCTATATGATCTAGACCCAGTGTGACTTTCCAAATTTATTATATGTCCTTCTCCACCTATTCAAGAAGTTATAATCACATTGGATTTTTTAAATACCTGGAGCACATCAAGCTAGTTCTTAGTAAACAATACTTAACTATTTTGTTCTGTCTGCCTATGATATTTTTTCTAATTTATTGTTGATGCCCTTTATTATTAATGGAATCGATTTAGCGGACAAGGAAATAATTTCTAAAATTTTCTTACTATAAAAAATTGTAGACAACTTAGAAATTAGCATTAAAACACAGGATTACTAGGAATAAAGATATCAAAATATTTAAAATGCAGAAAATCAATCTAGTCATTAATAGAGTTAAACACCAAATTTAACTCTGAGATGGTTGGCCAAAAAAAAAAGGAGAAGGAAAATTAAGAAGAGCAGTAGACTATGGGGCGCCTGGGTGGCTTAGTCAGGTAAGCATACAACTTCCGTTCAGGTTGTGATCTCACAGCTCATAGGTTCGAGCCCCATGTGGGGTTCTGTGCTGACAGCTTGGAGCCTGGAGCTTGCTTCAGATTCTGTGTTTTCCTTTCTCTCTGCCCCTCCCCAATTCACACTCTGTCTCTCTCTTTCAAAAAATAAAAATATTTTTAAAAAAGCATTAGACTAATGAAATATAGTAAAATGAAATGCAAACCAACTGAATGCAAAAGGGAATAATATAATAATACTTAACACCCCAAATATCAAGTATGATAAAGGTATTCAGACATTGGCATTTTCCTGTGGGTCTATGTAATTCACAATAATGTGTACAGTATACTGTTAAGCTTTATTTTAGATCAGATGAAAAGAGAACTGAATTGGAAAAGTCATAACTTTTTCAACCAATCATAATTCAGTTCATTTGGGAGGCTTCAGGATGGTTTGTGCTGCTGAAGCAGATATGTTCAAATGCTTTTAGAACCCATTTCATCAACATAATATTGCAAAATATGTAATCATCTTTATCAGGCCTCTGCAGCAGCTCGCATGCTTGTGGCAACACCCCCAAATCGTTGCAAGTTGGCTTTTTCCCAGTTGCCAAGGCTTTTAGCAATCACGATTCTGTACAGAATGCAGCTGGCTTACTATTTGGTAGCCTAAAGAAAAAACAATCCAAGCTTTTGCACAATCACTGGGTTTCCTATTCTATGGCGTAGTGATTTCAAAGACCAGATTCTTTCATAACTTGCACCTGCCACTCTGCTCTTGCAACGGCACAAAGTTATAAGCAATTCAAAGGGGGAGTAGATTCTCATCCAACTCCAGTGGAAATCATAGAAAAAGCCCAAACATCTATAATCCTTTGTGCTTTCTCACCTATCCCTCATCTGTTTGCCTAGAGTTGTTGTTTTGCGGTTTTTGCTTTTTTTTTTTTTTTTTTTTTAATTATGCAAATCTTTTACCAACATGGCCATCATATTCCTTGCACTCTGTTTAGGTCCATTAAATTTGATTCTTCCGAATTCTTCCCTAAATAAAAGTCAATGTATGGCTCAGGAAAAACCCCTGCAGAGGGACTTTTCAATCACCTTCTCAAGTCAGGGGAGAAAGAAACTATTACTACATTTCAACCATATACACCTTTTTGAGATTAAATTTAATCTCAGTGTTATCTATGAATTTAATCTCATGGAGGTGTATATGGTCAAAACATAGAGAAAATTTCCCCTAGATATATTTTGAGTGTAAAGTGTATATATGGTTTCAAAACAGAATTTGCAAATACTACAATGACTTTTATTCTCCCAGAGTCAGAATCTTCCTTTTACAAAGTTATAAAGAAGAAAATACAGGGGCGCCTGGGTGGCTCAGTCGGTTAAGCCGCTGACTTTGGCTCAGGTCATGATCTTGCACTCCGTGAGTTCGAGCCCCACGTCGGGTTCTGTGCTCACAGCTCAGAGCCTGGGGCCTGCTTCAGATTCTGTGTCTCCTTCTCTCTCTGCCCCTTTGCCTCTCATGCTCTCTCTTTGTCTCTCTCAAAAATAAATAAACATTTAAAAAAATAAAGAAGAAAATATAAATGCAGTCAAAGTTCTCTTGAGGTGATGTAAGAAGTAATTTTTCATAATATATATCAATAATAAAAAATAACATGCAATAATTACATATACGAATTATTATGTCCCAGTTCAATTATCTTGGTTTCTTAGCCTCAGGCTATAAGCTCTCTGTGAATGAGAGATCTAAAGGGATCAAATGAAGACTCCTATTAATAACATCCAAAACAAAATCCCATGTCCATCAAAATAAAGTGGGAGTCAATCCTAGCCAAATTGGCTAGTCAATTTCTAGCCAATCCTAGAAAGAAAACAGAGACAATTCCATGGCTAATGGGAAAGGCTGGAAGAAAGCAGACTCCATATTTCAAGAACTGATTGTTCACATTTAATTGCTGTGGGGGTCTTTGCTGTTAAATATACTAAAATCTCTAGTTTGACTCTATTTCTTTTCATAGTTGGTATTTTTAGTAAATATTTTGAGTGGGTATGACTAAAACTATTATAAAAATGGTTTTAATCATTTTATACTAATTTGTCTTGTACCATCTATCTATTCATACCATACATCATT
Source organism: Panthera onca (assembly GCF_046562875.1). NCBI lineage: Eukaryota > Metazoa > Chordata > Mammalia > Carnivora > Felidae > Panthera > Panthera onca. The sequence goes on along the minus strand of NC_138342.1, from coordinate 148,707,121 downwards.
ATATTCAAGTATTTCATATGATCATAATACATTATTCCACAATTATTAAATAATTTTAAATAATCTTTTCAATATTTAAAGAGACACATTACTACAAAATCTGATTCAATGATGCTGTACATATTACATTTTGAAACAACATTTTAACAATTTTCTGATCTTTAGACCACTTTCAAGATCATGGAAGGAAAACAAATACTGAATTATGAATTTGTGGAGTTGGAGGAGATCACTGAGACTATAAAGTCCAGACCTTATTATTTATTTATTTATTGTGCATATATGAAGAGACTAAGGGCTAGGAAAGTTAATAAAGAAATTGAGCAGAGGCATGTAGCCAATAAATGACTTACATGTAAAAAACAAAGGAGGACAGAAGACAAATCCCTTACATTTCTTCTTCTTTTTTTAATGGAAGGAATTTTCAATGCTATCTAGACTTGGATCATTTTTACAAAGCATCATATCTAGTCTGAGTTGTCAAATATTTCAAAATAACCAATTAAAAGTAATAATGAATCTATTGACTTCAAAGATGTGAGATTTGCTTGAATTATGAATGGATGAAGCTAAACTATAATGTGTATCTCCCATTTGCAGTGTTCAATGAAATCGCTTGCATGGAACTTCTGCATAGGTCTGGGTATTAGTCCTGGGAACTGAAATTCCTTCTTAATTAAAAACAGGAACCAGCCTTTGGGAGGCTGAAATCCATCGGAGGTTGCTTTGTAATTTTTACAATATGAATTGGCATGGCATGTTTGTCATGAAAACCTTTTTAATTTTGTTTATTTATTTATGTATGTATTTATTTATTTATTTATTTAGAGAACGCATGTAAACAGGGAAAGGGCAGAGAGAAGGGAGAGACAGATTCCCAAGCAGGCTCCAAGCTGTCAGCACAGAGCTCCATGCAGGGCTCAATCCTATGAACCATGAGATCATGACCTGAACTGAAATCAAGAGTCAGATGTTTAATCGACTGAACCATCCAGAATCAGTGACTTAAACTTACATAATTAAAGTTAGTTTTCAACATCTCTCCTTCTCACACATGTACACGCAAACACACCCAGAGTCAAAGCATCACGTTCTTCCAACTCTCCTAGCACTTGTACTTCAGACATGTGTGTGGAAGAGAGAATTCAACGGAAGTATTTCTTTTTTAGGCATAGGTTTTATGTATGACTATTTCTAATATTTTTTTAACATAAAATCTTCATATTTTAAAAAGTACATATTTATTTAATTATACAGAATCTTCACCCAAGAGTAAGAAACATTAGGTTTAGTCCAATTTTTTATTTGACAATTTTCTCTATGCCTAATTATTCAATTAACTTTTCATTCAGACTGACTTTTATGTGGTCCCACTACTGCAAATGCAGAGAAAGTCTCACCTGTCATACAATTGGCTTCCTTATTATTATTTATTCATCCCTTTTTATACATACACAAAAAGCTTTGAGGAGATATATGAAACTCTATAGATTGATTTTCAGAACTGTTCAAGTTAAACTCCAAATTATCATTCTTGTCTTAAGAACAACAACAACTAGCTTTTGTGCAATTAATATAAGCACATGTACCATTTCTTATAGTCTTTTCAATGGTGCAATAAGGGATATCCCATTGATATACCTATTTCAGATGTAAGGACACTGATGCCTCAAAAAGTTAGGTTCAGGGATGTCTGGGTGGCTCAGTCGGTTAAGCGTCTGACTCCCGCCTCAGGTCACGATCTGACAGTTTATGACCCCTGTGTCGGGCTCTGTGCTGTCAGCTCAGAGCCTGGAGGATGCTTCACATTCTGTGTCTCCTTCTCTGTCTGCCCTCTGCCTGCTCACACTATGCCTCTGTCTCAAAAATGAATAAACATTAAAAAAAAAGTTAGGTTCAGTTTACAAGATAAAGAAAAATGCCAGAATTAGAAATTTGGTTTACCTGACTCTAGAGGACATTTTGTTTAATTACTGAATTACCTACTTGAGCAGGCCAGTGATTCACTCTCTTGAAAAGGTAACATTTCTTATCTTTTTATACATATTCCTACACTGCTCCTAAAATGTCATCCCCTATTCATTGATTGTATAAATTCCTCATAAAGTCTTTGCCAATTGCTGTTCTCCCTTTTCTAAACGTCTTTGATGCTGTGGCCTGCAAGCTGGGCTGTGCACATCTGGGGCAGGTGGGTATGAAAGATGATTCATTGGAAAAAACATGAAACTTTTAAAAGTATAATTATATTCAATTCTCTTTCATCCTTTTAAATTTGTTTTCACAATAAGCATTGTAAGTATATAATACTATATGGATATACTATGTAAATATAAATCCATCTATTGGGAGGCATGGGTAAATATGTTTGCACTCAGTGTACTTGATGAAAACATTTGTAGATCATTGACCAGTATTATTAACTTAAAATTTTCTCACATATTGACCTTTACTGTTTTGTGATATAGTATCTCTCCATGTGAATTATTTGCTTCTAAGGACAGAAATTATGTTTTAAGTTTATTTTAAAATAATCTATGCCATTAGAATGATCTTATGTATGTGACTACAAAGAATTTAACTATGTAAAACAGTGAAATAATTGCAAAAGTCCACTGACATGCTGAGGGATGCAAATAAGTAGGAATTTGTTGACTTCAATTAATGGAGGAGAATTTATTATTGATTTGATTTCAGCTAAGAGCAAAGGTTGTGTGGAATTTTTGTGTGTTTGTTTGCTTTTTGTTTTTAAGTACAGATTCCTATTATAGCTTCTGGATGTACTATCAGTGTCTTGAGGATGAATCTTATCCAGAATCCTGGGCTGGAGACTATGTGGAATTTAAGGAAGCTCTGTGTTCTGCACAACTAATTTATTTGATTTTTAAGAAGACATAATTGCCTAAGGAGGTTTGTTAATCAGAAAACTGAGTGGCTTAAAAATGAAAACTAATATATTAAAATGATAAGTATGGCCTAAAATATTTGTTATTTTAATTAAATTATTAAAGCTTGTCTGTATTTGTATTTTCTCTTCAGAATGGCTAGTTCTTAGGTGACTATTGAGAGACAGTGGGTAGCAAATTTGGAAAAGTCTGGAGAGGTCACATCCCTGAAGACCTCAGTCTTTAGTAGGGCACGGGGTACAGCCCGACTACATTTCCCAGCCCCCTCTTGCAGATGGGTGTGGCCATGTAACTGAGTTCTCAACATGGAATGTGAACAAAAGTGATTCTGGAAACTGCTATTTGTTATTTTTTCCCCAACCACTGGCCACATGGAGAAGACTCCAAGAACTCTAGGGGTGACAAGCCACAGACGGAAGAAATCTTTGTCCCATTTCATGCTTTAAGAAGAGCTGAGTAGGAACACCTGTGTTGTACAGCTGTATGAGCAAGAAATATATTGTACTATTTTACATCACTGAAATTACGGGGGCTATTAGTTATAGTAGTTAACCGATCTTGACTAATGCAGTTGTTGAACCTCTGCTTGTAATCACTCCGACTCCATACTACAAATTACAACTTTTCTTGAATATATATTTAAAATTCAACATATAAAAAAATTAATTCATCCTCACTTCCAAATCCCCTTTCCAACTGTAGATTTCTTATTTGATGATATAAGATCATCAAATGGGTAGATGATTCTACCCAGTTGTTTAGTATGAAGGTTGAAATCATTGTCAATCTTCTCCTTTCCTCATTTTTTATCCAATAATTAACTCATCAAAACCACACTGTATATGTCACTATCTTTAATATTGCTGTCTTTATATTTCCTTTCAGAAAAAGATGAATACATTAGTAGAGAATAAGATCATTTACGATGTTAACAAAGAAGGAGTGGGCATCTTGAACTCAGGTCAGATATTATCTTGCTGTAAAGAGACTTTCACATGCTTTCCCAAAGCCCATACAAATCTGGTTGGAGTAGGTATAACGTTTTTAATTTTACTGACCATCAAAAGAGTATCTCACAGACATTTGTTTATCTTTTTTATTTTCCACCAGACAGTAGAACACTATTCTTTAGACCAATATTCCTCACTCAATATAGATATTCAATAAATTTGTTGAAATCAATGGACAATGAATAATCTATTACTCCCAAATCTCAACAAGCTAATGTTTAGGTAAATGAAACAACTTGAAATATGTGGCTGTTCAAACTATTTTATACTAATATACATATAACCACTTCTGGGGATCCTTTCATCATAGATCATGACTTCATTACCTTACCTCAACTACCAAGTTGCCACATACCTCAAGGAGTAAAACTGGAATTCAAGCAGATTTATACACCATGTGCTCTGCTGTGCTAAATTAATAATCTAGTGGATGGCCCTGGATTGCTGAAGATTTAAGAGAATATGCACATTAGTATTCTTTTTACTTTTTTTTTCTTAGTTCATTAGTCACTTGAAAATGCATTTCTCAATTAGGTCATTTGTAATCTTCAGTGGGAAATCATATAAGTAGTTTCTATCGTGCATACATAAAATTAGATGAATTAAAGCATACACTAAGTAGATACTGACATATATATGTTCATGGCATAAGAAATAAGACAGGAAAGTTTCCGGTTTCTATATCTCAGTGCTGCCAAATGATTTTTGAAACAACACTAAAAATAAAAAGGATACTTAAAGGATCAGATGGCAATATCGCATGAGTGATAGATTTATAACAGTAGGCTTTTCTTTTTAAATCTCAAATAGGAACAACCTTTTTAGAGGGTCAGCTGTTTTAACAACTGCATTCCTAACAGTACTGAAAAGTTTAAATAAGGTTCACCTGAAGAATATGGCTTATATCTAGTAAAAGGACCAATATGGGTTTTTGGCTTTGTTTGTAAGACAAGTTCAGCACGTAATGATTATTTATCTTTTAGCAAATGATATGAGAGAAGGGAAGAGCATGCATGCAACAATACAAACATGCACAATACAAATTTCAAGGTCTCTGAAATTACAAAGAAATAACCCTTTTTGGGGAAATAACAGAGAGCCTAAATTGACAACAATGAAGCTTAAGATATTTCTGATCTCAGAGTTCACCTGCTAATGGCAGAGACGGTTAGTTGGTGGTGGAAATAAAATGCCTTCATAATCACTTTTAAAATTAAATATTCATAGGTTCAAGTGATATGACAGATAAAGATATTATTTAAGTGGTTGTTTTGGGGACACCTGGGTGGCTCAGTCAGTTAAGCGTCCAACTTCGGCTCAGTCATGATTTCACGCTTTGTGAGTTCGAGCCCCGTGTTGGGCTCTGTGCTGTTAATCCAGAGCCTGGAGCCTGCTTCGGATTCTGTGTCTCCGTCTCTCTCTCTGTCCCTCCCCCACTCACACTCTGTCTCTCAAAAAATGAATAAACGTTAAAAAATTTTTTTTAATTGGTTGTTTTTTAAACTATATCACTGATAAGGGAAACTTCAATCATAGTCAAGGAAATTAGATATAAGCATTTAGCAATGCCCAGGCTGTCAGGGATAAAGCAAATTCTAGATATTTCATATTTGAACTTAATGAAAACGCTGCTTATATTTTTTTTTTCTATAACAGGATGGGCAAGTTAATCTTGTGCACATTAGGATCAAAATAAAATATCTGTTGCAAGATTTCTGGGTTATTCCCCTAAAAGCATCATTCACTTTCCCTTTTCTACCCACCTGAAAAGAAAACTTTAAGTGCTCATTACTATTCTCAAGAATAATATATATTATTTTATAAGAGGTTCTCTTCACAAAACAGGATAGCTATCCTGATCATTGATTCTTTGCCATAATATGAACACTACTTATCTATATCATTCATTATGTCTAATGTTGATTTTGCATGATTGATCTGGATTAAAATAAACATTAAATGAAGCTTCTTGTGTGCACAATGAACAGGGTAATAGTCAGTGCTCTTGAGAGACATCAGAATGTACAATTTCTCCTCCTAGGGCGTTTAACATTTCTTCTGGAAGACAAAATGCTAAAATGAAATAAAAAAGAATCTACAACGAAACATAAATTCAGTGCTACATAGATGAAATCCAAGGTTCTGTGGTAAAAAAAAAGAAAAGAAAAGAAAAGAAAAGAAAAGAAAAGAAAAGAAAGACTTGTAAAACTCTGTCAGGAAAACTTTGAAGGGAAGAAGTAAGCAACAGATAAGGTATCCTAGTATGAGTAAAAGCAGGGAGTTGAGACGACAAAGACATGAACAGACCTATTTTGACTTAGTGAGGGCTAGTGCAAATAAAGTGGTCTTTTCTTTTTCTTTATTTAGAGATATGATTAACATATAACATTATGTAAGTTTCAGATGTACAGCACTTTGACTTGATGCACTTCTGCATTACAAAATGATTACTACCACAGCATTAACTGACACCTCTACCACACCACACAATTACCATTTCTTTTTGTGGTGAGGACCTTTGAGAGGTACTCTTTCAGCAACTTTCAGGCATATAATATAGTATTATTAACTATAATCAAAATGCAATACATTTTCACCAGAACATATTCAGCTTATAATTGAAGGTATGAGGTGATATTTAATTGTGGTTTTGATTTGCATTTCCCTGATAATTAGTGATTTAGTAATGTTGAGCACCTTTTCATGTCTACAGTGATATATACGGCCTTAATATCCAGATGAGCTGCGTATTTAATGCAATTTGATAAGGAACAATGAAACAGGGTAACTAAAGGCATGCAATTCAATAAAAGACAACGTGATTTAAGTAATTAAAAAATCATCTAAATATATATTATCTTACTAGTTAGAGAATATATTCTTTTGGGCAAGCTTGCTGAGTGACCCATACAAAATAAGAGTACTTTATTTCTCAAAGAATTGTCTTGTGTTGGAGGCAAGAAAATTAACTTCATGTTGAACTACACTGTAAAAAAGCAGAGAGAGATTAAGAGATGTGACATTGGTCACTGAAGGATTCCTGGAATAAGGAGATATTTGCTTTAACGGAGTGTCTACTCTGTGCCAGATGCCTTGACTTGATCAGGCCTTGAGTCTAAGAAGCATCACAAGGCAAGAGCTAGTTTATTTGGAAGCTGTGGAGAAGAAACAGATCTCCAAAAGCAGAAATGGACATGCTACAACCGGTACCATGAGTTCTAACACATTCCTTGGACTGCGGTTCTGGAGGCTTGGTGAGAAGTAAAGTCAGACATAAAAAGACTACAAATAGAATACTTGAAATGACAAATGTGGATGAACTATCCAGACAGCAAGAATAAGAGGAAATGTATTCTCAGGCCTCGGCAAAATTTATTTTGATCAATATATCTCAATTTTGAATAAAATATTCACTTCCCCTTACTCTGAAAAGCAGAATAAGACCCTAAAAACACAGTTCACTGTTCTAAAAAAACAAACAAAAAAAAACCCCAGTTCTGCTGTAATATAAAAATATATTAAAAATCATATCTCAGAATGAGGGGAAGGGAACAACTATCTGAGCAAAATGAATCATAAGTAAATACCAGTTCTTCTGTTTTAAAGCTGATCTTCATCTTTCTTGTCAATCAGGTGAATCTTTTACTATACCAGACACAATTCTTCACACAAAGAGATTCTTGTTTGTTTTAATTTGATGCCACAGTCCTTAGGCATTTTTTCTTAAAATTAAATCATCCTTGGCAAAAGTCCAAAGACTGTTTAAAAATTTGTTTCTTGGAGCACCTGGCTGGCTCAATCAGTTAGGCATCCGACTTCACCTCAGGTCATGGTCTCACAGTTCGTGGGTTCGAGCCCCACATCAGGCTCTGTGCTGACAGCTTGGAGCCTGGATGGAGCCTGCTTCAGATTCTGTCTCCTTCTTTCTCTGCCCCTCTCCTACTCATGTTGTCTCTCTCTCTCTCTCTCTCTCTCTCTCTCTCTCTCAAAAATGAACAAATATTAAAAAAAATAGTTTCTTTAGTAAAATAGAACATTTGATCGACTCAGCAAATAAAAACAATGTACTTATTTCCAAGATCTCAAGATAAAAATAAGCAGTATAGTTTCAACTTAAAATATTACACAAATCATATCCATGGACCAGAGTAAATAGATACATAGTACATAGATACATAGAGATAGTATCAGAATTTCACATATACTATACTTATACCAAATATATAATGAAACCTTCCTTTATGAATGTCTTAATGTTCAAAATCTTAAATAATTTTCTAAATCTAATCACATTATCCTTCTGCTTGGGAATTATTTCTTTTAAACAATGAAAACTAAATGCATTCTTTTTCATATTTTTTATTTTTTCATATAAATCTGCAATGATTTTGATGTTCATATAGTATGTGATTAAATGTATTTTTAAAACCACATTTTCTGAGAAGATATAGAACACTTTGTATTTTCATTGTCCATTCTTGGTCTCAAATAACAGCCTTTTAATGTTGTATATTAACTTTTTTACAATTATTTTCAGGCACAAATTTTATAGACGAACTATTATGAAAAAATATAAGCATGTTTAGTTATCTTCCTAAAGATTAACTATTCTAAGAAAGGATTCTTGGCCTAAATCATGGAATAAAATAATGGTATTAAAATTAAATGACAGATGCAAGGCTACCATATGTATAAGCCTATCTGAAATCTTAGGTTATATCAATATCTGACAGTATGTTTTCTTCTTCCACAAAATCCACTAAATGCAGGTATTAGCATTATTTATCAAACTGAAACACATATTGCTTCCTGAACTTGAATATCATTATCACTTATTATCAGCCATTATCACTTCAAATACAATTTGTCCCCAGTTCTCACAATACTGTCCTTATGAGAAGTATATTAAATATATATTGGATTATACAATGATTATTTTTAATATCACTTTTACATTTTCCTTTTTTTATCTGCCTAAACTTCAATCTAAGCAACATCTTCAAATTTATCTTTCAATTCACTAATTCTATCTTCATCTAATTCTTAATGGATGTTAAAAACACCTGTTGGTTTTTGATTTCTAATAGCATTAAAGTTTTTTGTTTAATTCTGCCTCAGATCTAACTGATGATATATGACTTTTTGCTTATAAGTCTACAACTTATATTTATTTTATAATCTATGTCAGAACATTACATTACCCTAAAGTCTTGAGGTTCCTTTCTGCTACATTTCTCTGACAATTTTATTCCATGCTGAAATGTTTTCTTGTGTAATTTTATCATATTGAGTTCATCATAAGAACTACTTGATGCTACTGACAACATTTTCTCCATTTGTGTCTGTTAATCTCTCCAAGAACAAATTTCCACTTCATTTTTTTTTTTTCAATAGCTTGGTTAAATCCTTTTTTTTTTTTTTTTTTTTTTTAGTTGGAGTAGCTGGATCTTTTTCAAGTTCAAGTTTGAACTCCAGTGTCATGTGGGGTGCAGATCTATGGTTATGTATACTGAGGGAAGATGACTTTTTTCTGTCCCTCCCAGAACTGAGTCCATAAATAACCCCAAAACATACATTTCTTTCTTGACCCACTTTACTAGTAAGTATTTTGTTTTCCTAGCCCATTTTTTCACTGAAAGTATAGCTCATCAAGGACATGAACTCATTGTTGATGTCACATCTCCAGCTTCACATTTAAGGAACTCCAGGACCTATCTTTGTAATGCCATAGTTGGAACTCAGCAAACCACTTCTTTCTTTTGCCAAATGCCTTCTTATTTGGCTCTGCCAAGAGGGGAAGCTAGAGGGAGACTGAAAGGTGAGAGAAGGAAGAAATGCCTCCCTCCTTTTTGCCGTTTTTGATTCTGCATCCTGATTTTTTTCAGTATCTGTTCCTAGTAACGAATTCTTGTGTTACCCTGCCAGAAGCGGTCTGTTCCAGGAACAGCAGGTGATTCAGGTTTGCAATTTTGTCAGCCTTGTCATGTTCCCTTAGTGATACCCACATGGGGAAGTAAGCTTTCCTCTGCCAGAGGTGTGAGTTGTTATGCCCAGGCTCTTGCTCTGAGCCAGAAGACAATAGCATCGCACCTTCAGAGCTGAGTCCTAGCTCCACAGGACCCTTCTGTCAAGCTTCTGAGTTGTAATAATTCTACTCTCGCCCCTTTGTTCTACCACCACTAGGGATGATAGCTGTTTCCTGAGGTTTCTACCTTCACAATATCTTAGTGTACTCTTTTTTTTTCTTTCTTCAATTCTTTCATATCTAGTTAACATTTTTTAATATTAAGTTATTTTATTCACTAATTGTGTGGTTTCTGTCTCCTTAGTGGACTTAAGCTGCTATGCTTCCTAAAGAGAAGGATCCTTTGATATGGATGGGTCAAGAACAAGGATATTTTTTAGACCAAATGTTATGAACATTTTATTTTAGTCTCCATTTCATCTCTCTGAAGCTTTTGATGTTCCTTTTTTTCCTCCTAAGAGCTGACGTAGTCAGACAGATCCAGAGCAATTCCACATGGGAAAATCTTTTCTCTCTAGAAACATTAAGATTGAACTGGAGCGTCAAACTACTAAAAGCTTAGAAAGAAGCTTAGAATTTCTCCCACTATACCTGGGACCTCTTTGTCTAAAACCTATCTTCCATCATAATCAGAGTACTAAAATACAGATAGCTAAAGTGCAATGTCAGCTTATGGGGAAAAGTGTTAAAATGCTCATTGGCCCATGTTGTGACAGACAACTTAAGTGTGTCTATAGCTGAAGCAAAGAAGTCTCCAATTTAGTTATGCTTATCTCACCATAGTACTCTTTACTCAGGTTTTGGCAAAGCCTCTTAGCTTCCTCTGTTAGGGGAATCCTAAAAGGGTATTAACTCTGTCAAAGAAAGTGTCAGAATTATGTGTCCTATTTATTGATCAATCTTTCTCTGCTGGAAACTCAATTCACATTTTGTTACCTTAATTTATTAGGCTGAATAATGGCCCTCAATAATATTCATGTCCTAGTCCCCAGAAACCCATGAATATGTTACTATACATGTTCTAAAGGACTTAACAGATGTGATCAAGTTAAGGATCTTGAGAGAAGGAAATGATCCTGGATTATCCAGTTGGACCCAATGGAATTACAAAGTCCTTCTAAGAGAAAGGTGGATGGAAGAAGGACAAAGGATGTGATTCTAGGAGAAGGATAGCCTCTAAATTCAGGAAAAGGCAAGTAATAGATTCTCTCCTAGGGCCTCTAGAAAGACCCAGTCCTGTGGACACCTTGGCTTTTATCCCAGAAGACTCATTTCAGATTTTTGACCTACAGAACTATAAGACAACAAACGCAGGTAGTTTGAAGCTACCAAGCTTAAAGTAATTTGTGTCAGCTGCAATAGGAAATAAATGCATTCTAAAGTGCTTGTGAAAACTGTGGAATAAAAATATCTAAAGTAGACCCTGCTGTGGCCCTATTATAACTTTTATAATTAAGATTCTTAGGTCTGAAATTGAGAACAACTAGATCAATAGGTAAACAGAAACCCCTACCAAAATGTTGTCATAATGCTATTTCTGACTGTGTTTACCACATATTAAATTTCACATATATTATTCTCCTTCTTCTTTGTTACAAGTGTGCAAAGTTGGTAGGGAGGATACTCAAGTTCTTTTTATAGCTATAGAAACTAGGAGGCAGAGTGTTTCAGTCTGTATAGCTAACTATCTACATTTATATAGACAACCAGTTCAAAACTCCAATTTTTGGGGGCACCTGGGTGGCTCGGTCGGTTGAGCATCTGACTTCGGCTCAGGTCATGATCTCACGGTCCGTGAGTTCGAGCCCCGCGTCGGGCTCTGTGCTGACTGCTCAGAGCCTGGAGCCTGTTTCAGATTCTGTGTCTCCCTCCCTCTCTGCCCCTCCCCTGTTCACGCTCTGTCTCTCACTGTCTCAAAAATAAACATTAAAAAAAAAAAAATTAAAAAAAAAAAAACTCCAATTTTTGGGCTTTACTTCAGACATACTGAATTGAAATCCCTTTGGAGATATTTATGCACACTGAAGTTTGAGAAATACTAATCTAGAGCAGAAGTTGGCAAACTACAACCTGAAGGTTGATTTAGTAAATAAAGTTTTGTTGGGATACAGCCATGCCTTTTCAATTATGTATTATCTGTGAGTGCTTTTGTCGCAATGACAGAGTTGAGTAGATGTAACAGAGACTTTATGATCTGCAAAGCCTAAAATATTTACTCTCTGACCCTGACAGCAAAAACTTGCTGACCTCTGGCAAGAATACAACACAGACTAAACTTGGGTGCTAAATGGATAATTCTGTGGTTTTTCAGGATGCTGTGATAAATGGCCAAAAAAGTGGTTATAAAATAACTAACACATTAGCTAATTACTTGTTTCTAAATATGTCCCTCTCTCCTGAATTTCTGAATGTGCTGGAGCACATTCCACAAAAAACCCATTGGAATCCAGAATTAGAACTTGATAACAACCAAATAATGAGTTCCATTTAGCTTTCTAAATGTGTTAGAATAAAATCGCATTTCTGTTACTATGATTAGTGCACTGAAATAAATCTGAAATGCAATGTTAGAATGAGATAAACCTTTCTAATGGAGAAAAATACAGCCTTTATAGCTTAAACTGATAGGAGTCACAAATGCACAATAAAAATGACCCTACACATTATTTTAGCCCTTTTATGAATACATTGCAAATTACATTTTCTCAAGCATTATCAAGAAATACAATAGTTTAATATTGAAATCAATATTCATATACTATTTACACAACCCATACAGTGCTTTCATAACACAATTCTTATTAGGGTCATGTACCTCGCGTGGAAATAACTTCATTGTGAATAGGAGATTTGATGGAATCATTATAAAAACAAAAGTTTATCTATGTATCTCATACATACAGGACATTGCCATTCATTAAAAGTCAAAAAGTTTGGAGTACAGCTAGAAACATTGTTTCTCATTTCAGAAGTAGGCTCAGTTCAGAAAAGGAAAAAAAAAATCACTACTTAATGGAAATTTGCAATCAAGGAACATAACTCCTCCACCAATACTCTCACTTCTCCTAGGATACTTTCCAAAGCTAGTTTTATCTTGGTTTTAATTTCTTTTCCGTATTTCCTACAATAATCTAAGACTTCACATTTGTGATTATTATAAAGACTTATTTCCATTTTATCAAAGTCTGGATAACAATATCTTAAAGCCTTGGGGAAAGAATTTTAAGAACCATATTTTTAGGCTTTATATTATGAAAATGTTCACATATATGTAAATTAACTAGGATAGTCAAATGATCCACAGTGTATCCATTACTCAACCTCAACAACTATCAACCTTCTCTACTTGATGTATCATCTATACCTCATCCCAAATTACTGCTATAATTATTTATAGTTCTTTTTATTTAGGTTAAAAAAATACTAAGCATGTGGGTGGCTCAGTCAGTTAAGCATCTGACTTCGGCTGAGGTCATGATCTCATAGCTTCTGAGTTCAAACCACAAGTCGGGCTCTGTGCTGGCAGCTCAGCACCTGGAGCCTGCTTCAGATTCTGGGTCTCCCTCTCTCTCTCTGCCCCTCCCTGACTCATGCTCTGTCTCCCCCCCCCCAAAAAAAAGAAAAATAAAAATAAATAAAATATTAAAAAAATAAATTTTAACACCCAAAATTTAGCCTTACAATTTTAACAAAATGGGCACACCCAGATAACCCATACCTCTATGATGATATCAGATAGTTACTTCTCCCCAGAATGTTCTCACATTCCATTCTAATCAACTTCCACTATTCTATTCCCCCTGCCCACCCTCAATCCTCCAGATTCCTCTGGAGGAAATATATAATATGTATATAAATAATAAATTAAAAAATTATATATATATATATAAATTTTGTCTGTTTTAAAATTTTCTTTATTAACAAAAACATATAATATGGTCTTTTCTATGCCTGGCTCATTTTGCTCTGCCAAAGTGAGATACATCCATGTTAATGCATTTACCTTGTGACTTTTTATTCCCAAGCAATATTCTAGGCATGAATATAGTGCAGTTTGTGTTTCCATTCTTCTGTTGATGGACACTCAATTTTTTTCAGAATACAATTTTTGAAGCCAAACATTTTAGATTAATTAATTCAGGAATTATTCTGAGAAGTTGGCAAAATAAACAATAAGATAAATTGGTGACAGTCGGAAATAAAATGTATTATAAAATTAACTTGGAAATAATGAGGTTCCTCACCTTACTGGGCTTCTCTCTAATAGAGGAAGAGTAATACTTCTACTCTACAGGCTAGTTATAAGGATTAAGTCGCTACATATATAGCTCTCACATACTAAGGTCTCAATGGAGGCTAGCTTTCATTGTCTTATTATCACTAATACAAAAATGTAATGGAAACAATCTAAAACGAGTCAATTACAATAGAGCTTTAGACAGTATGCTATTACTTTGGGGTATAATATTGTGGATTTAATTTTCTATTGGTCTTCAACTGGAAGAGAAAAGATGCTTGAGGAATATGAATAGCAGTTCAGATACCTGCCTGCATATGAGGAGGGGAGGGCTGTGACTACATTGCTGTGACATTATGTTGCATTGCATCTTGTTTTATGAAGTTTGCTTTAAAATTAAAAGTTGACTCCTGAAGTTTTATTATGTTATCTATAATATTGGTTTCATTATAGCACATTAATGGAAATAATTTCTGTAGAACACATGATATAAGAAGTTATACTCACATGCTACTTTATTTTATTTTTTATTTTATTTTTTCGACAGGGAGATGGAGAGCACACTAGTGGGGAAGAAGCAGAGGGAGAGAGAGGGAGAGAATCTTAAGCAGGCTCCATGCCCAGGATAGAGGACAACACAGGCTCAATCCCATGACCATGAGATCATGACCTGAGGCAAAACAAGAATCAGAAACTGCTCACCTGACTGAACCACCCAGGCACCCCCACATGCTACTTTAAATTAAAATAATATAAAACAACCGTCTGGGAAAATAATTGGATTAATTTAATTCTCTTTAAAATAATTTGATACTTGGTTTGATAGTAAAAAAACTACTAAAACACTACTTTAAAATTATATTAGGATATGTTTCTCCCCATTGAAATAATTTTTAAAAATACTTGTTTTTTAGCAATAACTAAAAAATGTGAAGTAAATATCATTAGATTTTCTTTTTTTTTTAAATATTTTTTAATGTTTATTTTTGAGAGAGAGAGACAGACAGACAGACAGACAGAAGTAGAGCACTAGTTGAGGATGGGTAGAGAGGGAGGGAGACACAGAATCCAAAGCAGGCTCCAGGCTCTGAGCTGTCATCACAGAGCCTGACATGGGGCTCGAATTCACAAACCATGAGATCATGACATGAGCCAAAGTCAGACGCTTAACTGACTGAGCCACCCAGGTGCCCCATTCTCATTACATTTTGTAGATATTTTCTTTTTTTGATTTCATTTAGAATTAAAAACTATAACTTACTTGTTAGTTAAAGAATAAAGTTGTGCTTCTGCACAACAAAGATAATGATCAATAAAACTAAATGACAATCTACTGAATGGGAGAAGGTATTTGCAAGTGACATGTGATAAAGGGTTAGTATCCAAAACATATAAATAACTTACACAACTCAATACCCCAAAACAAATAATTCAATTAAAAAATAGAAGACATGAATAGACATTCCTCCAAAGAACACATGCAGATGGACAGCAGACACATGAAAAGATGCTCATCATCACGTACCATCACGTAAATGCAAATCAAAACCACAATGAGGTATCACCTCACATCTTTCAGAATGGCTAAAATCAAAACCACAAGAAACAAGTGCTGGTGAGGATGAGGAGAAAAAGGAAATCTTGTGCATTGTTGGTGGGAATGCAAACTGGAGCAGCCACTGTAGAAATACAGTATGGAGTTTCCTCAAAAATTAAAAGTAGAAATACCATTCTTTCAGTTGCTTTCTGGTTTTGTTGATTGTTTCCTTCGCTGTTCAGAAGCTTTTATCTTAATAAGGTCCCAAGTTCATTTTTGTTATTTCCCTTACCTCTGGAAACATGTCTAGTAAGAAGTTGCTATGGCTGAGGTCAAAAAGGTTGTTGCCTGTTTTCTCCTCTAGGATTTTGATGTTTTCCTTTCTCACATTGAGGTATTTCATCCATTTTGAATTTATTTTTTGTATGGTATAAGAAAGTGGTCCAGGTTCATTCTTCTGAATATTGCTGCCCATTTTCCCAGCACCATTTGCTGAAGAGACTGATTTTTTTTCCGTTGGATACTCTTTCCTGCTCTGTTAAAGATTAGTTGGTCATAAATATGTGGGTTCATTTCTGGGTTCTCCATTCTGGTCCACTGCTCTATGTGTCAGTTTTTGTGCCAGTACCATACCATCTTGATGATTACAGCTGTGTAATACAGCTTGAAGTCTGGAATTGTGACACTTCCAGCCTTAGTTTTCTTTTTCAACATTACTTTGGCTATTGGGGTCTTTTCTGGCTCCATACAAATTTTAGGATTGTTTTTCTAGCTCTGTGAAGAATGCTGGTGTTATTTTGATAGGGATTACATTGGATGTATAAATTGTCTTGGGTGGTATAGACATTTTAAAAATATTTGTTGTAATCCAGTGAAGAAATGGGCAGAAAACATGAATAGGAACTTTTTCAAAGAAGACCTTCAGATGGCTAAGAGACAAATGAAAAGATGCTCAACGTCACTCATCATCAGGGAAATATAAATGAAAACCACAATGAGATACTACCTCACGCCTGTCAGAATGGTTAAAATGAACAACTCAGGAAATAACAGATCCTGATGAGGATGTGGAGAAAGGAGAACCTTTTGCACCCTTGGTGGGAATGCAGCCTCTCTGGAAAACAGTATGGAGGCTCCTCAAAAAATTAAAAATAGAATTACCGTACAACCCAGCAATTACACTACTAAGTATTTATCCAAAGGATACAAAAATGCTGAACTGAAGGGGTACATGCATCCCAGTGTTTATAGCAGTGCTATCAACAATAGGCAAATTATAATCATACTAGTAGGGGACTTCAACACCCATTTATAGCAATAGATCATCTAAGCAGAAAATCAGCAAGGAAACAATGGCTTTGAATAACACACTGGACGGGATGGACTTAAAAGATATATTCAGAACATTTCATCCTAAAGCAGCAGAATTATATGCTAATAACTTGGGCAATCTGGGTAAAATTCACAAATTCCTAGAAACGTAAACAACCAAAACTGAAACAGGAAAAAATAGAAAATTTGAACAGTCCCATAACCAGTAAAGAAATTGAATTGGTAATCAAAAAATCTCCCAAAAAAAAAAAAAGAGTCCAGGGCTGGATGGCTTTCCAGGGGAATTCTACCAAACATTTAAAGAAGAGTTAACACCTATTCTCTTGAAGCTGTTCCAAAAAACAGAAATGGAAGGAACACTTACAAACTCATTCTATGAGGCTAGAATTACCTTGATTCTAAAACCAGACAAAAACCACACTAAAAAGGAGAACTAGAGACCAATTTCTCTGATGAACAAGGATGGAAAAATTCTCAACAAGATACTAGCCAACCAGATCCAACCATGTATTAAAAGAATTATTCACCATGATCAAGTGGGATTTATACCTGGGATGCAGGACTGGTTCAATATCTACAAATCAATCAATGTGATACATCACATTAATAAAAGAAGGGACAGGAAACACATGATCTTCTCAATTGATGCAGAGAAACCATTTGACAAAATACAGCATCCTTTCTTGATAAAAACCCTCAGGAAAGTAGGGATAGAAGGATAATACTTCAAGATCATAAAAGCCATATATGAAAGACCCACTGCTAATATCATCCTCAATGGGGAAAAACTGAGAGCTTTTGGCTTAAGGTCAGAAACAAGACAGGGATGTCCACTCTCACCACTGTTATTCAACACAGTATTGGAATTCCTAGCCTCAGCAATCAGATAACACAAAGAAATGAAAGGCATCCAAACTGGCCAGAAGGAGGTCAAACTTCCACTTGTCCCAGATGACATGATACTCTATATGGAAAACCCAAAAGATCCCACTAAAAACTGCTAGAACGGATACAGGAATTCAGCAGAGTTGCAGGATATAAAATCAATGCACAGAAATTAGTTGCATTCCTGGAGTCCAATAATGAAGCAGCAGAAAGAGAAATCAAGGAATCAACTGATTTACAATTGCACCAAAAATCATAAAATACCTAGGAATAAACCTAACCAGAGAGGTGAAAAATCTACACACAGAAAACTATAGAAAGCTCATATAAGAAACTGAAGAAGACACAATAAAATGGAAAAATATTCCATGGTCATAAATTGGAAGAATACTGTTAAAATATCGATACTGCCCAAAGAAATCTACATATTCATTGCAATCCCTATCAAAATAACACCAGCATTCTTCACAGAACTAGAACAAAATCCTAAAATTTGTAAGGCAATGAAAAAGACCTCAAAGAGCCAAAGCAAACTTGTAAAAGAAAACCAAGGCTAGACGCATCACAATTCCAACTTCAAGAGGTATTACAAAACTGTAATCATTAAGACAGTATGGTGCTGGCACAAAAACAGACACTTTGATCAATGGAACAGGATAGAGAACCCAGAAATGGACCCACAAACATATGGCCAACTAATCCTTGACAAAGCAGGGAAGAATATCCAATGGAATAGACAGTCTCTTCAGAAAATGGTGTTGGGAAAACTGGACAGCGACATGCAGAAAAATGAACATGGACCACTTTCTTACACTATACGTAAAATAAACTAAAAATGGATGTAAGACATAAATATAAGACAGGAAACCATCAAAATCCTAGAGGAGAAAATGGGCAAAAACCTCTCTGACCTTGGCCGCAGCAACTTCTTACTCAACACATCTCTGGAGGCAAGGGAAACAAAAGCAACTATTGGGATCTCATCAAGATAAAAAACTTCTGCACAGAGAAGGAAACAATCATCAAAACTAAAAGGCAACTGATAGAATGGGAGAAGATATTTGCAAATGACATAGAAGAAAAAGGGTTATCATTCAAAATCTATAATGAATTATCAAACTCAACACCCAAAAAACAAATAATCCAGTGAAGAAATGGGCAGAAGAGATGAATAGACATTTTTCCAAAGAAGATATCCAATGGTTCAGATACACATGAAAAAAGGCTCCACATCACTCATCATCAGGGAAATATAAATCAAAACCACAATGAGATATGATAGATGTTGGCAAGGATGCAGAGAAAGAGGAATCCTTTTCTACTGCTGGTGGAAAAGCAAACTGGTGCAGCCACTCTGAAAAAACAGTATGGAGGTTCCTCAAAAAGTTAAAAATAGAACTACCTTACGACCCAGCAATTGCACTACTAGGTATTTATCCAAGAGACACAGATGTGCTGTTTCAAGGGGCACATGCACCCCAATGTTTATAGTAGCACTATCAACAATAGCCAAAGTATGGAAAGAACTCAAATGTCCACTGACAGATGAATGGATAAAGAAGAATTGGTCTATATATACAATGGAGTATTACTCAGCAATCAAGAAGAATGAAATCTTGCCATTTGCAACAACACAGGTGGAACTAGAATGTATCATGCTAAACGAAATTAGTCAGTTAGAGAAAGACAAATATATGACTTCACTCATATGAGGACTTTAAGATACAAAACAGATGAACATAAGGGAAGGGAAGCAAAAATAATATAAAAACAGGGAGGGGGACAAAACTTAAGAGGCACTGAAATACAGAGAACAAACTGAGGCTTGCTGGAGAGGCTGTGGGTGGGGGGATGGACTAAATGGGTAAGGGACATTAAAGAAGACACTTGTTGGGATGAGCATTGGATGCTATATGTAAGGAATAAATCACTGGACTCTATTCCTGAAATCATTATTGCACTATATGCTAACCAACTAACTTGGATGTAATTTAAAAAAATAAATTAAAAAAAAAGAAAACAATAGCCAAATTATAGAAAGAGCCCAAATTCCAAACGTCCATCAACTGATGATTGGATATAGAAGAATGGTATGTGTGTGTATGTATATATACATACACACACATATACATACAATGGAATATTACTCAGCAATCAGAAAGAATGAAATCTTGCCATTTACAACAATGTGGATGGAACTGGAGTGTATTATGCTAAGTGAAATAAGTCAGAAAGACAAATATAGGATTTCAATCATATGTGGAATTTAAGAAAAAAGATAGATGATCAGAGGGGAAGTGAAGAAAGAATAAGATAATAAACAGGGAGGGAGTCAAACCATAAGAGACTCTTAAATACAGAGGACAAATGGAGGAATGCTGGAGGGGAGGTGGGGGGGATGGGCTAAATAGGTAATGGCATTAAGTAGGACACTTGATGGGATGAGCATTGGGTGTTGTACATAAGTGATGAATCACTGGGTTCTACTCCTGAAACCAATAGTACACTGTATGTTAACTAACAAGTCTAAATAAATCATTAAATAAAATATTAAAATAAATGCTTAAAAAAATTGATGAAACACCAATTCCCCAGGCCCCTAAAAAAAACTAGAATTACCCAATGATACAGTAATTTCACTACTGAGTATTTACTCAAAGAATATGAAAGTACTAATTCAAAAAGGTAATATGCACCTCTATGGTTATTGCAGCATTATTTACAATAGCCAAATTATGGGAGCAACCCAAGTGTCCATTAAAAGATGAATGGATAAAGAAGATGTAAGATATATATATCAGAATATTAGTCCACCATAAAAAAATAATGAAATCTTGTCATTTGCAGCAACATGGATGGAGCTAGAAGGTATAATGCTAAGTGAAATAAGTGTCAGAAAAAGACAAATACCATATTATTTCACTCATATGTGGAATATAAGACACAAAACGAATGAAGAAAAAAGAGACAAACCAAAAAACAGACTCTTTTCTATAGAGAACAAACATGGCTGCCAGAGGGGTGGTAGATGGGAGGAAGATGGGTGAAATCCATACTTTGGCTATTGTTGATACTGCTAAAGAATACACTTGTCACAGTGAGCACTGAGTAATGTATAGAATTGTTGTATTGGTATATTGTATACCTGACACTAATATAACACTGTATGTTAACTACACTGGAATTAGAATAAAATAAAAAAAAATACGAGTAATTAAAAAAATAAAAATAAATAAATAAATTGTGCTTTGAAAGAGCATTGTAACTGGGAGACAATTCCAAAATAAATTTTGTCTATGATGTATATTTGTATATACTGACCTGAGATCTTGCTCTTAACTTTTCTCCCCATCCTTACCATTCTAACGCTCTCAGAGGAATAATACAAGGATAGACATGTAGTTTAAAATCTCTCTTTACACACCAGTAATACTGAACAAACTCTAAGATATATTTCAGGAGAGAATAAGTTGAAAGAATAAACCGTCATCACAAAACTCCTCACATATACAAGAAAAGTTACCTGATAGATAAAATAAAGCTCCAGGAAGAATCCATGGATAGGTCCATCCCCAAGGGGCTGATAGCTTTGGAAATGTCCTATTTTAAGAATATCTCTGATATAAGAGGATCTCTTTCTTAGCCAACAAGTATCATGAGTTCATTTGTCTCCCACTGAGAGGCACTAACAGAGCTGGCTCACATCAAAAAGAGCTGTGAGAATCCCAAGAGAGGCTGCAAGGAAACCACTGCTAGGGTAGTCACTGCATGATTGTTTTGTCCTCCATTCCCCATGATCTGGAAGTTTAAATGTCAGCAGTGACATGAATTGCAACGCAACAACACATTTTTAGACTGAAACATCACAACTCCCAATATTGGTTGCATATAGATTCCTTTCCCCAACTATAAGGAAAAAATAATACAATTATAAGAAATACTGAAGGCGACCATATGAAAAATAAGGCATTCACAGGCAGAAAAAGAAAAAAAAAATCTCACGTTCTCCTTACTCCACCCTAGAAAAGTATTATTGCAAGAAACCTCCCCACCCACAGCACTGCTAAATGTGGAAGGGTGGAGCTTATAAAAATCTCTAACTTGTATCCTCAAGGGAATCAGTTAAACGCTTCATTTCTGTGAAAGGGATCAATCCAAAATCAGAAATGTGTTTATCAGTGCTGTCCAACAGAAATATATGAGCCATATATGCAATTTGAAGCATTTAGCTGCTACATTGAAAAAGTGAATAGTAAAAAGGTGAAATTAATTTTAATTGTATATATAACCCAATATGTACTTAATATTACCATTTCCAGATGTAATTAACGTTTAAAAATTACTAATATGTTACTATCTTTTTTTTATCTTCAAAATCTAATGTGTGTATTTACATTTAAAACAGATCTCAGTTTGGACCAGCCAGGCTTCAAGTGTTCAATACCTACAGGTGGGGAGAGGTTGCCATACTGGACAATACAGTATTAAGTTATAAATTATATTATGTAGGAGGGAGCCAAGATAACAGAACATCATGGAAGTTTTTGGTGTGTCTCTCATTCATGAACTACAGCCAGACCAACACTAAACCATCCTGCATAACTAGATAACTGATCTGAGGATTAACACAATAATCTGCACAAGCTGAAACACAAAATTCAGAAGGTACACAGCACGGAGAGGTGAATTTGGGGAAAGAGAAGCCGCAGAGGGCAGGGAGCCGCTTTTGGGGGTGGATAGAGGACGGGGGGGGGGGGGGGAGAATATGGGAAAAGCACCCTTCCCCAAAAGCACCTGGAGAGAAAGTGAAAAATTGAAAACAGCTGCAGGGACTAAACTAAAAAGGGATAGCGGAGAGGGTTTAAATTCCATTAAGACTGTAATGGAGCACACAGACAGTCTTCAATTCTGCAGCTCAATACCTGGAAGTGCTCTGGTGGGAAGGGCGAATCCCCAGGAGCTTCTCGGAACACATGGGGAAAAGTGGTTCCACTGCTGGAAGGGCATTTGGTAGAGACTGTGAGGCAACCTGAGCCCAGCAGACCTCAGAGAACAGCAACATTCACTGATGCTGGAACAAGGTTGTTAAGGGTGAACCTTGGTGTCAGATGGGTGTTGTGATTTTCCACAATCTATGAAATGCGGCTGCTACACTATCTCGCAAACTTTTTCTGGGGCAGGCTGGCATCTGGCCACAGTCTCTGTGCATCAGCAGCGGCACGGTCCAGTGAACCTTCCTTGGGTGCAGCCAGCAATCAGCCATAGTTTGGTGAGACCCTCCCGCAGAGGGGTAGAATGGGTCAAAGCCTCAGTCATTCAGAAGTAAGGGGCCAGGAAAAAACAGTTGCACCTGAGACAAAACTCGGAAGAGAGGTACTACCTGAGGCTTGGTCACAGACAGTGTAAAAGCAGGGAGTGGATGAAAGCTGAAGACAAAGGATGGGAGCGCGATTGCTGATCCGGGAGAACAAAGTTCAGATACTAGAGACTGGGTAGCTGGGTGACGCCATCTTCACTGCTCCCACACATGCACATACGCACCTACAAGCACCACAACAATGCACCCCAGTAGTGCCATCTAGTGGAGAATGGAGCCGTTACACTGAGCCCCGCTGAACTGGGCCAACCTTGCTCTTCAAGAAAACAAGTCTCACTGCCTGCTTAGTTTATGGACTACAAAGCACTTCATAGTCTGACTTCTTGGGGAAAACGAAGTAATTTCAGTTGTACTTCAATCTGTTAGCAGGTCCATCTATTCAATTTTTTTTTCTTCTTTTTCACTTCTTTTGTTTTTCTTGAATACAGAGAGAAAAAATTCATTTTTATTTTCAATTTTTATTAAAATATTTTTCTTTAATATTTTTACTATATTTAATTTCCTGTAATTTTTTTCAAATTCTATCTTACTTCCATCATTTTTTTAGTCTACTACAGTAGACTAAACAATTTCACTTTTTTCTTTTTCATTTATTTTCTTTTTCTTGAATTCAGAAAGAGAGAAAAATTCATTTTTATTTTCAATTTTTATTAAAAATATTTTTCTTTAATTTTTTTCCTGCTAGATTCTTTACTTTTGTGTAAAATTTTCAACTTATATCTTATTTCCATCATTTCATTTTAGTCTACTTCAGTATATTCATTTTTTCAAATTTTCCATTTCCTTTTTTTTTCTTTTTTCCCCCCTTTTTTCTCTAATTTATCAAACCACTTTAAACACCCAGACCAAAACACACCTAGGATCTAGCATCATTTATTCGATTTGTGTGTGTGTGTGTGTGTGTGTGTGTGTGTGTTTGATTTTAGTATTTTTTTAAATTTAACTTTTTATAATTTTAATTTTTTATACCTCATTAATTCCTTTTCTCCCTTCAAAAATGATGAAATGAAGGAATTCACTCCAGAAGAAAGATCAGGAAGAAAACGACAGCCAGGGATTTAACCAACACAGGTACAAGCAAGATGTCTGAACCAGAATTTAGAATCACTACAATTAGAAAACAAGATGGAGTCAGAAATAGACTAGAATCCCTTTCTGTGGGAAAAAAGAAGTAAAAACTAGTCAGAATGAAAAAAAAAATGCTCTGACTGAGCTGGAAAAACAGATGATGCCGCAGCAGCAAGGATGAATGAGGCAGAACAGACAATGAGCGATACAGAGGACAAACTTGTGGAGAATAACGAAAGCAGAAAAAAAGAGTGAGATTAAGGCAAAAGAGCAAGATTTAAGAATTATAGAAATCAGTGACTCATTAAAAATGAAAAACATCAGAATTATAGGAGTCCTAGAAGAGGAGGAGAGAGAAATAGGGGTAGAAGTGTTATGTGAGCAAATCATAGTGGAAAACTTTCCTAACCTGGGGAAAGGCACAGATATCAAAATCCAGGAAGCACAGAGGACTCCCATTAGATTCAACAAAAACTGATCATCAACAAGGCATATCATAGTCAAATTCACAAAATACTCAGGCAAGGAGAGAATCATGAAAGCAGCAAAGAAAAAAGTCTTTAACTTACAAGGGAAGACAGATTAGGTTTGCCACAGACCTATCCACAGAAACTTGGCAAGCCAGAAGGGAGTGGCAGGGTATATTCAGTATGCTGAATCAAAAACATATGCAGCCAGGAATTCTTTATCCAGCAAGGCTGTCATTCAAAATAGGAGAGATAAAAGGTTTCCCAAGCAAACAAAAATTAAAGGAGTTTGTGACCACTAAACCAGCCCTGCAAGAAATTTTAAGGGGGACTCTCTGAGGGGAGAAAAGATGAATATATGTATATATACATATTCATATTATATATATTCAATACATATATGTATATTATATATATTGAATACATATAATATGAATATATGTATAATATATTCATATTATACATATGTATACATATTATACATATTATACATATGTATAATATATTCATATTATACATATATTCATATTTCATATATATATCAAAAGCAACAAAAATTACAAAGGACAAGAGAATACCACCAGAAACTCCAACTCGACAAGCATCATAATGGTAATAAATTCTTATCTTTCAGTACTCACTCTAAACGTCAATGGACTCAATGTTCCAATCAAAAGACATAGGGTAACAGAATGGATAAAGAAACAAGATCCATCTATATGCTATTTACAAGAGACCCACTTTAGACCTAAGACACCTTCAGATTTAAAATAAGGGGATGGAGAACCATCTATCATGCTAATGGTCAACAAAAGAAAGCCAGAGTAGCTATATATATATCAGACAATCTGGACTTTAAAATAAAGACTGTATCAAGACATGCAGAAGGGCATTATATCATAATCAAGGGGTCTATCCACCAAGAAGACCTAACACTTGTAAACATTTATGCGTCATGTGGAAGAACCCGAATACATAAATCAATGAATCACAAACATAAAGAAACTCATCGATAGTAATACCATAATAATAGGAGACTTCAACACTCCACTCACAGCAATGGACAGATAATCTAATAAAAAAATCAACAAGGAAACAATGGCTTTGAATGACACACTGGACCAGATGGACTTAACAGATATATTCAGAACATTTCATCCTAAAGCCGCAGAATATACATTCTTCTCCAGTGCACATGGGACAGTCTCCAGAATAGACCACACACTGGGACACAAATCAGTCCTCAGCAAGTACAAAAAGATCAAGATCATACTGTGCATATTTTCAGACCACAATGCTATGAAACTTGAAATCAACCACTAGAAAAAATTTGGAAAGGTAACAAATATTTGGAGACTGAAGAACATCCTACGAAAGAATGAATGGGCAAACCAAGAGGTTAAAGAGGAAATTAAAAAGTATACGGAAGCCATTGAAAACGGTAACACCACAACCCCAAACCTCTGGGACGCAGCAACGGCAGTCATAAGAGGAAAGTATATACAAATCCAGGCCTTCCTAAAGAAGGAAGAAAGATCTCAGATACACAACCTAACTTTATGCCGTAAAGAGCTGGAAAAAGAACTGTAAATAAAACCCAAAACCAGAAGAAGACAGGAAATAACAAAGATTAGAGCAGAAATTAAAGCTGTCGAAACAAAAAAAAGCAGAACAGATCAATGAAACCAGAAGCTGGTACTTTGAAAGAATTAACAAAATTGATAAACCACTAGCCAGTTTGATCAAAAAGAAAAAGGAAAGGACCCAAAAAAATAAAATCAAGAGTGCAAGAGGAGAGATCACAACCAACACAGCAGAAATGAAAACAATAATAAGGAATATTATGAGCAATTATATGCCAATAAAATGGGCAATCTGGAAGAAATGAACAAATTCCTAGAAACATATACACTACCAAAACTGAAACAGGGAGAAATAGAAAATTTGAACAGACCCATAACCAGTAAACAATTGAATTAGTAATCAAAAATCTTCCAAAAAAACAAGAGTCCAGGGTCAGATGGCTTTCCAGGGGAATTCTACCAAACATTTAAAGAGTTAACACCTATTCTCTTGAAGGTGTTCCAAAAAATAGAAATGGAAGGAAACTTCCAAACTCATTCTATGAAGCCAGCATTACCTTTATTCCAAAACCAGACAAAAAGCACACTAAAAAGGAGAACTATAGACCAATTTCCCTGATGAATATGGATGTAAAAATCCTCAACAAGATATTAGCCAACCAGATCCAACAATACAGTAAAAAAATGATTCACCACGACCAAGTGGGATTTATACCTGGGATACAGGGCTGGTTCAATATCCACAAAATAATTAACGTGATTCATTGCATCAATAAAGAAAGGACATGAACCATGTGATCCTCTCAATTGATGCAGAGAAAACATTTGACAAAATACAGCATCGTTTCTTGATAAAAACCCTTGATAAAAACCCTCAAGAAAGTAGGGACAGAAGGAGCATACCTCAAGATCATAAAAGCCATATATGGACGACCCAACGCTAATATCATCCTCAATGGGGAAAAACTGAGAGCCTTCCCCCTAAGGTCAGGAACAAGACAGGGATGTCCACTCTTACCACTATTATTCAACATAATATTGGGAGTCTTAGCCTCTGCAATCAGAAAACACAAAGAAATAAAAGGCATCCAAATCAGCCAGGAGGAGGTCAAACTTTCACTCTTCGTAGATGACATGATACTCTATATGGAAAACCCTAAGGATTCTACCAAAAAACTGCTAGAAGTGATTCATGAATTCAGCAAAGTTGCAGGATATAAAATCAATGCACGAAAATCGGTAGCATTTGTATATGCCAACAATGAAGCAACAGAAAGAGAAATCAAGGAATCGATCCCATTTACAATTGCACACAAAACCATACAATACCTAGGAATAAATTTAACCAAAAGGTGAAAAATCTACACTGAATACTATAGAAAGCTTATGAAAGAAATTGAAGAAGACACAAAAAAAATAGAAAAATATTCTACGCTCCTAGACAGGAAGAACAAATATTGTTAAAATATTGATACTACCCAAAGCAGTTTACATATTCAATGCAATCCCTATCAAAATAACACCAGCATTCTTCACAGAGCTAGAACAAATAATCCTAAAATTTTTTTGGAACCAGAAAAGACCCTAAAGAGCTAAAGCAATCTTGAAAAAGAAAACCAAAGCAGGAGGCACCACAATCCTGGACTTCAAGCTATACTACAAAGCTGTAATCATCAAGATGTTATGGTACTGACACAGGAACAGGCACTCAGATAAATAGAACAGAACAGAGAACCCAGAAATGGACCCACAAATGTATGGCCAACTAATCTTTGACAAAGCAGGAAGGAATATCCAATGGAATAAAGACAGTGTCTTCAGCAAGTGATGCTGGGAAAACTGGACAGCGACATGCAGAAGAATGAACCTGGACAATTTTCTTACACCATTCACAAAAATAAACTCAAAATGGAAGAAGGACCTCACGGTAAGACTGGAAGCCATCAAAATCCTTGAGGAGAAAGCAGGCAAAAACCTCTTTGATATTGGCCACAGCAACTTCTTACTCAACACGTCCCCAGAGGCAAGGGAAACAAAAGCAAAAATGAACTATGGGACCTCATCAAAATAAAAAGCTTCTGCACAGCGAAGGAAACAATCAGCAAAACTAAAAGGAACTGACAGAATGGGAGAAGATATTTGCAAATGACATATCAGATAAAGGGTTAGTATCCAAAATCTATAAAGAACTTATCCAACTCAACACCCAAAAAACAAATCATCCAGTGAAGAAATGGGCAAAAGACATGAATAGACACTTCTCCAAGGAAGACATCCAGATGGCCAACTGACACATGAAAAAATGCTCAACATCACTCATCATCAGGGAAATACAAATCAAAATCACAATGAGATACCACCTCACACCTGTCAGAATGGCTAACATGAACAACTCAGGCAACAACAGATGTTGGTGAGGATGCGGAGAAAGAGGATCTCTTTTGCACTGTTGGTGGGAATGCAAGCTGGTGCAGCCACTCTGGAAAACAGTATGGAGGTTCTTCAAAAAACTGAAAATAGAACTACCCTACGACCTAGCAATTGCACTACTAGGCATTTATCCAAGGGATACAGGTGTGTGGTTTCGAAGGGACACATGCACCCCCATGTTTATAGCAGCACTATCAGCAATAGCCAAAGTATGGAAAGAGCCCAAATGTCCATCGATGGATGAATGGATAAAGAAGATGTGGTATATATATATATGTGTGTATATATATATATATATATATACACACATATATATATATATATATATACACACATATATATATATACACACATATACATATATATATGTATGTATATATATGTATATATATATATAATGGAGTATTACTCGGCAATCAAAAAGAATGAAATCTTGCCATTTGCAACTACGTGGATGGAACTGGAGGGTATTATGCTAAGTGAAATTAGTCAGAGAAAGACAAAAAATTATATGAATTCACTCATATGAGGACTTTAAGAAAAAAAACAGATGAACATAAGGGAAGGGAAACAAAAATAATATAAAAACAGGGAGGGGAACAAAACATAAGAGACTCATAAATATGGAGAACAGAGGGTTACTGGAGGGGGTGTTGGAGGGGGGATGGGCTAAATGGGTAAGGGGCATTAAGGAATCTACTCCTGAAATCATTGTTGCACTATATGCTAACTAATTTGAAATTAAAAAAAAATAAATTAAAGAAATAAATTAAAAAGTAAAAAATATGTAATATTATAAAGTAAAAAAGAGTTGTCACTTTTGTATATGGCTGTGTGCAGAAATTTTTTCCCCAACTTAAGAAAATTCAATTTTTTTCTTAGTGATTTTATGTTTACTGTTTTATATAACTTAAATCTTTATTACACCTGTAGTGTATCTGGTGTAAGGTTATTAGGCAGAGATAGTTGTTTATCAGGTTTCTAACCTTAGTTCATAGACCTATTACTGATTAAATCAATCATTTCTCTACTAATTGGAAATTACTTTATCACATTCTGAAATATTTATATACATTAGTCTGTTTTCTAGCCATTGCATTCTATTGCATTGACATATCTTTCTACTTTTGTTGCAGAATTAAATTAATGTCCTTCAGAGTGCTCTTAAGCACTGGACACATACTCTACTTGTGTATTGATTGCAGGAGAGAATAATGGTGACACTACTTTCATGGTCTGGAGATATATTTCAACTCTTATGTTTGTCTTAAAGTTGATTTTGGATAATAATAGTCAATTAAAACCCTGTTTTTCACACATGGGCTGTAGTTTTGCCAATTTTCATTAACTTGTGGCATTAAAAAAAACATATTGCAGGATAATATGTTCTTTGGTACCGAATTACCTTCTTTTAATTCTGGATGATGATTTGATTGTTTGAAAACCTAATATTGAAGTTAAGTGTCCAGTGCATTAGCTATTTGTCTCAGTTTGGTCTCCCCTAAAAATTACTTTTATATGATGATAAAATCATAAGATAATCATGGAATAGCACATGTAAAATCTAAAGAAGAGCCAGTTACATAGCAGTATTAGTTAGCATTTATATTGCTTCTAGGTGCATTTCAACTTATTAAAAGTAGACCCTTTCAACTCTTTTCAACAAATACTGGCATATAATTCATATCCTCTATTTAATTTTATCTGTAAGACTTGAAAACTTAGAGGATTAGTTGAAATCCTGGACATTCATTGGCTTTGATTGGCTCTGTTTTTCAGGAAAATCTCCCATAAGAAGAAAATGAAAATAATTGGGCATTAACATTCTCTATAATACATTCTTACTCTTCACTATCATTTCCTACTTTATTAGTATTCAAACTTCTTTTATTTAATCGTATATCTTAAATTTTCTAAGATATTTATTTCAAGCTTACTGTTCTGTAGTCCATTTGTCTTTTCTACCATTTTGAAAGTGCCAGATATATTCCATGATATTTCATTATTACTCAAAGAGTAATATTATCTGTTATATATATATTTTTAAATTTTTGTTTTATTTATTTTTGACAAAGTGAAAGATGGGGGCATGGGGGGAGGGGCAGAGAGAGAGGGAGACACAGAATCTGAAACGGGTTCCAGGCTCTGAGCTATCAGCACAAAGTCTGATGCAGGGCTTGAACTCACGAACCATGAGATCATGACCGGAGCTGAAGTTGGACATTTCACTTACGGAGCCACCCAGGTGCCTCATATTATCTGTTCTATTCTTACATTTCAAAGAATATTTTACAGTTCTAAAATGGAAATAACCTAACATGGAAACTCATTCCTATAGATAACATTAATTTCTTACTATCTGCTCATCCAACCAATTTTTACTAAAGCCATATTTGCATTAGTAGTTTGAGTCTGAGAAAATGGAAGAAAAAAGGTGAATTTTGGTTGCTCTCTATAATTTTTCAATTTTGTGCCATCTTCACTAAGCTCTTTTCTGTGTACTTTGAACTAAAACACTTCCTCAAAGTCCTTTTGATTACTTTCAGCATTTTTATGTCTGTTCTATACCTTCCTGTGCTATTTTAGAAGGTTTCCTTCAGGATGTTTAATAAATCTCTTTAATACTATTACATTAATAGCTGTAATCAGAAAGAGAACTATAATTTCTGGGGGAAAACACTAACCAGGCGATGGTACTGAGTTTGAGACACGGACACAGATCCCGATCTGGGGAAGAAATGATCTATGTAATATAAGGTGATAACTTTGTGTCACTCCAGGAAAGGAAGAAAATAAAAGAGATGGTAGAAATAAAGGAGAAGGAGCCCCGAGAACAGTTCATAATGTAACCTCACTGTGTAAAATACATAAATCAGCAAAACATTAATAAAGCTATTACATTCACAAACAGGTTGGTGGGTGTGTTTTCTTGGGGAAAATCGGTGAGAGTGAGCCATGTTAGCAGAGAAGTATGTCATCAGTAAGCGAGAAATCACAGAAATTTTGAGAGTCCCTCAATACTAATATGGCATGAAACTGAGGGATCCAGAGTTTATTCAGGTTTCTATACCAGGCAGGTCCCATATAACATCTAAGTTACATATTGGGTATACAATTAAAAAAAAAAGAATCATGTATCTTAACAATGAAGCAGCTATGCTTATTATTTCTTTAAACTTCTAAGAGAATATCTGTTAAGTATTCATCATCTTTTCTTTTTAAAACAAATGCCACTAATCCTAGTTAAATTGTTAATTGCTGGGTCTTCACAATGATAAAATGTAACTTGTTCTGACATTTTTCTTCTGAAAGCTCAAAATCTCTGAGCTCTTCGTTGTGCCAATAACTGTGTCTCAACAATAAGGAGACTGAGTAGTTGTCATTTTATAGTTTAAAAAAAATTAAAAAGTTAGTCACTCAACAAAAGAAAAATACAGTTAAGTAGCTTAAATCTCAACACACAGGTACCTATTACCATAAAAAGCATTGTGCTAGAACACTTCAAAAAGAGAGGACTCTAAAAGGGTCCGATCTGCATTGGTCATCTGCTAGTCTTAACAGAATTTTAAGTGTCAGTACATTTCATGAAGAGTTTAGGCATCAATATGTAGTCCATTATGTCTTTGCAAGGGGTTTCATAAGGCAAACTGTTGATACTCAACCTGTGTAAATTTATCTTTGATTTCTTTTGAAATATCTAATCCAAAGCAGTATCCGCAGTTCTGGGGGCAGGGGCATGTCAAATGTTTAAGAAGCAAACTAACAGACATTTCTGAACTGAGATTCACATGTACATCTTAACATTTCATACATTGTATTTCTATATAAAAAGAGGTTGAAATGAAATGTCTGATTTTAAGAGCTATTTTTCTCTCGCATATTTTCTTTTGGGTACAACATGTATTTCTATTGCACCAAATAACATTAATTAAATAATATAAATGTCACTCATGGATATATATACCAAAAACAAAAACAATGTTTGGATATTTGGAAACCCTGTAGTTCAAGAAAGGAAATTATCTAAGAAAATGTCAAATCAAAAGCAGAAGTAAGTTCCAGAAAAAATTAGTAAGATATTCAGCAATATTAAATAGAATTATATAATTATATAGTATATAAAATTATATAGTATATAAAATTATATAATTATATAGTATATAATTATAGTAATATTAATAAAATAATATATATATAATGGTACATCATAAATTCATTAAATGAGAAAAATGAGATCAGAATGTGAGACCAATGAAAAAAGCATGCTTACTGAATCCAAAAAACACGTTGGATATAGTGCAGAGCAGAGCCATTCATACTGAACCGAAACAAAACATTCTTAAAATGCTAAGACCTTGAAAAACAAGTCACTTACATATTCTAGGTGAAAGATGAATCAAAATAAAGAATTCAAGAATATATATAATGAATACTATCCAAGATAGACAGTGAGCAGAAACCCTTCAATATAAAATTATACCCAAATTCTCACTGTAGTTATAAAGCTACAATTTCAAAAAATAAGTAAAATAAAAATTCAAAATGTATAGTGAATATTTTAGTAGTATTAATCGAAAATCTCAAATTGTAAATTATAGTAAAAATTAGAGCAAGAGAAAAGGAAATACTACATTTCTCACTGTTAAACAGAAAAATAAAAGTTTTCCTTAAATTAAGCTCATGCTTTCTTTACTCTTTTCCACTTATTAAAATTCCACAGGAAATTAAAACTAACAATAATCTATCATAAATTTAAAAAATAATATTTTTATTTTTAGAGATACATATTTTACTCACTAGTGTGGTTTAGATATAAACATAGAAGCTGCTTGTATCATTTCTATCTTTGGTAGCGTAAATTTTCAAGACCCAGCTAGTTGGTCTGCTTTGTTTTACTGCCAAAAAGTTCTTTCATAGATGTTTCTAGGAAGATAAAAATGTTGCACACAACAATTTATCTTACTCCAGAATTCTCCCAAGTAGTGTTTTGTGGAAAATTGTTTTTTGGCACTGTATCAAAATTCCTCTGAGTGATCATCTAATGAAGCTTATTACCTGCAAGAAGAAGGCTCTTCAAAGCTTCCAAATGGTATTTCCAACCACAATGGGGGAAACACAGTCCTTGAATTCATGTTGCACATGGTTACATGAGATTACTGCACTAAGAAAAAAGAGTTTTTAAACATATCCTTGATAATGTCGAGGCTGAAAAATAATTTGATTGCCAGCCCCATTTCCTTTTCTCATAGGTGGTTTTCATCCCATACGTATTCATCATAAAGAAAAGCAATCCTGTTTTTCTTTGGGAGTTGTGGATGACAGTATAATCAGATCCAAAACTTCTACATCCATCTCCCAATTTGCCAAGTTTTATTGAAAGCAATAATTTCTGTAGGTATGCAGCAAACAACAAAAAAGGAACATAATCCCTTTTCTCAAATATGGAAGTTAGGTTAGAAAGCATTCAGTGCTCTGAATTCAATTCTGTATAATCAAAATACTCTTTAAATTTAAAGCACTGTTTTATAAATAACTGGTATCTCTGGTAGGGTTGGATTGCTCCTACAGCTCTCTAGGAAGATTTCTGGCAGAAAATACTTGTTGACTAATGTAGCACATCATAAAATAGAAACACTTTTTCTTTTGATTTTTTTTTAAAATGCTAGTGACTAACTAAATATTGTGAAAGTACTATCACTGCTTTCTCCAAACATCTTTTCCCACAGTTCATCTCATCTTCTTTGAAGAATTTTGATAACACATCAATTATAATGACAGCTGGATTAATGGACTCCAATAATTTTTCCAACTCTATTATTCCCTTGTCTTAATGTGATCAACTGTTGGGTACAATTCTTCAGTAAATTATTCAAAACAGAAAGAAGAAAATCTCACATTTTTATTTTCATCTTGGTCCTGTCCAATATTGAACAAAACATATAACATAGACCAAAAAAAGATTGTATTATTAAAAGACTTGCAATTCAAAATAATCAAGAAAGGGGGAGGGGAGGAACCTCCTGAATATCCGACAATCCAAGACAAGCCATGAAAAAGGAGAAACCATTCTGTTT
Organism: Panthera onca; assembly: GCF_046562875.1. Classification (NCBI taxonomy): domain Eukaryota; kingdom Metazoa; phylum Chordata; class Mammalia; order Carnivora; family Felidae; genus Panthera; species Panthera onca. The sequence goes on along the minus strand of NC_138342.1, from coordinate 148,672,193 downwards.
TACTCTTTCAAAGACAGAAACATCTTACCAATCAATGGTCAAATCGGGTTATAAATGTGTCAATTTTCTTTTTATTTAATAAATTCTTCCTTTCATAAGTCTTTAACAAAATCTTTTTTTAATTTATGAAACTAAAATATTTGTGGGTTTAATTTTTCTTTTGACCTTTTTCTTCAAATCCCATAAGGATTTGTATACTTGGTCTCATCCAGTGAAGCCTTTGGACTGACTTCAACCATGTTCCTTGAGAGCTCAGGTCTTCTGCACAGACCTTTCTGTTCAGGCCTCCAGGCCTCAGCTGCCTTTGGCCAGGCCAACCAAGCAGTAAATTGAGACTTTATTCCTTTTGGTTCTCAGCCATTTGATTCATTTCTGCCTCACAGCCGTTTGAATTGCTTCTGTCCGGAGCTACTTATTCTTCACCACCAAGATGCAATTGCTGAGAGGTTGACATTTATCTCCATTAAGTGGTTTGTCTGCAGGATTGCAAAAATTTTCAGTGACAAAGCTACATACTGCTTCACAACTTGGTCACTCCACTACTACTTAGAAGGTTTTAGCCACATTTAAGCTAAATGGTTTACAAGTGGCCCTGAGTCATATCCTAGGCTGCAATACTATCTTGATTAATCTATTGAAGACATCTTCATATTGTTTTCTCTGGATCTGTCCTTCTGTCCTCTAGGGACAAACCAATTCTAGGACCATTCCGTAACCTCTCCACCAAAACTTCTTATTACAACACACACACAAACACATACACACACACACACACACACACACACTCATTTTGATCATAGTATTTGGTGCATTTGGTCAGATGAAATGTTTCCATTCAGAAATGACCCAAAATTATGTTGGCCTATGATTTGCCTTCTTTAAAGGTTATCTCTTTGCTTCTACTTGGAGAGCTCAACCATACACTTAAGTTATAATGCCCCAAAACTTCATAGAGTCTTACTTTCTTTTAGTGTTTAGTATTGACTGAAAGAATTTAAATTTTCTAGGATGTTCAGTACCATCCTGTATATAGATAATTTGCTATTACATTCACTACATTTAGTTAGTTCTCAAGAGGATTCCATATGTCTCTTGACATGTTAGTTCCAATAGGGTATAAAACCCCAAAGACAGACTATAATACTACCAGTGGCTGGGGGGGGGGGGGGGGCGGGCTCCTTTATTTAGAAAACCAATTACCATCTAATGGACAGATATGTTTCTCACATGGTCTGAAAAGATTTAGAAATATCTAATATGCGGGTGCCTGGATGGTTCAGTCGGTTAAGCATCTGACTTCGGCTCAGGTTATGATCTCACTGTTGTGGGTTTGAGCCCCATGTCAGGCTCTGTGTTGACAGCTCAGGGCCTACAGCCTGCTTCAGATTCTCTGTCTCCCTCTCTCTTTACTCCTCCCCTGCTTGCATTGTGTCTCCCTCCCTCTCAACAATTTTAAATAAACAAAAAAAATTTTAAAGAAATATCTAATACCTAATACAAAGATATTTTTAGTGGATTGTTGGGGTAACAGGATGTTTTAGGCAAACTCTACATGAAATTACTAAATCCTCCCTCGGAATCTTGAAGCAGATTTTAAACACTTAACCATTAATGCCTTGAGGAAGGTCCCTACTCCAGGCATACCAAATTATGCCAAGCTTAATTTTCACTGGTAAATTAAAGACAAGAAAATGAGTTTGGATCCTGCCTCAGAAAACAACTCATAACTAACTAGTGTTTACCTAAGTATTTATCTGAAATCTCTTTTGCTAAGCCATTTCCCCTTATCTGGAATATATAAAGGTTTCTTTTTCATATCTGTTTTTAACACCTGAATAGACCAAGAAATGTCATTGCACCTTTGAAAGGTATCTAAATCTTCAACTTTACTATTGCCAATTGTTCTCCAAGGTATAATTACCAGCTTATATGCTTTAGTTTTTAAATCCTTAGCAATTTTTTTTACAATTGATACTTATTAATGTTTGCCAAATACCAAATTTTCAAAACCTTCTTTCACTTACACTTTTTTTCTTTTTCCACTGTTGAACTGTGTAGATTCAATTACTTGTTGCTTATTTTGAAAAGGGCATGTAATTTGTAAAATAAGTGTTCTTGTTGTCTCAAGAAAATCTTTATTTCATACTTGATCTTGAATGAGCTTTTCTCACATATGTGACAATTGAAAATTACTTAATTCAGTACTTTTAAGGTATTATTCATTATATACTCAAGGATTTTTTGTTTACTAATAAAAAATAGATGTCTCTGTTAACTTTACATAGATAATCTATTTTTTCTCTGGAAGCATCTAACATTTTCTCATTATTATTGATACTATGCAATTTTACTATGAGGTATCAACATATGACTTTTCTTTATTTTCTTTTGCGACACTGTTTTTTTTTTGTTTTTCTCTTTTCTTCTAAATGTAAGGTCTTATTCATTTCTTTAATTAAAAAAAATCATTGTACATTTTCTTTAATGACTTTCCCATTGTCATTTGCTGTACCCTCTTCTTCTCAAACACCTACCGAGGTATTTTTGGAGCAATTATTTTATTCCCTTTTATGTTTAACTTCTAATTCCTATCTTTCCTGTCTTTATCACTTTATCCTATATTTCCATAAATCTGTGTTAATCATTAATTATAATAATAATAATTATTATTATTAATTCCATTAATTATTATTCCATCTGTTTTCAGTCTAATGTTAAACTCTTCTAATGTTCATTTTTTTTTATTTCAAAGACCATATTTTTATTTCTAGAATTCCTGTTTAATTCTATTTATAATCTGGGTATCCTGTTAAATAATGATTGGATCTTGCCATTAAGTTTCTTTTCTCTCTTAAAACATTGAAATCTCATTTAATTGGCAGTCTATTTCCATTTTTTATTATATAATCCAAATGGCAATATATGAACTATGTTGCATTTGTTAACTCTCTCAGGACAATTTGTTTTCATATGAGCTTTGCAATTTTTGAAACCATAAGGCAAAAGCTGTCATATATGGAATTCATCAGTTGTGGAGGTATTCTCAGGGATGTTTTTGCATCTACCAGGGTCCTTTGGTTTTCACTATTATGGGTATGTTTATGTTAATCTTTCACCATGGGCTTCCTTCATTTGAAAATAGTGTAAATTTTTATGCCACAAGTATGCAGTGCACAGGTTAATCATTAGGAGTTCTCACAGAGGAGGTTTTCCACTCACTAGTCAGGACTACCAACCCACTTCTATATTAATATTGGTCAACATCTATAGGGCATAGGTAGACTTTCAAACCAGATAAGGTGGAGAATCACAGATGTACAATTCAGGTAACACAAAACAGACTCAGACATGGATAAAGATTATTCAAATTCTACCTATTTGGAGTTGTCTGAACAGTACACATAAAATATAAAACAAAGTCAAGGACACCTGAATTGATTTTTCATAAGATGCATATGAGGAGTGTGTCTTTCTTGACAAATCATGCTGTTTGCTATTTGTTGCTACCTAATTAATAAAGCCCTATTTTTTACTACTTTGTTTCCTAGTCTTCATTTAAAGGCACCTTATTTCCTTATGGATTTCCAGTTCCTGGCTTCTGATTCATGTCTTTATATTTCACAAGAAATTTGTCCTTCAGTTTAGGTCAATTTCTCTTGAACTACTAGGTATTTTTACCTCTCTCTGGTTCGGTAAGCCCTCACATTAAAATCCAGATTCATAAACATTTTCAGGAACTTTCTCCACCAATGGTCCTGGTTGAATTTCCAAAAACCTGGCCCACGCGTCCTTGGACTAGTCCCAGAGTATCTGCTTTTGTTGACTGGAATATGGGGGCCCGTGGGAGGATCGAGCTAAGGCATCTGACGAGGAATGCCAAGGGGTCTTCCCTTCTGGCGGTGGCACCCTAGATTAGCTCAGGATAACTCTGATAACTGCTGCTCTCTCAAAAGGAGATTAATTTTTCTCTTGCAAATATTAAAAAGCTATTGCTAACTCCACAGTGTGAAGAGGAACTCTAAATCTACATGAAGGACATCTGAATCCTGATGGTTATCAAGACAGGTGCAAAATTGTACACAGTTCTTCCTTAGTTGGCTGCAGGAAAAGAATAGACTTGTCTATAGGTATATAGTGTATATATTGCAAATAAATGAAAGATTTCTTTGTAATTATAAAATACTATTATATATATATATATATATATATATATATATATATAGAGAGAGAGAGAGAGAGAGAGAGAGAGAGAGATCCATTATGATTACATTAACCATAACAGATTTATGATGTATAAATGCCTTTAGACTTGCACAGTAATTTATAGTACCCCATCTTATCTAATACATGCCTAAATAAATCAGGATATATAATCAGGATATCAACAGGATATATAATCTTTAGCCTCAGTAAGAGCAGTCGCTTCATCCTAAGAAGACCAATTTCTGATTAAAGACCTATGTGTGCTTTTTCAAGTCCATCCATAGTCAACTTTAAAGGCTTTACCTGACAGGCCTCACAAGGAAATGCTGCCCTCCCCACACCAGACTGTGTGTACAACCAATGTGTTGCAGTCTCTAAAGGGAGTTGCAGCCAGGCACTCAGGGACCCACAGCTGGCCATCTTTTTATGTGTATTTGTATTCCTAGCCCTGGTGCCTCCATTCCTAGGTGTCTTTATCTAAGTACAAGTACGAGTGTTCAGGTGCCTCTGTTAAGCTCCCTTTTTCAGGAGAGGAGGGAGAAAATCTTAGAGACTTTTCCCTCTTATGACTCAGTGCTCAGTACTTTCCAGCTCCCACCTTGCCCTTTCTCCCTCCTCCTGGCTCCCAGGTCCATAAAACTACTGGAGCCTTTTGTTTGTGGGTTCCTGAAGAGTGACATAACCTCCATGTCTATACTGATCCACCAACCCTCCACCAGAGCATCATTCAATGGAGGAAAAATTGAACAGAAAGAGTAGGTGGTTTCTCAGTTTCAGCCTCTTGAATATTACATTGCAGTGAGTGATCAAGGTCCTCACTGTTCCTTTCATCTGGGCTCTTGATGATTTAATTGACTTCCCAAAGCCAGACGCTCAGCTCTGTCCACAGCTCAGGCTCCTGATGCAACTTTGGCATTGAACACTTGGTCTTATTATCAGGTTTAGGAGTAACTTTCAATGGTTCCTATTATCCAGCTGCTTCCAGTAGAACACCTGAGATCATCCTTATTTAATCTGAAAGTTATGGCCAGATATTCTTCAGAACTGTAATGGACAATCAGAATAATTTCATTCAGGAGGTCACCACTCTTGGCCTCAAACATCAGCTAAACATTTCTTCCTTTTCAAATGTTTACTTATGTATTTTGAGAGAGAGAGAGAGAGAGCGAATGGGAGAGGGGTAGAGAGAGACAGGGAGAGAGAGAATCTCAAGCAGGCTTCGAGCTTTCAGCACAGAGCCTGATGTGGGCCTCAAACTCACAAACCGTGAGATCATGTACTGAACTGAAATCAAGAGTCGGATGCTTAACTGAGCCGCCCAGATGCCCTCAGCTAAACATTCTGTTATTTGAACTGTTCTCGTGTATAAAGTCATACCAACTGCATTTTTCATGTCTGGACTATATTACTTTTTGATTAAAACTGTTGTTATCTGGGGATGAAATAAGAGAGTTAATGAGTTTCTGTAGCTTTGAGAAGCTGCAAGTGAAAACATTATCTCGTTTTCTGGTTTTTATAAATTATATTAGAATGGATTCAGTAAATCCCCAATGGGATACATATTCCCCAAGACTAACCAGAAACTCTTATTTAATTATTTTGAAAACCACTGCTTATAGCCAATATTCTCACAAAGATGATATTCCATTAATAGTTTCCAGAGTCTGGATTTTTTTTTCTACTTCTGAAAAGTAGATATGTTTCCTTTAATTAAACAACAAGAGCTATGTAGTTTATAACACTTCCTCTCTTACCATGACTTCTCTGAAACTCAGAGACAAGGATTTCTTCAATAAGGTTTATTATTTTTAATTAGATTTTTCATTTTAACCATGGTTTTGATTTTTTGTGTCTTTTTTCAACTCACTTAAAAATTTTTTTTAACTAAGCAGCGTAAAAAAAAAACAATAGATGAAGTGAAGGACTGATATTTAATGAACAGTCAATAAATACTTATTGATTTGATTTAAAACCAGAAAAGGGCACATCTCTCAACTTGCTAGATGAGACACTGGATACTGTCAATTAATGAATCACTTAAAAAAGCCAATTCTATCTTCATATGAAACAAAAAACAGAAAAGATATTCCGGGAACCCTTGCACACTAAAACAAAAGAGTGTAAATGATTCAAGAATGATTATAAGAAGATAAATAAATGGTTTTATTAATGGACAGAACTTTGTTAATTAAGCTCAAATATCATGTCCACTGTTAATATTGGCGAAGTGTAGTGATTTTTGGATAAATATAGAAGATGATACCAGTGGTCATTTATATTCTGCACTTTCTTATAAATCTTTCTTTTCTCTGGTCAAGTCTCCTACGTCTAATATCCTAGGATATTAGAGCAGGAATGCAAAGAAAGGACAGGTGAGTTTTAGTTTTAAACTATGAAATGTTTGGTAATCAAAAAAGTAAGCCGTAATAAAAGCTGGACTTGTAGTGTACTCAATAGTCGTGGGTGGTAAGAGCATAGAGAAAGATCACAATACACGGGCGGGATGCCTGCAGGTGGATGAAGGTAATCTGCCTGAAAGCTGTGAACAAGGAAAATGAGGAGCCTCCTTGGAGTAGCAGGGGAAAAACGTGAGAAGGAGGGGATTTGCTCTGGAAGCACTGGTCCAAGAAGTTGGTGTGGCCATTCTACTGCTCCAGATTAACCCAGGAATGCAGGCAGGAGGTAGAGACCTCTCTTCTTTTTCCAAGAAGCACATCAATCTGCTTGTAATGAGATGAGGGTTCAAATATTCTCAACAAAAGTGGGCTGCTCACCTCCCATGGACTGTCCAGCTGAAGGATACTCACTTGTACTTGAGATTTTAACGAGTCCCTTCAACTGCCATGAATTTCCACCCACTTACTCCCATTTTATAAGCCAGAACTCTTACAAGTTCCCAGAAAAAGAGGTTGGGGGTCTTTGACTAATTCAGATGGGGCCTATGGAAGAGAAAGCCCAGTTCTTATGTTTCCAAATGACTTAAAGATAAAACTCACTTCCTTTGCACATGAAGTTTAACCTTCTCAACCTGTTTACTCATTTATAGAATGGAGACAGTAATGCCACCCTCAAAGATTACAGGGAGTTTTTCAGTTAGGTAAATCACATTACGCTAAACTTAGAACCCAATAGATACTCTATAGCTAAAAATTATTTTTGTATAATGAAAATAGAACTTTGCATATGGCCTTATCATTTTATTTTGACATAATGATTATGTTTTTAATTTAAAAAATTTTAATGTTTATTTATTTTTGAGACAGAGAGAGAGAATGACAGAGCGCGAGCAGGGGAGGGGCAGAGACAGAGGGAGGCACAGAATCCGAAGCAGGCTCCAGCCTCTGGGCTGTCAGCATAGCGCCCAATGCAGGGTTTGAACCCATGCACTGTGAGATCATGACCTGAGCCAGTGTCGGACGCTCAGTGGACTGAGCCACCCAGGCCGCCATTATGTTTTTAATTTTAAAAGTATTCATTATTTTTTAAAATGTTGGCTTAACTTTATATATTCATTTGTTGTGTATCTTGTATCTTCCAGTTTCTCTTCACCGTTATCTATTACTTTAGTCTTAGAAAATATTAAGTGCAAAGATCGAGGGGTTCATCTTCTAAAGATTAAAGACAAATGAATTTATATTCTCATTAAAAACTAAACAAATTATAATTGCTTTCATTAAAAATCTGAGAGTTAGTATACTAGGAAAGTCCTGATTATACCAGCCAAAATATGTACAGGGAACATACTCCAACTGATAATAATGTATAGTTCACGTGTTAAAAAAATCTGTATTGTAGACTATTTTTTCTGACATTCCCCAATTAAATGACAAAATGATAAGCAGACATTGTGCTGTTTAAATCTTTAAAAGTTATGAGTATGAGTAAGATATTAAAGGTAACATAAATCCAAAACAGTTATTATTCCAGAGAATTATTAGCTTCCTCATACAAAAAATCCTATAATAAAGAATACGTTTCTTGGTGGCGGGGGAGGAGGGGGGGGAATGTCTCAAATGAGGAAATACAAAAATATATCTATAGGAATGTCATTGTGGCAAATATGTATAATTAGATGGTCATTTTAAAACTAAAATAGTAGTTATAACTTATTGAGACAGTATAATGTTAAGAATTGGGTCCTGTAACCAAACTATGAGAATTTCTGTCTACTATAATAATTGCCAATTTGGTTTATTTTCAAAGGTCATTTTTCTCCTCCCCTTGTCTCAGGTTCTATATCTGCAAGTAGCAGATATTTTATGAGGCAAGTTCTTGACACACAGTAAATTGATCAATACATATTAGCTATTGTTTTTCATTTGTGTATTCATTTACTTATTCAATAACCACTTATTAAGTACCTACTATGTGACAGAAACTGAGTTAACAGGCAATAAAGAGGCAGAGACATGCCTTCTGGAGCTTACATTCAAGTGAGAACTCACATTCTATAATGCTATTGTTATCATTAAGGGTAGCTATGCATCAGGAACCACATTAGACACCTTGCATATGGTAACATATCAAACTAATACCAATATTTGTGATGAAATGAAATGCATTCATGGCAGGAAATGATTTTATTCGTCAATGTAGTTGCATGGTAAAGGAGCCAAGTTAACAAATGTAATTCTTGGTTCTAATATAACCTCTTTTTTAAATACTTTGTATCTGTAACAAATGATACTTAAAAAGGTAGTGGAGAATCAGAGGTTGAATGAGTTAATGCAGTATGTCTTTTGCACAGCTGTAATGTCACTGAGGGGAGGTAAGAATGGCTTATAATATGAACGGCGTCTTCTAGCAGTGATAGTAGTTCTGGCACTACGTTAACACTCTTATGTGCCTCCTGTTACAATAACTGGGATATATCATGAGAACAGGGCTACTGGCAGCAGAGTACCCTGGAAATGATCACTGGTTCATACAAAGGCCAAACTTAAAACTTGGCACGTTTAAGCATCATGTTCTAACCAACTTAGCTATCAACTGTAAGTTAGAGTTTAATTCCCAGGTACATTCAGTAGCAATGGACATTCATGTTCCTCTCATAAATAATTTGGACTCTCCATCAACTAGGGAAGAGCAGTTAGTAGATGAAAAGTCAGAACAAAATTGAATGAGGGCTGAGAATACAAAGGTCATTTTATCCTAGGACTTTTACTCCTGCTGTTTCCTCTCCCTGAAGTGAAGGAAAGCCACATAGTTTGAATATCAAATTATCAGAGACTTCTTCCCTTCCTTCCAGCATTTCTAGCAGCAGCTGCTTTTGTTTCGGTTTTCTTTCCTTCTTCAGTGAAACCTGAGTAAATAGTGCTTGTATGTTTTTAACTCCTCATTCATCCCACTGACCACTGCATTAGGTTTTAACTGTCATCCTCAACTCACTTTTTTGCAAAATCATGAACACCTCAAAGTTCACCCATTTGATGGGAATATATAGCATATGTTTGACATACCTGTATTTGAAGCTGCACCTTTCTGAGTAGTCTACTCTTTTTCATTTCCCATCTTGTCCCCTCCTGATTCTCCTACTGCTCTGGACACGACTTAAACGTATTGTTCTCTAACACATAATTCTGAGTAGTCTCAGGGACACAATCCTTAACCAAATTCTCATACTGTCTTTGTGATTTTGTATGTGAAAATCACAATGAAAATTTGAAAGAAAAAAAAAAGCCAACAGATGGACACAGGGGAAAGGAAGGAAAAATAAGACACAGACAGAGAGGGAGGCAAATCATAAGAGACTCTTAAATACAGAGAAAAAACTGAGGGTTGCTGGAGGGGTATTGGGTGGGGGATGGGCTAAATGGGCGATGAGCATTAAGGAAGGCACTTACTTGTTGGGATGAACAGTGGGTGTCCTATGTAAGAGATGAATCACTAAATTCTCCTCCTGAAGCCATTATTACACTATATGGTAACTAATTTGGATTTAAATAAAATTAAAAAAAAAGAATATGTGATTTTAATTCCCATAAAATCATGTATTATTTTCGATGATTAGTACATTTCCTATGCCAGCATTTGCAACAACAGTACTATTAATATCCCGGGCCAGAAAATGCTGTATTGGGGGGCACTGGCCTGTACTTTATAAGATGTTTAGCAGCATCTACCCACTGGACACCAGTAACAGTCCCTGCCACCCATACTGTGGTTCAAAAAGTCTCCAGATTTGTCACATGTTCCCTGGGGGAAAATTGCCCCTGGTTGAGAACCTCTGGCTAAAGCAATGGCAAGAGACATTCATAGTTATAACTGACTCAGAATGGTTTCTTTGTCTACAGTCTTGTTCACTTCCAATATCTCTTCGTCACTGCTATCACAGCAATCCATACAAAACACAAATAACCACATCCCTCTGTTGCTATGGTGGTTTTCCGATCTGAGCGCATATTGAAAAATCTTGGAGAACTTGTAACAGATAAAAACTCATACCTCATTTTCCTATTAGTCTGATATAACATTATTACTTTACAACTATTTTTCTATGTCCCTAAATTATCCTTCTTTGCCTTATCTTTCTGTGAAATGCAAGACTCACCTCATACATCACCAACTCTGGTAATCCTTTTCTATACCACCCACTGAACCCACCCTGCCCTGCCCCAGCAAACCCTAGACAAAATTAGGCCATATAATATATCTAGTTATATCATGTTATATATATGTATATGGATATATGGAGATATATATATATATATATATATATATATATATCCATCCCAATCCAGTTTTTTAAACATTTTTAAATATTTTAAATACATAGGTTGTGTGTTATAATTTTTATAACTTCACCTCCTAACACAAATCCTTGTATATAATGTACATAATGTAAATAATAGCTGCTAGTTATTTTTGATTATTATTTTCAACAAGTGGGACTTATTGTTATGCCTATTTCTTTTGGCAAAGTGCACTATTATGAAATTGCAAAGCTTCTGGTTTACTTTTTTTTAAGTTTATTTATTTATTTTGAGGGAGACAGAAGTAGTGTGAGCAGGGGAGGGGCAGAGGGAGAGAGAGAATCTTAAGCAGGGTCCATGCTCAGCACTGAGTTGAAGCGGGGCTGGACTCCATGACCCTGGGATCATGACCTGAGCCAAAATCAAGAGTCTGATGCTTAACCTATTGAGCCACACAGGCTCCCCTGAAGCTTCTGGCTTACTAAGGCCGACCAAACACAAGCGTGACTTTCTTCCCTTACAATGCTTCCTTTGAAAAACCAAAGAAAAGTTTTAAACAGAATTACTTCATACCAAAGAAAATATCATGCTGGGGTGGGGAAAGCCTGGGAGCAGGTTGGTAACAAAAATTATGAATGCATTTAACAGATTATAAAAGAAACCAATGTAACTGTAGCTTAATCAAACATGAGTTTGCTTTTCTCACCTAATAAGACTGAGAACAGGCAGTTGTTGGTCAGTATAGTCACTCAACAATGACGTCAAAGACCTAGGTCTCTGTTCTCTGCAATTCTCAGAATTTTGATTTTAATTTTCATGATTATAAGATGACTTCTGTTCTTTTGAAGTTCACGTTCACTTTGGGGACAGAGGGGGATGGCTGGAGGTATTGAATTGCCTGCATCTGCTCTATTTTATCACCTTTCCCACTAGTCCCACTGTCAGACTCCTGCTTTCACCTGATTGGACAGAACTATGTCATGTGTCCATCCATGGCTGTCGAGCACAGGAAGAAGGGGCTGTGGTTGGCGCCTGGGTGAAGTCTAGCAATGCATTTCTGACATATGAAAAACCTATAGGAGAATACTGAGACTTTTTCCCCAATATCTCTGCCTAAAGACTCAAAACAGAGAAACAACAGGAACAAAAAATGGGAGTGGGTAATAGGATCAAAACCAGGGAGATTATCTTAAGGAATGTCTTTAAAGAAATACACCATTTGGGATCAGTCCTCCACATACTGCTCTCCCAAACTCACATTTTCAGAGTGACTGAAAGTCTGGCATTTGCATAGAACAAAAAACAGAAGTGTTTCTCTGAAAAAGTGTGATGCTGTGAATGAGGATAGCTGGGTCTTTCAGTTTTGATATTGGCATGCAAGAGTGTTATTCTCCATAGACTGGCATTGAGTGGGAGGGGATCTTAGCCTACTTTCTATACACAAAATAAAGTGAAATCTACCAATGCCTGATAAATTATTCTTTCATGAGAGACTGTTGGGATATAAACCTAAATTCACAATAGCAGAGGACTTTTATATCAGTTACTTATGTTCACTTAGTTCTTTGTTTTAAAACATAAATGACTACAGAAGGATCAGGCATTTTTGCAACATTAAAAATATAAGAGAAAAGGTCTAAGATGAATAAGTAAAAAACTTAATAAGGAAAAATGCATCATAATTGGAGGAACAAATGAAACATGTAAAATTCCTAAGCATGGGTACGTGGGTGGCACAGTCAATCATGCGTCCAACTCTTGATCTTGGTTCAGAGCATGACCTCATGGTTCCTGAGTGTGAGCCCTGCATCAGGCTCTGCACTGATGGTGTGAGCCTGCTTGGGATTCTGTCTCTCCTTCTCTCTGCCCCTCCCCACTTGTGCATGCTATCTCTTTCTCTCTCTCTGAAAATAAACTTTAAAAAGTTATAATAAAAAAATTAAAAATAAATAAAAATGAAAATCCTAAGCAGCCCCTTCAAAGAAATTAAGATAACCAAAAAAAATAAGTAAATAAACAAGAAACCATAGGAGGGTGCGAGGAAATACAGACAGACAACAAGGAAAAGATCATTTGACTGGGTATAAGTACAATATTCTGAGGAAGGCCTAGAAGATAACATCAAAGAAATTCAGAATATTTAGCTCATATAAAAATGAAGCAAAAAATGTGGCAGGAAAAGTAAACATAAGGCATCAATCCAGGAAGTCCAATATTTGACTCATATAATTTCAGAGAGTTAAAGGGAAAATGGAGAAAAATAAATTATTAATGAAATAAAACAATTCAATTTAAAAATATTAGAATATCCTACAGTTTATTATAAATTTAAACACAAATTTTACCACACTAAGGATAAGAAAAAAAGTGGTATTTCCAGAGAGAAGGGTTTTTTCCTAGGAAGAAAGGAGACTTCACCATTATCATTCTTCTCATTGTGATTAACTGCACAAGCCCTTCGCAATCCTGAGAAAACCTAGTTGCATGTGCAGCTATGATGGTTATCCAGTTCGACCCCCCCATGGGCAAAGCCACCGTTTTATGCTCCGCTTATGATGCTAGGGGCAAGGACTCTGCAAACCACATTTCTCCCATACCCACTAATTTCCTTGTTGAGCTCTACAATCTGGGATGATAACAAGGAGACTAAAATACCAAAAAGGAAGAAACAAACCATAAAGGGTGCTGCCTTTTCCTGTCTGTTTGGTGTTCTTATCAGCTCTTCTCTAACAATACTTTTTCCCTCTATAGCAGCAGTTGCCTCCCGTTTGCACTTTCCCCACCACCTGCAGAAACTCTTTCATTGCCCCTCTCAGAGATGGCCTCTCTGGCTGGCTGGTCTCTCCTAAATTCCCCACACCTGAGCCCACCCTATGAAGCTCCAATCTTAGAGTTACTAGTTGAGGATCCTTTGCTTCTGAGAGACCTTCTGACATTCCGATCTCCATATAACAACTCCATCTCAGAATTACCTTTGCCTCTCTAATTTTCTAATATGTGGTGAATCTACCTTATTATTTGAAACAATAACTCTTGTGATTTTTTTTCCTGCTTAGATCCTCACTGACACAGCCACCACGTTGAGTTTCAAGTATGAGGATACACTGATAAAATTTTCAATCAGCAAACCTCTGAAAAATTTACTTCCCCATCAGTGATTTTCCTGAAAAAGAAAGAAGAAGAAGAAGAAGAAGAAGAAGAAGAAGAAGAAGAAGAAGAAGAAGAAGAAGGAGGAGGAGGAGGAGGAGGAGGAGGAGGAGGAGGAGGAGATGAAGAAGGGAAGACAAAGAAAGAAAAACTATAGGATTCAAAACACAGTGGAATTAAACCAGAAATGCAATACAACTGCAAGATATAGCTGTTAGGTAGACATGAAGGACAATAGTTAGAGGTTTAAGCAGGCAGTTGGCTTTCGCCAAATTCCCTCTTTAGGAAAAAAGGAGATAATGTGGAATGGTGACGAGGTTAATAACCTTAAGGTTATGGTGAAAGAGTATGCTAAAATAATGCCAATAATACTCTTTAAAAGAAATTGGAGACAACTAAGATCTACACCACAAAATCATGGTTCAAACAGGTAGCCAATTCAAAATAGCATGATTTCAAAAATTTCACAGAAATAAAATGTAATAGCCGTTGACTGTCATCACACACTTATTTGGGGGAATAGTGGTTAACTTTGTAGGAGTATATATCTCTCTCTGTAGTACCAATATCATTAACCCTTTGTTCTATAGTAAATATTACCCATACATTTTTAGTAAGGCAAATTTTATTTCTTCCAGTTTCGGGGATCAATCTATAGTAAGAAAGTTTATAATAAAGTATTTGATTGAACAATAAGTTATTATTACATATAGAATATAAATGCTTTAACTGTTGCAATATAATTTTTTCAGAAGTTAATATATGTATATAGTTAAAAATAATTATATTAAAATCACTATAAAAAAATCTCACCACTACCTTTGTCTCTTTTGGTTGTCTTTGTCACCTGTGGGTATCCACCTTCTGTATTCTGAGGGATATCTTTACAGAAAATCTTTGTGAAAAAATAAGCAAATATATACATTATGTTCCCTATCTTCTTCACGATGGTAGCATGATATATCTATTTTTTTCTGCATCTTGCTTTCTTTCACTTGGCAATGTATCACAAAGCTTTTTCACTATCACCATATACATTTTTACCTCATTTTAAAAAATGCACTGTGTTTTATTTTGCATACATATCACTTTATTTCATGTTGGAAGGGACACCCTGGTTGTTTCTAATTTTACCATTAAAAAGATGCTACAATGAGTAACTGAATATAAGTCATTCTCCATAATAGAAGGTAAAAGCTGGAAAACAGTACCAGAGAGGAGAGAGACACTGCTCTGATCACTTCTGTCCTGGACAGGATGCCAAGCAACATTGGAACATTCAAGACAACAAGGAATCCTCATTTTATTGATATTTAAGATGCAAAGTTTTGGCATTTTATTTTAAATTAAATAAGGTAATCATAATCTGCATAATTATAAAAAATTAGAAGTGGATAAAATGGGAAATAGGGGTAGTATAAGCAGTATCAGAGTACTGTGAGTTCGTTTCTGATATCTCATGGTGGGAATGACCATGGTGGGAGGGTCATTTTGGTAAGTCATGAGACAGAAATAACCCAGACAGACATATAATTTAGAATAATGGAGATCACCATCAGGAGAGCTGAAAACATAAGAAGCTGCCAGATCGAGTCACTTCTGTGGGGTATGATTAGAATGTAAACCATGACTCATCATTTTTTTACCTTAATCTCAACTGTGTGTGTATACATATGAAGAAATATATTTTACTTTTGTTTGAAATACATTTTCTAATAAAACAAAACTATTTTAGAATCAAGTTTAGAGGCAAAATAATTAAATCTGTTTAACAAAGATGGCTTGCATGAAAATAAAAATGAAAAATGTAAATGATCCTTGAAAACAGTTACCTTTTGAACATAGGGAAGTTAGCTTTAGTGAAGTGACTAGGAAATTAATGCTTCAGACAATATGTTTCCCTTAATATGTTAAATATGAACATATTGTGAATAGATCTTCAAGTATAATTATACTATTCATTAAAAATACTATAGTGTTAATTTCCAGTTTAATTACATCTAATGTGTGCACCCAATCAGGAAGGTTAATAAATTATTATCTCTACTATTTGACCTTACTAAATCCCTCAGGACAATTCATTGAGGCAATAATACCAGCAGAGAGAATATGAATGTTTCTCTTCATCAGCACTGATAGAATTCTGGTTGATATCAACAAAGACAAACTTTCTGTGGCAGTGTGAGGAATAACAAGCAGAGGATGACTGAGTTTGGGTAAAAGGTTTGCAGAGTATGTATTAAGTTAGTCTAAAAGTATTTGGTAAGGGCTGCAGCATACAAGCGCTATAATCTAGATCTGTGAGTGTGAGGTCAGTCAGGCTAGAGAAGTCATGAAATGAAAACTGTGACAAAGCACAAAATTAAGGCATTATAAAGCTGAAAGTGACTCTAGAAGGTGCTTTAGATTATTTCCTAGAAGGAACTGAATTTCATCCAAAAGGGCAATGCTTTGTTCAAAATGTTCAATATTATAAAAACATTTAAAAATGTATTTAGCTTTAGAAATATATCTAGAATTTAAAATAATTTTAACATGCATTTAGAATAATTTATTTTTATGCAAGTAAAATACATTTAAATTCAAAGTATTATTAATATATTTCTCTATTAAACCAGCAGTCACTTCACTACCAATGTTTAACTCTTATTAGTTTTCCTTGCATTTTCCCATATATATTAACGTGTATGTACAGATATATAAAAATATATAAATTACTTTAGGGAGGTATAATTGGCATGTAAAAGATGTACATAGTTAATTTATGCAACTAAAGGTGTTTGGGGATAAGGAAACACCCAAGAAACATCACCACTACTAAGGTGATAGACATATTTATCATCTCGCAAAGCTTCCTCTCACCTCTTTCATTATTATTATTATTATTATTATTACTATTATCGTGTATGTGTGTGTGTGTGTTAAGAACACTTGACATAAGATCTAATCTCTAAGCAAATCTTACATACCCAATATAGTATTATTTGTTATAGGTACTATGCTGTATAGCAAAATTCTAGAAATAATTTATTTTGTATAACTAAAACTCTTACAGCTACTATTCTAGTCTCTGCTTCTATGAATTTAACTATTTTAGATTCCACATGTAAGTGAGATAGTATAGTATTTGTATTTCTCTCTGGATCATCTCACTTAGCATAATATCCTCCTGATCCATCCATGTTATTGCAAAAGGTAGGATTCCGTTCTTTTTTCAGGCTGAATAATGTTCCCATGGTTTGTTTACCACATTTTTCTTTATCCATTCTCCTGTTGATGGACACTTAGATTGTTTCCATACCTTGTCTATTGTGAATAATGCTGCAGTAAACATTGAGAAGCTGTTATCTCTTTGAAATTCCTTCTGTTGTATGTTGTTTAATCACGTAAGAAAATTCTCTGATTCTTATATGGATTCTTGATCATTTACATCTCTCTAAAATGTTTTGGTGTGATTTTGCTGCCTCTTTATCATTCCCTTTACTTTATTTATTTATTTATTTATTTATTTATTTATTTATTTATTATTTTGCATGTGCTCCTCCCCAATGTTCTTTTGTTCAGGACCTTCAACAACTTACAGTTATTTTCAATAACTGAACATAAAGTTAAGTAATTCCACAGTTTTTACTGAATCATCTTGGCATTTTTCACTGATTACTATATATTTAGATTTTTTTAAATTTTAACTATCTATATTTTTGAATGTTTATTTATTTTTGAGAGACAGACTGAGCATGAGTGGGGGAGGGGCAGAGAGTGAGGAAGACACAGAATTTGAAGTAGGCTTAAGGTTCTGAGCTGTTAGCACAGAGCCTGACGGAGGGCTGGAACCCACAAACTGTGAGATCATGACCTGAGACAAAGTCAGACGTTTAACTGACTGAACCACTCAGGTGGCCCTATGTATATGTATTTCTTATTTGTTTCCAATTTCTTGTATTTAAGTGTGCTACCAGAAAAGATACCCTAACTTTTATGGTGACACCATCTTCTGCTTCAGCTTTAAAAAAGTCAATTTTCCTTGATAACTGCTTGATATTTAAAGTACAATTCTCAAATTACTGGCTGAGTTTTCAGGAAGGATCCTGGTAAATTATTTTACTCGAGAATGAATGTGCTGTACTTTAATATTGCTGCTTTCTGTCTATGCTTATTCAACTGCTCATTCTTATATTTTAGTAGATGTAGATTTCTACCTGACAATCACCACCTGTATTTAATTCAGTATACTGGTAAGATAATATTAAGAGTTACTGATGAAAAAAAATGCAACATATGGTATGCCAAATTGGCTGATCAAATCTGTATAAAATCAGGGTTCAGTGTAACAGGTGAAATTTCTACACGCATCCTGTGCTAAACCACATTGGGTACTGCCTTTCACAAAAATAAAACAAAACACCAAAACTGGCGCTGTTAAATTCACCTCAAAGAACAATCACACTGTAAACTTGGAAGCAGATATACAAGCTGTATACTAGATTGCACAAAAATAATTACACTTTTTGAATAGGGGAAAACCAGGAGAGGGTGCTGGCTGAGATTGTAAAGCACAGCCCACATAGCTCTACTCAATCCTAGAAGTGGATTTGGTTTATGATACTGGAAGTTCTGGTTGTTTACATCTCTGCAAACAGGATCTTCTAAAAGAAGCCGAGAAGAATACTAAAATGTTGGTCAATGGGCTTACCAGGTGTCCCTGTTTTGACTTCTTTTTTGAAAAATAACTACTACTCCTAATCTGTTTCTGGACATAAACTGAGCCAGTACTTACTATTTAAGAAAATCACATCCCTGGATCCCAGAGATTCCAATAATCACCTAGGTATCCTCACAAAAGCAAAAACATAAGAAAGAGAGGCAGTATAACAACAACAACAACAACAGAAGACTCTTGACAAATATGAAGAAGCAAGAGCAAGTCAGCCCATTTGGGTAAAGTTTCCATAGAGTTCATGAAGATACAAATTCTCATATAGTTTGGTTTTGTTTGTTTGTTTGTTTTTAACAGCAGAGTAATGTTTTATTGTATAATTAGATATCCTCATTCTCCTTCTGATGAACGTGTAGGCTCTTCCCATTTTTTTGCTATTAATAATTCTGAAATAGATATCATACATCTCCCTAGACAGATGTGCAAGAAGTCTTATAGGACAGGTATACCTACTATTTTCACAGTATGGGCCACATAAAAAATGTTACCATTTGTACTGTGCAATGTTGGAACCATATGAAACTGCTCTTGACCGAAGGGAACTGGTCTGAGCTAAGAGAAATACCTCCTGTGCTGTAATCCATTTGCAGACAGCAGCTGTACCATACATCTGTTTTATGGCACTACAAAAAGTTGGGTTATAATATGGTCATTTTTTTCTTCTTTCAGTTCTATTACTCAGTCCCTACCTAAGAGCAAAAAAATATATATATATAAAATCAAACGTTTTCCCTTTGACCGTGATCATGAATTCCCCACTTACTAGCACTCTAGTCTTTCTTCCATTCACTTCTTCATTTTCTCATATCCCATTTCCTTCTCACCTATTGTTCCCACACTGACATGTAACCAAACACTCTATAAATAGCTCATTTCAATGTCATCCATCTCTCTCATTAGACAAATCCCTAGATAATTATCAGGTATCATTTTGTTTGATTTTCGACAGCCTTTGGCATCAATGATCACTCTGTGATCTACTTCAAACTTCTTGTTCCATGACATCATTCTCTGCAACTATTCTTTATATCTTGTGATTACTGACCGATTTCTTTCATTGGACCCTGTTCTTCAGCCACCTCTTAAATGATGAGTTTCCATGGGTTCTACACTTAGCCTTACATGCTCACTCTGCATATCCTCTTGAGTATGTCCACCCCCACAGCTTTCTTCATCTCTTTATTAAGTATTGAATGAGTAACTTCAATTTATGAGGCACTATTCTAGTCATTAGAGCTAGAACAGTGATAAAATCAGTCCAATTTCTGCCCTAATATAATGGAGAGAGGCATTCTGTAAAAACTCAAATGAATAAATAAAATGTATAATACGTCACATGACAGGCACCATAGGGCAACATAAAGGAAAGAAAAAGGATCAGAAATATTGTGGGGTTGGGAAAAAGGAAATACAGTTTGCTATTCTGAGTAATGCTCTCTGGCAATGTGTCACTGATACAATGAGATTTCAGCAAACACCAGAAAGATGTAAAAGGGAATGGGTCATGTAAGTATCCGGGGAAAATCTATTTCTGATAGAAAATGCAGCAAGTGTAAAGGCCCTGCACCAAGAATGTTCTTGGAATATGGTTTTGTGTTTGAGGAACAGCAATGAGAACAATGACTGTGGAGCTGAGTCAGCGATCCTGTATGGCTTTGAATGTCATTGTAAAGACTGACTTTTACTCTAAGTGGGCTAGGATGGCAGTAGAAGGTTTTGTACATAAGTTACAGAATCTCATATATGCGTTAAAAGGAACAATCTTGCTGTACTGATGAAGTAAAAGCAGAGCAGTGAGATAAAAGGGAAATCTTGCTATTATTCAGATAAAGCATGAAAATCTTGCGCCAAAGATTTTGCTGTGGGGGTGATGAAAACATTCACATTCTAAATACATTTTGAAGACAGAAGCAACAGGGTTTACTCACAAATTATACGTGGAGAATGGGATAAAGCGTGAAATTACAGAGGACGCTAAAGATTTTGCCTTTCCAAATTGATGAGACAGAGAGTCAGAGAGAGAGAGAGAGAGAGAGAGAGAGAGAGAGAGAGAGAGAGAGAGAGGATTCCAGAAGGAGCAAGCTTTGGAGCAAATATTGTAGTTCTAAATATTAAATTTAAACACCAAGAGAGAGAACACAGATAGAGAAGAAATCAGGAGTCATGAGAAAGATTCATCAAATGCAATCACTCCTCCTCTCTCTGCTGTGGGTAAAACCACACATTTTTAAAGCACTATCATAACTGTCTTCTCTTCCTCATCTTTTGTTCCATCCTCCACCTAAGCTAGTCCAGGATCATCACTCCCTCATGTTCACCTGCTGAAATCACATGTTTACTTGCTGAAATCTTTACATTAACTATAGGAAGATAGATTCTGCTTTTTTTCCTATTTAACTTCTTACTGAAACTCAAGAATGATGACCAGTACCTGGTTCTTGTAACTTTCTTTTTACTTGGCTTTACTGACATAATCTTCTATTTGTTTTCTTCTCCTCTTTGTTTTGGATGTTCATTCTCTTTCTCTCTTGGCAGGTATATCTCCCTCAACACATCCTTTAATGCTTACTTAAGGCTTGAGAATTTGCCCCTTTTCTATCTTACTATTCTCTCTCACCCTTGGTGATCTCATCTACAACCACTAGTTCAAAAGCCACCTCACAGATTTCATCCTATGCCAGTCATGTCCCCTGTGCTTCAACTGTCTACTTGATTTCGCATTTTGGACATCTGAAAGGCACCTGAAATTTAATCTGTTTTGAACCAAATGACCTTCCCTCTCCAGAACCTGCTATTCAGATATAGAAGAGTGCTTTTAAAAAATTATACTTTCCTTTTATTCTCTACCGTATCTAATCCCTCATTAATACAATGACTTTACTTTGAAAATATCACTTGAATCTGGCCACTTCTCTCCACCTACTACCACCTAGTCTAATCTACCATTGCCTGCTGCCAGGGCTCCTGCAGGGTCCCTTTGGCTCTCACACCTGCAATACCTTCTCTTGTATTCACCCTGCATCCTACTTCCCCACTCAAGCAATTTAGCCGAAGATGGAATTTTAAACTTACTTGTGTGATTATTTGATTAATGTATGTTTTCCCACTAAATTAATGATTTTGTGTAACCATAATCTACTACAGTGTTAAGTACAAATTAAAATGAATATGCAAACATGTCTTTACATGTCCGAGTGTTAATTTTCTAGTCCACGATCTCCAAATATTAATATTTTTCCTATCTATTTCATAGAGTTATGTTTTCAATGATATAAATTGCATACAAAGACTTTACTCTGTTTATTAATCTAAATTTATTATGACACTTTAATTTGTAGGATTTGTAATAATAACTACTATTTGTTTGGAACCTTACATATTTAGGCTATTTTCTCGGAACTTTAAAATGTAGGTTTCAAGTCCTTAAACTATTTAAATACGTGGGATTTTCATTCACTGAGAAAACTGAGACTCAAGAAAATTATATTCTCAAGGTCATGTAGTTTCTATGTGGCAAAGTTCAGATCCAAACCCAAGTATTCTGATTTCAACCTCTGTTTATTTCATTTCAGAGGGCTTCTTTTCATCTTGAAAAGCCATGTAGATATGTAATGAATAATAAAAGCACAGATATGTGCTATGCTGGATCAAATCCAGGGGTCAATTTAGGAACCTCTCCTCAACAGATACAATAAAGGGAGAACAGGACTGGTAGACTTACATAACGACAACTCAGATACATATGTCCAGTTGTGTCATGATAACAATAAACTCACTTTGCCACCCTTGCTGGTCAACTGCTGTAGCAAAAACATAGGTCACAATACAGAAGACACATAACATGGAAAAAACATAGATATCAAATGTATGAAAAGCTTACATATTAAAAGTTTAACATAACATGTTCATATATCGTTGTGTGCCATATGATTTTGCACACTTAGTAACAAGAAATACAAATGAGTGAGACAACACAGTGTGCCAGGAAACACGATGATGGAGTTGGGTCTTGGAAATATCTGATTGATTGGTAAGATTTGGAAAGATACAAGGAATTAGAAGCAGCAGAACCCAGTGAGAGATTGAGGATACAGTACCAGTTACAATATCTCAAACTTTTTTGTAAGACATAGTTTCTGTATTATCTTATTCACACATAAAAGGGACTTCCTAAAACATTTTGCAAATTGGTAGTATGCCATTTGTGTGTGTGTGTGTGTGTGTGTGTGTGTGTGTGCATATTTCATGTAGACCATGCTATTAAATAACCATTCTCTACATGCAATCATAGTTATCTGAAAAATTATATTTTTTATGTGAAAGTGACCCCAACACTTTGCTCTTGAGTTTTCTTTTCTTTTTATTTCTCTATTTCTGCCAAAAAAATGAATGATACAGGGCAGGGAGGGTGGGAAGAGTGGGGGAGTGGAACTACTCACAAGTATAAAGAGAAAATCATCATTTAAGGAATCCTGTTGTGACTCTTTTTGTACCACTGATAATTGAGCTTTAAATTATCTCCTTTTGGAGTTTAAATGGCCTTTTAAAGCTTTCTCTTTTTTCCTCACATGGAAAATAGGATGTCTACATGTGTCTTATAAAGGACTGAGGCCCAGAAAAAAGCGATGATTATCAGCAAAGAGAACAACAAAAAGTGAGCAAAAGTCAGTAATTCTTTATTTTGCATGCAAGAAGATGTAATTACTTTTCTAAGTGGACTTCTAGCTAATGCGCAGATGATGACAACAATAGCTTAGATCACAGAGGTTGTCAACTTCCAGACACACAGCCTCAGTGGCTTTATAGCTCTTCACTAAGTTCAAATTTATTTCAATTATTTTGGAATTAGTGCAAACATATACCAGATGCAGCTTCTTGTTTCTTAATCTCTCATGAATATAGATTGAAGATAAAGACTAAGGATGACTTTCCATTATATGCTCACTTGAGGGCTCAGTTCCAGCTTCTTCCTGGCCTTCTATACATCTATTCCTTCTCTGTTTCCTTTTGCCTCTATATATGCATGCACTTGAACATTATATGTTATTTGAACACAATGCATTCAAAATACACTCCACGGAATTGTTTTAAATAGATTATGCGGATATTGATTTCAATTAATGGCTACCACATGGCAGAGTTTCATAATAGTGATGGCAGCAGGAAATGCTCAAGAGAGGCTGCACTGAGTATGCTCTTGGCACACGGGAATATCAATGCCCAAGGGAGAGTGTACAATACAGCTAACTTGGAAGTATTTTTCCTGTGCAGGGATTTCAGTGGGAAGTACATATTATATTTAAGTGGAATAACTGATGCACTATGTAAATGCCCTTTTACCCTATTTTATTAGGGACTCCAAATAAATCACTAAATCACAAAGGAGAATTAAGAATCAGACTCAAATTATATGATTTCTCTACTCATATATAACATACAATATATAAAATTGTGTATTAACATTTGAATATATACATATACGCATATATGTCTGTTTATGAATTTTTATTGCAATTCACTTATTGGTATGGAATAATTTATGTAATAGTCATATAAGTATAGGAATATGCTGATACATACCTATAGGTAAACCTAGTAGCATTTGTAAATGCCAAAATGTTCACATATGTAAACCTAGTACATAAAAATGTAGTATTTCAAAGCTATAGAGAAGTTTACTTAAAAAGTTATGTTGGTACAGGGGGACCTGGGTGGCTCAGTCGGTTAAGCGTCCAACTTTGGCTCAGGTCATGATCTCATGGTCTGTGGGTTTGAGCCACGCATTGGGCTCTGTGCTGACAGCTCAGAGCCTGGAGCCTGCTTTGGATTCTGTGTCTCCCTCTCTCTCTGCCCTTCCCTTGCTTGCTCTCTGTCTCTCTGTCTCTCTCTTTCAAAATTAAACATTAAAAAAAAATTATGTTGGTACTAATGGTGAGTTATTAAAAAAAAAACCCAAACTCTCACACTTAAAATGAAACAAATCCTGTGTTTACTGATATTTATGGTTAAAAAATGTAAAAATTAAGTATTATATAAATTACAATGAATAATCTATATCATATAGCAAGGATATTTCTAAGAATGAAGCTAAAATCAGAAATCATAAAGAAGAAAATGTTAGATTAAACTATAGGAACATTAAGATTTTCCTTATAGAAACTACTTCTAACTAAATATCTTCAAAATCATAGAGTGTAAAAAAATAAAATCTGGTAAAAAAAAAGTGTCTTATCATATTTATGAGAAATAATAAGTAAATATCCCTATTACATTAAAAATTATCGCTGTTTAAAAAATTACTAATTATCCAGTAGAATAAGAAATTCTTACTTTAAAAACAATTCAAGACCTTAACACAGAGAATGAATGGAAATCCACTGTTCAAATGAAAAGATGGACTAGAACTAGTAAGAAAAAGAAAATGAAAACAGCAAAGACCTACCAAGCTTTTACTTACTAGAGTGGCAAAACTTTAATCATAATGATGATGTGTGTTATGATAAAGTAGCAGGGATGTAACTGGTACATTATTTCTGCAGACAATAGAGTAATGCATGCAAATATTTTAAATGTGCATACTTTATAAATGATCAATAAATTGAAATTAGAGAGAGCTAAGAAAATAATAAGTTAATTAATCAAAGACGTTTATAAAGGCAATGCTTGTAATAGGAAAGTTTCTAAAAAAATTTACACAATCAATAATGCAAGCTTGGTGAAATAAATAGGATATCCATACCATGGAATACTGTGTAGTTAGTAATATGATTTAGATTATCTACTCATAATATATTTTACACACAGATATGTGTACATTGTCAGGATCTGATGACTGAAAAATACCTGGGACATGTTGTTCAGCAAAAAAGATCCTCAACCTTACTAAGAGCAGAATTTCATTTTTTCATAGGTTTATCCAGTAGATATATGGTGATGCACATATTAATATAGATATGAATTTATGGATGCAGATAAAGACATATGCAGCCTTAAATAGATATGTACAGTTACATAGCTGGGTGCATGTATTTATGTACACATATATTCACAGATAACTCTCAAAATACTAATAGTGCTGTTGAAATAGCAATATGAACATGCTTCTCTTGTGATCCATGAGTATGTAGCAGCTGTCTTTTCACTGACTTGTTTAATTAAATAAAACCTCTGCGTATTTTATAAAGTTTTCTTTTTTTAGAGAGAGAGAGAAGCAATCTTAAGCAAGCTCCACACTCAGTGAGGAGTCCAACGTGGGGCTCAAACTCACAATCGTGTGACCATGACCTGAGCTGAAATCAGGACATTTATCTGACTGAGCCACCCAAGCGCCCCTTTCTAATATTTTTAATTTGGGCTTTTTCTACCAAAACATTATAAAGGCTCAGTCTATAGTACACACAAATGAAACATTTAAGATACAAATAAATGCTTTTCCCTCACAGACAACAAAATGACCATGCATCAACATAGACTCTTTTTGTGGACTATACCAAGGTAGTACTGAATCTAAAATACTAGTTCCAGATATATCTGGTTCCTCAAGTTTACTCTAAGCAACTTGAAACAAGCCAATTCAATTTTGTTTCTCTTTTAAGAGTTAAGATATTTTCATGAATATTACTAATACTTAACAAAGTCTGGTAGAATTTAATGTACTGGGTACCTATGTATATACCATATCAGTAAAATAAATGCTGGCCTCATATTTAATTTAGTAATTCTTCAATATTATCATAGCTAAAACTTGACGTTTTGGTAAATAACTGAGGTATCGTGAAGGCATTTCAGAAATGTATCTTAAAATCTTTTTATGAGCTTTAGTTAAATGGAACATACATGAATAATGGGTAGAATATGAATATAAAATGCACAGCAATACTACAAGTAGTTTGTGGACTGGTTTATAAGAAGCATGCTATTTGTCTCATTTGTCTTGCAATTATTCTTGGTGACAGTACAGATATGGTGATTTCCTGCAGTACTAAATTTTCCCCAAATTTTCCTTGACATCTAAGTTAAATGTGATGTTTTGCCTGTCTTAATAAATTCATATCTTTCCTTTGTTTTATTTGTTCTTTTGTCAAGACAATTCAGTACACCTATTACCATTTTTAAATTAAAAGAATGTTATTATCACATCAATGCTATGAAGGCTGGCATATGAAATGAAAGCAAGAGAACAACATCTTTACCCTCCTGATGGGCTGCATGAAGATGTCATGCTATTTTCCAATTATGTAGATTGTGTTCTGAGAAAAAAGATGCTGAATAGGCCCAGCAGCAATAAAGTGGCTTTAGTTATCAATGTTTAATATACAGCAGAGGCTAATTAAGCAAATGAAAGCCACAAGAGAAAGATAAATTCCCAATAATAAAGACCTTTTTGGGTATCTAGGTCAATTCCCAAAATAGGGGTGCTATTAGGGAAAAAACACACAACCTGGTTCATGTCACTTACAGAGGTCCATTTTCACCCAAAGGAATTTTTTTCCTCTGCCAACATACCTCCGCAGAAGAGCCTAGACAATTAATTAAGCCAAAGTTAATGATCTGTGTAAACAGACTAGTTTTATACAATATACTATAATTTAAATATGTTAGAAATTTAAGAATACCCAATGTATTTTTAAAATATACATGACTCATGAGGATAAAGGATATTTCAGGGATAATTAGCGTGCTCAATCCTGTTACTTCCATATTGTTCTATAATGACTGCTCACCTGTCCAGCACAGTGAGGTCTCCCTCTCTCTCTCTCTGTCTGTCTCCCTCACTCCTTCCCTCCCCACTTTCCTTCATATTTCTGGCAGTGTATTGAAGCAGAAGGGAGATGTAAGGGCTATTTTAACTGTTGTAGAAGCTACAGGCAAACTTTACCAGAATATTTTATCTTTTTCTTTCTTAAAGATACAAGTTAGGCTTGAGAAAAGGTCTTTAAAAAAGAGGAAAAAGAAAAATAAAGGAAGAAATATTTAGTTGAGAAAGCATATTCCATAGTATTCTAGGAAAGAGGAAAAATCAGAATTTAGATGGGCAGGCAGCTCTTAAATTATGTGAAATGCTTATATAAAGGTTAGAGTAAAAAATCAGGAAAAGGAGAATAAATACAAGGTTTTCTAAACATAAACAGGATAGAAATAAAATATGATGTCTTAAAAATAAGTGTCCTCACATAATACTCCTAAAATGCACAAACTAATTAAAAGTCTTATAAGTGATAGTAAAAAGTAAGATAGAAAAAATGCAGGCTTGCCTATAATATGAACATCACTATTCCATAACATGAACAAAACATTAAAAGTAGTGCATTATTAAATAACCATTAAAATTGAAAAGAAAGTTCTCAAAAGTGACATAGCATATTTGAAAAGTTACCATTTATGCAAAGCAAAACTCCTCCCACATCTCCCAGTTGAGAAATAGTCTCCCAGGTTTACCTGATCATAGGAAAGAGCTTCTCCTTTGGTGCATTTGCCACAATTACAATTACAGTTTTTCTAATTTGAAAATGTCATTTGCTTAATTTAAGATTTGTCTTCTATGGTGCAATATACACTTTGTGAATAGAAAGAGTGCCTTTGTTTTGTTTTTTTTCAGGACATTATCCCCAGAACACTGCATAGTGCCTGGATGCTTGACTTAATTTTTCTAAACTTAGATAACATTATAATTATATGACTGCCAGTAAGTAATCTTTATTTAAAACTTCCCAGTTCTTGGGCACCTGGGTGACTCAGCTGGTTAAGCGTCTGGCTCCTGATTTCGGCTCAGGTCATGATCTCACAGGTTTGAGTTCCAGCCCCTTATCGGGCTCCGTGCTGACAGCGTGGAGCCTGCTTGGGATTCTCTGTCTCCTTCTCTCTCTGCCCCTCCGAAGCTCTCCCCTTCTCTCAAAATAAATAAATAAACATTAAAAAAATCCTAGTTCTTAAAGTATGAAGATTACAGTGCCCCAAATTTAAAGCAGACTCCCCAGACAAAGGCAAATATGGATAACAGAAATCCATTTGTGACATTGTGACATGAAATGTCACTGAACAGGCTCAAACTAATCAGCCATATGTTCTGTTTCTTTTGTTTCATTAATTCTCCTCTACCTCTGCCCCAAACACAAGGTTTAATACATTCACAGGTTAATGCAATCACTTTGTGATGCAGGTCTTATATATTTGGTTGCAATAGTCAAGGACATCTGTTTTTGTTTGTTTGTTTGTTTGTTTGTTCTTTTAATTGTAAATTGGGATGGAGAATAGAATAAGGAATGAATGTTTTTAAGGAAGTTAAATATCTACTGATTCAAATGTAATATATAATCAGTTGCCAAAAAAACATCTCCCTTAAAGAAAAAGTACACAAATATTTAACATTGATTCCTGAAATGTGAATAGTATTTATGGCTTAGAAACCATAATAAAGTATGAACCTGGCATTACTGTCCCCGTTCTACGGGTGAAAGAGTAGAGGCTAGAAGAAGTGAAGACTCTGAGTCTGCTTTTTTGAGGTTAAGATCAATGCTCTTTCAATTACACCCAAATTGAATCTTTAACATTAGGCCTGATGCGGTTGGCAGAACTGCTCCAACTGACACATTCTCCACCTGTCCTCGGTTGTCCCTGTCTGATCAAAGAGCTCATCCCTTGGCTAAATTTCACAATTCTTTAAAAGCCCTCTGTAGTTTAGAGTTATGGTGCATCTCACCAATTTCCAGGCCTGCTGCTGTGCTCTCGCTCAGGCAATAGATTATTCGTACTTAAGTTTCAGTTCTTTAATTAATTACTGCTGCTTCAAACTGGCTAGTCAATGGCAGAATCAATCAAAATTCCTTGACCTTTGTTTATTTCCCCAGGTGAAATCCTAGAGGGAAAGAAGTATCTATAGTCATCTCTTTTTCCCTGATGACCTATGAATGTTTTATACGCAATCAAAATCATAGCAGCCAGCTGTTATCTCCAGAAGGCACCCTACACTTCCACACTCTGAAGAAACCTGAATACCACATCTCCTTCACTATTTTAATATTTTTAGCCCTACTTGAGCCAAAGTTTCTTTTAATCAACCAGCAAATATTTATTCAGTGTCTGCTATGAGCCTGTACTGTTCTCGAAACTGTGGCTATGTCAGTAAGTTGGGAAAATGCATGTATTATCTCAAGGAGCTTGCATGTAGCATAAAAATTGTTTCAAGGGCTTGTAGTGCTATGATGAAGATGTACGAGAAGGTCGTAGAGACCAGTAACATCCTCTTTGAAACGATGTTATTTGAGTAAATAGTATTGTGAAAATCTGGGGAACAAGCGCTTCAAGCAGAAGGAATAGCAAGTGCCATGTTGCTGAGACGGGAGTCACTGGTTATTAGAGAACTGCACTTAGTGAAGGAAAAGGCGAGAGCAGCCTGTGACATCTGAGAGTCAGACAGCGATAAGATTGTTTAGGGCCTCACAGGCCATAGAAAGCGTCATACTTTACCACATGAAATGGGAAGTAGAGGATTTATAATATTTTACAAGGAAGAAAATAAAATCCTTAATGCTGTGTAAACATCAACCACTAGGGGAAAGAATGGAGAAAAGCATATTAATTAAGAAACTTCTGGTAGTCAATACACTATGGTGTCCTGAACTAAGACTTCAGTGGCAGAAATGTTGAAATTTGTTTGGGTATGGAATACCTCCTGGAAATAAAGCTGCTCAAACTTACTGATGTACTAGACATGGGCAGTGAAGAAAGAGGAATCAAGGAAACTAGGTATCCAGTTACCTGAACAAATGAGTGAATAGAAAAGTCATTTAGTGGGATGTGGTTATGGACTCAAATGTGTCCTCACCCTCTGCCTCCATGAATATGTTAAATCCCTAACCCCCAATGTGATGGCTTTTGGAGACGGAGCCTATGGGGGATAATTAGGTTTAGATGGTCCTGGGGATGGGATCCACAGGAAGGACTTAGTGCCACTAATAGGAAGAAGAAGGGAGAGAGATCCTTCTTTTTTCCCCCACACACTCACTCGGGAAAGGTCATGTGAGCACACAGCAAAAAGGCAACAGTCTGCAAGCCAGGAAGAATGTTCTCACCAGAAGGTGACACTGCTAATGCCGTGATCTCAGACTTTCAGCATCCAGAACCGTGAGAAGATGAGTTTCTGTTGTTTAAGCCACCCACTCTATGGTATTCTGTTACGGCAACCCAAGCTAAGGTAGACATACAAGGATTGGAGGGGGCAGTATATTATGATATGAATCTGAATAGTTCTATGGTGTCCTAGAAGTTTGAGATGCTTTCTAGATATTCAAGTGGAAATGCCAAGTAATCAGTTATATTTTGGAAATATTTATTTCAGGAGGTGTTATTTGAAGACCTAATCTTAAAAGCTGTCAGTGTACAGAATACATGGGAAGTTGTGAAGCTGGATAAATCACTGGAGGAAAAAAGAGAAAGAGAAAGAGAAAAGAAGAAAATCTGTGGCCCAAATCCTTAGTCACTATGAAGTGTAAAGATTCAGAGAAGATGGACCAAGAGAGCAGAGAAAAAGTAACCAGGTGGACAGGAAGGAAACCAGCCAAGTGTAGTATTGTACAAGACCAGGAGCAACAAGTTGCTTTTTAAGTATGAGGGGGTGGAGGCATTCTTCATTCTGTCACTATGGTGATTTAGATTTCCTGAGCAAACCATCTGCTGCAATAATCAAAAACACTGGTTCAAGGAAAAACGAGAAGGAACAAATGAAGTGATAAACAGATGAGATCCTAAAGATACATAATGGACAATGACTAGAATATAGTCATTACGTAGAATATACGTAAAAGAGAACTCTGATCCACAACCTGCAGTGACTTGCCCGGGACATCCCTTTTCTACAATAACCGTGCCAGGAAACCAGCCTTGTAAGTCCGATTTGTAGGAAGCCAGACTGCCGTCTCCCGTGATAATCCAGGAAGCCAAACAATAACTTCAGTAACAATCTATGCAAAATCATCAGGACCTGATTAATAAATGACAGCTTCCCCAATTTCTGTCTCTGCTTTCAACTTAGGACCCACCAGAGGAAGCCAAATATGTGCCCCTAGCGAACCACACAGCACCTGCTTCTAGTTAGCCTGCCTCCAGCTTCTCCAAGACACAACTTCAAATCAGGGCACACCTAAGCCTTCCTTTTTTTGTAATGTAAAGCCTTCCCACTCCTCTGCCTGCCTCTCAGTCTCTGCCAAAATGCACTGAAGGCAGCTGACTCTCTTGCTATAACAAGCTCTGAATAAACAGTTTTTGCTTGTTCTCAGTTGGCTGGTCTTCATTTATTTCCATAGAGAAAATTCTACTACCTAAATGCATTGATTGGCTGGCCGGAAACAAAGAAAAACAAACAAACAAACAAACAAATGAAGTTCTGGAACCAATTCATCATCAATATGGAATTGAACTATAATTAAACATCTTTCAGAACACAGCAAAGGTAAAACGCCTGTCTCTAATGTTGATGAGGTCTGGCTGAAAGGTACCGAAGAATACAGCAATCCTGGGAAGCCACATGTAGAAGATGACAGAGCTGTCTATCCCCCCGCTCCCACCCACCCATGCCCCCACCCATGTCATCCTTGGTGCCTGCATGCTTTCACGTTACCAAGTCCACCGGTGTCTCGTTACCTTTAAGCCATTGTATTTTGGACCCTCGTTTTAAACTGCATTCATTACCCTTATGAGGCAGTCTCTATCTCATCGTATCACATCTGACTCTCATTTCTAATGCAATTGTTTTCAAAATGTATTGCATGAACCAAACAATCTGTGATTAAGTAAGTCTACAATTTTGGGATCGGTACAGTTGAGTGTCCTGTATACAGGTCTTCTCATATGCTCAGATATAATATAAAATAATAATATTCTACAGCCTCCAAGACAAAGCATATATCAAACTGATTTTCCCATTAACTGTTTTTGCAGAGATGTTATCATGGCAATGGTGTCTTGAGTAATAAACTTTTAAAAGTACATTTTGCGCTTTCTATAAGTCACTGAATTAGGAGATCTTATTTACTATGAAAACATCTTCCACTATTCAGTTGTGCTCTTTTTGGAATATTTTTTTCATCTTTCTTTTACCTTGTGTTTAACCTTTTCCTTAATTTCCCATCTTCTTCCAATCAAGTAGCCCACAATTTCAAAATCTCAGTAAGCAACTATAAATAATATGATCTGAAAATAAAACTGCTATCTCATCTCTTAGTTTTGGCCAAGGAGCCTCCTTTCTGTTTTTAGAATGCACCACTCCTAGAATAGTAAGACTGTGCACCTGCTATTTCTACTTCCAGGAACACTCTTCACTGGATGATCTTGTATCCTGCACCTTCAAAACCTTTGTTCCCACGCTACCTTATCTGAGAGGCTAGAGAGCAACCCACTGAGAATATAATTCTCCACTCACCCTTTTCTATTATCTCCTTGCACAGCTGACTTTTCTTCATAAGGCTTATCACTACATAATAAATATATACATACTTATCTATTTTCTTATTGTCCCTTAACCCACACACAAGAATGCACGCTCAGGAAAACAGATATGTTTTGTGTGTGCTGATGTTATTATATTCCACCACCCGAACTGTGCCTGGTACAGGATCAGTTTTCAACTAATATTTGTGTAATGACTAAATAAGACAAGGCGGATATCAAATCTCCTATGTCGGATTTTGTGGATGAGGTGTCCTAGATATACCACCATTTATAGCTTACTTATTCCTGCTGCAGGTACACATTTGATGGCAGATACTATATATGGGGAAACTTATGAACAAAATATATGTATACACTGTGTATATTTACAATTAATTTGTTAATTTTGAAGAATCTCTTTTATGCTCGATAGCAGCTGAATGAATCTTAGTGACACTATTAATTGTGATTTTTAAGAATTCTCCTTGAACACTGATGGGATGTAGCTGACATTAATCATCTCTGCTGACCTAGATTACAAACTACATAGAAAGAAATTTGCATATTCGGGATATAAGTCCAACTATCTAGAAGTAATATTGGGGGAGATTTCTCCTCATATTTAAGCGTCTTCTTCCATCTCCAGCTGGAGAGGAACATTTCCGCTGAGTCTCTTTAGGAGGCCCATTAGCCCATCTGTGTGTGCTGGCATAAATAAAAAATCTGTGGACGGCAACCAAACCAAAGCTGACATTTGTGCAGGAGGAGGCTAGGGAGCCCTTGTCCCTGATTTGTACTGCCAAGTGGGATGAGTGAATGAAGTCAGAACAAGAATGCAGGTGCCAAACTGCTTATACAGCTTTGCTGGAAGATGCTCCTTCTAAAGTATCCATGATGAAGAATGAATTTAAGAAACTTAAATAAGGCCTATATGTTCAATGGTAAAGCAGTTTCACTCATTCTTTCAGAGAAGGATCATTACTGACTGCTGTGAACAGAGTGGCAAGCAGGGTGAACAGAACCGCTGCTCCCACGGAGACTATATTCTAAAGGAAGGCGAAAATGATTAAACATATTCACATATTCACTAATAATGAGAAATGGAAAAGAATAAAACTGGGTGGGGCACCTGGGTGGCTCACCTGGTTAAGTGTCTGACTCCTGATTTCGGCTCAAGTCACGATATCACGGTTCGTGAAATTGAGCCCCGTGGAGGGTTTTGTGCTCACAGTGCAGAACCTGCTTGGGATTTTCTCTCACCCTCTTTCTCTCCCCCTCCTGTGCATTCACTTGCTCTCTCTCTCTCTCTCTCAAATAAATAAACATTTTTTAAAAACATTATAAAAAAAAAGAATAAAACAGGGTGATGGTATACAGCATGGCTAGAGGAAGAGAAATAGGTGGGAACGTCCTTTCATAGGACTTGAAGAATACAAAGGAACATTCTAATCTAGAGAGAAAGAGCAGCCAGTGAGGGGTCCAAATGGAAGAACCACTTTATTATGTCCTTTCTAATAACAGAAAAACTACATAACAGTTTAGTATGTTCTCTAACGCAGAGATTAGAACACAGAACTTGAGAGGGAGGTCACTACATGATGTCACAAGAGACTGGGCAAGAGGCAGATTATGTAGCAAAGTATGGTGTTTAGATTTCATTCTGAGAGGTATAGAATATGCCTGGAATATATGAATCAGGGAAGCTACTACAGTTATTTAAGAAGCTGTTAGGGAATACAAATTGATAGCAGTGGCTTCAGTTGGGGTGGTGATAAAGCTAGAGACAAGCAGACTTTCAGAAAAGTTTCAGAGGTGGTGTGGGTGAGAATTCAAACCAGATATTTAAACAACAGATATGTGAAAGATGGAAATTAAAATTTATTCCCATACTTTTGGTGCCTGGGTGGCTCAGTCGGTTAAACATCTGACTTCAGCTCAGGTCATGAGCTTACAGTTTAGGAGTTCAAGCCCCACATCAGGCTCTCTGCTGTCAGCACAGAGCCCACTTTGGATCCTCTGTCCCCCTGTCTCTCTGCACCTTCCCTGCTTGCTCTCTCATTCTCAAAAACAAATAAACATTAAAAAAATTATTCCCATAATTTGTCCTGAACAAATTTGGTAGGGACAAAGGAAGGCACATTAAGACCTCTGCTTTCGACTGCTTTAAATTTTAAATCCCAATTAGACATCCAAGTGCAGATATCAAGTAGATCACTGGCTATACATATCTGGAGTTCTGCTGAGAAATATGAACAAAAATGCAAAATTGAGACTCATTCTGTGTAGATGGAATTTGTAAAGAAGGAATTAGTGAAAAATCACTCAGGTAACATGCAGAGAGAGGAAAGGAACAGGAAGAAGAAACGTGATGGAAACAGATGAGAAGTGGACCGTGAACAGTCTTGGGGTACTTCAATATTTAGACACCTGATGGAGTAAGGCAGACTGAAGGCAGTACTTGTGGATGCTAGCATTGATTCCTTGTTTTATTCCGCCTTTTAAAGTAGGGAATATTAGAGATGGGGATGGTCTAGGATATAGTCTCTAATGAAGTGGGAGTGAAAAAGAATAATTACAAGAGCAAAATCCTTAAGCAGACAAAGATGGGATAAGAACCATGCATGTGTAAGTAGACTGACCAACGACAAAATCTGAGACTTTATCCTTTGTAATAAAAAGGAAGGCAAGGGGATAGGCACATATTAATTTGCAGGGGTAGTCTGGTAAGGAGAAGGCCAAAGAGTTTTCACCCAACTGCTTCTCTTTTCCCTGTGAAGTATAAGGCAGGTTATTAGCTGAAAATGTAAATGAATACCTGTTAGAAAAAAAATAAGTGGTCTGATTTATGAGAGAGTGCAAGTGGATAGAAGAAAGCAAAAGCAGCGAAATGGCTAATGGGAAAGAAACCACCCAGCAAGGTAAACTGGGCCATTAGGCAATGAGAAGGGCCCAGATGTCATGTTCTGTAGAAATGATCAGGGAAGTCTTCAGGGGCAGCAGAGTCAACTAACAATAAATAAATCCAGAGAAATGAGGCTCTGACACTCTACAGAGGGACCTGAATGGATCAGTTCACTTATCACTAAAATTCAGAACAGCTCTAGACCAATCCTGGGGCTGAGCAGAAACTCCTCCTTAGCAGGAATTTTTGTAAAGTGTAAGCCAAACATAATTACACTATGAAGGAGAGACATAAGCTACAGCCTCTAAAGCCAAGAAACAGCAAGTTAGCTGCTTTGGGATTTATCTTACTAAGCAGTGCAAGGCACTGGGATATTTCAAAGGCAAAAACATCCATCCTGTCATGTTTTCATAAATAAAAATACTTTAAAGTGATTAAAATCTGCAAATTACTTTTAGCCAAGGTAAAGACGTCCCAGGTCACCGTATCAGTTTCTCCTTTTCCTTTGCTGTCACTAATGACGTAGTGGAAAGAGATAGATTTTGAATCCAGAGGGACCTGGGTTCAAGCAAACACGACACTGTACGATCTTTAATAGGATGGTTAACCTTATTGCACAATCCACTTTGGTTTTGTCACGTACATTTGGGGGGTAATAATATTGACATAGTGGTGCTTAAAAAATTAACGTGTGGAAGCACTTGCCACACTACCAGGCACAGCAAGAACAGTTAATAAACTGTGATTAACATCATACCACCACCATCACTATCACGGTCACGTTTTACAAAATTTTTTTTAACGTTTACTTATTTTTGACAGAGATAGACAGAGCAGGAGTGGGGGAGGGGCAGAGAGAGAGGGAGACACAGAATCAGAAGCAGACTCCAGGCTCCCAGCTGTCAGCACAGAGCCGGACGCGAACCCACAGACCGTGAGACTGTGAATTGAGCCGAAGTTGGACGCTCAACCGACTGAGCCATCCCGGCGTCCCTATTATATTCACTTTTATTCCAATTATTGGAATTCAATAATAATTCAAAAACCAAAATTACTGCAGAAATAGCTTTTAACAAGCAGTAAGTATATGACTGGTGTCTTAATTTCTATAAAAAATAAAGCCATATATACACACACCTCCACAACATATGTGCACACGCACATACACACAGACAAAATGTAAAGCTCAACGAAAAATGAAAGTGGCCTTTTATTCAATATAGAACAATCCTGAGCCCATCATTTGTGCACAGATTACATAGTCCAAAAAAGTATACTCTGTAATACACAAAACATACTACACAATAATGGATAAGCAAAAAATAACTTGTCTACCTGCGTTATATTATTCGTTAATATTCCTGCGTTAAATATTCCTGCCTGCGTTATACTTCTGTCACTTAATAAAGCTAACCTGACTTGCACAAAAATAAACAGCTATGTTAGCAAGATAGCTATATCATTTTTTAAAACTAAGTACCTTTCCCTAAAGTGTGGAATAACAGGATATTTTAGTTGAATCATTTTTACAGATTTTGATATTATTTTTATTGTTGAAATATCACTCTAAGAAATGTGTCAAGGAAAAAATTCTTCTGTTTATATAAAATAGAATTAAAATTGAAATTTTTGTTTAGCCATAGACACAAACCAATTTCCAAAAGGGAAATTTTTTAAAAGTGTATTTATTTTGAGAGAGAGCATGCACAGTGGGTAGGGGCAGAGAGAGAGGGAGAGAGAATTCCAAGCAGGCTCTGTGCTGTGAGCACAAAGCCCACCACGGGACTCAAACTCATGAACTGTGATATCATGATCTGAGCTGAGATTAAGAGTTGGACCCTTTGGGCGCCTGGGTATCTCGGTGGGTTGAGCGTCTGACTTGGGCTCAGGTCATGATCTCGTGGTTCTTGGGTTCGAGCCCTGCGTTGGGCTCTGTGCTGACAGCTCAGAGCCTGGAACCTGCTTCAGATTCTGTCACTTCCTCTCTCTCTGCCTCTCCCTGCTATCACTCTTCGTGTCTGTCAAAAATGTATAAACATCAAAACGTTAAAAAAAAAAAAAAAGAGTTTGACACTTAACCAACTGAGCCATCCAGGTGACCCCAGCATTCCCTCTTTTAGTTTTCCTGCGATGTTCATACTAGGTCACAGAATATCATTTATCCTGTGTTATGTTAGCCAAATTTTATGGAAAAGCTTCTTTTGCTGTTTATTTCAATATCACTTGATGTTAGTGTCAAATCAAAAACTTAAACTTGCAAATTAAGATATTTTTGAGGGAAATATTTAGGGAAATTTAGAGAGAGATGAGCAGAAGTTAAGTGCTTTGTAGCAAACCACAAAACAATAATTTCTTATTTCTTATTGATCTTCTTAATTGTGGGAAAGAATAGACTCAAGGATCAGGAAAAAACCATTTTGTCTCCAAAGGCCACAAAATTATGTTAACTGTTGGTTTAAAATACATACATACATACATACATACATACATACATACATACATAAAGGTTAGGGGCCCCTGGGTGGCTCAGTCGGTTAAGCATCTGACTTCGGCTCAGGTCATGACCTCACAGTTCGTGGGTTTGAGCCCCATATTGGGCTCTGGGCTGACAGCTCAGAGCCTGGAGCCTGCTTCAGATTCCATGTCTCCTTGTTTCTCTGCCCCTGCCCCACTCACGGTCTGTCTTCATCTTTCTCTCTCAAAAATAAACATAAAACAAAAATTAAAAAGGTTAGACTCAGAGGTCAAAGACTATAAGTAAAAAAATATTTCCAACATATGGTAACGTGTTTGAATTGGGAGTTTCAAGTTTTTTTCAAGTCATAGTAGTTAGAAATAATACGAATTCTAAAAGTATTTAAATCATATTGACTAATTAGATCTACTGACTAGTGAAACTCAAAATATTGTATTTTTTAATGAAATAGAAATGCTTATGGCTATTTCTAACATATTAACATGAAGATTTTCTAGAGCAGATTTTACAAAACTTTACTAAAATGAATTTTCCATGTCATGTATCACATGAGATATTTCTCTTGAAAAAGGGATTTCTCCCCTGGCCAAGATCAAAAGAAAGGTCAGATTTGGATGCTGATGGAACACCTTCAGGTGAGCAGAATGGCACAGACTGTTTGGTTTTTCCCTGGAGTGCTAAAGTAATCAGTGTAGCAAGAAGTGAGAATAACTCCACTTGGTTTCCAATTAGGTCCCAAAGTTGGAGAGAGGTCCAGTCAGTCTCATCCAGAATGCATCATGTGGAGACAGCTCTATATCTATATACTCTACTTTGCCATTTGAATTTATGTCTTATAAGGTCTATTTTACCCACCTCTCGCTTCACTTTGAACATCATACCCATTCTAGGTCAGAAATTTGCTCTTGGAACTTAAACGTATTCAACAGCAACACTAACCATCCCCACCCATGCTTTGAAATTATGAAACAGGAAAGGTTAATGCACAGACCATCAAAACTGTTCCTACTGCATGTGACCTAAAATACACTTTAGGAAACCAATTTGTCTCAAAGTTCTAAAATGTCTGACCTCAAGTTTACCCAAATCAGTCATTAACTATAATGGCTCAGGTCAAAGTTGGTTCAGATGTGAAGGCTGAAGGCACCAAAAGCCAAATAATCATGTTGACGTGGTTGTCACTATCTTTGAACAAGGGAGAGGAAAAAAAAATCTGATTGAGGGCAATGCAATTAGCATAAGATGTTCTTGAATGATTTGACTGCAATGCTTACAAAATATAATATGACTAATATTTGGGTTGAGAGTTAATGTTTAGTATTCCATGTTACTAAAAATCCCAAAATAGGTTTGAATCAAGAATATGTGTTTCAAAAAGAAGTGAGTTCATTGGGAGAGAACAAATCCTGATGTAAATTACTCAGCAAAGAAAAGAAGATAACACTAAAGGAAAAGGATGTGGATGGTGGGCCACTCATTTAACATGAATATGCAAAGCAATACGCAAAAGACAAATGGTGACTCACATTTAGATGTATAATAGAGGTATCACAGAAAGAATAAAGAAGATATTTTCTAGAAAAGCATTATTGTATACAATTCTCAGCCACAAACTTAAGAAATGTTTTATTGTATTGGAGAGAGGCCAAATAAGGACAATAAAAATGATATAAACTTTAGAAAACCTGACCTGTAAGTAAGACCAATAAACCTACATTTGTGGGTCCCGTGAAGAACCCTTAGGGGCTGTACAAACTATCTGTAGTTCTGGAAAGAACATGCTAAAATGGGGGCCAGGGACCTGTTTTAAGTAGTCATTGGGTCAATAAACAATTGTGTATAATGACAGAGCAGAAAGAGTGTCTTGTTTAATTGGAACACAGGGGTTTACAAATTGCTTTCTTCAAAGGAATATACATTTAGAAAACAAAAGAAGTAAAACAGAAAAAAATGTGGCTGTAAGGAAAAAGTTGAAAATAACTCAACTTTAGGGAAAGCATCTGTGATATTCCATAAACATTTTAAGTATGGACATCTTCACATTAGAAAAAAAAAAGAAATCGACCATAACTTGGCTAATTATGGTCCCCTTTAATTTCATAAAACAGATGAAACATATTATACTGAAAGAGTAAAATGGAAGGTTGTATCAAGATGCTACTTTCCCTCAGGATTTTGGAAAGCTAATTCAGGAAAGTGAAGGAAAGTTCTGTGCTTGTCACACACACTCAGCTACCTTGTCTCTTCCCTGTAGCTTCCCCAGAGTGGAAGATGCTAAAGAAGCCAAAAAGGACTTCACAGCAGCATGAAGCAAGATGAAATTCTGGTTGCTGACGTACTTTTTTTTTTTAAGATTGTTTTAATGTTTATTTTATTTTGAGAGAGACTCAAAGCGTGAGTGGGGGAGGGGCAGAGAGAGAGGGAGACTGAGAATCCAAAGCGGGTTTGGGCTTGGAGCTGTCAGCACAGAGCCCGATGCAGGGGTCAAACCCACAAATTGTGAGATCATGACCTGAGCCAAAGCCAGAGGCTTAACTGACTGAGGCACACAGGTGCCTTAGGCTGCTGAGAAGCTTCTTCAACTTAATTTTGGTGCCAACACCTGTTAGGCAGGAGTTTGGTATGACACAGCTCCTGGTAATTGAAAGCACTTTATGAAGCACTCTGCCAGAATCCATACAGACGGGGAAAAATAACTTTTATTCGACTTATTAGATTTTACATTGCTTCTCCCCGATCGCAAAGGAAGCAGAAAAGAGATAGAGTAATGAATTATGACCCCAAGTAGGGAGGAGTTATTCATGGTCTCCCTGATAGTGGGAGATGGCAGGAGAGACAGAAGCCAGAACAGGCTTGTATTTCTTCCGTTGTCTGTACACATCTCCACTGCCTCGTGAACCACAGGGCAAAAGGCCAAGTGGTTTCAGGCATATGAAAAATGTGGCTATCTCCTAGAATTGCATTTGTAAAATGTGTGGCATGCTTTGTTGAAATGTATTTTGGAAAGCTGACTTCGGATATAGCCACGATAGGTTATTTATTGCTTTGGAAATTTATCAATAG
This sequence comes from Panthera onca, assembly GCF_046562875.1. Lineage (NCBI taxonomy): Eukaryota > Metazoa > Chordata > Mammalia > Carnivora > Felidae > Panthera > Panthera onca. The sequence continues at coordinate 148,630,569 of NC_138342.1, read as the reverse complement.
TCTTTACTTCAACAGCCAACCTTCTTTCATGGTATTTCTCTATGTTTCAGAGATATGACTTTCTACCAAGGGAGGAGATAAATGTGTTTGTTTTGGGGCATGGTGGGTTGGAGGTAAGGTAGTAAGAAACAACAGTCATATAAAAATATAAATATGACCATGACTTAACCTTATTTAGTAAGAAAAGAATTCTAGTTGGTGAGTCACCATACTGAATGGTTTAGAGGATAGGCTTTACAGACAGACAGACATGAGTATGATTCATGTTTGGGTCACTTATAGGTATGACATTAAGTAAATTGTTAAATTTCTCCCTGCGTTCTTAGCTATAAAATGTGGATAAAAAAAAAAAACTTCAAAAGTTGAGAATGATATTAAATAATAGGCTGCAGAACATTTAGAGTACAATGCTTGGCACCTGGTAAGTGCTTAAGAAATGGTGGCTATCGTTTATATTATTATTATTATTATTATTATTATTTTTACAGATAAGGCTGTTCAAGGTAGACATATTTGGAACCAGGAAGTTTGTAGATTATGGTGTTTAGTCTAAAGTAGATCATGTTATCATTTAAAGAAATTTAACTTAAAACCATAGACTAGGCTTGTTAGAGATTCTAACTTTATATAGAATGTTTAAGAAAAAAAAGTCCAAAGGTTGCACATGGTAAGAAGAAAATTAAATTCTAAACATTCCTTTTTTTTATCTTAATTTTTATTTATCTTTGAGAGAGAGACAGAGACAGAGACAGAGACAGAGACAGAGCAAAGAGTAGGGGAGGGGCAGAGAGAAAGAGGGAAACACAGAATGCGAAGCAGGCTCCAGGCTCTGAGTTGTTAGCACAGGGCCTGATGCTGGGCTTGAACTCACAAACCCGTGAGATCATGACCCGAGCTGAAGTCAGAGGCTTTACTGACTGAGCCACCCAGGAGACCAGAAGAAAATTGCATTTTAACGAGTACTTCCAGACTTTCTGAGAAGTGTAAAATGCCTTTTATCAAGATTTCCAGGCTGCCAAGCAGACTTTTTCACATCACATGATCTAAAATAATCATTCTCTTTTATTTGCCAAATAAAGGGCATTGAGTGGGAACGCCAAAACAAAACTGCACGGTCTGAGCAAAAGGGGCTGCTCAATGGCTCATCGGCCATGTAACAGATAAGGCTGGGAAACTTCACGGCAAAGTCCCTCGTCTCACTAGCCAGCCACCTCCTCTTCCCAAAGAGGGGAATGAGAACAAAAAAAATTAAATAAAATGTTTAAAATATTATCTACTTAGACTGAAAGACAGGCAAGGAAAACAGAGAGAGAGAGAGAGAGAGAGAGAGAGAGAGAGAGAGAGAGAGAGAGAGAAGAAGAAGAAGGAGGAGGAGGAGGAGGAGGAGGAGGAGGAGGAGGAGGAGGAGGAGGAGGAGGGAGGGAGGGAGGGAGAGGGAGAGAAAGAAGTTCTGATAACTTTTGTTAAGTATTTAAAATAGCCTTTCAACAAGGGCACCTGGGTGGCTCAGTCGGTTAAGCCTACGACTTCAGCTCAGGTCATGATCTCACACTAGTGAGTTCAAGCCCCACATGGGGCTCTATGCTGACAGCTTGGAGCCTGGAGACTGCTTCAGATTATGTATCTCCCTCTCTCTCTGACCCTTCCCTGTTTGCACTCTCTCTCTCTCTTTTCAAAACAAATAAACATTAAAAATAAATAAAATAGCCCTCCAACAAAATGGGTGAAGAGGTATGGGGGATATAGGCTTTCAGTAACTGAATGAATAAGTCACAGGGATAAATGGCACAGCATAGGCGATACAGTTCAATGGTATTGCAAGAGTGTTGTGTGGTGACAGATGGTGGCTGCACTTGTGGTGAGCACAGCATATCATACAGAGTTGTTGAATTACTATGCTGTACACCTGAAATCAAGGTAACGTTGAGTGACAACTATACTTCCATTTTTCAAAAAGCCAGAAAAAAGAGCTCTTTAAAGTAATAAGTTTTTTCTAGTTGCGTGAATGTGTGAAATAAATAATTTCAAATAGCTCTTGGTTTTAATCATTGTCCTCAGCAGATCTGTATATACATGCGTTTCCCTCATGGCTCACTTGGGACAGTTATTGTTTGTTTGTTTGTTTTTTTCCCACATTGCCACCAAAAATGATCCTAATGAAGGCTAGACATAGCAATTTGCATTGGTCCTTTTCCTTAAAGCCCATGTTTTATGGTGTTAATTTTTATTTACATAATGGAATAAGTCTGCAAAAATTAACCCAAAGATCTTGAAAACCTTTGTACAGTAAGTCTGTTCTCTTGTATATATCAACAACTCATCCAAAGGTTGTGCAAAAAAATGTTTCTTCATAGTCAGACAGAATGGATACTGAGTAGCACGAATCCCTGATGTCTCAAATGCCTGCCTGAAACAGTAGACAGCATGTTTGGAGTGCCTGATACACATGGAAAACTATCAGAATGTGCTAAGTAAATGTGTTTTTATGTCTTTATCCAAAAGACATACACCTATTCTGATTCCAAAATACACACCTTTATTTGTTTCTTAAAAATTATTTTGTCTTCCTAGAGAAATGTAATTTTCAAATCTTCATGAAGGTTCCAATAATTTGGGTAGCACTGAGTAGAATATACTTGAACGTATTTTAACTTTTTCAGTTAGATACAGGAACAGAGAAACACAGGAATATATGACAAAACATACAAATGTTTGTAACATATTTTCATTCACCAATATGCATTTATAAATAAATATTTATAGATATTTATATTTATTTATAAATAAATTTTATTTATTACATATATGCATACATGTATATACGCACAGGAATATTTAAATACATTTTGATTTTACAAACTTGTATCTGTCTTAGTCATTTTTTAAACTTTTATTTTGAGAGAGAAAGAGAGAGAGAGTGGGGAAGGGCAGAGAGAGGGAGAGAGAATCCCAAGCCGACTCCTCCCTATTGTAAGCATAGATCCTGAGGCAGGACTCAATCTCACAAACCTTGAGATCATGACCTGAACCCAAATCAAGAGGTCAGAGGCTCAAGCGCCCCTGTCTTGGATTTTTACCTGTCTTATTTCTTTGAGGCTTGTCCATGCTTTAGTAATTCAGGTTTACAGACGGCCATCTTTTAGCACATAGCAACATACTTTTTTTTTTTTTTCCTCCTGGAGAATTACCTAGGTTTCCTTAGAAGGAAAAAAATATTTTATTTGCAACTGAGCTTTTACAAATTTAGGAAAAGAGCTCTACTCCTAGCTGGACCAATTTTGCCAAGGACAATCTGGGTTCCAGTTTCCTAAACTGTCCTCTCAGGAATGTGCTCTTCCTCTGGGCTTCCTGGGAGCCCAGTGCCCTACATACTTCCATCAGAACATGCTCTCACTTTGGTTTTCTATCCTAGGGAGATAATAAAATAGAATGAAAAGAACATGACTTATGACAATGACAAATGTATTTTATAGTTAATTCTACTACTTACTAGTGGACTGACTTTTGACTAGGACTTCAAATAAACAATCACAGTAAGAATAAAAAATCACACTATGTTACACAATCTAAAAATAGCCTAAATCCTGATTTTTTAAACAAATCTGTATTTAATTTTTTTTTTTTAAGTTGGGGATCATGGCTTATCTTTTTTATTCAGTTCCAGAAAATCGTTTTGGTTGCTTTTATTTCCTTAAACCTTCTTTCCTATGCTTTCAATTAATCCTTGTTTTAATTTTCTTCTACTGTTGCCCTCATGTATGTGTTTATATTCCAACTGTTCAAGTGATTCAGTTTGGTTCTCATTTGTGCCATAAGCTCCTTCCGAATAGATAATTATTTTCCTCTGCATCAGCAAGTATGATACCCTTCCTACCATTTGGATTATTTTATGAGGTCTACTCTGTGTAGATGACAGTCACTGGTGGACAGAAAAATGGTGTTTTCTTTAGTGACTCATTAGCAATGGAATTGGAAATCAGGGACATCCCTATGAGGTATGTCCCAAGGGGTCTCTCTGTTCCCAGAGGCCAGACAGAAGAGGTGGGCTTCAACCAATACCACAACGGTTCCTTATTGTTCTACCTGAATCAATTGGAACAGCCAGCCTCTCACAGGACACCAGGAACAAGTTCCCTCTTTTCTTCAAAGGATGCCTTCTCCGAGGATAGTTGGCCTCTCCTCTAGGCGACCCAGAAATCTGTTTACTTGCATGAATTCTTCTGGACAGAGACATCTCTTTTGAGATGTTTCAGGTTTCTATTACAACCTGATCCTATTACAACTACAAACAAAGATGCAGGGACACCTGCATGTTCTCTCTGAAGAGTGCAATGTAGCAGAAGTCTATACACATGTCAGTAGAAGATCTGAATCATGTTGGTGGCTGGGACACACAAAGAGTGAATCAGAAAGGAAAAAAAATCAGAAACAAATACTCAAGTCACTGATTTCTATATGTTCTCTCTTCCAGACTTAGAAAATGCAGTCAAAGCACACAGCAGGGATAAGTGGCTCTAAGAAATCTGAGAGAAGGGAAAGATGTAAGATTGCCAATTGCTCACTAAACTGTAAAAAAATCAACTACTTAATCAGAGAAAAAAAGTGACTTTAAACAAACAGAATGCCAAAAAGGCAGCAGTAACTATGTGAAAATGATCAAGCTACTGTTACTTGCAAATTATACAAAAAAAACAAAAAAAAAAAAACAAAAAAACTTAGAGAATATACTAGAAAAGGGGACTAGAATAAATAAGATTAGGTAAACATGTATACATGCAAGAGCATTCACACATATACATGCATTCAAAACAATTTCCTTGCATAAAAACAGTAATTTGAAAATAAAATATAACCAAGATAACTTCAAAACTTTATTGAAATAAATGGGAAAAATTGAACAAAAAGAGTCAAGTATTCTGTTGCTAGATGAAAGCTGATTTTCAGGGAGCTCTCATTTTTTCTCAATGTTAATCTATATATATATTTAATTCTGTCTGAATAAAATGATCAATTATCCTAAATATTTCTGGAACATGTAGAAGGTGTGAGTAAAAAGAAAGAGTTTTCATAAAGTAGTATAGTTAGAGGAAGTTTATAATGGCCAGATAGTATAACATGGAGTGCCACCACAGTGATGAAGTCAGGTTAGTACTAATGCTAGCAGCAAAAAATAAGTAAAAAAAAAAAAAAAAGTTCTTTGAGATAAGAACAGCGTCTAAATGTGTGCAGATGCACATAAAGGATGATATAAAAAGTACCACAAATCTCAAATCAATGAAGGATCACGCCACAAAAAGCTTGATTCACATGCTTATCTCATATCATTCCACGTGAATAAAAAGTTGATTGTTAAAACATATAATTAATATTTTAAACTTAATAAAGTAATGTTAGGCAAAAGTTTATGTTTTTTTCGAAATAAACATTAAAAAAACAAAAAAACAAGGGCCCAAAACCAAACTATAAAAAACAATTTTAATTCATAAAAATTAAAAAAAATATTTTCATGTAAAAACATCACAAAAATAAAATGTTACTAACCTGGGAGAACAACTGCAACAATAAGATAAAAATCAAATAGTCTTATAATGAGTTTTATGTAAACTAATAAGAACAATGCAAAGCAAACAAAAACCAGATAAAGTATTTTAACATAATGACAAACATGTCAAAATGTTTATTTCATTTATAGACAAATTACTATACTTTAAAACCACTTCTTTAACCTTATTCTTAAGAAAGTAGCATTGCTTTAAAAAGTTGACAAAAATTTTGGTAGTGTTACATGTTGGAGGGGAAAGGATTAGTGATACAAACTTTCTGGAAACTATTTTGCATTATGTATATTGAATTTTAAATATGTTCATAAACTCTGATCCAAATACTTTTATTTCCCATATGTAGTCTAAGAAATAATATGCACTTAGAAAAAAAAGGATTTATGGCAAATATATTCAGTAGGGAGTTATTTATAGTCGTAAAAATGTGGTAAGAGCTTAAATGATCAACAGACTAAATATTGTAATTGATTGTGGTATTTGCATATATGAAGGAGCACCATACAACCATTTAAATAATAGATGCAAGGCTCTTCTTAAAAAGAAAATCATGCTTTTGGCATAATGGTAAATGATAAAATACATAATTCAATATTGTATATAAAATATAAGTTCAAGTATATAAACAATGTACAGAGAAAAAAATATTACGTGGAAATGACTAATGTTAGCAGCATCTGCCTTTGAATGGCAGAATTTTAAGTTAATCCTTTTATTATTAATTGCAGTTTTTTAAAAATTCATTTTGTTTATACTCGTCTTGGCTCAGCAGTTTTTCTTTAGGTTGAATATTTGCTTTCCCAATTACTGCATTAAGGAGCAAATGCTTGCTTGCTATATATTTCATCATAAAAAAATAAAACTGTCATTTTTTAATAAAGTCACTGATTCATTCAGTTAGAAGGGGTCTACTTTCCCCCAAACGGAGTAACTTCTGGTTGGACTAAAATTCAAATTCAGATCCTCTCAGGAAAAAATAGAAAACTGTAGACCAATCTGGGGAGAAAATACCTTGACAACAGACCCACATTCACTCAGAAGCTGTCAAAACCATATTCTATCACTGACTGGTATTACTGTCACCAGTCCCCAGAATTGTTTCAGTAGAGCTTAGTCTAGGGGCTAGCAGCTTTCCTTATCTGTAAAGTCTGGTTAACTGAAAGGACTTTGGCTTTCTGTATAGACCTACTCATCCTGCACCGAGGGGCAGAGTGGAAGGAAAAAAAAAAAAAAGAAAATCTCAATTTCTAAAGGAACAAACTACACTCTCCAATCTAGTTTTACCATCCTATGTATCATTCTATGATTGTATGGCTTGTTACTGATAGATTAAGCTTTCTATTTAATAATTTAAGTAAGAATATCCAAGAGGGACAAATAAAAGGAAAATGTAAAGGAACTGACGATTGTTGTCTTGTGAAAAGCAAAAAGGATAAGCTAATGGCAGCTGGGCAGGAGTTTAATGAAGGTAAGGAATAGTCAAAGGCTGTCTTTTGCTTTGCCTTATTCCTTGCTAATCTTCTCGCACCGTCAAGCATATGTAGGAAAGAAACCAACAAAGGGAACAACGTTAACCAGAGTGAACTTCTTATGACTTCATTGTTAAAAAGAAATAAGATCTTGTTTCATTAAGTCCCAGTATTTTAAAAATCAAATTAGGCCCACAAAGAAATACGTAATTTATGGTTATACATAAATGATAAAAGAATGTAACGGTATGCCAGCATTCACAGAAAGGTAGAAAAGATGAGTTCTCCAAAATAATCACTGCAAAGCCCACTGTTATTTTCTGTTGTTGTTGTTCACAAGAAACACTCCCATCCCTTTAAGATACAAATTATGCTACTGCCAGAACTGGTACGATATCAGTGGAAACAACTCTATCAGGCTTCCTATTATAAACTATAATTCTAGGCTTTATAGCTTGGCTCTTTCAAAGTAAAGTATGTTGGGCAGAGACTAAGCATACAAATTGTCAGCCAAAATACATTAAATCTGGTTGAGCTGTCCTTTTTTGGAAAATGCAAATTGGAGTGCTCTGCGCTGCATGCAGTTAGTGTTTGGCATGGGCCTACAAGAATGCCTTCTGGTACTGTGACCAAAAAAAAAAAAAGAATTTTAAGAGGCAAATTTTGAAACAGAATGGTTATTATTTCAAAATGTGCAAATTTGAAGTTGTTACCGTAAAGAAGGGTTTTAGCTCACAAAAAAGTATTTCATCTAACACCATATAGTGGACTACACTCAGTCCAAGCTTATGGGAAAATGTCCACTTGATGGTGTCATGTAATTACAACATTTAAAGGAATCATTGACTCATGGTAGTGCCTATGATTATTGTCTTCTGTGTTAACTAAGGGAAAATGGCTTCAATTAGCAGATGGCTCTTGTATCTAAAAGTTATGTTTATGAATTTTGCTTCAAAGATGCAGGAATAGAATAAGGAACTCAGTCTGAAAGAGTTCTGGTCATACCAGCAACTTGAAGTTTTGTCCTTTGGTTATCCTAGATCTACAAATTCCTTTTTTTTTTTTTTAATTGAAGCATAGTTTACATACAATGTTATATTAGTTTCAGGTGTACAACATATTGATTCAACAATTCCACATCTTACTCAGTGCTCACCACAGTAAGTGTCCCTTGTGTCATCTGTGAACATGCGATATTATTACAATATTATTGACTACGTTCCCTGTGTTGTATTTTTGGTCTCTGTGACTTGTTTATTGTATAACCGGAAGTCTGTACCTGTTAATCCCCTTCACTTATTTTGCCTATGCCCCACCCACCTCCCCTCTGGCAACCACCTGTTTTGTCTCTAATTAGAGTCTGATTTTTTGTTTGTCCGTTTGTTTCATTTTTTTAGATTACACATATAAGTGAAATCAAACGGTATTTGTCTTTCTGACTTCTTTTATTTAGCATAAATTACAAACCACTTTTTAAAAGTTCATGGAGGTTGATTTTTTCTTTTTGCTAGTTTTTCACTGTAGCATCAGCATAGTAATGGTATCTATGGTAACAAGGTATTATTCAAAGGTAATAGTCAGTGGCCCCAATACTGGTCAGTTGATGACTCACTCAGTCTTTTCAAAATTACATTGTAACTTACTTGCTGGCCTTTCATTCATTCAAGAATATTTACTGAGTTTCTTTTGTATGTCAGGTACTGTGGAAATAAGAGAAAGAGGAACAAGGTTCCTGTCTTTGTGGAGCTGATACAAGGAGTTCACAATTTTATCAGTAACACTTCTGTTGTGTTCTTAGCTTCGGGAAACTGAAGAACAATTTTTGAAAATATAAATTGGTAAACTCAGGTGGAAAAATGTTTTACTCATACTTGCCTCACTTGAAAATTGTATTTTAGGGGTGCCTGGGTGGCTCAGTGTCATAATCTTCGGCTCAGGTCATAATCTCGCATTTGTGGGTTCAAGCCCCATGGCGGGCTCTGTGCTGACAGCTCAGAGCCTGGAGCCTGCTTCTGATTCTGCGTCTCCCTCTCTCTCTGCCCCTCCCTTGATCATGCTCTGTCTCTCTCAAAATAAAATAAAACGTTAAACAAATAAAATAAAATAAAATAAAATAAAATAAAATAAAATAAAATAAAATAATGTTTTAATATATAAGCAAAATAAATTTTTTTAATGAGCATTTCATTGTTTAATACAATCCCTATCTTTTAATAACTGTAGAAAACTTTTTTCTGAAAAAAAAAAGTTGACTCTGGATTCTTTGTTCCTTGATACCTGTTGATGAGTGTAATATTTCCTCAAATATAAAACTCCCTTAACTTTGACCTTCCTTTAACTTCCTATTTGGAAATTTCTTGATAAATTTGTTTCTCTACCAGCTAATAATGATATTGGCTGCTAAAAATCAATAAACATGAAAAGTAATGGCCTCCAACAATTTACTTTTATTAGATCTGCAGCGAGTTTTCATATCATTTACCCTGCAACTCAGTCTCCAATTTTATTTTATTTTACTTTTTGTAACCACTACCTTGTTTTGGTTTTTGTTTTTTTTTTTCCTCAGGTAGAAAAGGAAGAGGAAAAGTGAGGCAAAATTCAACTAATGCATCATTCTGACACATCCGTTGTTTGGCCAGTGGTGTGCAGTCTGCTATTTCTGATATAATAAATGTTTATGGTACTTCTAGTTTAATGAATGCCCTGGGCTCCAGGACTTGTCTGTGTATTTCTGTGGCATATATCTTTAGTGAGAAAAAGATGGTGTTGTCTGTTTAAACTAATAGAAAGTAAAGCTGAATGGAAAAATTAGATTCAAGAGCAGTTGCCTCAACGCAGCTTTCTCAGAGAATCGATCCAGAACTGCGGGGAGCAAGGCAAGGCAGGAGTGGCAGCTGTGGGGTCAGTCCATTAAAGCAAAGGAAGTGAGCAGAAGCATTGGAAGGAACACGGATTTCATTTTGAGTTAGTTAGGGTCATTGTTTCAATAACCAATCATTTTCTCCTTTATTCATCAAGAACTGAACAGGAATTTTCTCAAAGGAAATCTAATGACACATCTCATCCTCTGCGGACCACAGGCGACACGTCTCCAAAAAATGACAAGATTAAGAAAGTGCGACATAGGAAGTGTATATAATACAAGAGAGGGTTGGAGTAAAATAATCAAGATGACGTTCTTTTTTTTTTTAAGAATTAAAAAAAAATTAAGGAATAATCTAGAAGGTATCTCCATCTAAAATAGACACATTATTGTAAACAGCTGCATATACACTATCCCCTGAAATTCTTACTTCAGTTGTTCTGTAAATAGATTGGGAGGTTGTGATCTACTGAGACAGACTTCATGTCCGATTCCTGCTTCCACAAAATATTTCTCTTTTAAACATTTTTAAATGTTTGTAAGTAAATTAAGAGTCTTAAATGGCACAATGTGAGTAAACATGGAAATGAAATCCAAGCACAGGTCTCAGTGACTCCAGAGGCAGCCTGTCCTTCAAACCACCACTCTGCAAAATGCAGACAGCAGTAGCTGAACATCTCACAAGATCCAACACTCATTCTTAACAACAGTTCTTAAAAATACATACGTGTATCTAAATGCATCAAATAAAATAGAAGTATACCTTAAACTGAAAGCAAATTTCATAATTAAGTTAAAAATTCATTCTTATACAGGATAGGGGTGCCCCATTTTAGCTGTTATTTTTTATACAGAAAACCTGTGAAATTCAAACACCCTCCTTATTGAAACATTTTCTTCTTAAGGTCCCAGGACTTCTGCTAGCTGGTCATTTCAAGTTCCTACTCCACTCTTCTATTATTATCATCATTATTATTATTTCCCTGTTAAGGCTCAGTCTTGTGCTTTCTTCTAGTCTCTACAAATACACTCTTGCAGGAAATAACTTATGCAGCTTCAGGCTTTTTAGTACTGTATACATGCTAATGACTCTCAAACAAATCTCTAGTCCTCATTTCCTCCTGCATTCTAGCCTTTGTTCCAGTGTAAATTATCATCTTAGATGTCTAAAGGGAAATCAGAATTGATATAAATTAACATACAAAGATTCTCTTGGTCCCATCACCTCACCAAATAAACAAAAAAGAACAAAACAGTCTAACAAACAAAAACAAACACATGTGAACACAACTCCCAACCAAACTAACTCTCATTTACTCTTTTCCTCCACTAAGGAAACAGACATCATTTTCTGCCCAGAATAGAAGACTATTTTGACCCCATTCTTGCTTGTTTTCACTCTCCACATCCAATATCTAATTCATCAACAATTATGCCTCCAAGATCTACTTTAACTCTACTTTCAAACTCCACTGATGTAACCCAAATTAAAACTACTTTCATTGCTCATTTCGGTTCCACAATAGCCATTTAAATGGTTCCTTGTTTATATTCTTGTCTTATTACCCATTTCCTCACAGTGCACAGAACAATTATTATATTTATATTATATGATGTGCATAAGATCACATCTTCTTTTTTTAAATTTCTCTATGAATTGCATATTACATTAGAATAAAACCTAAACCTCTCCAGTGCTTTTTATAAAGTAAGGCATGATTGGGGTCCCTGCCTACTGGGTCAGCCCAAAACGTACTCAGATCTAGTTCTATAATCCTTCAATCTGTTTCCAGAAAATATTCCAAACTTTTTGTGACAACTTTTAGCAGGCCGGACCTTTCTTATCTTTCAATCTGAGCCTGAATATTTTTAAAAAGAGAATGTGTAAGTCAAAGTATATACAAGTAATGAAATATAAGGTGGCTATAAAACACCATTTAAATACGTTTAATGGTAATAAAATAAACGACATGAACAAAAAAAATTATATTCCCTATTATATGTATATATATTTTATTTTGTAAATGTTTATTCATTTTTGAGAGAGAGAGAAAGAGAGAGAGAGAGAGAGAGAACAAGCAGGGGAGGGGCAAAGAGAGAGAGACACACACACAAAATGTGAAGCAGCCTCCAGCTCTGAGCTGTCAGCACAGAGCCCTTTGTGGGGTTTGAACTCACGAACCCAGAAATCATGACCTGAGCCGAGGTCAGACGTTTAAGCCACTGAACCACTCAGGCGCCCAATTCTCCATTATATTAATACCACAAATATATTACATTTTATTAATAAATATGTATAACATATACAGAAGGATATGCCAAAAAATTGCAGTGTTTTTTTTTCATTTTGGAGAAAATAATAAAGAATATGAATTTCCTTCTTATATTTTATAATATCTCAAATTTCCTTCACCAATTATGCATATTCAGAATGATGCTAAGGTTGAAGTTTATTGCTTAAAATTATATCATATTTAAATTTTAATATGAATTTACAAATAATTTGCATTTGATTTATTGAGTGCCTATGGAGCCTTTTTCCTGCTGAGAAAAATGTCAAACATCAAGCACTTGCCTGTAAACAAACAGCAGTTTTATAGCTTTTTACACGGTACTTGTTTTTATATAATTACTAAACTATGGGGTGCTTAGGAAACACTCAGTACTATGTTGCAACATGAAATTTTTAATCATATGCTTTCATGTAGAGCCCCTCCCTAAAAAATGTGGTGAAAACCTCAAGAGAAGGGAAGGTAACCTGGCTACGTGCACGTGTGCAACATTCCTCATAACTCTGTAAGACAGACCGCCCATTCTGACTGTATATTACCATATATGGGTTACCATATGTGGGAGACAGAGCAAAAGTGGTACAAAAGGCACACCCCCACACACACACCACTACACTCAGAGCTCAACCCTTTGGGTCTTAGCCTGCTAAACCCATGCCAGCACGAATAAAGTTGCTTCCTGGAAAGAAAAGCTTCACAGTCCCCATTCCGTGTGTGTGGCTCACTGCTACACTTTGACACCCTGAAATGACCTCAAGAGTGCCAGAATCTGACTCATAATTTTGACATCATCTCCAAATTAAATTAGAAAAACCCTAAGAACTTTAATCTTAGGGAGATTATATACTGATTTTTAAACTATAAATTCTCAAACACTGCAATTAACACAGCTTATATTTTTTCCACATAAAATGTGGATTAATTCTGTGGATTACCTATTGCATTAGAATAAAATATATGTCCATCTGTTGCACCCTATAAAGCCATGGCTTGCTTGTTCTAAATATGTTTCCCTCTTAGCCATAGATCAATGGAGTAACACAGTACTCTATGATTTATAGTGAAGATAGAAAAAGTAGGGCAGATTAAACATGGTTTCAAATATGTTGCAATAAAATACTGAAGTTGTGTGATAATGAAGACAACATATTAAGTGAAGGTAAAATTTAGGCTAATTAGTATATACCATAGACATTAAAATAACCCAAAATTGTGTAGGAATAAAATAATTACATTTAAATGACAGCTGCTGATATATACCAGAGCATTTTATTTAATAAACATTGATGTGTACCCACTGGGAGATATTATGTAAAAGAAATAACGGAAATGATAACTTTATAGATCTTGGTACTTTATCCATGTGAAAGAAACATATCTAATTCTTCAGCTAGAATAGATTTTCAAAGTCATGCAAAGTTTGCTGAATATGACTAATTTGAAGTTATCAGAATTTCAAAAGCCAGTATCTGAATTTAGAGTTGTTTAAACTCTATTACAAAGGATTAATAATAACACTAAAGAGTCTAAGGAGTCAATTGCTTTTAAAAAAGGCAAAATTCATCTCGCTAATCTCCCAGTATTGTTACACAATTATGATACTTTTCAGCATTTACCAGGATAAAATTAGCAGAAAATTTGTTGAAATATTAAAAACAATATAATATAATATAAATATAATATTTATAAAACTTTGGATTTTAATGAAAAATTAATTTAATGAAGCAAAGCTAAGATATAATATTTTTCTAAAAACAATTTCAAAATAAACGACTTGGTGTTAGTTCCTTTTTTTACTTAAGACTCTAAACTCTGTTGAATTTTGTTTATGAGAAAGGCATACATCTGAAAATAAAATCTACATTATCAGGGTAAGTTGGACGTCTGTTCTCTCAATGATTTTCACTCTGTGCTTGAACTGTTAAAACCAAAAATAAAGGTAAGTGATGGTCTAAAAACTTCAGTTTGACTTCAGAGTGTCATATATTATTTTAATGAAATAGCACGGTTTTTATCACATAGCAGCTTTACATTAACAGGAAATGGCAAGAAGGAATGTAGACAATAAAGTGATTATAACACTGTAGAATGTAAGAATTGGAAGAGACTTAGAATCAATCTATTCTTGCCTCTTAATTTTATGCATGAAGGAACCCAGTGTTTTCCTCAAGATCCTAGTGCTAAATGGAAAGTTCAACTTGCATCTTCACCCTTCACTTCCCTTACCCTGCTTCTTGATACAAAGTATCTGATTCTCTCTCTTTTTTTAAAATTTTTTATTAATGTTTATTTATTTTTGAGAGAGAGACAGAGCATGAGTGGGGGAGGGGCAGAGATAGAGAGAGAGACACACACACACAGAATCCAAAGCTGACTCCAGGCTCTGAGCTGTCAGCACAGAGACTGACATGGGGCTCGAACTCAGGAACTGTGAGATCTTGACCTGAGCCGAAGTCGGACGCTTAACTGACTGAGCCACCCAGGCTCCCCTCTGATTCTCTTTTAAACTAGATTAACAAATTTCTTTGAAACTATACCTACACCTATAAAGTTACACTTGCCTAATTTATATATACATATCCCCAAACTGTAATCTGTAAAACAAAAAATAAAAAAAACAAAAAATGAAATAAGAGCCTCCTTGTAATCACAGATGAAAAGCCATACTGTTCAAAGCTGAAGACATCTTTGCACTTAAAACTTTTCCTCACACGAGATTTATGAGACTTTCACACAAACAGTAGATAAAGAGTGATGAGGAAGCATAAGGCAGGCAACTTACAAGGGCAAACTACAACCTAGTATACCCCCTCCCCCAGGTGGAACATGTATGATATTCCTTGGACACTCTGGGCTACCCCCAAACAGGAAGGGACAAACAAACAAATGGTTAAACTGAGTCTCCTCCAGTTTACGAGGAAAAAGGCAATCCCATCAATAGCCTAAAGTGCAGGAACTTTCTACTGTCTTATTCTCAATGCTTTGCTAAAGGGAAAAACAACTTTAGCTTGATAATAGCTCTGCCTCCAGTAATCTGTGAGTCTTTAGCGCATGAAAAATCTCTTTAGAAAGTTCCCTTTTGACTTTACCTCCCCCAAATCCATGGTATATAACCAGTTACCAGTTATTCTCCACAACCCCAGTGCAGCTCTTTCTGCCCACAGGTCTAATCCCTGTGCTTTAATGAAATCTCCTTTTTGCACCAAAGACATCTTCAAGAATTCTTTTTTGGCGGTTAGCTCCAAAAACCCACCATCACCCCAAAACTTCATCAGAGAGCACTTTGCATTACAATATAACTCATAAAACCCCTAATCCCAGAAAACTGCCTGAAATATTTAGGTAATAATCAAATGTTTGTCGTAGCTAGTTAGCTTCTAATTTCATCAATAAAATGTCTGGAAGAAATTGTGTATCTGGAAGAATCATATATAAGAATTAATATATATATATATGTATATGTGTGTGTATATATATATATATATGTATATATATATATATATATATATATATATATATATATATAATATTGTGTTTTATAATAAGGAATATACATAGTTCCTAAAATCCTTGGAATTTCCCAAATGCTGTGAACTCTAAAGGTGTTTTTGTTATGTAAATGATGTGCCTTTGGAAGACACCTAAGGGTGGGGCCGGTGGCCAAAGGGACCAACCCTGTGATTAGAGGGCTCTCCTGACCTCCAGGGGAGAAGGGATGGAGGTTGAATCAGACACCAATGGCCAATGATCCAATCAGTCACGCTTTGTCATGAAGCCTGCATAAAATCCCAAAAGGACAGTGTTTGGAGAGCTTCAGGGTAGGTGAACACATGGAGATTCAGGGAGAGTGGTGGACTATGAGACTGTATAGAAGCTCTGGGCCCTTTTCCCCATACTTTATCCTATGCATCTTTTCCATCTGGCTGTTCCTAGTTATATCCTTTTATTAAAATCTGGTAATCTAGTGAGAAAACAGGTTTTGCTCTAGCAAATTTATTCAACCCACAGACGGGGTTTTTGGGACCCTTGATTTATAGTCATTTTGTCAGTAGCACAGATAACAACTTCAGCTTTCAACTGGTGTGTGAAGCAGGGGGGTGGGTGTGTGTGTGTGCAGTTCAGTAGGACTGAACCCTTAACCTGCAGAATCTGGCACTTACTCTGGGTAGTGTTAGAATTGAATGAATAATAGGACACTTACTTAGTGTCTGAAGAATTGAATTGTTTGATGGTGGGGCAAAATCCTCCAGCCCTAAATTAGTGGGCAGAACACAAAAGAAAAAAAAAATATATATATATGTATACACACACATTTGCAAATACACATATATATATATATGGACTTATACATATAACACACACCACCAGAAATAGAATCCTTTAATAAAGTTATTCCTTACCAATATTGCAATTTGTATGAGATATTACCAGTTTTTCTCTCTTTTCATTACTAATTTCTGCTTCTGACCCTCTGTACTGCACAGCTTCAAATAACCCAAACAATGAAAATGGTAGCTGTTTTATTTGTGTGGATTGAATGAAAAAGATAATGTTTAAAGAGATCAAATTAAAGGGATTTTAATTTAAACTGAGTTTGTCACAGGAAAAGATCCTTCCCTAAAAGCCTAAATGATTGCTAGTTAACTCAGAGTCTATGCAGAGACAACTGGCTATAAAGTCCCTACAAAGAGAAAGAACATACAGTCTTTTAAAAATAGGCCAAAGGCTTGTGTGTGGAAGTGTAATGTTCAACATTGCTGGTGGCTCATCATCAGCCTGGAAAGATGACAAAGGCTGGATATTGGAGAGTCCTGTAAACCATGTTTACGATTTTCAACATTTTCCTATTGAATTCATTGCATAGTTTTAAGCACTGCAATAATTATCAAATTTTTATTTTTTTAAAAATTTACTCTGATATGGGTGCCTGGGTGGCTCAGTTGATTGAACATCAGACTCTTGATTTCTGCTCAAGTCATGATCTCACGGTTCATGGTTCATCTATCAGCTTGGGATTTTCTCTCTGATCCTCCCCTTCTCTCTGCCCCTTCCCTGCTCATGCTTGCTTTCTCTCTCTCTCCCAAAACAAATAAGATCAACATTAAAAAAAAATGACTCTGATATAGTAGGGTGAAAGTTTGGAGCAGGACAAAAGTTGATACACTGGGCACAGTATACTGCAGAATGAGTTAGTAGCCTACTGGAATAATGCAGAGAGAAGGATGACATAAGAAAGAGGGTAGTTAGTGGAAGGAGAACAGTGGGGGAAAATCGCGTTATTTTGTATATAAAAGAAACATTTTTAGATAATGAGAAGAGAAACAGATGACTCTAAGGTTTTTGTTGATGGAAATAAGTAGACAGAACACCATTTGCCAAGATAGATAACACAGAAAAGGGAGCCAGTTTGTGAGGAAATATGAAAAATTTGAATATATGTGTTTGAAGTGCTATAAAAAACTTAGAAGATGCTTAGTGATCATTTGGGTATATGTTTATGTCCAAGTCTTAGAAGCATAGGCTGGAAATACAAGTTATGAAGTCCATCAAGGTTATTTTATGTGTCATATATAATTTACAAACATTAGGGTCATTGTCTCATTAATAATAATACTATGATAGACACTATGATTTTCTTTATACACTTGAAGGTTGAAATAGCTTAGGTAGATTTCTCAATATCATATATTAAATTAGTAGCAACATCTCCCAAGATCATAACTTCAGTTATCTAACTGCTGCAAAACAAACAATCTAAAATATTTATGACTTAAACCAAAATTTTGTTAGTATTACATTTCATTACCTTGGATTCAAGAATTGGGACAGGACACAATGGGAAAAACTTATCTCTGCCTAAAATTTCTAGGATATCAGATGGGATAAATTGAACGGCTAGGAGTCAGAGCAGGTGATAGTTGGCTGAGTTGGTCTTGTTGCCTACACATGGCCTTTCCAAGTGGCTTTTCCAAAAGTTTATAGGTGTTCCATGATAGTTAATTTTTTTACCATGAGCTCGGGGCTCCAAGACGCATAACACATTAACTACCAGTCCTCTTCAAAGCTAAACCTGGAAAGAGCATAGCATCATTTCTACCACATTTTACTGGCCAAAAACAGTCAAAAATAAGATCAAACTCAAGTAGAGGGGACAAACCCCTCACCTCTCTATGGGAAGAGCTTGAATGTATTTGCGGCCATCTTTAAAGCCACCACACCTACAACCTTAACACTGGTAGTTACTCTAAGCTAAAATCGATTTCTATATGCTCCATTTGCAGCAAAGTTTCATCCACTGAGTGGATGATCAAGAAGTGTTTGTTCAACGATAATGCTAATGTAGAGATCATATTGTGTTAATTATAAATAAAAAATAGCCTTTGAATCATTTCAGATGTTCCACCATCTTGGACAAAGAAATGAAGGTATTTAGAATACCATCCTAGCAATACTTTTGAACTCTTCTAGTTGTAGTTGTCTGTGAATTATTCAAGCTGAGACTCCAATGCAAGGTCTTTCATATTCTGTTTGAAGATTCTAATTTTGGATGTGTCCTCTTGCAAATATTCTCATTGACAGAATGTATTAGAGTACTCTGTAGAGCTCTACCTTAGTGTAACTGATAGCTTGTTGCCCACTGATTGTTAAGAAACTCAGCAGTAAGATGACTTCATAGAAAAGGTCAAAGTCTGCTTTTGGCAAAGAGCAAACTCCATACAGAGAATAATATCATTCTAAGTTAACCACTTTCTCAGAACAATGTTGTCATTCATATGGATGAATAAACCAAATCAAAAAATGTTCCCAACTCACGCAATCACCAACATTATGTAAAATGATGAAATGGCTTTGATTAGCAATCAGAAATATCAAACAATCAGGTATCGAGCTTCAATTTTCTTTTATCCCTCAGAACTTTTAAGAATGGCATTTTATGCTATGTAAGTTCTTCATAGAATTATTTTACAAAGAATGAATATTAATGTTGAATCAGCAATACAGTATGCAATACCACTCAGCCTATTAAGAAAAACAAATGATATTGTAGGAATTGAATTATAACTGTTTCTTACAGAATTACAGCCTACAGTCACAACAGACATCAATAGACACACAACTTGCAAAAGAGATTAACAATTTAGTTATTTTAATGTATCAAATAATTCTGATCAAGGTGAGGAAGTACTAAAAAAAACAGGAATTGTAGCTGGAATCCTGGTTCTTCTGGAAAAGCAAGGTCTGAGGAAGTGAAATAAAAATATGACTGGCAAAAAAGGTGAACAGAATACTTTGGCAAGTTATGAAAGAGTAAAAAATAATAAGAGTAAAAAATAATAAATTAGGACAAATAAATAGATGAGAATACCTTGAGAAAAATCTTCCCAGGGAAATGCCTTTAATATCAATATAACATATTTTCTAGGTGTTTCAATTGTTCATTACTTTTTTTAACGTTTATTTATTTTTGAGACAGAGAGAGACAGCATGAACGGGAGAGGGTCAGAGAGAGGGAGACACAGAATCTGAAACAGGCTCCAGGCTCCGAGCTGTCAGCACAGAGCCAACGCGGGGCTTGAACTCACGGACCGCGAGATCATGACCTGAGCCGAAGTCCGACGCTCAACCCACTGAGCCACCCAGGCGCCCCTCAATTGTTCATTATTGATGTTATATAAAATATGTCTTTCATAGACAAGATTCCATAAATGCACTGATTCTTAATGTCCTATTTTTCTTACTCTCCCATTTCATTTCCATTTGCAGCATGCCACTGCTATGGAAAACCAGACATCTCAGGTATTAAGGGATCTTCTCTGTGTTTCTGTTACAATACTGCCCTCATTATAATAGCTAAGCTATTATTTCATAGACATATTTTATCCAAAAGATGAGTATTTTTGTTGATTCATTTAACGAAATTTATTATAGTTTTATTTTTATAATTTTAAACGCAAATTTGAATATTGTTTGTAGCCCTGAAGTTCTCTTTTCTACGGCAAGAATACATACCTAAATTAACATCATCTCAATGAAATTACTTTGGAATAAAATATGTTAAAATTAGAGACAACTAAGTCATTTTTACAGAATGACTGTCCTAAGCTTCATCTCCTTCTGGTACCCCCAATTCCATATTTACCTTAATAAAAAAATGGGGCGCCTGGGTGGTTCAGTTGGTTAAGCTTCTGACTTTGGCTCAGGTCATGATCTCACAGTTCGTGGGTTCAAGCCCTGCGTCGGGCTCTGTGCTGACAGCTCAGAGCCTGGAGCCTGCTTCAGATTCTGTGTCTCCCTCTCTCTCTACCCCTCCCCTGCTCGTGCTCTGTCTCTCTCTGTCTCTCAAAAATAAATAAATTAAAAAAAAAAAAAAAAAAAAAAGGCCTCACCTGCTTAAACAGATCTTCTACTTCCCTTTTCTTCTGCATTTTTATCTGGGAGTTTCCAGGGGCTGTTCTCACTTCCCTGGTCTCATTTGTCTCTCTTCAAATTTTGAGCTTACTGTCTTTTATAGAATTCTGTTTTCATCCAACAACTGCCTCATGACTGAGTAGCTGGAGAAGATACTGGTGATAGAAGCCTCCCCATTGTGACAGTTCCTAACCCACCCAAAGCTTCAGGAAAAACACACCAATATGTAACCCAGTTTCCTACCCTCACCACTTGTTTCCTAGATACCAGAGAGTGCTATTTCTGCTTCATGTTTTGAAGACTTCCCCATGAAAAAGCTTCCCGGCTTCTGTCATTTTCTTTTTCTTCCTAGGCCACAGAAACTAAAATTACAATGTTTCAAAATGTAAAATAGATAATACTTTATCCTCCCCACTGAAGATTTCGCCAGGTTAGGTACAAAACTCTTTCTACTTGTTGGGAACCGATTCCTGGTTAGCTCCGTCAAACAGTTCACAGGATGTGCAACTAGTTTTAAATCTTGCCTGGCGCCACTGTAGACTTGCTTATGATCTAGCCTTATGAAAGATCTGTCTTCCAAAAGTATCAATCCCCAAAGTCAGAATCTTATCTACCTTCTTAATTTTGTTTACGTTGATTTATTTATTTTGAGAGAGACAGAAAGCATGAGCGGGGGTGGGGGGGAAGGGGGGGCAGAGAGAGAGGGAGAGAAGGAGAATCCCTAGCAGGCTCTGCAGGGTCAGTGCACAGAGCCCAATGTGGGGTGGGGCTCAAAGACAGGAGACCAGTAGATCATGACCTGAGCTGAAATCAAGAGTTGGGCACTTAACCGACTGAGCCACCCCAGAGCCCCTACCTTTGTAAGTAAACACCAATAATTATTATAAATTCTATGAATGTTTTGCTTCTGTCTTAAAAGTTGAGGAAAATATAATTAACTTTATGGCAAGTCTATATAAGTGCTATCTTTGAGAAAAAAAGCACCAATTAGCAGTTAGGAGTAACATCGATGTTTTCTATAGGAAATTACAAAAAATCTGTTTCTAAATCAAACAAAACTACATCTTTATGCTAGCCAATTCAATCTTGTTGCAAAATACCACACTACCAGATGATTATCCCTTTAGTTGTTTATTTTCTAAATTAAATGAGAAAAGATGGAATGCATATTAAAAATAAACTATCTACTTGTCCACACAATCTTACAGAACAATTATTACTCTAAATAATTTTATGGTTTTATTTTATTTGTACAAAATGAAGCTTAGCAATCATCTTTATGAAAGTACTTATAATGTAAAATAATAAAGATAATAATTAAAAAAAATAAAGGTAAAGAGAAGTGCCAGAGTAATGCATTTATAGCCATAGATATATCTTTACTTAGAAGTAGCAAGCAATATATATTTAACAGAATAATAAACATATTATTCTGGGTGACTAGCCTGGGTGACTTAGTCAGTTAGGCTTCTATCTCTTGATTTCGGCTCATGTAGGATCTCACTGGTCTTTAGTTCAAGCCCAGTGTTGGTCTCTGCACTGACCTTGCGGGCCTACTTGGATTCTCTCTCTCTGCCCCTTTCTTCTTTTCTCTCTGCCCCTCCCTCCCTCCCTCTCTCTTTATGTAAATAAATAAACATTTAAAAAATATTCATTTTCCTAATTTAATAAAAATCCTATATTTATTAGATGCATGGATGAGCTTTATGTCTTTATGTTAAATTCATGTTTCCCTAAATTGGAGTGAAGATATACTTATGGGATTTATTAATTCGACCAATATTTATTAAACTCTTTCTATGTGCCAGATAATGATGTCTGATTGAGTGTTAGAAATAAAATATGCTATGGAATTGCTTATATGGGGGTAATTGAAAAAGACTTGGGGTATTCAAAAAATATTCCCCCAAAATATTACCCATAAAAGAAGAACTACAGGATAATTAGCAATCAGTCAAGCAAGGCAGAGTTCCAGGCAGAGAACAACCTATAGCAGTATGTTGGGACAAGAAAAAAAAAAATTAAATAACCGAGAATGAGTCAACCACACAGTGTAAGAATAGGAAAGTTTATAGATGAAACTTGACATTTAAAAAAATAAACAGGAGAGGTTCCTGTTTTTGGTAAAGACCAAATAAGGCTACTATTGGCAGACAAAAGCCATAAAATCTGTATGAAATACCAAAAACAAAACAAAACAACAACAAAAAAAAAAAACAGTAAAAACTGTTAGGTATTGAGAAGCTTTCAAAGGGAATGACACCTGGTGACTTTTCTTTCATGAAAACTTCTAACCTAAGGCAAACCCTAGTCTGTACTATGTGGGAAGCTTTAAGACTCTGACAGAAAACCACAGCCATTCTGGCCAGAAGAACCACAGAACAGAGAAACCACAAAGTTGCTCTGGGCAATTAAAGTAACTGGAAATTAAGGAAGTGTTGCCAGAAGAGAGAGAGCAGAAGCTCCAAACTCAATGAATAAACTGTCCATTAAAGAAGCACAGTTTGCAGGTAAGCCCAACCAAATGAAATGCCAGCTAAAACAGACCAAAAAAAAAAAAAAAAAAAAAATCAAACTCTTGGAAAATATAACATAATCTAAAAACAACATTCCCAATTTCCAGGATATAATAAAACAATATAAGTGGGTCTATAAAGAACAAAAGAAATATGACCCATATTCAGTAGAAAGGACAATCAGTGGATCCTGACAATGAGATGTTGATTTTAAAATGAACAGAAAAGAATCATAAAGCAGATTCTATAACCAAGCTCAACAATATCCCGAATATACACTTGTAACGAAAAAAATATCTCAGCAGAGAAATATCTGGAGTCTCTAAGATGGTGGCAGTGTCCATATTCCCTCATCAGCTAAACCTCTTCTATCACCCTATCATATGTTCCATTGAAATTTCAATTCAGCATCAGCACTTTCTATTTCTTTACTGCTCTTTCATTTTCCTTGACCAGTTCTCTTCCGATAATGTTTGTTTCTTTGTTTTTGTAAAAATATCACATGGCTTTTTCACTATGAGATAAGGAGGCAACATATCTACAGGCTTTGGTATTCTTTCTCTAAGCTATGGTAACTGAAATCCTTGTATACATGAACCACTGCTTGTGAGTTAAGGAAACAGAAGGACTCCCCAAAAATCTGGTTTTTGGTCCTTTTCCTGCTTCTATTCTTGCTGGGACCTGCACCTCACTTCACACATGCCTTATAAAGCACCTAGTGTATGTCCTCTTTGGAAGGGACAAGGAGGTAATGACTTCTTTTCTTTTTTCTTTTCTGTTCTCTTTTCTTCTTTAAGGAATTTATTTATTTATTTATTTATTTATTTATTTATTTATTTACATTCAAGTTAGTTAGCATACAATGTAGTCTTGGCTTCAGGAGTACAACCCAATGATACATCTCTTACATATGAAACCCAGTGCTCATCCTGAAAAGTGCCCTCCTTAACACCCGTCACCCATTTAACCCACCTCCCTACCCACCACCCTTCCCAGCAACCCTCAGTTTGCTCTCTATATTTAAGTCTCCTATGGTTTGCCTCTCCCTCTGTTTTTAACTTATTTTTCCTTCCCTTCTCCTATGTTCATCTGTTGAGTATTTCAAATTCCACATGAGTGAAATCATATGATATCTGCCTCTCTCTGACTGACGTCTTTCACTTAGCATAATTCCCACCAGCTCCATCCACACTCTTGCAAATAGCACGAAAGAGAATGAAATCTTGCCATGTGCAAAAATGTGGAATTAATGATTTCTTTAGAATAGATAACATCTAAGGAAGGACCAGGTGAGAATGACCCACTGAAGCCATCATACATGTATTCCAGACAACTGGAGCTAGACACCTTGATTCAGCATCTCAACGCCAAGACCCCCTCCACCCCCGGCTCCAAGGAATAACACCTAGACCCTCATTTGACTCCTGGATGCCTGGGTGCACATATACACTAGACCACAATCTTCAATATCAGCCCCAGACCCTGAGCAAAGATGAGACTCTCTCTCATTTCCTTTCTGAGTCTCCCAGACACTCTGTATCTGCACTCTCTCTCTACCTTCAATAAACTGCTTTCACCTCCTGCTGGCTCAAGTTTGATTTCTATCCTGCAAACATCCAGGGACCCTCTTGTCTGGTCCTGTGGGACCCCCTCTCAGTCCCTGGATATGGCCTTCTGGGATCACTTGTATATATTAAGTTGGAAGATACAACATATAAACTCCAGCAAATTGACCATGTGTTAGAGAAAAATGAGACTTTAACTGAGAAGAAAAAAAAAACTTAAAATAAATCCTGAAGAATACCAATATTAAGAATTATAAAACAGAGATAAGTCTAAAAGAGACTGGAAATAAAAGACCAGGAATAGTATGAGTGTGTACTCTCTTCCCCTCCCCCAAAAAAAAATGTTTCAAGGGAGACAGCAGAATTTGAAAATAAAGATGAAATGATGAGTAAGACAAAGACTGAGGAGTAACTAGCTTTTTTTTTAAAGCAGTAAAGTCATAGGAGCCTTTTAGAATTACTTTCAGAAACTGAAACTAATTCTAAAAATTGAGTGGGGGGTGCCTGGGTGGCTCGTTCAGTTAAGCATCTGACTTCAGCTCAGGTCATGATCTTACACTTCATGGGTCTGAGCCCCACATCGGGCTCTGTACTGACAGCTCAGAGCCTGGAACCTACTTTGGATTTTGTGTCTCCCTCTCTCTGTCCCTCCCCTGTTCGTGCTCTCTCTCTCTCTCTCTCATAAACAAATAAATGTTAAAATTTTTTTTAGAAAAATAAAGAATTGATTGGGAAATAGCAATAGTGGATATAGCAATGTAGCTCATGATTTAAAGACGATCAGAGGTTTATTTCAGCATAGTTTACCTAAATTAAACAATATCTATCTTAAACAATACTGGGGTTGAAAATCTACAAGAGAACAAAAGAGAACTACAAGCATTATAATTTTGAGGTATGAAGGTGAGGGAGCCTTCAGTGCCCATGTAGGATTGTTAAGCTTTTATAGCCTATTTTATCCTATTGGATTTTTAGGCTGTAAAGTTAAACAAAAGTCCACTGACTGATGAATCATAAAATAGATGTAGTCACACACATATATACACACAATGGAATATTACTTGGCAATCAAAAAGAATGAAATCTTGCTATTTGCACCAACGTGGATGGAGCTAGAGGGTACTATGCAAAGTGAAATAAATCAGGAAGAAAAAGACAAATATCATATGATTTCACTCATATTTGGAATTTAAGAAACAAAACAGATGAACATAAGGGAAGAGAAGGAACCGTAAAATAAAAGCAGAGAGGGAGGCAAACCATAAAAGACTAATACAGAGAACAAACTGAGGGTTGCTGGAGGGGAGGTGGGTGGGGATTTGGGTATGTGGGTGATGGGCATTAAGGAGGGCACTTGCTGGGATGAGCACTGGGTGTCCTATGTAAGTGATGAATCACTAAATTCTACTCTTGAAATCATTATTACAATCAATGTTAACTAACTTGGATTTAAAAAAAAATAAAACAGGTTTCACAGCCTAACATTAGTGGAAAAGAAAGAGAAATTTTAGAGCAGAAGGGAGTCTCCGGAGTCAAGCGCAGACTAGAGGCCCACAGAAGAGGGTAGGAAGGGCGGCGAGGCGGTGCGCGCTCCACGGACTGGCGGGAGGGAGCCGGGGCGGAGGGGCGGCTCGCCGGCCAAGCGGAGCCCCCGAGTCTGGCTGGCAAAAGCGGAGGGGCCGGACAGACTGTGTTCCCACAGCAAGCGCGACTTAGCGTCTGGGAGGTCATAAGTTAACAGCTCTGCACGGAAAGCGGGAAGGCTGGAGGACAAAGGGAGGGAGAGCTGCTGAGCCCCCGGACGGCAGAGCTCAGCTTGGCGGGGAACAAAGGCGCCAGCGCCATCTCCCCCGCCCATCCCCCAGCCAAAATCCCAAAGGGAACCAGTTCCTGCCAGAGAACTTGCTCGCTCCGCGCAAACACCCAACTCTGTGCTTCTGCGGAGCCAAACCTCCGGCAGCGGATCTGACTCCCTCCCGCTGCCACAGGGCTCCTCCTGAAGTGGATCACCTAAGGAGAAGCGAGCTAAGCCTGCCCCTCCAGCCCCCGTGCACCTTGCCTACCCACCCCAGCTAATACGCCAGATCCCCAGCAACACAAGCCTGGCAGTGTGCAAGTAGCCCAGACGGGACACGCCACCCCACGGTGAATCCCGCCCCTAGGAGAGGGGAAGAGAAGGCACACACCAGTCTGACTGTGGCCCCAGCAGTGGGCTGGGGGCAGACATCGGGTCGGACTGCGGCCCGCCCACTAACTCCAGTTATACACCACAGCACAGGGGAAGTGCACTGCAGGTCCTCACCACGCCAGGGACTCTCCAAAATGACCAAACGGAAGAATTCCCCTCAGAAGAATCTCCAGGAAATAACAACAGCTAATGAACTGATCAAAAAGGATTTAAATAATATAACAGAAAGTGAATTTAGAATAATAGTCATAAAATTAATCGCTGGGCTTGAAAACAGTATACAGGACAGCAGAGAATCTCTTGCCACAAAGATCGAGGGACTAAGGAACAGTCACGAGGAGTTGAAAAACGCTTTAAACGAATTGCAAAACAAAATGGAATCCACGACGGCTCGGCTTGAAGAGGCAGAGGAGAGAATAGGTGAACTAGAAGATAAAGTTATGGAGAAAGAGGAAGCTGAAAGAAAGAGAGATAAAAAAATCCAGGAGTATGAGGGGAAAATTAGAGAACTAAGTGATACACTAAAAAGAAATAATATACGCATAATTGGTATCCCAGAGGAGGAAGAGAGAGGGAAGGGTGCTGAAGGGGTACTTGAACAAATTATAGCTGAGAACTTCCCTGAACTGGGGAAGGAAAAAGGCATTGAAATCCAAGAGGCACAGAGAACTCCCTTCAGACGTAACTTGAATCGATCTTCTGCACGACATATCATAGTGAAACTGGCAAAATACAAGGATAAAGAGAAAATTCTGAAAGCAGCAAGGGATAAACGTGCCCTCACATATAAAGGGAGACCTATAAGACTCGTGACTGATCTCTCCTTTGAAACTTGGCAGGCCAGAAAGGCTTGGCACGATATCTACAGTGTGCTAAACAGAAAAAATATGCAGCCGAGAATCCTTTATCCAGCAAGTCTGTCATTTAGAATAGAAGGAGAGATAAAGGTCTTCCCAAACAAACAAAAACTGAAGGAATTTGTCACCACGAAACCAGCCCTACAAGAGATCCTAAGGGGGATCCTGTGAGACAAAGTACCAGAGACATCACTACAAGCATAAAACATACAGACATCACAATGACTCTAAACCCATATCTTTCTATAATAACACTGAATGTAAATGGATTAAATGCGCCAACTAAAAGACATAGGGTATCAGAATGGATAAAAAAACAAGACCCATCTATTTGCTGTCTACAAGAGACTCATTTTAGATCTGAGGACACCTTTAGATTGAGAGTGAGGGGATGGAGAACTATTTATCATGCTCCTGGAAGCCAAAAGAAAGCTGGAGTAGCCATACTTATATCAGACAAACTAGACTTTAAATTAAAGGCTGTAACAAGAGATGAAGAAGGGCATTATATAATAATCACAGGGTCTATCCACCAGGAAGAGCTAACTATTATAAATGTCTATGCGCCAAATACCCGAGCCCCCAGATATATAAAACAATTACTCATAAACATAAGCAACCTCATTGATAAGAATGTGGTCATTGCAGGGGACTTTAACACCCCACTTACAGAAATGGATAGATCATCTAGACACACAGTCAATAAAGAAACAAGGGCCCTGAATGATACATTGGATCAGATGGACTTGACAGATATATTTAGAACTCTGCATCCCAAAGCAACAGAATATACTTTCTTCTCGAGTGCACATGGAACATTCTCCAAGATAGATCATATACTGGGTCACAAAATAGCCCTTCATAAGTTTACAAGAATTGAAATCATACCATGCATACTTTCAGACCACAATGCTATGAAGCTTGAAATCAACCACAGGAAAAAGTCTGGAAAACCTCCAAAAGCATGGAGGTTAAAGAACACCCTACTAACGAATGAGTGGGTCAACCAGGCAATTAGAGAAGAAATTAAAACATATATGGAAACAAACGAAAATGAAAATACAACAATCCAAACGCTCTGGGATGCAGCGAAGGCAGTCCTGAGAGGAAAATACATTGCAATCCAGGCCTATCTCAAGAAACAAGAAAAATCCCAAATACAAAATCTAACAGCACACCTAAAGGAAATAGAAGCAGAACAGCAAAGGCAGCCTAAACCCAGCAGAAGAAGAGAAATCATAAAGATCAGAGCAGAAATAAACAATATAGAATCTAAAAAAACTGTAGAGCAGATCAACGAAACCAAGAGTTGGTTTTTTGAAAAAATAAACAAAATTGACAAACCTCTAGCCAGGCTTCTCAAAAAGAAAAGGGAGATGACCCAAATAGATAAAATCATGAATGAAAATGGAATGATTACAACCAATCCCTCAGAGATACAAACAATTATCAGGGAATACTATGAAAAATTATATGCCAGCAAATTGGACAACCTGGAAGAAATGGACAAATTTCTAAACACCCACACTCTTCCAAAACTCAATCAGGAGGAAATAGAAAGCTTGAACAGACCCATAACCAGCGAAGAAATTGAATCGGTTATCAAAAATCTCCCAACAAATAAGAGTCCAGGACCAGATGGCTTCCCAGGGGAGTTCTACCAGACATTTAAAGCAGAGATAATACCTATCCTTCTCAAGCTATTCCAAGAAATAGAAAGGGAAGGAAAACTTCCAGACTCATTCTATGAAGCCAGTATTACTTTGATTCCTAAACCAGACAGAGACCCAGTAAAAAAAGAGAACTACAGGCCAATATCCCTGATGAATATGGATGCAAAAATTCTTAATAAGATACTAGCAAATCGAATTCAACAGCATATAAAAAGAATTATTCACCATGATCAAGTGGGATTCATTCCTGGGATGCAGGGCTGGTTCAACATTCGCAAATCGATCAACGTGATACATCACATTAACAAAAAAAAAGAGAAGAACCATATGATCCTGTCAATCGATGCAGAAAAGGCCTTTGACAAAATCCAGCACCCTTTCTTAATAAAAACCCTTGAGAAAGTCGGGATAGAAGGAACATACTTAAAGATCATAAAGGCCATTTATGAAAAGCCCACAGCTAACATCATCCTCAACGGGGAAAAACTGAGAGCTTTTTCCCTGAGATCAGGAACACGACAGGGATGCCCACTGTCACCGCTGCTGTTTAATATAGTGCTGGAAGTTCTAGCATCAGCAATCAGACAACAAAAGGAAATCAAAGGCATCAAAATTGGCAAAGATGAAGTCAAGCTTTCGCTTTTTGCAGATGACATGATATTATACATGGAAAATCCGATAGACTCCACCAAAAGTCTGCTAGAACTGATCCATGAATTCAGCAAAGTTGCAGGATACAAAATCAATGTGCAGAAATCAGTTGCATTCTTATACACTAACAATGAAGCAACAGAAAGACAAATGAAGAAACTGATCCCATTCACAATTGCACCAAGAAGCATAAAATACCTAGGAATAAATCTAACCAAAGATGTAAAAGATCTGTATGCTGAAAACTATAGAAAGCTTATGCAGGTAATTGAAGAAGATATAAAGAAATGGAAAGACATTCCCTGCTCATGGATTGGAAGAATAAATATTGTCAAAATGTCAATACTACCCAAAGCTATCTACACATTCAATGCAATCCCAATCAAAATTGCACCAGCATTCTTCTCGAAACTAGAACAAGCAATCCTAAAATTCATATGGAACCACAAAAGGCCCCGAATAGCCAAAGTAATTTTGAAGAAGAAGACCAAAGCAGGAGGCATCACAATCCCAGACTTTAGCCTCTACTACAAAGCTGTCATCATCAAGACAGCATGGTATTGGCATAAAAACAGACACATAGACCAATGGAATAGAATAGAAACCCCAGAACTAGACCCACAAACGTATGGCCAACTCATCTTTGACAAAGCAGGAAAGAACATCCAATGGAAAAAAGACAGTCTATTTAACAAATGGTGCTGGGAGAACTGGACAGCAACATGCAGAAGGTTGAAACTAGACCACTTTCTCACACCATTCACAAAAATAAACTCAAAATGGATAAAGGACCTGAATGTGAGACAGGAAACCATCAAAACCTTAGAGGAGAAAGCAGGAAAAGACCTCTCTGACCTCAGCCGTAGCAATCTCTTACTCGGCACATCCCCAAAGGCAAGGGAATTAAAAGCAAAAGTGAATTACTGGGACCTTATGAAGATAAAAAGCTTCTGCACAGCAAAGGAAACAACCAACAAAACTAAAAGGCAACCAACGGAATGGGAAAAGATATTTGCAAATGACACATCGGACAAAGGGCTAGTATCCAAAATCTATAAAGAGCTCATCAAACTCCACACCCTAAAAACAAATAACCCAGTGAAGAAATGGGCAGAAAACATGAATAGACACTTCTCTAAAGAAGACATCCGGATGGCCAACAGGCACATGAAAAGATGTTCAACGTCGCTCCTTATCAGGGAAATACAAATCAAAACCACACTCAGATACCACCTCACGCCAGTCAGAGTGGCCAAAATGAAGAAATCAGGAGACTATAGATGCTGGAGAGGATGTGGAGAAACAGGAACCCTCTTGCACTGTTGGTGGGAATGCAAATTGGTGCAGCCGCTCTGGAAAGCAGTGTGGAGGTTCCTCAGAAAATTAAAAATAGACCTACCCTATGACCCAGCAATAGCACTGCTAGGAATTTATCCAAGGGATACAGGAGTACTGATGCATAGGGGCACCTGTACCCCAATGTTTATAGCGGCACTCTCAACAATAGCCAAAATATGGAAAGAGACTAAATGTCCATCAACTGATGAATGGATAAAGAAATTGTGGTTTATATACACAATGGAATACTACGTGGCAATGAGAAAAAATGAAATATGGCCTTTTGTAGCAACATGGATGGAACTGGAGAGTGTGATGCTAAGTGAAATAAGCCATACAGAGAAAGACAGATACCATATGGTTTCACTCTTATGTGGATCCTGAGAAACATAACAGAAACCCATGGGGGAGGGGAAGGAAAAAAAAAAAAAAAAAAAAAAAGAGGTTAGAGTGGGAGAGAGCCAAAGCATTAGAGACTGTTAAAAACTGAGAACAAACTGAGGATTGATGGGGGGTGGGAGGGAGGGCAGGGTGGGTGATGGGTATTGAGGAGGGCACCTTTTGGGATGAGCACTGGGTGTTGTATGGAAACCAATTTGACAGTAAATTTCATATATTAAAAAATAAAATAAAAAAAAAAAAAAAAAAGAAAGAGAAATTTTACGTTTTCATGTGAGCTTGTTGAAGGAGGTATAGCCTCTTTGTTTCTAGCTCTCCTGTAAAGTAGTAGGCACAGACAGCTACAGAAAGTAGTGGGAAGGAAGAGGACCAGCTATTTTTAGGAAAGAGTGTCCAAATAGAGTCTATGGAGAAAGAGAGGAATCGCTGATTTGGAAAATGTAGGAGGATTACTGCAGTCATGAATCTCAGGAGAATTTCTTTTTCTTTCTATTTTTTTTTTTTTTAATAGTCTGGGAGTGGGTAACCTTTTAACCATCCTGAAAAAACATATAAAACAAACAAAAAACATATCTAAACACACAGCAGATAAACTGTTACCTTGATCCATGTTAAGTCATAGTACAAATACTCAAAAGAAAGTAAGGTGGTCTGGGGTCCATTTTTTCAGCCAACCCTCAATAATTAACACTTTAGGCTTTTGTATTTTTAAACATATAGATTCAATAGCCAAATACTGGCTATTAGGAAATTCAAGGCTCTCTAAATTCACTATTGGAACTCAAAACATCATTCTATCTGCTGCATCTATCACTTCTATTGCCTTTTTGAATGCATATAATTTAGAGAATGAGGGAAAAATGAATAAAAAAAGTGACTGAATTTCAAGATTTCATATTAGCCTTAGGATAATTTTCATTGCTGACAGAATAATATCACAAAAAGATATTACTTCAAGGTTAAATTAAACGAAGTAAAGATGCTAGTCCATAAGAATGTTCCTTGTGTGAAGAAAGAAAAAAAATAACACTAGGGTGGGATGTGATAGTGAGTTCTCATTGTAGTTTATATTATGACCCTTTTAGGGTT
Source organism: Panthera onca (assembly GCF_046562875.1). NCBI lineage: Eukaryota > Metazoa > Chordata > Mammalia > Carnivora > Felidae > Panthera > Panthera onca. The sequence goes on along the minus strand of NC_138342.1, from coordinate 148,597,703 downwards.
TTGTTGGAGCCCAGGTTCTGGTGCAAAGACCTCCGTCTGTCTTTGAATCATGGTTCTACTACTGGTTAGCAATAAAATAGGAGACAAGTTACTTAAAATACTGCATCTACAAAATGGGTTAATAGTACCTCAATTAATGAAGCTAATACATATAAAGTGTTTTGCAGACTGCCTGGCATGCAGTTGAGTATTCACTCAATAACTTGGAAATTGTTATCAAACCAGTGGTGGTTACATGCTACTCATTCTCCCAACTCGTATAAGATTTATTGGATAATATGACATAATGACATAATATAAGTAATAAATTCTTGTAAAGTTTGTGTGTTTGTTTATAATGTATTCAATGTATTATTAATACCTGACATGTGAAAATTTCATAGAACTTTAACAACAATAAACTCTATTTCATTAATAAATCTTAATTTTTCATGTGTGAAATGCTGAGAGATTAAAAAAAAACCTAAATCTAAACCCCTGAGACTAAAGAGAAATGCTATGATTTTTCCCTAAACTGAGCTACTTATTTTTTTTTTGAAATATACAAGGAAAAAGAGATATAAATTCTCTACTTATTGTGTGATTTATGCTGTGATAACTTGTGCTCTAGAGAACTTTTAGGATACTTACTGAGCCATGTCCTTTCAAAATAGCTCAATTATTATATGTCTAGGGTTAAAATTTTCTGGAATACTAAGTATATTTCCAAATAAGATTTGAAAATGTCTTACTGTTAAAGGATTTTATATCTATATAATTTTCATAAAATATAGCTATGCAAAAATACCTTTAAAAGAGAATGCATATGTGAATGACTACATGATTTTATATGTGTGCCGGAAATCATAAGTCAGATTCTTTCCTGATGAAGCCATTTCTCTAGTTGACAACTGTCAAAGCCATCTCAAAAACCCATGAATATTAAAGCGCTGTTCACTGGCACATTTGGCATTTTGAAGTCAGGCAAATAGAACTCATGAAATATGAAAGGAGTGCTCCATGTCGCTTTGTAGAAAATGTTGCCATTAAGATGATGTATGAGGAAATTCACACCTTCATCTGCTGGGCGTGCTCAACTGTATTTTCAATCAACTGTATTACTTTGCTTTGATAGTGTTACCATTGGATTATATCCTCCTTCTTCTTGGCTTTAAGAGATCCCAAAGCCAGGCTTAAGTGGAAATTGTTTAATTATTTTTGTTTTAAACACAAGTGCATTATGTTACTAGTTATTTTATAACAATCAATAGAGTATAAAGTCTTTCTATTTTAGCTCTTAGTATTAGGTCAGGAATGTTCTTAGGTACACACCATTGTCAGTTTTTATTCTTCTATTACTACTTTGTGGAGTTCAAGTTTATTAGAAAATTGTAATATGTTCCTTTATATTCTAGCCTCAGAAAAACATGTCCTGACTACATTTTTGCATGCTTAGTGATATTACAGAGTTGTCTATTAACTTTAAAACTATATCCTTTCCAGACATAAAGATCTTTAGTTTGTAATTATTTGGAACAAAGCAATTCATTTTATTTTATCTAGTCTGTACTATTATGAAACACAAAGATGAAATAAGTTCTCACCCTAACAAAAGGATGTGTGAATATATAACAGACATATTAAGTCTTAAAATGTACTTTTTGTTCAAATGCAAAATTATATATATATCACAATAAATATCAAGATAGCCAGTTAGTGCAGTAGTTAGGAATTGTACATATTGCAAAGATACATAAGACATTTTAATCGATATTCTATAGAGATTTTGTCTGCAACTCTGTACATTTTACAGCGTGAAGTCTTAAGATTACTTTTCCTTTAAAATAGAACACATTCTTGACTGTTGGTGCAACAAAAGATATCTGAGACAGTACACACATGATTATAGAATCCACATCTTCAGTTCCATACTCTCCTTTTTGCACAATTAAGTATTCATAATTAAGTTATGATTTTCTGAATGTAACATTTTATTGTAATGTTATCTGCGTAGTTTCTTTTTCTTTTTCTTTTTTAGAGAGAGAGCATGAGTGGGGGAGAGGGAGAGAGAATCCCAAGCAGGCTCCACTCTCAGCACGGAGACCAATTCAGGACTCTAACTCAAGTCTGTGACATGATGACTTGAACCAAAATCAAGAGGCAGACGCTCAACCAACTAAACCATCCAGGTGCCCCCATAGTTTCTTTTTTTTTTTTAATATATGAAATTTATTGTCAAATTTGTTTCCATACAACACCCAGTGCTCATCCCAACAGGTGTCCTCCTCAATGCCCATCACTCACCCTCCCTTCCCTCCTACCCCCCATCAACCCTCAGTTTATTCTCAGTTTTTAAGAGTCTCTTATGGGGCGCCTGGGTGGCACAGTCGGTTAAGCGTCCGACTTCAGCCAGGTCACGACCTCGCGGTCCGTGAGTTCGAGCCCCGCGTCAGGCTCTGGGCTGATGGCTCGGAGCCTGGAGCCTGTTTCCGATTCTGTGTCTCCCTCTCTCTCTGCCCCTCCCCCGTTCATGCTCTGTCTCTCTCTGTCCCAAAAATAAATAAAAAACGTTGAAAAAAAAATTAAAAAAAAAAAAAAAAAAAAGAGTCTCTTATGGTTTGACTCCCTCCCTCTCTTTCTCTCTCTCTCTCTCTCTTTTTTTTTCTTCCCCTCCCCCATGGTCTTCTGTTAAGTTTCTCAGGATCCACATAAGAGGGAAAACATATGGTATCTGTCTTTCTCTGTAGGACTTATTTCACTTAGCATAACACTCTCCAGTTCCATCCACATTGCTACAAAAGGCCATATTTCATTCTTTCTCATTGCCACTACAATTGCCATTGTAGTATTCCATTGTGTATATAAACCGCAATTTATCCATTCATCAGTTGATGGAAATTTAGGCTCTTTCCATAATTTGGCTATTGTTGAAAATGCTGCTATAAACATTGTGGTACATTTGCCCCTGTGCATCAGCACTCCTGTATCCCTTGGGTAAATTCCTAGCAGTGCTATTGCTGCATGACAGGGTAGATCTATTTTTGATTTTCTGAGGAACCTCCACACTGTTTTCCAGAGCGGCTGCACCAGTTTTCATTCCCACCAACCGTGCAAGAGGGTTCCTATTTCTCCACATTCTCTCCAGCATGTATAGTCTCCTGATTTGTTCATTTTAGCCACCCTGGCTGGCATGAGGTGATATCTCAGTGTGGTTTTGATTTGTATTTCCCTGATGAGGAGTGACGTTGAGGATCTTTTCATGTGCCTGTTGGCCATCTGGATGTCTTCTTCAGAGAAGTGTCTATTCATGTCTTCTGCCCATTTCTTCACTGGATTATTTGTTTTTTTGGGTGTGGAGTTTGGTGAGTTCTTTATAGATTTTGGATACTAGCCCTTTGTCCGATATGCCATTTGCAAATATCTTTTCCCATTCTGTCAGTTGCCTTTTAGTTTTGTTGATTGTTTCCTTTGCAATGCAGAAGCTTTTTATATTGATGAGGTCCCAATAGTTCATTTTTGCTTTTAATTCCCTTGCCTTTGGAGATGTGTCAAGTAAGAAATTGCTACAGCTGAGGTCAGAGAGGTCTTTTCCTGCTTTCTCCTCCAGGGTTTTGATGCTTTCCTGTCTCATATTTAGGCCCTTTATCCATTTTGAGTTTATTTTTGTGAATGGTGTAAGAAAGTGGCCTAGTTTCATTCTTGTGCATGTTGCTGTCCAGTTCTCCCAGCAGCACTTGTTAAAGAGACTGTCTTTTTTCCATTGGATAGCCTTTCCTGCTTTGTCAAAGATTAGTTTCTTAAAATAAAAGTGATTTAGTAACCTTTTCCTTGTTTGTAAATCCAAGAGTCTGTGAAACTTGTATTGATTGGGCATATGTAAGATAGCTTTATTTTTGTGTGTGTATCAAATCACAGAGTCTGACTTCAAAAGAAAATTAAGTTCAATATACAACCAAAGTACCTGTGCTGAATATTCTAATTCAAAGGTGGAGGGCATGCTCCTATTCATTTCCAAACTGCATGAGTGGGCACACACGCATGCACACACACTCATGTGCACATGCACACACACACACACACACACACACACACACACACACACACACAGAAAATTTCTGTTGGGGAAGAACAGGAATCCAGGTATGTTCTAGAATTATAGTTTATTTGCCTGCTCCTATGTCATATAATAAAACACATAAAAAGGAGATCAAGGCTGTGGCCAATTCTTCAAGGTGCCTTATTAGTAAACAGCTCTGAGAGAACAGCATGATAAAGGGTACTCTGGAAGCTGTGGCCTCTCAGGCACAGAGAAGGTTAGCTGAGGAGAAAGTCAGGACATGGCTTTATGTAATAACCTATATAAATTTATTACTTTACACATATAAGGAAATTAGAGGGTTTGAAACAAAATCTCTTAAAAAAACTATGCCTCGATAGGACAGTAAAACATCTTCCTTAGGCCCTGACAATTTATTGGAGACAGTGCTTTGAGCAGCAGTATTAAGGTCGTGCTGAAAAAGTAATTTCAGATCGTCCAACTGATATAATCTACTATGTTTACAGTTATTCATGGAGTTGGCAGGCTGAAGCTGCTTGTAGTAAAATAAGAAGGATCTTAGGATGTAGGTAGAAAACAATTCAGGAGTCTCCAAACAGCTCATTAGTATCCCCTGGAAGACTTATTCTTGGCCTATCTAGTGGGTCAGCAAACATTTTCTGTGAAGGACCAGATGATACAGGCTCTGTCACAACTAGTCAGCTCTGCCTTCTAGTAAGAAAATAGTCATAGAAAACACAAGTGAGTATGTGTGGCTCTTTTCTGGTAAACTTTGCTTATGGACAATTTAAATGTCATATGATGTTCTCATGTCACATAATATTAATTCTTTAAAATTTTTTCAACTGTTTAAAAACGTAAAAGTCATTCTTATTTCATGAGCCATACAGAAACAGACGACAGGCCATAGTTTGCCAACCTCTGGACTAATCTAGGGCAAGGTTTTCTGGGAAGAAACAGTTCCTTAGATCCTCTTAATTTGTGTAGCAGGTAACTTAGTCTGGTATGGGAACCCAGACATTCTACGTTTTTAGTAATGGAATAAGTAAGTCACAGAAACTCTAAATTATAAAATCTCTCCAGATATTTATATAGAAGGTACTCTGATATCCATGTATGTCCTCAAAACTACAGGAAAAATTTTTACATATTTATATTTATAGAATAGCTTGCTGTCATTATGGAACACAAGCATTTTGATAAGTGTTCTCTTGAAGGTGACAAAGAATATATGTTTCTTCTAGAAACTAAGAGTTTCTCTCAAAAATCACAGTTGTATACATACACACACATATGTAATAAAGTTGTTTGGAATGACTAGTTCCAAAGGAGATAAGATAAGCCATTAGAAGACAACTGACTTTACAGAGGATAGGATTATACATTAAAGGCAGATTGAAGCAACTCTCGTACTAGTTAGAGAAGCTAACCACTTTATAGGAGGCCTAAGAGTTAGTATCTACTTAGTATTCGGTTAGTAGTACCTGGAGTTCTTCACAATTTTGACATAATACAATAATAAAGTGTTTTTCTAATTTCTTTGGTTTCCCCCAATTAGATTTTAAAAAGAAAATCTAAGGACGATTCAAGACCTGGAAAAAAAAAAAAGTCATTCAATGGTGATTAAAGCCCACTATGAAATTAAAAGAAACAAACACAAAAACTTTTTCTGACAGAGGTAGACATTGTTTTTTCCACAGTTGATACCATGCGTGTCATAATTTAATCTATTTCCATTTTCCAGAAAAAAGACTCAAATACAGCACTTCCAAAAGTTGTGATCTGAGGATAAAGCAGTAATGGCTGTGTCAACATTGTAATACACTATTAGTATCAAAAGACAGCACGCTGTTTATACCTAAACAGCAGCCAGGGCAGACTTACGAGTCTGGAAAAGATCCAAAAATTGTGCTTTTAGACATGTTTATGTAGGGAAATCTATGCAACAACACAGATAAGAATTAAATATCCATTTAGTACTCACCTTTTATCCTAGTCAAATTACAATTAATGATATCATTCTCATTAGAGCTTAAGTATTACTTTCAAGATCGATCCTTTAGTATTGTGTAACAAAATACAATGGCTCCCCTTCCCTTTATCTTCCCTCCTATAAGGAAACTGACAGGACTTTAAATGATTCTTAATTTATTATGAACAACATTCACATCTTAGATCTTCTGATCACTGATAACTTTGACAATTTCAAAACTTATTTTGTCTCTTTAAAATTGTAAATGAGAAGTTTGCATTTTAATATTAATTTCAAATTTCAATCATCAAACTGACTTTCAGATTGCTTCTGCTTAAGTTAATACAATATTCAAAATGTGCATGAACCAAAATGCTTTCTTCTAATTTGCTTTCATTAGTACATTTGTAAAAATATTTTTATACTCAACCAATCTTATCAATTTGTTAAATACTTTGCTCATTTTTTGGCTTTATGAGAGGAAATTTTTTTTTCCTTTTCTTTTTGGTCGGTGATTTCATTTGACTAAGGAGCAATACTGACTGAGACATTCCACTGAAGAAAGATGGTGCTTCTATGGCATTGAAAGATGGGAGTATAACCTTAAATGATTTAGCTCTGTATTTTGGCATCAAGAAGCTCTAATTCCATTTTCAGATAAAATAAGTCTTCAAGTTATTATATCCAATATAAACATCCATCTGTGGTACTTTATATATAAATTATTACTTTGAAAAGAACTGAAATTAAGATTTCAACTTGCCTGAACAGAATCTCATTTCCTTGAAATACAGTAGAAACAGTATTTCAAGGAAATGAGATTCATCTCCACACTGAGGCAGAGGACTTGAATGCCAGAGCACGTGGCTGCCCACCGGATGGTGGAGATAGGTTGATACGTACAAAGTATTAAAGGAAGGTGGACATTCCTACAAAAATAATGTTTTTTTAATACTTTCTTGCCACTCAATAAACATAACCTCAAGTAACTCAAGATGTTAGATTTTATCTGTCTAGCCTTAAAGCAGTCACAAAGGACTTCATTAATTTTAAGCAGTACATTCTTTTTTTTTTTTAAGCAGCACATCCTTAAAATTTTATATGGTATACTTTTGCACTATCAAAAATAACGTTTTTTTTAAGAACACATAATTAATCAATGTGTTTTTAGAACACATGATTAATCTAAAACCTTCCCATTTGACACTTTATTTGGAGTTTATTTTCCATTCCTCCCTACAAGCATGTTTAAAGGCTATGGAAATTTATTTCAAGAGCATATTGGTGTTTGGTGAATAAAAAGTAAAAATGTTTCAAATCATCTTTGTTTGACATTTCTCAGATATTTCAGGCACTGAGAACTACATGTGGATCCCTTCCCATCAGATTTAGAATCCTCGATTTGTCATATTGACACATGGCTGGAAGCATAAAATGAAATCAGAATCATGGAGGTGAATCAGGCATTTCTCTGCTGATCTTGGTCATAACTACAGCTCTTGCCTTCATCAAGCTTGGAAACAGAATGGAGAGTCTAATCCGAGGCTGCTCAGGTAGGTCTTCACCCAAAAATTGCTTCAACAAAGCGATCCTCTGCTTGACATCAACAGGACACTTGCAGACTGTCAGCATTTATTTTACATAAACTTTATTTATATCTACTTTATTTCCAGGTAGTATAAAAATAAAACACATTAAAGTACATATATTTATACAAATATATGTAGAGACACATACATTTTTTTTTCTTTTCCATGTTTTTAAGTTCCTTACAACATTGCTTTAATCCCAGCCTAGAAAGGTACCAGGGTACCCTCATGCCATCCCTGATTGCTTGGCAGGCTTTCACGATTCTATGCCAAGGAGAAAACTTACTTTATTCTTATATTACCTAATTCTTATATTACCTAATATAAGGTATTAAATATTATATTTATTTCTCAATTAGAATTCTTGTGCCTTTTCTAAGCTGGAATGGAGTAGGATAGTGAAAGACTTGCATTTTCTAATATTTCCCTGATTTCAGCCAATCCATTTCATCAATTCCTTAAATGCTGAGAGGAAATCTCTTATCAAATTCACTACGTATTTGCTGAAGATGGTACTTAATATTGTCCATTTTATAATCTTAAAAAAATGATTACCCGACAAAGTTTTATATTTTGTACTGCCAAAGTAAATTGCTATTCCTCATGGATTTTGTGACATAACTACTTCCAATCTCTTTGTATCTTTCTTTCTATGGTAGCTTCAACATCGTCACTCTACTCTGCATCAGCACTAAATGTATTCTTTACAAAAAAAATGTGTCCATGTTTATTCTTTCAAACTAGAAAAATAATTTAAATATCATATAATTGAAATAAAATATTTCAATTTACTTACCAATTATGATTTATATAGGTATCAGTAACCTCTGTAGTTTACAGAAAATATTCAAACAAACACATTGCAATGTTACATGGGTACATACAAAATTTATGCAGATTGAGTCAATCCATTGACACCAAATGGATCAAAGATGTGTAAATATGTAATACTGGAATGAAGCATGTGCCCAATCTGTGTATTACATGCAACACCAATATCTTGCATGATGTAATAGTTACAGTGAAACAGTCTCATCGAAATAATAGAATACTATAGATTTCTTATGTTTTTTAATTTAAATTTAGCATAACTTAGAGTAAAAACTCAATTCCTCTGCTGAGCCCAACATATTTTTACTGCTCAGTTCGCTGCATGTGGCTACAGATGATTGTACTGGACAACGCAGATAATTAGAATCTGTATCTTTATGTCTCCCAAACTAGTAATCTTTCTACTATATTGTACTTAATATCTGTCAATAGAAGATCCAGACATTATTGGTGGCGTCAAAGCAAGAGACTGTGGGAATGTAGAGTTAACCATTCCAAAGGAAATTATATACAGTAACTTTTTTTGAGATATAAGCAGGGATTAACTTAAAAATCACAAAATTCCTGAATTTATGAATCCTACTATAAGGGGCTTAATTGTAAAAAGTGCAGCACTGTATATAATAGATAACCATGGGATTCTATTCAGTGAGTGAGCTAATGACCTGACTTAGGTACACTTGATTGAAAAACATACTCTAGAAAAAAGCATTATGTAATTTATTAAAATTTTTAATATTTGCCTTTACTAAAGGCTAAGCAATTGAATTGTCTGCCTTCTATTTTAATCTCATCTGAATTTAAATCTAACAATGTTCTGACTCTTTTTGTCTGACTGTGATACTCTTGCTCTTGGTCTGAATGATGGTTCCGAGTCAATATTCTACTCTAGAAAAAAGGATTTAATTAACAGAAGGCTAAATATTTGTTTCTTCATCTTACCTATTTTCTCCTGAAAATTTAAATGTCTTCCTGTAAATCTCTGTAATTAGTCTAAAAAAACACACACAAGAAAAATCTGCTCACTTATTTAGTATAATTCTACTTTGATTCTGCATAAATCAAGGTTCTGTAGCCCAATAAAAAGGCAATATGCTGAACCAATATTTAGCAGTTGGGTTACTGAATTCTTATTGCTTGACTAGTATATTGATTTCAAGCTAACAGGAGATGAAAACACAAAACTTTAAACTCGTGTTAAAAATACGAGTTTTTTTTTAAACCCTCTCATGCCATTTAGGTCTCAATCATTCCCATTTTTTATGATAAAATAGTCCATAATAAATACTTTCACGTTCCTCTATTTTTTAATATTTCCTTTTGAAGCCAACAATAGCTCTAGGCAGTCTTCTGTGATTAATGACGAAGGCAGTGGCCTTTGTGTTACAACGTTGTATTGCTACTGGAAGTTTTCAAGGTCATTATTTCCTTCAGCAGAGTTCAAAATAAGTTAAATTTTCATAAAATATGACCTGTTTTTTTTTTGAGAGTTACGATACTTGTTTTACGAGAGCCCATTTTAATGAAAAGAAATGCATAGAAATTTTCCCTCTGAATATCTGATATCTTATTCAACTTGGAATGCTATTGGAAAGCTTTTCCATGACTGAAGAAAAAAAAATCAATATTCTTTAGGAGCTCCTTATTATGGAAACATTATTTCCTTTACTAACATTGCTTGCGAAAATCAGAGAAGTATCTTAACCTACCTAAATGATAATCTATTGGTATCCGATGTGCCAATAAAAATCAAGCGGTGAAGAATTGAGGGTCACTTTAATTGAAAGCTTTAGTCGCCACCCAGTCGCCATCATATGATTGATATGAAATTAATTATATTCATTGGAAGGGTTGGTCTTGGATTGAGAATTTTGTTTCCAAACGTTACTTACTTTGCAACAGTCTGATGGATATCAAGTGAATAGGGGTGCCAATGGGGATGGGGTTCCATCAAAGCTGAAACCTGTTCATTTAGACAGAAAGCAAGGAATGAAGGGAAGAAGGAGGAAAGAAGAAAGGAAGGAAAGAAAGAAGGAAATGAAGGAAAGAAGACAACTAGCATCTCTGTATGGATGTTTTCCCTCCTTATTTAGTACTTTAGCCTACCTCTGATGTACTTCCAAATATTTCCAACACTATATTATCATTTGAAATAACCACAGTTCACTACACACTTTTGTGGTAAAATGGTCTTCTAAATAATATAATAAAAAGTAATTGGTACTAATTACCCAGAATTTTATTGTAATTCATTCAATGCAAATGGAATTTTCTTTAGAAGTAATATAAGCCAAGTACTTTTCTTTTGTCATACACTGAAATTTGAGAGGTGTTTTATCTGTATATCTAATTCCTCTTTAATATCTACCATAATAGGTTATATTTGTCAGTTTCTCCGTCATAAATTTTTCCTTCTACTTCTGTCAAACTGTTACTATTCCATAAAGAATCACTTAGAAGATTTACTGATTAAATTAGGCTGAGAAACAAGCCTTTTAAAATAGTAATAATTTCTACAATCCAAAAGAAATATATGTTTGTCCTGAACAATCTAAGCATAGGAAAGATGAATATAATCTAAGCATAGGAAAGATGAATATAAGAAAAGGCAAGTCTAACAACTAAAATATGTTTTATAATTTTTTATTTCTTCTTCTCCATTGATTTTTATTGTCTATAAGATTTGATGATGTAGGGGTGCCTGGGTGGCTCAGTGGGTTAAGTGTCCGACTTCAGCTCAGGTCATGATCCCACGGTTTGTGAGTTCGAGCCCCACATTGGGATCCCAGCTGACAGCTTGGAGCCTGGAGCCTACTTCGGATTCTGTGTCTCCTTCTCTCTCTGCCCCTCCCCAACTTGTGCTCTGTCTCTCTATGTCTCTCAAAAAGTAAATAAATGTAAAAAAAAATTTAAGAGATGATGATGTCATCTAAACTTATTATGTGGTAATCATTTCACAATATATGTAGGTCAAACCTTTTCGTGTGTGTGTGTGTGTGTGTGTGTGTGTGTGTGTGTGTATACAAAAGTATTTTCAGTGCTACAATAAATTACAACAAGTTCAATGGAAACATAGAGAAAGAGGAGAACTAATTGTCTAGTGAAATGAAGAATTCGTGCACACCTTGACATTTACTATTGGCATGAGGATCTAAACAGAATGAAACAGGGTACTTAGGATAGTGGCAAAATGACAGGCATATCAGGGATTGAGGTTAGCCTGGTAGTTTCATTACAGTTTTTATGATTGGATTGTACTAGAAAAGGGCTATAACAAATTCTTAGAAAAACAAAGGTATTGAAATTTTGACCACTAGTCTCAGGGATTTGATCTTTATAATTTTAAGCATTTGGAAGCCACCAAAAAAATTGAGCAGAGAGTGATGTAAGTATACTTGCATTATAATACAAAACTTGCAGCCATAACAAATGAGGAAATCCTGCCATGTGCCACAATATGGAGGGAATTTGAGGGCATTTTGCTAAGTGAGGCAAGTCAGACAGATACTGTATGGTCTCATTTATATGTGGAATCTAAAATAAAAACAATTTGCGGTAATGAGGGGTGAAAGGGGTGGGCAGGATGGAGGAAAGTTGTCAAAGGTACAAACTTCGAGTTACAAGGTAAGTAAGTTCTAGGGATGTAACGTACAACATGAGGACTATAGTTAATACCTCTGTATGATATATAGGAAAGCTGTTAATAAAGTATCTCCTAAGAGTTCTCACTGTGAGGAGAAAATTTTTTTCTTTCTTCTCCATTTTTTTATTGTGTCTATACAAGATGATGATGTCATCTAAGCTTATTGTGTGGTAATCATTTCACAATATATGTAAGTCAAACCTTTACGCTGTACACCTGAAACTCATACAGTGACCTATGTCAATCACATTTAAATAAAACTGGGTGGGGGGGAAGAAAAATTCCATGGGTTTACATGTTTCTCTAAAGGAGACAGGTTGGGACTATATAAATTACCAAAATGTAATTTGGCCAAAACTGTATTTAAAACATTCATTGCCCAATATGATACCCAACACTATTTATATACGCACATGGATGAATTGGGATTTTGCCTGTAAAAATACATTGACTGCTATGCGTAAATTTTAAAAACCTATAGGTAGGCTTCAGTAAGAAAAGAGAAATGTAATTAATGACTGAATGAGACATCTGCAGAGTAAGAAATGAGGCACATAGCATCACACTCAAATGGCAAGAATTTCAATTAAAAAAGAAAGAATAAAGAAAGGAGAGGAGAGCATATTATAGGAGAGCAGAGGAGCAATGAGCCAATCCCAGCAGGGGGCAGTAAAGAAGACAAAGAACTGTCCCTATCCACACCAAAGGCTCAACATTCCAGAGCAAGCAGCCTCCATGTGCGGTGTGCAAACCCCCAGAGAGATCTAGTTGTCAGCTGCTTCCCAAATGTATTGGAAATTTTCACTGAAGGAATTGAGAACTTAGAAGTGTTCTTTTATCACATAATAGAAATTCCTAAGGGTACAAGTGGATGCCATTTAAGGCAGAAAATAGTTAAGAGTGTGAGATTGTAAAAGAAGGTAGAAAACATGGGAGGGGCATGGTTCACCCTAGAAGAACAGTGGTATGGGACTTGCTCTAGACAGCAGACCCTGGAAAACAGGATGTATTTGAGCTGCTTAGAATTCAAAGAGAGTATAAAGGGAGCTCTCAGGTTGTGGCCAGTGGTTGGATGTTCTTTATTTCTGTGGTGACAGTGTGTAGGTGGCAGCAAATGTACTTTCATTGTATCTCATCTTTGCAGCAGAAGACAGGTGAGCAAGTCCTTATGATGGTCTATGGTACGCATCAGAGAACAGTAACTCTCATGGCCCTGAATGGGTAGAAGTTTTACAGTTTAGGGATCTTGGAATTGAAGAGTTTATGTAATTTGATGAAGGCAATAGTTACCGATGATGCTCTATTTATCTTTATTATCCACCTGCCATTGCATATCAGTAAACAGAGGCTGAAGATACAAAGCCCTTCCATTTTTTAAAGTTACTTAGCAAGGCCTCACTTCACAATTAAATGAGCATGCATCATCTCCTACTCTGTTCCACTGTGGAAAATTCATTTAGTCTTTAAAATCCAATATAAATTTATCTCTCTCCTTGATGCTTTCTCTGTCCCTTAAGAAGACTTTTTTTTTCCTTTTCCTTGTATTTTAATTAAGTTTCTTACACTTCTGTTGTTGATTGTATTTTATTCCTTATAATGACCCTACATCCTAAATTCTAATAAAGGCACTGTCAATTACAGGATATAAAATTGATTTTTGTGACTAGATGTTTTGGAGAATAATATATACAGGGAAATGATTTTATCACATGCATGTTTTCCTAAATTTCAAGAATGACTTGATTTGAAAAATAAAAGTGCCCTATAATCTATGCCCATCCCAAGATAGTAGATCTGAGTCTACTTGAATTTATCCTGTTCAGTATAATACCTAGTCTCAAGGATTCTTGAAATAAAAGCCAAGTCAGACTTTCTCATGGTCCTTCCATTTGAAGGAAATAGAAAACAAATAAAAAAGGCACAGATCTTCAGGACACATCTATACTCCCTTACAAACTCCTTGCTTACCTGTTATCTATTACTAAACCTTGATTATTTCAAGCTAGGGTTTAACGCCCTTCCAGACTTGGTCCCAAACAGCTTGCCTCCTCTACACACTTCAGTTTCCAGACCAACACTTTGGTTTTAATTTCAAGGCAGCACATCATTGTATATAACAGTTTGGAGTCAGAAATTTCTGGTTCAGTGTCTTGAATACTCCATTATTGCATATGTGACTTTGTCAAGAAGACTATACTATATCTCTGTCTATCTCTAGGCCAGAGATAATAATAGCATATACCCCATAGATGTCTTGTGTTGATTAAAGCATCATATTGTGGTATTTATTCAACTAATATTTGAGTTCAGACAAAGTGTCAGGCTCTGGGTTGTAATTTCTCTATTAATCAAAAACTTCCATAATTTTGTTCACAGAATGGGAAATTAATGTCCTCATAAGAACCATCTCAAATCACAGTTCCTCTATGAAAAATGACCAGTATAACCCTTCTAAAATTATCTCTGAACTCCTAGAAGGTGTTACCTGTGTCAACAGTTTACATTAGGCATTTGTCTGACATTGCTAAGTATCATTTCACACGCATGAGATTCACCTCTTTAATTATAATATTGACTAGTAGAAGACACTGTTAATGTTTCCCTTTCCTTGTATACTATACTCTTTAAGAACTAACTTGGAGATAGTGTTAGTAAAGATGTGTTGATCAATAGAGGAATTAAGTGATTTGGGAGGTTTTCTTAAAAGAAAAAGTGGCACTTTTTTTTTGGTATTTCAGAAATTTTACTACAAAGCAGTTTGTTTTTACAGACAAGAAAGTCATTTGTATAAAATCCATTCCACTGTTTAGTAAATGCCATTTCTTCCAGGACTCTTTTTTTCATCTATATTAGTTGGAAATTTAACAGAATTTGGACAAGTGAAATAAGAATGTATGTAGCTGCTGAAGACCATGAAGGCATTGTCCCCAAATAACACTTCCTATTCCATTTCTACTCTGTTTTATGTTCTTCTATTCTATTCATTTTACAGTAGAGGTAGTCAAAAGTACTACCTAATGTGGCTTTCCTCTAACCTGTTTAAGGTAGCTGTCTACAGCTATTTACAGTCCTGGTAGTATTTGGGGTTAGGAAAAAACCTACGTTTAATGAACACTTTTCTTAGAAAATACAACAAATGTACTCAGAGTACTCATTGCCTAGCTTTAGCTGTCTCCAATGGCAGCTGGTGCTTTTATTACTGTATAAAATATCTGACTGCTTTTGTAATAAAGAAGCTAAAGATCCCACTGCTCTCTTCCTAGGCAAAGGGAGCAATAAAAGTGCCATTTAGTAAACTCTATCCTTTCTAGTTAATAAAATACGCCATGTAGGAAGTGAGAGAATCAGAGTTGATTTGGTCCTCAGAGTCTCCTAGAAAAAAAAAAAGAAACAGAAAAACTGTATTGTCTCCCTAATTATTTGATTGTTCTGTACACCTTCCAGAATAGAAAATGATTCATCCACAGCTCTCATCTTTAACACTGCAAGACACATGTGGTCCTTTTGCTCTGTACTGGGAGTGACAGCCACACTGCTTTGTGAAGTTGCTCAGGTTATAGGAGGTCTTGAATTGTGAAATATCTGAGTCAATGGAATGGTTATTTAACTTCCTATTTAAATTCTGAAGAATCTGCACCAATAACAAAATAAAACAAAACACAACAAAACAAAACAAAAAACAAACAAACAAACAAAACACCAAGACTGGGAGAGCAAGCCACATACCAACCTGCTCTGGGCTTAACCAAAAAAATGAAAGCAGGAATGTAAAAAAAAAAAATAATAATGTACCACAAAACCACATTTGTCCAGCCACCATCTATTTGAAATTCAGGAAGATTTATATAGGACTTAAAGTGAGGTTTATTTGTACTCTCTTTGAAATAAGGTTTTGCTAATAAGTAAAATCAAGGATTCAGATTTGTTTAACAGACATAAAGTGAGCTTTCCCATATGTCAAAGTGTCAGTTTTAACAAAACAAATGCTAACTGCCAGTGACCGACACAAAGGGAGCATCATTTAGAAATCTCGATTACCTAAGTTGTATGTCAGGACTTGGAAATACCTGTCTAGCTCCAGGCCAGGCTTGGACCAACATTCCATAAGCCATTTGAACTACAGCATATTAGTGATAGAAGTGGTCTTTCTGGCATCAGACTACTTGGGTGCTAATCACAACTACATCCTTACCAGCAAGGTAAGGATGGACAATTTCCTTAACTGCTCCATCTATAAGATGACAACATCAATGACATACATTTGAATGGAGATTAAAGAAAAGGAACTAATATATATATAATTCAGTTTTATAAGCACTTGGTATTTATGAGATACACACACACACGCACAGAGATCTTCCTTGACTTAAAATGAAGTTATGTCCTTATCAGACAAAGGGCTAGTATCCAAAATCTATAAAGAGCTCACCAAACTCCACACCCAAAAAACAAATAATCCAGTGAAGAAATGGGCAGAAAACATGAATAGACACTTCTCTAAAGAAGACATCCAGATGGCCAACAGGCACATGAAAAGATGCTCAACGTTGCTCCTCATCAGGGAAATATAAATCAAAACCACACTCAGATATCACCTCACGCCAGTGAGAGTGTCCAAAATGAAGAAATCAGGAGACTATAGATGCTGCAGAGGATGTGGAGAAACAGGAACCCTCTTTACTGTTGGTGGGAATGCAAACTGGTGCAGCCGCTCTGGAAAGCAGTGTGGAGGTTCCTCAAAAAATTAAAAATAGACTTACCCTATGACCCAGCAGTAGCACTGTTAGGAATTTACCCAAGGGATACAGGAGTATTGATGCATAGGGGCACTTGTACCCCAATGTTTATAGCAGCACTCCCAACAATAGCCAAATTGTGGAAAAAGCCTAAATGTCCATCAACTGATGAATGGATAAAGAAATTGTGGTTTATATACATAATGGAGTACTACTTGGCAATGAGAAAGAATGAAATATGGCCCTTTGTAGCAACATGGATGGAACTGGAGAGTGTGATGCTAAGTGAAATAAGCCATACAGAGAAAGACAGATACCATATGTTTTCACTCTTATGTGGATCCTGAGAAACGTAACAGAAACCCATGGGGGAGGGGAAGGAAAAAAAAGAAAAAAAAGAGGTTAGAGTGGGAGAGAGAGCCAAAGCATAAGAGACTCTTAAAAACTGAGAACTGAGGGTTGATGGGGGGTGGGAGGGAGGGTAGGGTAGGTGATGGGCATTGAAGAGGGCATCTTTTGGGATGAGCACTGGGTGTTGTATGGAAACTAATTTGACAATAAATTTCATATAATAAAAAAAATGAAGTTATTTCCCAATAAACACATTGTAAGTTGAAAATACCCTAAAGTGAAAATGCATTTAATACACGTAGTCGACTGACCATCACAGCTTAGTCTAGTCTGCTTTGCATGTGCTCAGATCACTCACATTAGTCTCCAGTTGGGCAAAATCATCTAATGCAAAGCCTATTTATAATCAGGTGTTGAATATCTCATGTAATTTATTAAAAATTGTAAAGAAAGTGAAAAGCAGAATGGCTGTATGGGTACACAATCATTGTGGACAGTTGGTATATTACTTGTTTATCCTCATGACTGTGGGACTGACTGGGAGCTGCAGCTTGCTACCACTGCCCAGCATTACAAGTGTGGGGCTGTAGGCTGACAGTGTGGAACCTGCTTGGGATTCTCTCTCTCCCTCTCTCTCTGCCCCTACCTAGTTTGTGCTCTCTCTCTCTCTCTCCCTCTCAAAATAAATAAACTTTAAAAAATAAATACATGAGTGTATATCTATCTATCTATCTATCTATCTAGTATATTGGATTGTTGCTACATTGCAGCCATTCATTTAAAGGTCCTAATACAAAAAGAATATATATATATATGTACATGTGTGTATGTATACATATACATATATATACATACACACATATACATATAAACACACACATATATGCAGGTATGTATATATATTTAAATATGTATATAAATACATGTGTGTAGATGTATATATTTTTTCTATTAGGACCTTTAAATGAATGACTGGAATATAGTAATAATTCAATGGATTTTTTTATATATTTAAATAATTATGTATTTTTATTAGTGAAAAAATAGTCATGATATTTTGTTACATTTGTCTCTTTTACTTCCTCCCACACGTGGTGCCCAGTATCATTTGGATTCAAAGGAAAAATCAAAGATGGTCTAGTAGATAAAATCTTGTCTTTTTAACACAAATGAACTGATGAAAAGTATCAGAAAATGGTAGGATTTAGTATATACAGGAAACGTAAAAAATTGTAGAGTCATAAACACTTTAAGAGATATGTATAAAATTGAGTACATCAAATGCGTCTGAACATTTATGGTATTTCATATCTCTAGCGAAGACAGAGATACCAGAAATATGCTCAATTCTTTCTCCTCGTCCCTCCTCCTTCCCTTTTTCCCTCTTTCTTTCCTTCCTTCCTTTTTTGGTATACAATTAAAGTATTTTATTAATATTCATGCAACTTTTGTTCATTTTGTTGTTTACATTTACCACCTTCTCACCTCTACTGCCATTAAGAGACACTGTGCCACTTCCCTCTAAGGGATGGATGGAGATTTGCAAGTTTGGGGGTTAAAGCTGGGAGTAGCCTGAAATTGCTCTGTATAATGTAGAAAATTTCCCAAGACTAGTGGAAGGATGGAAGGAAAAATGAAAAGAAGTCTAGAGCCTGAGAAACAAGGCAATGAGAGAAGGAAGAGCTAGGAAAGATTCTTGCCTGTGCCTTATGGGAAGAAGAGACTCTGCAGAAAGAATGTATTCTGAGGATGACTATTGGTTTGCCCTTGATGGTTTGGTGGAAAACCCTCCCACACTTCCCCTCCAAATCATACAAGAGAATCTACAGGGCTTACTAATATTTTTGGAGTGAGCAGCTCATTTTCTTTAAATGAAAAGAGGTGACCGTAGCATAACATATAGAGATGGGGAATCACTATGTTGTACACCTGAAACTAACCTAACAATGTGTGTCAACTATACTGAAATATTAACGAACAAAAAAATCAATCAATAAATTGTTAAAAAGAAGGACTGAATTGAGGTAAGGCAAAAGTAAGCCTTTAAATTAAAACAAACAACAGAGTGGATACAGAAACAAATCAAGCCAATCACTAGAGATTTAATGTGGATGGAGTATCCAGAAATCACGCACTTGGAACAGTTTTTCCTTTACAAATACTGAAACTTTCACGGTCCTTATATTTTAAACATATGGTTGAGAAAGGTTAAAAGAGTTCATAGGAGCTGCTGCTACACAGTCAGGTACAAACACACACAGGTCATTTGAAAACATGGAACTAGTTTAAAATTGTTCAGGAAATGTGGTTTTGTTTCAGTTAACATTTTAAATGTAACGGTTTGGATTCCATTAGAAACTTTGAACTGTTTTGTCTGTGATTTGTGTGTATGTGTAAGACATCACAGCACATTCATCTAGAGTATATTTTAAATCACCAAATCAAAACATACCTTGATTCTTTTTAGTTGAATCAGCTGACAATTGGTCACAAAATGTAATTATTCTGTTTTATAGAGCTAATTTCATGACCGCATGCAAAAGAATGATTTAAAAAGGTCTAGACACAGCAGAAAAAAAAAGCAGTCTTAGTTCAGATATAAGAAAATGGCAGGAGTCCAAAGCTCTAGCATTTGAAAAGAAGCTAATAAAAAGATCACAAAGTTACAATTTGACCTTATTTTATTAAAAAGCTGATCAACCTGGAAAGGGGGTGGTATTTAATTTAAAGACAGAAAAGGTGAGAGATATCTGAATATGATCAAAGGGATGCCAATGCTTTTGCCAGATGGCTGTGTGTTCATTAAGAATATTTAATAGTCTACACTTAAATGCCTGGAATAGAGGTTTTTTAAGGTCGATGTTTCACTGAAATTTTAATTGAATAATTAGTCTAAATTCTAAACTAGGAAATAAAATGATCTTATTTAAACAGAATAACTGAGGGCACTGGATGATTTTTAATTAGATTGCTAATTGATTTTCTCTTTAATTTTTTTCAATGATTGATTATAGTCCATTCAATTGCAATGGATGTTAATTCCTGCTATTACTTGGTTCCATATATTGAAGTTCATGTTTTTTTCTTCTTTTCTACCTTCCTAATTCACTGTCATGGCTGCTGACAGTTTTTAATAGTACTACGTTACTCAGTTGTGTTGGTCCTGATTAACAGTTGCTATATCTAAACTAAATATGTTTCTTTATGTCAGTTATACTTTATGATCTTTTTAAATCCCATATAGCCTTTAATACTCAATTTAACAAATTTCATAAACACATGGAATATTTTTGATTATTCTTGTTAGCAAAGAAAAACAGAGTCTATATGAATATTATGGAAAGAGGGTAATGCAAATCCTAACAGTTAATACCAATGACTTAATTACATGTTCTCAGGCTTTCTCTATGGGGTGCTCTTATCTTCAGCCAAACAGACACAAAATATGATTTTGTTTAAGGAAGTGAAAATAACTATTCTGGCAGTTTTTTTATTCTCTATCATTGGAAAATGAAAGGTTTTCCTTAATAAAGTTTTTTGCACATAGATGGATTTTCTAGAAAACTGAATTTTATGCCTTTAAATACTAACTTCAAAGTTTATAGCTGTTTTTATGGATATTTAAATAACATGTTCCATCTACTTTCTTGCCTTTTTAACCAGGGAATACTGAACATAATTTAAACTTTTCTTGATGACTGAGGGTCAAAAAATGAATACAAATTATTTTAACCTCCTGCAATTAAAGGGCCTCAGAGGCCAGAAAGTCTTGGATGGTTTATGCTGTGCTGAACTTGGCCATAAAGCTAAGGAACTTATGAGCAATGGTTACACTATAGATAAAGAACTAGAGAGTCAGATTAATTTTTCTCCATGGGCTTTAGTTTTTAACTCAACCACCGCAACGAGTTTTGATTCTGGAAATCTTCAAAGCTCAGAGCTTATCCGAGGAATGGACATTCACATGTAGGGAGAACAATTCTTATCTACCCTAAAGAAGTGGATGTTTGCAAAGCCCAGCCTTGAGTGACAACCGCAAGAAATAGGCAGGTCTGCATTTCAGTAGAGCATCCTTTATAGAAGTTCTCACACTGCATGGGTTAGAGAAATAGGAAGAGATAGAGCCAACTAGTAGACATGTTGATGTTGAATTCAAACTGTTAACAGAAAGCTTCTGCATCTTTAAAAAATTTGCAGCCAATAAGACCGAATTCTTTCTTCAATTACAATGTAAGACCTGATGCTAGAAAGCTAACAGGATTTGGGAAAGCAAATCAGTATATTTCAGAGACGTGACTCCTATGACTGACAGAACCATAAGAAGAAAAGTTTTCCAGATCGTTGCGGGCACTTGGCAGTCATTTAAGCCAAAGCTTTCACTAATTCCTTAGTGAAGAGGAATTCAAATGGAACACTACAGATACAATTTATGTATTTCTGTTTGTTATTTATTCATCCTCCTTGTACATCTCCTGGAAGATACAGATTTTATTGATTTTCATTAGGTTTTAGAATCTCAGGTTAGAACATGTTCTTTATTTGAGAATTTTTATAATACTGTCAGAAACACATGTGGGTATGCAAGCGCGTGTATATATCTGAGTACACATACTGTGTGAAGGGGTGTATTATGAGTGGGTAAATGTACCATGCGTTGGTAAATGTTACCTTGTTCATTCTGTAGAAACAGGTTAGTTGATCTCTTCTTATTCATTACTTCTTTTTAATATCTCTACTTAAAAGTATCCTTTGAAAAAATTGTAAGGAAAACTATTTCTTAGAGTATTAATTTTTTTTCTTAAAGTATTTCTTAAAGAAAGATTCTGTCCATATTAAATTAAAAGTATAATTTGTAACTGGCATAATTATTTTATAACACACTGATTAATTTTCAGAGAAATTTCTGTTTCAGATGTGAAAATGTCTCTTTTCTTCTTCACTAACTTTCTTTATTAAATGATTTTCTCAGACTTTGTCATCTGCACCAGGCTTTAGGAATCTTTCTGCTTCATCAAATCCTAATTTCTTTCTAAATCCCATCTTAAAGGTGATCATTTCTCCTCTTCTTGGCAATCTGCATTTCTGTCTCCTTTGGTTACTTCTATGGCTAAATGCCTGACATGATTCATTTCAACTCTGAAATATTCCTCTTACTGTAATGTGTCCCAAAAGCAGATGTGTCATTTAAGGAGGCACACTGTGTTGTGAATATATATATATATATATATATATATATATATATATATATGAACTTAAGAAATATATCTGATTACAAATATAAACTATCTAGAAATGACTTAAATCCAGCGTTCCAAATTTCTTTTCTTTTTTATTATTGTCATTTTGTTCAAGTAGGTGTAAGTGAATTTGATAACGATGTTTAACTTAAAAAATCCTTACAGAATGATTTCTAAAGGAAACAATGTTTGCTTTAACACTGTTTTAGATTCTTGTTTTTAAGTTTATTTTGAGGGAAACAGAGATGGCACAAGTCGGGGAGGGACAGAGAGAGAGGGATGCAGAGAGAATCCCAAGCAGGCTCTGTGCTGCCAGTGCAGAGCTTAAAGCAGAGCTTGAACTCACAAAACTGCAAGATCATGACCTATGCTGAAACCAAGAGTTGGACACTTAACCGACCAAGCCACCCAGGCACCCTGGCTTTAGTAATTTCTTATGGACATAAGAATTCCTTCTCATATGATTGATTATACTTCATTACTTCTAACTTTTAATTAAATATTTTTACTCTAATCTCTAATTATAACATGAAATCAGGGTAAATTTTATATATCAATCTGAATGCATCATTCTTTTGCTTTATTTACTTTTCCCACTCATGTTCTCATGTGTGTTGAATTTCATTAAAAATATTTCCAACATGTTTTTGCTTGAATAGTATAAAAAATTAGTACAACTGAGGAGACCAAATAATTAAATAAAAAGTGCTTCATCCATTGGATCCAGCATAGGTGATATAGGTGGCAGAATTCAAGAAGACTCAGGAAAGTAGAAACAGATCAGTTCAAAATTCCTCAAGAAAGAGCAATGCCAATGACTAATCGATTTTTAGAATTCCTATCATTTAATGCTATTTACCCAAAACAAATCCAGTGTTTCGCTGTTGATTTCATCTCTGAACCCAACCCATCTTCCCTCTTTCTGAAGGGTTCTCTATAAATTTCTTCCATTACTATCATCCATTTGAAAAGGAAGAAAGGGGCACCTGGGTAGCTCAGTCAGTTAAGCATCGAGCTCCGGATTTTGGCTCAGGTCATGACCTCAGGGCTCCTGAGATAGAGCCCCACTTCTGGCTCTGCACTGACAGCATGGAACCTGCATGGGATTCTCTCTCTCACTCTCTCTCTCTCAGACCCTCCCCTGCATGCATGTATGCTCTCTCTCTCTCAAAATAAATAAATAAACTTAAAAAAGAAAACAAAAGGTACATTTACAAAAATCATCCATGATGAAAAATTATTAATTTTAAGAACTTTCTGTATTTAGGAATAAGAGGTTAAAATTGGTAACAAAAAATAAATAATTGTAAATTAGATTAAAACTAGAGCTTGCAATTTGCCTTATGATTATTATTAGTTACTAGGCATACAATTAGCTTTATTCTATTAGTTCTGTAAAGAGTTCCACAAGAGATAACCAATTAATAAATTTTCATTCATATTCTCTGGTCACTTGTAGCCATTACACTCAAAGGCTGGGAAATGACCAAGGATAGTTCTGTAAGTTCAGTGCTGGAGTCATTACCTTTGGACATACTAATTTACATGACTATTTTTTTAATGTTTATTTACTTTTGAGACAGAGAGATAGAGCATGAACGGGGGAGGGGCAGAGAGAGAGGGAGACACAGAATCTGAAGCAGGCTCCAGGCTCCCAGCTGTCAGCACAGAGCCCACACAGGGCTCGAACTCATGGACCGTCAGATAATGACCTGAGCCGAAGTTGGAGGCTTAACTGACTGCCCACCCGGCGCCCCACTATTTTTCTTTTTTTTTTTTTCTAATTTTTAAAAATGTTTATTTATTTTTGACAGAGACAAAGTGCAAGCGGGGGAGAGGCAGACAGAGGGAGACACAAAATCTGAAGCAGGTTCCAGGCTCTCAAATGTCAGCACAGAGTCTGCTGGGGTGCTTGAACTTAAGAACCTTAAGATCATGACCTGAGCTGAGGTCGTACACTTAACAGACTGAGCAACCTAGGCACCCCTGTATTTTTTTTTTTCAATGCAGGTATCTATGACACTGAAATTAGTAGGCTGCTTAAATCTTCTCTGGGGCCTAACTATATACCCATAACAATATGATGGGAATTGTACAAATCCTCTAAGTCCAGAAATGGAGAGAGAGCTGAATGCACCATGACTAACGATATTAGCTGAGGACATATGTAACCATTTTGGAACTGAATTCATCTTTCAAGGTGGGATAAAATAAAAGCAACCAACTGTAAAATCTTAAAGAATTATCTGACATAGAAAATTGATTAAAGATTGAGTGAGTATAATTTTGGTGACACTGATAGCTTTTGAATATATGAAGCCCTAAAAAATAAAACTGCCCAGACTAAAACCTAGACAATGTCGAATATAGAATATTACTATCAGAAAATATAATTAAGAGGAAGATGTGAGTGATAGTAGTATGAGTTAGAGCAACACTTGAAATGGACAAAAATTATAGAGCTATATTTATCAATAAGTCAATATTATCATTCTATTATAACTGTACTTTGAAATTTATTCAAAATAAGCATGTGATGCTCTTTTTTTCTCGAATATCCTAGAGAGCTAGATACAGAATGTCCCGAAGAAATAAAACCTTGATAGATGAATGTAATGATTCAACTATGCTAATGATGTCAAATATAAATATTAGGAAAGTTTTCAAACAGATATTTAAAAGAATAAAATTATGTGTATTTTTTATCCAAACAATGAGACACATATAGTTAATAACAATATGAAAGTTGTTAGAAGCCACCAATAAGCCAAAAGCTGTGGAACAAGTCTCAAGAGAACCTTTGAAGATAAAGAAGCGAAATACCCCTACTGTCACTTCACCTTTTTGCCCTTTTGTATTTCTTTCTCTTGCCCAAGAAAACAACAATTGGTGGACTAGCCAAATGACACAGATTTTAAGATGCTTTTATTTCTGTTACTTCTAGCCTAACAAGACCTTCAATTGCCTCCCTCACTTCCTAGTTCATGGTGAAAATTTGTAAGATGGAATCTATTTTTTTCTTTCTTTCTTTCTTTCTTTCTTTCTTTTTTTTCGGGGTGGGGAGAATCTATTACTTTTGCTACAAGATTTTCCACTGGAAAAACCACTCACTGTCCACATCTCATATCATGCGCTCTATGGGAGCTTTACCTCCCAAACCAGATGTAAAATCAATAAAAGCATAGCATTTTATTAGGGATGGGCACATGACTCAATTAGGATAAATGAGACCTTCTCTGAGACACTGGGGAAAGAATGCTCACTCTTTCTAACTGGATTGGAACTTAACAGCATATAGGCTCTTTTTAAAATAGTTTTCTCTGAGATCCCAAGGCAAAATCGATTAGTGACATATAATACTTAGTGAAACTCAAATATAACAAGCATCCTAAATTACTATCTAACTCTAACTGCTCTACCCTCTTGACAGCATAAGAAGAGCTATTTGTTGAAATTTGAAGTATGATTTATGGTGAGGTTTTCTTTCTATAGTTCTGCAAGCAGTGCACCTTCCCAGAGAGAGTTAAAAACGTCCACTAGGGAAAGAGGCAAAGCAAGAGGTTTATAGTCTCGAAAAACAAGCACTTTCTTAGATTGGTCCCAGTCAAGTAAAGACTGAACTTTGTGTCTTCTTACCTCTCCCATATCTGCATTTTGAACCCTCCCCTCCTTGATTCCATCATGGAGAAGAACCTATCTGGTTGGCTGAGAAGGAGGCCATCCAAATGACAGAATCAAATTTTAGGGTGAAGTGGCAATGTTTGTACTGTGGCATCAAACTATCCCGCTATCTAATCTACTCTGGATTTTTCAGTCCTGGGAGTAGTGCTTAAATTATTTTGATTTACTCCACTTTTCACTCAAAGCATCCTGATTGGATATAGTTTCGGTGACATTTTTTCTCCTTAATGTTAAACACTTATATTTATAAAAATGACATATTTTTGAAAAGAGTTCAAATGTCTCAGTGCCCTTTTGAGTAGTTTTCCTATTAACATCAAAAATTACAACGACTCCAATTAGGACCATGCATTATTACAACTACTATTACAACCAGTAATGCTACCATTACTATTTCTACTAACGATCAGAATGATGAAAGATAACAGAAAGCAATATTTACTAGGTATACCATTTGATTCTCAACAGTCCCAGCCTTCTGGAATTAAAGCAAGGATTTGTAACTAGTTCTGGATAGTTCTTGACTGTGGTGGGGTACGCCACTTTCACACGGAGATAGTACATCCCTCCTACCCAATTTTATAGCTTCTCTGCCAAAGCCGTGCTATAGGGAAGACCATGGGCTCTAGGAAACACAGCCATAACATGGTGGCTCCTCCATTAGTCTGGATCTCGTATTAACTGTGCAAAGAAGAGTCCCTTTTTAATCTGTTTTAGATATGTTTAGAAATAAATCCTTAGATATTTCTGGATTTTTTCCTTCCCATCACATAGTCTAGCTTACATTAACAGAAAATGTCAATGTTCTATTTACATTGTCTCATTTTATCCTGGAGTTTATCTGTAGACAACTCCCTTATACACAAAGTTTCCCACTTTCTCTGCTTCTGCACGTTCTGAGGCTGCAGGGAGACGAAGCTGGCCCATGCTGCATGTTCAGGGAAATGAATGAACCACAGGCAATTCTTAATGTGCAGGGGATGAAAACTGATGGCTAGACATCCCAGAACATTTTTGATGAAATATGTCTACCATCCTCAGAGGGTCTCCCAAGGGACAGATCTGAGTTCATCATAGTGGTAAGACAGATCTCCTGTCTTACTGCCCTACTCCCTTATCATGCTTCCTGGAAATCGCACCCTAAGTAAACTACTTGTAACAAATCCTTATATCAAGGTTCTCTCTTGGGAGAACCCAAACTAAGAATAATTTTGATGGCCAGAGATGTGGATTGGTAAGGCACAATGCTGCCACTCAAAAATCAGGTCTGTCTTACCCAATTTCTAAATAAGATTCCAGTCTGCTTCCTATTTTTAAGTTTATTAATATAGTACATTTATTAATATACATTATTAACTTTTGTGAAGGAGGGATTTTATTTCATTTTTCTCAGTGGGAATTTAGTGTATTAATTTTATTAGAAATGTAAATATACCTTAGAATCATATTGGCACAACAGATGGAAATTTCTGTGAGGAGTTGTGTGAGAACTCCTGGCCCCATGGACAAAAACAGATCCCAGATTCACTCAACGGTTCATGATTTGTTCATATACATTAAAAAATAATAAGTACCCCAGAGCATCAAGAAAAGTGTATTACTTTATAAGCTAAGAGCACTTAAACCTCACAGGGGCACTGCAAATGAGGGGACAAGATAGGAAAGCACATTACTTATCTATGAGGTCACATCCAAGGGCAGGACTTGCAGAATCCAGGGCAGCAGCAAGGTTACTGAACAGAGGAGTGAGGGAAAATGTATCATCTATACTTAAAAGAAAGACTTGGGAATCATATCTTCAGGGATCTGCCAAATTTGGTGTAAGCAAGAATGTGTGAAGGGTGTTTAGTAAAGAGATTGAGAGTGTAATAGAATTTGTTGGGCTTGGAACACAAGTTTCAATAGACAAAACAGAAGCGTTTGGATGGGAGGGAAGAGATGGGTGGTTGGGTGCTATCAGACAATAGGAAGACTGAAAAGATTTGGATACTGGATGTTGACCAAAACAATATAGATATGAGACACAATAGTTACTGTATGGATTGTTCCTTGCATGATGGTACATCCTTGTGCTTACAAACAAGAGCACAAAACAAAAAACACTGCTACGCCACACAGCTCTCTGGGTCAGCTAGGATGCAAGGAGGTGGCAAGGTAGTGAAGGTCAATTTATCCATGATTCTCTCTCTGGGCAGGTTGTTGCAATAGAGCACAAACCTGGAATGGCTCTACAAGGGATATATTTAAGACCCTAAGAGTTCAGGTTAAATCACTGAATACTGAATATTTTTTTGGTCCTTATTTTCTGTTTTCTTCCCAAGGTCATAAACAGTCTTGGCTGGAAATGTTCACATTCTATTCATACTGATGCTACCATAGGAGGAGGACCATCATGACATACATAATTCCCCTAAAGTAAACTTTTTCTTTCTCATCATGTCCCATAAACAAATAGCCAGATTATTTATATTAATGTGAAAATACAAATCTATTACATAGTAAAATTTCAACGTTGGGTATATTACTAATTGAACACCTTTGAAGATATATTCAAATGTAAAATTAAGAGCGATAACCTTTTGCTTCAAACCACAAAAACACTTGCAAACTAATAGACAGTCTATAGCACAATAAAAGGGGCCTAAACATTGTTTCTAAGCAATTTTCAGTTTTCTCAGAATCTGTCATGTTTTTATCAAACATGTGAGAACCTGTAAAGTAAAAATAAAGCTAATATAAATGTTGTCAGAAATGGGAGTCAATGTTTTTTGATTTATAATGCTAGCAGGGAGATGAACGTTTTAGATATTTTCAAAACACTGGAAATGAAATTAAACTATCACTGCTCTCAGCTAAAATGCAACACTATTCCCAATAAACAAACACTCTATGTCCAGGGAGCCAATGTTCAACCAACTTGTTTTCTTGTGGCTTAAAGACATTACAGTCACTGGGCCATAATCTAATATAGAAGGCAAAACAAATATTAGAGCTTCAATGTCAATCTCTTAACCTCTCCAGAAATAGCACACATTTGCAGAAAACAGTTTGCTACTCTCTCCATGCAAAATATTCTTCATTTAAGCCTTCTTGTGTTTAAATTGAAGCTGTGAGTTTTATTTCCTTTCACAGGCAGTTATAGGGGTCATCATGGGGTTATCCCCCAAATCTATTCCACTTCTCCACCACTGTGTTACTACTAATTTTGGGGACTGAACATGGTTGGACCTTAAAACTGATCACTCATGAGTACCTCATTTCTTTTCCCTGTAAATAATGCAGGAATCTAGTTAAGCTTAATGATGGATATGAGAGTTGCTTCAGGAGTGAGAATATGACCTAAGTCAGATAAATGACATACCAAGATATTTCAGGATTCTGGCACAAATTTCCTCATGTTTAAGAGAAAGCCTTAGGGAAATACAATTTATTTTTCCACTGGACATCAGCACTTGAAGGTCTAAGGCTGTAGCTGTGCTCTCTTAGGAATTAGCCCTAGGACAAAGGCTGCACATGATGAAGGGCATATTTGGCACAACCCCTGGAAATGAGCACCAGGGCCTCTGGATTAAGCCAACCCTAAAAACTCCCTAAGCACTGGTCTTCCGGTTTCTTGAACCTGACCATGATTTTGCTTTAAAAAGTTTGTGAGTCTTTTGTTTGTTTGTCTCCATGTTTCTTTTTCTAAATTAAGGTTAAAAGTATCTTAGCAGATAACATAAGTTTTGATTATGTGGCCCAGCATTCTCTTCAAATAATTCATTATTAGATAGTCTTTAATATTATTGAATGTTGAAATAATATACCAATAATGAGTAACTTAAAAGAGGGGTATAAATTTTCTACTGGACTGTTAGGGGTTAAATTGTGTCTGCCCTGTAATTCAGAGAACAAACTGATGGCTGTCAGAGGGGGAGGGGAAGATGGATGAAATGGGTGAAGGAGAGTGGAAGATACAGGTCCAGTTATGAAATGAATAAGTCACAGGGATGAAAGGCACAGCATAGATAGTCAATGCTGTTAAATAGTGTTGTGTGGTGACAGAAGGTAGCTACAGTTGTGTGCACAGCATAAGAGACAGTGTCGTTGAAACACTATGTTGTACACCTGAGACCAATGTAACATTGTGTGTCCACTATAATTCAGTTAAAAGCAAGTAGTCTGCGTGTACACACAACTTTGTTTCTATTTCTGTCCTTCCCTACTCCAACTCTTACACAACCAAATAATTGAAGTTATCTGAAGCCAGCAAAGAGTGACGCTTATTATGATTCTGTTTAGCAGAAACAAGCTTTTAAATCAAGTTCTAGTTCCACAAGCCTTGCCAGTAATCATTCCAGGGAAACATATACAGATGTTCATTAAGCACAACACTATTACGTTGAAGAATAAAATAATAATAAAACAATAACACAGTTAATAATACTAGCAGTAACAATAACCTGTCTTAACATTCTTTTCTTGCACACACTCATAAAGTCTTGCTTTTATTCCAATTTTTGTACCTTACTGGAAACCAATTATAAACATAGTGCACATATTAAGAAAACTGAACAGTAGTTGAGTGAAGGCACTAACATAACTAGGTCCTAAATATGTTAAGTATCTCGCTTATAAAATAATGGCCCATGAACTATTACACTGATACAAGGCAAAGTAGATCAAGGGCAAACAAAATTGTTATTGCTCAGGTTTAAAACTCTGAAAATGGATCTACTGTTTTAGAAATGCACATTAGATAATAATTTATGTATTTGGAAATTACTTCTACTTTATGGAATTTTCCATATGCCAAATAAAGCATAACATTAAATGATAGATACCTTCTTAATAAAGATATGTATCACTATTGCAAAGAAGCACCCACTTAATGTTAAAGTACTGATTCCAGCATATGGGCTATTAATTTTCTGTTTATGTAAGCAAGCTGGGCAGGGTGACAGCAGGAATGAGCTTGCAGGAGGCCATTTAAAGGACCCAAATAAAATGAATCTTTAAATAGAAATGAAAATTTCATGCCCCAATTGCAGGTAATAAGCCTTTATTGGTTGTATTAGCATTTTCTTTGTACAACAGTCATAAGTGCTATATTATCAATTCCTTTCAACATCATTAAAGGTATTTGAAAAAAATATATAATGTGTAATACATGATACATAACCTTTCTAAACTGGTGTCTTCACATTAAATGAGTTCATGAGCTTCTATTTTTAGATCTCCATTTTTTCCTGATTATAAGTTATTCAATATTAAAACATTTAAAATCAATTAGGAATTTAAATTCCTTCATAATTACACCTGCCAAAGGAAACTGCTCTAAAATTTACATAGTCTTATATTTCTCCACTTGCACACCAATATAATCTTTCTGTCAATGGGAGAGACGGCACATACTCTTTTTCCACTGACTTGCCACACACTGGAATATATCAGATTATCTTCCTATCAGAATATTTAAAAATATATTACATTGTAAGCATATGTCCATAGATTATGTGACTAATTTTACGCAGATAACCTATTTTAGGTTTTCTTTAGCTTTTGATAAAATAAACAAAGCTGCATTGAACCTTTTTCTCACTGGTAGACATGTTTTTAATTCCTAGAAGTGAGAGTGCCAGATCAAAATAAATGAATATTTATACCTTTACCCTGCAAATTTTCCATCCAGAAGTAGTAAATATTATAATCTGGCTTCAGTACCAAGCAATCTCTCTTCACAGTTGATATTCTGTTACACTCCCTCTCATTACATACATTTTGATCCCTACATACAAGATGCCTTGCAAATAAATTTTCCTGGTTACATTGTTATGAGCACATATGAGATGAAGGATTTTGCCATATCTTTGACAAAAATGGGGAATATCATTTTCTAAAATTTTACTAATTGGGAAAAACATTTCATTAATCTTTTAAGTTTTTTTTAATCTCTGGATTTTCTAGATAGTGTATTTATTTCTGTGTCTTTTTTGGCCATTTGTAATTTTTAATTAAATAATTGGTTAGCTTGTTACTTTTTTTGGCATTTGGTTGTTATTTTTGGTAGTTTCTTACACTTCTATTGTAGATTGTAGTAAATTTTTAGTTACATTGCTGGTGTTATTTTCCCCCAGTGCAATTTTGTTCACTCTAATTCTAACAATTGATTGTCTTCCACTTACTTATTTTGCTTTTCCCTCCAGTCCTGAGTCCTTTGGTTGTGAATGAATCATTTTTATTACTGATTTAAATATCTGTCTCCTTTTCCTTTGTTGTTGTTGTTGCAACATACACATTTCTAGCTCAAATTATCTTTCTTATTTTTTCGAACCTCTACCTTGAATTCATTGCGGCATCAACCCTAAATGGATGCTCAACAAACCTTTTGGCTAGATAAGACAAGGACTGTATGGATAGGATTAATCTATTATTGTCAGGTTATTCCTTTGCTCCGTGGCTGCCCATTTCACACTACTCATGATTCATTAGGACTACACAGTTCCTTTGTACTTAATACACTCATTCCAGCACCTGACAGTTCTGTTTGGAAGTTCTTTGTGCAAATGTACTAAAATTTGCCAACATATTCTAGCTCTGTCTCTTGACCAACGGAAAGGGTTAATCTCTTTATCACATGAGACTTGCAGGTGTTGGGAGATCTTTGCTTTCTATACTCTGAGTGAAAACATATGCAGCTATTCTCCTAATATGTACATATACCTATTTTGACTTTCATCAACCCATATGTTTACCCTTACACATTTTGGGTCCTGCAATATAAAGTTAATTATGCCTCCTCAAGTGACAATTAAATATTCTGTATTAGGAGGTGGTTGGTGGATGCAAAAACCACTATTATCTTTTTCGGGGGAATTCAGAGGGAATGTATAATATAAAGAATGAATCAGAGCAATAAAAAATAGCAAATAAATAACTGTAATTTAGCACAGTCTTGGAAGGACAATGCGTGTGAGAGAGAAGCTGAAAATTAAAAGAAATGAGTGTCGGAAGGCATGGTATGGTAATGTTAGTCTCCCATCATTTTTTTTTTTTTTTTCAACATTTTTTATTTATTTTTGGGACAGAGAGAGACAGAGCATGAACGGGGGAGGGGCAGAGAGAGAGGGAGACACAGAATCGGAAACAGGCTCCAGGCTCCGAGCCATCAGCCCAGAGCCTGACGCGGGGCTCGAACTCACGGACCGCGAGATCGTGACCTGGCTGAAGTCGGACGCTTAACCGACTGCGCCACCCAGGCGCCCCTCTCCCATCATTTTTTAAAGACACCCCTGCAAACACAGATAGTCACCAACATAATCTATTAGGAAAGGCCACTTATAATTACATAAATTAATTTCAACTAATATGCTATGAAACCTTAGGCTGCTAAATGACGCACTTTCTAGTTTCTAAAACAATGAATTATTTTCTCAAAAGTACTCAAAAAGTACTCCCTTAGAAACTGCTACTTTCTGCAAGATTTTGTTTCAAAAAAAAAAGTCTCTTAAAAATAATTCTAGTAGTTTCAAAGAAGCACATACCTGCATTACAAACTGAATCAAAATTCTGTTTCTCCTTCTAACAACTGTCAATTGTAGGGCTGCCTAAATTAGAGTAAGAGGTTCTTCTAAAAGGGGTGATGTAATTGCAAGCACAGTTATTCAAATATACTATTACCTGTTCTGCACTGGTCCCCTAAGAAGCTTATTGAGTTGAGACTTTAAAGGAAAGTGACTTTCATTTATATCAATGTACATTATATGGATAACATGAAGATAATTAACTGGATAGCCTCTGTAATTTGGGACTGAATCGATCTTAATCTATGCCTAGTCAAAAAATCTACCCAGGATTAGGGAACACAATTTAGAATGAATAAAAAGGGGTGGAAAAGCCAACATTATGGATTGGGTTCTTTTGTTAGCAAGCTGGACTGGAGCCTTTTAGGATTATTTCAGGAATATGGGTGCACTTTGAAACAGCATCAATTTAATTGGCAGCCAATTCACTGCTTTCCATTAGGTAGATATCCAAGTCATGAATTGCAATGAGAATTTAATTTGCTTTTGGAGCAAGTTAGATCTGATCTAGAAAGCTATCGTAATTTTGCCCACAAAAGAGAAATACTTTGTCATAACTGTTGATTAGTCACACTTCCTCAACTACTGAAGAGGTAGCCTTCTATCAGTTGATAATAAGTCTTCATTTTTTTATGGGTAGTTTTTTCTCTCTGCCAATTATGTAGTCATGTATTAATATAAGATTGCGCTATTATTTTCTTGGCTTTTATTCCTTACTGCATCAAACATTTACTAAAAATGCAAACTAGAGTAGGAAGCTTTGCTCAAACAGGAAATAATTTAAAAAATAAGAGATCAAATCAAACTTTTGGTCCAGAAGTAGATTACAATTAACTAGGCACTCATGCCCAATCCCTTCAGATACTAAATCCTTACCTATTCTTTGGCCTCCATCTGGGCTTTTAAATAATGATCCACTGATACGACAGCTTCTTATCACACCAATGCTGTACTCTCTTAATTAGGATAACTTTACAAAGAGTCTTGATATTTTTTAGGTTGAGACACTTCTGTTTCTTAGATCTCCCTTGAAATCTTGAACGGTTTGTGTATTTAGTCTTTGTTTATGAAATTTAAAATGAAACTGAAAATATATCACAAAAGGAAAAAAATCCTGATTTGATTTTGATTGGCACGGTATTGAACAGTGTGATCTGGGGATACTTGAAGAGATCATCTGGGAACAAACATTGGGAAATCAACATGTTCAGTTCAATATTTTCTCATTTATACCTCACCTTTATTTTGGTCTTCTTTTAAAATCTCCAGTAATCAACATACTTCTTGCACATTTAGACTTTTTTTTTCAGAGAGAGTGTGGGAGAGGGACAGATAGTTAAACAGGCTCCATGCTCAGTGCAGAGCCCGATGTGGGGCTCAATCCCATAAACCTGGGATCACAACCTAAGCAGATATCAAGAGTCATTGCTTAACTAACTTAGCCACCCAGGTGCCCCATAGTCATTATTTTTTTTTAAATTTTTCATTAGTTTATTTATTTTTTGAGAGAGAGAGAGCAGTGGAGGGGCAGAGAGAGAGGGAGAGGGAGACAGAATCCCAAGCAGGTGCCATTCTGTCAGTGTAGACCCTAATGCAGGGTTCCAACTCACAAACCGTGAGATCATGACCTGAGCCGAGATCAAGTGTTGGATGCTTAACCAACTGAGCCACCCAGGTACCCCGTCATTCTAAATGTCTATGAGAATCTACTGGTTTTTGTTACTCTGTTATGAAACAAATCTTTCTTTCTACTATATTTTATACTCTTCTGTGCTTTCTTTAGGAAGTTTATTCATTTTTGCACATGACTCCTAAGAAGCAATGTTGCTAAAGTCTCTTAGTTTCTAACAGTGCAGATGATAACGTGCTGGTTTTCTACACAGGCAATCACATAGGTTGGCAAATAAAAATCGTACTGCTTCCTTTCCAATCTTTATCTCTTATTTCTTTTTATTCTTGTATTGCATAGGATAAGACAACCAGTGCATTTGAACAGAATCTGTTTTCCTGATCACCTTTTTTGACCTTTACTGGAATATTTACCTTAAAATTTTCAGTAGATACCATTTGTGAAGTTCAGTGAATTCTATTTTTTTTTTTTTTAGTATACCTGACACATAATGTTACATTAGTTTCAAGTGCATACCAGAGTGACTCAACACCTCTATACATTATGCTATGCTCACCACAAGCATAGGTACCATCTGTCACCATATAATGCTATTACTGTGCTTTTTATTCCCATGATTATTCATTCTG
The DNA here is from genome assembly GCF_046562875.1 of Panthera onca. Classification (NCBI taxonomy): domain Eukaryota; kingdom Metazoa; phylum Chordata; class Mammalia; order Carnivora; family Felidae; genus Panthera; species Panthera onca. The sequence continues at coordinate 148,561,806 of NC_138342.1, read as the reverse complement.
TAACCAGAAGCCTGTACCTCCCACTCCCCTTCGCCTATTTTGCCCATCCTCCCACACCCTTTCCCTCTGGCAACCATCAGTTTATTCTCTGTATTTACAGGTCTGATTCTGATTTTGTTTGCTCAACCTGTTTTGTTTTTTAGTTCTACATATTAGTAAAATCATACGGTATCTGTCTTTCTCAGTCTGATTTAGCAATTTCTATTCTACACTTCATTCCTCAGGCTTGTGTAATGTTGAATGCTTTATTAAATATATATTGTTTTATCCTTTTAATTGTTACCTCTATGAACTACTGATTTTCAGTGTGTGTGTAATAATTCCAATTCAACCCTTTAACCTGGAATTTTTGTACTCATGTTTGTAATTGAAATAAGTTCTTAATTTTCTTTCCTTTTTACTAAACTTCTATAAGACAGGATTCTAGGAAACAAAAAGAATTATAATGGCTTTTTATTTTCTTCTACTTGCTTAAAAAATTTTAATGTTTATTTTTGAGAGAGAGAGAGACAGAGACAGAGTGTGAGCAGGGGAGGGGCAGAGAGAGAGGGAGACACAGAATCTGAAGCAGGTTCCAGGCTCTGAGATGTAAGCACAGAACCTGACGTGGGGCTTGAATTCACCAACCATGAGATCATGACCTGAGCCAAAGTCAGAGGCTTAGCCAACTAAGCCACCCAGGCACCCCATCTTTTCCTCTATTTTCTGATAAGCCATCAAGGTGATTGCAAAGTGGTAGAATAATTGATTCAGAATACAGCTCTGAAACCCATTATTTAAATTCAACTCCTGATTCTGCCTCTTATCAGCTGTATGACTGGGCAGATTACTTAATTTCTCTACAGATTATTTCATCTGTAAAATTAGGATTATAAAAGTTTTGATCTCAGTGTGTTTTGTAATGATTCAAAGGATATATGTAAAGTACTTAGAAGGGTGCCCAGCACATGTTATGTGCTCAATACATTTCAGCTAACTATAAAACGGATAATGGTCAACCAACTGCAAAATTATAAACAAAAGGCAATCAGTGTGTAATCAAGGTACAAGGTTTAAATGCTTTGTAGATACGTTATAAAAATATACAAGTAATATCAGAGCAAAATAAAAAGTGAGTAATGTTAAAGTTCCCTCTAAAGATAAGAATGGGCTGTTCTACTCCTGGTAACCTCGGAAGAGGAGGCAGATGACAGGAATCTGCTATGTGAGGGACAAATATATAAACTGACCCATACACAGGAGGAATGGAAAGTCCATGAAGACATATATTTTTTAAATTTTAAAATGGGAGCTATTTATTATAAATGATGCTGGTAAAAAACAAAAACAAAAACAAAACACCTTTAGACTGAAAGATGGAAAATGAAAGCTAGAGCATGGGTAAAGCAATGACACTGAAAAGGTGGCTAGGCATGTGATCCAGAGAAAAAGAATAATAAAATTTATTAAGTGATCTCTCCACCCAACTTGGGGCTCAAACTCAGAACCCTGAGATCAAGAGTCACATGCTCTACCCACTGAGCCAACCAGGTGCCCCTATGAGAATAACTTATAAATAGTAGGAAAGGGAAAAAGTGATTAAAGAAGATTAGAGAAGCTTACAGATTTGGTGGCAGGAATTTTATTTACCCTATTATACTGATGTATCCTCCTTTTAAAATTGTGAAGTATCAGATAAGATGAATTTTCAAGGGTGAAGTGAAGGATAGGGATCTACAGGTTTGATGGAAAATGAAGATATATGGAATACTTATTTTTTAAGCACCAACTTGACTTATATATTTTTTTCATTCTGTCAAAACTCATCTAACTTCACATGGTCCCACTGGAAGCTTGGGGCTTGCAACAACTATTTATTAAACATGTTTTGAAAATGGAAGTTCACATTCGCTTGTGACACCAAGGATACAGCAAACACAAATAAGATCCCACATTAAAATGACAAATCAGGTGTGGGTGTTTTTAAGGATTAATCTTAGCATGCTCATTAAAGCTAAGCATATGATATGCCTTCAACTTCTTCATTTCTTCTAAGATAACTATTTTTTTCCCTTAAATCTAGAGCTATAGATGATAAGATGACGGGTTAATTAGAGTGATCAGTTCAAGTTCAGCCAGGAAAACAGAAACCATGAAAAGTACTTTAAAAAGACAATTTAATAGGCAATTGCCATAGAGGAAGATAAAGGATAGTGAAGGCAACCCAGAGATTAGCAGGAAACCACTTTCCCTCAGGTGGGGAAAACAAAGGCAGGGGTCAGTATCAACAGAGCCCGGCCATTGGGACTGTCAAGTAGGAAGTGGGAACACAGAGGGCAAGGGGACTAAAATCAGGGAGAACACACAGTGGCTGATAAAGATGCTGCCCAACACATAGACAGCCAGGAAGAAATACTCTAGCCTTTATTGGCCTCCTCCTTTTTTTCAGTCGCTATGTCCCCAAATGGCCAAAACTAGTCCAAGGCAACTGGCTGCTGATTCTGGAAAGACTGGCTTCTTGAAATACAGAGCCCAACAGAGAAAGGGCCAAGAACCAAGAATGAATCTGGCAGCAACTGGGCAAATAGGCCAGCACAATAGGAAGGTATTGTTACGAAGGAAAAGTAGAAAGGATTTTTATTGTTTAGCAGTTATTTATATTCCTTCCTAAGTGAAATACTGTTTTACGTCATATAACTTAGGGTGGAATCTTTTTTTTTTTTCTTTCTCATTGTTTGGCACCTCATAAAATGTTATCAAGAGTACGAACATATCACTAAGTTACTGAAAATTACTTCTTATCACTACATCCTGCTATCAATTTAGTTGATATGTATACAGATTTGATTGTCAAAAGGATAATATAAAGCAATAAGCCAAAACAACACATTTGGACTTATTCATTTAAAAATAATTAGGTGAAAATCTATAATGAATTTAATTTATAATGGATGGATGGACTTAGCATATATATATATATATATATATATATATATATGTGTGTGTGTGTGTGTGTGTGTGTGTGTGTGTATACACACACACACACACACACACACACACACACACACATATATGTAAATAGTTACTTTTTTAACCACACATGCAACTTTCTGAATATATAGGTAAATAGTTACTTAAAATTTTTTTTAATGTTTATTCATTTTTGATAGAGAGACAGAGTGTGAGCAGGGGAGGGGCAGAGAGAGAGGGAGACACAGAATCTGAAGCAGGCTCCAGACTCTGAGCTATCAGCACAGAGCCGGATGCAGGGCTTGATCCCACGAACCATGAGATCAAGATTTGAGCTGAAGTCGGATGCTTAACTGACTGAGTCACCCAAGCACCCTGGTAAATAGTTACTTTTTAAACCACACATGCAACTTTCTGAAAAAAACAATCTTCCAGGGTTTTTATGGAAATTACAACATTTAAAAGGAGAATCTATTTTTCTCTTACATTTTATAATACTAGTATATTAAATATAAATCATTAAGATTATTCATTAGTTATTTGCTGTTAAGAATATTAACTGGTATAAAAATTCAATTCTATTCCTACTGTTTTTTATTTAAATTAAAAACTAATTCAATGAGTTTATATTCTTATTCCAAAAGTAGTTCTAAAACAAGGTAAATTGGGGGAATTATTTCTATATTCCAATACATTATTTCTATACTAGTTCCTCTAAACCTCTCATGACATTACAATCTCAGATACCTTGAATGAACAATTTTTGACTCATTTACAGCTGATGCATTTTGAGTTTACGAAATTAATCTTTCTGATGGTCCTTGTCTGAATGCAGATTAATCCATTATAATCTAGATGAATCATAGAATTGTATGCATTTCATTGTGAAAGTCAGCAAAACAAAAATGTAATCCTTGATGTTAAACAATAATTGCAACTATTGTGTTTGCTGAAATAATTTGATGGCCAGAGATAAATATTTGTAACTATTCTTAATTTGTTTCATATTATGTATTTCAACTTTTGGCTTACAGCTGCTATAAATATTTTCAAGATTGTAAACCAGACAAAACATAGGATTTTTAAAAAAATATTCTTGTTCTTTTTGATCCCTTTGCTCAAAACAAATAAGTCATTTGTGAATGGTATATGGATGTTTGTCAATTAATATGTAACAAAAGAAAGAAATTTCAGCATATTAATTCATCTTATCTTTATTGTAATAATTTCAATTTTCAGGTATTAATGTTAAAAAGGAACTTGGTTTATCCAAGTTTAAAATAAGTATACAAGGGGCTCCTGGGTGGGTCAGTTGGTTAAGCAAACAACTCGTGATTTATGCTCAGGTCATGATCTCATGGTTCATGGGATCAAGCTCTGCCTTGGGCTCGGCACAGACAGTACTGAGCCTGCTTGAGGTTCTTTGTCTCCGTCTCTCTCTGCCTGTCTTGTACTCACACTCTCTCTTCCTCTCTCTCAAAATAGATAAACATTTAAAAAATAAAGAAGTATACAATACTTTTATATTATATTTCTATAGTAAATTTGGTATCTTGTGGTTCAAAGATTCAGATATAGCCTATTATATGAGGCAAAGACACCAATACCCTACTTTGCCAGCAGCAATTGATGTTTATAACTACCTTTTTAACAATTGTATATACATGTTTGCAGAGTTACCAAATTTTTAATGACAGTCACAGTTTTTAATAATCTCTTCATTTTTCCCAACATCAAAATATCTTGGAATTCAAATATGTGGTGTGTTTTATCAAGTCAAACATCTTGTAAATACAATATTCTATCAAAGTGTGGTAGTAAGATAGAGGTGATAAGTTATTATCAAAGTTTTAGGGATATCACTGTAAAATAAACTTTGAACAACAATAGAAGGTTTCTTATTAAGTCAGCAACAATATGCTTCATTGGGTGGGGGCCCTCAGAGAAATGGAGCAAAACACATGCTTCAGAATTATCTCACTTAAAGACAAGGAGGTTGGGTTATTTTATTTTATTTTATTTTATTTTTTTAAATTTTTTTTAACGTTTATTTATTTTTGAGACAGAGAGAGACACAGCATGAACGGGGGAGGGGCAGAGAGAGAGGGAAACACAGAATCGGAAGCAGGCTCCAGGCTCTGAGCCATCAGCCCAGAGCCCGATGCGGGGCTCAAACTCGCGGACCACAAGATCGTGACCTGAGCCGAAGTCGGATGCTTAACCGACTGAGCCACCCAGGCGCCCCGAGGTTGGGTTATTTTAAAATGATTCTTTCAGTCACTTCCAGCCAACAAGTGATGTTGTTGTACTCATTGCACACAAGGCTAGTTATATAATTTGTAGGGCCCAGGCATAATGAAAAAGTGGAGACCTATTCAAGGACAAGGAAATCAACCTCCCCTTCCCAGGGTCCTACTGCCCTAACCCACAGTGGACAGGTGGTTCCCAAAAGACTGAATTCCCCAGCCGGCTGCAACATGTTCTATACCTGGATGGAGTAGGCAAGATGCCTTGGCTAAATGTGCCACTAAGTTAACAACTCAAGCTGGGATTGGCCACTGTCCCCTCTTTAATATGCTGGTGGGCACACACCCAACTCTCCAGGCACCTATGCTAAGGCCTACACTGGGGTGTTGAAGGTGAAGTTTAAATGCTATGAATGCCTCCCATTTTCCCTCCTTCACCTCTGAAAGAACTGGTTTTCTCCTTGGCAAGGGCAGCCAACAGTTGCTAGGTGGAAGTGAAGAAGGGGCAGCCAAGAATCAATCCAATAGAAACAGGAGAGTAGGGTCTGATGAGACCATCTGAGCTAAGACTCCAAGCAACCCTATCCCCACCTCCTTCACCACACTCTCCATTATCCCAGTAACTTCATTTACAAATAAAGTAGGGACTGTGGGTGGAATACTATGAATGAAGTCTTCCTGAAGAGGCATGGGACCTTTCAGAAGTGTTATTATTTATCTTTTTTAATATCATTTTTAGGAACATTCTGAACTTAAAACTTAATTATAGCTTAATAAGATGTTATTAGTCAAGAGTGGGAGAAAAAAAATTGAAAATTAAAAATGTTTGAATAGATTTAAGTATCCTCACCACAATACATATAGTCTAAAAATGAGAACATAGTTTCAGAAAATTCAGAAAATATGGAAATTGAAAAATAGCATAAAAGCAATTAGTGATTAGCAGTAGTTTTTACTTCTCAAAAGACTGACTCTGACTATAAGAGTACACTGTTCCTTTGCAATTTACAGGTCTTTTCTCTCAGGTAGCTTATCATTATTACTTTGTTTTATTTACCACATTTTTTTTCACAGTGATGTAAGTAGATATGGAATCACTTTTATGTATCTTACTTGGAGACTTTTGTACATTTCACTTGAAGACCCCAAAGTGACTGCAGTTTTAAAAATTCAGGCCGCTTATCAATTCTGGACTGCTTTATTTCTTCACTTGCTCTTTTACACTGTTCTTGATTTTATTTTCAATACATTAAAGTATCATGGGTCTTCACTTCCGTTTCATATCACATCTCTACAAGCTTTTTTCTGAGAAAATTTCTTATTGCTGTGCTAACCACATCTACCTCTTAAATTGTCCTCTCTATAGTATTTATCCTATTGGTTAAGGTTTTTTTTTTTCTTTTTTCCTGTTTACTAATTAAATAATTCTAATTTTTTTTTTTATTTCTAGTAATTCTTTGAGTTTTTTCCTACACCTAACTGCTTCTGTTTTATAATGCCTGCTTCTGTTTCATGCTTATTATTTTATCTATTTTCAGAAAATAAACACATTAATTTTTAAAAACCCATTATTTTTTTTTAATTACTTGGAATTAATAAACCAACTAATTATCTACTTGCCTCATTTGTTTTGGAATTTTGTTTTGCAGACTCTTGAGAAGGTGTTTCCCTCTCCTTGTCCCTCTCTCTCTCCCTTTCTTTTTCTTTGTTACTCTCTCTAACCTTCCCTATCTAGATGTTCTATAGTCACTTCTAACTAACACATTGTTTTCTTCAAATCTAAAATTAGTATTCATCCTACAGATTGAAGATTCTATCCAAGAATGATTTTAGAAATATGGTTGATCTAGACGCTCTCCAGAGGGAGGTTCGGTCACAAACCTGATCTGGAAGCTCTGTTAGTCCTCCTTCTAGTTCCCCTGTTAGTCCCACCTCTCAGTCCAGGAACATTCTCCACACTGACAGGGTGGTGACCTTTGGACCTTCCTTCAGGTCAGGAAAACTCTGCCTCAAGCCTTATTTTCTAGCAGTAAACCTGACTTCATTCTCCAAAATGATAAGAATTGCTTTTAGTTCCTATTACCTTGAATTCCCAAGTGCCTAAAACTTTCTCTTTCCCAGAGCCCAGTAGGCCACTACCATCAACTCTAATTGCTGGGTTGTGTTTTTATCCAATTTCTGGTCCTCAGAGGTGTCTATTGTGTTTTGGGGCTGTGTAAATATTTTTTGTTTCTTCAATATTTGTCTGTCATTGTGATGTATTTTGAAAGAAGCAGGGGGTGATGTAATTATCTCTAAAGTATGAATTTATAATACTTTCTATATCCAAACCTTGGTGACTATAAAGTAGGAAGACATTGAAATTGAATTATTTGATAGCATGTTAAAGATGTTAACGATGGTTAAAAACAAAACAAAACAAAATAAAACAACAACCCTATCTCATGTGGGTGGCCATGGAATAATCCCACTGACCTGGTACAATTCAAATACTCTGACACTTAAATCACAGATAAGCCTAGTAATGTTCTTATAGTTATCTCCATTTTTATTGTTGAGGAAGCCTATGCAAAGTAAGCATAAATGACCTGCCTGATGTCAGAATGGAAAAATGACAGAGCAGAAATTTAGAGACTTTCTAAAACTGACACACTTTCTATCATGCCACCACACCCTTTTCCTAAATGTTAAAAATTAAAAGGTGCATGTTATAACTATATATTAATGAAAAATTTCTAATTTTGATTTCATATGTATTCCAAAGGTTGTTTTCTGGACCAAGATAATGCCCACATGAAAATGCAACATGAAATATCTGGGATATACTTTTGGGTTTTATCGTTTTTTTTTTTTTAATGTCTATGCTAGAGAAGTCATGATTATTAAAATCAAGTTACAATTAATTCTTGTCTGAATGACTCTGAAGTCTACAGGTTTTTTGTTTTTGTTGTTTTTGTTTTTTTGTTTTCACCCACTTTTGTTTTGCTTTGGTTTCCTGGCTTGGGATTATTTAGATAACACTGTAATTAATAGTTTGTAGAGTTTGGCTAAAACTCAACTCTAAACCCAAGTAAACACTTATGAAACTTGTCTCCTTCTCTTAGATGCACAGCTGAACTACTATAATCAGCCCTTTACATGAAGATGTGACTCTCTGTCTTGTACTTGGAATGTGAGCTGAGCAGATGTGTTACTACTGAGACAATTTAGAGTGGATGTGCCTTCCCCACATACTCTCTTTTCCTGCTCTCTGAATGCTTGACAGTATCTGGGCTACAGAATGAATGAGCCTGCATCTTTGAGCTAACTCCTGCAAAGGAACCACCAGAGACTCATCAACCAGAACACCAGTGGATTTACTTTGATGGATGCAAACTTTTTAACCACTAAGATTTTTAGGGATGTTGTAGCAGTGAATATTAATAATTAGCATATATGACCAATCACATATTCTTAGAAGCTTTTAAAATGGTAAATACGTAATCAGTTTTCAATGTTTTATGTTAGCTATTTAAGTTTAAATGCAAATTTTCCTATGAAAATAATACATTTCCTTGTAGATTTTATTTGTTGCCACAGATTTGCCAGCATAATGTAGATTACAAATCCTACTAAATATACTGACATAATCTGTCTTGAGAATATAGATTTTAAAAAATTGTACTAAAATCCAGGAATATATCATAAGAGTCATATTCAATGGTCAATCTGAGTTTATTTCAGGAAATGAAAAGTCATTTAATATCTGAAAATTTACCAATAGGCAACAGATGCACTGAATATGACTTATGATAAAATTGCAACTTTTTCCCTGTTACGGGCTGAGTTGTGTGTCCTCAAAATTCATATGTTCAGGTTCTAACTCCACTACCTCAGAATATGGCTGTATTTACAGACAGGGTCTTTAAAGAGGTAACTAAGTAAAAATGAGTCTTAGGGTAGGCTCTAATCCAATATGATGGGAGTCTTTATAAGAAAAGAAAATTATGACACAAAAAGATGCATGCAGAGGAAAGGCTATCTGAAGACGCAGTGAGAAGACATTCACCCACATGCCAAAAAGACCTGAATAGAACACCTTGACCTTCAATTTAAAATTCTAGAATCTGAAAACAAATTTCTGTTGTTTAATAAGCCATCCAGTCTGTGGCACTTTGTTTTGGCAACCCATGCAACTAATATACTTCCCTCCCTTTGATATTTATACATTCAGCATAATGATTCCATGAAAAATTGGGCACATAATTAACTTTTCTGTTCATTCTTGGGTAATAAATTGTCCTACAATCACTTTAAGTCATAACACAAAGTCTGGACTAAATAATAAATCCAACATATTAATCAACCTGCTTCAACAGTCAGTTGAAGTTTAGATTTCCCCTCCCTCTTCTGAATGCCCAGAGTTGTAATTGGCAGCTGTCTTAATTAGGGAAAGGAAGTGGAATTGGCTTCTGCTCTCTATTTCACTTGTTTCCTTAATTTCTAACTGTGTTTTTGAGCATTATGGGAAGAGGAGGAAAAAAAAAAAGAGTGGTAAGGTCATCGAGTGCTTCTGATTTGGTTGGGTAGATTTCTTGCTCTTTGGGTCTGGGAGATGGTTCAAAGTGATTTTTCTCTCATAAGTATTTCTTTGTGTGTGTTCTTTAGAGATTTTCGTTCCTGGGGACCTTTCACTTGTGACTTTCATGTTATGGATGAAACATCCCATTTCCTAAGCCCTTGATTCATCTATGGTCCACATCACATGAACTCATACTGTTGAAGTCTTTCCTAGATGACCCACATCTATTTCACAGATAATACCCACTTATTTCTTGCCCCCCAAAACCCGGAGAGTACAGACTCATCCCAGTACAGTCACTATATCCTGCTACCAAAACAGTGTGCAGTACAGTAAGTTTGAGAAATGCTTCATATTATATGCTTTCTTATAAACATTACCAATATTTGTCAGCATATTAAATGTATTAAGTAGACTCAACATACAGAAACTACTTAATTTTTAAGCACTTACTCCAAATACATTTTTTCATGAAAGCGATTATGTGCTGATTAGCCTTTATTAACATCCTGTAGAAGTAGCATTCTATGATGTAGCAGAGACAGTATTGATCCCTCAGTAGCCACGTACTCTCTAACTTATCAGATCCCTTCTAGTTAGGTCTAGTTTAGTCACTAGTTACATAACTAATTTTGGTGAGATGGCTTTAAGCGGGTGTGATATGAATCACAGCTAAGTCCTTTAAGTGTGGATTGCACAAATCCTCTAACCCTCCAAGAAACAGTGGAGCCATGTGTAGAAATGGTGGAGTCATAAGATAAAAAACCCTGGATCTTTGAGTCATTGCTTGGAAGTGATTTGTGTAAATGAGAAATTAATCTTTATTTACAAAGAAACTGAGGTTTGACTCCAGCAAAATCTAACCCTACTGATCAATACATACAAATTTAGGAAAATACACTTGTTTATAAATTTCAATTCACTACACATGCTCTGGTCTTCTATGGGAAGCCCATAAAAGAGAATTATGTAATGATAGTAATTTTCTACTAAGCCCATTTTACAGGTGTTTGTTAAAAATTTGCTATTTGTAAACCCTAATAAATTTCATGCATAAGTCAACTGACAATTTATTAACTTCTTTTAGTCTCCAAAGAACTCAAAATTTTGATACTTTGAATTGCTTTCCCAAAACAGCTGAAGCATCATAAGTATAGTTACTCTAATATTTGTTTTCTGTTGTTGGACTTCCTATACTTCAAAATTGAAGAGTCACAAATGCATTACTTAAAATAGAGTCAATCCTCTTTAAAAGAGCACCTTTTATTCAGTGAAATTTTCAACTGCTTGTCCTCATTCTTTTCAGTTCTGACCTGCCCTTTTGCCCATCAGAATGTCTTTCTTTTGCTTCTTTTTTTTTTTGTATGTCTTTCTAGTTCCAATTCAATGAAAACCTAACCCTAGTTTAGCCTACTTCCTTAAATACATTTTCAGACCAAAAATATTAATATATTTTCATATAAACTGCTTATATAATTAATTTTAATAGTTTCACTTATACATGTCCTCTTTTCCCTAAAGGAAAGGGCACCAACTTTCACTTCTTTATTAAATCATTTAGTTATAGGCTCAGAGATGAGTGTTTGGTAGCCACATAATAATTATTTGGGAGCAGAACCATTATGATAGTTTACAGGATAGCATAATACTTAAGAGGATATATCCTGGGATCAGATATCCTGGGTGTTATCCCAGTTCCACCACCTACATGTGGTATGACTTAGAAAATTACATACAGAGTCTCATTGCCTCCAAGAAGGTAACAGTATGGGGCGCTTGGGTGGATTGGTCAGTTGAGCTTCCAACTCTTGGTTTTGGCTCAGGTCATAATCTCACAGTTTCTGAGTTTGAGCTCTGCATCAGGCTAACAGTGCAGAGCCTGCTGGGGATTTTCTCTCTCTCCCTCTCTCTCTGCCCCTCTTCTGCTCATGCATGCAGTCTACATAAATACATACCTACATACATAAGTTTAAAAAAAGAAGATAATAATAATACCTACAGGCTTATTGAGAAAAAAATAAATTGAATAGTTTAAGCACATTATTTGTTATTATCACTGCATGTTACAGATAGAATCAGTGATTGCTACTGGAATTTCCCACTCAGTTTTCCATTTCCATAGAATATAAACAATCTAGTCACTAAGAAAATGTCATTGGTATTAATAAACTCGTATGATATTATAAAGCCTACAAAAATACATACAGCAAACTTGCAGTAAAGGACTATTAATGACACTATTTAATTATCATTAAGGAAGCATTACTGAGGAAGTCACTATTACAATAATATTTTATAGAAATGTATTGATACTGAAAATGATGAATGAATAATTATTACAAAAATTAATAACTTTTTATTCTTTCCTTAGGATGTTACAAAATTCAAAATGTTATTTATCTCTAACACATGGTAAGGAAAATATCTTATTAATTACATTACCTATAAGTACATTTAAATCATTTCCCACAATTGGGTATTAATACATACTTTTAGTTTTATGAGTAAAATTGAAAGACTTTTTATAATTTAGTGTTTTAAATTTTTTTTTCAAAAGGCAAAAAAGTTTTTCAGAAATAACTAGCATGTGTCTAAGATACAGCAAATTATTCTTGATATGCATCTCATTTCTAAACAACCTTATAATTACCTTGGAGTGTATTTTTCACTTTTGTGTTTATGCTACAGTGAATTAGGGGAAATGTGACAAGGGACCAGTTGTGGTAATGTGGTAATTAAGACTTAAACAGATGTCACCATTAATAAGAGACTTAAATGAAGTGTATGTAATAAATGGTTGCCTTCAGCTGCTATGGCAGACCTAGTTTCATTGGTAATGGTATCTGGAACTGGTTCAATCTCTAATAATGAACAAACAAAAAAAATTTACATAAACCTAATGAGAAATTTGTAAACTACCAGTATTTTTTGCAAGCCAAAACTTGATAGGCATTAAAGATTTTTAGGATGAAGGACATACTTAAAAAAAAAAAAAAAGGATAAAATTACAAAAGTAAAATGTCTAATTTTAAGAATGTCTCCTGAAACTCTCAAACAGAAATTGCTCATCAATATATTATCAGTTTGGGGTAAGACTCATGGATTCTCATTTAAGTGTAATAAATAAGTTAATATTTATGATGCATTTAAATTTTTTTAAATGTTTATTTTTGAGGGAAAGAGAGATAGAGCATGTGTGGGGGAGGAGCAGAGAGAGAGAGGGAAACAGAGAATCCAAAGCAGGCTCCAGGCTCCAGCTTGTCAGCACAGAGCCTGACACAGGGCTCGGACCCACAAACTGTGAGGTCACGACCTGAGCTGAAGTTGGACACTAAACCAACTTAAACTGAGCCACCCAGGCACCCGAATATTTGCAATGCATTTAAACCAGAGCCTGGTACATCATAAGTGCTATGTATGTAACAATATTAGTAATAATAATGTTAGTAATAATAACAGCTATTAGTAATAATAGTAATAATGGTAGTAATATATTAGTAATAATAATAGCTATTATTATTAGTATTTATCGAGCACCTAAAATAACTAATTAAAGCAGAAGCACTAAAATTGTTATCACTGCTTTGCCTTACATCCTGTGCTGGGTTGACCATGCCCTCCCATCACCTGGTTACAAGATATGGTGAAATTCTAACCCCTGCTACCTGTGAATGTGTCCTTATTTGGAAATAGGGTCTTTGCAGATATAATTAGGTTAAGACGAGATCATTCTAGAGGACTAAAGTGGACCTCAATCCAATGTGACTGGTGTCCTCATAAAAGAGGAAAATTTGGACACTGCCACTGGGAATGATGGCCATGTGAGAATGGAGATAAAATTAGAAATATGCTGCCGCAAACCAAGGAAACTCTGGGCCCACCAGAAGCTGGAAGAGTCAGAGAAGGATATTTCTCTACAGGTTTGGCCCTGTCATCATTTTTATTTCAGACCTGTAACCTCTAGAACTGTGAGAGGACACATTTCTTTTGTTTTAAGCTCTCCAGTCTTTGGTACTTTATTATGGCAGCCCTCTTCTCTCCTCCAAAGAAAGACATGTCAGGAAATACAAGGAATGCATTTCAAAAAATAGAATTCATTGTACACTTTGTGTTCCTTTCTACAATTCTTACTGGATTCAAATTAACCCAACACACATTAAAGTTGTTTTAAGACTTTTATTTATAAGCGTATTCCGAACAACTGTCAAATACGTAAAAGCTTGACTAGCTCATTCAAAATATATAGTAATGGACTCAATCAATTTCTTAAGATCAAAACCAGAAAAGCACACATTTTTACCTTCTTTTAACTAAAACAAAATTCTAAATAAAACTTTCATCTTGAATACTGATATAAAATTCACCCAATAAATATTAAAAAGCACTATGCTCACAGCACCTAGATCTCTAAAATATGTATTATTTAAGTGAACCCTTATGAGTATTCAGAGATCCAACATCAGTAGTCCTTTAAATCTCTGTGATGTCATCACTAAAATACAAAGCATGTATTTCTGATATCTCATTAAGGACAACTTTTCACAAAATGCTGGACTGAGCCTAAAATATAAGCATCATCCTGATAGAAAAAGTCAAATTTAAATTTACACTAAGGATCACTCAAACTTAGAATTTCTCTCTAGTTTTTCTCATTTATAGGATCATCAAATCTGCTGGCTATTCCAAGGTTTGATCTGGGGATTTGAGGCGATTCTTTGGAAATAGAAATATTTTGGGTTAAACAAAAACCTGTTTCTAAATTTATATCCAAATCCAAGTTGGATTAGTCAATTTCCACTGCTTCGTAAAGGTGGCTGCAAATATAGCTGATGTTTGAAGCTATTTAATTTTATAGGGTTAAAGCTTATTTTAAGCAGGATTAATATTTGTAAGGTAAGGACAATGTTAGTCCATAGTAGGTCTAATTTTTATGGGCAATTCTTGAACATAGAGTGCTAATTCTGGATAAATAAAATGTTCCCCAAAAAGACATTCCAAGTCAATAGTAAAGGCACCAAACAAGTATTTCAATATAGAATTATTACAGCAACTGCTCTTCATAATCATGTACAAAAAAATTGGTGAAAACTTTCCATGCCATTTAAGAAGGACAACTAAAACTAATATTAATCAGTTAATTAGCTAATTTGCACAGTACATATGTAATGGTCTATAGACACATGGAGATATATTTTTTGCCATGAATCTTGTGGACTCAAATCCAGTTCATTTGTTGTTATATTCTAGTGTTTGACATATGCCCAGCAATGAGCATGCTATGGGGATATGCACTGTGGAAATATAACAGAGGGACGATTGCTCTAAACAGTCTTACAGAATCATTAAGAAAATTATTTTTAATCTGAGACCTCAGTTCCAGAAGAGGAACACTGTAACTAAAATAAGTCTCACCAGAACTCAGAGTCCACTAAGAGCAGAGATTGGGAAGACAAAAGTCTGGAAAAGCAAAGCAATTCCTGATCATGTTGGGCCTCCTAAACCACGATGAGAAATGTGGACTTCAACTTAAAAACAATAAGTGTTATAGTGAGTTGACTGATGTCTCCCCAAATTAATGCCCTTCTGGAACTTCAGAATGTGACCTTATTTGAATAGAAGGTCTTTGCAGGTGTAATTAATGTGATGAACAAGATGACAGCATACTGGATTAGGGTGGATACTAAATCTAGTGAGAGTGTCCTTATAAGAGACAGAGAAGAACACAAAGAAACACAGAGAAGGTGTTGTGAAGACAGAGGCAGAGATTGGAGTGATGTGTCTATAAGCCAAGGAGTGCCAAGGATTGTTGTCACTCATGAAAAAGTAGGAGAAAGGCACAGAGCAGTTTTTCCCTTAGAGCGTCCAGAAGGAACTGGCCCTGACAATTCCTCAGTTTTATATTTCTGGCATCCAGAATTATGAGAGGATTGATTAATATTGTGTTAATCCACCAAGTCTGTGCTAATTTGTTGTAACAGCCCTAGAAAATTCATACAGATACCAGTGAAAGATTTTGAGCACAGGAGCTCTGTCCTTTAAAAGCATTAACTTGTTTAGAACGGTTAAGAGTGGAAAGTTGAGGGGAACACAATAAACAGAAGAAATTGCTATACTACCTTTGCTATAACTAGTAATAAAAATTAGAAGCAGAAGCAGAGTAAGAAAATGGGGCAGTGCTATTCCCCTGGGAGGTAACTAGAACTATGTGGAAGACACTTCGAGTTGTCATAATGACTAGGGGATGCTTCCTAGGGCTCAGGATGCTAACACCCTAGAACTTGTTGAGATATCCTGCACAACTAAGAGTTCACACAACTATAATTCCAACAGCACCTACAATGAGAAACAGTGAAAAAAAAAAACAGCAAAGGACCAAGTATCATACACTTGTTTAGAGTACTTAAGGGTCTCATTTTGCTACTGGCATCATGCTTTTATGCTATACTTTTGCTACTTACAATAGGAAAAAAAACCAAATCCAAAAATTTTAGATGCCACAAAAGGAATATCACATTAGGAGAGAAGAAGTTTTTTTCAAACTTAAATATTATTTTTGTTTTCATATTATAAAATAAATACATGAAAATGTGAGTAGAGTCATACAATATCACCAATTAATAAATCAGTATCTAATAAATAATAAAATAGATATAAAATGAACAGGATAATAATTAGATAATAACCATTTCAAATAACTATGACTTTTTTTCCAAAATGTTTTCTCTAGGGATGACATTTCAAGAGAAAAAAAAAATGTATCTGGAAAAAGAACACTGAGAGGGGAAAAAAAAAAACATACATCAGATTCACAAAGCTGTTTTCTGGATGTTAAGAGCCAATGACTGAAAGACTCAGCTGGGAAAATAGATGATATATAAACTGAAAGATTAAGGTTTCTCTTTAATGGAAGGCCATGATCCATCATTTACCGCGAAACCCAAACAAGAAATAAGTACACCTGTTGACATTCAACAAACATTCAATATGCCCAAGAGCACACAGTTGTTTATAATCTAGTAGCTTTTTATCAAACTGAAAACACATTTTACAATATAGCATCAGTTATCTAAAGCTTCCTGGTGCTTGAAAGAGTAATGAGAAAATATCAGTAGGTAGGTGGTGGTTATTGTTGGAATATACTTAGAGTTTTTGCTATGATTAGTTATTTACTGTATTCTTAGCTTATTTTTCAATTCCTACTGGTAAATTATTGCCAAAACATCTGTTTTCTTGGAGCGTTTTGGGGTATCTTAGGCTAAGCTATTGTTTTTAAATTTCTTAAAATTCCAAGAGTAATTTTTCAAGATTGCTTTTTAAGAGGAAACTTACACTATTCCTGACCAATAGGAAATATTGGAACCATTCTTATTTGGCTTTATATGTATAAATGCTACCCTCAGTTTTGCTGTTTAAACCATCAGTCTCATTCATATAAGTAAAAGTGATGGTGAACAAACATTTTCCCTTCCTTTCTCTGAATTTATTTCTGCATTACCTTCTTTTAATTTATGTTAGACAAGTAAATTTTATTTCCTTTTAGCTAGGAAAGATGAGATTTGTTAGTAATCAGTCAACTTTTTCTAGATGAAATTCAAATGATACTATCCCTTTGACTCTTCTTTTGAATAATAGGGGTTTTTTGTAATTGATTCTGGATTCTAAAATATATTTATCACCTCATATTCAATACTTGGTTAGGAGGATGCTCCTAGTATAATATTCTACATTTTTTCTTGGATGCTAACAATAAAAATGCAAGGTGAACTTCTCCATTCCATGAGTTCAATCAAGTACTTAGTGAACAGCTATTATTGGGATACCTGATATAGGTATAATAACAACAACAAAAACAACAAATAAATAAGGAAGAGACAGGCCCTTTCTCAAGAAGATAACATTTTACACACAATGATAACTGTTGTTGGTTGGACTATTCAGGAAACAGATTTACACTAATATCTACTTTCAGGAAGTTTATTAATGAGAAAGAGGAAGAAAAGGAGGATTGTTATGCAACCACAACAAAACATCACCAAAACTAGTGGCAAAGTCTGAAACTGGGATGGCCTTCAGAGCCGTCCCAATTTTGAGTTGAGCATTAGTATCCCTTCATTAGTCAGTCATTTTATATGAGCTGACTCTGGGAAGGAGGCAAGATTATTATATATTATTTATGCTTGTTACTTGAGCCCAAATTCTGACTAGATGATAAGGAAAGTATCAGGTGAAAAAAATACCGGAATATGCAGTGGATTACATCACAAAAGGGGAAACCCAAGATTAGGAAACCTGACTCTTAGAATGGGCAAAAACTTGCCTACCTTTGCCTTGGAAGGAGATATTATTTTTATTATATTGTAATGGACATCCAAGATATCTCCACCTTCCTAGGCTATTTGCTGTACGTCTTTGCAAAGATGGCCCAGGACAAGGGCATTCGGTGCCTCTGCTCTCAAGGTGTGCAGAAATACAAGAAATCCATGGAGGACTTTCTCCCAACAAATACTGTTGAATTGTATGTCCTTCTGTGAATATGGACTGTTGCATTTCATTGGTGTTAAAGTTGGCTCGTCATGATGAAAACAAATTTCTGTTAAAGTAAGTAATGACTTACAGGAATTTATAGTTAGCTTGCCATGATTCCTCAGGACTAACGGAGATGATATCTTTAACCCTATATTTATATAGACAGTAAATGATTATTTTAAAAATGACTTCACACTTTAAAGTTAACTGTGTCTAGGTAAACCATTTACCCTGTCCACACCTTTTTTTTCAACCTATTTTCCTTTTGGGACTAAGCAAAGTGCTGCTATTTAAATTGCCAAGTTTTTGTTGGTACTCTGGAAATGTAAACAAGAAAGGTTCAGACCTTGGGGTGCCTGGGTGGCTCAGTCCCTTAAGCTTCTGACTCTTGTTATGGGCTCAGGTCATGATCTCACATTTCATGAGTTTGAACCCACATTGGGCTCTGTGCTGACAGCACAGAGCCTCCTTGGGACTCTGTCTTCCCCTCCCACACTCTTTCTTCTCTCTAAAATAAACAGAAAAGGTTCAGATCTTTCGTATAATCTCAGTATAAATATAAATGTACAGATGTGTAAATTACTACTCCATGAACATGAGGTCCTATGACCTGGATGTACACTTGACTACATTATTTACTATGCCTTGGATATACTGCACACTTATATCATGATAAAATGAGAGTTTTAGTTTTTATGATGCCTAAGACCTTTCCCAAAGTTAATATACTATCATTTTGTGAAGACTGGCATAGTATTAAAGTGAGACACGTCCTTGATTGTATTTCCCAATTTTCCTTCTCCTAATAATTTCTTTATTGAAAATGGAAGGGACAAAAGCCACTGGATTAGCACTGCCAGTTCAATGCATCTACACTCTAGGTGTCCTGTCTCTCACAAAACTTCAACACATGTCCCAGTTTCTGAGACGCTCTGTTATTTACCTTCTGATGAGGTTCTAAAAATCCTGCTGTTATACAACATTGTCTTTTTCCATCTTAACATATAAAAAAGATTCATTTCTCTGAGTTTTCAATTTTTAGTAACTGTTTTGTTTTCAAACAGAAGCAGTTCACTTAAATTTGTTCATTGAAAAGCTCTTCTGGTTTTCCTTCCCATAACACCCATTTAAATATATATATATATTTATTTATATATATAAATTTATATATATATATTTTTATATATATTATATATATAAATTTATATATATTATATATATATATAAATTGATTCTAATTTTGCTTCTTTGACATTGTAGGCAGTGTTGTAATGAATAACCAAATTCAAAAACAGAGGCTACAGTTTAGAAGGTTCTAACTACGAAAGACAGACACCTACATAAAATCTGTGCTGGTCTCCTTTACATACAAAATGGTTTTCAGTTGAACTTCTCATAAGGAGGGTAAGAAGAAATAAGAGACAAGGAAAAAGATAATGGAATTATTTTTCACTTTCTTTCTGTTCTTCTACAACTTCAACTAAGAATAACAGATGAAAACTGAAGGTCTACAAAAATGACCTTTAGTTTTTCTTTTATGTTCTTAGAGAGGTTTTTGGGAGGACATTGTTTTTATCTTACTTCAGGAAAACAGGTGGCTCATTTCTACTTAAATCCTGGCCTTATCACGTGAGGCATCTGTTTTTTACAGAAAGAGATTTTAACCTCACATTGCCTATCACTCTGTGGGATCCATACATTATCATAAGTAGATATTTAACTAAAAAAATTCTAGGGGCACCTGGGTGACTCAGTTCGTTGAGTGTCCGACTTCAGCTCAGGTCATGATCTCCTGATTTGTGAATTTCAGCCCTATATCGGGCCTGCTGCTCTCAGCAAGGAGCCTTCTCTGGATCCTCTGTCCCCTTCTCTCTCTGCCCCTCCCCCACTTGTTTGTCTCTCTCAAAAATAAATTAAACATTAAAAATTTTCTTAAAAAAAGAAAGAAAAATAAATCTAAAAAAAGATAAAAATATTAACTCTGAAAGTTATACACATTAAATTGGATAAAGGTCTAATGGAACACTAAAACAACACAACAAATTTAAAAATTATTTTGCAGAACTGTAATTGCTCACAAATCTCTAAGATGGTGGTATTTTTTTTTCAAAATATGTTTATTTATTTATTTTTGAGAGAGCCCAATATGGGGCTCAATCTCACAAACCACGAGACCATAACCTGAACCAAAATTAAGAGTTGGTCACTTAACTGACAGCCACCCAGGCAACCCCAGTCGGTAGTATTTTTAAAATTCTTTCAGGGGCGCCTGGGTGGCGCAGTCGGTTAAGCGTCCGACTTCAGCCAGGTCACGATCTCGCGGTCCGTGAGTTCGAGCCCCGCGTCAGGCTCTGGGCTGATGGCTCGGAGCCTGGAGCCTGTTTCCGATTCTGTGTCTCCCTCTCTCTCTGCCCCTCCCCCGTTCATGCTCTGTCTCTCTCTGTCCCAAAAATAAAATAAAAAACGTTGAAAAAAAAAAAAATTAAAATTCTTTCAAATGGCTCAGGTTTAATTTCTTGTCTGTGTGGATACTACCTGATGATTAATTCACTAAAATATTTGTATTCATATATGGTAACAATTTCCCAACTGCATTATAAGTTTATCCAAAAAAAAATCTTACATATCATACTCTAATTTTCTTAGAATTACATAGCTTGTGAAAGATGGTACAAGGTGAGGTCCTAATGGTTATACTTAATATGTCATTAGTTATAATGTTTGATCTTGAAATTCTACTTTATTCCAAATAAAATATTTTCTATTTATCGAGTTGAAAAAGAATCTCATATACATCCTAATAGGAAATATTATATATTTCCTAGGTTAAGGGATATTTTACGATATTCATTTTTCCAAATTTAATTTACGAGCTGTGGGTGAAAGGAGATTACAAGCTTTCCTAATGAGAAAACAAAGAGACTGTAGTATAAAATACTTTTTTATATATTTCATTTAATTAGCATATTATCCATTCACTAAAATGTTGAAGATAATGAATTTTCTTTCAAAAACTGAATAAAAAGCCACATTTTTTTGAAACAAAAAAATATGGACAATGGGCTACAGAATCCCTGTAAAAAAGTAAAGTTTATTGATGTACCATTTTTCACCCTTGTTCCTAGAATTTATTTTTGTTACAAATTAGTAGGTTAATTGCATTTAACTGATCAATAGAGGTTGAAATGAGACTACTAATACAGGGTTTCTAAATATCAGAATGTATTAATTTTATTCTCTAAAAGACATTTTCATAAACAATGCATTCTGTCGTTAATAGAGTATAAAAACAAATGCAAATCTAGTTTAAAAAATGTTTTTATTTAGCCGCTTCATATACTATGACCATTAAAGCTAAACAAAATTTATCTATTCACAAACACTGTAGAAATGACATTATTTTCAATGTTTTGTGTTTGTTATATGTAGATACAGCCCACTCATTTCCTTATTCTTTATTTTATTTATTTCTTTTTGGGGAATTAACTATATTTTGTCTTAGTAATTTTCAAATACACATGGACTCAAAACTTAACCCAAAATATGGTTGGCAAAATTTTTATTTAAATTCCAGTTAGTTAACATACAGTATAATATTAGTTTCAGGTGTACGATACACTGATTTAACATTTCCATACAACACCAGTGCTCATCATGGCAAGTGCAGTCCTTAATCCCTGTCAACTATTTAACCTCTCCCCCACCCATCTCCTCTCTGTTAACCATCAGTTTGTTATCTATAGTTAAGAGTCTGTTTCATGGTTTGCCTCTCTCCGTTTACCTTTGCTCATTTGTTTTTTCTTAAATTCCAAATATGACTAAAATCAGATGGTATTTATCTTTCTCTGACTGACTTATTTCACTTAGTATAATATTCTCTAGCTCCATCTATGTTGTTACAAATGGCAAGATTTCATTCTTCTTATGGCTGAGTAATATTCCATTGTATATATATACACCACGTCTTCTTTATCCATTCATTAGTAGATGAACACGGGCTATTTCCATAATTTGGTTATTATAGATAAGGCTGCTATAAACATAGGGGTGCATGTATCCCTTTGAATTAGTATTTTTGTATTCTCTGAGTAAATACCTAGTAGGGCAATTGCTGGATTGTAGGGTAGTTCTATTTTTAGCTTTTTGAGGAAACTCCATGTTGTTTGCCACAGTGCACTGGTTTGCATTCCAACCAACAGTGCAAGAGAGTTCCCCTTTTCCACATCCTCACCAACACCTGTTGTTTCTTGTGTTGTTGATTTTAGCCATTCTGACACGTGTGAAGTGACATCTTATTATAATTTTATTTTGTATTTCCCTGATGATCACAGATGTTGAGCATCTTTTCATGTGTCTGCTCACCATCTGTATGTCTTCTTTGGAAAAATGTGTATTCATGTCTTCTGCCCATTTTTTTGTCTTTTATCCATTTTTTAACTGGATTGTTCTTTTTTGGGGTGTTGGCTTTTATAAGTTCTCTATATACTTTGGATACTAACCCTTTTTATCATTTGCAAACATCTTCTCCCATTCCATAGGCTGTCTTCTAGGTATTTTCACTGTGCAGATTTTTTTTTTTATCAAGTCCCAGTAGTTTATTTTTGCTTTTGTTTCCCTTCCCTCAAAAGACAATCTAGAAAGAAGTTGCTATGGCTGATATCAAAGAGGTTACTGCCTGTGTTCTCCTCTAAGATTTTATGGTTTCAGGTCTCACATTTAGGTCTTTCATCCATTTTGATTGTGTGTGTGTGTGTGTGTGTGTGTGTGTGTGTGTGTGTGTGTGTGGTGTAAGAAAGAAGTCCAGTTTTCTTATTTTGTATGTTGCTGTCCACTTTCTCTAACACTATTTGTTGAAGAGACTGTGTTTTTCCCATTGGATGTTCTTTCTTGCCTTGTCAAAGATTAACTGACTACATAGTGGTAGGTTCACTTCTGGATTTTCTTTCCTGTTTCTTTTCTGTTCTGTATTTTGTGCCAGCACCATACTGTCTTGATCACTACAGCTTTATAATATATCTTGAAATCTGGAATTGTGATGCCTCCAGCTTTGCTTTTCTTTTTCAACGTTGCTTTTGCTATTTGGGGTCTTTTGTGTTTCCATACAAATTTTAGGATTGTTTGTTCTAGCTTAATGACAAATGCAGGTGGTATTTTGAAATGGACTGTATTAAATGTGTAGATTGCTTTGGGCAGCATAGACAATTTAATAATATTTACTTTTTTGATCCATTAACATGGAATGCTATTCCATTTCTGTCTGTCATCTTCAATTTCTTTCATTAGTATTTAATAGTTTTCATAGTAAAGGTTTTTTACTTCTTTGGTTAGGTTTATTCCTAGGTGTCTTATTGTTTTTGGTGCAACTGTAAACGGGATTGATATTTTAATTTTTATTTCTGCTGCTTCATTATTGGTGTGTAGAAATGCAACAGATTTCTGTTTGTTGATTTTGTATCCTACAACAGTACTGAATTTATCAATTATGGCAGGTTTTTTTTTTATGGAATCTTTCAGGTTTTCTATATAGAGTACCATGTCATCTGTAAAGAGTGAAAATTTTACTTCTTCCTTGCTGATTTGGATTCTATCTATTATCTATCTATCTATCTATCTATCTATCATCCATTTTTTCTGTCTGATTGCTGCAGCTAGGACATCCAGTACTATGTTAAATAACGGTGGTAAGAGTAGACACAACCCTGTCTTGTTCCTCACCATAAAGAAAAAGATCTCAGGCTTTCCCTATTGAGCATATTAGCTGTGGGTTTTCACATGTGGCCTTTATTATGTTGAGGTATGTTTCCTCTAAACCCACCTTGTTGAGGATTTTTATCATGAATGGATGTTCTTATTGTCAAATACTTTCCTGCATCTATTGAAATGATCATATGGTTCTTATTCTTACATTTTTTTAAGTAGGCTTCATACCCAGTGTCGAGCACAACTCACAACCCTGAGATCAAGACCTGAGCTGAGGTCAAGAGTCAGACACTTAACCAACTGAGACACCCAGGCACCCCATCCTTGCTTTTATTAATCTGGTGTGTCGTGTTAATTCAATTGCGAATGTTGAACTACCCTTGCAAACTAGGAATAAATCCCACTTGATCGTGGTGAATTTTTTTAAAGTATTGTTGGATTTAGTTTGCTAGTAAAACTTAAAATTTTTTGCATCTACGTTCATCAGGGATATTGGCCTGTAGTTCTCTTTTTTAGTAGAATTTTTGTCTAGTTTTTGTAGTAGGATGACACTGGCTTCATAGAATAAATTTGGAAGTTTTACTTCCTTTTCTATTTTTTGGAATAGTTTTAGAAGAATAGTTATTAAATTTTCTTTAAATATTTGGTAGAATTTTGCTGTGAAGACATTTGGCTTTGGACTTTTGGTTGTTGAGAGTTTTTGATTACTGATTTAATTTCTTTGCTGGTTATTGGTCTGTTCTAGTTTTCTATTTTTTCTGTCACTGTTTTGGTAGTTTATATGTTTCTAGGAATTTGTCCATGTCTTTTTTGTTGTTGTTGTTTGTTTAAAATTATTGCCCAGGATATTTTTTCCTTGTGTCTTGGTTGATTTTTTTTCTTTTTTAATAACTATAAATTCAAGCTTATTGAAGCTTGCCTTTGTCTTGAAAAAAAAAAAAATAAAACAACTAAGCTGTCACATCAACCTGATTTCATTTGAAGAGAGAGATGATAGTTATCTTGCAAGAGTAAAATTTATACCACAAATGATGCAGGTCTAAGTCTAGTGGCACTAAAATCAGATGATAGCATTGTTGACAAAATTATAATCTGCTGGTGACATTTGTGGAAAAGAAGCCCTTTTCTTTTTAAATTTTTTTATAACAGTAAATTCTGTTAGGAATTTTTAAATAACAGTAAATTCTGTTAGGAAATTCTAAAATGTCTTACAGGCCAAAAGGGAATGAGGTTAGTAAAATGCTTCTACAGAGTTTGAATAAAATACTGGATTTGAGAGTTGCTGGAACTTGGATATGTAAAAATAGGGTGGTAGGTTGGGTCATGCTTACAATGGTAACAAGTTCAAATAAACTACTGTAACAATACACCACTTCACAGGTCACACGCTTTTCCAGGGGTTTCTCTTTCCTTCAGTAGGTGCTGGCAGAAGGTGTGCTCAGTCGCTTTCCGATATAGATGTGTAGCCCCAAAGCCAAAACATGAGAGAGGAAGAAAGATGGAATGAACACTTCCAAGAAATCCTGTGGAGAAAACACCCCCTTTCTTCATGGCCCCACTTTTCCTCATGCTTAAAGCAATGGAACATTTGGGGTGTCTGAAGTGGAACTCCTTAGGTGGAATGTTTTCAGGTCTGCTGAACCAGTTGGACACCCAGTCTACACTTTTCTTCAAAGGATCAACTTCTTTCTCTTCTTCTGCAACCTCTTCCTCTGAGAGTTACGGGCCCTACTGGCGTATATCTGCACACCAAACATAATCTGCCCATCCTCTTGTGGGGAAGGGCTGTCACAGTGAGAACTGGCTCTTGAACTACTCTGTCCTGATTCATGTTGTTGTATGCAAAAGAGCCTTTTCCATGTCTCCACTGCAGACAGAAGATGAGGAAGGTACATGTTCTAGCCCCCTATTTTTCTCATTGCCATTATCATTGCCATTGCTGCCGTTCATAGGGAGTTCTACCCAGGAACTTTTGAGGCCAGCTGTCAGGGGAAAAGGCTGTTCACCTTCCTCACAGTTGTTGTTGTGAGGGAGCGGTGGCTTCTCTACTAAATGAGATGACATTGTCAGGTGGCTGAAAGACCTGTGGTGGCAGCAAGAACATCTCTGGTTCTTGGGCCAGTCCATTTCTTTTTTTTTTTAAATTATGTTTTTAAATTTTATTTATATTCAAGTTACTTAGCATACAGTGTAGTCTTGGCTTCAGGAGTAGGACCCAATGATTCATGTCTTACACATGACACCCAGTGTTCATCACCAAAACTGTCCTCCTTAATTGCCATCACCCATTTTACCTATCTTCCCACCCATACCCTCCCCTGCAGCAACCCTCAATTTGCTGTCTTACAGGTTATCCAATTTTTTGGTATATGGTTATTCATAATATTCTCTTATAACTATTTCTATTTCTCTGGTGTTTGTTGTTATTTCTCCTTTCTCATTTATAATTTTATTTACTTGGGTACTTTCTCTTTTTTTTTTTTTTTTTTTTTTTTGATTAGTCTGGCTAGAGGTTTATCAATTTTATGTTTCGGGTTTGTTTTTTTTTTTTTTTCCCAAAGAACCAGCTCCTGGTTTCATTGACCTGTTGCACTGTTTTTTAGTGTCTATATCATTTATTTCTGCTATAATATTTATTGTTTCCTTCCTTCTTCTGGCTTTAGGCTTCATTTTTTAATTTTTTTCTAGCTCTTTTAGGTGTAAAGTTAGGTTATTTGAGATTTTTCTTGTTTCATGAGGTAGGCCTATACTGCTGTATACTTCCATCTTGTAACTGCTTTTGCTGCATCCCAAATGTTTTGTACCATTGTTTTTCATTTTCATTTGTTTCCGTGTATTTTTTAAATTTTTCTTTGATTTGGTTGACCCATTCATTGTCTAGTAGTATGTTGTTTAACCACCATGTATTTATAGTCTTTCCAAATTTTTTCTTGTGATTGACTTCTAGTTTCATATCCTTGTGGTCAGAAACGATGCATGGTATGACTTCAATCTTTTTATATTTGTTGATTTGTGACTTGATATGTGATCTATTCTGGAGAATGTCTCGTGAACACTTGAAAAGACTGTGTACTCTACTATTTTAGGATAGAATGTTCTGAATATATCTGTGAAGTCCATCTGGTCCACTGTGTCATTCAAAGACATTGTTTCCTTGTTTATTTTCTGTTTAGATGACTTGTCCATTGATGTAAGTGGGATATTAAAGTCCCCTAATATTATTGTGTTATTATCAATTAGTTATTTTGTGTTTTTTATTAATTGTTTTATATATTTGAGTGCTTCCATGTTGGATGCATAAATATTTATAATTATATCTTCTTGTTGGATTGT
The DNA here is from genome assembly GCF_046562875.1 of Panthera onca. Taxonomy (NCBI): domain Eukaryota; kingdom Metazoa; phylum Chordata; class Mammalia; order Carnivora; family Felidae; genus Panthera; species Panthera onca. The sequence goes on along the minus strand of NC_138342.1, from coordinate 148,534,491 downwards.
CCCACTTATGAGCACATAATGCCATTCTTTGTCTCTTTTTACAGTATTTGTTTTAAAGTCTCATTTGTTTGATGTAAGTATTGCTATTCCAGCTTTCTTTTTACATCCATTTGTGTGATAAATGTTTCTCCATCCTCTCACTCAATCTGCAGGTGTCTTTAAGTCTAAAATGAGTCTCTCGTAGGCAGCATATATATGGGACTTGTTTTTTTTAATCAATTATGACACTCTATGTCTTTTGATTGGATTAGTCCATTTACATTCAGAATAATTATTGATAGATATGCATTTAGTGCCATTTTATTACTTCTTTTGTCATTATTTCTGGAGATTTTCTTTGATCCTTTCTCATTTTTGTCACTTTTGCTCTCTCCTTTGTACTCAGAGTCCCCTTTAGTATTTCTGGTAGGACTGTTTTAGTGGTCATGAATTCCTTTAGTTTTTCTCCATCTGGGAAAGTCTTTCTCTCCCCTTCTATTCTGAATGATAGTATTCCTGGATAGAATATTGATGGCTGAAGGTTTTTATCATTCAGCACTTTAAATATACCATGCCACTGATTTCTGGCTTGCCAAGTTTCTGTTGAAAAACCTCGAGCTGGCCTTATGGATTTTCCCTTGTAAGTTAAGGACTACTTTTGTTTTTTGCTTTTAAGATTTTTTTCTTTATCATTATATTTTGTTAATTTAATTACATTATGTCTGGTGTTACCCTGCTTGTTATGGGAGTTCTCTGTGCCTCCTAGATTTGGGTGTCTGTTTCCTCCCCAAATTCGGGATGTTTTCTGCTATTATTTCTTGAAATAAAGTTTCTGACCCTTTTCTCTCTTCTGCAGGGACTCCTATGAGTGTTACGACATTTGACAGTCACTGAGTTCCCTAAGTCTATTATTGTATCCCATAATTCTTCTTTCTTTTGTTCAGCTTCATTATTTTCCATTATTTTGTCTTCTATGCCAATAATTCATTCCTCTGCTTCTTCCAGTCTGTTATTCATTGCATTAAGCCTGTTTCGAATCCTGTTTTACTGCATTCTTCATCTCTGATTGATTCTTTTGTAACCCTTTTATCTCTGTAGTAAGGGTCTCACTGATGTCTCATGTTCTTTTCTCAAGACCAGTGAGTAGTATCCTTTTGATTGTTTACATTCTCCACCGGGCATGTTACCTATATCTATTTTGCTTACATCTTTGACCATACTTAACTAGTTCTTCCATTTGGGATAAATTCCTATATCTTGGCATTTTGTCTAAGTCTCTGACTTTTGTGTGCTAGAAAAGCCTGTTATGTCTTCTGCTCCTGAAAGTAATGTTCTTATAAAGAAGAGGCCATGTAGAGCCCCAGGTCTGGCACTTCATGGAGTGTCTCCGGTGTGTACTGCATGCATTCTGCCGTTGCGTTACGGTTGTTAATCCTTCAGGAAAGCCATCCACGGAAGTTTTCCTTGCCTACTGTGGGCAGTGTTTGGTCCCTGTCCTGAACATGGTGGGTTTTAACTAGGTATGCAGTGGTCAGCTTGTTAAATGGGAGCTGATGTCAACTCCACCAGAACTGAGGCCCTGCAGACTTCTCTGATCAGGAGATGTGGTGTGGGCATGAGCTTTGCTGGTCTTCTGGGGGAGTGGCCTGCTGCACTGGAACTGAGACAAACTTGACTGAGAAGGGCAATCCTGCCAGAGCACAGTGGGGTGGGGCTTGGTTTAAAGAAGTTAGGCAGTGTCCAGTGTCAGTGGTATGCTGTTCCCTGCAGGTGCCTCTGTGTTTATGCTGAGGGGTGGGGAATAGAAAAGGCACTTGCCAGCAACTTCGTCCTGGAGAGGCATCTCTGTGAATGCTGCCTCTCAGGGAAGCCCTCAAAGAAGAGTGAGTGTGTGCCCTCGGCTTTCTTCAGATCACTGTTTCCACACTGTCAGCCTTGGAGTTGTTTGCCTGCCTTTTCTCCAGGAACAAAGCAGTGCCCTCCAGGCTTTATTCCAGCCAAGCCCACAGACTTTTAAAACTCTAGGCATTAAGCCTCACTGGTTGCAACAACTCATAAAATTCAGCCCCTCTTATCTTCCAAGCCAAGGGCTTTCAGGAAAGTTTCTCTTTGTGCATTCTCCTACATGTTCCTCTCTTTTGCTTTTCTCTGCAACCGCGGCGTTCTCTCCTACAAAGTACCCTGGAATCTCTTCTCCCCTAAACCATGTCTCTGCACTTCCTATATTCTTAGATGTGGCCCCTTCTCTCCATTTAGTTGCAGAGTTTGTTCTGTCCGTCTTCAGGTTGATTTCTGGGATCCTTAGGATGATGTGATCATTATCTAGCTGTATTCATAGGACCCTAGATGAGCCTAGGGTCCTCCTATTCTGCCACCATCATGAACCCCCCCACACACACTATTTCCTTATTTTTTAAAATGTATTTCTTGATACACATTAGGACAATATCTCTTATTTATAAAAATTAACTTTCAATGTATGTTCTAAAAGGATACCAATCTAAAAGAGTTAGCTTGGTTTTCAGAAGATATTTTCCATGTATTTAAGACAAACTCTCCTCTATACTTGTTTAAGTATATTTGTACATTTTCTGTGGGGTCTCTAATACTTGCATGCATCATATTACTTACAGGTGTTTTTTGGATCATAGAACATTCAACTTTTTATACTTCGTTTCAGTAAACACCTGGTTTGATAAGCATAAAGAGTCCAATGCAACTAAGTTCATCCAGCTAAAAACATATCATATGTAAAGATTCCCATTGGAAAATGCCATTGGTTTTTGCCAATTATGTTAGTATGCTTACAAGGATATCTGACTAAGATACTACTTTCTTTCCCAAAGGCATTTCACCCTCTCTAAAGGAGAGAACTGACTGTGGGCCTGCTATATAACAGTTGACTTTCCATGAGTCAGAAAGTCCACTTCAAGCTCAGCTGATGAAAGAAAAGACAAGGCAGACAGAGATTAAGATAAATTTGCATAATCTCACTTATGTGTGTAATCTAAAATAGTAAAACTCAGGGCATGTGGGTGGCTGTCAGTTAAGCATCCAACTCTTGATTTTGGTTAAGGTCATGATCTCACATTCATGAGACAAAAGCCCATGTTGGGCTCTGTGCTGACAGTATGGAGCCTACTTGGGATTCTCTCTCTCTCACTCTCTTTCTGACCCTACCCTGCTCACACTCTCTCTCTCAAATAATAAATAAAAACTTAAAAAAATATCTTGAAAATAGTAAAACTCATAGAAACAGAGAGTATAAAGGTGGTTTCCAGAGATTGGGGGGAGGGGTTAACAGGATGATGTAGGTTAAGGATTACAAAGATTCAGTTATGTAAGATGAATACTTTCTGAAGATCAAATGTACAATGATGTGACAATAGTTAGCAATGTTGTATTGTACACTTGAAATTTTCTAAGAGATTAGATCTTGAGTGTTCTCACCACAAAAAGGGAAAGAAAGAAACAGATAACTATGTAAGAAGATAGCTGATATGTTAATAAGCTTGCACGTGATATTTTGAAATGTATGTGTATATGAAATTATCAGGTTGTATGTTTTAAATACATCCAATTTTGAGCTGTTAACTACAACTCAATAAAACTGGGGAAAATACAAATTTATAAGTAATAATTCCTAATTAATTTTAAAAGAAATGCAGAGATATTTTGATAATCAGATGAGCTTTCTGGTTAGACTTTAGGAAATTAGAAAAGTAAACACATATTCATCCAAATTTGTAACCAAGTTGACAGTTTCTTTTCATATTTCTGCTTCTTCCTTTTTCACAGTTGTCACCAGCAAGGTTGGAGTCAATAAATTTTAGTTACTAAAATGCAGAGCATAGTCTTCATCATGGACCAGGATGAATCACATTTCCTTAGGTTTTAAACTTTTCCAGATTGGAGTACATAAATTTGATATAAACATTGCAACTGTTTTGACCAAAAATGTTTGTGGGAGAACCCACATTATAAAAACAATAGTGTATTTCACTATTCACTCATTTATTAACTCACCTAATGTTCATTGACTTCCTATATGTCTGTGACTACACTAAATCTTGGGATTACAGACATTATAGGGCAGACTTTATCAAGCCGGTAAGGCTTTTACCTACTTTGAGAAGTCTTTCCTGAGGAAACTGTTTTTGGCAATAACCTAAAATATGAGCCAGTGTTGGGTATATACCGAAATAAAAGAAAGAACACTCCAGGCAGTGGACCATCATGTGCAAAGAACCTTGGGCCAAGAGGCAGGAAGATGCCTATTGTATTTAAAGACCTAACAAAAGCCAGGATGATTAAAGCAGAGTGAGTCCTTTAGAGGTTAGAGTTCGTGAAGCTTGGGAGTCAGTAAATTCTACATCTTAGAAGAACTTCAATCCATAGACATGGATTTTTTCCTAATGTCAATGTAAAAGTATTAGAAGGTTTTAAGTGTGACATCTAAATAGAAATAAGTGCTGGATTTCACGTGAGTGGATTGTAGGCTGTATCAGGAAGCATTACTCAATGGCCCACGCAAAAGATTTAACTGTTTTGCAATAAGAGATGGGGAAAAAATTCAAGATTTTTCTGGAAAATGTATCCAAAATAGAATTTGATGACAGACTGATTATGGATGTGAGAGAAGATGTCAGAGATGAAGTACAAGATATGTTTTAGTTTCAACTAACGGAAAACAAATCTAGCTGACTTATGCAAAAAATGAAGTATAAAATTATGATGAGAAGCTAACAGAGTGAGTGAGAACTATAGTTCAGGAATTCCACAGCTAGAAACAACATCCCAAGCCAGAACTGTGCTTGGGTAGCCACAGCAACACAACCACAGCAGCTTCTGGAACTGTCTGTTGCTCCAACATCTATCACTGCCACCTATTGCTGCTTATGCTTCTTTACCTACTTCTTTATTAAACATTTAGTATGGTTCAAGCCTGAGTTAAGTGCTCACAATTTAGTTGCAAAGGATGCAAGCAAAGTGAGTATGTGATTTTGTTAAATTCAGTGAAAGATGGAACTTAACCTTCCACCAAAGAGAAACATTTGCCAAACACTGGAAGGAGGTAAAATGCTGGACAACACCCACTGCTGCCAAAAAAGCAAAACAAAAACTGTCTTCCACGATTGCTGTGGTCAGCATCAACACAGAGATGATGTGTAGTGTGTGAGACAGTGGTGTAATCAACTATTATGATAAAATTTCTGAAAACTGGAGACAAAGGGAAAATTTTTAAGACAAAAAAGACAAAAAATATTACCTTCACTGGTATAGCAAGAAGACTGATAGTTGATGTCTCATAAAAATGATGGACAGCAGAAATCAATGAAATAGCATTTAAAACTGAAAGAAAACAACTGCCAACTAAGCTTCTATATCCACTTAAAGAATTTTCAAAAATATTAAAAGATATTATGAGGATGTTATAAATACTAATAAATTTGACAAAAATTGGGATGAAATAGAAAAATTAGTAAAACAAACAAAAGAAAGCAAAAAAACCCCATCAAGCTGAGGGTAGAAGTTATAAACCTGAAACTTTTACATCCAATAAAACAGTTGAGCTATTATTATATATCTTTACACACACACACACACACACACACACACACACACACACACACACTATCCCTTCAATCCCATTTGATTTTGTGGTTAATTCCTCCAAATATTTAAGGAAAACAATAATCTTAAATAAAATTTTTCAGGGAATAAGATAAAAGGGAACATGCAATAGCATATTTTAAGAACTCAAATCCTAACAAAGACATTAAAAGAGAAAAGTACACACCAATCTCTATCATGAACACAGATGCATAAATCATAAAATGATAGCAAAGAGAATCTAACTGTATACAAATCAAGCAATACTTAATGGCTAATAGGACATATTATAGGAATGCAAGGTTGATTCAACATTTAAAAATAAATCAATATATCTTACTACATTAACAGAAAAAAGGAGAAAAAATTATGTCATATCGTTAGCTGTGGAAAAATAATTTGATAAAATAGAATATATATTAAGATAGAAAGAACTACCAATAGACCACAAATAGGAATAAAAATTAGGAATAAAGAGTAATTTCCTCAATGTGCTAGAGACTATGGAAGACTAAAAGTAAAAATGCCTTTAAAAAATCCTTCTGAGACTGGCAATGAGATTAGATACCCACTATCACTACTGCTAGTCAACTTTATACTGAAAGTTCACACCAGCACAGTAAAGCAAGGGAAGAAAAGACTGAAGTACTGAAAAGCAGGAAATAAAACTATCATAATTGTGGACAATGCGATTGTTTGTGAAAAATCCAAAAAATTAGAGATGCTGTATTAGAATTAATGAGTGAATTTACCAAGGTCAATGAATATAAGGTCAATGTAAAGATAGTAATTAAAGCAGAAAACAACATAAAATTAAAATATATAACACACACACACACACACACACCATTTTCAGTAATATATAATCCTACATGTAATTTGGTGGAATCTGTCAAGCTTAAAATCATACAAAACAAGTCTATGCTGTTAGAAGGGGAAGGGTCACCTTTTGCAGGGGAGGCTGTGCTCAGGAGGGAGAGTGAACAACAAAGTACCATTGGGTTTTAGAGATATGTTTTGTGATGTAGATGTTCTTCAGATGGTGAAAATTCATTATTTGTACAGTTAAACTATGGGCATATTTCTGCACTTCTTCATATTTCAGTGAAAACTTTCAAAAATGATGAGAATTCTGTACAGACTGTTTTTAAATTTTAAATAATTATTTATATTCAAAAGAATGCATATGTAACACATAATGAATAAAAATGAAACAATCAATTCATATCTAACCCCAGTTTAAGGAATCAAACATTGCCTATAATTCTGAAGACCCTGTTTGTCCTTCCACCATTGCATCCCCATTCCTTTCGATCTCCCAGGACACAGTTAACATGGGTTATCTGTTATTTATTCATTGGCTTTTAAACATTCTTCCACATAAACAAACAAACAAACAAACATCCTTCCACATACACATACAAACTTATGCATGATCTATGTCTGTCTGTCTCTCTCTCTCTGGTATTGCTTAATTTTACATAAATTAAATTTGTAGTATTTGCTCAATAAGACCTCTGTGAACTAAAGCCCATTTGTTTTTGTTGCTACAAAATAGTTTGTTGTGTGAATATATACCACAAATCATTACTCACTTCCTTAACAAGTAGGCATCAGGACCAGTACTCTTTATATATTAGAGAAATGTTTCTGTGAAATTTCTTCTTCACTTTTCCTATTATACAGTGCAAAAGTTGCTCTAGGAATATATATCTCAACCCACAGATAACAACTTTTTAGTGGCATAGAATTACTTCAAGTGAGTCATGAATAGAATTTTTAATATACAGGTGAGTGGAAAATGTCAGAACACCATTCACAGAGTCCACGTATTTTTCCATTAACTTTATGTTCTTATTTTTTTAATGTGTATGCTATTGTTCACATTATATTTATGAGGGGATTTTCTGGTTCATAAAATTTGCACATCACCAACTTTACTAGTTTTGTGGGGATACTGTTATATCATTTACATATACACCAGAAACCCCTGGTATTGTACGATATATTTTTCCATTTTAATGATTGCTAAAATGTATTTCTGTTTTCTCCTCCATTTGTGTCTTTTTTTTAATTTATTTTTTTTTTATGTTTATTTTTACGAAAGAGAGAGGGGTGGGTAAAGAGAGAGGGAGACAGGGGAGATGGAATGGGCTTTGTGCTGACAGCAGAGATCCGATTCGGTTCTCAAACTCATGAACCGAACCATGAGATCATGACCTGAGCTAAAGTTGAACACTTAACCAACTGAGCCATCCAGGTGCCCCTTCACCATTTGTTAGTGGTGGTGAGTATCTTCTCATGATTATTGTCCATTTCTGTTTCTTTTTCTTAGAAATAACTCCTCGTACTTTTCATTCTATTGTTTTGTGTTGTCTATTTCTCAGTGATCTGTAGAACTTTTTAAGTTTAGTCTTGATATTAATTCTTTATCAGTTGTGTTGAAAGTCCATCCTCAGAATTGTTGGCTTGTATTTTCTCCTCATATGTTATACTTTTTGATGTAACGATTCTAATATATGACTGTTCATTTTATATATAATAAATTCTTTCCAAAACCAAAGTAAATTTCTTCTAGAGATTCAAAATTTCATATTTAGGCTTGTAATTTCCTTGAAATGATTTTAATATATACTGTGAGGTGAAGATAAATTTCCTTGTGGATAACCAAAAGCCCAGAATGGTTTATTGAATGGTTGGTTCATCCTTTTTCTCACCTATTTGCAGTGCCAACTTTGATAAGTGAATTTTCAACACAACAGAGGGTATGTTTCCTAGCTGATTATTCATTCTTTTGATCTGTTTTTCTACTCCTCAGCCAATATCATGTGAACTGAAAGATTATGGTTTCACAGTAAGTCTTAAAATCTGTGAGGCAAACCATTCCACTCCTACTATTTTTCCTTTTTCTGTATCTTGGCTTTTCTTGACCCTTTATTCCTATACACACACACACACACACACACACACACACACACACAAACACACAATCCATTGGAATTTTGATTAGGATTATATACAATATATAGATCTATTTAGTGGAGCTGAACATGCGGAGTCTACCTACCCACGAATAAATGTTGTAGCTCTTTTTTTCCTCATTATCTTTCAGTAAAGTATTATAGTTTTCAACAAAAATGGTCTTGTACCTCTTTGAATAATTTGGTTCCTAGTTATCTTATGTTTTATTTTCAATATATAGAGTAAACTTCTAAAAAGTTAACTTTTTGTTTAGTGCTGTGATTTAAATATAGTTACCTTGCTGAATAGTCTTACTAATTCTAGTAATTCATATAGAGAGAATTTGTTTTTTTCCCTACAATTATATCTTTAATGAACAGTGACAGTTTTTCTTTCTATTCAAGATATATGTATATATATATTTTTTTTTTTTAAGTTAATTAGATGGCTATAATGCAAAAGTACAAAATTTTAAAAAAAGTGGCTATATCACACATCAAGGTTATAAAAGGGACAACGTTTTTTTTATGTTTAGACATTAAGATACTCATTGCAGATTTAATAATTATGCTCTATCAGATTAAGAAAGTTATCTTATGTTTTTATTTTTTTGAAAAAGCTATTATTACAATGGGTTTTGAAATTTACTAAGTGATTTTTTTGTAGTTGTTCACTGATATGATCATGTGGCTTCACTGCTTCAATATAAATGTATTGTTCTATTTTTTAAATTTTTTAAAGTTTTTTTTTGTTTACTTTTGAGAGAGAGTGAGCAAGCACAAGAATGAGTGGTGGAGGGGCAGAGAGAGTGAGAGAAAGACAATCCCAAGCAGGCACCACAATGTCAACACCAGCCTGACATGGGGCTCGAACTCATGAACCATGAGATCATGACCTGAGCTGAAATCAAGAGTTGGATGCTTAGCCAACTGAGCCACCCAGCTGTCCCGAATTGTTTCAAATTTAAACAAATTTAGCATTACTGGAAAACTGAACTTGATTGTGAAGTACTACATTTTTTACACATTGCTGAATTCAGAAACATTTTTAAATATAATTTTATTTTTACATTTGATTTCACAACTGACACTCGTTAATAATTTTATTTTCGCGTATTGCACCTGTCTCACATTAGTGGGAGGATATACTACTAAAATTATAAAATAATTTGGAGAATGTGTCTCTTTTCTCCCATTCTCTAGAAGAATTTGACTAAGAAGGGAGCATCTGGTGCTTGAATGTTTGGAATAGTTTGTGAAACAGTTATTTGTGGAAAATTTTGGGTGTATGATTCCATTTATCTTATGGCTATGAGGCAATTCCTATTTTCAATCTCTTTTTAGAAATTTTAGGCAGTGATACATTAAAAAAATAATCTGTTGTAAGATTTGACAACACTGACTCCATCTTTGACCCTCCATCTTATTCATGTCCCTGAAATGACCTCCTTTGGGGCTACTAGAACCAGGACCCTTGGAGGTTAATGTATGCCTGGACGGAATGCAGGAAGGCATATTCTGATCTTCCCTAAAGTTGTTTAGATAACTAGTAGAGGTAACGTGGTTTCCTCCCCTACTGCCCCCTCAGGTCCCTCTTCACAAAATCTGTTAAATGTTAAACCCTTTGACCTCACAATGACCTCTGTACCTTCCCTTACTCTATAAAAATCTATGGATTAAGTTCCAGACTTCAGGGAGAATAGCTGTGTAGTATTTGGATCATTTGTCCACCAACCAAAAAATTACTTCTGAGTCTGGAGGATACTTTACTAACCCTCTGCTACCTTCTGACACCTGTACCTGTTAACTGTCTTTAAATTTATCAGTATATGTGTGTTCAAATATCATTTTACTATCATTGATATTTCTGCACCATTGCACCAACTTGATCAAGCCTTGTCCCCATTGCAACACTTTTACTTGATAAATTTTACAAAATTAAAAAAAAAAACTATTTGCTTTAGTTCAAAGAATAGGCTTTACGTAAAGTCTGTTACGATTTGTTTTCTGTTTCATTAATTGCTACTCTTATATTTATTAACTGTTTCTCCAAATTCTTCCACTTTATTTTTTTATTTTATTTTTTTCTAGTTTGAGTACATAGCTATTTAAGCACATTGCTCACTAATGTCTTAATTACTTATATAAGCATTTAAAGTTATAAACTAGCCTCAATTATTGCTTTCATTTTATCCTTCAATAATCCTACATTATTATTATTTTGATGTTTAGGACAATTTCTTCTTTTACCCTGTAATAATCCAAAAGTATCAACAGTTTCAACAAAAATTTTCCCACAGACCTCTAATTCAACTTTCATTATTGAATGTATTCTAAAAGATGCTACCCATTTGAAAGTTTGAATATTAAGTTCATTGCTTAATATAAGGTAAACTTTAAAAAATGTCCATATTATTGGACTGCGTGTTGTATATGGGTGATGAATCACTGAATTCTAATCCTGAAAACAATATTGCACTGTATGCAACTGTATGTTAAGTAACTAAAATTTAAATAAAAAGTTGAAAAGAAAAAAGTTCATATTATTGCATATTATGAGTTTGTGTGTGTAAAATGCTCTACTTATGTTTACTATATCAAAATGATTATTTTTTTCAGTATTTTTTATCTTTACTAGTCTTTACATTTTATGATCTCTCAGTTGCTGAGTTATTTGTTAAAATCTCCCATTTTATGGTTGGATTTATCAACGTAGTTATATCTCCTAATAATTGTCAATACTGATAACATAATTGGAATTATTTTATTATATTGTATGTTGCATGGCATATGACAGCACATATATCTGTAGCTAACTTACAGCTATATCATTAAGGAGTAAGCTTTAGTACTTATAGTAAATCTTTTTGTCCTTATGTCTATTTGTCAAAAATTAATATTTATAGCACCACTTTTTTCAATTGTTATTTGTTTAATTATAAATAGCATATACCTATTATGTTTTTAAATCTGACAATCTGTCTCTTAAAATAGAGTATTTTTAAAAGAAGTTATTTTTATTTTTTATAATTTTTATATGAAATTTATTGTCAAATTGGTATCCATACAACACCCAGTGCTCATCCCAACAGGTGCCCTCCTCAATACCCATCATCCACCCTCCCTTCCCTCCCACCCCCCGTCAACCCTCAGTTTGTTCTCAGTTTTTAAGAGTATCTTATGTTTTGGCTCTCTCCCATTCTAACCTTTTTTTTTTCTTCCCCCCCCTCCATGGTCTTCTGTTAAGTTTCTCAGGATCCATATAGGAGTGAAAACATATGGTATCTGTCTTTCTCTGTATGACTTATTTCACTTAGCATAACACTCTCCAGTTCCATCCACGTTGCTACAAAAGGCCAGATTTCATTCTTTCTCATTGCCAAGTAGTATTCCATTGTGTATATAAACCACAATTTCTTTATCCATTCATCAGTTGATGGACATTTAGGCTCTTTCCATAATTTGGCTATTGTTGAGAGTGCTGCTATAAACATTGGGGTACAAGTGCCCCTATGCATCAGCACTCCTGTATCCCTTGGGTAAATTCCTAGCAGTGCTACTGCTGGGTCATAGGGTAGATCTATTTTTAATTTTTTGAGGAATCTCCACAGTGTTTTCCAGAGCGGCTGCACCAGTTTGCATTCCCACCAACAGTGCAAGAGGGTTTCTGTTTCTCACATTCTCGCCAGTATCTATAGTCTCCTGATTTGTTCATTTTAGCCATTCTGACTGATGTGAGGTGGTATCTGAGTGTGGTTTTAATTTGTATTTCCCTGATGAGGAGCGAGTGCCTGTTGGCCATCTGGATGTCTTCTTTAGAGAAGTGTCTATTTATGTCTTCTGCCTATTTCTTCACTGGATTATTCCAGGTACAGTTAAGAAGTAGACTGATGGTTTGTATATGTTGCTATAACTTTGTTTTATGCTTTCCATTTTTCCTGCTTTTTCTAGGTTACTTCCATTTTCTTCTTTCTTGATGTCTTTTGGATTTTTCTTCATTTTTTCCATTTTATTCCTTCTATTCATTTGAAAAAATATATACTCTTTCCATCACTTAATGTGTCTTAGAAATATTAATATACACAATCATCTCAGCAAGTCTAAAATAATTAATATATTATGTTCTCCTTACAATGACTCGATTTTGATCACCCACCATTGTGTTTAGTATTTCAGAAATTATGATCAATAATTTATATTTACTTCCTTCTTAACACATGTTCATCAGTTTCTTTGCCCACTATTCTTCTTTATGAATCAGACTTCTTCCTATTTCAATAAGTACATTCTTCATAAATTTTAACAGTGAAGTTCTCCTATTTCTCTGATATTTTGGGTTTTTTTTTTGGAAATTACTTTATCTTGAATTTATCCTTCAAAGAATTTTGGATAAATATAGAATTCTAAGTTATTAATAAAGTTATGATGAGGGTGGTATTCCAAAAATTCTGGCTCCTCATTTTTAATAATGTGAAATCAGCAATCGGTGTGATTGCTGTTTATTTGCAAATAGTATTTTCTTTCTCACTGTTCTTCAGATCTTTACTATTCTTGTCTGCAACTCTGATGGTAACAGTGGATTTCATTATTTTTATGGAACTTGCAATTTATTCTGAAACTGTAAATTCTTGTCTTGTGTTACTTACCTCTTACAATATTGCCAACTCTCCTTTCTGTAATTTTCCTTCTTACACCTGGTATCTCTTAGCCTCTCTTTCATGTATTCTACTTCTTTGTGTTTCCACACTTCAGGTAATTTCTTTAGATTTGTATTTCATTTTATGTAATCTCTTTCTAGCTATTTTATATCACCTATTTAAACTATTAATTGTAATATTCATTCATTCTTAAACATTTTGATGCCATTTTTATATTTTTACTTACTGTTGCTTTTCATGCCTCCTTTTATTCGATAGGTGTATTAACCTATTTACATTGTGATTTTATCCAAGAATTCCAAGATCTGGGATTGTTTTCAGTCTCAATCTAACTTCTGTCCCTCACATTTGACCTCCTCTCCTGAAGTGTGCTTTGCATTCTCATGCCTTTTGTGGTTTTCTTTTCATTATTAAGCATAATCAAAGTTTATCTGTCAGAAATTTTTGAGGCCTGTATTATAGTTGCTTTGCTTCAGAGAGGATTTTTTTTTAAATTTCTTCCCCTAGCTTGAAACACTAAAACACGAATTTCTAAATTGAGTGTTTGGGGACCATTCAATTAAGAGCCAAGATTAAGAACAGGTATTATTCCTTGTTATCTGTATGAAAAATTTATTGTTTTCTTAATTTATCTTGAAGGTAAACTAATGATGTAGCCCTTTGGAAGTAGGTCTTTTGTACTGTGATTGACAGAGCCTGGCTACTGTGCAGAATCCTAATTTCTTCAAAGCCACCAGACTGAAAAATCAAGTTCCTCAAGAATAAGCAGACAACTTGACTCCATGTTTATCTGCACTCACTGGTCACTTTTCTGGATATTTGCTCTCACTTTCTTATGGGAATTAGCAGACTATGTATATGTATATGTATATGTATATATATATATATGTATATGTATATGTGTATATATACACATATGTAAATACATAATATATATTATAGAATATACATACATACACGTGTGTGTGTGTGTGTGTGTTTGTGTGTGTGGTCTTGCCAGTTAAGACAAATACTACTAACATATAATTTGGTATTTTTATTTATTTTAAAATGAATGGTTTCCTAGTCTGCCATACTGTTGGAAAACTACTTTCCATATGATTCGGAAATTGAATTTCTCATATATGACATATGCCAAATGCAGAAATCATTTGCTGGAGATCATTTACTAAAGGAGATTGTATTGAAATATTGCGTATTTTCAGAAACTGTGTTGACATTTTATATCATTATTTCAAAACTAACCAAAGGGAAACAATCACTCATGGAAGAGAAAATACTTAGAATGTTGAAGGTGAGAGAGAAGAATATAATATTACTAATTTAAATAGCCTAAACTCCTAACAACAAATTATTATCATTTGATATATTTTATGTTCTATAGATATGTGTATGACAAAAATATTTAAAACATTATTAAAGATGACAGATTATATTTACAGACTATCAAAAAATAAGTACATACACACACACACACACACACACACACACACACACAAACTCATATTTCAAAACCTCAAATTAATGTAACTAAAACCCAAGATTATATAGGGTTTCACCACTGGAAAATTTACTCCAGCTTTATTTACTCACATGGTGTGAATTTACACCCAGGGCCACAGCCACTGGTGTATCAAAATTACTTTATATAATGCCTATAGCAGGTTAGATTTGAAGTTTTCCATATCAGCAGAGTTAATAAAACCTCAACATCAAGCCCTTTCACTCCTATGACAAGTACCCCAAAGTGGTTTTCTTCTCTGACTCTGACAGCTTCAAAAGAAATAAACAGACTCTGTGTCATTCACTGTTATTTTTTCCCAGAAATTGCATTTCTTTTAAAAATGGTTCTCTTTCTAAATACTTCACAAAAGAAACAGGGAAAGGAACTGGTATGCCTTCATTGCTGCTGTGTACACATTACATGATATTACTTTATTCCTTCTGTGTTTCATTATTATACAACTGGAGCCCAGAGCTTCAGTGAAATGGGCAGACAAGTCGCCAAGTGAAAATATATTAACATTAAATGAAAACTTCTCAAGAGTCAGTTATTCGAAGCCTCTAATGTGGTTATGCACTTACAGAGTTGAATGTGTAAAATCAGAAGTAATCAGTTCAACTGAACTTCATAACCAGCAACATCTGTGGGCTTTTCTCTAGTCATATGCTCGTCAGTTTTATCAAACATCTGCCTTCTGACACGACTGGGAACAAGACACAGGCCCTGGCACACATTAGCTGCTACTAAAGGTGAGCTCACAGAGTAATGTGACATCTGTTTACTCCTTCCCTACTCCCCAGACGATCACCAAACTGAACCTAGATCACTGGGTTGGAGGCGGTTCATCCTGAATCTCATATTAATCATTCCCTTGCCATGCCAGGTTTTGGGTCTTTGTAGGTAGAACTGAGGGACTAGACAGTGAATCAAACAGCCATTTATCTCCTTATATTCAGTTCACTGTATGTTGATGTTTAGATCATGTGCACCTCTCAGCACTCTGCTATGAATACAGGTGGTGAAAACACTCAGGTCCTTCAGTGATTGTATCTGAAAGACAAGGAATTGAGGTATTTGATATGAGGAAGCATAAGGTGCCTCTGCTCTGACCTGCATATGTTACTGAGAAGTTAACCCTAACCATGCTCAATGCAAATGTCTCCTTACTTAAAACCTATAATTCACAGGTTCTGTTCCAGAGCAAGTGTAACTCTGTCAGGTGCAAGGAGATGGCAATTGAGGTCAATATGAAGGTTTCCTTCAAAAATTCAATTAGCCCCACCAAGTTAAAAGAAGAGGGAGGGACAGAGCAGTAATGACATAAGTGGTAGTAAAGAAAAGCACAATTTTGATGCACATGGAAATAGAGATAATGGATAAGAATTGAGGATGGCACCTGTTGGGATGAGCACTGGATGTTGTATAGAAACAAATTTGACAATAAATTTCATATTAAAAAAAAGAATTTAAAGGGGGAAAGGGGGAGGCAGGTTGCATGTATGTCTGTATAATAAAATATTTAATAATGAGAACAATTCTGAGAAACACTGTGGGGGAGGGCAATAGCCAGGTATTCTCCACCTTTGCCATCTCCCAATATCTTAATCCATTATCCACAGACTAGCCAGAGCATTATTTAAAACATACTTAAAAAATATCTTTTCACTCCTTTGCTTGGGACCTTTCATTTGTTCCCTGTATACTTAATGAAGTCCCCTGAGTCCTTACCAGGGCCTGCTTGTTCCTGCCCAACACCCCAGGATCATCCTACACCAGCCCCCCAGACCTCTCTTGTGTCCCTCAAACATGTCAAGCCCTCTTCCTCCCACACTCTGCATAAACTCCTGCCACTGTCAAGAATGTTCTTCTCATGATTCTGCATAGCTGTCTCATCTTACTCCTGGCTTTGAAAAGGCCTTCTGGCCATCCCATCCAAGTAGGTCATCTTTCCCAGTGTTTATCTATCTATCTATCTATCTATCTATCTATCTATCTATCTATCTAGATATAGTGTTCCCAGTATTTTTTATAACATGTGACATAATCTGCAGAGATATTCTCTCTCCTTTGTCCTACAAGGTTTAAGTCTGTCCCATGAGAATTTGAGTTCCATGAGGTTTCCTGAGTGCCTGCTGTAGAACATGTTAGTGTTAGTTAAGGACAGAAAGATGAATAAGATACACCATAATAGTTGTATCTCACAATGTGCATGTGCAGAGTTGCAAAGCTCTACCCATAAGGTGTTTAAGAGAAAACAAAATGTTGAAATTACAATAAAAGCAACAGACAGACGATGTTGCCACAGGGCACCCAACCCTTTTTGTTTGTTTGCTCTTCTTGTTTTAGTTATTCTCCCAGATATTTAACTTTTGTTTTATTTCTTAAACTTTTCTTAGTAAGAAAATAACCTGTATCTCTTGAAACTCTTGACATTTTGGTTTTATAAATAGACATTGTTCAGGTATAGTGACAATTTTGATTTCTAATGATTAAAGCAAATAGTAGATATTAGGTCAGCCTTGAAATACTCTGAAATTCTATTTGAACTATACTATTTTGCATTGACATTTCCCAAATTGCTAAGTTCCTAGACATATTATAACCTCTTTATACTATTAGGTTAATGCAACAAAGCAAATTTGTTTGTTTTCTTCTCAATAAAGTCTTTATAAACATAATGCAATATTTTTTAATATGCCTTTACTTTCAGCATGATGTCAAATCACTTGTGATTGTCTCAAGATTTATCCCAAGTACTTTAGCTGTTCATTATAATAAAAAGCAAAAGTCCTATAAGATATATATATGCATACAAAATAATTCTGGAAGCAAACTTTGACCCAGATGTAATATCAGTAATATGAGGCTCAGTAACAATTAAATGTGTACTAGGCTTTGTTTTCAGTGTGCCTTTCATTCTGCTTCTAATAGTATACTTATGTATTTTGAATGCTTCCCAAAGATCTAGGAGCAAATATCACTTTATATATTTCCTGCTATTATTTTAAGTTCTTTAAGAACAGAAAAAGTCTCAAGAGAGAAGAAAAGTTCATGCCTGTTACATATGCCAATAAAATATTAACATCAGCATGCATGTACTTTATAGAGACTGCATGGAAATGGATACATGGATCAATAAACATTGATTTTCAACTTTGATATTAGTTGCAAGTTGGGAGTCATATGAAATTTTTATATTTCATAATACTCTTCACTGCATTGCTATTCCTCTTTCTAGCTTCATCTAGCAACTATTTCATCTTCTCTTATACCTTAAAACCTTTAGAGAAAAAAAATAATTCTGAACAGATCAGAATATCCCCACAAGTAGTTCTTATTGGACACATGAATGCCTGAATGCACACCCAAGAGTCTTCCTTAATGCAAATTCTTAGCCAATTACATATAATCAGCATCTGTTTCCATGATGCTTTCTGATATAAATTTTAGAATCTAAATATCAACACATTAAGTGTCTGGAGAATTGGTTATAAAGGGGAGATTTGATGTTTTTTTAAATATTCTGTTCAAGGGGTGCCTGGGTGGCTCAGTCAGTTAAGCGGCCGACTTCAGCTCAGGTCATGATCTCACAGTCCGTGAGTTCGAGCCCCGCGTCGGGCTCTGTGCTGACAGCTCAGAGCCTGGAGCCTGTTTCAGATTCTGTGTCTCCCTCTCTCTGACCCTCCCCCGTTCATGCTCGGTCTCTCTCTGTCTCAAAAATAAATAAACGTTAAAAAAATTAAAAAAAAAATATTCTGTTCAAATAAACATTTAGAGGAGTTCAGCTGGTTACTGAAATTTAACAGTCTGGATGAGAGAGCTCATTCCAGCCATCTTCTCAGGAGGCATTTATGCAGGTACTGCTTTTGATTCAGTAAACATTGTCTTGCCACTAATATTTTCTAGCTCTCCTTGTACTTCTGATTAAAAGAGAACTTTAGGGTGTAGGAAGAAGGTAATAGAAAACTTTCTAAAGGAACAGATAGCCAGATACTTAGTTGATATCATTTATCTATTAATTTCAGCAAAAGATAAATTGTTTTGCACAGGTGATATTGCAATATTCTCTAAATATCCTTGTATAATACAAGGCTACATTCCATTTGAACACTAAAATTGATTACAAGTTAGATCTTAGTGGAGAGATGGATAGTTGCAAACCCCTATGATGACTCATTTTCCTTCTCACACCCAAAAGGAACCTTAAATGTCAATCCTATCTAACAAAGATTAGAAATGCATTTTCTGATTTATACTGAATCAATAAATATATTTAAGAGCAGCTCAAGGTCACAAGCTTTTGACCAAGACAAAGGATTAGAGAATAATATTTTTTCTCTGAAAATACCATTAGAAATCACCTTATCCAACACTCTCATTTTACTGTGAAGGATACAGAAACTCATACCAGTGTGTTAGTATAGATCCACTAAGAAAACCTAAAATTAATCTTATCAAGAATTTTAGATTTTGCGTCTCTGACATAGATCTCTTACCTTTCATATTGTTTAGCAAAGAATCCTAAGTATAGCAAGTGCTTAGTATTTTTGTTGAATATTTTTTTTCTAATTCTAATACAATATTTATCTGAATGCTTTCCCTAAAAAGTTAAAAAGCTAAAATTAACAATGAGGTACAATTACAAATCATAAATGTACATACAACAAATAAAAATTATACATCCTTGAAATGATGCTTTATGTTTTGACACAGCATACCTTTATTAAAAACACACTTATTTTTACTCATCGCTGATTTACAGTACCACTTCCTATATATTACACATAGATTCCAAAAAGCATTTTCACTTTATTAGTGTAAATCCTATTGCAATTCAGTTTAGATTATGATGAAATGTTACATAATTTCTAGAAGGATTATGTTCAAAGGTGAAGTTAGAGAAGAAAGTTGATTCATTTAACAGATCCATATAAAGAAGAGAAAATTGTACCAATTTTACAATTTAGTGATTATAAAAACAACAATGTATCCTCGCAACTTATTCTGAAGAACAGAATCTCCTAACCTCTTAACTTGTCAAAAGCAGTCTATTAAAAAAAGTCTATCTGTATGAAGAAATTTATAGACATCCTGAGGGAACAATAAAATTATATCTATAGATGTGAACTTCAAGTAAAACATCAACCCAGAAGGGATTCTCTTCTCCGTCATTTTCTGAGAAAGCAGAAAGAACATTAAAGATGAGAGCAAGAAGAACAGGGGACTGAGAAGAAATAAAGAAGAGGTCTATTACAGAGGATTTCAAAAGTTCCTTTTATAATTACATCGCTTTGGGGTAAAGAAACTGAGAATTAGTTGATGTAATGTAAGAAGTAAAACTGCATCTGACTTGGAAATTTTAGAAGTAAATAAGCTCACAAAGTCAGCCCCCATTTCTACATCGCAGAGTAAATGATACAAACAAACTGATCATGCAAAAAATGCTTTATGACCAAGGTAAAATAAGGATTATTAGGCTAAGGACAAAAATGGAAAAGTACAAAATGTCATGACCATACAGCATGCCACTCAAGTTTCTGACAGCAAACCCTCTATTCTGCAAATATTATAGCTCTTTTGCTCATTTTCTCTCTTTACAGTTATACAAGTTATTTAAAAACTTCTGCGATATTGCTTCATGTGTGTTAAAATTGCTATAGCGTAAGCCAAGAAATAAAATGACACTAAACAGTTCAAATATTCTCTGAAAAGCTTTGAGCATGAGAGTTAATAACTACAAAAGATTAGAAGACAGTCTTTATATATTGGGTAACGCATAAGCTGAAATCCACACTAATTTATTTTTTTTAATCTATTCCATAGATGTCACTCTTCCCCTATTCTCCTTTTTCTTCTCTGCTTAAGTGTCACCTTCCTTCTAAATGTTTACTGAATACTGTCTATGTAAAAGTGAAAGAATTTTCACGACTTTCTTAAGAACTCACGAAACCACACACATCTCTGGATTTTTGCTTAGAATGGTCTCCAATGAAAAAAATTATGCCGGCTTGAAGCAAGAATGACAATGAATTCTTTCTAGAGAGTGAAGAGCCATAAAAGCATCTAAGGAGGTTGTTAAATTGGGTTCTTTTCTCAAAGGTACGAAAACCTGCCAAGCTACAAGTAAAGTAGCCTGACCAGCTGAAGGATCAATGGTGTAAAAAGCTTCTCCTCAAAGCTGTCATGGAGACTCTAGCTGTGGTGACTGTATACTTGGCATTCACCCAAAAAATGAAAATATAAAGGCTGCTTGGCTTTAAAGTGCTCCCCTACTGTCAAAGACAGAAAAAGGATTCTTTCCCCTATGTCTGGCATCTTGTAGAAAATTAAAACTCACTGAGCATCAAGGGGGAGAATGTATCATATTTCAAGGGAAGAATGTTTGGAGAGAATTGGCTTTATTGCAGGGTTAATGGTTTTCTAGTATCACATATGCTAAATTTTTCAGACAGAATGATCAAATAGTACTTGTGGGGAAACAAAATGCAGCACCTGTTTGGCCAAGAGTTCTACAGTGAACTCTCTCAACAAAGAGCCATGCTTCATTCATGATACAGATATATTGCTATGCCTGCCAGTTCCATTTAACCACCCATGTCAGTTCTAGCCAAATACACATTGGTTTATTGGTGTGTGTGTGTGTGTGTGTGTGTGTGTGTGTGAACTCATTAATCCTCTTATTATACTGAAGTGAACACAGATCCCATTTATCTTGAAGTGAGTGTAGATTATTAAGATTCTTGATATTGACTCCATTTTTCTTTAATTTTTAATTTACTGTTCTCATCAATTACTGACAATTTTCTTGATTCTTTAGGTTATTTTTTAAAAACCCATTATATTCTATAAGATCATGTTCTTATGAAGTAATTATAAATTTTCTCACACAGTACTTTGGTTTAGTGCATTTGCACTGTGGTTATTAGATTGGTTTCCTCTCTAGTCTGGAATCTTTTGTCTAAGCCTATCAGATTGTTACTTTTCCTTTTACATGCATAGATGTTCTGTGGCTCTTAAATATTCATATTGCTTTGCCTCTGAAGATTAAAGTATATAGGCAAACTATCTTGTATTTTCCTAATTCATTTATTTTTAAAATTTTTTTACATTTATTTATTTTTGAGAGACAGAGTGAGACAAAGTGAGAGTGGGGGAGGGACAAAGAGAGAGGGAGACACAGAATTCGAAACAGGCTCCAGGATCTGAGCTGTCAGCACAGAGCCCGACACGGGGCTCGAACCCACAGACCGTGAGATCATGACCTGAGCCGAAGTCAGATGCTCAACCGACTGAGCCACCCAGGCGCCCCATAATTCATTTATTTTTAATAGTCATTCATTCAATAGCTGAAATATCTCCTATGTGGTAATGTGGGAATCCAGAGATGAGTCAGCATGGAAATTGTTCTCAATGCAACATTCTTATTTCCATCCTCTCTCCATATCCTCCCTCTCTTTGACTATCAGCAATTTTTAAGATTTACCTTAAATGTTCTTTCTTTTCCCTTGCTTTTCCTGAGGATACAATGTTATCTGTTTCCTCTGTTTTCATAGTTGATAATGAAATATGTTTATCAAACACACTGTATGTGACGAACAGTGTGCTTTTCATGAACTTTTTGAATCTGTTCTCATAAAAAACACATAAGTTAGATGAAAGCGGTCCTATCAAATAGAGAAAGCAACAGCAATTTAGACAAGCAAAGTGACTTGTCTGAGACCAGCTAGGGAATAAAAAGCAAATCCCAGACATATAGATATGACTGTGCAGCTCTAAAGTTCACAGCTTCGTTACTGTGGGTCTAGCTAGAACTTTACTATATGCTCCCATATTCATCTTCTTAATGGTAAATATGGCATTGACATTTATCTATTTACTGCTTCTTGTAAATTTGCGTCCCATTTATATTTATAGATTCTTAGTAGGTAGGGCATGTGTCTAATAATTATTTATCTGTACTGCCTAACCTAGCTTAGCTCTTGATAAACAATAAGTTTTCCATAAATATTTGTGTTTTAATTAAACAAAATTTTCTTTTAAAAAGAAAAAAATAAAAATTCTAAATGTATACAGGATGTAGTCCCGACATTCTCCCCTTTCATCTCAGTAAGTCAGTGGTGAAATCTGCATGATGTTGGGCCTTACATACAGAAAAAACATATTCTAATGAATTAATGAGACTGAAAATAGACGATGCCAATGTTTCATGAATTTATCTAAATACTATTATATTTAGAAAATTGTTAGAATATGTAGATAAATAATCAAAGCCACTATGAATTTACATATTTTACTGGTATACACAGCAAAGAATAATAAAAGTGGAAACAGTACTCCTCTAATATATAAGAATAACAGCTACATTTCCTTAATGGAACAATTTTATAATTACAGAAAAGAAAGTTACTGATGGCTTATCTAAAAAAATCAGTAAGTTGGTTAGCACTCGGCAAAACCATCATTGAAAGAATCAATAGTTAAGGCAATATAACACCAGATTACTATTTATTATATACATTTGATTATGAGTGAATTTTATGAATCAAGGATGTCAACTAGCCACACTAAAACTTCTTTTGTTCATTTGGAATAATGGGCTTGGATTGATTTGTTACTAATCCTTTTAGTTCTAAATATCTGATTCCCTGAATGAGGGCAAAAAAAGAAAGTTCATTGTTTATGGCTGCACTATCAGATTATCAAACTTGGAAAAATCTATTTGATTAGCTATACATTATTGTTAATTACATGGTGATATGACTAAGCAACTGAGGTCAATGTCAAATTAAGATACCCTCCCCATACTGTTGTGAAATAGCAGGTTTTGTAAGAATCATTTATTTACCTCTATAAATAAGTCAACTTTCTTTATTAGCATAAAGTTGTGGAATGATTAAAAATGTTATCAATTCACATTTTAGTTGCTAATCTATAGCCATCATATCCATAAGCCATGGATTTTCAAAGGTATTATAACTTCCATTTCTTCCTTCACTTTCATTACAAAAGACGATAACTCCAGCTTTCCCAGATAGGCAATTCCACTGCTTTCACTGTGATTGGCATAAAAATATTTGTGTTCCTCACTTCACTTCCAGTTCCCAGTTTTTGAATCTAAGCATTGGTCTTAAGAGAAAGAGTGTGTCTTATCTTCAGCTTAGCCACAAATTCAGTTTTCACTTCAGAAATTAAGTTATAATGCAATGTGCAGGTTTTATATATTCAACATTGCTTTTAATTCACACCTACACAGAGGATTTCTTCTGCAAATTCCAAAGCAATATCCTTATGATATCGTACTGTATAAAAACCTGAACTGGTGCTTCCTCGACATCTCATGCAAGCAATATTTACCATAAGTTCATGGGTAGTGGACATTACACATTCTAGGCAAGGAAATGTCAAGCAGGTGCTGTGGGTGGCACCAAATTATAGCATAAAAGCTGGATCAACTGTCAGTACCCCAAGTAATGATGCAGAGGTCATATAAATTCTGCATTCAATGGCTGGTGCCAGAGATGTGGCTGAGAAACCTGAGATATTTCACATTCAATGCTTCCCTGAACTGGAGACTGAGGAGTAACTAGGCAGGCATTGAAAAAGACCAAGAAAGTGGTCATTTCTTTTTTTTTAATGTTTATTTATTTGTTTTGAGAGAGAGAGGAAGAACTTGAGCAGGGGAGGGACAGAGAGAGAGAGGGAGAGAGAGAATCTCAAGCTGGCTCCACGCTGATGTGAGGCTCAATCTCATGAACCGTGAGATCATGACCTGAGCCGAAATCAAGAGTCAGAGGCTTAACCGACTGAACCACCCAGGCGCCCTGCAAGTGGTAAATTTCTAAAGCATGGACCTTCACTAGTTATTAAAAGGAAGTGTGCAGGCTTCAAAAACTTAAACAAATAAGCAAAACCAAAAACAGCCTTTACTCAACATCACTGATGTATTTTGAAATTTCTATATAAAACAGTGGCTTTTCTTCTGGAAATAATAACCAGGTTTGAAGACATATAGCACATGCAGAACAGTGAAAAAAATACAAGCATCTAGAATGAAATCTGTCTGTTATCCATGAAAATTCATCTACTTTAAAGATTCAGAGTCATATTGTTGCATAATAATTACTGAGCCTTTGTGTCACTACAGAAGGATTAAATATTTTCCTATGGTTACTTATCAGGAAACAACTAAAAGACAACACAAAAATTGAACAGAAACTGAATTCCATTTATGTCACTGCTTTTCATTTGCATATACATCCATTCTTTATTTGACCAAATTTTCCTGGAAACCTTTTTCATCAGAAGTACCAACACTGTTGCACCTGAGAGCTGAGCTTGAAATTCTAATTTGTTTACCTGGTGATGCCTGAAAAACTCAAGAATGAGACTAAGTAAGAGACCAGGATTTTTTGATTTTCTAGAAAACTCCATTTTTACAATAGGGAATTAGATATGTAAGGAAATTAGTACCACATAAACACATACACACACAAACCAAATTTCTGTAACTGCACACCCTTTGTGGTCAAAGGTAGAATATTTTCCAGAAATCAACAGTTTTATGGAATCAATAGGCCTTTCTTAACACTTTTCCATTTATTAATTAAGTAAATTGTTTCAATAATAAGAAGCTGTGTCATACAGAATCACTAAATTGGAATAGGTGAACAAGAAATTTCTGAGATTGAACTCTAAAATGTTATCAAAAATAGGAATAGGGATTCTTACAAAAATTTAATGTCATTTTATTATATTCATTTTTTTAAGTTTATTTATTTTTAGAGAGAGGGAGAGTGCACACAAGTGGAGGAAGAGCAGAGAAGGTGAGAGAATCCTAAGCAGGCTCTGGCTGTCAGCGCGAAGCCTGAGATGGGGCTCAATCTCATGAACCACGAGCTCATGACCTGAGCCAAAATCAAGAGTCGGATGATTAACCAACTGAGCAACCCAGGTGCCCCTATACTCATTTTTTAACAGTGATTTTCTTTCCCTAAAGCCAGACTCTTACTCCAGAAATTAACTTAAATTTTAATAAGTTAGCAACTGCTCTTTGAGATAAGGTTTTCCAATCCACTTCTCAGTGTCCTTTGAGGTACACTGGAGAAGGGGAAATTCTTCCACCCAACAGTATCTGAAGTGGAGCTTTCATTCCGTAGCTAAGAAAGTGAGGCTAGAAGTTGATTATTGGACAGTCTTATCAGGTACTCGCACTGTGAAGTTTTGATTGTGCAGGGTCAACTGGAAGGTTTCACCTGACATTGTTAGAGATGCGGTGTTCGCCCTGAGGTGATATCTACTCTATGATAGTGCCATGATAGCTTCTATTATTTTTCTCAGTGGTGTTACCAAATAAAAGCTCAATATTTTATTTTCTATTCATCATTGAAATGTCCTTTCTTCTCAAGTACAAAAGTGAAGAAATATAATATCACTGGAAACTGTTTATGCCCTGTTTTGATATATTTTAGTTTTACACCACTATGATAAGTTTTAAACATTTTTTTTTTCATTTTTATATAATTGTTCTGAGTTTCTAACAAGTTCAGGTCATAATAAGCCTTTTATGGGTAAGATTGTATTGTTAACTCACAGGCATAAATGAATGTTTCATTAAGTGATTTATGACTATACCTGAGAATTCTTTCTTGAGACTATTTGATTTGTATCAAAACACTATAGATTTTTTTCTTTTGGCATTAAAAGAAATGATCCACATCTTACTAAAATGTTCTTGGCCTCACAAAAGTCAGGTTCATACAAATTTTGCATTTTTTAATTACAGAAACCTGAGAAGAAAAACAGACCAACTGTTGAAGCAGAAAACAAAAAAAACCAAACAAACCCCAAAACCTAAAATTTAGCATCTGGGCCACCTTCAATTAAGTCAGTGAACCAACGCTTTCTATATGAACAGATGTTCCACACCTTTTCCAAGCACTGAACAGTTTTTTGTACCCACTTGGTCTATTTATATTTTACTTGGCTTGTCTTCAAACTTCTATTAAATGACAGATTTTGAACGAAAAGGAACCTCTGATTATGCCAACACCATGAGCCATATTAGTATACACATCACCTTGTTCATCAAAAAGAAAGCCTCTTATTAATCTAAGGAACTGGTATTTGAACCCAGAGATAAGCAAATTTTGTCTGATTATTCTATGCAATAATGCCAGATTATCCACAATTAGAACAATTCTGCAGATTAGTCATGGCAAAACCTACTTTTATATTATTATTATCCCTTCATTTATTCTTGCCTTTGTTGTCAACATGAAGACAACATTTGGCACAAACATTATCATTTTTTTACTAAATGTTGGTAGAGAAAAAAATCCTTACTTTTCATGTACCAAAACAATAAACTAGCAAAACTGTTAGTCACAAAATTGGTCTAGACACTTGACCAGGACATTTTAAGCCAGTATATCTACACATATATGGAGGCACACTTATTCTGGATTCTACTTATGTTTCTCTCCAAAATACTGATATACAAGATAAATTGTCATCAAAATAAAAGAATCAGCGTGTTCCATCTTATAATCTGGTTACTGTTGTTTTATTATTTCATTTGAAATAACACTGAAGACTCCATTTATTCACCATAAACAGTCCCCTGTGGAGTAGCCTTTCAGTTTTTTTTGTTGTTACTCCTCTCTATCATTATCAATATATGACCCACCTGTATTCCTACACAGGGTCAACTCTAGACACCTGTTCACATGTTTTAATTAAATAAAATAACACTGAAAAAACTCTCGCTTTAAAAGTACCTATTCCTACATTCTTTGGCCTTAATAGGATTTCAACACTCAAAGTTGGAGTTAAAAATGGAACCCAGAACCTGTCCTCTAGCACTTTCCACATCACTCCTCAAACAACTTAGTCTCTCTACGACTGGCATCTTGCAACCTGAAGAAAGACATGGAGCTTCTGTTTCTTGCAAGAAAGAACATGACAGACATTTTTTTTTAGTATTTGGAGACCAAATGAAACTGCTGGGTTTGGGAGGGTTCACCAGGATTTGGGAGCATTGAGATATAATAAACATTCCCAAGGAATAAATATTAGGTGGAGAAAACAAGGGGAAATTAAGTCAAATTTCAAGGTCACAGTTTTGCCTGGATGCCACTGGGCAACTGGGCAGACTGGAAGAGTAACTGGATACTAAGAATAGGCTATATATATATATATATATATATATATATATATATACATATTCATAAACTGGTGTCATAGTCTCCTCTGTTTAAGAGCTCCTAAATGAAAAATATTGTAACTGAAACTCTAAAATAAGGGTGTTTTTGCCCATAATCCCTCCCTGGCTTTATTCAAAAAAAAAAAAAAAAAGAAGAAGGAGAAGAAGGAGAAGAAGAAGAAGAAGGAGAAGAAGACATAAAAGAAAAGAAAATGTATCATTAGGCTTAAAATTCTTCTGCAAATGTGTATTCACTATCTAATTAATTTTAGAATTACTTTCTCAATGTCCTCTAAATAACTAAGTTATTATACTATTAAGTTATTATACTATTATGTATAGTTATTATACTATTATAGTATAAGATACTATTAAGTATATTATACAATACTATTATACTATTAAGTAAAGTTTTAGGCATTTCAATGATAAATCACAGACGGTAGCAATGCTGTAATCTCATTTTCATCCACCCTGTCTCCCCAATAGGTATTCAAGAAACTGAAGTTATGTCATGTCTTGATTTGAAATGTTCTAGTGTGTTTGTCCCAATGGGTCTCCACCTTCAGCTGTATACAGAAATAAACTGAAGAGACTGCCAAAGTACAGATTCTTGGGAAAACTTGATATGAAGACTTAGCAACTTTTAATCTGGGCTGCAGTCCACGAATGTGAACTTTTAAAAGCTCTCTGGTGATTATGAAATTTGAAAACTCTTAAAGAGACTAAAATACCATAAGTTTTAAATAATCTTTGAAGTGTTTCAAAACTGCACGACCAAAACAATATAATTGCATCTTTCAAATAATAATTGGCCGTTTAATCTTGAGTAACTGTTAATAAAAAATTGACTCTAAAGTCATGAATTCTGAGTCAAGGAACATGAAGGACAGACAAAAGAGTAAATCTGATATTCATAGGTCATGTGACAGCCATACCCTGGCCTGGAACCAATAGTTATGAGTAGAGGCAAAGTTTCTGCAAAATAATCAAGGTGATGTTTGCATTTCATCTCCAATTATAGTCACTTGTGAGCTGTCCTGGGTGAGTAAATAAACTGATATTCAGTGAAAATTGGATCATTTTGTAGAACCCTGTGTAAAATAAAATAGTCTCAGTTAACCCCTAATAAAATCACTATCTAGCATAGTGCCTAACCATATTATATACACTACTAATACTTGTTGAATTAGTTCATAACAATGAATTTAATTTTAACTATTTCTTACTTATATGCATTACTAATTTCAGTCTTCACCTGTTAAAGCAGTAGAAACAAAGAAACAACAATAATTAAAATGTTTCATTAAAAGTTTATTTTGGTGATCAGAAACTAAAAGTTGTGGCAGTATAAGTCCTTTCTATAAAGTTACAATTATACTTATTGTAAAAAAGGAATACTGTATTTTTATTTACCCAAAAACTGAAATTATTATATTAAAATATGGGATCTGGGCACCTAGGTGGCTCAGTCAGTTGAGTGCCCAACTCTTTTTTTTTTTTTTTTTAATGTTTATTTATTTTTGAGATAGAGAGAGACAGAGTGTGAGCAGGGGAGGGTCAGAGAGAGAGGGAGACACAGTATCCCAAGCAGGCTCCAGGCTCTGATTTGCCAGCACAGAGCCCAAGGTGGGGCTCAAACTCACAAACTGTGAGATCATTACCTGAGCCAAAATCAGCCGCCCAACCAACTGAGCCACCCAGGCACACCAAGCATCCAACTCTTGATTTTGGCTCAGGTCATGATCTCATGGTTCATGAGATCGAGACCTGCATTGGGTTCTGTGCTGACAGTGCAGTAGGATTCTCTCTCTCCTCTCTCTGCTTCTCTCTCTCTCTCTCTTCTCTCTCTCTCTCTCTCTCAAAATAAATAAACATTAAAAAAATAAAAGAGGTGATCTTTTAAAATCAAACAAATGAATATTTTAACAACAGAATTGGATGAACATTATAATGGATGGATGATCTGAGGTTTATTCTCCACTGTACATATCACACAATTTTCCACCTTTATAACTCATAAATATATCCCTAATGATTTAATACAACCTATACATCACATGGAGAATCTTGCTAAAATGCTAGTTCTAATTCGATGAAGGAGGCTGAGGTTCTACATTTTCTAGCAAACTAACAGATGATGCCAATGCTACTGGTCTGCAGACCACATTTTGAGTAGCAAGGATTATTTAATACATCTGGAAAAGGTACTGAACATGGACACTGGAAATCTGGATACAGAGTGCAGATCTCTTACAATCTAATTGTATGATCTGACGCAGTATATTCACCTCCTCTGGACATCTATGTACTTGGCTACAAAATGAAGATTTGGGGAATGTCACCATAGTTGCTTACAGTTCTCAACTTAGATGTGTATAGCATTCTACTCCATTCTCCAAACATCCTATTATTTACCTTTGTTTTATTTCTCTTTACTCATTTTTAAAGAAACATGAAGGAAACACGCCTATGAAATTGTGCCAAGAACTCTGGAAGGACTTTCTCTCTATAAAGTCCTGTGCCCATTCCTTGAAGAGCTATGCAGAGATACCTGCTGTCTAGACAAGACACCTCAGCCACCAGCTGCTTCCAACCTGGCTTCAAATGGCTTTTGTCTCAGACAGGTGCTCAGCAGGCCTACTGGCTTTCTGCTTCCCTGTGCAGCTGTTCACAGTTGATAATGAACAGAGTCAATAATGTGTGTGTGTGTGTGTGTGTGTGTGTGTGTGTGTTTACAACACCCGGTTTCCATCATGCACAATTCACCTTTTGCTGGTGACTGTGGAAAAGAGGCATGTGCCGTGTTATACACTGCAATCCCAAAATTGTTGTGGTAACCTTGACGAAACAGTACTGACTAGAATACACAGAAAACAAATGCCATAAAAGATACTGTATTAGAGTTCATGTATACTATTTATATTTTAGGAAAGCAGATGTAGTTTTCACACATATGGCCATTTTTTTCCTAAATAGTAATTTAAGTCACCCATAGAAAGCATCTCTAACTGTGTTGAAGAATCATCCTCCATGAACACAACTCTGTATTCTTCTACAACAAATTTATTAAGGAAAAAGCCAGGCTTTATAAAATATTATGAACAAATAATTTATAAAAATAAATCTCATGAGATGCAAACGATATTCTGTTAACAAATGCATTCGATAAAAAAGAGGGTTCTGTCAGCTACATTTTTCATTCGGTAATAATAAAGCTGATAATATTTAGAAAAACAAGGATTTGACTTTTCTAAAATGATGCTTTTTGCAAATAAGTTTCATTAACAACATACAATATGATTTGGATATTTTGATTTTTATTTACTGTATATTTTTTTCAGTTTCATCCATAACGGGTATCCTTGTTCTTAATACTTATTCCTATAATGCACTGAACAGATGGTAGCTACAATATGTCCTACACAGTAGGAAAGGTAACGAGGAATGAATAAAGTATGAGTCTCCTCCTCATTCTCCCCCTTTCCGATATTTTATAATGTCCACTTGATGCAAATTTGAAGAACCTCAAACAAAATATCAGAATATCTCTGGCAATTTTTTTTCACACAAGACCACGATGGCTATAATCCTCTATTCTAACACTAATATCTACAATTGAAATTATAGTCAACAATAGTTGGGAATTTTAAATATTTTAAAATCAACATTATAATATCAGTAAACAGGAGAGTGATTATCTACGGTACGTCTATAACTTCACCTATAAATTCCAAAGTGTACATAAATTCAGAGTAGGATTGTCAACAACATTGCGTCAACAACGCAATACCTTTCTACATTAATGCAATCAAGGATGTTCAATAAGACTCTGCTGTGCTAGACCTATATTAAGAATGAGCACTGGCAGGATGTCCAGACACTGGTAAATGGCAAAGTGTAGCTGAATAACCACCTGCAGGCAGGATGGAGGAAATTCTTTGTGAATGCAATCTACTAGCAATTCTGGCAAATGGCATTGCCGAGGGATCTTGGAAAAAGTAAGTGCTGGCAGGCCCTCTCATGTGTACTTCTCAAGAAATTTTCCCACTACAGACACATGCAAAAACATCACCAAAAAATACTGACAAGCATTGAGGAAAAAGCTTCCTTTACCAAATCAAAGGCTGACATCAGACAAAGTTTTGCATTTAATTATGTATTTACTCCACATCTCACTTTTTAAAAAAAATGGATCTAATCCACATATATGTCAAAGATATGCATTAAATTATTTATAGACAGAAAGAATGAAAATCAGGGGAGGCTGTACTACAAACTTTTCTAAAGGATACAGCCTAACATTTCAAATCAGTTAACATTTCAATTTTTCATATTTCATAAAGTGCTCTTACGTACTTACTTCATTGGGGGCACATATCAATCCCTATCTATGTAAGGTATACATTACTTATAGATAAGAAAAATAACAGAGAGAGAGAGAGAGAGAGAGAGAGAGAGAGAGAGAGGAAGAGAGAGAGAGAGGGAGAGCGAGCGGGAAGACACCTGACCACAACTTAAACTCAGATCATCTGCTTCTATCATATTATAAATACTGCCTCTGAACAGAATGATGATGGAGGAGAAATATCCCCTTGACATCTAGAACAAGAAACAGGCAGAAGAAGACCAAACGCTAAAATGATACAGACATGTCTTCTGTGAGAAACAGTATCTCACCCACAGACTTGGATTTGGGTCCTTAAATGCATGTGTGTGAGTGGCAGAGGGAAGATTGGGGAGAGTCAGAAAAACCAGCAATGCATTACCCCTGTCCAAGGAAGAAAATGGAGATGGCTCAGTTGAAAGTAAAAGGCAGAAGTTGAAGACTAAGGTCCGAAACTACAGTGATCAACCACACAACTTACTGGAATAAAAATTATCTATAAAAGATTTCTCTTTGTATTTCTTTAATTGAAGTATAGTTGGCATACAAAGTTATATTAGTTTCAGGTGTATAGCACAGTGACTGAAAAATTGTATAAACTACTTGGTGCTCACCATGATACGTGCAGTCACCCTATGTCACTAGATTGGTGCCACCATTATGGAAAACAGCACATAAGTTGCTCAAAAAATGTAAAATAGAAATACTCTGTGAGCTAGTAATTCCACTACAGGGTATGTGCCCAAAGAAAATGAAAACACTAATTCAAAAAGATACAAGCTTTTCTGTTCTAATAAAGCACTTGCACTCTGAATTTTTGGCCAGTATTATTGTTGATGACTTCATTCAATGAGTGATATTAGAAAGTATAGAGAAAGGCCTGCGCACACAAAGCACAGAACGTAAGATGAGTAACCAGTGACAGAGTAAAGGAACCTGTTTGAAATACTGCTGATATTTTGTTACATGCATGTCAGTCCTTCTCTTCGTACCCTGATAAGTGGTAGTATCACCTTTTTTTTTAAATTGAAATATACTTGACACACAATGTGACATTAGTTTCAGGTGTACAGCATAGTAACACGACAAGTCTATATGTTATGCTATGCTCACCAGTGTAGCTACCATCTGTCACCATACAGTGCTATTACAATACCAGCGACTATTTTCTCTAGTGACATCCCTTTGTCATACAGATAAAGAGAGATGCCTCCGTGGAAGACATGTAGAATGTGATTGGGTTTTTAAAGGCTGTTAGATTTTAAATTGCTCCAAGGGAGTAAGAATGGAAAAAAAAAAAAACATTCCAATGAGATAGAAGATTTCAGTGTAGTCACAGAGGTTAAAATGTGAAAGACGTGTTTCTGGAACAGTAAACAGAGTGGGTTGAGTACAGACAAGACAATGGGTTTGGAGAATAAGTGGACACAAGGAAGTCTAGGCAAGGTGGGCCCAATGAGAGAGGGTTTTAAATCTGCAAGGGAAATGAGATGCCACAGAGAGATGACTGTTCTCGACACAATAGATTATTTGGTGCTGCTAAT
Organism: Panthera onca; assembly: GCF_046562875.1. NCBI lineage: Eukaryota > Metazoa > Chordata > Mammalia > Carnivora > Felidae > Panthera > Panthera onca. The sequence continues at coordinate 148,500,645 of NC_138342.1, read as the reverse complement.
ATATGCAGAAATATAAGATTTTATCTCTAGAGTTGAGATCAGTGACTACAGTGAATAAGAGTTACTATGCTCCTTAAGAAACATTTGATATCACACATACAGACAAAATCTCAATGCATATTGTATAACATTACAAGCATAAAATAAAATGGCAAATATGTGTCCTATGATAGTGAAGTCTTGGGTAAGAAAAATAGGAGAGTATGAATTATGGGGCACATTAATGATGTATTTTATCAAAGATACAATTTTTCATATTATTTCTCTTTTACAAAATAAATATAAAAGAGATAATTAAAGGGGGTATGGAAAAACAAATTATTAAACATAAGCACATCAACATGCATTTGCTTATTCTTTTTAAAAATTTTTTAAAGTTTATTTATTTTGAGAGAAAGACAGAGTGAGCAGAGAAGGGGCAGAGAGAGGGAGAGAGAGAGAATCCCAACAGGCTCCACGCTGTCAGTGTTAAGCCCAGTGCAGGGCTTGAACCCATGAACCATGAGATCATGACCGACCCAAATCCAAGAGTTGGATGCTTAATCGATGAGCCACCCAGGCATGCTTGCATTTGCTTATTCTGAATAGTCTTCTCATCTTAAAATTTTACAGACATTTCCTAATTTTATGTCCCAGATTAAAAACCAGGAATCTTAGTTAAGATCACTCTTTCTGTGTCACGGCCTATAAGCTCTGGATCTAGAATGTAATGGTTCCACTGACTTTAAGTGACCCCATCGTTACTTGCTGAATGACTAAAAACACATTTTTAAAAGTCTCTGACCTCAATGTTTTCATCTGTTAAGAGCAGGTAAGAGTAATACTGGTGTCTATATTATAGACATGTGAGGATTCAAGGAGTTAACAAAAATATAAACTACTTGGAACACCAGCTGGTATAGACTAAATACTTATTAAATATTTATTATTTTTCAGATAATCAATTGTGTTTTTATTTTCCAATAACAATTACAAAATTTAATGTGAGAGAGAACCTAGTTAACAATAAGAATTTTATGATACCTAAGAACAGATGTCCTCATTCTTGCAGTTATTCAGCTAACATTTATTGAGTGGCTACTCAGTTGGGCATTGTTTTAGATATTGGAAATATTACCATGTACTAAAAACATCCAGTAAGTGGTAACTGCTCTGAAATTAAGAGTCTACAGCCATACCACCCTGAATATGCCCAATCTCATCTGAAATTAAGAAAAATTTGTAGGGGCACCTGGATGACTCAGTCAGTTAAGTGTCTGACTTCAGCTCAGATCATGATCTCCCGGTTCGTGGATTTGAGCCCTGCATTGGGCTCTGTGCTGAATGCTTGCACAGAGCCTGGAGCCTGCTTCATATTGTATCTCCTTTCTGTGCCCCTCTTCCACTCATGCTCTGTCTCATTCTGTCTCTCAAAAATAAATAAATGTAAATAAAAAATTTTTAAAGAAAAATACGTAATGAATGGATAGAACATGAGGGAGGGTATCCTAATTAATAGAAGTACCAAAGAAATATGAAGGAAGACTGTGGCAATTAGACTGAAAATAGAGAGGTGATGGGGTGGATTATGCACAGCCCAATAGAATAGGGAAGGACTTTGGTGTAGTGTAAGGCAGGACAGAAGAGAGGAATAGTGTATGATACCAAAATATTCACTCCAATTATGATATATGCAAAATGTACCATATAATTGTAAAATACTACTGAAAAACATAAGAAGATATGGTATATTCTCTATAAATCCAGAACAATTCCAATCTAAATCCACAAATACTATCCTTAAAATGTGGCAAGATGTTTCCTTTTTTTAAATGGAAAGTAAATAGCCAAGAACAGCAAAGAAAATCTGAAATAATAGAGTAACATTGAAGGAAACATCTTATCAGATAGAATACCTTGTTTTAAACTTACGATTTTTTTTGAAAAACATGGCATGTACTTAATGGAACAGAATGGAAATACTAGATACTCTTCTTGTTTCAGTGGAAAGGTCTTTGTTGTTCCATGAATTGTGCTCAAACAGTTGGCTATTCCTTATGATCAAAGAAATACCAGATGGCTCCCTGACAGTCAATAGAATAAACAGTTACATATAAGTTAAAGCAAAATTCAACCTGCAGAAGGAAATATGGGAGAACATTTTAATGATATCAGTGGAGGAAATTCTTAAGAGGAAAAAAAAGGCAGTGTAAACAAGTTAAAAGAAAATGACACAAAAAGGAGAAACCTATAATCAAAGGATTAGTGCTCAGAAAATAAAAATAACTTGTAAATTAGGAAGAAAAAAATATCACACATCTCAACTAAAATGTACAGAAAGAATACTGACATGAGATTCTCAGAGTAAGAAATCAAAAGATCAAGAAATACATGACAAGATGTTTGGTCTTATGAGTCATCAGATAAAAATAAATTATAATAATAATGAGATGCTATTTCACATTCATAAGATGATAGAAGTTTAATACATCTGATAATAACAAGCACTGGTGAAGATGTGGGAGACCGGAACTCATTTATATTCGTGAAGCTTAAGTAAAGTGTTAATGAATTTCTAGCAAAGCGTAAGATGTGCATATCCTACAACCTAGATATTCTATAACTAGGAATTTAACTCCAAATATTCTAACACATGTACACAGAGACGTGTACAAAGACATCTTAGAATTAACAGTATAAAAATTTTAACTTTTCTGTGGCTAATGACTCTAATAGCTAATAACTAAATACATGTGGAGTACACGCACAATGGCATTCTGAATCAGAATCTACATAAAACAAGATTTTCTTTTATAAAATAAAAATAAAAATAAAATAACCAGGTGCAAAGGTATCAGAATCAGACTGTGCTCTGGTTTCTCACTAAGCAATGAGAGTGATGTTTTCAGTGTTCTGAGAGTAAGTAACCCTGACCCTAGAATTCTACACATGACAAAAGTTTTATTTTTTTAAGTTTATTTATTTACTTTGAGAGAAAAAGAGAGATCATGGAGGGATGGGCAGAGAAAAAAGGAGAGAGAGAATCCCAAGCAGGCTCTGCACTGTCAGCGTGGAGCCTGATGCGGGGCTCAAACTCACAAACCATGAAATTATGACTTGAGCTGAAGCAGGATGCTTAACCAGCTGAGCCACTCAGGTGCCCCCAACACAACTTTTTATCTAATGTTATGGTTGAATATTCCAGGGTTCAAAAAAATCTACCTCCTTCATGGCAAGTTTTTGGAAGTTACTTAAAAACCTGCAACCAAATGGAAACTAGATAAAGAAAAGCATGGAATAAAAAAAATAATAAAATAAAAAAAGATAAAATAATAAAATAAAATTTAAAAAAATCTATATATACACAAACACATAATGTTAAGTGAGAAAATTACATTACAAAATTACAACATATCATCATACAAACAAAATATGTAATATTTATGGTTGAGGAAATAACTACATTTATAGATAGATAGATAGATAGATAGATAGATAGATAGATAGATAGATAGATTTTAGTGTAAAAGTTAACTCTAGGGAGTGAGCACTGAAAGAGGGATAAGGGTGTTGAGATGAGGATAATGTTTTATTTCTTTCAATAAAGGAACGAAGTGAAGTAAATAAAGCATAATGTTAACATCTGTTTAATCCTAGTTATGGCCCGTGTGAGTCAGTGATGTTAGCTTTGTAAAATTTCAGATGCTTCATAATTAAAAAAAATTTTAAGTGAATGTTAAAGGAAGCATCTTACAAACACTGGAAGTATATTACACAAGAGCTATATCAAAGTGCCTTTATACTGCTGTTCATCTAACTACTTATTATCAGCACATCTCTATAGGAAATACTTCCTTCTAAGTAGCCCACAGTTTTTGCCCCTTAGTTACCTTCTATATCAATGCAAAGAAAAGTAAGATGTCTCTTCCACGTTAATTTTTAAAACACATGTCTTCTGTGTAGACAACTGTAGTTCCAAATTAAACAGGTTGCTACAAAAGGGATTTTTCCCAACCCTAATCACAGGAGACAGTCCTAAAACAAAGATATAACAACTTAACTTAAGCATAAAGAAAATATATTAAAATTAAAAATTCAGCATTCCTAGTCTAAGGCTGTCTCTTCAATTTACCCTATATATAAGCCAGAAACCTAAAGGGAAGCCTTAGACTTAGACCCCTTGTTCTTCCCTGAATTCTAAATGTAATGAATCATCACTCTTTGATCTCCAGTTAGCATTCCCTATAGCTTCTCCACTCTCTTCCTCTTCCGCAATTTCCACTGCCCTTGTCCTAATTCACACCATTACCTCTGACAAGACCACTGAACTCTCTTCCTAAGTGATCCTATTGACTCACACTTTTACAAACCAATCACTTTGGGTCAGTCTTCCTTCCCTGCTCACCAGCACAGCATCCCTGGCTCTGCATTACCTGATCCCTGGCTTCCTCCTGAGCTACTTCTCACCATTCACTTGGACCTCCCCAATACCCTCTTGTTTGCACATCAGTATTTTTGCTCCAGATTTTTTCCTTTGCCAGGGATGCCCTTTCTGCCTTCATTTGCTTGCTATTTTTTTTCTCCTGAACATCATTCACATAACTTTCATTTCTTCTAGGAAAACTTCTAAGGTCAGGCTGAGCTAAGAGCCTGTGGAGCTTTCCAAATTCTAAGCTACAATACATACAGGTGGCTCCCAGGACTCCCGCCTCCTGGTATTCATGCCTCTGTGTAATCCTCTCTACCTGATCCCTAGTGTGGTACAACCTGTGACCTGCCTCTAACCAATGGGATGCAGCAAAGGTGATGGAAGGTCACTCCCATAATTATGTTTCATGTACAAGATTCTGTCTTACTGGCAGATTTACTTTGTCTCCGTTACCAGTTTTCAAGAAGCATGCCATGGAGTTAGTGGCCATGTTGGAGTAACACACTTGACAAGGAATGCCATGTGTCCGCTAGAGGCTCAGGGCTGTCTGAAGTAAGAAACTGAAACCCTCAGTCCTGTGACCGAAGGAAACAAACTTCGCTACTACCTCAGGACTCTTGGAAGTTGATTTTTCCCTAATGGAGTCTCTGATGAGACTGCGATCTTAGCCAACATCCAGGGTACAGCCTGGTAAGGCCCTGAAGTAGAAAACCCAGATAAGCAGTTTCCAGATTTCCAAATTAGAGAAACAGTAAAATAATGCAGTTGTACATATGGATGCAGCAATATACATCACTTAAAATGCTGTATGTGTGGCATTTGTTACTGTTAAAAGATAAACTGAGGCGTATTAAAAATTTTAAGAGTTTATTTAAACAAAAGTCAATTCAAATTGGGAAGCAAAGGGGCACCTGGGTTGCTCAGTCAATTAAGTTCTTGATTTCTCTTAGGTCATGATCTCACAGTTCATGGGATCGAGCCCCTCATCAGGCTCTGCGCTGACAGCATGGAGCCTGCTTGGGATTCTCTCTCCCTGTCTCCTTCTCCCTCCCCCCTTTTCCCAATCTCTTCTCTCAATAATAAATAAATATACATTAAAAAAAATTGGGACACGCAAAACTGAAGTGGTTAGGAGTACTCTACAGACTGAAGCCAGGGGAGACATATATGTATACGGTACGTGTAAGACAGACAAAACACAAAACAAAATGAGGAAATTATTTGATTGGCTATAGCTTAAAGTCTAGTTGGCTGTTTGTGACTGGTTGTCCTTGGGTTTCAATTTTGTAACACTGAAGCACCTACAGGCTTAGGTTTTGGTTTGCTTACATAGACTGCCACAGCATTAGATCCATCTCAGACTAATGGCTTCCTTGTTTAATGAATTTCACATTACATAGTCATAAGTAATATACTATATTACGAGGAAGTTACAATTTTGTCTGTCTCCCTAGTTAACTAATCCCATAAACTACTTGAGATGAACTCTGAGCATGGTTCCTGAAACACAGCAGACTTGTAATCATTGCTCATTGATTTGAAAAGCAGATTTAATGTGAAAGTTGAAATCCAAATCGTTACAACAAAATTTCAATCTGTGAATATTCTTTAATTTATTCAAGGGTACTAAAGAGAGGCATATTTTTTCAGTCTTCCAGGTCACTATGTGACTTATTCAATTTGAAAGAAATCTCCTCTGGAAAGCCTCTCCTCTATTCTTTCATAACCATCTACTCATGTCTCTCTTTTTTAAAGCTTCCTTATTTATTTTGAGATACAGCACATACACAAGCTAGGGAGGGGCAGAGAGGGAGACGGACACAGAATCCCAAGCAGTCTCCACGCTCAGCAAGGAGCCCGATGCAGGGCTTGATCTCACAAAGTCTGAGATCATGACCTGAGTTGATATCAAGAATTGGACACTTAACTGACTGAGCCACCCAGGCACCCCTACTCATGTCTCTTTCTGTAATGTATATATGAATCTTGGATTTTTTTTGTCTACCTCCTCCAATATACTTTGATGTTTAAAACTAGATTTTTAGTCTTTCTAGCCCCAATTCTTAATTTAGTAAGATGTCCCCAACTTACAATCATTCAATTTAATGATTTTCCGACTACATAATATTGCAAAAGCAATATACATTCAATAGAAGCTGTAGCACAAATCTTGAATTTTGATATTCTTCCTTGGCCAGCAATGTGCCCTATGATACTGCCTTGTGATGCAGGGCAGTGGTAGTGAGCCATATCTGCCAGTCAGCCACAGGATCATGAGGATAAAAAAAAAAAAACAATATTCACTTAACAACCATTCTGTACTCAGACAACCATTCTGTTCCTCACTTTCAGTGCAGTATTAAATAAGTTACATAATATACTCAGCACTTTAATATTAAATAGGCTTTGTTAGATGGTTTTGCCCAACTGTAGGTTAATATAAATATTTGAGCACATTTACTGTAGGCGAGGCTATGTTGTTATATACGTTAGGTTAGATGCACTAAACTCATTTTTGACATGTTATTTTCCATCTTGCAATATTATGTTTATCAGGACATAATCCTGTAGTAAATTGAGGAAGATCTGGGTTTAGTACATACTTTGAACTTAATGATGCTAAGAAAATAAATGATTATTTAGCAGCTGATTAGATTTCTGGCTCTCTCTGCCAAAAGTTACATTAGTTTCTGGCTTTTCAGGGATACAAAACCACTTTAACTCTCAGCATGTTCTCAGGGTTCCTGGATTATTCTGGAATCCTCAGAGTACATCCACAGACTCACAAAAGGATATTCTCTGCAATTCATTAAAAATTGTCCTCTAACATGTCTGGAACCGTAAGGATTCTAGTTCTGCACAGTTTCATTTAATGATAACATACAATTATACCCAGTATTCATATTTTGCCACTGACAAAGCCCTTTTAAGGGCTTTGATTAATTGATCTGATGAAAATAATTCATAAGATATGATAATGAATTGCTATTAAGATAGCTCAGCAAAAATACTTTATATTCAAAAAATTCTTCATGTATCTTTATGTGGTGGCCATAATTTCAGGATCATCCCTTTTATCTGATAATTGCAGTAAGATTTTCCACATACCATTAGGAAGATTTGGGAGAGATGATCAGAATCTCTTACTGTAAACTGAAGTAAGCATGGAGTTATCCTGACCTTATTTGACTCTTTAAGTTGATTAAAGCACATTGAAATATGTAACACTTACCCTGTAAATTTGTTACAAACTTGAGAGCATTGTCTTGACATTTTTACACTGAAAATTAAATTGGTAATGTTATGAAACTAATGGTAGTGCTATAAAGGCCACGCAAGATTTCATTTTGTCCAAAATTAGTATAATTAAAAGTACCAACAAATTTACTGACAGAAAAAAAACTTCAGTCTTGAAGGATGCCTGCACAAAAAATTAAAAATCCATTTTACAGAGATTTCATATAAAACATAACACTACCATTCAGTTGCAAGCGTGGTAAGACAATTCTCATTAGCAATGAAGCTAATTTTTGAAGGTTTAACAACGAAATTAAAACACGGCAGTATTATGTAGGTCATTCGACTACAATTAAAACAAATGCCATTATAACTTTATTATAGCCCTCATTAAAAAGTTAAACTGCAAAACACCAGACCAACCACAATCAGAACCTGAGTGGCAGCCATTCTCTCCCAACTCTGCCCCACTCATGGGTACACTTTATTTGAACAACAGTATTTAACAACCATAGGAGAAAAAAAGATGACTGCAATTTTTTTCAGAGAGCATTCTGTCTCAGACATGTTGTTTTTCCAAGATAAACCACTTAAAATTATAAAACTTCTATAACTGTGTTCCACTGACAAGCTGGTGGTTGAAGATCCTGGTGATCTTCAGCATCATGCTTTGAAGGTGGCAGAGAATCTCTCCGACTGCGTTCCTAAATAACAGAATGGAGAGAGCACCATTGCCCTCAGTCACACACACTGGACTGCAAGGTGAGTAAGGAATATCATTCCTGTTGTATCAGCCTACTGAGTTTTGGGAGTAGTGTGCTATACCAACGGGCACATCTGTGCATTTCTACTGGCTTCTAACCACAACATTGTTTAGTTTGCACAGACCACATAGCAAAACTTCTAACTTCCATCACTCATCTGAGAATCAAGGTTTTCTCTACTCCAACGAAGTTGACCAGTGTCCTATTCTCATGTCTGTTCACTGCCCAGGTCCTACTCCACAGGAGGATATTCTTTCAAGATAGATCCATACTTTAATACAGAGACACCTATCTAGAGACTCTTGTTATCGTGCTTGTAGTGGGTTAAAAGATATGCCCACATTGTAAACCCCAGGACCTGTGATTATTACTTGATGTGGCAAAAAAGTTAAAATTACCTTTTATGTCAAAAGATGTGAATAAGGATCTTAGAAGGAGAAGTTTATCCAGACAGGCTCTAAATGCAACCACAAATATTCTTACAGGAGACAGGCAGAGGAGGTTGGAACACAGAGGCACACAGAGAGACAGAGAGAGATTGGAGTGATGCGGTCACCTGTCAAGAAATACCTGGAGCCACCGGAAGCTGCTTAAGAAGCAAGGAGTGGATTCATCACTAGAGACTTCAGAGGAGGTGCAGCCAGCTAACATCTTAATTTCAGACTTCTGGTGTCTAGAATTGTTAGAGAATAAATTTTGGTTGCTTTTAAGTCACCCAATTTGTGGTAAGTTGTTACCGTAGCCAAGGGGAACCCAGTGTCCCCACCCATAAAGGCTGAGTCCTTATAGACAGGCTTCACCCTGTCTCTACATGCCACTGAACCCTGAGATTTGGGCTTTACACAATCCAAGTCAAACTTCAGGCCAACAAAATATAAATGTCTTTGACATAACAGACACTGTTATCATCTTCTGGTGGTACCAAAATGAATACTACTCAATTATGCTTTTCCTGAACTCAGAGTCCAAAGAGGAGATAGCAGATAGATACATAAATGATTATACTACAATGTGATAAGAGGCTAAAATTTTTCTACATGACCTGTATTTATCTAAATTCTCTAAATAGTCAATCATTCCATTTGAGACACCCCAGCTTTCACTACTCTTTCCTGAATGTGCTAAAACGCGACCTCAGAGATTCTGTATCTGCCATGGAGCTGTCCCACCCACACCTGTCTTAAAGTTTTTGTACAATGTCACTATTTCAGCTAATCTTTCATCGAACACCCTATGTAAAAACCACACTTGTACCTCCCTGGCCCTTTGGAAATGTTTATCTCCTTCTCCTGCTTTATTATTATTTTCTTTTCATAACATTCATCAAACTAACAAACTATATATATATACACGTATATATATACACGTATATATATATATACGTGTATACATATATATATATACGTATATATATATGTATATATATACACATATATACGTATATATATATACACACATATATACGTATATATATATACGTATATATGTGTGTATATATATGCATAATTTTCTAATATATAAATAATATATGGTATACATAATACACACACACATACACATATATACACACATGTGTGCATATGCATACACATACATATGTACATACAAATTACATATGCATGTATGTGTGTATATGTAGTTTTTTTTTTTTTTTAACTCATTAATGTGTTTCTTTCCTGTACTCTCCAAGGAAGGTCAGGGATCATTTTGCCAGTTTTGTCCACTGTTACACGCCTAGCACTTATAATCATTTCTGGCACAAAGATATTCAATAAGTAGGAGTTATTTTGAACTAACACTTTTGTTGTGTTTATTTAAAAAAAAATCCTAGCTAAATGAACTCTTCCAAGTACTGAGTAGATTCACATCACCTTAAAGTAATATCCTGTTTCTGAGATAGGGTAAAATAGATAAGTACTGCTGAAAATGATTGCGAATAAGCTAATTCTTAAATTATCATTATTTGTGAAACTCTTATACACAAAAATAACCTAAAGAAAAGAATGGATGGAAGACACAATATTGCTATGGTGGCTTAAGGTCGAAAAGTTGCAAATGGCTAGCCAGAAAACTTCTAGTCAGCCTTTTAGAACTGTCAGGGTCAACAGAAACGCAGCTCAGTGGTTATGATATTGAAGTGAAATTCAGCCTTTTCTCATAGTCTGCAACACTGTAACAAGAGTATTTTACTGACATGGTGCCATCATACATTCTTCAGAGCTGCAGATCTGCTCTCACCAGTAGTCAAGAAAAATAATTACTATGAAGCACTGCCCATGAATGGAAAACAAAACAAAACAAAACAAAGCCTGCTTCAAAGACTGTTTCCATTATCAACATTACTAACTTGGTGTTTCTTCATATGCTAATTGATTTATATTTACTCTACTTTCCTTCCTCTATCCTCTCTCTATAAATACTGTTCATATTCTTGTAAATTCTTTACACTCCTCAAGCTATTAAATCCTAAAGATTTTAAAACAATAATTAGTATTTGAATAATGAAATAAGTAATTTGAGGATTTAAACGAGGTACCTTGAGAAGATAAACAATCTTTAAAAAGTTGACTAAGGTTTTTATAAGTCTTCTCTAATATCATTTATCTTGTTAAATGTAATCTGAGATACAATATTGATTTTAATAGTATTCAAAAGAGGTATATTAAATAGTAAGATACAATATCATCAGCAAGTAATAAACTTTAAATTAGGAAAAATGAAGAGTAAAGCCATACAACCAATGTACAAAGAACTGAACTCTGTTTCTTCTATTGCCATGGTCCTGACCTGAACAAAGCAGAAAGGGATAGTTAGTCCCTCAGTACCCCATCCCCTCACTCCCCTTAATTATTCTGGGGTCCAAGAAAGAGAATTCAGAGACAAAATCAAATTAATAATTAAACATATTTAGCTCAAATAATGTATCCATCTAAAAGAAGCAATGTACAAAAAAATGGGTTTAAGAACAAATGTGTCACTATTTTAAAAACACCTTAGCCAACATATTTATCAATAGACACTTTTATTAGCTTTAGTTTGTGCAAGCTGCATTTTTAAAAGGTGAAATGTCCTACTCTCAAGTTTTAGCACCTATGATTTACTTTCTGGGGGTTATTATATGGGATGAATGAATTATTTTTACAAACACAAAAGAATTGTTAAAAATTAACAGCAATAGGAGGTGTCAATGATGAAATATTTGAAAAATAAATTATTAAAAAGCTGGCTGTAATTGAATTTAAAGTGCATATTATTGTTATTTTAGGCATAGCAGCAGTAAGGGAAGGGCAGCCTATTAACTTAACTATCTTTATTTAGGAATAGTGATTTCTTAAACTAATCAGTCAGAGTTATTGGCCTAGCCCCATGAGAAAGGACAAGGGAAAGCCAGTGTGGATAAATAAGCCACATCCAATTAACCTTCACAACACACACACACACACTTATACTGTGAAACTGTAACTGAAGTCACTGCTAAATAAATGGCATGGACACTAAATTTTATAGTATTAAAAATATTTTTAAAAAACTTTAAAAAACTGTAGCATTATGCAGAATTTTAATCAAGCTTTTCTTTTGAAGAAAAACAAATTTAAAAGTCTCATTTCCCCCTTTTAATTTCTCGCTTGTGTTTTCTAATAAATATATACAGCATCTGAAAGCTTCAGGGAGATTTGTATTTTAAGTGAGTAGTAATGGGTCATCAGAGTGTTTGTTTTTTATCTTAATGAAGGATTCCACTGGAATTACTGGATTAAGTAAAAGCAGTTGAAATGCCCTAGAAAAACAGCTGTGACAAGTGGCATTTCAAAGCTCCTTTTGAAACTGAGAGAACCTACCAATTTAAGAAATTAAAAATTAAAGGGCTCAGTGGGTTAAGTGTCCAACTCAGGTCTGATCTCACGGTTCGTGAGTTTGAGCCCCACACAGGGCTCTGCCCTGACAGTGTGGAGCCTGCTTGGGATTCTCTCTCCTCTCTCTGTTCCTCCACCATGGTATCTCTTTCTCTCTCAAAAAACAAATAAAATAAAATAAAATAAAAACGAAAAAAAAAGAAATTAGAAATTTAAGGAATAATTGGCAATAAAGAATCATTTTATGAAATAACTGACAGTGAGCTGATGAATTTTATAGATTAAGGTTGCTCAGGCTGCAAGTTGCTGCAGCTTTTCCCTAGAATATGATTGAGAATTGTCTTTTGACATGTTTTATTAACCAGGGTAATGATGTCACAGATGGCACCAAATACCTGTTGCTCTATATAGTCCAAGCGCATGTATGAATATTTGCTAACATATATCATATATACATAGCAGGTAGAAGAAAAGACAGTGTGTCTGCAAATATATGTGTATGTAAACTGATTAATAACTTCATATTTTTATACTAAAAAAGAACAGAAACATGACAAATAATCGATATGTATTTAGTTTGAGGCTCTGGTATTGTTCAAATCATAGTAAATCTTTTTTTTCAGCTCAAGCTGAAATATTGGTTTTGATAACTGGTTTATAATTTATTAATTTCAAACTGGTGTCAATTTACACATATAAAAGATCTACCAGAAGTATACACGTCAGTACAAAAGACTGACTCCTATCACTTTTCACACTCTGGTATCTTATTATTCCTAATAACTATAAAGTGTTAGAAAGGTACATGCCAGTCATGACATTTTAGACATGACACAGATTAAAATACACAGTATCTCAAAGCTATTGTGTATGACACGTTTTGCAGTGGACACACATTACAAACAGGAAAAGTTAAATGGTAACATTGGTACGTGTTGATTTTTATTTGGAAATTTACTCAAGATTATCTGTATTCCATCAATGAATACATGTATTTTTCATATGTGTATGCTGTTTATAAGGTTCCTATTGTGTGAATGCTATTTTTATAAGAATTATAAAGAATTAATTATAAAGAATTATAAACATGTCAGAAAATTAGGGTATATTTAAATATAAAAAAAATTAGGTTTATGTCCACACAACATTTGAACTTGGAAAGAATATGGACTCTATTAGTATGTGTTTGCATGTACAGATTTGTATCAACTATTGAAGAATTATACATTGATAATTACTTTTTATTTTTATTTCTCTTTTCTAGATTTAGTGTACAATATTGTCAAATGCCTTTTAACTATTAATGAAGTTCACCATGATTTACTGGTTAGATGTGCTGCATTCCTGAAATGAACCCTTTTTGGTTATATTATTTTATTCTCTTGATGTATTGCTGAATTAATTCCACTAATACACACTTAGGACTTTTTACACTTACTATGTTGGAGCTATATGCTCAGCATGGTGTGAAACACAGTTCCTTGTCCTCCCTTCTTGAATTCAGTTTCTGGTTCTTATAGAGAATATGGAAGAGTGAAAGAACATCCGTGATGCTGAGTGAAGGTGACCAGAAGTAATCACTGCTCCTGTGTGTGTGTGTGTGTGTGTGAGGGGGGAGAGAGAGAGAGAGAAGAGGAGAGGAGAGAGAAAGAGAGACAGAGACAGAGAGAGGAACACATTATTACTCTGGTTTTCTCTTGGGGATGACTTTCAGCCACATTCTGTTGAGGAAATTTAAATGAATCCTTCTTTCCAGGTGTGCACTTGTAAACCTTCCAACCAGTAAGAGCAAGTGGTTCACAAAGTGTGGTCACTAGTCCCAGCTTCAGCACCACCTGAGAAATTGTTGGAAGTGCAGATTATCAGCCCTAGTCTAGCTCTGGTATTGGAGCTGGACCTGTGTCTTTTAACAAGCCCTCATACTAAACGTGTGAGTGTCCTAAGAAAGAGGGATCGTTTTAGAGGAGGTGATGTATCACAAGGGATCACTGAGAATCAACATTGAAAGCTGGGATGGAACTAGAAGGAAGACGACATTCTTTATTTTCCTGTGTGTAAAGCTGCTAAAGGTGGAATTGCTAAGCCCAGAGTTGCTAAGTTGCTATCTTTATCTTCATTTATAAAAAAAAAATGTGCTTCTGAGCAAAGCCACACAGAAGAAATCAGAGGTGAGGGAAAGGGGAAAAGCAAGATTTTTGATAACAGTTTTTAAGCATCTAATTTCACTTGGTATCTAAAGAATGACTTTTCCATGATGAAGTCGTTTTTTTTTTCCCTCAGTGTGAGTTGGATTCCTGTCAATCACAATAAAACATCATATTACTGCATCCTTTGAAAATACAAGTTTTTTCATTTAAATGTTATTCAATGTATTTTTCATTTCATTCCATGGGTTCAAGTTAGGGCCCGTGAAGTTGGAAATTAGAGAAACAAGGCTATTGCCTGTGAATTGTCACATGAAATCAGCACAGCAAAACATTACAGGTGAACTGTTCTTAAATGGTCCATTAGATCCAGGCCATGGGAACTTTATGATGACTTGACAGAAATTTAAACATTACAGGCATACTTCAGTGGAGGAAGTAACTACAGATGTGGCTGAAAAAGCAAGAGAACTAGAATTACAAGTGGGGCCTGAAGATATGCCTGAATGGCCACAATCTCATGATAAAACTTGGGCAGATGAGAAGTTGCTTGTTATGTATGAGCAAAAAAAGTGGTTTCTTGAGACAGAAGCTACTGGTAAAGGTGCTGTAAAGACTGTTGAAATGACACAAAAGATTTAGAATGTTATGTAAACTTGTTGCTAAAGCGGCGGCAGGGTTTTAGAGGATGGACTCCAATTTTGAAAGAATTCTGCTGTGGGTAAAATGTTATCAAACAGCATCTCATGCTACAGAGAAAACATTCATGAAAAGAATCAATTGATGTGGCAAACCTCACTGTTGTCTTATTTTAAGAAATTGGCACAGCCATCCAATCATCAGCAACCATCAATCAGTTAAGCAACCATCAATATCAAGGCAAGATCTCCACAGGCAAGAAGAGTATGGCTCGCTGAAAACTCAGATGATGGTTAGCATTTTTTAGCAATAACGCATTTTTAAATTAAGGCATGAACATGCTTTTATAAAACATAATGCTATTGCACACTTAATAGACCATTATATAGTATAAACATAACTCTTGTATGCACTGGGAATTCCTAAAATTCATTTGACCATGATATTTGCTTTTTTGGTGATATGGACCCTGCAATATCTTTGAAGTTTGCCCGTATGTGAGGAAATATTTGTATCATCAAAAAAGGGTTTAGATGCTTTACGGCAGCAAAGAAAAGGTGCTGTAGAAGCAAACATTGACAGGACTTGGGTATGCACTTTATGAAGAACAAAGTGTCAAGTGTGCTGTCAGAAGGCAGGCTTGACTCTACAATGAGCAAGGTGTAGCTGACTGGCTGGATATAATGTCATTAATACATTGAAACTATGCAAGAAATTCCACTTGCAATGATTGTTTCTGTATATAAGCATAGAAGGAGCCTTCTGGTTACAATCTGCCTGACCAAGAGCTGAGTTAATAAACACACTATTTAGCCTAGAAACATGATAGAGAAAGTTCCAAGATTCAAAGACTCTTTATTAATTTTAAAATGAAGAGAACATGAGTCTGCTCCAGATAGAAAGTTAATTGGTGGGGCTGACAGAGGGGATGATTAGCAATATTTTAGAAGAGAAGTAATTAAATAAATAGTAGCTGTCTCATAATCTCCAAACAGAACTATTTTTTATTTGTGTTACTAGACCCACGTGAAATATTAACACTCCCCAAGCTGATAAATGGTCCACAGCAAATATGGTACTCATCTAATTTCACACAGTTTCATTGAAATAAGGGTTCTATTAAAAGGCCTCTTTATGGAGTCTTAATTATATCTTAAAAGTTCCATTAGCACCCTTGGCAAATTAGCAGGTTGTTTAAGTCAGTAGGGAGCTACCTGCAAAATTCACCTCTTTGCTTTTGGTTAACTTCTGGAGCCAACACAGTTTGGTGGGGAGGAGAGGAATATGGGCATGTTTAGAATAAGGGAGAAACATATTTGCCCATTGTTATATCTATAGAAATTGCACAGCATAATTCATACAATCTCTTTTAGAAATTTGCTTCTGAGGAGGGAACTGTGAGAGATTCAATCTTGAGGATTTGGGCCAGAAATGCAAAGCACAAAAGTATAAGGACCCCCAAGGCTCTAGTGAGATTTTCTGGGTGGAAATTACACTGTTCTAATTTCTCTCATTTCCTGCATTAATCCTATCAATGTTGCTGTGGAATTCCTAAATGCTCCCTGGGTTAAGTGTTGTAGAAAGAAGACTTTTTTTTTCCATTTTTTTGCCCACACTCTGTCCAAGGATTCTTTTGGAGATCTGAAAGGGCTGGGAGATGGATGGAGTGTTGAGAGTTCCTGGGTAAGTAACAAGGTGCCTTTATACAAGAAAATGGGACACTGAATTCTTAATCAAGAACAAAGTATGATTTCCTAAAACTGAAAAGAAAAGTAGAACTGTTTCCCATAAAGCAATATTCAAGCAAAAAGTTTAGAAATAAAAATAACTTCAAAATACATAGGCACAGGTGCTGAACAGATTAAGTTTCTTACAACTTTGACTTGTGGTTTAAAAAGTAGTCAGTACAATAAAACATAGCAAAGATTTAAGAGGATAAAACTCATAGTTCAAGTCAAGCTCATATCTAAAACACCTATATCTATGATACTTCCATCATTCAGGGAGAATGATTGATTCCAATGCATTTCCAACAGTTTAGATGAAAGAACATATAAGTCTTTGAGGTGACTATTCTGCACAAATAGCATTTGCAAAAATGAAGTTAAGAGTGTTCCTCCCCTATGTCACAAGAAATATGTTTTTATAATAGAAAAGTATGACAGCTTCATATCTAAAGTAGAGCAACTGAAAAAAAAAAAAAACAAGTATCTATAAATTACTTCTTTTATATCAATATTCCATTGATAACCTTTTTTGAAATATTTTAGTCCCCTAAATTAATCTGATAATCTATAATTAATAATCCTTATTCAAAAATAAAATGATATTAAATGTAAAATACGAATGGAAAATTCTTAGAATACTGCTTGTTAATGCATCTTTGTATGTGTTTTTTTTTTCTGGTTCAGTTTATTTTTTTATAAGTTTATAAATCCTCTAAGAAGGAAATCTTCATTTCCTTTACCTACCTATTTTTTCCTGTGATTCACTATTTTATTTATCAGTTGTAACAGATGCAGCTGGTTTCAGGAATTAAAGAGTTTAAAAATATAAAAATTATGTGAAAACTCACAAGTGCACATATCTTGGGAAACAGCAGAAACTGGGGTTCTTAGCACCCATTTTCAGTAATCTATGGTATAAGATGCTTTCCGATCTGTAGAATTTCAACAATGGAAAAAATTAACTTACTATTTTGTGACACTAAACTAACATAAAATGAAATACTATATGCAAATACTTTTTGTTTTGAAAATGTTTTACTCACTTTAACAAATTCTTGTGGCATGGGTGCAGAAATACTAAAATAATATATCTAGGGAAAGAGAGTGTAATGAAAAATGTCACCTGTTATAAACTGCTGATAGCCCATGGGTATTAGATAAATGATCTAGTTCTCACTGAAATGTTGCTTACAAATTGAGGTGAAAGATAAAAGATAGAAAGCATTTTCTTTAGAATCATTATCCCCCCTTTAATGTTCTCAGCATGACGTGGTTAGAGAAGGGCTAGAACATTCTGAAGTCTCACTCTATGCATAGGTAGATTCAGGGACAATCATTCAAAGAAGACATTCATGAGATGAGGGACATCTAAAGAGATTAACAATAAACATATATATATATATATATATATATATATATATATATGCATTATTTCCTTGATAAACCATGTATGCTTAATTAAAAATTCTAGGTAATGCTAAGGAGGAATAAAGCTAGAGTCTCCATATGCCACTAAATATTTCCAATAATAATTAGGAAATATATGAAAGTAAATTTTGTGGAAAATAGATTTCCAAACACTTTAATTATAAAGTATCCCTTAAGTTTTTAATTTTTTGATGTTTTAAAATTCATATTGATGTCCTATCAATGTTCTTTGTTCAGCAAATAACTTACATACAAATGACCAGATAGATTAATATAGGTATATAAATAGATTTTCATTGCACAAAAGTAATAAATATAGCCCCCCCCCCCCAAAAAAAACCCTGCAAACATG
The DNA here is from genome assembly GCF_046562875.1 of Panthera onca. Taxonomy (NCBI): domain Eukaryota; kingdom Metazoa; phylum Chordata; class Mammalia; order Carnivora; family Felidae; genus Panthera; species Panthera onca. The sequence continues at coordinate 148,482,092 of NC_138342.1, read as the reverse complement.
CCCAGACTTCAGATAATAGGTTTAAAATAAAAGATCCTATCAGTTCTTGTAAAAATACTTTGAAATCTTGGATAAAAATTTTTGGGGGGATCTCTAAAAGCACAATCATAGCTTTCTTATAAATTTCACTTTTCTAGAATTTAGTGTGTTGTTATTTTACTCACATATATGTAAGTTTCCATTTTTAGTATCAAATATCTTTTTGGTATCTTTCAGTTTACCCTGTAAATGCTCCTTTTTAAAATTGTCACTGGTTATTTGACACTGGTTATTCCACTTGACAGGGGAAATATAGTTGTTTTTTTTTTTGTTTTTTTTTTTTGTTTGTTTGTTTTTACCCCAAGAGGTAGACATTTCACACAGAATTAACAGAAAATCTCAAGGGGAATTTTTTGTACAATAGTCATCCCTGACAAGCCTCATTAAGTAGAGTTTTACTGTCTATCTCTACTTAGGCCACATATCTTTAAGTCTCCTACTTTATGGTGTCTTGATGATTTTCCTAGTGTTTGGTTTCTTTTCTCATTTATTATTATTTGGTTTTTTGTTTTGTTTTGTTTTACATACTTTATAAGAATATCAAGGGAAATAAACCAGGATTTAGCACTTTGTAAACACTGTAAGAGCTTTAATTACTATATGTGGACTGTTCAAAAAAAAAAAAAAAAAGGAAAAGCTGAGACATTCAATCAGCTGAATAATAATTCCTGAATATTTTGTTGAAAAGAAACTGCTGATGGAGAGGACATGTCACATCATTAGCTTTTTTAATGTGCTAAACCCATACTTTTTCAAACATAATATGCAGTATTTAATTAGCTGAATCATAAAACTGGAAATGTGGGATTTTCATTACCACTTAAGGTCTCTGAAAAGATACTGCTTCACTGATACTAATAGTGAATATGTCTGTGGAAAGTTAAGTTCATCTGTCTTTTGACAAAGTTTAAAATTTTCTCCCATTATTTTTATATTGTTCTTGCTCTTTATTTTCATTTTTAGGGACTGGTGTAAAATTATATTACAAATGGTTTGCTTTGAACATTTCTGAAGAGTTAAGTCTTAGGAATCAAAAGTGTGGAATGCGGTCTTTGTTATTAATTATATAACCATGAATTTGCTGTAAGTGTCTAAATACATTTGCAAAACAAGGGAAACCTGGTTGTGAGGGGCAATGTTGTTAATATATTTTTGCACTGTAGCCTATAGTCACATCCGCAAGACACATAGACACTTCACATACTGAACTCTGAAAATATTTACAATACACATTTATAATATAATACAGTACATATTTATAATACACATTTATAATAATACACATATATATGTTGTTCTGCTGTCTCTGCTGCCCAAATCAGTCCCTGCCAATAGTTTTTTTGTTTTTGTTTTTTTGTTTTTCCCAGTGTATTAGCTTGGGATGCTCTAGATAGTTCCACATTTCATATCTTTTCTGTCCGCGCAAGTACAGTTTCAGTTCCATTTAAGAAAATATATCTGGTTCCCCACAGCTACTTCAGTCTACTTCTGAACCTTACCTTGTATGTGCTAATGGCTTCTGATAAGAATATATAAGAATAGGAAAATGTGCATGAGACATAAATGGAAGTCAAATATCATCTCCACCTTACCAAAGGAAAGATGTTACAACCATTCAAATGAAAAGAAATGGAAAAAAGTCACACGCCTGTTGTAATAAAAATAAGAAAGAAAAATTTAATAAACACTTTTACTTTTAACTCCAGAAGACTTGTAATTCAGAACACTTCTAAGACCTCAGTCTTTTAATACCAAACATTTGTTTTAGCAACATAGCAAAATAAAAGAGAGAGAAAAAGTTTATTCTATTAATAGACATTATGTAATGTCTTGTTTTTCATAAATTCATGAAAGAAATGCTTGAGTCTATTATTTTTAAGATTCAGTAGAAGGATCAAAATAGAATAATCTCACCAAGAAACAGATTAATCGAAAACCCATTCTTGGGTGACTAATAAGAATTGATTAAATTAAAATGATACATTCTCTTTCTCAACTACCAATAATTTAAAATATCAAAGAGTAAAACCTTTTGAAATGCATGGATTTTTATATCAATCATCAAAGTAATTTTTACAAAATCAGTAGATACCCAAATTAAAAAGCTTCAAAAATCAATTTTGGGGGTATGAGAATAACTCACATTATCCACAAAACATAAAATTGAAGTGGGACGTTCCAATTGTTCATTATTCTATACTACCGCAAAAGATCTATGCATAGATCTTGTTAATACTGAGAAGAGAGGAGTCTGTTTCAGATGCCTCTCACCTTTTCTTTCCTCATGGTCTCCCTCTCCCAAGATATTCCTGGATGCCAAAACTATTTTCTCCACTGGAATCAGTATATAAATCATACTCTGTGCTCTGAACTTCTTTTCTCCCTTTCTCATAAAAATTTTCCTTCAAGGGTCTAATTTCTTCAGGATAAGGACTGAAGTGAATCTTAGTTCCTGGTGCCCTAGTAAGCCTAGATGGCTTGATATGTTGTTTATGGCTTCTCAGGATCAAAGGCATTTTCTCAAAATGGCATCACTCACTAAATGATAGAATTAAATTAACTATGATGATTTAATAGAGGTATCAGGACACAAACTGTGTCTATATTCTATGAGCATTACTGGAAAATATTTTATAAATGATTTGTTAAGGACCATCAGTGATTAAAGAACTCAAAGAATGGTTAAGTACAAATTTTGAATGACTAAAATTGCTTACAGCACTGCCATAAAAGTTAATCACTGGATAAGTTTATTATAAACTTTTCTCTTTAAGAAATTTATATGGCATATAGATATTAAAAATGGATGCCAACCTGGTGGTTAAAGAACAAACGATTCAGTCATTCTTGTTAAACATGATTATATTATCTAAACGTTACTTCAAAACGGTTGTAACTCATTAAGAGATCAATTAGACATTTGGGTTTCATTAACTGTGACCTCAACTTGTTAATTTTTCACTGTTTGCAAGTTCCAGCCTTGTTAGTTTACTCAAAATATATTTTAAAAAATGAACATATATACTGTATATGCATTTGGTTTTTTGTTGTTTTGTTTCGTGTATTTTTTTAAGTTGATTTATTTACTTTGAGAGAGAGACAGAGAGAACTGGGGAGGGGTAGAGAGAGAAAGAGAGACAGAGACAGAGACAGAGAGAGAAAGAATTCCTAGCAGGCTCCACACTACCAGCACAGGGCCCAATGCACGGCTTGGACTTAAGAAACTGTGAGATCATGACCTGAGCCAAATCTAGAGTTGGACACTTAACCAACTGAGCCACGCAGGTGCCCCTAGTTTTTTTGTTTGTTTGTTTGAATGTAGAGTCCTGTTTATAAAAACCTGGATCTTTACCATTTTCGCAATATTGCAAAATGCTTAATGCTAATTATGTGTTCATGTGATCACTGAATGAGTGCTTTTGATAATTAAAAAGGAGACATTTCCAGATAGACACAATTCCAAATTTTAAAATCCACAAATTCACACTGAGAGAATAAAGATAAATTGGTTATATCTTAGAGAGCTATGCTCATTTTTGTCTTTTTTTAAATTTGTCACCATATTTTTTTTCTTTCAACCTATTTGTCTACATTTTACTCTACTATTAAGTGAGGGATTTTCAATTGTGGTGCGAAACTACTTGCAAAACACACAGAAAAATCTATGCACTTGGGTCAAAAGTGAGCACAACTCAGAATATGGAAAAGAAGAAGATAAAAAATGGTAACAGGAGAAGAACGGGAAAGACAAATGATATAACAACAACAAAGGGTGGTATCTTTCTTTTTTTTTTCTTTTTTGCTTTTTTGTTGAGGTGGGAAAATAAATGACCATAAAGCTTTAGGCTAATTAATTATTTCTAAGGAAGAAATATTTTATTTTCAAAGGTAAATAATTATTAATTTACAATAGTGTTTCCAGAAGACATCCATGTATTTATATTTCTTAGTTTTCTCTTGATATGTTAAAAACTCATCACAATTATTATCAATATTCCAAAATTCAAAGCCACTGATGATATTTCAAAATCATAACCTTTTTTGTCAAAAAGACAAAACAAACTCTTTGTCTTTGATACTTGACTATTGCTTTAATCTGTAGCAAACAGTAGTCTGCTTCAACGTAAATACTTACAAGATAATGATTTGGCTTACAATGTAATCAATAGTCATTAAAGATTTAACAAATAGAAAACTATTTTAATGTAATATATAATATTATAAATGCATACATGTTAACACCTTTCTAAAGATATTTATTTCTAATTACTTGCTCTTCCACTCATTTCCATTTTAAAATGTCTAATGCAAACTTTAAGGTCAAATATTTGTAAAATAATATGGGCAAGCTTTCTCTTAATAGATTTCTTTTTGTCTTGGTTACATTAGGGCTTTGGGGCATGCAAAATGCTAAACAATAATTTATTTACTATATTCTATATCATCACTTGCAAGAGCTTAGCAAGTAAATTCATTGTGTTTACTTTTTAAACATGAAGTCATGAAAGTCATGAAAGTAGAAATAAGGTGATGTTTCACAGATCACATTTCAAGGATATTTTATCACAAGACCCTATTGCTGATTTTCTACCTTTCTAAAACTGAGCCATCAATTATTTAAACAACATACAGTAGTTTCAATGTATGATTTCTACACCTTATGAACTTCTTAAAAACATGATTATAGTCATTATGTACATAAAAGAATTCTACACTTTTGACAAAATTTTGGTCCTTAGTTTTCACTTCTCACTCTCTAGGAGACAACAATCTTAAGGTTTTAACTATTCCTATTTAGTTAGAATATGGACTTCCATTTGATATTAAACTCCAGTTCACCTTTGATTTCATGAGCAGCTTTAATGATTGTAATGCAGAATGACAACATATAGTTCACCTTCCTGAATACTCTCTCTTCCCCACTCTTGGAAAATATATAATTTAGAACAGAAACAATACGTATATATATCTTGATAATGAAGTAACAGAAGCAATTATTGCAAAACTACCCTATTTACTATATGTTAGGTGTTTTTCTAAGCCCCTTTTTTATTTCCTAAAGTAGTCTAATCCATGTCCTCATCTAGATTAGCCATACTATCTAGTTACGGCTTTTTTGCTCCCATACTACTGAATGATAATGCTACAATGGAGTATATACCCAACAGTAAAAGTTCATATCTTGTTGCTACCACTTGGCCCTTGTCAATGACGAGCCTGTCTACTTTCATTCTTTAGTGACTCCTTAGCTCACTTGCTATAAACCAATCACCAGCTTATATTTTTCTTTTATCTCTCTCCACACATCTGTCCTAATTTTTGTGACCCTTCCAAGCCCCACTTGTCGATTCTCCTTGCTTTAAGACCCAACCTCCTTGATGAAGTTATGGTATGTCCTTACCAGTCAACAAATCATCAGTGTAGCTTCTAGTCTCATTCATATAATGAATCTGCTCTCAAAGATGATGGAATCCAGCAGTCATCATTCTTCCTGACTTTAACTGCACTTCCAAATTCACAGACACCTGAATTTCTAATATCCTACACTTTCTATTGTCTGTGATTATGTGCTCTACCATATTTACCTTTTTTTTTTTTTTGATATCCTGAATACAAAAGGGCTCTGTTAACACTGCGTATCATTCTCTGTATTGGTTACCTTCCATAATTCATCCTCCTAAAGCTTCAACTAATTTCTTAGACCATGGAAAATAGAACTCCAGCCAAGACCTCTCTCTGGCTTGCATTATTTCTTGCTGCCCAAAATACATTTCCCCATGAAGTTCACCCAATATCTTAAAACTTAAATAAAATCAAACTGGTCACATTCTGATTTATCTGTCTACACATTCTGTAGCAGCACAATCTTAAACATCTTTCAGAATGAGGAGCTTGTAAGCATGTGTTAGTTTTGCTTTTTTTTTTTAAGTTCCAAAATCCAGTCATTCATCTGGATTCTTTTTTTCCAGAGTAATTAGTTGAAGACTAATTAGTTGAAGGAATTGGTAATTAGTTGAAGACTGTAAACTTTCTGTGGGACAATATTAATTTTTTTCTTCTCAAATGTAACTCCCATACTGTTGTCAAGTCTCTCTGTTGTTTAGCAGGTATCTTGAATTATATCTGAGATGAATTCCAGTTTAGGATTGTGAAATAAATTCTAATTCAAAGAGCCCCTTTCTATCATCACTAATCAGGTTTGAATTTCCAAAGATCTGAAGTCTCTTCTGTGCTCCACCCTCTCCAGCAATAAAAGAACACAGAAGGGAGGTACATGGTCTGGTCCTGAGATGCCTCCTGCTCTTCTCGATTTTCAAAGAATAACTGGGATGATTAAATAAGGAGGGTAGTGGGGGAGGAGGAAGGAAAAATATTTCTTCAAATAATATCCCTCAGTTGCAGTCCTCTCTCTGCTGGTTTTCATGGATTTTTTTGGACAGCATCTTGTGGTGTAAATGTTCTCCTGCAACAGCAGTTGCTGGCTCTGGAGAAGTACATGTGCATTCTTCAAAGGGCTCTGCTTGCCATTTTCAATGCTCAGTTCCTGAGTATTCCTACTTTGGTCATTTACCTTAGCTCTTGCCCCTGTGTTCCTGAACCCTATAGTCTCTTGTCTGCAGGATTTAATTCAATACTCCTCCTTCCCTAGTCTTCCTAAATATAGTCTCGGGGTTAGAGGTTCCAGGAGGACCAGCCAGTTCTTCAAATCTTTGTTGTTCTCTTTGCCCAAATTTAAGGTCCAACTGCCAATCTTAACATGATTCAGCACCCTGTGAGAATGGTGTTTCAGACAGGTGTTTCAGGTTTACTTCTACCTTCCCTTCCTTTTCAATCTTCCTGACCTATTTCAGACACTGTGCTCTGAAATCCTGCTCCATTATCTGACTCCTTATTATTAAGTTCAATTATTTTCCACTGCCTCCTTAATGAAGTCCCTATTTCCTAAGACATTCAGATCTTTTAATCATTAGTCTTTTTTTTTGATCCTACAATTAATGAAATTATTATAGGATAATCTAATCCTGAGATATTTTCCCCATATTTTGAAACTTGTACACTTTTTAAAATTTCTAACCAGATTTCAGTCTCGATGAATTATTTTCTTGTTTCACTCACACAAATATGTACCTTTAATAATAATCTAATTATTTTAATATATAGGTGCTATATTCATTTTTAATTTTTATTTATTTTGAGAGAGAGAGAGAGTGAGTGTGTACAAGTGGAGGAGGGGCACAGAGAGAGAGTGATAGAGGGAATCCCAAGCAGGCTCTACGCTATCAGCACAGAGCCTAACTTGGGGCTCAGTCTCATGAACCATGAGATCATGACCTGAGCCAAGATAAAGAGTTGGACACTGAACTGACTGAGCCACCCAGGCACCCCTAGGTGCTATATTCTTAACCAGACTATGAAATTCTCCAAAAAAAAGAATATTCTAAAGCTTTTAATAGCACCAAGCATAGAACTTCGGGAATGACTTTAATAAAGTGAAAGTTTTAGCATGGATTACATATTCATGAAGTTACTGACCACTGACAATGCATTTAAAATTAAATTCATATGATGAAACCCATTCCTTTCCTTTTTTATTATAGAATTTTGTTTCAGCGAATATGACATGATAGGAATGATTATTTGGTTGGAGAATGAAGATACTCATTTCATTAAATAAATTACTGTTATGGTGATATTTTATTCCATAACCCTCATTTAGCTAGATAAGGTTATAGTAATACTTGATGCATTCAGAGTAGAAGCCCAAGAATTAAATGATTCTTCAGGTTTTCGTAAGTGTCCATAACACAAGAGCAGACATTGATTTATCAAATAGTGTAACAATAAGAGGGAGGTGGGGTGTGAACGTAAAGAGATTTTGTAACCAAGAATAATAAGAGAAATTTTTGAAGCAATTACATTGAAAATTAATCCATTCTAAACAATTATCTTAATGAAGATGATGCAATAAATGGAACATTTTTTAGAACAATTTCTCTATATTTTTATAACGGGTTCCTTTTTGGTTTCTGAATATAAAGAGGTCCAAATATTAGCAGATGTCATTTGAATAATAGAGTTCTAAATTTAAATTCCTAGCATTTAGCTTTTCTTCTTTATTCTGTGTGTATATCATACATAAATATGTGATTTAACGAGATGAATACAGACTGATGTGCTAATTTCTAAATGGTGAATTTCAGGAAAAATGTGTCAGAGCTATATTTTTGCAAAATGGAATTTGTAATCTAAGTTTTGTCATCCATTTTCATATTAGTAATATTAGAGTGTGATCCATCAAATAAAGGATTTCCCTGCTGCTAGGAAAATGGCAAGAGCCCTGACATCTCCACTTTTATTAGTTTTCTAATTTTATTTCCAGATTCATAGCTTATTTGATAGAAAGCTGACTTTCTGGTTCACTGATATAGGAAAACTTGTGTAAATACACAGAGCCTTAATGTAACTAAAAGATTAAAATAGTTTGAATGAGAACAGAAATATACTTTTTTTTACTGCTTCCAGTTGTTAAGAATAGCTAACTTTAGAAGCTTTTATCCAATCCTGTTGGGGAACACAAAGAGAAACTTTTCACTTCTAATTGTATTTGAATTCAGTTTCAGAACATTTGTGATCTGCTGGAAAACAGTCCATCTCTTAAATGCCTTAAAAAGTGTGTTCATCACATAAATCTTAGTTTTTATAGATAAATACCAGAATCATGAAAAGTTTAATTTCCTTTGCAAAAATATCAGAAACAAAAATAATAAAAAATTCCTTATATACTGACTACATTTATACTGTTTGTATAAAAAAGTATATTCAAACAACTGCTTGCTTCTTTGTACTAAGACTGGGTTTCTGCACATAAAATAGTTATTCACAAACAATCTGTTAATAAAACTGATTATCAGCTACCGAAAAAAAACTATACATATATATGTATATATATATATATATGATACATAAATATATATCTATACATATATATGTATACATACATATATATATGTATGTGTGTGTGTATATATATACATATATATATGAATTAGCACAACTAATATAAAATGCACCCTAGTGCTATTTTGACTGCTGCACACAATAGATTCTCAAGGAATACATCTATTTGATGTCTAAGTACATGCTATCTATTGGTCAATTATATTTTTAGTTCAATCATATCTTTATTTTAAAAAAATCTTTAAAATTATCAGGTGAAATATAAAAATATATCAACAAAATGAGATCCTATCTGAAAAAACAAAAGCAAACAAACAAATATCCTCTACGTGGAAACTCTAAATGGTTACATGTATGACATAAGTACCATTCTTTCCTTTATGAATTCCCCTCCCCCATCTCATCATTCCAGTTACTCCAATAAATCATTTTTGTCACTGAAGAAAAAAATCCTGCACCCATTTATTTACTTTCCCTTGCTATGGTTTTGTGTCATTTCGTTCTGTTCCTTTTTTCCCCATAGGTTTATTGTGATATAATTTACGTATAATAACATTTATTCTTTTAAGCAAATGGCTTGATGAGTTTTGGTGATTGCACAATATCATAGAACTACCACCACAATTAACGCATGGAATATTTCCAGCCCCTCCAAAAAACTTCCTTCTGTATTTTGTACTCAATTTTCCCCCACATTTCCTAGTTTCAGGCAATCATTGATTTGATTTCTGTGCTTATAATTTTGCCTTTTCTAGAATTTCACGTAAGTGAAATCTGTGTTTACTATTTCTTCTGACTTCTTTCCTTAGGATAATGCTTTTGAGATTCCTGTAGGTTGTTTATGTACCAAATTATGTTCTTTTTTGATATTTAATATTCAATAATATATATATACATATCAAAAACTTTTTATCATACAATAGCTGATGAATATTTACATCTTAAGTTGTTAGTTATTATGAATAATGATGCTAGGGACATTTGCATACATATTTTTGTAGACATATGTTTTCATTTCTCTTGAGTAAATACCTAGAAATGAGGTTGCTGGTTCATATGACAAGGGTATATTTAATTGCTTAACTAAATTTTCCTCCACATCCTCACCAGTATTTGGTATGGTAAGTCTTTTTATTTTCAGCAGTTCTAGTGGATATGTCACTGTGATTTAAAATTTATTTTTCTTATGAAAACTGATGGTGAGCAACTTTTCAGGTGCTTATTTGCTTTTCAGTATCTTCCTTGGCAAAGCTTCTATTCAAAACATTTTTCCATTTCTTAATTGGGTTGTTTGCTTTCTTGCTATTGAGTTATAAGCCTTGTTTACAAACTTTGGAAAAAAGTTTTTTGTCAGGCATATTTTTGAAAAGACTTCTTCCTAGCCTGTGACTTGCATATTCATTTTTTTTTGAGCTCTGAATTATCAAAGAACAATCCTTTCAATGATCTCTTTGTTTTTATGTTGTGTGTGTGTGGGTGCATGTGTGTGCACATGTCTATGTTCTGTTCAAAGAAATCTTGCTTAACCCAGTGTTACAAAGATTTTCCATTATGTCCTCTTCGTGAAGTTATACAGTTACAACTCACTGGTTCTCCAATCCATTTCAAGTTAATTTTTGTGAATGAATAAGATAAAGGTGAAGTTCCTTATTTTACCTATAAATATCAACTTTCTACCTCCATTTATTGAAAAGATGGCCCATTCCATACTGAATTGAGTTGGCACTCTTGATGAGCGTTAACTGATCTTATAAATGTTTTCAATATTATTTTCTATTGTTCTCTCAATTTTTTGATTTCTGCTTTTGTCTCTAATATTTTCTTCCTTCTACTTAATTTGTGATTCATTTGTTACTCTTTTTCTGATTTCTTAAAATGTAAAATTAGATTTGTACCTCTAACTAGAGTCTTTAGTTAATTCACATATAATTTAATTTTGATATGGTTGGATCTGGGTCTAATTTTTATAATTTGTTTTATATTTGTCTCCATTTTTAGTTCTTATTTCACCCTTCCTGCCTCTTTTTTATTTGTACAGATTTTAGAATTGAATTTTAATTTTTCCATGGGCTTTTAATTTATATTTCTCTGCTTCAATTTTCCATTGGTTGTTCTAGACATTACAATATGCATTCCTAATTTTCACAGTCTACTTAGAATTAATATATGAGCATTTCATATAAAATAAATAAATCTTGGCACCATATAGGTCAATTGATCCCCCACCATCCCTGAGCTTAGAGTTGTTGCATGTATTACATATGCATGTGTTATAGATTCTTCCAAGCCAGTGGTTATAGCTTTGCTTAAAGAAGTAATATGTATTGTAACAAAATTAAGAAGGAAAACAAAAAATAATTAAAATTTTATACTTACCCAGATATTTACTATTTTAAGTATTCCTCATTTTTTCCTAAGGACCAAACAAATGTCCCTAGCTGTAGAATTTTTAATGTTTACTCAGCTTAGGATTTGTTGAACACTCTACATCTGGAAATATACTGTCTTTCTTCAAATTTAAGACAATTTCAACCACAATGTCTTCATATACTTTTATGCCTTATCCTGCTAGATATCCAATCATACTTATGTTTTCATTTGATATTATGTAGGAAATACCAGAGGTTATACTCATTTACTTTCCAACATTTTTTTCTTTGTTCTTCAGCTTGGATAATTTCTATTGATCTATCTTCAAGCTCACTTGGTCTTTCCCCTATTGTCTCTATTCTGATGTTAAATCTATCTGTGATCTTTAAAACAAATATCACTATTGCATTTTTTTAATCTAGATTCATTTGGTCTTTTTTTATCGTTACTATTTATTTGCTAGTATTTCCCATCTTTTCTCTAAGTGAAACAATATTTCTTTCACATAATTGAATATAATTAGAATGGCTACTTTAAATTCCTTTCTACTAATCCCAACATTAATATCATTTTAGAGATGGTCTCATCTGCTTTCCTTTTCTTTTGAGAGTATCTTTAACTCAGGTTAGGGCTGCATCTTATAATGGACATCATGCAGGTTAAGTTATGGAGACTGGAAGTTGTATTCTCCATGAGTGATGTTGTTTGTTTTGTTTTGTTTCAGTTAGTCACAATCACAAACTCTGCCTTGGACAACAACTCAAATCCAAATACAATCTTTTGTATTAGCTAAGTTGTTTTCATTCTGATCCATAAATACATGATTCAGGGGTCTGTTGGAATATGGGAAGATGAAATCTGGGGATACCTTTTCTAGATATTTCACTTCATAGATTCTTCCTTTTTTTCCCCTCTCTCTCTCCAGAAACTACAGTTGCCCTGACTTAGTATTCTGGTTCCTCAGACCAGAAAATCTGTGACTTTTTTCCCTCCAGAAGAGATTCTACCTACTTTCAAGCAAGAAAGAGTGAAAACATATATAACTCTCCTCTTCTTATGAACATGAGCTACTCAGAAGAATTTATCCTATTCCCTTCACTTTTCAGTAGCTGCTCTGAGGTAATATGTCCAGATTGTGTACTTGTTATCTGTAAAGGGGTCCAATCAGTACTTATTTAGCCATTACCAAAATCCACAAATTCAACACTTTTTATTTTTATTTTTATTTTTTTAGTAATGAAAACTAAGTCAAATGTGACTATGCTTCATCTAAGCATTCCACCACACTGTCACTGTTCCAGGTCACTTCCTCCTTCACAAGAAAAAATCTTCCCCATCCATACTACTGTGCTGTTTATCTAGTCACATGATCTTTCTGGAATATTTATCCTGCTCTCATGTCTTCTACTATGGGCTGTTAATTTATATATCCTACTTTATTCTTAAAATTTGCATGAAAAATAAGCAACCTTTTCCAAATTCACTCAAAATAATCACACAAATCCCTTGGAACTAATCTAGCTCACAGCCTGAGAATGTGCCCCTTTGCATTTACTATGGCATTATTACATTATTTAATTGAAGGTATGCACTTGAAGTTATTTTGGGGTAGTCTGATACCAACTTTGTCAGTTGAATAAGTGAAATTTGGCTTCTTCATATTTAAAAGAGGAAGTTGAGTTTGAGAATCTCTACACTTACTTCTTCACTCTAATTTCAAACTATACCATAAATGAGAAACATTTTCTCTGCCTATTGAAAGTAGTTTTGTATGATTACTAAGAGGGTTGCTCTATCATTGCTTTACATATTCTAAAAATTAATTATTAACATAATGCTAGAAACATGCACCAGCTATCTCTCACCTCATTCACGCATGAGGAATGAGCACCATCTTAACTAAGACCTCTGTCTTGCTCTACACGGGCTGTTTATCAATTTCTCTAGAGTGACAATAAATCAAATGGGAGCACATGGTAATGTAAATCACAGTCTAATTTAGTTGTCACTGTGTTGTGACACTTGGTTAAAAATGCTTTTTAATTGTGACTATAAATTATACATGAACAATTCTTAGTGACAGTCTTAATACTACATCAGATTATTTCACCCAAGGGGAATAGCAAGCATCATCAACATGAAGCAAGTGCATGTCTGAAACTTTTTAAACAGCAATTTGGGAAAGATAATTATGATGATGTGTTCTGGTTTAGTTTCAATGAAACTCTCTGCGTAGAAAGTGTGAGGGAGGGAGACATCTTTTTGGAAACTTCTAGGCTATATAAATCGTGCAACTGTGGAGTTCAATCATAGCATTTTCTCTTTGTTCTCCTACAATATGGCCATGAAAACATGAGGTGAAATTTCTATTTTTCAGTTTATCAATATTGAGAAATAAGCTACTTAATCTTAGCAAGGTATTTTAGTATTAGAGAAAAAAGTAAGTGGACTTAGAAGAAAAGTGACTTTTCTAAGCAGCTATTTAAACGTATTTCAAAATCTATATTTCCTGTTTTAAAGTTAGTGGGCTTCAATTAAGTAGATTCCCACTGGCTACGGCATGGTTAATATTCTATACTATCACATAAAGAAAAAATTTTATATAGGAACATTAACACTTGCTATGCTACTTTCTGTATCTAGGTAAAATGCTAATGACCTAATAAAAACTAACCTGCGGCACCTAGGTGGATCAGTCAGTTAAGCCACCGTCTTTGGCTCAGGTTGTGGTCTTGCGTTTTGTGGGTTGGAGCCTGGCATCAGGCTCTGTGCTCACGGTGTGGAGCCTGATTGGGATTCTCTCACTCTGTATCTGCCCTTTCCCTGCTAGCACTTTCTCTCTCTCAAAATAAGTAAATTAAAACCTAAAAAAATAATTAAATAAAATAGAATAAAAATAAATAAAATAAAATAGTCATACATTTTCCTGAAAGAAGACAGGCTTGTGTTTGAATCTAGGCTTCACAGTCATTATGCCTCAGTTCCTTCTCTAAAATTAGAGTCATGTCCACCTCACATAATCATTTTGAAACTCTAATGGGACAGATTTTAAAAATGAATAGTACATTAGATAGTATGTTATAATATTCAATAAATTTCAGTGATCCTTCAGCTGAAATTCCTGTCCTTTATGGATGTGGATACATTCTGGAAGCAGTGAGCATGATCCTCCATATGTTGGGTAGTTCTCAGATGCCCTAAGGTCTTTCATAGAATTTCTAGGCAAAAGAACTCTTATCTGAGACTGCACAACCCCGTTCCTAGGTAAGACTGTGAAATCTGGAGGGAAAAAAAAAAAGGTATAAACAAGTGGGGGAAAAAAGAAAAAAAAATACTCTCTCAGTTCAAGAAGATAACATATAGTATGACCTGTAAAATATAAGATAATGAAAAAAACTTGGGGATGGCCTTGCAGACTAAGGAAGACAAGAAATCACAAGCTGGGCTGTTTCTTCTGCCAGGAATAGTGCAACTGATGTGACACCTGCAGAGAATGTGAGCAACTCACACTTGTGGACACATACTGATTGGCTGACCAAACCTTTATGAACACATTTACTGAGCATCTACTGTGTCAGGCACTCTCTTGTACATTGAAAAACAAAGATGAGTAATGCTCAGTCCTTGTTTCAGATGAGCTCATGGGGAAGCAAGCGTCTAAGGGAGAGCTAGGCATTATATTCAGTTAGAGTGCCTCATAATAATAAATGCCATTGGGTATGCAGGATGATTAACTATCACTTAACATTTGCAGCTATACTGACAAATACGAATTACAGTCTCTCTTCTTATTTAGGTAGCTATATTTTGCCTATGGCTGGCTAATTATCCTTTGTAGTAAAACATCCTGCTGGTGATTTGTAAGAATGTTTACAGGATGATGAATTTGTACCAACATACTGGAGTTCCCAATCAAAGATTTGCCTAAGGTTTTTAGGTCTAGGTCAAGCAAAAACAGATGCAAAATTATGGCATTTTATGATATTATCTCTAACAGGAGAATTATCTGTTAAGTTTATTTATTTTGAGACAGAGCAGGAGCATGTGCAAATGGAGGAGGGGCAGAGAGAGAGGGACAGGGAGAATCCCAAGCAGGCTCCGCCTTGTCAGCACAGAGCCTGACAGGGGGCTCAACCTTTACGTGAGATCATGGCCCGAGCCAAGATCAAGAGCTGGATGCTTCACCAACTGGACCACTGGCGCTCTGGGTTTGTTCTTGTTCTTATGCAAATAATCAATCTCCCCAAAAATACTACGAATTTTTGCATGTTGGGAGGCTCTTTGATGAAAGGAAATGGAATCTATTTAGGTACACTGATACAAGCTACAGTATGAAAAGAAAAGTTCAAATTACCAGGACCAGATTGTCTGGAAGATGTGCAGTCCCCAACGATGTAGCCCATCACTAGCAATCCACTCTTATTGGGGGGGGGGTCAGAAAAAAGGCACGTGGTGTTTGTCTGCTACATTAGAATATTTACAAATTTATCCACACATGGATATGAAACAAATACTGACAGATATTATTGTCAGTACAATATTCATACTTTTAGAATTAAATGGTAACATTTTGAAGCAATTCAAAATAGCTAATAAAGCATGGTACATGAAGTGAAACAAATTGTGTTTTGTCACTTAGAGTCTGCTTAATTAGGAGGAAATATCCCAACAGCAGTAAACCTCAATTTCTTTATCTATAAAATCAGGATGATAATCCCTATTCCTTTTTTTCATTCACTAAACAAATACTGTCTATAACTGCCATGTGCCGTCTAGGTTTCTGGGAATTGAGTAATGAACAGGACAGACACAGTCCTTTATGAGATACACAGTTCAACAGTGGGTATAAGGATTAAAAGTTGTAACTAGTGGAATATGCTTGGCTGGTGGAAAAATTTCAATAAGTGTTATTTTATAATTATGATATTACTCATATTGTTATTGCTATTAGTAAGAAAAGAAGAATTAAGAGAAGAAAGCATGATAACCTGAGTCATAATGTTTATTAGAAGAATATTGGTGTTCACAAGTAAGGGATATTTACTTTTCCTTTCCATTTCTCTTTCATTTAATGGTAACTACTGTGTGCTTATCTAAAGAAAATTAGCATGCAGATTAATGAGTCACTGCTTAAAGTAATCTGAAGATGGGATCTTGAGAAGCCATCAGTGAAACTTTCTTATGTGTGGCCCATCTTTCTTCTTCTATATCTGAGGGATACAATCACATACAGTATGGTTGCCAAATTTAGCAAATAAAAACACAGAATGCTCAATTAAATTTCATATAAATGATGAATAATTTGTATTATGTCCCAAATATTGCACTGGACATAGTTATACTGAAATATATTCACATTTATCTTAAATTCAAATTTAACTGGGTGTTCTATATTTTACCTGCCAACCCTAACCTATAGATAAACTCTCAGGGAAATTGTCTGATATGTTTATTAAACTTTTCTAAGATTTTCTCAATGTCAAAAATATTACAGCACAAAATAAATACAGGTGACCTAGTCATATCTCTGAAGTAATGGTTGACTTTGACATATGCCCCAATAGGACACTACATACATCACTGGATTTTTCTTTTTCTTAATGACACTAACATAGAAACGATTCTTTCAAATTCATTTCCTTTCCTTCTATTTGTTTCTCCAAGAAACAGAAATTAATGTAAATCATAAAAGGACCTTGATCAGGTCTCCTTTCCTCAAGATTCTTCAAGGCTAAGTAACACGTGTGAGGGTTAAACTTGGCAAAGAGACTGAAGAACCCACACTCTGAGAACACCAGCTCTGTCCATCCAGAAAGTAGCTGTCTTGGTCACCTCTAGTGTGTGCTTGCCGTAGTCAGAATGCAATGTTTTTTTTTACACTCCAGTGTTAGTGGAAAACTACGGTGCTTGCTCCACAATGCCCTCACTCCCCAACGTAGAAAAATAAATTAGGTGAGAGGCATCATGAATCTTTGACTAAAATGTTCCTGTGATATAGGAGGTGAGGTTCGGAGTGGACTGCTTTACGAGAATGAAGACCTTCAGGAGTGGGTTGCTTTAAATCAGCAAATCACTTTTTGTGAGAGTTGACAACAGAAGATTAAAAAATTGGCATCAGGTAGGGTAAGGACTTCAGGAATGGGAGCAGCTGACTAGAGTGAACTGAAGAAGAGGAACCATCATGTGAATTTTACAATAATGATGACACCACCAAGTTAGCAGCAAAAAGAAATAATAAAAGAATTAGGACTAGTTAGCTAGAAAAAAAAATTAAAAAGTCTATTGTAATCACTGTCAATAAATTATATTTGTAGAGATTTGGCATAATTGTGACTTCAAACCTTATTCTTTCCCTAGAATCTGGCATTACCTAACAGAATTTTTCTATATATTATTTTGGTTCAATGTTTAAGTTCTTGTGACCAAAGATGTTACATTCATAAGTAACAGTATCGACTAATTTTAAAAGTACTTGCTAGAAGTAATTACTAAGGCCAAAGAACAATTATAATGTTCATTACCATAAAATAAGTTGAAGGTCTTTAAAATTTAGTTTAATAGTGGCATCAGGTTATCATATAGCAATTTTCTCCTTGGCTATTTTTCATTCATCCATCATTATATCTCATATAACCCTACAAGAGGGTTAGCATGTAACTACTTCTATAGTGACAACAGGAAAAAATGAAAATATAAAGAATGCATGTCTATAGACTGAAGCAACAGGAACTGAAGTGTGTGTGTGTGTGTGTGTGTGTGTGTGTGTGTGTGTGTGTGTATGTGTGAGATATCATAGTGTTAATATTTATAATGTCAAGTTATTTGAATATTACAAATATTACACCTCAGGATTTAAAACATTAAGGAAATATGGGGCGCCTGGGTGGCTTAGTCAGTTAAGTGTCTGACCCTTGGTTTTGGGCTCAGGTCATGATTTTGTGGTTCATGTGGTCAAGCCCCACATCGGGCTCCGTGCTGACAGTTCAGAGCCTACTTGGGATGCTCTGACTCTCCCCTGCTCTCTCTCTCTCTCTCTCTCACTCTCAAAATAAATAAATAAACTTAATAAAAATAAAGGAAATAATATTTTTATTTTCTTCCAGAGCTGGCATATTTAAAAGGAAAATAATTAGAACAACTAAGTTAATGGTCCTGTGAAAACCACTTGACTTTGCAGGCCCTGAAAATTATGATATACAGAGATAGATAAAGTCTGGCTATTAATTGCCTCTAGGTAGGGAACTGGAGCTGGACAAGAGCAAAATAAATACAGAGGCTTTCACTGTTGCTTTGGAACAGTTCTGCCTTTCTGTAATTTTATAAAATAGTAACAATCATACATTACTTTTGAAATTAATTTTAAATGTATCAAAGTCTTTCTTCTGGACTTTCCATTGGCATTAACAGTTGGGTGCTATATGCTAGCTGTCAAAATATTGGAAAGCACTTAGTACATGTATTCTTTTACGTTGCCAAGTGTGGTAGAATATTTGCAAAACATACCGTATGTGAGCAACAGAAAACGACTTGACTTTTACATTACACCTGTTCACTGCAACTGCTCTGCTACAAACTTTCATGACGATAACTTATTTGAAATCATTATTGGCAACACAAGTGTGATTTTTCCCCCTTCTTAATATGTCAACATTGCACTGATACTAGAAACAGGTTTGTCATTTTTTTCTTCATTGTGACTCATTTTTTCTCACCACT
The DNA here is from genome assembly GCF_046562875.1 of Panthera onca. Classification (NCBI taxonomy): domain Eukaryota; kingdom Metazoa; phylum Chordata; class Mammalia; order Carnivora; family Felidae; genus Panthera; species Panthera onca. Next base: position 148,463,009 of record NC_138342.1, on the reverse strand, counting down.
TTAGACAACCAATATAGTGACGGGCAAACCTAAATCATTATAACAGAAAATCAGAATAATGTGATTCTTCAATTTGATGGGCATCCAGACACAGTAATTCAGTAATCTAATCTTCCAAAAAATACATTTCATTCATTGGCATCATTTTCTTCTAGACATAATCTAGATTAATATTATATACTAATATCAATATATTAATAATATGTATTAAATATTAATATATCATTATCTGCACAAAAGTCTGGAAGCTTCCAGGTTCTTTGCTACTCTTTTGACTTTGTATAGCTACCATAAATACACAATTCCCTAGAAAATAATGACACAATTCCAAAAATAGAAAATTGATTATTCCACAACTCACTAAGAAACTGAAACAATGCTTACCATAGCTTCTCTTTTAGGCAACATACTTTTTATTTAAATTTAAATTAACTTCATGATCTCAAATATTCTTCTGACCTCAACTTATTTTACTGCACAAAGAAACTGTCGTGAGTTTGTTAGTTATAAAAAATTCATACCTTCTATGATGTAAAGCAAAGTCTATATCTTTTTTTCTCCATGTTTCTTAGATGGCTTTAAAACTGAGTCATCTATTGACATCTATTAAAATTTAACACCTGCTAAATTCCAAAGACCCTATTAAGTTACGATCTCCTTCCCCACCTCCCCACCCCCCCCTCCAGGATCACATGAAGTAACAAGGCTTTGAAGTACGGATCAAGAAGAAATTTCTTTGTTTTATGCTTTAGAGTGCACATTTATTTCTTGGCAAAGAACTATATAATAAATCTCAGAATTTGTTTGGTCTAAAGAATAAAGCACTGGCATATTGCAGCTCAAATAAGCTCCTGGCCAAAGAAGTAAAAAAATATATCTGTTGGCATTTTCATACACATGCATGTATTTCTCCCATAGGTATTCAGTTTGTATTCAGAAGTTTCGTTTGTTTTTGTGATTGACACATGCCATTCATGTTTTCCTCTTTCAAAGGCCTGATTTGGATTTCTCTAAGACACTGCATAAATCCTCTTCTCAGCTTTGTTTGGATCTGGGTGGGACTTAACTGATTCGGGTGGGGTTTAATTGCATTAGATCAATCGGCATTCCCTACTCCCCTGCCCAACCTGAGTCCTCACAGACAGACTCAAGGAGGGAACAATTAACCCAAATAGTTCTTGAAAGCTGAAATGTTTGCCGAGATTCTAGAAAGAGCAGAACTAAGGAGTCTCTTTCTTTCTCTGGATTAGGTGGTGTGAGGATGTGAATATTAAAACTGCTGCAATCATTTTATGACAAGGAGTTCCTATACAAATGTGCAGAAATGGGGGAGAAACCCAATGTTTAGGAAATGAGTCAGAGAATCAAACTTTACTTGAAGTGACAGCTAGACTTTAAAGTTATATAAGCCAAATAATTCCCATCGTCATACTATTTTTTTCTTATACTTTTTTTAACTATGAAGTTTTTTTAAAAAGGCAAAGCAGACAAAGGGCTAGTATCCAAAATCTATAAAGAGCTCACCGAACTCCACACCCGAAAAACTAATAATCCAGTGAAGAAATGGGCAGAAAACATAAATAGACACTTCTCTAAAGAAGACATCCGGGTGGCCAACAGGCACATGAAAAGATGCTCAACGTCACTCCTCATCAGGGAAATACAAATCAAAACCACACTCAGATATCACCTCATGCCAGTCAGAGTGGCCAAAATGAACAAATCAGGAGACTATAGATGCTGGAGAGGATGTGGAGAAACGGGAACCCTCTTGCACTGTCGGTGGGAATGCAAACTGGTGCAGCCACTCTGGAAAACAGTGTGGAGGTTCCTCAAAAAATTAAAAATAGACTTACCCTATGACCCAGCAGTAGCACTGCTAGGAATTTACTCAAGGGATACAGGAGTACTGATGCATAGGGGCACTTGTACCCCAATGTTTATAGCAGCACTCTCAACAATAGCCAAATTATGGAAAGAGCCTAAATGTCCATCCACTGATGAATGGATAAAGAAATTGCGGTTTATATACACAATGGAGTACTATGTGGCAATGAGAAAGAATGAAATATGGCCCTTTGTAGCAACATGGATGGAACTGGAGAGTGTGATGCTAAGTGAAATAAGCCATACAGAGAAAGACAGATACCATATGTGTTCACTCTTATGTGGATCCTGAGAAACTTAACAGGAACCCATGGTGGAGGGCAAGGAAAAAAATAAAAGAGTTTAGAGGGGGAGAGAGCCAAAGCATAAGAGACTCTTAAAAACAGAACAAACTGAGGGCTGATGGGGGGTGGGAGGGAGGGGAGGGTGGGTGATGGGTATTGAGGAGGGCACCTTTTGGGATGAGCACTGGGTGTTGTATGGAAACCAATTTGACAATAAATTTCATATATTAAAAAAAAATAAAAATAAAAAGGCAAAGATTCTTAAAGAAGCAACTCACTATAATATAATAAACACACAAAGAAAAAAACACTGATAAATTCTCATTGAAGATAAAGTTCAAAGGACATAATCACAAATTTGCTGCAATACAGTCACCAAACATATTAACAAAAAAAATCTGCAATAGGTATTGATATGACAAATTTGTATTAGTTTACAAAGTAGGCTAGTTAATGAAAATAAATCTCTCATTTCAATCCGACAGAGAACTATTAGTGAATCTATTTCCACAGAAATACATGTAATTCACCAATCTACCACCTATGGACATAGTCACAACCTTATTTGTGACTTAGTAAAAAGTAGTTATAATTGTCTTTCTCGTTTGACAATGAGTAACCTCTAAACAGAGGAAGAACAAGTAACCTTGCATAAAAGCATTTTATGTTCTTCTCTTTTCAAGTGTTCTTTTTGTAATATAAGAAAAAAAATTACATAAAATTCAGAATATACCAACATTTCTAGAATACAACTTGTAAGTGGTATTTGAAACAATTTTACCAAAGATCTGTACAGAATAATATTATATTCTAAATTCCATTGACAGTTTCCACAGTTCCTGCTCCAATAAGTCATTTGTCCCTCTGTCCTACTTCTATAAGCATCTTCCCCACTGTTATTATCACAACTCTGACTTTCACCCCAGCCTTCCATTGGAGTCTCTGCAACATACAATCCAATAACCTTATGCCCTCTAAGGAGTTCTCTTGTTTCAACTTCGTCATCTCTCTGCTGCCAAAGTGACCTTTCTAATCCCCTTGTCAGATTATGTCTCTTCACCACTGAAAATTTTAATGATTTCCATTGCCTACAGCATCAATCTAAAATCATTGTCCTTCATGATCTTATGCCAACCTACTTGTCCAGTTTCATATCTGCCCATCCTCATCTTGAACTGTATGTTTCAACCATGCTCCTTCCACACACCATGATCACATACTTCTATGGCTTTTCCATTTGTCTGGTTTATTATACTGTCTCCACCCCTGCCCCCCGCCCCTGCCCCCTAAATTTCACCAAAGATAGTCTATTTCACAATTTTTTATTCATCTCTCAACTACCAAACTAATGATATTGACAGTTCTCTTACAAAGCCACCCTGACTTCCTTGATAGCCAGTTTTAGGTGTTCCTTCTTCTGCATTCCCATTTCATTTCAGGTATACTTCAGGTTTTTATTGATTGTTTTATTGATTGTTTTCTCTTCACTGGATTATGGAGGTCACTGAGGAGAGAGAGTCTGTTCTTTACCTTTGTGCCTGTGGCTTTTTGAACTATGCCTAGAATATAGTATATGCTTAATGACTATTTTCTTACTCATCTTAAGTGAAACTGGATATTCTTCAAAAAAAAAAGTTTATTTATTTATTTTGAGAGAGACAGAGCACGAGCAGAGAAGGGTGAGAGAGAGAGAGAGAGAGAGAGAGAGAGAGAGAGAGAGAAGAGAAGAGGAGAGAATCCTGAGCAGGTTACACACGCAGTCAGAGGGCAAAGGCTGATGCGGGGCTCAAACCCACATACCTGCAAGATCATGACCTGAGTTGAAATCAAGAGTTGGTCGCTTAACTGACTGAGACACCCAGGTGGCCCAAAGCTGAATATTCTTTGAGGAAATAATATCTCTTATGACTTTACTGTCACAATGCACAGGGAAGAAGCAGGGGATCTTCATTCACCTAGATTTCTTCTAGGACAGTCCACACAACTCTATTGCTTTAGCCTCTTTCCTTTCAGCCCTTTGGTATATTGTAACAATCTTTGTGACACATTAATGGGCCATCTACTTATTCCATCACATTTGTAGACAACTTGGATCTCTGCCTTCTTCACCAAAACAACTTTTTCTCTAGTCCTCCTAGGTCTCAAAAACCACATAATGATGTACCAACTAGTCTAGTTTTACAGTGCCCATATAGCCCCACATTATCATAGACTCTAAGTCTAAGGTTCTCTTTTGGTCAGCAAAAGAGCAGACGCAGGATTAAAGTGAGAGATGGCTAATGTCCGGGAAAAGACAAGAGCTCCAAATAAGGGTCCTTGTCCCATATTTATTCACATCAGAAGGCTTACAAACGTGATGAGCATGTACAAAGAGACAAAGAAACTGTGAACATTAACTTGGGGACGTGAGGGGAAAAAGGGGGTTTTGAAAATATTCAGTGTTTGGGGTTTGGGTCAATATAAAACAAAATCCTGGTGCTGGGCAGATGGGTAGATAGTTGTTAACGGCAGACAGGAGGTGCCTTGCCTGTTTATCTTAGCTAACCTAGGGGATGAGACAGATAGGGGGAATAACCTCAGGGTTAACAAGGCACCTTTTCTTTTGTTAACCATCTCCATTCTGGGCTACTTGGCCTTCAGTGCAGCGGTCCATAGTCCAATTCACCAACTTACCTAACCTGGCCCTATCCTCCTGTGAAAGCAGCTTTTCTGCCATAGTATTAAATTGGGGGTGCTTCCACCCTGAATATCTAATCTTGTTTACTTCACATACCTGAGTATTGGGTACTTTGAGCCATTTCTATTTCAGGGCTTTGTCTCTCCCTCTCTATTCTGGGGGCTCTGCATCCCCTATTTTGGGGTACCCTCGCACCTCCCTATTTCTGGCACCTTTGTGCCTCCCTATTCTTGGGGCACCTTTGCACCCCTCTATTCTTGGGGTCCCAATCTAGTTTACCCAAACTTGGGTGTGAGCATTGTATGACTTTGTATTTCTTTATGCCTTGTTAACCCATTGGTGTAAGCCTGGGGGATTCCTAAGCTTATCCCCCACAACACATTATAAGGGTAATATAATTCCACAATATAAAGATACTCCAATTACCTATGCATTACCATAAGAAATACAATTATACATTTTCCCAGTCCTTCACCTATAATTTTATATGATGCCAGATTGAAAATGGATGGTGAATTAGATACTCTGTCATTATCAATTTTGACTAAATTGACCAGTTATTTGATGTAATGGGAGCACAGGTAAGTATAATTTGTCATGACCTGGAATTTTTAGAAAGTGTTTTTGTTTGAGTTTATCTTTTTAAAAATTTATTTTGTTCACTATAAATTAAATTATCCAGTTTATTATTTGGTTTGATTTTTTAAGTTTCTTCCACTTTAAAATGTCTAAACATGGTAATTAAGGAAAATCATGTAGACTTTCTGTAATTTAACAAACTTATGTGGTTAAAAAAGAGATACTTGAATGAAAAGACATCTATATTCTGTCTGGTTCTGACAGCCTATAATTCTACACATCAACATTTCTATATTATTGTCAATCTACAAACATAAACTCATTTCCACGGAAGTGAACTGAAATCTACAAATATGTATAAGCATTCCAGAAATTTACTAAGGACTACTCAGAAGTATATAAAACAATATCAGGGACCATGTTGGATGGCTCAGTTGCTTAAGCTCCCGAGTCTTGGTTTCGGCTTAGGTCACGATCTCACAGTTATATGAGTTTGAGCCCCACACTGACAGCACGGAGCTGGTGTGGGATTCTCTGTCTCTCCCTCCCTCTGTCTCTGTCCCTCCCCAACTTGTGCTATCTCTCTCTCAAAATAGACTTAAAAAAATATCAAAATCATTCTTCCCATTAAAGAATTTTGAGTAAAGGAAGGAGATCTTTTTATGCTTCAGGAAAAATACTTTGGCAATATATTACAAGAAGTCTTTTTTTTAAATTTTTTAAATGTTTATTTATTTTTGAGAGAGAGAGAGACAGAGCATGAGCAGGAGAGGCGCAGAGAGAGAGGGAGACACAGAATCTGAAGCAGGCTCGAGGCTCCAAGCTGTCAGCACAGAGCCTGATGTGGGGCTTGAACTCATGAACTCATGAACCACTTAACCGACTGAGCCACCCACATGTCCCTAGTAGAAGAAGCCTTAGTGAAATGAAAGACAAAGGACAAAAAAAAAAAAAATATTTGGTAATTAAGAAAGTCACTTAGAGAGAAGGTTTAGTTGAGACTTAAGAAGAACTCTGTCTGTCAAAGAAATAACTGAAAAAAAAAAAGACCAACTATAACTTCTTAAGAAAGGAAATAGTTTGTGAAATATGTTAACATAAACCACAACAACAACAATAAAATCTGACTGTGAATAAAAGGGGATTTATAAATGTTTGGACATTTTTGTGAGGCACTGAACATGGATGGCAATTAAGAAAAGCCCATAAAATATACTAACAATAAGATATCTGAGAAAGAAAGAAAAAAAATTCCATTCACAATAGCATCAAAGACACAAATACTCAGGAATGAGCAGCCAACAAGGTGAAAGATCTGTACAATGAAATCTATTAAATCTCTGATGTAATAAACTGAAACAAAAACAAAATATTTGTTCCATGTTCATGGTTTAGAAGACTTAATATTGTTAAAGTATACATACTACCCAAAACAATCTATAGATTCAATGCAATGCCTATCAAAACTCCAATGGAATTTTTCACAGAAATAGAATAAACAATCCTAAAATTTTCATGAAACACAAAAGACCTCAAATAGCCAAGGCAATCTTGAGAAAGAATGGTTGGCATCACATTTTCTGATTTTAATCTGTACTATAAAGCTACAGTAATAAAAACAGTATGGTGCTGGTATAATAATAAACACACAGACCAATGAAACAGAATCAAGAGCCCAGAAATAAAGCCTCAAGTATACAGTCAAGTAGTATTTGACAAAGGAGCTAATAACACTCAACAGGGAAAGGATACTTTTGTTTAATAAATGGTGGTGGGGAAACTGGATAGCTACATACAGAAGAACTTACATTCCTATCATACACCTACAATCACAATGGGTTAAGATTAAACATAATGTCTGAAACCATAAAACCCCTGGAAAAAAATACAGGGGAAGAAAAGCTCCTTGCCATTGGTCTTGGCAACAATTTTTGGATATGACACCAAATATGCAAGCAACTAAAACAAGTATCAACAAGTGGAACTACATCAAACTGGGGCTCCTGGGTGCCTCAGACAATTGGGCGTTCAACTCTTGATTTCGACTCAGGTCATGATCCCAGCCAGGGTCATGGGATCAAGCCCTGCATTGAGCTCCATGCCGAGTATGGTGTGTGTTTAAGGTTATTTTTCTCTCTTTCCATCTGCCCCTCTCCCCTGCTCAAGTTCTCTCTCTCGAATATTTTTTAAAAATTTAACAAAAAATAAGCAGAGGAACTGAATAGACATTTTTCCAAAAAAGACACAAAAATGGCCAACATGAAAAAGGTGCTCCACATCACTAATCATCAGGAAAATGCAAATCAAGACTACAATGAGATATCACCTCACACCTGTTCAAATGGCTATCACTAAAAAGACCAGGGATAACAAGTGTTGGCAAGAATATGGTTCACTGTTGATGGGAATGTAAATTGGTACAGCCAATAAAAAAAATAGAACTACGATATGATCCAAAAATCCCACTTCTGGATATATATGCAAAGGAAATGAAATCAGGGCCTCAAAGAGGTATCTGAGCTCCATGTTTACTGTAGCATTATTCACAATAGTCAAAATATGGAAATAACCCAAGTGTCTGGTCAACACACGAACAGGTAAAGAAAATGTGGTATGTATAGAAAATGGAATTACTCACCCATGAAATAGAAGAAAATCCTGCAATTTGCAACATGGATGACCTTGAGAAAACTATGTTAAGTGAGATAAGTGAGACAAAGAAAGATTAATACTTAAGATATCACATACATGTGCAATCTAAAAAAGCTGGATCATATAAACAGAGAGTAGAATGGTGTTTATTTGGGGTCGATGGTGGGGGAATTTAGGGAGCTGTTAATTAAAGAGTACAAAGTAGCAGCTATAAGATGGATAAATTCTGGAGATCTAATGCACAGCACAGAGATTATGGTCAATACCTTATTATAGTTGATAATAATGTATTATTATATTTCAAAGTTGCTAAGAAACTAGACCTTAATGTTCTCACCACACACACACAAAATGATAATTATGGGGCATGATGGAGGTGTTAGCTAACGCCATAGTGGTAATCATATTACAATATATAAACATCAAATCAATACCTTGTACACCTTAAACTTACTCAATGTTACATGTCCATTATATCTCAATTTAAAAAGAAAATAAAATAAAAACATGTAGATGAGGACAGGAAACTATTAAATCTTCAAACAAACCTGTTATTATTCTTTATTTCAGAAAAAAAACAAACTTAGGTCAAAGTGAAAAGAATATACCACCAATAAGTGGAAGAAGAGGATCTAACTCACCATACTCACTATCTTATGGGGCAGTCAGAACACAGAAATAAAATGAAGCAGGCTGGTGGGATGGGCAACAGAGAAGAGTGGGCATTTTAATGAGGTGGGAAAAGGCATGCCCAGTCAGAGGCATTAAGATGTTTTAAAAGTTTGTCAAACTACAAGACAACTTCAACAAAACATGTCTGTGGTTAAACTCAATCTGTGTGATTGACATTTGGCATTCTAGGACTGATTCCAAAACCAACGCTTTTGCAAATTGGTAAATTAGATTACCAATTTACTCTTAAGATTAATATTGCAGCCCATTCCTAGAAGCTTCTCCTACAACAGACTGACTACCTGAAACACAATTCTATTCCCTGTAGCCTCTCCCATCCACATGTAAGTCCTAGTTTGTTAGTCCCAGTTTGATTAAGAGTATGAGGTCATAGTAAGTATACATAAATAATAATCAAAATGGGAGGACATGAGGAGGTGGCAAAGAGAGATAACTGTAGTCAAAATTCCATTTGCAAAGAACTTAAATATATGGAAATAACATTAAATTTATTTATTGAGGATCAAGGAAAACACCCAAGGAGATACATGTTTAACCTACTTCCAGTAAAACAGACAAAGAAAAGTCAAAGGGGGAAGAAAAAAAAGGAATGAAAAAAAAAAAAAAAAAACCAAACAAACAAACCCAAAACCCAACAGATGGTATCAAGAACGTATGAGGGTAAAAGAAAGGAGATTAAGGGAAGTAATTCTCATAGGTCAGATTCATATTGTTAGGGATTTGTTACCCAGAGAAAGAAAGCAATTACAGAAAGCATTTGCATTTATTACTTCTCGCTCTACATATGGATCTAGTGATGTGATTATATATAATACTAAACAAATGCTTTTCTCGTTTTTTTGTTTGTTTTGTGTTGCCTTAATTTAGGTTTCTTTGCAGCTACTCACTTCTAGGATGGGACCATGAAGTTTTTTTGTCTCAGACAAGAAGAAACTGGAACAAAAGAAGTCACTGAGAAGTGTAGTGATATGAAGCAAACTTCCTTGACCTCTTTAGCAAGAAAGAAGCCAGGAAAAAAAAAAAAAAAAAAAGATATTGTTCATAGAAGAAAATGTTTTCTAAATTCCTTAAGCATCCATCTAATACATATTGAGTGTGCACTCAACTCACTAGGCTCATTTAACATTTTCCACAGGGTTTGGACATGCCTCCTACACAGATGAATAGTTCTCATTTGATGTGTGCCCAAGAAGAAAAGGAAGGATGTGAAGGAAATAGAGACAGAATCTTATTTTCCCTCGAGGGATTTGGATGGGAAGAAGGAGTTAGAGACAGGAAGATTCATGAGGGTGGATCTTGCTCAAACTCACTTTGCAATATGTGGTTTGCGTGTGTGTTTAGACTTGTACTTCGAACCTACATTTAAAAGTTTTCTTTTTTTTTTTAAGATTTTATTTTTAAGTAATCTCTATACCAATGTAGGTCCTGAACTTACAACCCCTAGATCAAGAGTCACATGCCCCACCAACCAAGCCAGCCAGGAGCCCCTCCTCTGTTCAATTTTCATTGTTAATTCTTCCACCTGACTGAAAACTTGTCCTTGTCAAGTACTACCATGCGTTCATGCATGTTTTTACTTTCCCATAACAAAGACATATTCACTCTTGTATCTTTGACTTCATTCATCTTTCTAGACAGCTCCTTCTTACTGCCATCTATCCTAACAGTCTTTTTTTTTCTTATGTTTATTTTTGAGAGAGAGAGTGTGCAAGGGTGCAGGAGCAGGGGAGGAGAAGAGAGAGAGGGAGGCAGGATCCAAACTAGCTCTGTGATAACAGCAGAAAGCCCAATGCAAGGCTCAAACCCACGTACCATGAAATCATGACCTGAGCCAAATCATGACCTGAACTGAAGGCAGACACTTAACTGACTGAGCCACCCAAATGCCCCTAATTTAACAGTCCTTAATGTATAACTCTCAGTTCAGTATTTTCACCAATTTTGCTCTGATCATTACAATCCCCATTGTATTAAAAGAATTTAGTGTGCAAACAAAAATATCTAAGAACCTATCGTCTTGTGTTATTTAAATAACTTTCTAAATCAATTGTAAACTCCTCAAATACAGAAGTCATAGCTTACGCCTTTGTATTTGTTCATCTGACTAACTTACAGAAAAGCATTCAATCTGTTGCAATTTATGGATATAACTCATTAAAGTCTTTGACCTCCTTATTAGGGATTTTATGAAAATGAAAATGAGGACTAGGTACCCATCATCAATATCTATGATAACACTGTATTCCCTTTTTTCTTTAACATTTTTAAATGATTTAAAACAATTTCTGGGGCACCTGGGTGGCTCAGTCAGTTAAGCGTCTAACTTCAGCTCAGGTCATGATCTCACAGTTCATTTGTTCAAGCCCCGCATCAGGCTCTATGCTGACAGCTCAGAGCCTGGAGCCTGCTTCAGATTCTGTATCTCCCTCCCTCTGTCCCTTCCCTGCTCACACTCTGTCTGTCTCTCTCTCTCTCTCTCTCTCTCAAAAATAAACATTAAATTTTTTTAAAAAAACACACAATTTCTCATCTTAAAATTGTCTGTATAAAAACTCCAAAGTAAGAAAAAACATCTTCCTTCTGTTTATAGTTATTGTCTATATCAGTTGTTTAGAGATGGTGTTAATGAGATTAATGTATCACATTCTATCTCTGTGGGCTGATTCCTCTGCAGATAGAATTGAACCATGTCACGCATAGTAGGCCTGTTGGCCTGCAAGGTTGGAAACATCAGTCTGGAGGGAAGCTGTAAAGGAATACAGATTGTTCACCACTGTTAACAACTAAAAACACATTTGAAAAGTCTTAACCCACTTGGTGTGAGTTGTTTGATGCACAGGCTGAACTACCTGGGCTTGTTCATACTGTTTATTTGAGAAAGGAAAAAATTCAGAACAAGAGCCTTAATTTTCAGTTTAGTACAGGGCATATTAGACAATCTGGTCCATACGGGCTTAAAAAGTATATTGTAACAATGCTGTTAATTTTGACAAAGCCACTTTGAAATATTGTCAGTTTCTTTTTTTAAGTACCAAATGTGGCTGTTATTTTTTCCTTTGGGAAAGAGCTCTAATTTTTGCAGTTATTTCTTATGCCAACCCTGCATTGCTCTATATTTGGTTTCTGTAAATAACCTGTTCTGTAGAAACTGACCTTTCATTTCTGCTTTGCCCTTTCCAATTCTACTTTCATCTGAATCTCTTCCCACTCTGTATTTTGTCATCTACTATGTCTTGTTATTTTGTGCCTGTTTCAGCATAATTCTGAATTTGAACACACGATAGTTTTCACTATTCCAATTAACTGGCTTGCCCACCCTTTAGATGACCTATCCTCAGGTCTCTTGTGTTAATTAACACCCCTTCCTCCCAAACATTTTTAACAGGGAATGATAGAGTGGGGAACAAAATAAGGAATTACTAACATCTCACTGATAAGGTATGAAGACACTTGTGTGACAATCCTTCTCAGGCTTCATCCACCTAAAGTATGACTGCTCAGGGAAAAAACAACAAAGAAAAACTATGATTTAGGTGACATTATTGGCCGTCCTCACAGATTTACTTAGAGGAGTCATTTGGTTATCTGTACAAAGTAACCTTGATTTGCTACAGTAATAAACAAGGTATGAGAGCAAAAAGGCAAGACAGCAGCAGGCTGAGCAACAGAAGTTCATAGTTAGAAACACAAAGTCCAAAGATGTAAGGTAATCAGGGGAAGTGTCAATGAGTCAATGAGAAGAATCCTCAGATCTGAACTAAATGAAGAATCCAAGGCTTTTTTTTTTCTTCATGATTTTTGCCCCAGATGTACGGTATCCACAATTTATTGGTGGCTTTGAAAAGGTGTTACAGATTCCTTTCTACAATAGTAAGTTCATATGGCCCATCATACAGACAGAACTCAGTAACTGTTACTAATTATTACTATGGGATAAGTAAGAAGGACACATTCATATTTCTTCAGGATGAAGCAACACTTGTCATAAACAAAATACTTCACAAAAGGTTTGTCTGAAAATAAGATGTTCTTCCACGTTAAGCTGAAGTTTCAGGTAAAATTCATCATTGTCTCTTGAGGTGCCAAAAGCTTGTGTGTTTAGTTTCCATTATGCATTGTTATTGACTGAAGTAGATTAAACTGTTTTTAAGATTCTCAAAAAATGCTGAGATTGAAACCAACCATTAAGACAGATAACTTCCCTGAGTTGCTTTATCAACTTATGGGTTCTGTGGTAACAGGAAGTACAATTCATTAAATTGTGGATATTAGGTGCTTCATTGCTTATTGAATAAATTGATGAATTGTCTAATTGTGTTCAAGTGAGCTATAATAATAACTGGTTCATATTATAGTTTAATGGACATAGTATATAATTATGTTGAAGCCTGTTTTAATACTAATTGAGTTGTTATACCATCACTAATTTTATTTCTTAATGGTAACCTATATATAGGACATATGGACAACCTGTATAAAGATGTATAAAAAACATAGTTGTGAGAAACAGAATCTGTTTTTATGTCCCAGTCCTGCTTCTTGAAAGCTCTGCATTCTTGAGGAAATAATTTGTTTTTGTTTTTTTCTCCAGTTTTTCCAAAAGAAGATTAAGTATATATGCATACCTATCTCCAAACATAATTTTGAGAACTACATGAGATAATACACATACAAGCTCTTGGCTTAGTACACGCACACAGTAATTCTCAATATTAGATTTCTTAATCACTCCCTGTTCTGCAATTCTCTTCATAAGCCATTAGCCATTTCTTTATTTATTTGAATCAACGATATTACAAAAGCAAGCAGAGACATAAGGTAGAGAACATTTTGTTTTACATGGATAAAGGTATCTTGCAATACAAAAGACTTATGTATAGGAATAAAAGAAAGTTTTAAAACTATTTTTGGCATCAAAAAGGAAGGACTACTTAAGACAAAGCTCTTATCCACAAAGAACTTCAAATTCTGAAATTTGATAACAAAAAGTAGAAAAAGCAATGGAACATGTAAAGAGAGTAGAAATTGCAGACTGCAATTCCACTGCAATGTATATACTGTATGTGTGTGTGTGTGTGTGTATAAATATATACATACACACACACACACACACACACACCTACATACATAAATTTTAACAAAATTGTTAAAATTAACTAAATACAACAAAGCTCATTGTATCCTCTTTCACTTGGAAAGTGTCCTGGTTTGGATGGTAAATTATGCGGTTACATTCCAGGCATAATGCAGCTTAAAATCATAACCTAGTAACAAAAACACATGTGGCTGATATTGTACATTTAGTCTATATTACACTTGTCAGTCCTACTCCAAACAGAAGTCAAGAGAGAAATAGTTATGTGGTATATCATTGCTTCACATATAAAATAGCTTACAATCAGGCTAATGTTTAATGTGATCTATATCATACAACTGCAAAAGGATACAGGCAATGTATCTGGGCATCTCCTTTTGCAACTGAGACAGTTAAATCTCATTTTGCTTGTTTATCTTGTCTTACAATGTCTAATTTGCAGGAGTTTTATTAGTGCATTTCCAACATCAAAAATTGTATGCAAAATTAGCTTGGTGTTTAATCATTTTTTTGTTCTCATTTAAAATTAATTTCACCTGATTCATTATCCTTTGCTATTTACAACAAAAGAAGAAAGAGGTCAAGCAGTCCTGTTGGTAGAAAAGTACCACCATTATTAACACGGTACTTAAAAGGTAGCCAAACTTGGTTAAGATTTAGTGGGTTATCTTGATTATTTCACTCGAACGACACATTATGTAATTTCAAGAGTGTTTGCTTCTACTCGGTGAAAGAAGGCAGAAAAAAAGCAGTGAAAGAAAAATATGTTTTAATTGCTACAATTCTGAGACTGGAGAGAGCAGCAGGCAGAGGCTGCCTGCTACAGCTGGACACTTCCTATGAAGGTCTGTCACAAGCTCTGATGCATGTTTGACACACCCTGAACTTCACTTATCATGTGGTTGTTGGTAAGTGATGTAAAATGAAATATGTTCTGCTGTCTCAAGTCAATAATCCGCAGTAGCCCATTTCTTCCAATGGCATTTGTGACAGGGCTGCTTCTCTGTTTGGAAGGAAGACAGAAAATAAAAACAATTTTTTTTTCTGTTGATTATCAAAGAAAGATGTAATCTGTGGTCATCCTCAGAGTAATTCCCTGACAGTTACTTGGGTGCACAAGCAATCCATGGATCCCTGGCAGAAATGGTGTGGGGAATCAGAATAAATGGAAAGTAACCTCTATGAACACTGGCACTGAACATTTGAAAGTAGAGAAAGAGGCGTAGCCCCATTTTGAAGGGGCAACCACATTCTAAGCAAATAAAGAATCACAGCCTAAGAAGGTAATGGGGGGTGGGGCTCAGCAGGATTAAGGGAACTAAGGGTGGGAGAGGAGGTAGAAAAAATAATCAAAGGGAGAAAAAGATTAGAACATTCAGAGGAGGAAAGTGAAATGGAAGAGACTGGGGGCTATTCTGAATGATCATTCCAAATTTGGTCAAAACTTGGAATCAAATCAAATTATAATCATCTCATAAGCTCTTGGTTGCCTCCAAAGGCCATAGAGCCTGAGGAAATTTGTGACTCACAAAAGTAATCCTCAGCTTGCTGAACAAAAATCTGTTTATTGATACCAGATGTTAACAAGGACAGCTCTTATTTACAGCTCAGAAAATAAAAATGCATGCTGGTTTTCATTAAATTTAACAGTCTTTACTAAAATTCCTACCTGAGTGGACTCTGTGAGGCTGATTGTCTTTTCAGCCTCATGGCTTTTCAGCCTAAATGGCTTTGCCCATGGTTTCAAGTTAGGCTTTTCACTGGCCACGTGACTTTCTTGGGATTTGATTGATTGTTTCTGTATTTTACTAACTTTATTTGTTGACACATTACTTCAACTATTAAGACTAATCAAACATTTTACCAATATAAAGAAATGTGTGATAATGCCAAGTTAATCATTAAACTATACAGTTACTTCAGACTAATATGGATGTACCTTTTATTTCAATTTACAGCATTTTTTAGATTATTTTAATAGGTTTATTTAATTCTATATTTTATTTTGCCTCCAGAAACAACTCATATTATCTTACCACTTACTAAGAATTTATATAAAATTTGTTTGGAGACATTTTTCTGCATCATTAAAACTGACTAAGAAAATTGAAATAATCAAAATCTGTTCCACAGAACAGGATTTATCAACAAACCTCATTGCCATGTATACTTTTAAAATGATTAACAAGAAGCCTATTATTAATTAGCAAATCAAAGTTCCTTGCCAAGAAGCCCATTATTAATCATCAAATCAAAAGTGAATTCTGGAACCTAATTTTCCCAATTATGTATCTATATCTATCATCTGTATCCATCTTTCAATAAGAAAATTAGGATAATTATTTTTTCTTATTAAAAATATAAAACATAACTTTAAATTTCTACTATTTTATTTGTCTCAATATTCAAGCTCTTTTAGGTAACTCATTTATTGCCTAAATATACACAGTTCTGGACCCTGATTTTTTGTCCATAATTTTATCATCTTTATAGCAAGCAAAGAAATACTTTTATACATCCTTAAAGGCTCATATTAAAGGCTACCCTCTTCATAAAACCTTTCTTGTTATCCTATAATCAATATGATTCTCCTTTCTTTTTAAATGCACCTTGTATTTTATCTGTAACTCTTCCATATCTTACATATTTAGTCTTTGAATTATATTAGATTCAAGTCTGGTTTCAAATCTAGGTGCACACTTGATTGCTGTATGACATTAGACATTTCATTTAAGCTTTCTGGGTATTAGTTTCTTTATAAGATAACTAAACAAACTTTCTGCAAGCCCATTTTAAGGAACCAAGAATAAATGTCTCTGGAGCATTATAGTTGTTTGATAACTATGCCTGCTTTTCTCCTTTACTCTAGTCTCAAAAAAGTCTAGATGTTGTTTGAGGTTAGGAGCTGTGATATTTAGTGTTTTATTTTCTGAGGCCTTAATACAATGCCTTATAGTTAATGAGATTTTTTAAACACTGGTTTTTGTTTTTGTGAGAGTCACCTATTGTTTTGGTTCTCAATTCCTTTTCTTCCTGTGGAGAAAGAACACAATGACTACTGTTGCAAACTGCTGTTCTACCAATTCCTTAACATGACTTCATATGACCCTATTTCCCAACACAGAGAACATGCCAGGAATAAGTTCCTAGCCCAATCCTGGCCAATGAAAATTGTTCCTAGCATGAGAAGTTTTTAAAACAAGAAATAAAAAAGAGAGTCAGATCTTGATTTGCTTTTGATAAAAACTGTGGAAGTTTAGAAGCAAAGGCTGTTGTTAACCATGTTCCTGTCCTATGAAGAAAAGCAGTCGTCAGTGCAAAAGAATGAAGCTAATGGACTGACAGAAAGAAAAGGTACAGTCATGAAAGTGAACTAAAGAGTCCTTTTGGCATTTAAGATCTGGTCCAGGTTTTTCCTAAGCCTTGCTGAATACTTGCCTTCCCCATCATTTGTTAGTTCAATTTACTTTTTTTTTTTTTAAACCTCAAATTGGGAGACGCTGGACTTTTCAGAAACTAACCATAATGTCTTATCCCTATTTCAACTCCACACCACATGAGTTACCAAGAGGGGGTAGGTGTGTGTGTATAAAATACAGTAATAAAATTAAATAAATATATATAAATTACACATACACATAATGTTTTACTAATTGATACTGGTAAAGATATAGTCTCAAATATTAACATACTTATTATTTTGTAAAATTAGTAAGTCTTTGGATACATTATAAGTTATACATGGGTAGAACCCCTCTTTTAATTTGCTATGGAAAAATTGGGATGATTAATTATAAAAGGACCGGGTAGATTATTAATCACTATTGTAAAGTATTTATTGCAGGCACTAAAAATCAGCACAAAAAGAAATATGGCTTTTCAGGATTATGTTGATGGAGGTGGCACACGAAAATCATCAAATCACATCTTGGACTCAAATTATGCAAGAGTCTGAGTGATGGTCATACAGAATTATGTTCTGCTGCTTTGGCTCCATTATTTTTTCCAATTTAAAGCAAGCCAGGCTCGATTAAAATCTGGAAACACAATTTTATCCATACATTATGGTTAATTTTAATTTTATATGTTAACCTGACTGGGACACCAGGTGACCAGATATTTGGTTAAACATTTTTTCCAGGTATGCCTGGCTGTTTTCAGATGAGATTAGCACCTGAATATGTAAACTGAGTACAGCAGTTTTCCCTCCCCAGTGTGAGTGAGCATCATGCAATCTGTTGAGGGCCTGAACAGAACATAAAGGGAAAAGAAGGAAGAATTCAGTATTTCTGTCTGATTGAGCTGAATATCATTCTGCCTCGAGACTGGAATTCACAACATTGGCTCTTCTGCGTCTTCAGCCTATCGATGGCAGATTATGGGACTTCTAAACTTCCCTCATCATGTTACACAATCCCTCATAACAGCTCTGCCTTTTTCTTTCTTTCCTTCGTTCTTTTGTTCTTTCTTTCTTTTCTTTTTTTCTTTTCTTTCTTCCTTCCCTCCTTCCTTTCCTTCTATCTATCTATCTATCTATCTATCTATCTATCTATCTATCATCTATCTAATCTTTTTATCTTCCCTTCTGTTTCTCTGGAAGAAACTAATATACCATATCTATTTCATTTACAAAATTTCATAAATTCCACACACAGTGTAGATGAAGACAAAAAAGCTGAAGCATTCAAATGTGTATTAACATTATACACTGAACAATAATACAGTGGACACCAATGAATGCACTTCAATGGAATTTATGCCAATGAATTGGTTCCACCAAGGTCCATTATGGCACTTTTCTGCCATAAAAGAGAAAATAAAATAATTCATTTAAAATCTAGGAAAGGAACAAAGTAACAAGGAACAAAGTAAACAAAGGAAAATAAGCAAAATGGTATGGTACTCCTGAATTTTTCCAGCATGACTTAAAATTTTTCCTGTTTTCTGTACCCAATGTTTAATCCTGACCATGAATGCACATGCATATACACACAAAATTTCTTCCTATGATAGTAATAATAATCTCAGGATTCAGTTTTTTCAGTATGAATTTAATTATCTTCCCACTGGTACTTCATTTTTTTTATCTATTAACCAATATTTAACTGAATATCAGGTATGTGTCAATCACCATACCAGATGTAGGGAGTATTACAGATTGAACTGTGTTCTCCAAAACTGTTATTGCAGTAGTCCTAATCCCAGTACCTCAGAATATAAACTTCTTTGGAAATAGAGTCTTTACAGAGATACTAAAATTAAAATGAGGTTATCAGAGTGGATCCTAATTCAATGCTTGGAGTCCTTATAAAAAGGGTGAAATTTGGATACAGACTGATTCATTAAAAAACAGATGAAGACAAGGAACTATCAGAAGGTAGAAGAAAGGGCTAGAATAGATCTTGCCCTTTAAAAATTTATTAGTACTATTTTTATTGAAGTATATAGGTGGCATACAATGTTGCGTTAGTTTCAGGTATATAGCATAGTGACAAGTCTGTCTGTTATGCTGTGCTCACCACAGGTGTAGCTACCATCTGTCACCATACAACGCTATTACAAAATCATTGACTATATTCCCTGTCCTATCCCTGTGACTTATTCATTCCATAACTGGAAGCCTCTATCTCCCACTCCCCTTCATTCATTTTGTCCATCCCCCCTACCCTCCTCCTATCTGACAATCACAGACTGTTCTTTGCATTTATGAGTCTATTTCTACTGTTTGTTTATTCATTTGTTTTGTGGAACACATCCATCTTTAGTGCCTTCATGGAAAGATGGTCCTCTTGTCATCTTAATCTCAGATTTATAGCTTCCAGAACTATGAGACAATTAATTTCTGTCATTTAAATCACTTAATTTATAACATTTTGTTATAGCAGTTTTAAGATACTATATAGGGAAGAAAGATTATAAAGTGAATCACCTTACTTTATTCAATCAGACATCCATTGAATTTAGGACCTTAAGCATTTTAATTCAAATATTTTCCTTAGGAATGCTTTGTATAGGAATTTCATAAAAACTGCCATTACTCAGGATAGTGTTTGTGTGTGTGTGTGTACGTATACATGTGTATACATTAAGTATATTTATTTACTTTTGAGAGACAGCAAGAGTGAGTGGGGGAAGGGCAGAGAGAGAGAAGGAGAAAGAGAATCCCAAGCAGGCTCCACACTGTCAGCACAGAGCCCAATGTGGGGCTATAACTCACAAACTGTAAGATCATGCCCTGAGCCGAAACCAAGAGTTGAATGCGTAACTGACTGTGCCACCCAGGGGCCCCATGTGTGTAAGTTTTTTCAGTTGTAGCATAAATTGTCTCATTTGGAAAGAAATGCAAATATTTCTGCAATACAGTGTAAAGTAACATACAGGATTTATTCTGGGCATAAAAACAAAGATGTATTTAAATATACACACACACACAGAAACACACATATACATACACATATATTTATATATACATATATATACACACTAATATATGTATGTACACACATATATATTGCATATATATGCATGTATTGATTTATGCATATAGGCATATACACATATATATACAGGTATATTATATATATGTGTATATATATATATATACATATATATGTATATATATATATACACACACATATGCATATATATATATATATATACACACACACACACACACACGCATATATATGGCATATAAAATCAACCTTACAGCCTTATCACTAATGTAAGGCAATACACTTAAATGTAAATATGGATACCTGGCTTAGACCACAGTTTAGCTATGGTCTCAAGCATAATCAAAAGAAAAGTTTTTTCAGGTGTAGAATAAATTGTATCATCTGGCAAGAAATGCAGATATTTCTGCTATACAGTATAAAGTAACATATTGGATTTTCTCTGGGCATAAAAACAAGGATGTATTTAATGTATTTACCAAAGTATATTTAAATTTTTTTCAACAAAAATAGATGTAAATATACTTAAGTATAACACACCTGGCTTGAAACTAAATCTGTTTTGCTAGCACAGTAATTTCAAAGTCCACATTCAGAATTTAAGGACATCACTGTGAAGGATGTAACATCAGATTATTTACTGCACACTTAGTTTTTATGACTCTACTTACTTTTCTCCACTACGCTTTCAGATCAGTAACACAAAAAGGTATCCTATAGGTGTCTCTTGATGGCTCAAGCTGATTATGTTGTTATTAAATTTCAGAGACAATGAGATTTATTATAATATGTGATAAAACTAATTATCATTAGAGCATGATATTTTAGCAACCTGAACTAGAGTTCCAGAATCCCAATAGATCTTTTTTTTTTTCTTCTAAACATCCAAACATAACTTTATTTATATGTCATTATTTTGTTAGTATACTGCACAGGGTTACTTCTTTCTTACATTTCCTATAAATTTTTATCTAAATTACTATTATTTAGTAACTCCATACAAGGATTCAGGCAAAATAATTATTGTCATGCTTAGGCAATAATGAAGGTTGAAGGGAGTATAGGGCCTTTCCTAGGGGAGGGAATGGCCAAAAGGAGCATTGACGACTGATTACAAATTTAACTTACCCATAACTTTGTTCCTGAAATTTACCTCTATGTATTTTTAATGCAATTTTTCACTATTTTATAATTTCATGTTTATATAATAATGCTAGAATAAATTAGTTTTATTTTAAATTATGTAACAATGCTTCATGTTGTTCATGTTAAATTACTAGGGAAGAAATGGTTACATTAGTTTGGTAGGGATGCTAAAATAAAGTATCACAAATTTAGGGGCTTAAATAACAGAAGTCTAGTGTCTCATACTTCTGGGGCTAGAAATCTGAGATCAGGGTGTTGGAAGCACCATACTTTCTCTGATGGCATTAGGGAGGGATGTGATCCAGCTTCTCTCCTGGCTTCTGATAGCTCACTGGCTTCTGGTAGCCTAACTCCCGTCTTCACACAGGTGTTCTCCCTGGGTGTGTGTCTGTGCCCAAATTTCTCCTTTTTATAAGGACACCAGTCATACTGGATGAGGGACCCACCCTACTCCTATAAGATCTCTTCGTAAATTAACTAAGTACATCTGTATTGACACTATTATCAAATCAGCTCACCATCTGAAGTAGTGGAGGTTAGGACTTCATCACATGAAGTCTTGGGAGATACAACTCAACTCATAACAATAGCCAAGAAAAAAATACTTACAGAAATTATTTTGATATTTTTATCAGTGGTTGAGTTTCATTTCAACTATGAGCAAAATTTATTTATAAAACATATACTATAGATAATATATGTATTTATATAATGTATATATAAATAATAGTAGCTTAAAATAGAAGCTTAGTTTTCCCCATTGTAAATAAATGCAATCTGTCATCAGGGACACAAGTACATTTGATCCACCATAGTCAGTATTTGAAAGAGGGCTCTTTGTGTTCAAGCCATCATTTTACCCATTGTAAAAGGGACTGAAAAACATCATTTCTTTTTCAGGTGGCTATGTCACTAACTTCAAAAGATTCATATTCTAGTGAAGAAAGAAAGAAAGATACTGCTTGACAGCTCTCAGTCCATGTCATATCATGTTAAAATGCTAGTAAGAAATAATACTTTATTCAACAAATATTTATTAAATAGTTTTCTCTGCCAGCTAATACAAGGAGCTGGGGTACAAAAATGAAAGAGGCTTATGTCAATAAACTCAAAGACAATTAGTAAGACAAATCATCATGCAAATATGTAAATCTGCAATGCAATAAAAAAAAAACTAGGATCTAGTAAATATGTGATATGGAAGAAGAAAAGGAGAAAAATCAGCAAAGCTGGTAATATTTAAGCTAATGCTAGAAGGATGAAAAGAATGTGCCAACAAAGAGGAGTAACATAGACAGAAAAGCAAGAACAGAGGTACAGATTGACCCCAGGGATATTCTTAAGAAATAATTAATGGAGGGAGGAGGGGCCAACAGGGTGGAGAAGTAGGGGGATCCATATGTACCAGGGTCTCAAACAAAGAAGTGCAGAAGCCAAAGGACTTTGAATATCAGAGCCTGGGAGGAAAAGAGACTGAATCTCCTAGGAAGAAAATGGGAAAGCTGGAAAAAAGATAGGTGGGTAACTGCGAACTGGGGGAGATAAAGAAAGGCCACGTAGGAACAGAGGGGAGGCACCCCCTTTGCGGAGAGACAAAGGGAAGAGAAAGAGGGGCTATGGAAGTGCAAGACCGTATCTGGACAGGACTGAGAAAGACCTCAGACTGAGACTGAGAGGGATCCTATCTCTAACTGTGGGGCTTTCTTCATATTGGAGCCAGCTCCCTGTTTGCACACCTGGGGAGGCAGGGAGCCAGGCCTGGGTTCGGGTGTAGTCCTCAGGACTGACTCAGGACTGACGACTCAGGAGTCGTCAGGACTCAAACTGAGTCCACCCGGTCTGGCTCCATGGAGAAGAGACTGGGGAATCACCATTCCCCCGCCCCTACCGCCCATCACCACTACCAAGGCGGGGCCTCAGAGATCACTCCCTGGGCCCATAGTGGAGGTGAGTTCAGATTACCCCAAACCACACCCCTTTGCACTGGGTAACTGCATACCCACTGGAACAGCACAGACCCTGTGGATTAACTCTAGGTCAATTCTGGGTATACAGATATAGTCTCTCCTCCCTCCCCATTTCTCCTCCTTATCTCTTTCCTCCTCTAGGCTAGTTACTCTGGTTATTGGTCTGTCTAAACAGATATATTTAATCCATTGTCTTGATACATGTTCTACACCTCGTTCTTTACACTTCTTTCTCTCTCTCTGGAATAATCAAGCCATACAGTTTCTCTGGGTAACTTTATCTTTTCATTTTCCCCACCTCCTTCTTTATTTTCCTTTCTCTCTCTGGATGAAGCCTTTTGGTCACTCTGCCTAGTCAATTCCCCACCCCACCACTCCTGTCATTTCTCTCTCTGTATGTGCTCTTCCATTAGCACCACCTCCTTTTGGGGTTTTTGTTTTTAGTCTTTAGGTTTTTGTTTTTGTTTTTATTTGTGTGTTTGTGTGTTTGCATGTTTTTGTCTCCTATTTGTCTATCTGTTTTCCTTTACAGAACTACTCCAAGGAACAACTCAAAGCACACCTGGTGGAAGGTCCAAAATATTATTATAAGTAGGGTAATAAAATAACCAAAGTCACAATAACAGAGAGCAAGTAACAATCCCTGAAAAAACACCTCCTGAAGGGCCAGGCCCCAGACAACGTATGACCCTCCTTTAATATAGCAGTGCTTGCAGGTGCAGAGCATACAAGCTTTTATAATTTTTTTTAACGTTTATTTATTTTTGAGACAGAGAGAGACAGAGCATGAACGGGGGAGGGTCACAGAGAGAAGGAGACACAGAATCTGAAACAGGCTCCAGGCTCTGAGCTGTCAGCACTGAGCCCGATGCGGGGCTCAAACCCATGGACCGTGAGATCGTGACCTAAGCCGAAGTTGGACGCTTAACCGACTGAGCCACCCAGGCGCCCCTACAACAAGCTTTTAAAACACATAAGGGACAGAAAACTAGCCAAAATGGCAAAACGGAAGAATTCTCTTCAAAAGAAATTCCAGGAAGTAGTAGCAGCTAACAAATTGATCAAAACCCATTTAAGCAATATAAAGGAACAAGAATTTAGAATAACAGTCATAAAATTAATCACTGGGCATGAAAAAACCATAGAGGACAGCAGAGAATCTATTGCTACAGAGATCAAGGGACTAAAAAATAGTCATGATGAATTACAAAATGCTATAAATGAGGTGCAAAACAAATGGGGACAGCCACAGCATGGACTGAAGAGGCAGAGGATAGAATAGGTGAATTAGAAGATAAAATTATGGAGAAAGAGGCAGCTATGAAAAAGAGAGAGAAAAAATCCAGGACTACGAGGGGAGAATTAGAGAACTAAGTGATGTAATCAAATGGAATAATATCCATATCATAGGAATTCCAACAGAAGAAGAAGAGAGAGAAAGGGGATG
The DNA here is from genome assembly GCF_046562875.1 of Panthera onca. Taxonomy (NCBI): domain Eukaryota; kingdom Metazoa; phylum Chordata; class Mammalia; order Carnivora; family Felidae; genus Panthera; species Panthera onca. The sequence goes on along the minus strand of NC_138342.1, from coordinate 148,438,127 downwards.
AAGGTGTACTTGAAGAAATAATAGCTGAGAACTTCCTTGATCTGGGAAAGGAAAAGGGCATTGAAATCCAAGAGGCACAGAGAACTCCCTTCAGACATAACTTGAATCGATCTTCTGCATGACATACCAAAGTGAAACTGGCAAAATACAAGGATAAAGAGAGAATACGTAAAGCAGCTAGAGATAAACGGGACTAAACATACAAAGGTAGACACATAAGAGTAATAGCAGACCTATCTACTGAAATTGGCAGTCCAGAAAGGAATGACAGGAAATTTTCAATGTGATGAACAGGAAAAATATGTAACTAAGAATCTTTTATCCAGGAGGCCTGTCATTCAGAATAGAAGCATAGATACAGGCTTTCCCAAACAAACAAAACCTGAAGGAATTCACCACTAAACCAGCCCTACAAGAAATCCTAAGGGGGACTCGGTGACTGAAATGTTGCAAGGACCACAAAGTACCAGAGACACCACTACAAGCATGAAACCTACAGATATCACAATAACTCTAAACCCATATCTTTCAATAATAACACTGAATGTAAATGGACTAAATGCTCCAACCAAAACACACAGGGTATCAGAATGGATAATGAGGACACCTTCAGATTGAAAGTGAGGGGATGGAGAACTATCTGTCATGCTACTGTAAGTCAACAGAAAGCTGGAGCAGCCATACTTATATCAGACAAACTAGACTTTAAATTAAAGGTTGTAACAAGACATGAAGAAGGGCATTATATAATAATTACAGGGTCTCTCCATCAGGAAGAGCTAACAATTATAAATGTCTATGCACTGAATTCGGAAGCCCCCAAATATATAAAACAATCTCAAAAACAAGCAAACTTATTAATAAGAATGTGCTAAATTGCAGGAGACGTTAATACCGCATGTACAACAATGGATAGATCATCTAGAGAGAGAATAAATAAAGAAACAAGGGCCCTGAATGATATATTGGATCAGATGGACTTGACAGATATATTTAGAACTCTACATCCCAAAGCAACAAAATTTACTTCTTATCGAGTGCACATAGAACATTCTCCAAGATAGACCACATACTGGGTCACAAAAAAGCCCTTCATAAGTATAAAAATTGATATCATACCATGCACACTTTCAGACCACAATGCTATGAAACTTTAAATCAACCACAGGAAAAAGTCTGGAAAATCTCCAAAAGCATGGAGGTTAAAGAACATCCTACTAAAGAGTGAATGGGCCAACCAGGCAATTAGAGAAGAAATTGAAAAATATACAAAAACAAATGAAAATGCAAACACAACAATCCAATGCTTTGGGATGCAGCGAAGGCAGTCCTGAGAGGAAAATACATTGCAATCCAGGGCTATCTCAAGAAACAAGAAAAATCCCAAATACAAAATCTAACAGCACACCTAAAGGAAATAGAAGCAGAACAGCAAAGACACCCCAAACCCAGCAGCAGAAGAGAAATAATAAAGATCAGAGCAGAAATAAACAATATAGAATTTAAAAAAACAGTAGGGCAGATTAATGAAACCAAGAGTTGGTTTTTTGAAAAAAATAAATAAAATTGATAAACCTCTAGCCAGGCTTCTCAAAAAGAAAAGGGAGATGACCCAAATAGATAAAATCATGAATTAAAATGGAATTATTACAACCAATCCCTCAGAGATACAAGCAATTATCAGGGAATACTATGAAAAATGATATGCCAACAAACTGGACAACCTGGGAGAAATGGACAAATTCCTAAGCACCCACACACTTCCAAAACTCAAACAGGAAGAAATAGAAAATTTGAAAAGACCCATAACCAGTGAAGAAATTGAATCGGTTATCAAAAATCTCCCAACAAATAAGAGTCCAGGACCAGATGGCTTCCCTGGGGAATTCTACCAGACATTTAAAGCAGAGATAATGCCTATCCTTCTCAAGCTGTTCCAAAAAATAGAAAGGGAAGGAAAACTTCCAGACTCATTCTATGAAGCCAGCATTACTTTGATTCCCAAACCAGACAGAGACCCAGCAAAAAAAGAGAACTACAGGCCGATATCCCTGATGACTATGGATGCAAGAATTCTCAATAAGATACTAACAAATCAAATTCAACAGCATATAAAAATAATTATTCACCATGATCAATGGGAATTCATTCCTGGGCTGCAGGGCTGGTTCAACATTCGCAAATCAATCAATGTGATACATCACATTGATAAAAGAAAAGATAAGAACCGTATGATCCTGTTAATCGATGCAGAAAAAGCATTTCACAAAATTCAGCATCATTTCTTAATACAAACCCTTGAGAAAGTGGGGATAGAAGGAACATACTTAAATATCATAAAAGCAATTTATGAAAAGCCCACAGCTAATATCATCCTCAATGGGGAAAAACTGAGAGCTTTCCCCCTGATATCAGGAACACGACAGGGATGTACACTCTCATCGCTGTTGTTTAACATAGTGTTGGAAGTGCTAGCATCAGCACTCAGACAACAAAAGGAATCAAAGGCATCAAAATTCTCAAAGATGAAGGCAAGCTTTCACTTTTTGCTGATGACATGATAGTATACATGGAAAACCCGATAGACTCCACCAAAACTCTGCTAGAACTGATCCATGAATTCAGCAAAGTTGCAGGATACAAAAATCAATGTACAGAAATCAGTTGCATTCTTATACACTAATAATGAAACAACAGAAAGACAAATAAAGAAACTGATCCCATTCACAATTGCACCAAGAAGGATAAAATACCTAGGAATAAACCTAACCAAAGATGTAAAAGATCTGTATGCTGAAAACTATAGAAAGCTTATGAAGGAAATTGAAGAAGATATAAAGAAATGGAAAAACATTCCGTGCTCATGGGTTGGAAGAATAAATATTGTTAAAATGTTAATATTACCCAACGCAATCTACACATTCAATGTAATCCCAATCAAAATTGCACCAGCATTTTTCTTGAAGGTAGAACAAGCAATCCTAAAATTTGTATGGAACCACAAAAGACCCCAAATAGCCAAAGTAATATTGAAGAAGAAAACCAAAGTGGGAGGCATCACAATCCCAGCTTTAGCCTCTACTACAAAGCTGTAATCATCAAGACAGCATGGTGTTAGCACAAAGCAGACACACAGACCAACGGAATAGAATACAGACTCCAGAACTGGACCCACAAATGTATGGCCAACTAATCTTTGACAAAGCAGGAAAGAATATCCAATGGAAAAAAGATAGTCTCTTTAACAAATGGTGCTGGGAGAACTGGACAGCAATATACATAAGAATGAAACTAGACCACTTTCTTACACCATTCACAAAAATAAAGTCAAAATGGATGAAGGACCTGAATGTGAGACAGGAAACCATCAAAACCCTAGAGGAGAAAGCAGGAAAAACCTCTCTGACCTCAGCTGCAACAATTTCCTACTTGACATATCTCCAAAGGCAAGGGAATTAAAAGCAAAATGAGCTATTGGGACCTCATGAAGATAAAAAGCTTCTGCACTACAAAGGAAACCATCAACAAAACTATAAGGTAACCAATGGAATGGGAAAAGATATTTGCAAATGACATATCGGACAAAGGGCTAGTATCCAAAATCTATAAAGAACTCACCAAACTCCACATCCAAAAAACAAATAATCCAGTGAATAAATGGGCAGAAGACATGAGTAGACACTTCTCTAAAGAAGACATCCTGATGGCCAACAGGCACATGAAAAGATGCTCAACGTCACTCCTCATCAGGGAACTACAAATCAAAACCACACTCAGATATCACCTCACGCTGGTCAGAGTGGCTAAAATGAACAAATCAAGAGACTATAGATGTTGGCGAGGATGTGGAGAAACGGGAACCCTCTTGCACTGTTGGTGGGAATGCAAACTGGTGCAGCCACTCTGGAAAACAGTGTGGAGGTTCCTCAAAATATTAAAAATAGATCTACCCTATGACCCAGCAATAGCACTGCTAGGAATTGACCCAAGGGATACAGGAGTGCTGATATATAGGGGCACTTGTACCCCAATGTTTATAGCAGCACTTTCAACAATAGCCAAAGTATGGAAAGAACCTAACTGTCCATCAACTGACAAATGGATAAAGAAGTTGCCATATATATATTCAATGGAATACTACTTGGCAATGAGAAAGAATGATATCTGGCCTTTTGTAGCAATGTGGATGGAACTGGAGAGTGTTATGCTAAGTGAAATAAGTCAGACAGAGAAAGACAAATAACATATTTTTCACTCATATCTGGATCCTGAGAAACTCAACAGAAGACCACGGAGGAGATGAAGGGGGGAAAAAGTTACATAGAGGGAAGGAGGCAAACCATAAGAAACTCTTAAATACTGAGAACAGACAGGGTTGATGGAGGGTGGGGAGGAGGGGAAAGTGGGTGATGGGCATTGAGGAGAGCACCTGTTGGGATGAGCCCTGGATATTGTATGGAAACCAATTTGACAATAAATTTCATATTAAAAAAAGAAATAATGAATTAGTTATTCAGTGTTTACTCAATACTACTCTAAGGTTTTTTGTTTTGTGTTTTTTTACATTCTAGTTGAATTCAGTTTGTCCTCCCTCCCTCTTCTTTCCCTTTCTTTCTTCCTTCTTCCTCTTTCCTTTTTTTCGACATGTTGATCATCTAATAGAGGGATAGTGAGGCAAGCACTGAATATTCCATTTAGAATTACAAAAACAGAGCCTGGCCCCACAGATCACAGTCTAGAAGAAAAATAAATTAAGTGGAGAAATATTTCAGATATTCCAACTAAGGTCATTTTCCCCAGCACTTCCCAGCACCTTGTGATATTTTCCCATTTACATGAAATTGCTAAATTGGAAGAAGTGGAATGTTTTCCACCTGGAGAAGTTTAGAGCAAAATTTTGAGTTACTGAAGACTAGATTTGATTCAAAGAACATTATGTTCCAAGATGACTCATACATGCAAAATATTTGATGAATAGTAGCAAAGCTACTTAATTCTCAAATGAAATGTAATGTTCTCATGAGAGGAAGATGAAAGGTGAGTTTGATGTTGGTTATTTGAGAACAAGCTCACATTTATCTTTCACCCAGAGCACCAAAATGTTTTAGAGAAAATGATTAGGGACCAGGAGGCAAAAGGACTTTGCCCTCATCCCCAGGTTGTATGGGGTAAAAGGATAAGAGAATATCTCTTTTGTGCAGAAGCGAGCCACAGTCATAGGGCAATAAGTGGATCAACATAAAGAAAATTTATAACAGAGAATGTAGAGGATTCAGCAAACACCTCACTTTAACCAAAACTGAAGAGAGGGAAGGAACAAAGGCATCCTAGCAGAACCCAGCTTAGATAGATTCCTATTCTGAACATCAGGCATTCCTCCTTTCTTCACAATGTGATTCCCAGGTTTTATTCACCTTTTAACCTTTTAAGAATTCGTGGAAATTCTTTGATTACAAACATTTAAAATAAGAACACCTGGTTCAAAATCAAAAGGAAATGACAATTTAAAATAGTAATGCTTTAAGCTTATTTGAAATAATTACACTTTGAACTTAGTTAAGTTAATGGGTATTTCCAAATTTACTGATTTTTTCCAAATTTATTGAGATAAAATTGACATATAACATTGTGAAAGTTTACAGTGTGCAACTGTTGATTTGATGCACATATACTGCAAAATGATCATCACTGTAGCGGTAGCTAACAGCTCCTTCATTTACCATAATTATAACTTTTTTGTGGTGAGAACATTTAAGATTTACTCTCTTAGCAACTTCCAAGAATATAATACAGTATTTTTAACTATGATCACCATGTTGTACATTTGATTCCCAGAACTTATTCATCTTACAACTGTAAGTTTTTACCCTTTGATCAATGTCTCCAGTTCCTCCACCTGTCAGCCCCGGGGAACCACCATTCTAATCTCTTTTTGGATGAGTCCAGATGTTTTTTATTACACATATTAAGTGTTATACAGTACAGTTGACTCTTGAACAACATGGGTTGGAAGTGTGTGGGTCCACATATATGCAGATTGTTTTACTCTAAATGTATTTTCTCTTCCTTATAATTTTCTTAACATTTTTTCTTTAGTTTACTTTATTTCAAGAATACAGTATATAATACACTTACCATACAAGAAAATGTGTTAATAAATCATTTGTGTTACTGGTAAGGCTTCTGGTCAACAGTAGGTTATTAGTAGTTCAGTTTTAGGGGAATGAAAATTTATCCATAAATGTTCAGTTGTATGGGGGGGGGGGGTGGTCAGCACCTCTAACACTCACACTGTTTAAGGGTCAACTGTATTTGACTTTGTTTGACTTATCTCACTTAGCAGAATTCCTTCAAGATCCATCCATGTTGTCAAAAATGGCAGAATCTTTTTTCTTGTGGTTGAATAATATTCCATTTTGTGTGTATATGTTTTTATACTATACCTTCTTAATCCATTCATCCACTGATGGACACTCAGGTTACTTCCATATCTTCATTATTATGAAAAATGCTACATAAACATGGAGTGCAAATAACTCTTAAGACCTGAACTTGACTTCCTTTGACTATGTACCCAGAAATAGGACACTGGATCATATGGCAGTTCTATTTTTAATTTTTGGAGCAACCTCCGTAGTGTTTTCTACAGTTGATACGCCAATGTACATTCTCACCAACAGCACAAAAGGGTCCTTTTTGTCCACAACCTCACTGACACTTGTTACCTCTTGTCATTTTAATGGTAGCCATTCTAACGGGTATGTGGTGATATCTCATTGTGGTTTTGATTTGCTTTTCCCTGATGATCAGCCATATTAAACATTGTTTTATGTACCAGTTGGCCAGTTGGATGTCTTCTTTGAAATAGGTACTTTGAGCTCCTTTGCCTATTTTTTGTTTGCTTTTTTTGCCATTGAGTTGTATGAATACTTTATAGACTTTGGATATTAACCCTTTATCAGATAAATGTTTTGCAAGTATCTTCTCCCATTATGTAAGTTTTCTTTTCATTTCAAAATTATTTTCCTTCTCAGAAAAATTTTAATTTGATATAGTCTGCCTTGTTTTTTTTTGTAAATATTTATCATGAGAGAGAGAGAGAGAGAAGGCAGGGGAGGGGCAGAGAAAGAGTGACAGAATCCCAAGCAGGCTCTGTGCTGTCAGCGTAGAGCCTAACTCTAGGCTGGACCTCACGGACGGTGAGATAATGACCTCAGCCAAAATCAAGAGCCGGATGCTTAATCAACTGAGCCACCTGGTGCACCTGACTTGTTTATTTTTTCTTTTGTTGCTTGCACTTTAGGTGCTATATTTAAAAAATAATAATTGCCAAAACACAGGTCATGGATTTTTTTTTTCCTGGTTCCTTCTAGTTGCTTTATGGTTTCAGGTCTTACATTTATGTCTTCAATCCATTTCAAATTCATTTTTGTTAGTGGTATAAAACAGGGGTCTGATGTTTTTCTATGCATGTGGTTATCCAGTTTTCCCAAAACCATTTATTGAAGAGACTATCCTTTCCCCATCAAATGTTCTTGGCTTCCTTGTCAAATATTAGTTGACCATGTGTATAAGGATTTATTTCTGGGCTTTCAATTCTGTTCTTTTGGTCTATATGTATCTATCTTTATGACAATACCATACTGTTTTTATTACTACAGCTTTCTAACATGGATTGAAATCAGAAAGTTTGATGCTTCCAGATTTGTTCTTTCTCAAGATTAATTTAGCTATTCTGGATCTTTTGTGGCTCCATACAAATTACAGGAATTTTTCCCTATTTCTGTGAAAATGTCATTGGAATTCTGATATTTAATTGAATCTATAGAATGCTTTGAGTGTTATGTACATTTTAACAATATTAATCTAAAAATCCATAAACATAGTATATTGTACCATTTGTGTCTTCAATTTCTTTCATCAAAGTCTTATAGTTTTCATTGTATAGATTTTTCACTTCCTTGGTTAAACACATCCCTAAGTACTTTACTATCTTTTATGCCATTGTGAATGGATTGTTTTATGTCTTTTCACATATTTCATTGTGAACTAATAGAAATGCAACTGGTTTTTATGTTGATTTTATATTCTGCAACTTTATTCAATTCATTGATCAGTTCCAATAGTTCTTTGGCAGAGTCTTTAGGACTTTCTCTCTATAGATCATATCTATGAACAGAGACAATTTTATTTCTTCTTTTCTGACTTGGATGTCTTTTATTTCTTTTTCTTGCCTGACTGTTCTGGCAAGGACTTCCAGAACAATGCTGAACAGGAGTGTTGAAAGTGAGTCCCCTTGTCTTGTTCCTGATCTTAGAAGAAAAGCTTTCAACCTTGCACTACTGAGTATGATGTTGGCTATAAGCTTGTCATATATGACTATTATATTATGATATGTTTCTTCTACACCATATTTGTTGAGTGCTTTTATCACGAAATAATTTTATATGTTTTTGTCTTATGCTGCTTCTGCCTCTCATGAGGTGATTATATAATTATATAATTTTCATTTTTCATTTTATATCATGTATCAAATTTATTCATTTGCATATATTGAACCACCCTTATTTCCCAGAGATAAATTTCACTTGACACTGGTGTATGAATCGTTTTATTGTGCTGTTGAATTTAGTTTGTTAATATTTTGTTGAGAATTTTTGCCTCTACATTAATCAGAGACACTGGTCTGTAGTGTCTTTATCTGGCCTTAGTATTGATAACATTGATCTTGTAAAAACGAGTTTTGCAGTGTTCTTTCCTCTTCCATTTTTTTTGAAACTTCCAGAAGGATTAATTTTAATTCTTGTTTAAATGTTTGGTAGTATTTACTAGCAAAATAACTTAATCCTGAGCATGTCTTATTGGGAGGTTTTTGATAATTGATTCAATCTCCTTACTTGTTATTGATCTTTTCAAATTTTCTATTTCTTCCTGATTCAGTGTTGGTAGTTTATATCTTTCTAGTAATTGATCCTTTTCTTGTAGGTTACCCAATTTATTGCCATATGTATGTTCACAGTAGTCTCTAGTGATCTTTTCTAATTCCGTGGTATCAGTTGTAATGGCTCCCCTTTCATTTCTGATTTTATGTTTGAGTCATCTTAGTATAGCTAAAAGTTTGTCAATTTCTGTTACTTCTCAAAAATCAGTCTTGGTTTCCTTGATTTTGATTTTTTTTTTTATTTTTCTAACTTCTCACTCATTTCTTCTTTAACTTTTGTTACTACCTTCCTTCTGCTAATATTGGGCTGAGTTTGTTCTTTTTCTAGTTCCTTAAATATAAAGTTAGGTTGTCTATTTGAGATCTTTCTATTTACTTTATGTAAGCATTTATCACTATAATCTTCCCTCTTAGAACTGCTTTGATTGTGCTATGCCATAGATTGTGCTATGTCGTATTTTGTTTCAAGATAGTTATTTCCATCCTGATTTACTCTGTGACCCACTGTTGTTCAGTGGTGTGTTAATTTCCAACATAATTGTAAAATCTCTGCTTCCCTGCTGTTATTGATTTCTAGTTGTACAGCATGTGTTCACAAAATATACTTGGTATGATTTCAGTCTTCTTAAATCTGCTAAGACCTGCTTCACAACCTGTCATATGATCTAGTCTAAGGAATGTTCTGTGTGCACTTGAGAAGAATTGTATTCTGCTGCTGTTGGATGAAATGTTCTGTAAATATTGGTTAGGTCTACTTGGTCTAAAATATGATTCAAGTCCATGGTATCCTTTTGATTTTCTGTCTAGATGATTTATTCTCTGTTGAAAGTGGGGTATTAAATTTCCCTATTACTATTGTATTGTTGTTTATTTCTCCCTTCAGATCTGTTAGAATTTGCTTAATATGTTTATGTACTCCAATGTTGGGTGCATATATACTTATGATTGTTACTCTTTTTTGATTAATTGACAACTTTATCATTATATAGTGCTTTATTTGTCTCTAGTTCCCATTGTTTACTTAAAATCTATTTTTTCTGATATAAGAAGAGTTACCCCTGATCTCTTTTGGTTTCTACTTGCAAGAAATAGCTCTTTCCATCTCTTCACTTTGAGCCTACGTGTGTACTTAAAGCTATAATGAGTCTCTTGTAGGCAGCATACAGTTGGGTCTTGTTTTTTTTAATCCATCCACCACTCCATGTCTTCTGATTGGGAAATTCAATCCAATTACATTTAAAATAATTATTAATAGGTAAGGGTTTACCAATGACATTTTTAATTATTTTCTATTTTATAGTTCCTCTGTACCTTTCTTCCTCTATTGTTACTTTCCTTTGTGAACTGATGGCTTTCTGTAATGGTATGCTGTGGTTTCCTTTTTATCTTTGTGAATTTACTTAGGTCTTTGCTGCATGTTTACCATGAGGCTCAAATGAAACATCTCCCAGATTTAATAGTCTATTTCATTCCGATAACTTAACTTTGATTGTATACAAAAATTCCACCATTTTGCTAGCCAAACTTTTAAGTTTTGATGTCACAATTTGCATTGTCTATATTGTATATCCATTATTGTCCTTTAACATTTATGCTAGAGTCAGGTAGTTAATCCATCACCATATTAGATAGAGCATTCTGAATCCACTTACATACTTACTTATACCTGTGTGTTTTATATTTTCATGTTACCAATTAGATTGTTTTCATTTCAGCTTCAAGAACTTCTTTTAGCATTTCTTGTAATGCAGGACTAGTGGTGATGAACTTCTTCAGCTTTTGATTGGGAGTCTTTATTTCACCTTAATTTCTAAAGGACAACTTTGCTGGGTAAATTATTGTTGGTTAGCAGCTTCTTTCTTTCAGCACTTTGAATATATCATTCCACTCTTTCCTGGCCCATGAGATCTCTGCTGAGAAATCCACGGACAGCCTATGGGAGGATCCCTATATGAGAGATTATTTTATTTATTTATTTATTTATTTTGCTTTCACTTCTTCTAAAATTCTCTTTTTGTCTTTGATTTTAGATAGTCTTATGTGTCTTAGAGAAAATGTTTAGGATTAAAATTTTAGGGTGACCTATTAGTTTCATAAATTTGGATGTCAAAAATCTCTCCCCAGATTTGGGAAGTTCCCAGCCATTCTTTCTTCCTTCCATTCTTCCTTTCATCCCTTCTTCCTTCGTTCCTTCTTTCCTTCCTTCCTTTTTTCTTTTTTTTACAAAGAGGGAGTGCAAGCTGGGGAGGGGGCAGAGGGAGAGAGAGGGAGAGAGAGAGAGAATCTTAAGGAGGCTCCATGCTGATTCAGGGCTCAATCCCATGACCCTGAGATCATGATCTGAACTGAAATCAAGAGCTGGACACTCAACAGACTGAGTCACCCAGATGTCCACCATTATTTATTTATTTATTTATTTATTAATTAAAGCTTATTTTTTTAAATTTTTTTTAACGTTTATTTATTTTTGAGACAGAGAGAGACAGAGCATGAACGGGGGAGGGGCAGAGAGAGGGAGACACAGAATCTGAAACAGGCTCCAGGCTCTGAGCGGTCAGCACAGAGCCCGACGCGGGGCTCGAACTCACGGACTGTGATATCATGACCTGAGCCGAAGCCGGCCGCTCAACCGACTGAGCCACCCAGGTGCCCCCACCATTATTTATTTAAATAAACTTCTGCTTCTGGAACTTCAACACTGTTTCCCTTAATGATGTACCTTAAGTCCCATAAATTTTCTTTATTCTTTTTCATTTTATTTTTCTTTTTGCTCCTTTGATTGGATAATTGTAATTGTTCTCTCTTAAAGCTCACTAATTCTTTCTTCTGCTTGGTTCAGTCTAATTGAAGCACTGTATTCATTATTATTATTATTATTATTATTATTACTATTTATTATTTTGAAAGAGGGAGTGGGCAGAGGGAGAGGGAGAGAATCTTAAGCTGGCTCCATGCCTAGAGTAGAGTTTGAGGTGAGGCTCAATCTCACAACCAAGAGATCATGACCTGAGCTGAAATCAGGAGTCAGATGCTTAACCAACTGAGCCACCCAGCTTCCCTTGAAACACTCTATTTAATATTTCAGTTCAGCCATTAAATTCTTCAGCTCCAAAATTTCTAGATTTTTATTCATTCTTTTCTCACCTCCAGGGGAATTCTCATTTCGTTCTTACCTTGTTTTTCTGATATCATAAATTGTTTTTGTGTGTTCTCTTATAGCTCTCAACATCTTTAGAATAATTATTTTGAGTTCTTTCTCAGACAATTTTATTTATTTCCATTTTTAGAGGGCCAGTTCCTGGAGGATAAAACTCCTTTGGTGGATACAACTCCTGGTTTTAGATACAAGCCCAGGACCCCCAAATTGACAGAGATATTTCTGCCACTCCTAAGTTCTAAAAATAGATTGTTTCATGACAGAAACAGAAGTTACCTTTCTTCCATATCTGACACAGCCAATTGGGATTTTCATATGCTAGCAGACAAAGTAACAAGTGAATTACTGTGCACTATGTGCTGTGATCTAGGAAGTACTGGAAACACTCAGAAGGACATTTAATTCAAATTTGTGGAATCAAGAATAAGCACTTTGAAACGAGAAATTTCTAAGATTAAAGCCAAAAGTTAAACAAGGAGATTAAAAAGGTACAAGATTAGCACAGTGAAAACACTGAATGATAGACTCTGAGGAAATGAAGGAATTTCACTGTGGATAAGACAAAATTCTGAGAGTCATAATAAGAGATATTTGAAAGGCACGCAGAGCCCAAATCATACAGAACATTTTTAGTTCCACTAATATGTATCAGGTGCTAATTTTCTGTTAAGTCATATTAAAGACTGTGGATTGTGTCCAAAGATTTGTGTTGGATCCATAGAGAACTTTAAGCAGACAAGTGACATGATGTGATCTGTTGTTGCGGTTGTTTTTTTAAATCACCATGGCTACTATGTGGAGAAAAGATCAGCGCAGAACACGAATAGCAAGTACATAAATGCAAGTGAAAGATAACAGTGGTCTGACTTACAGTTGGGGCAGTGGAAACGGAAAGACTGGAAATTTTAAGTTATTTTATAAGCAGAATGGAAAATGTGAGTGGAAAGTTGTAGGGAATGAGGTAGTACAGAATCACTGGACACTTCCAGGTTCCTGATTTGACATTTGGGACAATAGCGGTTCTAATTTCCTGAAATAAGAATGACTGTTCTGATTTTTATTTTGAAGATTATTCTAGCATTTGTTAACATATTTATTATAGAGGATGAACTTGAGGGCCCTTGGTCAATTGGATTGGAAACATTTACAAATATGAATTTAGACTGATAGAATCAACACTACTTTGACATTTATGGGATCTTCCCATACAGAAAAATATTGTATCTCTAAATGGTATGCTCTTTTTCCATCTATATTTTATGTCTCTATACAGTTTTATAGTCGCCATCATCTAGGCCTTATATATATTTTCTAAGCTTATTATGTCATTTATTATAAAAACATTTTACTAAGATGGATAGGTATTTTCTTAAACATTATAAATAGTAATTATTGGCTTATAAAAATGCCAAACATATTATTATATTTTTTGTAAATAACAACAAATATAATATTTTTTAAGATAATTTTAGTTGAATATATCTGGTTTTTCTATATAGCACTCATGACCATCAGAAAGAGAAACACTTTCTTCTGAGATATTTGTATCTCCTCATTTTGTCTTTCAAACTGCATTGTTTATCTCTTCCAAATAAATGTTAAATAATATAGGCTATAAATAGCTTTTAAATATCCTTTTTTTCTCAGCCCCATCACCTTAGTATAACACTTTATTATAACATTGACTCTTGGGTTATAAAAGATATGCCTGGGGTGCCTGGGTGGCTCAGTCTGTTCAGTGTCCGACTTCAGCTCAGGTCATGATCTCGTGGTCAGTGAGTTCAAGCCTCACATCAGGCTGTGTGCTGACAGCTCAGAGCCTGGAGCCTGCTTCTGATTCTGTGTCTCCCTCTGCCTCTGCCCCTCCCCTGCTCATGCTCTGTCTCTTTCTGTCTCAAAAATAAACATTTTAAAAAATTAAAAAAATAAAAGATATCATCCTTAAAAAGTGGCCTCCCATTCCAAAATAAGAAAAAAAATAATAATTTCAATGGTTAGCTGATGTTGAATTTTATCAATTACTTTATAAGATCTATTAAACATATCATACAATAAAGTATATTATCCAATTACATGATGCTAAACCACCACAATACTATCTGATACTCTTTTTAATTCAGAGCTGCATTCTATTAGCTAATATTTAGATTATGATGCTTGTCTTTTTATAAAAAGTACTACTTTTTTGTTGAGGATGTTAGCTTGGTAAAAGGGCAACCTTTATTATATTTAACATCAGAATTATGTTAGCTATTCACAATAATTTGGTATTAAAATCGTCAAATTATTTAGTGGTTTATTTCTTAAATGAAGGTATATTTGTTACATTTAGGTTTGAACATAATCAGAGAAATGTCTGATTTCAGCAAGAGAGTTAGCTCTAAGACTAACTTTTCAATTTAATTCTGTATATTGAATTTGGGCCTACTCAAAAACATGGACATATTGCTCTTATTTTCTTTGGCATCTAATGTTTAAGAGACAAACTTAGACACAATCCAGATTTGTGTTTTGAAAATTGGATCTCTCCATTTCTGCTGTGGTGCATATAAAAAATCAATTTTTCCTTGAAATGCAATACATTCTCTAAAATGTCTAAATATCCAGATAGCTGATAAAATCAAAAGATGCAAGATAGGTTTTAGCCTTAAAAAATGTTACTATCCTCCAGCTTTAACACTGTTCTTGTTACTGTAATTCTGGTTTTCTCTTCAGAAAAGCCAATTATATAGATGGATGCAATCAGCATTTTGTAAACTTGAAATCTATACTTCTCTCCCTGATCAATTAAGTTTCTATTCTTTCTTTCTATCTTTCTTTTCTTTTTCTTTATTTTTACAATCTAAGATATTCCCTTAAGCCTTTCTCATGAATCCCTTACTGCTCTTTCCATGTTGCTTTCCCATCTCATCTCATCTACTTCTGCACACCTTTCAGTTGGCACCTGTTTGTATGAATGCCTTTTATTTACTTTACAATTCATTTCTTGATTCATAAAAACTGGGTTCTTGAAATTTATCAGGGTAATAGACTGGCAGCCATCTAACATTTACTTGTATTTCTAAGATTAAATCATTTTCACAATAATGTGTATGCCTACCTTTTAAGTGTTATTTCCCATTCTGTGTGTTTATTATTATTATATTTACTGGCTCCCATTTTATTAATTTTTAAAGCTTTTTATTTTACTTAATTCTCTTTGAATAGTTAAAATCTTGCTTAGATAAACTTCATATATCTCATTAAGGTACCGTTAGTGGATTTTTGAATCTCCTCTATAGCCATTTGGATTTTCATAGAACAGGAGGAAGCAATACAAATTCCTTCAGTGTCCTGCAGGTAATTTAAACTATGAGGTTTAATTTAGGTCTGGGTGGGAAATGTTATTAAAATATCCTGTTTTAAAAAATAAAGCTGAAACCTAGCTCTATTAGGACTAATACAAACAAACTATAATCTATGCATCCCAAGTAAACTAGGTTCAATACAATTTAGGTTTTGTAATGGTGTGACTATACACAAAGAGTTGATGGGAAATATACAGCTTTGAGTGTTATTTTGTTACATTACAACCACATCTTCTTGTTTAATGTATACATAATATGAAATAAAATTATGACTGTGCTAGCATACCTTGATACCTAGTTTCCTTCAATTTCTGAAGACTTTAATCACTATATCTCATATTTGAAAGTATTTATCATATACTCAATAATGTGGCATTTTCTTAATTTCTTTCCCACAAAATAATCATGAGCATATAGATTAGAAGGACTATCAGAGTTTAATGACATTTCGAACCTTAATGTGTGATGTAAACATAGGAATTATTCAGTAAAATGATTATTTCCTTTAGAGACAACATAAGAGCAATCATTATAAAGAATATTTATAACATTTTATATTTTCACACATAATAATCAACAAAGCACCTGGAAGACATTTAAGGTGTTCTACCCTAGAAATAAAATATTCTTTTTCACAGGTGCATCATCAGTTAAGACATGCACGTTGTCCTGAAAGGAATTTTCACTTTGGAGGACTTAGATGTGTAAATGTAACAATTTCTTTAAACTAATGATGAATATCATGTTCAGTGTTAAGTTTAATAATCTATTAAAGCCTTTGCAGAAACTTTAGAACAACTAATGTAACATATTACTTGGCTACTGAATTACAGAAAGATGAAACATCACCAAGAATGTACTGAGAGCATATCAAAAGTAGATCAAAAAGTTTGAAGGCAAAGACAGAAGCAGAATATCTTAGTTATTTTAAAGAAAACAGGGAGGCGATTTTAAAGAAAACAGGGAGGCGATTACCAAGAATACATGAACTGAAGTTATCTCCTTTCAGAAATTCTAAATCCTTTTTTATTGATAAAAAATACCATTTATCTAGTCTCTATACAAAATGATAGAAAACCGTGAAGTTATCTTAAAATTGAACACAGAGGTCTACAATAAATTCCCAAAAGGCAATTGACATTGCTCATAAAAAAAAAAAAAAAAAAAAAAAAAACATGCTTACTGATTAGTTGTTCTGCAGTCAAGCTAAGTAAAGAAGAATTCTCCATATTTATCACCATTTTTCATTCTAACACTTTACAAGTACTTTCAAGAATGATACTTCATTTGATTTTCAAGTGATTGGTACTTCACTGATCTTCCTGGAACTCAAACTATAACCCAATGATAGGTAGTATTAAGAGAACTAGATGCCTAGCTTTTCTAGTTACAAATTTCTTTCAAGTCAGTTTGTACAGAAAATTTGTGTTCTTTCAGAGGACACATTACTCCATATTTCTATTGTAAAATATATTTCTGGTCTCTACAATATGTATTTTTTCACAATATCACTCTTTTTAAAGTGTTCAGTTACAATCAACAGATTTTAATTCAAAACCCAGTCACAATGGCCCTAAGAAAAACCCAGATAATTTCTGAACCAATGGAACCAAATGACACTCATATGTTTAAGACCTTTTAAGTTATGATATTTGGTTATCTGACTCAATTCATACCACTAATGACCTAATTTAATAAAATAATTAAGAACAAAAAAATTAGTATTACTTACCAAAATCATTTCATTACTGCATAGAATGTGACATTCTTTACAAAATGCTATTGTTCTTTTAATAAGGCATGATTTCAATACATTAAGGCATTTACATTCAGAATTCCTTGGTCTAGTGTATTATTCTCATTTTTTAAGTAAAGAGTTAATTTCTGCTTATTTATAATCTTAAATATGATAATTAAAATATATTTTCCAAATTCTCAAAAATTATGTTTTAGACATTCTAAATTTAAATAAATTAAAATGTATTTGGGATATTTCAGGCTTTGAATATATATTATTATAAAGTAATTAGTCATATGTTCACTTCACACTGAGATTTTGTTTCCAAGTCCCATCCAGGATGGATAGCATGGTAATTCTTTTCCCTATAAAGTGAAAAATTAAGCCCAAAGAAAAATCACCTTCATTTGTATTCTCTTCTTCAATAATTCTACATATGGATATGCTGATAATGGAATATGACATTTCAAAAATTACCTCTCAAATAAAATTCTAATTTGTCCCTGTAGACCTCTGACTGTTAAGTAAATCACCTTGGTATAGTGCCAGTGAATTGCAATGGACAAATCTAGGTTGAAATACCGAGTTATTTGTTGAATTATTACTAACAAGTGTCTTTATTTAGTATTTACTTAGTAGTTCTCAAATCTACAATGGGAATATACCACCTACCACATAATGACATTGGAAAGAATGCAGGAAATAATAAAAACCAAACATTAAGAAAGTTGATCATACCAAATACTCAGCGTAGTTAGTGGCCATTACTGACAGTGCTAGTGGCAAAAAATACCATCAGAAATATTGGAAATGCTTTTGAATACTTATTA
The DNA here is from genome assembly GCF_046562875.1 of Panthera onca. NCBI lineage: Eukaryota > Metazoa > Chordata > Mammalia > Carnivora > Felidae > Panthera > Panthera onca. The sequence continues at coordinate 148,420,114 of NC_138342.1, read as the reverse complement.
AACATTAGCAAGTGATATTCTCCCCATTAAAAATGTCATAATTGTTTTGGAAGGCAGATTTACACAAAAATACTTCTAAAACCTATGAAGTTCTTTGGATGATGTAACACAGGACTTAGCTTTGGTGACAGTTGTCAGCAGCAGCTTCACACAGCAAACAGAACTTCATTTAGTTCTTGAAAACTAAGGAAGTTTTCACTGATAGAAATGAAAAGGCATTCCAAGGAAAGAGAAGAGTTTGCTTAAATGCACTGTGTTTCAAAAGTGTTCGAGAAAATAGAAGACACACTGAGTTGGTGTGAATACAGTACATCTAATCAGGAAAGCCGACTGATGCTAAATTGTAAAGGGTTGCAAATGTCACCTGAACTATTTTATTCGACTCCTAATTCCAACACTGGCAGAATTACTATTTCTAGACTGGACCTCTCAAACAAAATCACTTCAAAACTGTACAACTTATATGGGTATGATTTCGTAAGCACTGAACAAGAAGCAGTGCCACACTGTGGGAAGAAAAACTGAGAAGATAAATCTACCTACATCCTGGCTTCCTACCTGGGGGTATGTTCTAGAAATGAGGTGTTGATCATTGCTTAGTATTGCACAGCTGAAGAGCCTTAGACTGGAGTCTGCATCTGTACAAATGAGTGAACTCTGTGCGGCAGGATATTGAAGAGGAGCAGGGTTGGCCAGGTACTCTTCACGGAGGTTCCATGAGATGAGAAATTAACTGAGTATGTGCAGAGCAATACTGTGTGAGATCTACCAGAGAATTATGGCTGAAAGCTGAAAGCTCAATGGACAATGTACCACAAGTTGCTCCAATGACAGACAATGGAGGTCTGGTTCGGCAGATGGGAGATACCTCACGGCGACACCTCAGGCACTCACTTGAAATGTCAGAGAAGCCCACAGGTCATTAGAAAAAGACTACTTCGTGAATAAAGGGCCACTTCCCAGGACAAAGAACAAAACCAAAATAGATCCACCCTAGTGAAGAATAAGACCAAGTATCAGAGGGAGGACAGTATCTCCTCATAATTTAGCTGATTGGCAGAATAAAATTCAACATTCTGTTGGGACACCTGGGTGGCTCAGTCAGTTAAGCACCCAACTCTTCATTTCAGCTCAAGTCATGTTCTCATGATTTGTGGGACTGAGCCCCACTGTCAGCACAGAGCCTTCTTGGGATCCTCTCTCTCCCTCTCTCTCTCTCTCTGCCCCTCCCTTGCTCATGCTATCTCTCAAAACAAATAAAAAATAAAACAAACTTTTTAAAAAAATTCAACATTCTGTTAAGGAAAACAAGATTCTGGCTCAGAATAAAGCTATTACCAGAGATAACTTTTATCTGAATGACCTTCCTGTATGACAAGGCAAACATCTAATTACCAAACATCTGCTCTTCTTATTGTCCTGTGAATCACCCTCCTCCTGTTGAAGCCCCAGGCTCCTATCCTATTCCTTAGCTCAGGATGGCATTTAAACCTCAATTACCCAACTTGTCCTTGGGTCCCACGGTCTTTGGGGGCCCCCTGCATGTACATAATTTTGTTTTGTTTTTCTCCTATTAATCTGTCCTGTGTTTGATTATTAAACCAAAGAATCTAGAAGGGCAGAGTAAAAATTTTTCCTCCCAACAACATATATTTTAAAAAATAGTAAATATGTAAAGAAGCAGCTTCAGTAAAGGGGCTAAGAAATTTTAAAGTAGAGCCTTTTTCTGGTAGTCATTTTTTACTTCATATATTGATTATTCCAAATTGAGCAAGTCTAGAGGAATAATGATTAAAGCCAGGTGGCAGGGATGCTTAAACCAAACAATGGCAATATATATTCCATTTCTTGATCATAATTCCTATTATTTTGTAAGATGTTTCTCTTGTAGACTATGAAAGACTAATTTTCTCCCAGAATGTATAATGTATGGATTAGTGGAAACTACAATTCTATAAAATCAGATTAGGATGTTATTTAAATACCAGTTGTAATATTTATTAGCCATGTGATATGGAGAAGTTAAATTAACTCTCTGATTCTCATCTTCCTCATCAGTAAATAGACCTAGTGTTGTTGTTTTTGTCGAGAAAAAATATGGTAATATTTGAATAGGGATAGACACATTCTATGTGCCTAATAATTGGTGACAATTATTGTTGTAGATTATTGAATCAAATAAAAGTGTTATCAAATGGGCAAGAAAGGATTGATTCAGGAGGTCTGAGTTGCTTAAATCCTTCAAAGGCCTATCTTCAGGACTGACCTTTGTCTAGCTCTTTGGATACAATCTTTGAGACCCTGGGATACTATGCCGGATAAAAGCGGTATGTGTTTATTTGTTTGTTTTTGTTTGTTCGTTTATAGCTGAAACCCTGGGCCATCCTGTACTAATCTGACCAGATTACTTAACCTAACAATTTGGATGATGCCTCTTTTGGTCAGTGTATGGGTGGGGATGAGGAGGAAGGAGTAGGAAGTAGCTGAAGTCAGTCACACAGTCACCAGATGCTTAGGTGACTGACCCTAAACAGAAACTGGACACAAAGACTTGGGTAGGACTTTTGATTCAAGTAAGTGATGACACTTCAGATGTGTTGTCACACACCATTGCTGGGAGAATTGAGTGAGTCCCTGTGTAGCTTCACTGGAAGGGGACACCTGGGAGCTTGGACCTGGTGTGTCTTTTCTCTTTGCCAATTTTAATTAGTATCCTTTTTTTGTGATAAACTGTTACCATGAGTATGACAGCTTTCTTGAGTCCCAAGAATCATCCTAGTGTGTTCTCAAGACCAAGTGAAGTCTTAAAGAATCCACAACACAGCATGTTTCTATACCTTCTAGAAAGGACCAAAATGAATACTGCTCAAGACCGTCCATTCTAGCCATGGATTACTATTGCTCTTAGAAAATTTGATGAAAGCTCAAACATGTTTTATTGGGGGTATATGAACATTTTATAAAAATTTTCAATGTTCTGTTTTCATTTAGATTAAAATATAAGCAATAATTTAAACATATTATAGACTACTTGTATAATCACTGTATAATCAAATAGTGCTCCAGAGTATCAGCCCCTGTGTTTGCATTTACAGTAACATCTGTGAAAGCTACTATTACTCCTGTAATCTTAGAGGATGTAAAAATGAGGCATGTAAAGATATAACTGTGTTGATAACTATTAGATATTGGGATTTACTCTGAAAATAAATGTTTCTGAGTAGAAATGAATTATAAAGAGACATATTAGTATTTACATGAAAAAAATCAAGCCAACAGCTAGTATATTTCACATATAAGATGTCACTTGTGAAAAATTCTGTTTTATCCTTAACATTAAATTCTTTTTAGATTTTAATATTGTTTATATTTTATTCAATACTAACTTTATATATTCCTGTGCTTTAATAGTTGTATAAAAGAAGTATAAAGAGTTTATAACAAGTATCATAGTTATATACATGTAACAAAAATATGGTATATCAGTTTCAGTCAATATTTGGAATCTGTAAGAATTTCTTTCATGCTTTTAAAGAGAGCTGCCTATTTCTGAGTTTAAATAACCTGAAATGGGAAATGCATTTGTGTTTGAGAATTGTGAAGGGAATAGAACTAAAAAAAAAAGTTTAATTTGTAACTAAACATGTGGATAATTTTTAAGGCATCAAATTATTGTGCATAAAATTGGTTTCAAGTTGATAAGAGTACTTCAGCATTTTTTTTAATGCTGCAGGTCTCAAATCCCTCACCTGAAAAATGTGAATATTAACATCATATACTCCACAGGATTTCTGTATAGGATTAGTTAAATAATTTATGTAATAAGAATGAGAAAGAAAGAAAGAAAGAAAGAAAGAAAGAAAGAAAGAAAGAAGAAAGGAAGAAAGAAAGAAAAAGAAAGATCGATCATGGCTCTTGGAATATAATAAGCGCCAGTAATTTTGTTCCCTGATTTCCTCTTCTTTGTAAAAGACCCTAGTATTGGAATTTTCTACTTCAAAGCTAAGTCAAACTATCAATAGAAAGACTCTTCAAATCTCCTTTAATATTGCTTCCTGAACTTAACGTTATACAGTAACATACGATAGATAACACAAGAATACCTTTTTGCTACTTCAGTGAAAATATCTATACTTTAAAATGGACATAATATTTATTCTAATTCATATATTTTTACATAAGTTTTTGCAATGCAGAATTTGGGAGAAATATAAAATAATGCATGTATTACTTTCTCCTGACTAAAACTGAACATTGAAAACAAAACATAAACAAACAAAAACTCTAGTATCTCCAGCAGTTGAAAGAAAACATGGAAATGCCATAAATATGATTGGATTACCTAGAGAACTGGGTTCACATCATTGACGTAAGCACTGATATTATTCAGAGATTGTATTAAGCAGGTTACGGCAATCCTGAACCAGATGAGACACAGACATAGTTCACCAATTTCTGATATGATTCAGTTATAAATGGGGTTTCCCATGTCCACATTCCCTTCCAAAAACATATACATTAGAAATTTCTCCTGGAGTGCCTGGGTGGTTCAGTCGGTTAAACGTCCGACTCTTGGTTTTGGCTCAGGTCATGATGTCACAGTTTGTGAGATCGAGCCCTGCATTGGGCTCCAAACGACATTGTGGAGACTGCTTGGGATTCTTTCTCTCTCTCTCTCTGCCCCTCTGCTGTGTGCCTTCTCTGTCAAAATAAATAAATAAACTTTGAAAAAAAAAATTTCCTGCTTCATCTCAAATTAAATGAGACAACTACAAAGCAACTCACTTGCAACTTATCGTAACATTACCAAATGAACAGAACTGCCTTATCACCAATTTCCAAAATAACAGTCTCACCAAATTTTGCCATTCTACTTTGATACATCTTACAAAAAGATGATTTCCCTTTATCTCTATAATGACATCATTAATCATTTTTTTCTCTCACTTTTATAATATTTATGTTCCAGGACTCGCCAGTGGATTAACCCAACACTAGTTTTCCCTAAATCTTAACATCACTAAAATGATTCTCTTCTTACTGCTGAATCTTATCACCCCAATCCTTATGACTTTTTGGGATTTAGGGTCACATTCCCTGTGTTAAGTCCATCACTACAACATCTCAAACATCTGTTCTTATCCCTGCCTTCTTATGAACAGCCTTCCTCTATCTTACTTTTTAAAAATCCCTTCTAATCATTCACTCTACAGTAAACATTTTTCTAGGTAATACCCCACAATGGAATGTGTCTCAACATTCTTTCTGAATAAAATACTGAGAAATCAAGAAGAGACTAGAATTGAAAAGAGACAATTATTAATGATCATTATAAAGTTAGGGTTTGGTAAAGTATCTTTTGCCTATTACAGCCACGATACTTAGTTTTTCCACTTTCTAATGCACATGCCTATGTGTACACAAAAATGTTATTATATACTAATATTCAACAAGGAGCTTTATAATATGCAATATGCCTTCACTTATTTATTGCCATGCATGGATTTACTTAACGCCAAAGGCTTATATGTATATGTACACTGAGTATCCCCACTAAAAAGTAATGTCCATGAGTGCAGGATTTTTATCTTCAAATCACTGCTATAAACCTAGAAGAATATATGCCAGGCACTCAATAAATTTGTCTTGAAAAATAAAAAAAGGGAATGGCAATAGTGAATGTGATGAATATTAACAGACTTTAAGACCTATTGTGATGCTACAATAAACAAGACGATATGTATTAACAAAAGAATAGACCAATCCATCAATGTAACAGAACAGAAACCCCAGACATACACTCCCACAAGTACAGTCTGACAAAGGAGCAAAATCAATCCAATGGAAAAAGGATACTCTTCTCAACAAATGGTGTTCATTCAAATGGATGTCCACATGCCAAAAAAAAGAGAAAAGAATCTAGAACACAACCTACACCTTTTGCAAACATCAACCATTAGCTCAAAATGGATTATAGACCTAAATATAAAATGCAAAGCAATAAAGCTCCTATAAAATGACATGAGAGAATCTAGGTAAGTCTGGGTTTGGTGATGACTTTTTTTAGATGCCACATCAAAAGCATGATCCATGAAAGGAAGGCTGATGGTTGGATGTCATTAAAACTAAAAACTTATGCTCTATGAAAGACACTGTTAAAGAAATAAAAAGATATGTCACAGACTAGAGAAAATATTTGCAAAACACATACCTAATATCTAAAATATTTAAAGAGCTTTTAAAACTCAAAAATAAAACAACCCAATTAAAAAATGGGCAAATAATCTGAACAGACACCTCACCAAAAAACATTTACAGATAGCAAATTCATTTGAAAAGATGTTCAACATCAGGGCACCTGGGTGATTCAGTCAGTTAATCATCTGACTCTTGGTTTCATGATTAGTGGGATTCAGGCCCACATCAGGCTCTGCTCTGACAGTGTGGAACCTGCTTGGGATTCTCTCTCTCTCTCTCTCTCTCTCTCTCTCTCTCTTTCTCTGCCCCTCCCCCATTCATGCTCTCGCTCTCCTTCTGAAAATAAACTTAAAAAATGCATATGTATATATATGTGTGTGTGTATATATATATACATATATATGTATATGTGCATATACATATATATGTATATATATATATATGTGTATATATATATATATATGTATATATATATATATGTATATATATATATGTCATTGAAGAATTGCAAATTGAAATAAGATGCCACTATACACTCATTAGACTGGCTAAAATCCAAAACATTGACAACAAATGCTGACAAAGATGTGGAGGAATTCTCATTTATTGCTTATGGGAATGAGAAATGGTAGATACTTTGGAAGATCATTCAGAAGTATCCTACAAAACTAAACATAACTCTTACTGTAATATCCAGTAATCACTGGTATTTACCGAAATGAGATGAAAACTTATATTCATACCAAAACCTGCACACAGATGTTTATAGCAGCTTTATTCATAATTACCAAAACCTAGAAGCAACCAAGACGTTTTACAGTAGATGAAAGGATAAAAAACAGCAGTAAATCCAACACTGAAGTTTTATTCAGCAACAAAAAGAAATGAAATATTAACTCACAAAAAGACATGGAGGAACCTCAAATGCATATTGCCAAGTGAAAGAAGCCAATCTGAAAAAGAACATGTATACTGTATTAATCCAACTATATGACATTCTGAGAAAACCAAAACATGGAGACAGCAATAAGATCAGTGGTTGCCTAAGTTTAGAGTGGAGAGTGGAAGGGACGGACAGGTGGAGTACAGAGGATTTTTAGGTCAGTGAAACTATTCTGTATAATACTGTACTGCTAGATATGTGTTATCGCACATTTATCAAAACCCACAGGATGTACAACAAAAAGTGCACCCTTCTGTAAAGTATGGGCTTTAGTTAAGAATAATGTATCAATAGTTGCTTATCAATTATAACAAATGAGCAGCACTAATGCAAGATGCAAATAACAGAAATTTGGGGAGAGGAGAAGAGGTGGAAATATGGGGACTCACTGTACTTTCCAGTATATTTTTTATATCCTAAAGCATATTAATTTTATAAAGGAAAAATATATTGTAGATCTCCTGAAAATGCTTTACTGGCTCAGTTTTTTAATATAGGAGAGAGAAGGAGATAGGAAAATTCATACCCAGTTCAAAGACCTCTACCTATGTAAGACTTTCTCTAACCCTTCTTTTATATCATGTTCCATTCATTCATTAATTCAATAGTTAATGAGAGGGGTATGGTATGCCTTCAGAGGGGTACTCCAGAAGGAGAACCTGACCCTGAAGCAGAGATTGGGTAGAAGGGAAGCAGAACTCTCAAGAAAAGGAGTGAGGAGAGCAGGGTAGGGGAAGGGGCAAAGATTGGTGTCAGCTGGAGTGGAGCTAATGCCTGCTTCCATACAAAGTTGGATGTCCCATCCAAATATCCCTTACTTGCTTTCTACAGCAACAACTTCCTATCTGAAATTCATGTACAAAGAGAGACAACAAAGAGACAACTTCCAGAGTCCAAAGCAAAGAGCTGATCCCTATCATGAAATCAACTTTGTGAGAACTGATACATAAAAACTGAAAATTAAAATCTATATGGCCATTTCTCATGTTCAAAACAACTTCATATTTAAACTTGAACTATAGTATCCCCTTCAGACAACTGGGACACACATTATTTGGAAGGCATAACTACCAACAACTGGCCAAGGATGGTCTTCCTGAGAATGAGGCAGGCAACAATCTCCCAAGGAGAGGGATGGGTGCCACAAGCAAGACTCCAGGATCTGGGCATGGCATGTAGAGTGTCCACAGCACTGGGTGGGCACTACAGAAAGCAGTTACAGAAATAAATAAGACCCAACCATTACCCTCAAGGAGCTCATCAAAGAGCACATGTTTTGCATTTTGGTAGTCATTGTTTATAGTTTTCTTCTCCGTTTCACAGAAAGTTTCCTTAAAAGCAGGAACTATATTATCATTTCTGTATTTCCATTGCTTCATGTATGCATTCCATATATAAGGAAAAATGAAAAGAAAGAAAGGAAGAAATTTTAAAAATGTGGCCCAAATAGAGAGGAAAAAAGGAAGATAGAAGAAAAGGGAAGAGAAAGAAAGAAAAAGAAGAGATAAAGAAAGAAGAGAAAAAAGAGTAAGAAATTAAAGAATGAATACAAAGTAAAAGGAGAAAAGATGGAAAAGGTAGAAAAAGACATAGAAAGGAAGAAAAAAAAAAAAGAAGGAAAGATGACAACATTAAGGAAGAAAATGTGAGAAGGCAGGTAAATGGGAGGCAGGCAGCCAAGAGAACTTAAGGGAGAGAATGCGAAGGGCCCAGTTGGCCAGGCCAGCTACACCAGTGGGGAAATGCTCACCTGGGTTTTAAATAAAACCATTTCTGCATTTTAATCAATGAGGTAAGTTTTGCTATTCTCTCTACCTAAACGAATGAATACTAACATTTTTGAGAGGAAAGCTATCAAAAAGACACAGCGGAAAAAAAAAAAACAAAAAAACAAAAAAACATTTTACCTCTTACAGCCCTAGATTTCTTCTGTAAGTTACCTGAAAGTTTTTTTTTTTCCTTAGTGTGACTCTGGAATTCACAAACTATTAGGTAAATAATGATATGTTTCAGAAGATCACATGATGTGGATATTAATATAATTTTAACATATAATTGACAGTTGGCAATAATTCCCAAAATCACAATACATGGATTTCCTTAATTTGTAGACTGTAACATAAAGAATTTATCGTTTTCTTCACACAATGCCTCTTTGTTGGAAGTTCGGACGTTATATGCATGGGGAAAAAAGCTGATGTTAAGATTAAACTGGTGATAAATGCTTTGAACCGCAAATATTTCTTACCTTCACGGGCGTCCCATAGTCTTCCTATTTCCTACAACTGAGTATTTAATTTTCAAGTTTCTGTGAGCACTAGGCACATGGATACTGCTTACCCTCCCCTCCCCCCACATTCTTCGTCTTTTGCCACTTACATGCAAAAGAGCATCAACTGCTTTGAATAAAAGCCCAATACCCATTAAGTAGACAGCAGATCATAGTGGTGAAGTGAGACAAGTGACAGTTGTGCCCAGAAGTGGACAACTGAATGAGAAGCAGGTATTTGTCATCACTGAAAACTGGGAACTTGAACGTTGATTCCGTATGTATTTAGTTCCAATAATTTCCAATACCTCTTAGATATTTTTCTGATACATTACTATTCAATATTTTGAAATGTCTTTTTACTTTGTGTCTGGTCACTGGAAAATAATCAATATCACACCCTGATTTTGTTATTTCAGCACTAATTTACTTTGAAAAACAAAATGAAAATTGTTGAGCGAAATCCTCTGCTTAATTCTTCTTCCCTAATACATTTGCAAGTGAATCTAGAGGAAATACAGTCAAAAGCTCATACTATAAATTTTTACTTTGCTGGATATTTTAAACTCCTTAGAAATATAAGTCGTAAAGTAGTGGTTGTGATCAATTTTATTGGAAAAATCAAATTGCTATGGTCTTTCTGATACATTAGAAAATGAATAAAACTCATAGTCAGCTTTGCTTTATTATGACTTTAGTTCACGTACATTATTGATTACAAGAGCAAGTGAATCTATAGGTCCAAAACACATGGTAATTTTTCTCTATGTTAATTCTGAAGAAAATGTGTCCAAAGTAAAGAACCAAAGTTTCCAAAAGAGAGAAACAATTCAGTTCATTCAAACTAAACTTAAGAGCTATCTGAAAATGTTACTGCTTTCTTCATCCTGCAGTCTAAGTTAAAAGAGATTGGTTGGCTCTAAAAATAAACATAATATATAACTCTCTCTTAGGCATTGTCAAAGCAATATGGAGGGACTGATGAGGGTTTTTCTCCAGAGTTTTAATGAACCTTCTTCTTTCTTGATTCAGTCCTAGTATCATTCATTTTTAAAGCAATCGGTCACATCTTTCTGCTAGGCTGATAGTCTTCTGACTGATTCTGCCACAGTATACAACAATAAGAAATGACAAAAATTTCAAGCTGGAAGTCAGTGATGAGCCAAGTTTGTAGTCGGCTAAAAACATGAGATAGAAAAGTGAAGTAGAGTGTGAACTTAGTTCTATAATTTAAAATACTTATTACTTTGAGGATCAAAGAGAAATAGTGAATAAATAAAAATGCTCTTACTTTTAAATTCAAGTTTGTTCCAATGTTTTACTTCAATTATCAGGCAAACCTTGTGAATTATACACAGCCAGAAATGCCTTGAGCCTCTATTAAAAGGCTAATACTCGTCACAAACATAGAATGTGAAATTAAAGTTCTGTGACATCAGCACTCACCTGCATAGCATTGTTGGAGAATAATATTCCGTAACTGTCAAGGTGGCTAAGAGACTGAGAACTAACTCATGAATTGCTCCTGGAATGGTTTCTGGCACTTAGGAGGAATGATAAATGTAATTATTATTTTTACTCTCTCAATATAAATTTACCTGTTTAGAATTAAATTTATATATGTAAAATTATGTTTTGGTGACATTTTATGATATTTACAATTTTCTAAATAATTGCTTGTAAGATTTTCTTTGCTTCTATGTTATATACATATGTCTTAAAGCAGTTTAAAAATGAAATTGGAATGCCATGCAAATGGAAACGTTTATCCTCTATGAAAGAACAAGGAATCATCCCCTTGTATCTCTGCTTTCAGGCTCCAGGTAAATAACACATAGCACTGCCTCTTATTAACTATTTCTTGTTATCTCACAAACACATTATATAGAAATTGTGGGGTATTATTAGCATTTTATCATTCTATAATTGGATTTCACTTAAAAAAATAAAAACTAAATCATCTTAACTTTACATCACAAATAAAAACATCACTGCAATCCAAAACAAAGTTTTGTTGGTGAGTGTATTTAATTAATTAACACTATACTGAACATCTAAACTTATCCACATACTTAATGTACATTACATCTTGATTTATAAAAGCCAACTGACATTCAGGTGGGCATTTTCTGTTCTTTATAATGTTATTTTATGGGAGTGTAACATCAATTGCCTCCCCATAATGTCACTAGAGTAACCAGAAAACATTTAAAGATGGGGGCCAGCTTTTTACTTTCACAAACTGTTCCCAGATATCTGAGAATAGGGTACCAAAAGGCTAACTTCACAAAGAAAAATGGTCATAGTTGTAGCACAAAGATGTCTTTAATGACTCTTGATGGGTACATCTGAGTAAATATTTGAAAACAAATGATGGATTTGTTCCGGCTCACCCACACTCAGTCTTTTAAACCTTTGTGTATGGATGAAGGTGTAAAACTGCCTAAGAAACTAGCTTACTATAAAGTACCTATCACTACTTGAAAATGTAATATGGTTTGAAGCAACTCCCATTGTGAAAAATGATATAAGTAGAGCCATTTTTAAAATAGAGCTGGAGCGGCCATTTCAGGCACACTGCCTTGTACATACTGTTTTCTAAATCTTTGAATACAGCCAAACCCCAACATTCTAAGAAGTCAATGAGAAAGAGAAAAGACTGATAAAAGTGACCTTTTGCCTAGTGACCACCATTCCTGACCAATCAGTAAAGTACAAATCTAGACTTGCTTGTCAGCATCAATGAGCTTTTGTTAAAAACAAGTTACCTAATTTTTTTTCTTTTTCATGAAAATCCTGACTTTACGTCCTAATACTATCTGGGGTTCTACCTGTGTACCCCAAATTGCAATTATTTTATCTCAAATAAACATATTGCTTCTTGACATTTTTAAGAAAAATTTTTAATGTTTATTTATTCTTGAGACAGAGACAGAGCGTGAACAGGGGAGGGGCAGAGAGAGAGGGAGACACAGAATCCGAAGCAGGCTCCAGGCTCTGAGCTGTCAGCACAGAGTCCAATGTGGGGCTCAAACTCACTAACCGTGAGATCATGACCTGAGCTGAAGTCGGACACTTAACCAACTGAGCCACCCAGGCGCTCCTTGAAATGGTTTCTTTTTTTTTTTTTTTTTTTTTTTAATTTTTTTTTTTTTTCAACGTTTTTTATTTATTTTTGGGACAGAGAGAGACAGAGCATGAACAGGGGAGGGGCAGAGAGAGAGGGAGACACAGAATCGGAAACAGGCTCCAGGCTCCGAGCCATCAGCCCAGAGCCTGACGCGGGGCTCGAACTCACAGACCGCGAGATCGTGACCTGGCTGAAGTCGGACGCTTAACCGACTGCGCCACCCAGGCGCCCCTTGAAATGGTTTCTTATCTGTAGGGTCACACCATCATTTTTTTAGCCAAAAATATTTGAAATTATAGCTTAAAGTCTTTAAGATCAACACAAGTATCATTTGTTGAATTCTATGTGCCACAAACTATGCTAGAAACCAGGAAATTGAAGGGCATAGCCCTATTTTCAATAAATTTGCAGTCAATTAGCAGGTGCTATAATGTTCTTTAAAAAAAAATAATGTTTACCCATTTCTGAGAGAGAGAGAGCACAAGTCGGGGAGGAGCAGAGAGAGAGAGAGAGAAGACAGGGAGACGCAGGATCTGAAGCAGGCTTCGGGCTCTGAGCTGTCAGCACAGAGATGGACCTGGGGCTCGAACTCACAGATCATGACCTGAGCTGAAGTTGGAAACTTAACCGACTGAACCACCCAGATGCCCCTATAATGTTTATGTAATATATGTCTTGATGAACACTCAGTGGAGGGAATGGGGATTAAGAAATATGTCCTGGAGGGAATGAGGCCTGAGATGGCCCCTGAAAAGTAAGGAGAAACTAACCAGGTAAAGGACAAAGAAGGCTCTAAATAAAGACTTTTTTCTAAGATATCTGTACTTTGAAAGCTATAGTTTGCCTTATAAATTAGATTACATTATTAGCCCAATAAAAGATCAACAATTATTAGAATTATTACCTAATGACTGTTTCAATAAAGAGTTATATTGAATAATCCAAAAAATAAATCAACATACTAACAGAAAATAAGAAAAGCAAGGTATATTGTTTCCACCAGTTGAGGCAGTTATGGTCTATAAAGGTGCTGTATGAACAGTACCAAACTATTCATATTGATATAGTTGATATTGATACACATTTATCACATAGATTATAATCTCAAATCCTAAAGCAACTCATATAGGAAGATTCTATTTGCATGCTAAAAAAGAGAAAACACATTTCGGGAGTGTTACGTGACTTGCCTGAGGCCACTCTACTAACTGACTGAGAGCAAGAGCTTCTTTTGCTGCACTGCCCCCTACTGTCTCCATTCCTCTGGTTATCACTGTAGGAGAGCTGAAACACCAAGACTGAGCCTCACGTTGTTCCACTATAGCTGGGAATGTGTGCACCGGGTGATTCACATTTTTCTCCACTTTGCACATGTCTGAAAATGACCACGAAGCTCTGCAGGTACTGATTTTGGGGTCACAAATAAATTTTAATAAATAGCTGAATTCTCAAATATGGGATCTGCAATTAATGAAGGTTGAATGTAATATCAGTGGTTAACTTATACTGAAATAACGGAGAATATCAGGAAAGAGCCAAAAAATAAGTAACAAATAATTACAGGAAGATTTAAGAACACCACATTTATCATAAAATGAAGGAGAAAGGACTTTGGAGGAGATGGTGTAATAGAAGGACCCTGAGCTCACCTTGTCCCACAAACACAACTAGATACAACTCGTATCAGTATAAACAGCCTAGGAAATAAGAACACAAGGAGAACAAATGACACAACTAAATGTAGAGAAGAGGTCACATCCAAGAGGGTAGGAAGGGCTGAGATATGGTGGAGAGTTAAAGGAACCTGTGGGACTCTCCACGGGAGGGAAGGACACGGGGGTGTGGAAACAGGAGAGAAGCAGACCCTCACATTGGTAAACCCATGTGAGAAGATGAATCCCCAAAATATCTGGCTTTGAAAACCAGAGAGGCCAAATTTCGTGAATTTTTACAACCAATGGGGATTTAAAGCCTGAACGTTAACAATTAGTAGTCTGGAAGAGACTGGAGGGAGTACCAGCACTTAAAGAGACAACAGGAAAAAGAGCTCATGGAGATCAAGCATAGAACCAGCAATCTGAAAAACGCCTGGGCCTATGACAGGGAGAGTTGTTTACTAATCTCAAAGCATATTCTGGAAGCATAGGGTCCCCTCAGGGAGTTCTCCAAGAACAAAGGAGCTGGCAGGTGCCATTTCCTTCTTCTTCTTCCCGAGCATACACACCAAGACCTGCAGGAACCAGCACAGCACCAAAATTCACTACCTAACTTACTTATACCAGGCCCCGCCCCTCCAGCTAAGCCTGCCTTAGTTCTGGCACTGTGGGACCCCTCCCCTAAAAAACCAGCTCAATCCTTGCGAACAGTGCATCACCCAACTGTGCACTTTGCAAGGGGCCTTAGTCTGGTGTCAGTAGCTAGTCACCTCCCATGAAGGACACATTTCTGTCTCAGCAGTGACAGCGTATCTTCGGTAGAAGAGGACCAGCACAACCTTGCTGAAACTGTGTATCCTGCCAACTACTTTCAAGAGCAAGTGGCATATTTAACTTTCCTAACACACAGAAATAGACACAGAGAGTTAGACAAAATGAGGAGACAGAGGATATATCTCAAATGAAAGAATAGGACAAAACCACAGTAAGAGACCTAAGAGAAACTGAGATAAGAAATTTAAAGTAATGATCATAAAGATATTTACACTGGACTTCAGAAAAGTGAAGGATATCAGTGAGACCCTTAACAAAGAGATACAAAAGAAAAAAATCAGAGATGAAGAATACAATAATTAAAATTAAAAATATACTAGATGGATTAAATCACAGACCAAAGGAAGCAGAAGAATTAATCAGTGACCTGAAGGACAGAGTAATGGAAAGTAATCAAGCTGAGCAGGTGAAAGAAAGAACTCCAGTGACTCCATAAAGTGTAACAACATTTTCATTATAGGGATCTCAGAAGCAGAAGAGAGGAAAAGGGAACAGAAAAAGTTATTTGAAGAAAAAATAGCTGAAAACATCCCAAATCTGGAGAAGGAAACAGAAATTCAGATATAGAAACAGAAGGCACAGAGATTCCCCAAAAAGTCATCCAAGGAAGTCTATACCAAGAAACATAGTAATTAAAATGGGGAAAATAGTAATAGAGAATTTTAAAAGCAGCAAGAAGAAGAGAGTAACATACAAGGGAAGCCTCATAGGGCTATCAGCAGAAACTTTCTAAAGCAGAAGAGAGTGGAATGCTATATTCAAAGTGCTGAATGGGAAAAATCTGTAGCCAAGAATAACTCCATCCAGCAAGGCTATCATTCAGAATAGGAGAGATAAAGATTTTCCCAGACAAACAAAAGGTAAAGGACCATTAAACCAGCCCTACAAAAATGTTAAAGGGGACTCTTTAAGTAGAAAGGGAAGATCATAAATCAGAGTAAGAAATGTAGGAATCACAAATGTAGTAAAGTATATATGTAAAAACCAGTTCAAGTAACTAACAAAATAAAAGGATGAAAAGTATGATATCATATACCTAAAATGTGGGGAGGAGAGGAATGAAGAATGAGTTCCAACTTAAGCAACCATCCATTTAATATAGACTGCTATATGCAGAAGATGTTACACAAAACCTAAACCTAACTACAACTCAAACACCAGTAATAGGTATTAAAAAGTAAAGAGAAAGGAATTCAAGTATTATCACTAGGGAAAGCCAGCAAACTGTGAAAGAGATCAAGAGAAGAAAGGATCACAGAACAAGTAATAAAATAGCAATGAATACATAATTATCAATAATTACTTTGAATGTAAATGGATTAAATGTTCCAATAAAAAGACAAAGACTGACAGATTGGACAACAAAAACAAGATGCATCTATACACTGCCTCTAAGAGACTTATTTCAGACCTAAGGACGACATATACAGATTGAAAGTGAGGGGACTGAGATACATTTATCATGCAAATGGCTGTCAAAAGAAAGCCCGAGTAGCAATATTTATATCAGACAAAACAGACTTTTATCGCTTCTCGGCCTTTTGGCTAAGATCAAGTGTAGACAAAACAGACTTTAAAGACTGTAATGATATAAATTACTATAAAATAATAAAGGGGACAACCCAACAAGAAGATATAACAATTGTAAATACTTAGGTACCCAAAAAAAGAGCACTCAAATACATAAAACAGTTAGTAACAAACATGAAGAAACAAATTGTTATAGCAATAATAATATAATAGTATACTATTATACTATATTATAGTATACTATTATATACTAGTATATAATATTATTAGTATACTATTATATAGTATATTAATAATTAGTATAGTATATAGTATACTAGTGTGTGTGTGTGTGTGTGTGTGTGTATATATATATACACACACACACACACACACACACACTAGTATACTATTAGTAACACTATTACATTACTAATAGTAAAAGTGATACAATAAAATTGGGGAATTTAATTCCCTACTTACATCAATGGACATTATCTAAACAGAAAATCAACAAGGAAACAATGGCTTTGAATGACACATTGAACCAGATGGATTTAACAGATATTTTCAGACCATTATATCCTAGAAGAGCAGAATACACATTCATTTCAAGTGTACATTGAAAATTCTTCAGAATAGATCACATATTAGGTGACAAAACAAGCCTCAACAAATTCAAAAAGACCAAAGTCACATCATGCATTTTTTCTGACCATAATCCTATGAAACTGGAAACCAACCACAAGAAAAAAAACCTATGAGTGCAAACACATGGAAGTTAAACAACATGTTACTAAATAATAATGGGTCAAACATGAAATCAAAGAAGAAATTAAAAATACATATAGACAAATGAAAATGAAAACACAACAATCCAAAATCTTTGGGACACTGCAAAAGTGGTTCAAAGGGGGAATTTTGTAGCAATATGGGCCCACATCAAAAGCAAGACAAATCTCAAATAAACAACCAAACCTTACACCTAAAGGAGCTGGAAAAATAAGAACAAACAAAACCCCAAACCAGCAGAAGGAACAAAATAATAAAGATTAGAGCAAAAAAGCACTTTTCTTTGAAAAGTTCAAAAAAATTGATAAACCTTTAGCCAGGCTCACATTTTAAAAAAGGAGAGAGAAAAAGCAAGGGCTCAGATGAAAAAAAAATAAGAAAATAAAGAGGAGAAATAACGACCAACCCCAAAGAAATACATTAATTGTAAGAGAATATTATTAAAAATTATATGCCAACAAAATGGACAACTTAGAAGAAATGGATAAAGTCCTAAAAACATATAACCTACCAAAACTAGGCATAAAGAGGGGAAAATTTGCATAATGAGCATTGAGGAGGGCACTTGTTGGGATGAGCACTGGCTGTTGTATGGAAGCGATGAATCACAGGAATCTACCCCCAAAACCAAGAACACACTGTTTATACTGTATGTTAGCCAAGTTGACAATAAATTATATTAAAAAATAATAAAACTAAAGTAAAATAAGTCATGGCAAAAAATAAGATAAAAAATAAAATCATAACTTTGTATTTTGAAAAAAAAGAAAATTTGGGGGCACCTGCGTGGCTCAGTTGGTTAAGCGTTTGACTTCAGCTCAGGTCACGATCTCACAGTTCATGGGTTCAAGCCCCACATCGGGCTCTGTGCTGACAGCTCGGAGACTAGAGCTTGCTTCAGATTCTGTGTCTCCCTCTCTCTCTGCCCTTCCCCTGCTCCTGCTCTGCCTCTCTCTCTCTCAAAAATAAACAGAAAGAAGGAAGGAAGGAAGGAAGGAAGGAAGGAAGGAAGGAAGGAAGGAAAGAAAGAAAGAAAGAAAGAAAGAAAGAAAGAAAAAGAAAGAAAGAAAGAAAAATATAAAATTTGGACAAACCAATTACCAGCAATGAAATTGAATCTGTAATCAAAAAAGTCCAGGAACAGAGGATTCAACCAAGCATTTAAAGAATTAATATCTATTTTTCTCAAACTACTCCAAAAATTAAGAGGAAGGAAAACTTCCAAATTCATTCTATGAGGCCAGCATTACCCTGATACTAATACCAGATAAAGATACCACAAAAGAAAAACAACACAAAACAAACAAACAAAAAACAAAGAGAAAGAGAGTACTACAGGTCAATATCTCTGATGAACACAGATGCAAACATCTTTAACAAAATACTAACAAACTGAATCCAGCAATATGTTAAAAAAAATAATTCACTATGATCAAGTGGGATCTATTCCCAGGATGCAAGTGTCGTTCAATATTCACAAATAAATCAACATGATATATCACATCCATAATTGAAAAGACAAAAACCATATCATCATTTCAATAGATGCAGAAAAAAACATTTGACAAAGGACATCTATTCATTATGAAAACGCCCAAGAAAGCAGGTTTGGAGGGAACATATCTCAACATAATAAAGGCCATATATGGAAAACCCATGGCAAACTTCATACTCAATGGGAAAAAACTGAGATCTTTTTTTCCGAGATCAGGAACAAGTCAAAAATGTCCAGTCTGACCACTTTTATTCAACATAGTATGGAAGTTTTAGCCACTGCAACCAGACAAGAAAAGGAATAAAAGGCACCCAAATTGATAAGGAGGAAGTTAAAACTTTCACTATTTGTAGATGCCATGATACTATATATAGAAAACACTATGGACTCCACCAAAAAACTGCTAGAATAAATGAATTCAGTATGGTTGCAGGGTACAAAATTAATGTGAAGAAATCTGTTGCATATCTATACACTGATAATAAAGCAGCAGAAAAAGAAATTAAGAAAACAAACCTAGTTACAATTTCATCAGAAGTTAATAAGATACCTAGGAATCATCTTATTCAAAGAGGTGAAAGACCTATAATCTGAAAACCATAAAACACTGATGAAAGAAACTGAAGATGACACAAAGAAATGGAAAGACATTCCATGCATGGATTGAAAGAAGAAGTGTTGTTAGAATGTCCATACTATCAAAGCAATCTACAGATTTAAGGCAATCCCTATCAAAATACCAAGAGCATTTTTCACAATACTAGAGCAAACACATCCTAAAATGTATAACGAGCCACAAAAGACTCCAAATAGCCAAAGTACTCCTAAAAATTAAAAACAAAAAAACAAAAAAACAAAGTTGGAGGTATCACAATTCCAGACTTCAAGTTATATTACAAGGCTGAAGCAATCAAGACAGTATGGTACTGGCACAGTAACAGATATAGACAAATGGAACAGACTAGAAAGCCCATAAATGAACCCATGATGATATGGTCAATTAATCTTCAATGAAGCAGAAAAGACTATGCAATGGGAAAAAGATAGTCTCTTCAATAAATGGTGTTGTATAAACCGGACAGCTACGTGCAAAAGATTGAAACAGGGACACTTTCTTATACCATACACAAAAATAAACTCAAAATGGATTTAGGACCTTAATGTGAGACCGCAAACGATTAAAAATCCTATAAGGGAGTAAAAGTAGTAATTTCTCTGATATCAGACATTACAACATTTTTCCAGATCTGTCTTCTGAGACTAGGGAAACAAAACCAAAAATGAACTATTTGAACCACATCAAAATAAAAGTTTCTACAAAGCAAAGGAAACAATCAGTAAAACTAAAAGATAATCTACTGAATGGGAGAAGATATTTGAAAATGACATATGTGATAAAAGGTTAGTATCCAAAACATATAAAGATCTTATACAATTCAACACACATACACACACACACACACACACACACACACACACACACCCCTAATTAAAAATGGGCAGAAGACATGAACAGACATGTTTCTCCAAAGAAGACATCCAGATGGCTAACAGACACATGAAAAGATACACACTCATCATCAGGGAAATGAAAACTCAAAGTATAATGAGATATCAGCTAACACTTGTCAAAATGGCTAAAATCAAAAATACAAGGAGCAGCGAGTGTTGGTGAGGATGTGGAGAAATGAACCCTCATGCTGTTGATGGGAATGCAAACTGGTGTAGCCACTGTGAAAAAAAAGGATGAACTGCCTCAAAAAAATTGAAAATAGAATTACCATATGATCTAGCAATCACACTACTGGGTATCTACCCAAAGAATGGAAAAACACGAAGTTAAAGGCTATATATGCACCCCTATGTTTATTGCAGCATTATTTACAATAGTCAGTTTATGGAAGCAGCCAAAGTGTCCATTTAAAGATAAATGAAAAAGAATATGTGGTATATATACACAATGGAATATTAGTCACCCAAATAAAAATATGAAGTCCTGACATTTACAACAACATGGATGGAACTAGAGTGTACAATGCTAAAGTAAATAAGTATATCAGATACAGACAAATACCATATGATTTCACTCACATGTAGAATTTAAGAAATAAAACAAATGAACAAAGGGGAAAAAATAAAAGAGATAAACCAAAAGACAGACTCTTAACTATAGAGAACAAACTGATTGTTACCAGAGGGGAGGTTGGTGGAGGGATTGGCGAAATAGGTAAAGGGTATTAAGAGAACACTTGTCTTGATGAGCACTGAGTAATATAAGGAATATTTGAATCACTGTATTGTACACCTAAAACTAATATAACACCATGCGTTAACTACACTGGGATTTAAATTTTAAAAAATGGGAAATGTATTATGATGGGCCAATCAGTGTTTGAAAAGAAAGGAAAACTAAAAGTGTACTGAAACCTTAATCTACAAACAGTGACTGTGTGCTTCTATAGAAATGTTTGGTAAAATAATACTATTACCATTTGGCAGCTATAATGATAACTGTCCACAATTATTGGACATGAATTACACAATGGGATACTCTGCCCGTATTAATGAGGTTATTAAGAGCTGTGGTTACAAATAAAGCTCAAATGTTAGTTGTTTAGTGGACACAAGTTTCTTTTTTTCTTAATAACATAATAGTTCAGAGCAGGTATATTTCCTTTTTGCAGTAATTCAGAGTTGGATTCCTCTCTTCTTAAGCCACAATCATCCACGAGGACATTCTGGGCATCGCTATCCTATTTCAGAGAGCACATATACTCTCTGAGTATATGTTGGCTGGGAATAATATATGTGACTTATGTTCATGTTCCATTAGTAGGAAGCAGCCGCATGACCAGACCACACACAAATTCAAGAGAGTTGGGAAATGAAATCCCAGTAAGGGCAGCCAGTTGCCAGTACCAGAATGGAAATATGGAAAAGGAAGCATCCATTTTTAATTGAGTTTGACATTACCACTGACATAAACATACTATCTAATGTAAGTCCCGAGCTCAATATGCTTGACAACATTTTATTTTTTTCTTCTGACCCAGAATCCACATACTCTCATCATATTCCTAAAGTCACCTTTAATTTTCTCTCAAAACCAAGAGACTAGCAAGCATTTGTCTTCTAAATGCAAATTAACCAAGCAAACGGTACTTCTGGATGGAAAAATAACACCAATTAAGAAGCATCAGCTTCCTACATAATTGGAAGTTTATCAAATTACCTCCTTTTCATTTAGTCGCTATTGCTAGGAAGTGGGTTCATTAATACACGAACCAGTTAGTGATCAAATAAGTATGTTGGTAAGTAATTTCAACATTTGGATACTGAAGGTCATCAAGTGTTATTCCTAGAACGAAAAACAGAAGATTAATGTCTACAGCCTGGAGACAAGCGAACCTACAAACATGCTGGTTACACTATTTCATGCTGATTGTTGTAATGGAGCAAGAAAGGCAGTATACTGTGGAGATCTCAATCAGTTGAAAACAAGCAACTCCGAAGAAAATCCTCACCACAGCAACCATTTCTGACTAAATTGCTTGTTATCTTTACAAAGCAACCCTACTGGTGCCATTTATTTATATGTTGCTTATTACCCTGAGTACAATTCTCAGTGTTATATCAGTTCTTAGGGAATCACTCTTCCTAAACAGCAATCAGTACTTCCTCCAATCACATGCTGCCACAACCCCACATCCCCACCCTACAAATGCAAAGTGCTCTGGATGATATCTACTGGTCCACTTCTATAAGCTGTCATGCCAATGAAGTGCCTCAAGACATTAGCCTAATTAATATAAAACTCCAGACCTTGTACCTGAAAACAAGGCCTAGGGTAGAAATGAATAGTTTAAAAGGGAAGATGAAATTCAAAATACTGCAGAGTTCTATCATCTATTCAGAAACTTGGCAGACATCAAAACAGCCAAGGTTTCCTAAGAAGATAATATAGGTGCCTGTGTTAGTATACATAAGAGTGGCAATGGAGGGGATTCTCACTTATCTAGGGAAAATAAATACACCTCAGATATAAATGGTGAAATGGTAATGAAGTTAAATCAAGATGAAGATGTAGGAAAAGTGAACATTTTTTTAAAGCAATAGTAAACCTGATCTTCATCCTCTGAGTCAAGGAATGACCCAACCATCATAACTGGCAAATGAGTTAGAGAAAGAGTAATGTTCCACCTCCAGAATTTAACAGGTACCGTTAACAAATATTAAAGAACATAAAGCCACCTTATCCACTGAACACCTGCAGTTGTACTGTTTCCCTGCACAATAACACACATGCTATCATAAAGGCATTTGTACAAACACAAAGTTTGTTTTTATTTATACATACTTTGAAGTTAGCATTTTTCAATATTCTAGAAGAAATTTAAAGAAAGACATTTTCTTTCCCACTTTCCTCAAATGCACAAATTCTACATCAATATTGAGTAAGTACTATTGTCTTAATCACAAATAGAAAATCACTAATAGAAATCATTATAGCAACCACTAACAGAAAATTACACGTTGGTTTTCAAAGAATCAAGGATTCTGGTAACCACCAGGCATCAATCTTTACAGCACGTTCTGTGAATTTCTTTTTTTTTAATTTTTTAATGTTTATTTATTTTTAAGAGAGAGAGACAAAGTGTGAGTGGGGAAAGGACAGAAAGAGAGAGGGAGACACAGAATCTGAAACAGGCTTCAGGCTCTGAGCTGTCAGCACAGAGCCGGATGAGGGGCTCAAACTCACTAACTGTGAGATCATGATCTGAGCTGAAGTCAGACGCTTAACCGATTGAGCCACCCAGGTGCCCCCGTTCTGTGAATTTCTTTAAAAAAAAACCTAGATTTTTGTTGGCTTGCCTGTTTTACTCAGTATATTTTTGCACTCAATATCTTCATCCTCTGCCAACAAGATATATTGTGTATGCACACATCATGGGCAGGACCTAGCCTCCCTGGAAAACTCAGTGTCACAGTAAATATCAAGTTTACATATGTGAGGTTATAAACACAAAATCCGGGTTAACTATGAAAAAACTATAAGGTCTCTTCTAGGGATGCAGTAATTTGTATTATTAATAAAATTTACATAGAAATATTTCTTTTCTTTTTTTTTTAATTTTTTTTTTCAACGTTTATTTATTTTTGGGACAGAGAGAGACAGAGCATGAACGGGGGAGGGACACAGAGAGGGAGACACAGAATCGGAAACAGGCTCCAGGCTCTGAGCCATCAGCCCAGAGCCTGACGCAGGGCTCGAACTCACGGACCGTGAGATCGTGACCTGGCTGAAGTAGGACGCTTAACCGACTGCGCCACCCAGGCGCCCCAGAAATATTTATTTTCTAAAATGAGCTATGGATTTTGCATATTTCCTTACCCATTATGAATTGCATAGGACAAATTAATACTTTCATAAATATTATAAGATATGCTCATAAATTTACTAGTTAAGTCATGATTTCCACCATCTTTAAAAAATAATCTAGTTTCAAACAGCATTTCTTAGTTCTATCAAATTCCTCAATGCTGGAATTTTATAAAGAAAATTAAAAAATAACATGCTGCTCAATTGGTTTAAAACTCTCTTCAATCAAGACTATTCTTGATCTATAATGGCCAGAAATTAGTCTAAAAAATTAGTTGGTTTATTATCTATGAATCTTCTTCACAGTCATGTTGATATTTTTATTTTCAAGGTGTCTAAGTGCTTCAGTTGGTTAAGCATCATGATCTTGGCTCAGGTCATGATCACACAGTCCATGAGTCTGAGCCCCATACTGGTCTCTAAGCTGACAGCATGGAGCCTGCTTGGGATTTTCTCTCTGCCTCTCTCTCTGCCTCTCCCCCACTCATGCCCTATCTTTCTTTCTCTCAAAATAAATAAGCATTAATTTTTTCTTGTTCTAATCTCTTTGTATTTTATTGGAATATCACTTTTGTTGTATGTTTGACATTAAGTTGCTTTCTATTTACAAGTATCATTTTTAAAACTAAAATTTTTTAGCCAATCTTAGATCGGTTTGAGATTTTATGTAAATATTTGTTAGCACTACTGATAGTAAGCTAAAATTCTATAAAATAACTTGGGCTAAGAGAATTTAAAATTAGTTTACTGTCTGTAAAAAAGAATCATTGTTCATTGTTTATAGCTTATAGTTACTATTCCCAATACATACCTGAGAGTGATTGTTAAATCAAGTTTAATATGTATTTCACCAAGACATTCCATTTTGGGGCACATCAAAAAATGCTGAATGTAAGGTTTGAATTGTTTCAAATAATGTCATTGCCACAGACACAGTTAAGGGCACATCTCCTAGTAACAAATTCAAACTATGTATCACACCTGGCACAAAGAACATGTCTGGACTGGGATAAAAGTCTGGCTTATCCATACTTCTTGTCAACAACACATTTGTGTCATTTCATAAAGGTATCCCTTATAATCTTTTAAACCAATGTATGAAAGTTGTTCTTTTAA
Source organism: Panthera onca (assembly GCF_046562875.1). Classification (NCBI taxonomy): domain Eukaryota; kingdom Metazoa; phylum Chordata; class Mammalia; order Carnivora; family Felidae; genus Panthera; species Panthera onca. The sequence continues at coordinate 148,394,793 of NC_138342.1, read as the reverse complement.
TAATTGAGCCGTTACTTTTTTTTTTGGTAAAACAAGGGAAATATTCATCAGTTTCAACCTCTTTGTTTTCTCTGGTATTTCACCATTTATTAAATTTAATTGTTCCATATAAGTTTTGTCACTGACACAAACTGAAATAAGTGTTTACTTTGATAATTTCATTTATACTCTGTTTCCTCACTTTATCAACTACTAATAAACTCATGTTCTTCATTGTTTCACTGTTGTTTTTTTTTAATTTTCTGCAGACTTCTACATGTTGAAATAAACCAAGAGATCTAGAGAAGGGAAGGCTTTTCTTTATAATTGATACATGGTAAGGAAGCCAGCCAGCAAAGAAACTGCTTTCAGATTCAGCAGGGAAGGAATTTTACAGGAGTTTGGTGGTCAAAGCCACTCTGAGGACAGGTAGCAGATTCTTGAAAGGGAATCCACAAAGTTTCAAGGGTTCTGGCAGGAAAGTTTTCACCAGAACAAGAAATGGGTTGCCGTGATCATCAACAAAAGGGCCTTAACGTTTTCTTGAGAAAAGTTCTGAAAGTTCTTTCCTAGTAATGTAAGTTTTAAGTCAAGGTCACATAGACTTTGCTGGAGCAAATGGGCCCAGGGGAAAACGTTATGATAAAAGAAGGGTTCAAGACAGTTCAGAAAAATACAGATTTTTTTAGGATGTGAATTGCAACATGATGAGAAATAAGAGAAGAGACTTGGCTGGAAAATTATACTCTGTCACTCAAAAATCTATTGCATTTATGAAAAGACTCACTTGTGAAAAAAATCAAAGAAAATATTTGAGGAGTCATTTCTCTCATTTAAGTGTTCTTCTACTCGAAAAGCACTCCAGTTTTCTTAGTGTCTACTGCAGAAGTCGTCAGCACCAACCATAGCATGTCCCTGCCTTGAGATCATGGACATTAGTTGGAAAGACACGGGGCAGGAGATGCGGGAAAGCCTTCTCTAAGGCTTGAAGGATGAGACAAACAAAACTGGAGGTACAGCGCTATGGTTCCTTTAACACGTATGTTTGTGTGTGTGATTGTGAGATCCACAGCCTTTAATTATGGAGCCTAGATAGTGAAACTGGTTATACTTCTCTTCAAACTTCAACCATTAACAGTCAACATAAGTAATTCAATTATAGTGAAAAATAGAATTAGATATTGCCTACAATAAGGTAAAGACTGAGGGGTGCCTAGGTGGCTCAGTCGGTTAAGCGTTCAACTTTGGCTCAGGTCATGATCTCACGGTTCATGGGTTCGAGCCCCGCATCAGGCTCTGTACTGATAGCTCAGAGCCTGGAGCCTGCTTTGGATTCTGTCTCCTTCTCTCTCTACCCCTCCTCCACTCGTTCTCTGTCTCTCTCTCAAAAGTGAATAAACATCAAAAAATAAATAAATAAATAAATAAGGTCAAGATTGTAAAGTTATTTCCCTCTTACCAAAGTTTGTTTGTAACTCTCAGAGAATATACTTTGAACCAGCCAGCCAGTTATTTTGTGTGCCATGTGGTTAAGCAAGAGAGTAAAAGCTTACTGCCATCAAAATAAATATCCCTGGTTGGCACTACTTCAGTAATTTACCTAGCCTAAGGTCATTCTAAAGCAGTTTAAATGCATCATTAATCCACAATCCTCTAAAACACTAAAATACTTAAATAAATTACAATGGAGTAGGATGAGCCTGAAGAGAGGAAAAACTGTCAAGACATGATACATTTAAATGATGCAAAAAAAAGTCTCTAAGACTCATGAATAAATTATCACTAAAATGAAAGGCAGGATGAAAAGCCTAAAGGACATGATACATCCAGTTTTATTTTGTCCAGAAAGATTAAGAAAATGAATCTTGGTTCACCTTTCTACTTGTGCATTTTCATTTACTTGGTTTTAACCTTGGTAACTTAAATTTTCGCATTCAATTTTATCATATTTTTTCTTACTCCAATCCTTTTAATTCCCTTGACTACTGTCCTTTTATTACTAGCAATCTGTAGTATACACCCATCATACCTGTGCGTGTGTGCATGTATGTGTGTGTATGTGTGCATGTGTGCGTGTTTTTTAAGTGGGGGACATAAGCGGAGTTACCATGATGGAAGCTGACATACCTATAAAAATTAAGGAAGAAACAGTAAATTAGAGACACAAGTTTATGAAATATAGATCACGAAGGACTTCACTTTTCCTTAAATCAACAGATACCCCCAAATTATCTTATAATGTCTGCTTCCAGATGAACACCTGACCAATAAGTAAGGCTGATAAAAAGTCAGAAATGGTAGAATCACATGCAAATTTATGAACAAGCTTAAAGTTCATTAAGGCATGGATTCCAAGAAAGCAGATTTTAAAAGGACTAGAAACATGCAGTATTAAAAGCTCTTCTCCTTACTTATTCCCTATTATGATAATGTCATGACTGTCAGCCTTGTTCCTTTGTTACATGTGCCTCCCTACATCCCCAAATTTCCAAGTCTTTCTATTCTGTTTTATTTGTAAAAAGAAAAGAAAAAAAAATCTGAACTTTATTTCTTATGTTCAAGGTTCATCACTTGTATGGTAGGTCAAGGCCTGGGCTGATATAGGACAGAATACTCAGTATAGAGCAGGGACACTGGTGTCTGAGGAACAAGAATGGCTTCAAGTGGAAGAGTAGACACTGTTCCACCCCAGCCCAGAAGTTGGTCAAACACACAGAAGCATGAAGTTGAATGGTGGTTACCAGGGGCTGGGGGAAGAGGGGATAGAGAGTTGTGCTCAGCAGGCATAAAATTTCCACTATGCAAGATGATTACCTTACAGATCTGCTGTATAATATTGTGCTTATAATTAACAACACTGTATCAGACACTTAAAAATTTAAGAGGGTAGATAGATCTCACGTGAAGTATTCTTATAACAACAGTGACAACTATAAGCAACTGTGCCTGTGCTTTCTTTACTATGACCTAGCATATTCCTTACTGTTGACCCCCAAATTCTGGGGTTCCTTATAAAGAACCAGGGGTAAAGGATATGTATCCATTCTATGTATGTACATTTCATGTTTATCATTTACACTGACAATCTTCCAACCTGGATCACCACTTTATTGCCTAGCCTAACTCCTTTATACCTTATGAAATGAAAAAATATGAACCAAAAAAACCAATAACCAAAAACCAATAAACAAAAAAACCCACACCTTTAACTGGTGTTAAAAATTCATGTTTTTAACAGAGATTCATTAGCAAAATATTCACGTAATATTATTTCAAGGGAAAATAGGGTATGTTTAACTCAATAGCCATTTGTTCAATATCTATGATATGCATATCCCTGGGAGAAAGACAAGAAAGAAAAAAGGAAAACAATAATATATGTATTGTCAAATATCTCTTTAGCCTACTTAGCAAAAAAAAAAAACATATATATATATATATATATATATATATATATATATATATATATGTACTTGAAGTGAAGACAAATTTGAAACTTCTCAGCCCACAATAAAAACAAGGAAACAGATGAAAGAGTAGAGGGCTCGAGTGTACAGAAAAATGTTAATAAAAAAAGTTATTCCAAATGAGCCCAGTATTTATCTTGGAGATTCAAGGAGAAAAAAATGTTTTCCTAATCTCTGAGAGTAATTTCTCAAGGATGATTTGGTCGGAGAATTGGGTAAACATTTCTAAATGGGGAATGTAGTACATAATTAATAATATTCTCATGGGCATTTTTTTCTTGACATTATTCTGTAACAATCTTAAATGTCAAAATAGCTGTAAATACATTTTTTTTCCCTGAACCATTTGCTAATAAGTTTGTGAGATGGTGTCCCACTGCCCCGAATATGGGCATCCTCCTACACAATCTCTATACAACCATCAGGACACTAACGCTGATTCATTATCATCATTTAAAGCTCAGATGCCATCAAATTTTACCAACTGTCTTCCCAAATATCCTTTATAGAAAAATGATCTAGCTTCAGATCCGTGCATTGCATTTAGTTGTCACCTTTCTTTACTGAAGATTGGAGGCCAGTTATTTTATATGTCACTTGGGTTTCTCAGCTGTTTCAAATGACTCAATTCAAGTTATGCCTTTTTGGCAGAAACACCACAGAAGTAACACTGTGTTCTTCTCATGGCATCCTATCAGCTGCCCACAATTTCAATTTGCTGGTGACCATTTTAATCACTTACTAATTGTGGTGTCTGCCAATTTTTTCCACTGTAATATTGTTCATTTTTCCTCTTGTAAATATTTCATATTTACATGTGCAGTTACATCTGTATTCATTTTACATTTGTATTACAAAACATGAGTTCACATTGATATGGCCAATTCCAGCTTGACATCTCAGGATTCACTCTGGTTGTTTTACGTTTCCACACGAATTGTTTTAACTTAGCTTCTGTTTTCCTTAATATATCCACTTATTTGATCTATCCCCAGGTATTCAGGAAATCTTCCATCACCACACTTCTTCTTTACCCAACACTCTTGTGCAAATGCCTCCCTCACTTTGTCAATGTCCTGACACGCCAAACCAGGCAGTCCCACCCAAAGATGTCCCCTTCATTTGCTTGAGCTCTGACATCCTGCTGAATCAGGTAGATACCCAATCCACCTGCTTGGGTTGCAACAGCCTGTACTAGACCACACCCCTGACGTGGGAGGGCACATCTCTCATGCTGCTGGGGATCTAACACCCTGTGCCTGGTCTGTACCAGGTGGGTCTGTACTCTTGTGGGTATGGGCATCTTTCTCACCCTATAGGACTCTAACCACCCACTATGCACCCTGCTCCTTTCCTCCACCTGAATGTGGATGCCTACCATACTAGGTCCTTTAGGCCTAAATTGTTTGGGAAGGGAAACAAAAAAGAAAGGAAGGGAGTGCTTATTAAGGTTTTAAAGAAATAGATAATGAAGATGTTCTATTTTTGCTTTTTGTTATGGTTTAACCTCAGGAAATTTTAAGAGTATAATACATAATAAATAATAGGAGTCCCAGAGTGATGTGTTCTAAGTGTGGTGCTTTATGGTTGTGTAATAATTTAACTTGCCTTTGTTCCCTGTTCCTGAATCTTTGGATTTTCCCAAGTTATAGGAGTGTCTTTGCTATTCATGTTTAGTCTTGAAAGTTTGTCTTAGCTGGGTGACTCACGGGGCCCTTAGATAGTTTAAACTAAAAAGATGAAGCAGGATGGGTACTGGCCACCAGATAAACCAAAAATAGGATTAGGGATTTGACTCACATAAGATTTGCCTTACATCTGTGGAGAGAAGTGGGACCAGACATTAAGTTCAACCTTATGAACTTGGCCTAATGGCCAATGATTCAATTAGTTGTGCCTGTGTCCTGAACACTCAATAAAACCTCTAGACAGCAAGCTTGGGTGAGCTTCCTTAGTTGACAGTATCTGCACATTGCTGTGACAACAGGATGATCCGTCCTGACCCTATGGGGAGAAGACAACAGAAGTTTCATTTTGGAGACCGTCCTAAACCTTGTACTATGTATATCTGCCTTGAGTAGTTCTGATTTGAATACTTTTGCTACAATAAAACTGCAGTCATATGTATAGCACTTTCCTGAGTTCTGTGAAACATTCTAGTAATTACAGAATTTTAGGGGGTGGTGGTTACCCCTGAAAGTTTTAGTCAGCTGGTCAGAAGTGAGGTGGTCTGGAGACCCCTGATCTCGCAGCTACAAGTGTCTGAGGTGACATCAGGTTTGTGGAGGACTATGTCCTTAATTTGTGAAGTTTGGCCTATCTCTGGGTAGATGGAATTAGAAGCCATTTCATTGGTAATATGAATAAACTTTATAGAATTTGACGAACACACACACACACACACACACACACACACCACATACATATTTCTTAAAATATGCTTATCTAAGTAGATCACGTGAAAGCAACGTATTAACAAATTTTTAAATTAAAAAATGTCTACATTCAAGAATAGATTGTAGTAGGTTGTGAAACAATGGGGAAGCACTAACTATACAGTTTTTCTCATACAAATTTCCTAACACTGCCTTGTTGCTATAGTAATTGGCTTTACAGATTAAGGAGAAATGGTGTAAATCTATGACTTCTAGCAAACTCGAATGAAAGCCATTTTGGAATTAATATGATTTGCAAGTGTCTTTTGGGAACAAAGCCCAGTACATGCCTTATATACAACGTGCAGAGTTGTCTTATGGAGTTAGGGCAATATCTCTCAATCTTGGGTGTAACTTAGAATTAAAAAAAAAAAAGGAAAAGAAAGAAAAGCCATTGATAGTGTCCTACTCCTAGATACTCTAAATTGACTGATCTAAGTGAGAGCCTGGAGACTGCTGTTTGTTAAAAGGTTCCCTAAGTGATTCTGATGCACTCACAGGATTGAGAGGCAATGCTATACTGAAGGCTAATTTCTATAATTTGTATTTTATAAATATTACGTTAACAAAATTATACTTTAGAAGGCTCATCACAGCCTATCTGGTGACTAGCAACTTAATGTCTTATTTTGTAGGCACCAGATTGATGCTCTAAAAGAATATAAATAAACCGGGGGGGGGGGCAGAAAAGGAGCAGAAAAGTAATAAGAACTGGGCATGCAGACCTGTAAGGTGATACTAAAGGTCCAGAATAACATGGACCTAATAAGAGAACGTTTAGAGCAAAATGGAAGGATGATGAGTTAATAATCTGAAAACTATCAAAAAATGTCTTTTGCAAATTCCTCAAAAATTAGAAAGCTTTATACTCTAGTCAAGTGACTGTGGCACAATTATCCAAGGTTTTCATTTCAACTCAACTTCTCCATGGAATATTAACATCTTTTATATGGAATTTATATTTAATAAAATACTGGAGAAGTTACTATCATTATAGGATAACAAATCCTGTCTATAGTGTGGAAAATGCATCATATTGACACTATCATTTATGCTGAAGGCAAATTTTACCTAAACCTCAAATTTTATTTAATGGCTAAAAGCATAACATATTATAAACGAATAATATATAAATAAACATATATATTTATATATTATGACACATATAAACATTAAAAGATTTATAAGAGGTCTTCCGAATCTCATAGCTTTATACTGTTAAAGTATATTTTATATGAAAATATAGTATGTTTCTCCATTTTATTCTTAATACTTACAGAATATTATAATATAAAAGTCCTATACATTATCTCTTTTTGACAGGAAAATATAATGAATGCTAATATATAAATTCTAACTTCCAACTAGTTTAATGAAAACACAAAAGCTTCAAACGTAAGCATTCTTAATAAATGAATTTCCTGGCTAGTTTATCTATGCTAGTACTTCATGAGAAATGTAAATGAAAGGAATAAGTTCTTTCTACCGGGATTAGCAATTTATTTATTAATTTTTATTTTTTTCTTTTTTTTAACTTTATTTTTGCAGGAGAGAGAGAGCAACAGGGAGCACACAAGCCTGTGAGTGCATGCGGGGCAGAGAGAGAAGGAGACACAGAATCTGAAACAGGCTCCAGGCTCTGAGCTGTCAGCATAGACCCTGATGTGGGGCTCAAACTCACGGACTGCAAGACCATGACCTGAGCCAAAGTCAGAAGTTTAACCAACTGGGCCACTCAGGCACACCAGGGGATTAGCAATTTAAATCACCAATCAACTTAGCCTACCCAACAGCAGATGTAGCAACCCAATTCAGAAAATGTTTACTAAGATTTCAGAAAATAACTGATGTTTCTATATTAGTGCTAAAATAATTAATTTCATGGGTATATCTCTGCAGGTCAACCAGTGCATAGAGGGAAACTAAAATTTTAGTTGCATATACAACAAAAAATAAATAAAAGACTGAAGATGAATTATATTAGATTTCAACTTAAAAAGCTATGAGAAAGTAGCCGATGAAACTCTAAAAAGTAGAAGATGTAATATATCTCATAAATCAATGAATCAGAAAAAGAGATAACACTGGAAGGACAAAAATAAACTCACTAGTTGTTTCCTTGAATGGATACAAAACTTATATCCTCCAAAGAAATCATGATAAATAGGAAAAAAAGACCCAAATTATCATAACAAAATGAAAAGATGTTATTAGTATTAAAGGCATATAAATATATTAAGAATATAACCTTATACTAATAAATTTGAAGGTGTAAATTAAGCAGGGAAATAATTTGCGGAAAATCACTTATGAAAACTAACTCAAGAAGAAATAGAAAATCGAAATAGTTCTATGTATACTGAAGGAATTAATTTCATAATATGTTATTAAAAATCAAACAAAATAACACAGTAGATCTCCACATGGCTCCATCAGTGAATTTGTCCAAACATATAAGTAAAAAAATCTATGTTATACAAACAAATAAAGCAGAACAAGTGTAAACACGTCATAAAACTAGGGTAATCTTGAGACTATCAACACCAACACCTGAGGAGAACTGCATCCAAAAAATAAACAAGACTACATCCCAATTACTTTGGAACATTCTCCCTAAAATCCTAAATATTAGTAAATAAAATCTAGAAATCTTAGGTTAATTTCAGAAATGCATGGTTAGTGTGATACCTAAAAACTAATCAGTCTAATTTATCACAAGAAGAAAAAAATGAAAATAACCATAAGATCTTATCAAAAGACACAGAAAAGGCATTTCACAGAATTCAACATCTACTTACGAAAAACTATCTAGCAAGTTAGTTACAAAAAGAAACTTTATTTTTTACTGAATAGTGCAATACTGAAAGCCTACTTCTTAAAATGAGAAATTATGTCAGGATGTGTACCATACTATTATGCTATTACTATCAAAATTATAAACTTATACTGGAGTCCTAGCCATTACATACATCTATATATTAAATGTATTAAAATATAAGTATATAAAAGTATATTTTTATTATATATCTATATATTTACATATACTCATTTTAATAGCATTTGTATTTAAAATAGCGTCAAGTACATGTTTACACATACATTCACTTTGAAAAGCATCAAAAGCTTCAACTAAAACTGCATATGAGAAAACATGTACAAAAATTCCCTTCATAAAATAGCAAATTGGGAAGAATGAAATAAGACCTACATTCGTAAATGTAGATTTTTATATTTATAATCAATTTAATTATAATTTACAATTATAACTAATTTATATGTTTACCCATATGCTTATGCATTAAAAGCAAATTTATAGGGATGCCTGGTGGCTCTGTCGGTTGAGCATCTGACTTCAGCTCAGGTCATGATCTGCGGTTCATGAGTTCAGGCCTGGTATTGGGCTTTGTGCTGACAGTGCAGAGCCTACTTCAGATCTTCTGTCTCCGTCTCTCTCTGCCCCTCCCCCATTTGCAGGCGCTCTCTCTCCAAAATAAATAAACATTAAAAAACTATTTAAAAACAAATGTTTAAAATTTATATATGCATTGATTTTAATCTAAGCCCCTACCTTTTTTTTTTTTAAATACTGGCAAGTAAGCTGACTCTTAAAATTAAATGAGAATGCAAATGGTGAGACAAGTCAGTCAATGATAAAGAACAATAATGAAAGACACATACAAATATCAAAACTCATTTACTGGTCCTGCAATTAAAAGTGTGACACTGCACCAGGAATTAAAGACAGCCCATTGAAGTAAAAATAGATCCATATATATTTACTTATCTGATTTATTATTAAGATGCCATTCAATCCGTAGGAGGAAATATTTTTCTTTTCAATATAATGGTCTGGATCATTTGCATATATATATTTATACATGTAATAAAAAAGAATCTGGTTCCTGTCTCATATCACACACAAAGATAAGTATGAGGCTTCTCAAATTGATTTAAGTGTAAATATTAAAACAATACAACTTACAAAGATAATATAGGACATTTTTAAAATGACTTAGGCAAAGATTTCTTCTAACACAAAAAATACTAACCATAAAAATTTTTTTTTTTTTAACATTTATTTATTTTTGAGACAGAGAGAGAGCATGAACAGGGGAGGGTCAGAGAAAGAGGGAGACACAGAATCTGAAACAGGCTCCAGGCTCTGAGCTGTCAGCACAGAGCCCGATGCGGGGCTCGAACCCACGGACCGCGAGATCATGACCTGAGCCGAAGTCGGACGCTTAACCAACTGAGCCACCCAGGCGCCCCAAAAAATACTAACCATAAATAAGATGACTGCTAACTTGAACTTCATTAATGATATCATTTAATTTTATAAGATGACATTTATAGTGATGACAAAAATAAACTAAAAAGGACAAATTTAGCTTAGTTAAATTAACGTGTAAAATCTGTAAGGTAAATATTATACATCTTTTCAAAATATTATACATCTTTTCAAAGAAACAAGTGAATGAATAAAATAATTAAATTAATGAATAAAATGTAACTAAAAAGATTTAATACTGCAAACACATATTACTAAATAAAAAATAAAGAGAAAGGACATGAAATAGACAGTATTACCTACTTATACACTTAGGCTAGCAAATATGTAAAGTAAATGTATAAATATCTCTATAGGAATGTTGGATACAAATTTAGGATAATAGTTACAGATCTAGAAAAGAGAGAGGCATTTACAAAAGGAGTGCTTTGTGGCAGAGGCTGGGTTTCTTCAATTATATTTGTTCTGTATTATCTCCAAAGATGACAATATTTGTCATGTATATTGTATTTTCCCTATATTTTTAATGTCTGAAATATTTCTTAATAAATAATCATTTATAAAAACAAAAGGATTTTGATTGGCTCTTGAGCAATTGTTAAACTGTCATTGTTACCCCCAATGTTCTTAAGCTCACCTCTATGTTAGTGAGGACCAGACATGACTGACAGTGCAAAATCAGAATAGTGAGTAGTTTCCAAAATATGGGATGTTAAAACCATATGTAAACACAATCAGTAATATTTCCAAATGTATATACATATATATAAATATAAATAAATATATATATGCATTATATATTCGTACAAATATATATACATATATGAAAAACGCTCGATGGAATATATTTCCATATATTTATATATATTTTATATTGTATATTATACATTTATATATTATATCCATATATTCCATATATTTCCATATATTTAATTATACATATATTTCCATCAAGCATTTTTTTTTTTTTTTTTAATTTTTGGGACAGAGAGAGACAGAGCATGAACGGGGGAGGGTCAGAGAGAGAGGGAGACACAGAATCGGAAACAGGCTCCAGGCTCCGAGCCATCAGCCCAGAGCCTGACGCGGGGCTCGAACTCACGGACCGCGAGATCGTGACCTGGCTGAAGTGGACGCTTAACCGACTGCGCCACCCAGGCGCCCCACCATCAAGCATTTTTAATCAAGCATTTGTCTCAAGTGAGGGCAAAACTTCAGCTTCTTATGGATATAATACCAAGTTGAGTGTATCAGGGCCCACATCACTGAGGCATACTAGAAGAGAAACAGTGTCAAAGAAGGAAATTCGATTACTGTTAGTGGTAGTAATATTCTGTGATACTACATGGGGCTAAATAATAACACCACCTTACCATTACCTTCAACTCTAAGTATTACATAGAATCTAATGAGTACATAGATATTGCAGTCAATGTTCCTTCTTCCCCTCCTCTTATTGGCTGAACACAAGTTACAAGAACTTTCCAGAAATTCTTTTCGTCAGTATAGTCACTATTATTATTTTAAAATGTGAGGACTAATGATAAAAGAAATCTGACAGGTTGTCTTTAACATGACAAAATATATCACAAAATTTACTTCACCATTACTAAGTAATTAAAATTTAGGCACTTGCAGACATATAATAGTAACAATATATAAAACTAAATTATTATTTATTAATAAAATGGACATTTATTTTGTGCTCTCAAGATGTCACCGTGAATAGAGACTCCAAATTGCTTTAAAATATAATGCTGAATCCATAAACAATAAAAATACAGCATAATAATCTATGCCACCATAGATAGTGAATATTATATATATAGTCTTTCTGCCTAATTAATATATCTGCCACTTAGTAACCTCTAATTCACATTATTAAACTATAAACTATTGTTAAGCTACAAAGCCTAAGTAAAAATTAAAATAATCTAGCCTCCAACACATGTTAAATAATAAACAGTAAAACAGAACCACCGCATGTACATGTGCAGAAACAGACACATACACACCCACACACACAACCAGACCAAACAACCTAGATAAAGTAAAGAAGACACTTTCCATTTTTCTATAGTACTCTGTATATTTTTTAAAGTAGAGTAGTGTATTCTACTCTTGCAGTGTCATAAATAGAAAACCAGGGAAAATTAAATAAAAAATGAGCTCGTGACCTCATAAATCCTTTCAAATTTTCTCCTAATCTCTAAGTAATGTATTTGTCAGTCTTTTTTTTCCAAAATGTAAACAGAGTGAAGATGCTGAGAGGAACATGCAGAATGTTCTTTAAATGATAAAACTACACATGTGCTGCCTTTAGTTCTGATAATTCCCACCTTTTGCTAACTGTGACACAAATATTGCCGCTTGTGACTAAATATCTTTTCTACAAGATTCTTCAATTGAAATAACATTCCTTCACACTGTGGGAAAAACAAAACAAACAACAACAACAAGGCATTCCCTATAGACTCTATAGGTACCAGTCCTGAATCTTTATCTATACATGTCATACCTCCTGCATGAACCAATAATACAGGAGACCGCTTTTCGTAATTTTCTAGAGACACATCTTTAAAGGGTGCATCTATACTTTCCAGGCACTAGTATTTCCTCTCTCCTCCTAATATTTATGAACCATCACATATTGTAAATGTGTGTAAAATTTAAAATCCATTAACTAGTTCTTATTGTGTGCTCTGAATGAGGGCAATGTAAGGGAAATTCCTTCAGAGGAAGGATCTGGAAGAGTTTATGAGGGTGGTTACTCTAAATTTACCAAGCCAATCAACCCATCAATCTCAAGTTCCAGTGTGACATTTCCGACGGACAGATATACTGGTGACACCTTTGCAAAGCAGGCTGTTATATATATACACACATATACGTACATATACATACACGCACACATACATACTTCATTAGCCTCAGGAAGATAAATAGGTGAATTAGGTCCAGGCTTGAATATTAACTCAATTTGTGTGGTTTTGGCAAACCACATCTTTGCTTAGCTTCCCCATGAAATATGAGGTGGGGTTCTGTTGTTTCTTTTATTGTTCTTGTTTCTTTTTTCTTTCTTTTTTTCCTACAGGATCTGCTTACAGACTAGTTTCCAAGTGTAGCCAGGAAATACGAAGACTTGGCTGAAAGAAAAGTTTATTTAGTAACTGAAAGGAATCTTTTTTTTAATTTTATTTTTCAAATAAAAACTCATGACAAGAGAATGAAAAGCATCATGCAATGAGATAACATTGCATATTTTGCTTACAATTTTCAAATAATTGAAATAGTTTTGCTAACACAGCGTGTTTCTAGAAGACAATATCAGCATGGGTTAAAGTAACAGCTATTTGATGCAAAAAATGAAAATGTGTATATGCATGTTCTAAAATAATTCATACAATTCAAAATTTTTCTTTTAATAAGCTAGACCAAATGTTTAATCAGTGGATCAAAGTCTGCCCTAATATAAATTCATATGCTGACCCTACTTTAACAACATGAAATCTGATGTTATAACTTGGAAAATACTATTCACAAATAGCAGAATAAAGACAAGGATGACCACACTCATCACTTCCATTCAACATAATACTGAAAGTCCTGGCCACACCATCAGACAACAAAAAGAAATAAAATGTATCAAAACTGGTAAAGAAGAAGTAAAGTTTTCACTATTTGCAGATGACAAAATATATATAGATATATAGGAAACCCTAAAAACTCCACAAAAAATTACTAGAACTGATAAATGAATTCAGTAAGAACACAGCATACAAAATGAATACATAGACACCTGTTGCATTTCTATACATTAATGGTGAAGCAGCAGAAAGAGAAATTAAGAAAACAGCTGCATTTACAATTGCACCAAAGTAATAAAGTACCTTGGAATAAACTTTACCAAGGTAAAAGATCTGTACTCTGAAAGCTATAAAACATTGATGAAAAAAAAAAAAATGAAGATGACACAAAGAACTGGAAAGACATTTCATGCTTATGGAGTGGAAGAATATTGTTAAAATGTCCATACTACCCAAAGCAAGCTTCAGATTTAATGTAATTGCTATCAACATACCAAAAGCATTTTTCACAGAGCAAGAACAATCTTACAATTTGTATGAAACCACAAAGACCCCAAATAGACAAAGCAATCTTGAAAAAAAAAGAAGCAAACCTGGAGGCGTCGCAACCCCAGACTTCAAGTTATATTATGAAGCTATAGTGATCAAGTCGTTACACAAAAACACAAAACAAACATACAAATCAACTGAAAAGAACTGAAATTCCAGAAATGAACCCACGACTATGTGAGCAATTAATCTTTGACAAAGCAGGAAAGAATACCCAATGGAAAACAGTCTCTTCAACAGATGGTGTTGCGAAAAGTGGACAGCAACATGCAAGAAAATGAAACTGGAACTCTTTTTTACACCACACACAAAAATAAACTCAAAATGGATTAAGGACCTACATGTGAGACCCGAAACCATAAAAATTTTAGGACAGAGCACAGGCAGTAATTTTTCTGACATTGACCATAGCAACATTTTTCCAGATAGGTCTCCTGAGACAAGGGAAACAAAAGCAAAAACAAACTAATGAGACTCCATCAAAATAAAAAGCTTCTGTACAGCAAAGACAACAATCACAAAACTAAAAGATAATCTATTGAATCGGAGAACATATTTGCAAATGACAATAATGACAAACAGTATCCAAAATATAAAAAGAACTTGTACAACTCAACATACACACACACACACACACACACACACACACACACACACCAAATAATCCAATTAAAAATGGGCAGAAGACATGAACATTTTTCCAAGAAGACATACAGATGGCCAACAGACACATGAAAAGATGCTCAACATCACTCATCATCAGGGAAATGCAAATCAAAACTACAAGGATATATCACCTCACACCTGTCAGAATAGCTAAAATCAAAAACAAGAAACAGCAAGTGTTGGCAAGAATGTGAAGAAAACAGAAACTTTGTGCACCATTGGTGGGAGTGCAAACTGGTGCAACCACTGTGTGAAACAGTATGGGGGTTCTTAAAAAATTAAAAACAGAAATACTATATGATCCAGTAAATTTACTACTGGGTATTTGCCCAAAGACAACAAAAACACTAATTCAAAAGGATAGATGAACCCTATGTTTATTGCAGCATTATTTACATTAGTCAAACTATGGAAGAAGCCCAAGTATACATTGATACATTAATAGATAAAGAAAATATGGTGTGTGTGTGTGTGTATGTACATGTACGAATATATATACATACACACACTACAATATTACTCAGCCATCAAAAAATGAAATCTTTCCATTTGCAGCAACATGGATGGATCTAAAGATATAATGCTAAGCAAAATAAGCCAATCAGAGAAAGACAAATACCATATGATTTCACTCATATGTGGAATTTAAGAAACAAATGAACAAAGGAGGAAAATATGAGATAAATCAAAAAACACTTTTCATATAAACAACAAAGAGATGGTTAGCATAGGGGAGGCGGGTGGGGGGATGGGTGAAATAGGTGATAGGGATTAAGAGTACACTTATCTTGATGAGCTCTAAGTGATGTACAGAATTGTGGTATCATGATATTGTATATTTGGAACCAATATAACACTGTATGTTAGCTACACTGGATTTAAAACAAAATAGAATAATAATTCTTATTGTAAAATATAAAAACCTAATATTTTTTTAAACAGTAGTTGATGAGTAGAAAATAAAATTCCTCCTTACCATTGTATATACACAAATTTTATGTAACATTTAAAATATGACAATGTGCTTAAAGCAAAAAAAAAAAAAAAAAAAAAAAAAAACCCACTGCAAGTGAAAATATGCAGAAACCACTATAAAAAAAAGAAAGTGATAGGGGCACCTGGGTGGCTCAGTCGGTTAAGCATCCGGCTTCAGCTAAGGGCATGATCTCACAGTTTGTGAGTTCGAGCCCCGTGTCGCGTTCTGTGCTGACAGCTCGGAGCCTGGAGCCTGTTTTGGATTCTGTGGTCTCCCTCTCTCTCTGACCCTCCCCCGTTCATGCTCTGTCTCTGTCTCAAAAATAAAAAATTAAAAAAAAAAAGAAAAGAAAAGAAAAGAAAGTGATAACGTTTCAAAACAGTTAAGATTTTAGCCTGGTATTGAAGTAGTTTATGGCAGAATAGAACTATTTTTCTTCTAAGTCTATTGTGTGCTTAACATTAGGCAGCTCATCAAATTCTAACTAAATGCAATATATATTTAACAAATTAATTAAAATTGGAATAAGATATTTGAAAGCTCCAAGAATTCATTCATGTATAACATTTATTATTAGCAATAAGTACTTTTAATATTTTTTAATAAATGGAACATAAATTCATAAAAAATATCAGTCACCCCTCCATACCAATTCATCATGGATCCATTGCACCCTGCGATAAATAATTTACGCTCTACTTCACAACCATACAAAAAGGAAAATTGTCTTTCATATCACACCCCAGATTTCACATACTGTTTCTGTGCACTCAACTACTCTTAATACTGCTCAACACACTACTCATCAGGCTTTATAGAAAAGGCTTTAGGAGAGAATCATCTAAATCAGATATGAACCGAAAGTGAAAGTTTAGGGCAACCTTAAAAACTGAAAAGTAAACCCCAAGTCTGTAACTTTGAGGATGTGTATTGTCATGAGGATAAAGTGTTCTTAAACATTTTGTTTTGATGGTGGTAGAACTCAGAAATCTTGCCTCATGTTTATGTTTGCCTAGAAGTACTCACATGTCAGCCTCAAATATTCACCACCAGGTAGGGCAGAGACCTACTTAACTTTCATGCTTTAACTTTATGACACTTTCTCCTGGGCCCATGGTAAAAAAGAAAAAAAAAAATCATTCTTTTTATTTATTTATTTATTTTTAATTTTTTTTTAATGTTTATTTATTTTTGAGACAGAGAGAGACAGAGCATGAACGGGGGAGGGCCAGAGAGAGAGGGAGACACAGAATCTGAAGCAGGCTCCAGGCTCTGAGCTGCCAGCACAGAGCCTGACGCGGGGCTCGAACTCACAGACCGTGAGATCATGATCTGAGCTGAAGTCGGACGCTTAACCGACTGAGCCACCCAGGCGCCCCATAAAAAATCATTCTTATTCACTATTCTCAAGTGATGTTTTTGAGAGTCATGGCTCAAATTTTTATATTTACTCAAACCTAATAAACCAGGCAACAAAATGACACATGCTAAAATGAGAAATGAAAATATTCAAAACTTTCTCACAAAGTACTCAAATGTCCATCAATCCTGACAATGGCAAAATTCACATACATATAATATATATGTGAAAATACATATGCATGCACTTGTCCATATAATCAATATCACACAGCAAAGAAGGGAAAACACTATTAAATATCAGTCATAGGTAAGTAAATGAAAATCAGCAAAGAAAAAGATAAGAAACTAAATAAATTGATTCATAAGATAAGCATAAATTAAAAGGAATAACCTACCCAACTTAAAGACGGGGTTGCAAAACATAATAAAGAGGAAGAGAAGACTCTGGTAAACAAACACAAACTACTATCTTACATTTAAAAAGGCCAGATATCTATGGCAAATATTTGATTGCCATACTTGGATTAAAATGTTTTTTAAAATTTATTACTTAAGAAAATTTTCACCAGAATCTACACATTGCATCAGTAAAATGAAAATGAAACTTTTCCCATCTAAAAATACCACAAAAAAAATATTTGTATATATCTACATGAAAGATACTGATGAATCATTTAGAGTAAATACATCACTACAAGATCTCTGACAAGGACAGAATGTGTCTCAAATAAGTAGAAATATGTAATTGCAGATACTAACAGAAACAATGTAAAATCATATAAAGTGTTGCAAACAGGAAAAGTACTTGTTTAGTGTTCAAGTCAAACAAGTTGCTTAAAATTGTATGCACATTATTTTCTCATAATGGTCAACACAGCATCCATGGACATATTTTTGTTAGGTGACAGAGCCTAAAAAATTGTTTTATGAGCCTAAAAATTGTTTAAATATTATGGCAGAAATCAATGTGTAATATCATGTGTTATCTTTGTCCAACTATACAACATTTTAAATGGCATTTTGAATAACAGATGCCACTGAACTGATGATATTAAGGGAGAAGACCTGATTTAAACAACTCCCTCTGATATTTCTGCATATATTTTTAAAGCTGAATACAGTTGATAAACCTTCTTATATTGAAAATCACTTTAATACACTATTAAGACAAACACAAAAGCAACTGAAAAGAAAGAAGGTCAAAGTTAGGTGACTAGTAGATAGAAATGTCAGAATGAAAAGTTCAAAATCCAAAGCTGACCACAATACTAGTGCAAACAAGAGGAAATATAATTAATGTGCTTGAAGCAATTTAGCATCATGAAGAGCTTTTTGGAACCATCTCATCAAACACAATGCTATTTAATTATCAGAACAGTAAGAGATTTCCCCCAAGACACTGCATTAAATATGTCTCTACCAAATAAACCCTGTCATATCTTTTCTAGCTCTTAGATTTTTCCCTAATCTCTTTCATAAGTTTACCCTTGAATTTCCTCCCTCCCTCTCCCTGCTTCCCCACCCCTGCTAGACAACTGCTAATTAAAATGAACACAGGTAAATCAAGGTAGACATTTTCAAAAGAGGGGGGCTGTAATAATGAGGACCTGTGTTACACAACCAAACTAACAGAAGTCTTAAGATCTGAAGCATTCAAATTAAAATAAACTCCTTGAAATATATCAATCTACATTTCCAAAATGACTTTTAAAATGAAGTATGCTGCTTAGTGCTCCCTTGTAGGTTGTATTAATTAACTACAAGCTTTTGTACAAATTAGTAAAATTTTCTTAAAAAGTCTTTCCTAAATTGTCACAGTAGTTATTTTAATGTAGACATACCTTGTGCTCAAACATTTTATAAGTGTAAGTTATACATTAGGTGTTACCATAATTGGAGAAAGAGCACACTCAATTATTATATTTTGTTGTATACTTACCAGCTCACTCAAAGGTGACCATTCTTTTCATTAAAGTTACTGAAACTATACATGGCTTCTATAGTGTCTCAGATATCTACATGTTTGATGAAATCTAATTGTGATTTTCAGTCTCAGGATCAGTCAAGTCTTGACAAAACAGCATATTTATAGCCAGAAAAAGACTGACAGAACACATGCAAATAGAACCTTAATTCATGATAATGACAACAGTTTACCTTTTTATATTCACAGTTGTTTGATAATACATATGTGATATTTAAGCATACACAATGGGTTGTGCATATTCTAATATGTATTAATATACTTCAGCTTGGGGTGACTTTGTATTAATATACTTCAGCTCGGGGTGACTGGGTGGCTCAGTTAAGCATCTGACTTTGGCTCAAGTCATGATCTCGCAGGTTGTGAGTTTGAGCCTCACGTCGGGCTTTGTGCTTAGAGCTCAGAGCCTGGAGCCTGCATGGGATTCTGTGTCTCCCCCTCTCTCTGCCTCTCCCCCACTCACACTGTCTCTCTCTCTCTCTCTCAAAAATAAACATTAAGAAATGTAAAGAAAAGAATATTTCAGCTCATGTAAGTTTAATATGTAGAAAACAACTTGTATCTATCACTCCTAATTCTTTCAAGAAATATTTATTGAATGTCTAATATGTGGCCAGTTAATTCTAGGCACTGGAATTAAAATGTAGAGAAAGACAATTTTTTTTTATTTTTTTAAATTTACATTTATTTATTTTTTGAGAGACCACGCACAAGTTGGGGAGGGGCAGACAGAGAAGGAGACACAGAATCCGAAGCAGGTTCCAGGCTCCGAGCTGTCAGCAGAGCCCAACGCAGGGCTCGAACTCACAAACCGTGAGATCATGACCTGAGCTGAAGTAAGACGCTTAACCAACTGAGCCACCCAGGCACCCTCAGACAATTTCTAATTGTATTAGCTTTCTGGGGCTGCCGTAACAAATCACCAAAAATGAGGTGACTTACAACAACAGGAATTTATTCTCTCACAGATCTGGAGGCCAGAAATCCCAAATCAAGGTGTTGGCAGGGCCACGTGATCTCTGGAGGCTCATTACTGCTTTGCCTCTTCAAACTGCTTGGCTTACCCTTCATCATTCCAATCTCCGCCTCCATCTTCACATTGCACCTCCTTCTTCTGTCTATATCTTCTCTCCTGTTCATCAAATCCCTCTCCCCCTCCCCCGCCACCACCATCATGTTGTGTGTCTTTTACAAGGATGCTTGTCACTGGATTTAGGGCCTAAAAGGAAAATCCAAAATGTAGCTCAAGATCCTTCAATTAATTACATCTACAAGATTCTCCCTCCAAATAAGGTAACATTCACAAGTTCAAGGAATCAGTACATGAACAAACTTTTTGTGGGGAGGAGGGCACCAGATGACCTATTACTAAGCTCAGAAAACTTAATGATTAATGGTGAATAAACGACTTAACCAGGTAGTTAACATACAGACTGATAAGTTTCATTATAAGGGCAGAAAAGAAAAGTTTTTCTTAGGAAACACTCAGGTAAGGTACCCAACTCAAGCTTGAGCGATCAGGGGAAGTTTCCCAGAAAGAATCTGAAGAAAAGTAGAAATTACCCAGGTAAGACTGAAGATAAACTACGTGCAAATTCCCACAGGGGAGAGAACATGATATTCTAAGGAATGAGAGAGAAATTTCAGAGTGTCTGGAGCACAGGGAATCTTGGCAGTAAAGTAGTGAGCAGTTGGGTTCATCAAGGAGAGTTTAACACAGTAAAGCCATATTAAAGAATTTCAACTTTAACCCAAAGAAATGGGAAACCAATGAATAGACTGACAAACGGCCATGGTCTGTCCAGTTAGGCACTGGGATAAAAAATCTGGCTGCTCTGAGTGTGGACTGGAGGACACACTGGAGGCAGGAGTATCAGGTTGGGGGTCTTTTCCAGAAATCCAGTGAAGTGTTCATGCTGGTCCCAACCAGTGCGGTGGCAATGGGCATCAAGAGATGTGGATGAGTTCAAGAGAGATGTTTTAGGAAGAATTGCTAATGCTTAGATCAACTGAATTTGAGAGGAAACATAATGAAGGTACCAACTGTACTGAAAACCCGAATAGATGATGGTGTACTTCATTTAGATAAGAGACACACAGGGAGAGCCAATTCAGGGAGTGGCAGAGAAAAGATGGATTTCATTGCAGACATTTAAGGTTTAAAACATGTTTCTAGATTTCAGATTGGTGTGTGGAGTGTGGATCATGTGCATAGAGGGAAAGGCAAATTAGACATAGTAATGTGGGAGCCATCCATTTAAATTCAATAGGTGCAATTACGAGGGGCTGGGTGAATTGTCCCTTCCCCCACACCCTTCTGCCGAGAATGCAGACAAGATGTAACTGCAGAGAACCCCAAGAAAATAGCATTTTAAGGAAAAGAAGTAGGAGTCTATAAAGACACTGGTCAATGTGACTGTGCACAGGTGATGGCTGGGAGGGACCACGGGGATAGAAGAATTAAAAGGGGAGTTTGCACGGTGAAGCCTAAAGTACCAGTAAAGAATCAGTGTACGTGTTCCTATTCAGCCTTCTTGCTTGTTTCCCAAAGCTGCTTTTTCCAACCTCTTCTCTCTTTTAAGTCTCCTTACTCTGATTGTATCAGGTAAGAGAGTTTAGTTAAACTCTAGCAAGTAGTATGACTAATGAGAAGTGTTTCTGGAATTAACTACCAGTGACAAGGCCGGATAGGAGCTACTGCAGATTAGAGGAGTTGGAATCAGCCCAAGGAACACAGAAGCAGAAAGTCAGGAAGGAGACGCATCAAGTTTTGTGGTTAAGAGGAGAGACACAAGGCAGTAGTTAAAGGGGTGTGTGGCAGGGGGGGTGATGTCTATGCTTTTCTCTTGCTCCCTGCACTCCTCCAATAGTGAGAGAAATCTGAGAAAGTTTAAATATTGATGTGAAGGATGGATCAGAAAGGAAAAGACTAAAAATCAGTGAATGAGAAAAAAAGAACAAAACAAAAACACAACAAGTCAATGTGAAATTCCTAACAAAATGTTGTGGTCTACAGTCTGGGTAAACAGTCCTTATGTATCCTAAAACAAGGGGCATTTTTCCACAGTAACAGGAGGCAAGTAGAGACCTGGGAAATAACTGCAAGTAATTTTCCTGATTTTATGGCATGAAGTCTTGGTTCTCCTAGTATGAAAATACTATGCTGTCAGTGAAGAATGAGGCCAGGCTATCTACGGAGCATGATAACAGAGGTGGTGGCAAGGGAGATTTGACAACAGACGAGAAGGTTGGGAAAAGCAGCTTTAGAAAATGGGAAAAAGTGCTGAGTGGGAAAGCATAGAGAGGTAGTTTTGGCTTCATTGTGCAAGTTTTTATTTTTAACTTACGCAAGATCGTCTCCCTTGAGGTGACACAACTAAGCAATGTTTACCTTCTGATGGCACAGTATGAAATAAGGTGTCAGCTCCCAGGATTACAAACAAAACGACAGCAACACAGATCAACAGCAGAAGCCTTGAGTTAAAAACTATTTCTCACATCATACACATTTCAATAATTGAAAATGCAGTTAGGTTCAATACAACCTTTTTTTTTTAATATACTGCAAAAGACTCAAGCTTTTTGAGTTTGAAGTCTTTCGTCTATTCATAGGGCCAATAATTGATCAAATCGATTTCCACTTGAAATTTTTCTTTAAGGAAAATGTTAAAGGAAAAAGGGAGGACAATGGGCTCTGAGCAGGAAAAAAGGAGGGAAGACGGGGGCAACATGATAAAGTAGTTTGTATTTCTACCCGTCCTTGAATAGTATCCCTTTGGCCTCTCTGATGCTTATCTTTCCCTCCATATTTCATATATTAGGACTCAAGATCTCTGCCTAAAAATGCTAAGGATCATGCAGAAAATGTAATTTCCTTTAGTTGGTGAAAGAAAAATTGAAAGTTTCTGTAGAAGTCAAGAGGGGGAAACAATCCCATTACATAGTTGTTAATCTGACACCCTTCTGTTAGGCTACCTAAATAAATGATAAAATTCACTCAGCTAGGGAATGAGAGCATTTTCACCTCCCCTCACCACGGAGTTTTCTACAGCTTTCTATTCCTCTGTCTTTTCAACCAGTTCTTTTCTCTGATGCACTAGGAGTGAGATAGCATTTCCTTTGTCAAGTTCTCTACTCCGGGCTCAAACAGCATCATTCAGAAGCAACCAGAACAATAATGTTAAAATTCAAGTTATATAAAATAATAAAATAAACTATTCAGCCCTGAAGACATTTTTAGATAATCCTTTATGGAAGTTCAGACTTAATGACATAATTTATAAGATAGTTTTTATTCCTTGAGGGCAAAATACACATTGAGAAATCAACACCATGTGAAGAAAACAGTACAAAAAAAAAAAAATATGAGGGGAAAGGTCACCATAACAGCATTTGTGCTGATTGCATATGCGGGAAAGAACTAAATTCTCTGTTGAAATTTAGTTTGCTTCTGACATGTATGACTATGTGAGCCCTTGCTTAAAGTTAGAAAAACTTTTAAACTAAATGCTATATTATTTCCATATGGGCTACTATAAGTAAAACAAACACACAAACAACACACACACACACACACACACACACACACACACACACACGAAAAGAAGTTAAAGAAGTTAAAGGTACTCTGAACATTTTTTAATGCAGATTTTTATATACCCTCATGATGGGTCTATGAAAGAAATGGTGTAAGAACATACTTTTCCTTCTTTTTTATCTCATCTCAATTCCCTAGAATTCTAAAAGATAATAGCTAATACTAAAATGGCTTGCTATGTGCAATCCAGTTTCCCAAACATTTTGAGCACATTAACCTATTTAACCCATATATCGATTCAATCAAATAGGCACTACTTTTTATACCCATCTTAGAAATGGCAAATCTAAGATCCAGAAAAGATAAGCAACTTGTCCCAGGTAGCAAATAACAGAGTTGGAATTGAAACCAGGCAGCCTGGCTCTCATATCCAAGCCCTTAGCCGCTGTGTATATTTCCTTATATTGCTGAGTTAATGTATACTTTCTTGTGTTGCTATGGTCCAGGATATGTCCAATGTAGTTACGTTACATGGTAAATCCTAGACAGTCCAACACTTCAATATTAATAATCACTGTAAGATCTTCACAAATTTTGAAAAATCTCTTCACTTTTGCCTATAGGATAGTAATATTCCATGTATCATGAATTTGCTGTGACTATTTAAGAACAGCTTAACATGGTGTCTGGCACATGGTAAGAAATTATAAATAAATGTTGCTTTAACTTTCATTATTAATATGTTGTCTTTTATTCTTGCTTGTACTCTAATGTTTGGATCATAATGATTTCATTACTTTTATTATTCATCTACTATCTTGAAATTCTTGGCAATTGAATACCACTATCTCCTTATCCTTGTTATAAATATTCCTCCACTGCCCCATCCCACTATGTATTCTTAACCAATTGCTTTTTTTTTATTTTGCTTTGCACATCTGTTCATTGCCTGCATTTATTTTGACAGGTGCACTGCTGCCTTATTGACCAGGCAGCTACGCGGTTTCTTGACATTCCCATTCAGTATTACAGTCTTCGATCTTTATTATAGGATTACATATACTATGATAAACATCTAATTAACTATCATCTATCTAGATATTATAGATATGTATTTATATTATACCCTTTCTCACTTTGCAGAACATTTCACAAATGTTCAATTACTTTTCCAAATTAGCAGGAAACTTGTAATAGGAAAAATCTCAGACTTCTCTGCCAATAACAAGCACAGGTTCTATATTTACCTTTCAGATCCTAACAACCTTTTCAGCTTCTCTCCTTCTGCTCTGTTTTCATCTATCTTCATTGTCCTTGGGGACTGGCCCCTCACCCTCCCACGGCATCAGCCTTCTTCTGGCTTCTCTTGTTTCCTGTCAACCAGGACCCTACATTCAGCTGTTTGTATCAATGCTAGCCCCAACGATACTTATTCTCTGTCCTATAAAATATTTTAGTTGTAGGCTTAGTGTTATCATTTAACCGTTTACAATTTTGTTCCTACCTCTATCATTGTGTGTAACTACAATGAAGACAGTATCAGGGACTATCAATCCCAGTCACTTCTTCAAAGTCCTCACTTGCCTTAAATTATGTGACTGTTAACACTGTTCATCATTTTTCTTTTTATGAATCCAGAGTGCATAGACTCAAATTCTGTCTTTGTGCCTTATGTAACTGTGTATTGAGCCATTCAGAAGAACCTATCTCAATGAATTGTTGAAAGATTAAATCAGTAAATGTGCAGGAAACAATCAGGACCACATAAGTATCACACAATAACTGACATTTCTCTATGTCTTCTAAACTATATATAACTGAAACATGTATTTCTTATAAAACAATTTAATCCATCCCTAAATTATGGGTGTGTGCATGCCTTTTCTTAATAGCAGATTGTGAGCTAATTGAAAACAGATTTATCTCTTAATCACTTACTTGCCACAGGGAGTAGCACAGTATCGTGCACATAGCCAATAAACATCTATTTTATCAATGATAAATTAACAGGGATAGGTTTTTATATTTTATTATATTTTTACTGGGTGTGCCCAATATTAAGCTTACTCACTACTTTCAATGAATATTCTAAAAACTGAGAAAAAGGTAGCAATGCTGTTTGTTTAGCTTCCCTTGAGTATTTACTATGCATCAGGCAATTTACATATATTAATCCAATTGGTTTTCTCTGCCATGTTTTTATGAGATAATATCTGTGTTAACATATGAAGTCCTGAGGTTCAACAATGTTAAGTGACTTGCCCAAGATGATATACTTTGGTAAGTGGTGAGCCCAACATTAGAAACTGAAGTATCTGCCCTTCCCTCAGCCTCATCCCAACCCTGTCTAATTTTGGTAAAAAGATGCAGGTCTGTATTCTCCTCCTAGAGGAATGAAGCCCTGTCTAGTGGGTTCAGAGACCAACCTATCATTCTCTCCCTTCTCTACATGCCCGTGAAACATACAGAAAATTCTACCATTTGGTGCTCGTTTCTTTGTTTCATGATTATAAATTTTACCTCACCAATTTTCTATTTAGAAAATTAAAAACAGGCACATACAATATGCTTTCTCTGTGTCTCCTAATTCCATGGAAGGGAATAATAAATTCTGTACAGTGGCTTCATGATTTTGATAGCTTCTATTCTCCTTTTAATTTTTTTTCTTCAGAATAATTCAATCTCTCTCATGACCAAGATTTAAACAACAAAAGTAGTTCTCTGATTCTTGTTTGTAATTAATGTAGAGAAAACAAAATGCCTCGATGTGAGGCATGGGCTTTATCTGTTATGGGAAATGAAAGGGGTCACTACAAAGAATTATTACTTACAAAAATCTCTTCTATTAAATGCTTCAATTTTTTAATAACTTTGAATGCAATATACCAAAAAATCTAGTCATTTTTTGCAATAAATGATTATATGAAAAATAAAATTAACAACCTGTCCTTAAGCATTGGAACAAAAAAATTACAAAGAAAAAGCCCTTTTATTTTCTAGACCTTATTCATGTGAACAGTCCCTCCTTTCCAGATTTAACACATCAATGACAGTCCTGTATCATATTCATTGTGCTGCTGTGCTCTCTTAACATCACCTTGAGAAGAAAAACCATCTGTAAATATTTGTTGAACAAACACTAATTTCCTTGCTAAAGGCAATGATTGCTTATAAATGATCACACTATGTGTAACAATAATCTATATTCATTAACCCTTATTGCCTACTGTTCCAGATACCAAGCATTGGTCCTCACTGGAACACTGCAAGAAAAGTACTGTCATTCCCAGTTGACTTCAGAGAAAACTGATTTGGAGAAGATCAGTGACGCTGAACCCCACCGAGGGCGAAGTGCTGGAACCAGAATCTGAACCCTGACAACTCGGTGCCAGAGCCACCGTCCTTACGTATTGAAGGAGAACAAGCCAGTATGGAAATTCTGATATTTCTCCTAAAATTAAGTTCAGTTGGATTCTTTTGCTGAGGAGATATGCCAAAAATATGGGAAAAGGAAAGCCCAACTTACTCAAACTTGGGTGGCGGCCCTGACGATGCCTTCATTTTTATTATGATAAAACAGTTCAAAATGATTTGTAATAAAATATCCCGTCTCTGGCTTTCTAGACTTCGAGTACTGAAAATAACATTCAATGAGTAATTGGCAATAAATTTAAGATTAGCCTTCTCAGCCCTCATTGAGACACCAGCACTCCTTGCACCAGGCAGCTGAGAGCCACCGCCATCCTCTATGGCACCCATGACAGGGTTGATTCTATTACCAGATACCCAACAGATCACCCTGTTCATAATCCATGCAACTCTAACAAGGCTAAATCCTTGCTATGAGTGTCACACTTGCAAAACGAATGTAAGTACTTCTAGACACAGAGGCACTTTCTTTATTTCTCTCCATGTCTTCCTAGCATTATACTGATAATGATTTAAATGATGCTTCCAACTCGGTTGACTAACAGCTTTCTCATGGATTCAAAGCAATGGAAAAAGCATAAAGTTACAAAAGTAAGTGAAAAAAACTGCAGAAAATGAAGCAGTTGGGGGGATTTTTTTCCTTATAAATGAGGCGATGTATGTGGATATGTGTTGCTAAATGAATAAGTGAAATGAATACTTTGAAAGTACGGCTACTCCAGCCCACATTTTCCCCCATCACACTAGAAGTAGAAGAGTTGGAGAAAACATTCATGTGATTTGCCTTTAGCCCTAAATACACCTTTATTTTTTCACCCTCCTTCTGGCCACCCAAGCTGGAGTTTGATAGTAACAGACATCAGCATATTAGTGACGAATAGTGGTGGTAAGCATGTTCTTGAACATTCGTGGATGCCGTGTCTTCTTTACAACCCTTAAATAAACCCAGTATACATATAAGTATGTGTGTGTCTATATATCCTCAGTGGAACAATAGTTTTTATTTTGTTGTTGTTGTTGTCATCGTCCCTTCAAGAATTACAACTACATTGAGATAATTTAGGAATTGTTAGCTTCATATGGAGAACAAGTATCCAGTTTATGAGTATGTCTTTACCTTTACTATCATCCTGAGCACCTCCTATTTCGTGGCACATTTGCACCTTTGATTCTGTAAAGGTACTTGTGTAAATACATGTGAACATGAAGTAAAGAGAAGAACAACATGGTCCTGTCAGACAGTTTTAAGAACTGAAAGTACCCAGGGGCGCCTGTATGGCTCAGTCGGTTAAGCGTCCGACTTTGGCTCAGGTCATGATCTCACGGTTTGTGAGTTCCAGCTCCGAGCGAGCCTCTGTGCTGTCAGCCTCAGAGCCTGAAGCCTGCTTCACATTCTGTCTCCCTCTTTCTGTTCCTCCCCCCCGCTCGCGCTCTCTCTCTCTCTCTCTCTCTCAAAAATAAATAAAGATTAAAAAAAATTAAAGAAAAAAAGAATCGAAAGTATCCAGTGCTCACCTCTCCATCATCAGTAAGCCAAGCAAATGAGAAATGAGTGACTGCTGAGACAAAGCACAACCTTGTGGGCTTCCAGACCCTACTTACACCTGCCTGAGGTCTTTTCTGAATTTAATCTGTATCCGCTCCTTTAGGTTATTCTTGATGTACCTTAGCTGACTTTGATCTGTATAAAAATGTTACAAGCAGAGACACAGTTGCAAATTTCCCTAAAGGTGGTAGCCACTCCTGACAAAACTTAAAAAAAAAACAAAAAAACCTCAATTCTCTTCTATATGCTACTTAAGCACCCAAACTTCCTTACCCTTTTCCCTACATTCCACTCTTGACTTGGTTTCTTTTATAGAATTAAAAAAAAAATTTAAAAAAAAAAAAAGAAATTTACAAGAGGCTAATTGATTCAGCACAACTTATCCAACACAGCAATGAACAGGAGAAAAACCTATCTAATTTTTTACCAGATTGTGAACAGAAGACTGTGTTTCACACAGTCTCCCAGGAGGCAAGGTGATGAACTAATCATGTTGCGATCTACGAGGTCACAGCAAATAATTAAGACACTTGTTACAGTGGTCTGTGTGGTGCGATCCTGTAGCGAGTCAGAATGGATTTTCCATAAATTCAAGAAAAGGTCCTTTAAAATCCTAATTTAAAACACTACATTTTCGCTAATTAAGAGCAGTGTGGCTCAAACTAATGCATCATTTTATATCTAGTGTATTGATAATCCTGAGTGCAGGAAGATGGAAAACCTTAAATTTTCTCGCCTGTCCTTAGTTAGCTCTTCCAATATCTGAGGTGTTTGCTGGAAAAGAAACACA
The DNA here is from genome assembly GCF_046562875.1 of Panthera onca. Taxonomy (NCBI): domain Eukaryota; kingdom Metazoa; phylum Chordata; class Mammalia; order Carnivora; family Felidae; genus Panthera; species Panthera onca. Next base: position 148,365,198 of record NC_138342.1, on the reverse strand, counting down.
GACACACTCTACAGCTTTAGTGATCAGCATGACAAAGGAAAGCAAGGCAGCCTGCATACACTATCAATTATCTGACATCTTCACATCATACAACAGGTTTAAAATGCCACAGGAAAAAAGGATGTTCTTAGCCAAAAGAAAGAATCCCTTCGAAGTGTGGTGCAAATTAACATTAGAAGAGTTGGTCAAAGATGCTGAGCAATCTTTCAGGAGAGGTTTTGTTTTGTCATTTGTTTTTTAATGAAGGTGAAGTCCCACATCTGTCATGGACAACTTACATGTGGCTCTGACTACAAACAAAATATTACCACACAGTACTTTCCATGCCCAGGATGTGAGCTCAGGACTTCACATACCTGAAGTGGCAAGCATGATTAGCCCTATTTCACCACCTGGGATTCTGAAGTACAAGAAATGAGAAGGTTCCATAGTTTAAAAGTGACTTGAGCATCTAGTTTTTGGTTTTGGTTTTATTTTTCAATGTGGTAAAAAAAATCTAGGGCAAACATAAGTTTCTAAAATCATTCTGAATAATTCTGAAAAAATGTCTGCTTTAAAATTCAGGAATTCTGACTCTAGTTGTTTAATTTCAAAAATAATTTACAAAAATATTGCAAAATCTTTTTCATATTCTGAACATTCTTGTATTATTTCTGCAAGTCATATCATCTGTAACTTTGTTGCTAAATTACAGCTACTTTTTTTAATTAAACTTTTTAATGTATTTGGGAAAAAAGTGTTTGGGGGGTAATTTTTTTTTTTTTTACTTATTTTGTATAAGCAATTAGGAAGAAAGGCACAATGCTGGATGAAGTAGTTTTGCTCTAAAACATTGTTTTGTTCTATGTATCACCCTAATGCACAGCTTAATTATGATCTAAATATATAACTTTAATTTAAATGCAGCTGAAACCAGAGGAGTTGCAATTCAAATTTTAAGGAAAAGTGAAATGAAGAATTACTACACATTAATCATATGACAATCATCCTCAACTAAATATCATATGCATTATCAATAGATTATTTTTAATAAATGTATGTATTTCTAAAGAAAATAAAGGAAATAATTCTATCATCCCAATAACAGCAAAAAAGTGACAAATTCAACTGAAAATAACATGACAATCATTATTGATAAATATAAACCAAAACCACAATATATTTTTAAATTTTTCTAAAACCTTAAAAAAGTCAAAAGCATAAAAATTAATTTCAGTAACTTGATTCCAACTTTGCAGAGCCCAAACAATAAAATCTGCATTTTAATTATTGCCTTATTAACATTATTTTTTCAATCCCCTTTGGTCATGTGAGAGAAAAGAGAAAAAAAAAACTTTTAGAGGAATAATCTGGGAATTTTTATTTCATATTTTTTCTCTTTTCCACACCATAGATGGAGCCAATGTTCAAATATTATGGGAATTATCCTAAATATTATTCAAAACGTGAAATGACAATAAATACAATTAACTTGTAATAGTATAAAAGTGAGAAAAAAATGTGGAAAGTACTAAACTTTAGTTTAGAATGAAAATTAATATATAGTTTCCATCAGCATTTTCTGTTTACCCTCACTTTGTCTCAGTTTATCTTATAAATACATTTCATACTGCATAGACAGACAAACCGTTAGTGATGTGCTCTGATAAAATACAAATTAGAAGAATTTAAAAAGTATTAGCCATCCTATGATTTTCAATTCCCATAAATTATTTCCCTGCAGGTCATTGTAATAATTAAACTATTTAAAACAGTAAAGGTTTTCAGTTCTCGTGACCGGCACATCACACTTAGAACCAGAACTGCTGTTTTACACATAAGTACTTTAAAAATAGACTGCTCACGTGGGCACGTGACTTGTTTTGAATAGCTTCAGTACTTACTGCTGTCAATGCCTCAATCAGCACATTATCCCTACCCTCATGATTTTACAACTTAGTGATAAATATAGTAAAAGATGGCTTTTGAAGAACATTTTAGCAATTAACCATGAAATAGTCTTTTTAGAACAAATTGCTAAATTTAAATAACACATTACCCAATAGTCAAATTACATGCTTCAGTTGGAAACCTGGGTGTTTGGCGGACTTAGTAATATTGATTTATAGATACATTAGCAAAATATTATTTCACAATATTAGCCATGTTAATTCATCACTGCAAGTCACTTTTTATTTGGTCGAGTGTGTATGTATACGTATCACATATACATACATATGACTTAACTCTTATCCAATACTTGTATAATGATGTCAACTATCCTAATTTTCTTTCCAATTATATTTAATAATGGAATAAAACCAAGAAAAGCCTATCTTTTTCTGTTTTACAATGATTTCTTTCAGTAAGTGATAATTTCTACCTTTTAAATTTTGTTTCTATAAGGAAATATTACTTTTTAAAACTCTCAGGTTAAAAACTACTAAAGTATGTGACTGACATTCATTTTATGGCATATTACTGTCTATCTTTATTCTCGGTTTCAAAACTTTCACATGGGATGGTTAAACTGGAATGTCACCAGATACGCATCAGTTATTTAACCACGCAGTATAGGAAACTTTGAGAAACAGCCCCTTCTCTTGCCACCCTATGCCTTTCACACTCATTAATTTATTACCTAATATTAAGTATCATTACCTAATATTAAGTATTACCTAATATCATTAAGTATCACAGAAGAACCAGAAACAAGGAAACCCCTTTGGAAATTATAAGTCAGAGAGTTGATTTGGCATATTTCATTTTTTAATGCCATTGGACACATTTCTCATTAAGAGTCAAAATCAGTAAGAGCCAGTGTGAAAGTTGTAAAGATCTCATTAATAAGATTAATTAGAGTTTTATGTTAGCTATACAGCAAATATTTCAGCTGGTTATTGTTAATTGAGTTAGCAAAATTCAGGGAAAAATCATTTTGCTTTCGTTAGTTTAACTATTTTGAAATAGAAATTTCACATAATAGGTATTAATTACTAACATTAATAGAATCTTGTTTCATATCAAGGATTGGAGAAAAAGGTGATCTAAATAGAAAAAAAAAAAGTTTCACATTCAAAGTGCCCATCTTCTTTTTTTTTCACTGCAATAACAAAACAATATACTTCAAATCAAAGTTATATCCGTATAGAAGGGATGATACAGATCGACCACTAAATGAAAACATGTCAACATTTTTCCTCAAAATTCCAATCCACCAAAAGTCCACAGACAACTAGTTACCTTTAAAGTTTAAAGACTGGTAATGAGTACGTGTCAAAATGAAAAATCAGATTACTTCCACGTATTTCACAACTAACCACTCACTGTGCAAAAGATTAAACTTTGTTAAGTATAAGAACCAATATTTAATTACCATTTATATATTGCTATTGTCCACAAATGTACTTTCATTTAAACACAGTGTATATGTGGAAGGTACATAATGTACATGGGTGATGACCCTTGAAATTAAGAATATTAATATTCTGAGGTGATCCATTAAGACTTCTTTAAAAAGTGTTGCATCAAAACCACAAAGAAGGCTGCATTCTATTGTTAAAAGTTTAATTACAGAAGCTGTTATATTTGATAAACAAGAGATTCAACAATATTACTTATCAACATTTTGTAAAGGTTATTTTGCATTATTACTCACTGAAAAAGATAGTTATTTTGATCACTGTTAAGTCATGAGTGATGCACATACTAACAGACTGCATTCTGTGTAAAAACAAAGCATACCACCGCGGTGTTTCAGATATGAAGGAAAGCTTTTAGCAACAAAGTGTTATCACCAGGTTGTAAAACTGAACGGACACTTAATAACTCTGCCTGTATACCCAAACCCACCACCTTAGCAACAGAGGAGAAAAAACAGAGACTTTAAGTTTCCACAGAGTAAAAAGCTGTTGCTAAGCAAAAACTATAACCAAAAATACAGAAAATTGTAGCTTGTTTTTTGAGACCTACTTCACAAGTTTAATGATTTAATTAGCCCGGTTCACTTTAATATAGATACCCAAACCAGATGAAAAGCAGCAACAAACCCCTGTGACTGAACTTGTACCAAACCCACTTTCACATCCCACAAATTAGCAGTTCCCTTTCATCCACCTCAAAATCAACGTAAAGACCAAGTGAGAAAGACTGTCTTCTCTTCCTGTTGACCTCTCTTGGCCTTCTTTTCTAGTTTATTTTACATTTCACCCATGTCATTGATTGCGATCTTAAGACTACTTACTTGAATCCCAAAGTCTCTAGTCTTGTAATATCAGCTCTGCAAAGACTTGGGAGAAAAGCCAAGGCGACCCCACGCTTGCTTCCTTGTGTCCCCGCGAGTTGCACGCCTTACCAATCCTCCTGTGATCTTTCTCCAGATGGCACTTACCTGCTGCTCCCCGGGTTCTGTAGATTTCACCAGGTGCTTATCCTTGTACAGAGACCAGAGACCAATATTGGGCAGGAAAATTAAAGCCACCATGAATAACAAAGTCATCTGCAGAAATCTCTTCTGTTTCCTCTTCATTGCAAATGATAACAGAGAAGAAAAGTTAAAGGAGATGGCTCCCTGACTGGTTCTTGTGTTTAATGCCAAAGTCCTTTCCTCTCCCCTGCGAAGCACCAGAAACTGAGGAGAAGCTAAAAACTTTTGTTGCGTGCTCAGCACCAGTCTGCACGATTCAGAGGGAGTTGGGCATCTGCAGAACAAACGCACAGTTACTTTCCCCCCAGAAAACTATGACGAAGGCATTATCTATTGGCTTAGAAGTAAATGACTTGACTGAGGAAATCATTAAGCCTCCCTTAATATAAAGCAATGGAGTAAACAGGATGATTGCACACATAATCCTAAATTATGAAAGTCTATATATGGCATGCTAGATACGTAAGAACACAGGAGTTTTGGTGTTTTCCCCTCCCTTAGTGAGGGAGGGTTGGGGAAGAGCGGGTCAGTAGCGGGAACTGCGTGGGAGGAAGCGGCTCAGCCCCAGCAAGCGTCAGGTAGAAAAGTGTCCGCTTTTGACATTGGAACATCACCTTCCTCGTCTTCCCCGAACACCTCCTGCTGTGCTCCCCCTGGGGTAACCCACCTGAACTCAAGTTCAACTCCCTCCGAAGCCAGCGTGCTGGCGGGCTCCACGCGGATCCAGGGACTCCGGAACACAACTCCTGTTCGGATGGAGGTCCACAAACTCCTGGATGCTCACGCGCGGTCTCAACTGTCCTCGGCAGGCGGCGGCTGGCGAGCGGGGAGCCTGCTGGAAGGGAGGCTACAGATGTCAGCGGAGTCCAGCCAGGGAGTGGAGGCGCCGCGCCGCTTCGCCTCGCGCAGCCCCGGGAACGTGCTCTTCCGCGAAGTGAGCGCTCTGCCCATCAATCTCTTCCCCTTCCCGCGTGACGCTCTCACGCTCCGCTGTTCATGTTACCATTCTTTTCCGGCAACTGAAAGAACCCAGAGAAACATCACGAGCACCTGAAGGGCGGTGTTTTGCGCGTCCCCTCCCGCGAAGGGGACGGAGGCCGGCGAAGCCGAGTCTGCGCCGGGCCGGGCGGTGGGCGAGGGCGCCGGGGAGGGCGAGCCGCAGGCGAAGCAGCGCCGCGCTAGCTCCGGGCTGGCCGCTCCGCGCTCGCTGGCGCCTGCCTTCCGCCGAGACGCTGCCGGTGCCGACCACGTGCGGGAGCCCGAGCCCGGGAGGGGAGGGCGGGCCGCCGGCAGGGGGTGGGCAATTCCGCCCAGCTTCCAGATCCTATATAAACAAACCCTGGCGCGGGCAAGAAGAGGAGGGCGAAGACGCCGCGGGACGCGGACTTGCGGCTCCCAGCCTCCGCGGAGCCGCTCTTGCTCGCCCTGGGCTGCTCGGGCCGACCTCACACCGGCAGAGATACCAGCTCCCCCACTCATCTCACCCCAGAGGTGCCAGGCCAGAGACTCCGGAGGAGAAGTCGCCGGCGCTCGCGGGTTTACCCCGATTCGTCCATGGTGCGGGCGGGAGCGCGGCGAGCCGGGACGCGGCGGCGGCGGCGGCAGGAGGCAGAGGCGAACCCTGGAGGGGCCGGTCCCGCCGAGAGGGGCTTCCTGGGCACGTGTCCCGCCGCTCAGGCCAGGTACGCGGTGGGGAGAGGATGAAGAGGATCCCGAAGCGACGCGGAGCTGAGGTTCGGGGTTCTCAGGCAGCAGCTTCTGGAGCGACTCCGTGGAGACCAAGGGCGCTATACTTGGGTCTGCAAACACCCGGGGCCCCGTTAAGATTTGGCAGTGCCACCCCGCTCCTGCCCCGCCCTGCTCCTCCGCACTGAGCGCGCTTAATCACTGCAAGGGCTACCTGTCCCTCTGACCTCGCACACTCCTCCCATGATAACCGGAAAATGTGGGGATCGAGGTAAGCCTCTGGCAGAAGGGACTCCTCCCTCTCCCCAACGTATAGATGCACCAACGCCCCCGAGCGCGCACGACGAACCTGGGCAGCCTCTGCAAGACACCTGCGTGCCTAGCAACGTGCACCGGCCACTCTTGGGGTCCGGAGCTCGTAACTCCTGAAGGAATGGGGGCTTAGCTGAGGCGACATGCATGCATGTAGTGCCCCCTGTATCAGCCTTGTCTCGAACCAAAAAGAAACGCCATGGCCAGCTCTTTGTTACCAGCTAGATGTGATGCCCACATACTTGGGATAGATGAGACTGTGGGCCCTAGAACGGCTTTTTGGTATTTTCTCTCTTCTTTCCTTCCTCTCTTCTTCATCTCTTTCGCGCGCTCCCTCTCTCTTCTCCACCCCCTCCCTCTGCCTCCCACTTCCACTCTCTCTATCCCTTTCTCACTTGAGAAAGACACTGATGTGAGGATGAAGAGTTATGCCTTCAACTCCTCACATAATTTTAAAATGTATTTGAACAATATATGTTGGCAGTATGACTGCATGAATAAAGCTTTGTGCTGCAATATTTGTCTTTGTGAATCACTTGCATTTCAAGAGTACATAAACACATTTAATAACTGGTTTTAAATATGCCCTTTATATAAAGACCAATTACCCTTCAGTTTTAGACAAATGCAAGAATCCAGAGAGCAAGGGGCTTAATTCTTCACCACCCTTACATGCGCGCGCGCGCGCGCACACACACACACACACACACACACACACACTGCCTTTTGTATTCTGCATTATTTTCTAACCTTTTTCTCTCTTAGCAAGTGGAGTTCTGAAGCATATTAATATGAATTCTGAGAAGCCATGTAGCCTGGAGAGATTTTACTGGAGTGCTTGGTCTTCAAGGAAAGATTTTTGGAGATTTAGTTAAGTATATTGGATATTTTCTGCCTTATTTAACAATTAACAATTAAAGTTAAAGTTATTAACAATTATGAAATAAAAGTACTCAAAAGTAAACTCAAATATAAACTAAATATAAACTAAATATAAACTAAAAAAAATCCTTCACATTTTAAATAATGTTTTCTTCATACCTAAAAAAAAAAAAAAAAAAAAAAAAAAGCCCGGGATCACAAATAGACATACTGTCATTCTGTTTGCTAAATCCAAGATTCTGACTTGAAATGTGCTTTATTTTTGTTGCACTAGCAAATGGTCTTGCAAACTGTACACACTCCCAGAATATTGTTAGTTTCCGTGAATGGGTATAATAACTTCCCACATCAAGTACATGCAGAATACATGGCAAAAACTAGAAGGAGAAAATTATTACGTTCACTCCTTGTACTGTGTAGCTCCAAACAATCACTGTTGCTTTTTCTTCCATTTATTTATTATTTATTTATTTGAAACATTATAATTTCCCTTCAAGCTGGTCTTCTTTTACAATTCCACATACAAATTTCCAACAGAGGACAATGCTTCTAACTAAAATTGATCTTTTAGGTTCAGTTTACAAACAACACACACACACACACACACACACACACACAAAATAACAGTTAATTCCTTTGTTCAGGTAATCCAGAGTAATATGTATATAGAGAGAGCCATACTCTTTACATTAGTTACTAATGTTGGTTTCGTCAAAATCCTTATGTTTTTAAAATTTGTCTTATATTCAAAGGCCACTTTTTACCCTGTTTGTTTCTCCATTTTGTTCTGATTCTACTGGGAATGTCGGGTAATCTGAGTCCCATGTGCCTAGCAATGAGTTAACAGCTACAGGGACACATAGGAAGAAATGGAGCAATATCTGTGACCTTGAATAATTTAGAGTCTAGTTGAAAATGTAATATAAAGGCACTTGGAAGAAATTGGAAAGAGGCAGAAGGCTATTGCTTTAGTTATAGCTCTACTCCAAAATTCGATGGCTTAAAAAAACTATTTCATTCTCTCTCCCGATTCTGTGCATTCGAGTGAGCTCAGATAGGTAGTTCTGCTTTGAATGATATTTGCTGGGTCCTGGGGGTTAGATCGCCCTGGGCTAGGATGGCCCCCTCAGGTGGGTGGCATGTGGCACTGTCAGCCAGAAGATCATCTGGGGCGGTCCTTGGAGCTTAACAGTTCTCCTCTGCATGGCCCCTCTACATAGCCTGAGCTTCTCACAGCATGGTGGCTGGGATCCAAAAACGAACATCCCAAGAATCTGTGTGCCAAGAGGGAGAACACAAAAACTGCCAAGTCCTCTTAAAGGCCGAGAATTGGCACCACCTCACTTTTGCAATAGTCCCAGGACCATCCCAGGTTCTCTGGAGGGGATGTAGTGACAGTATGCAGATCAAATTGACATCTCAGTGAGTGATGTGATGAAGAGTGTGCGGCCATCTTTAACCCACTATTGATATTCAAAGGCATAGAGGAAGGAACTCCTAAAAAAGGCCTAACCAGATTAGATAGTGCCACTACACAATAAAAAGAAGTAAAAGCCAACCTCAGTATCAAAATGTTAATACCCAGTTTCTATCGTTGCTGAGAATACTCACCAAAAAAACCCTGGGTCAATTTCTATATATATGCAAGTGCTATTGGGCAAAGGATACCAAGATGAACATTCCTATGGAATTTTCAGCACTACAAGGGAGTTAAAGGTGTTTGCAGTTAAATGTGCAAATTAAAAGGGACAAATGCTAAAATAAAAGAAGGTTGTTTCTCAGACAAGATCTTCACTTTACGGCATTTAAACTCTCAGTAATAAAATTGACCTATGAAAATTTTTTTTAATAATAAAATATACCTTGATTTGAATATATATTTCTTTCTCTGTATATTTAGCTATCAAACATTTATTGATCACATACAACATGCCAGACATTTCTGTAAGCATTTGTTAGTAATAAGTCATTTACTTTTATAAATAATCTTATTATATAGGTTCTATTACTATCTCCATTTAATAGCTTAGAAAACTAAGGCAAGGAAATTATAAGCATCTTGCTAATATAAGTTCTAGTAAGTGCTATGGCAGGGATTTAAACCCAGGCATTTTGCTCCAGATTCTACGATCTTAATCCCTGTATAATATTCCCTAAAAATTCTTCTGACATAGATGTTAATTCTCTCTCCTCCCTCCCTCCCTCCCTCTCTCGATAGATAGATAGATAGAAAGATAGACATAGATATAGATAGATATCCTAGATAGACACACACACACACACACACACATATATATATATATATATATATATATATATATACATATATATATATACATATATATGTATCTTTTATTTCATTCTTACCTTTGTGAGAAGATTAAAGAAGCTAACTATAAAAGCTGAGTTTAGGGGAGATGTTAGTCCAGTTTCAGAACCTGAAAACTTCTTTGTTCTTTTCCCTTTCTTTACTTTCTTTTTCTTTCTTTGAGTGTATAAAAGAAGGTTATGCTGAAGGTAAAATTACATAATAAACCATTCCTTTATATTTTACATAATATATATATTTTAGTTTGCATGATTATAATTTTATATAGATCACAGACTTCTAGCTTAGACTTGACCTTGCACCTTTTTTGTACCTTGCACCTTTTAAGAACAGTGTTTAACACATATTATGCCTTTAAAATATTTGTGGTGAAATATTTGTGGTGAAGTTCATCCAAAGGAGATGGTGTCTATCAAAGTGTTAGCAGTGGAGATGAAGTAAGTAGTTAGACTTCAAAAGTTCTCGCTATGAAACTGCACTGAGTAGTTTTTGGAAATAATATGGGGTGTGAAAGAAAGAGAGAGCCCAAGATACTCCAAATTTTTGGTCCATGCTCTTGTAGGACTGGATTTGTCTTTTACTGAGTTAGGAAGACCTTAGGAGAAACAGGCTTGAGGGAGAAGATCAGGTGTTTGTTTGGACTTACTGACTTGGCATAGTGTTAAATGTAGAAACATCGAATAAGTGTTTGGATGTGAGAGTTTGGAATTGACAGGGATAAAGGGATGTGGAATCTAAGTTGAGGATATAAATCATAAATCTAGAAGGTCTTAAGAGTATTTAAAGCCATAAAGGTTATGAGATTATCAAGGGAGTGAGTGTAAATAGATAAAATAACAGTCAAATGTGCTCAAGCAATAAAGACTTGGGGAGATGAAGAGAAACCAGCAAAAGACCTTGAGAGTTAGTGGTCAGTGTGGCTTGAGGAAAATCACGAGAGTCAGATGAAGAAACTGTCTCAAAGAGGAGGGAGCGATCAGATCCATCAAATGAAGTTGATAAGTCAGAAAAGATGAAGTCAAAGAAATCATCACAATTTAGCAATTGTAAAATTTCCTTATCCCATTAGGAAGTAGGAAGGTAGCAGCATCAAGTGCAGCCAAAAGTAACAGTTGAGATACAAGAAAGGATGATCTCTACAGAAAATCTAATAATAAAGTTTTAATTAGCATAATTATGTTAAGCATTTAATGACCAAAGCAAGGAATGTATTTAATTTTGTGCAATACAAGCACATTTATCTCCAAAAGCAATTATCAACAGAAAATGAAAAGATTCTGAACATCATTAGTTTATGAGAACTTAAATTATTTTCTTCCTTACTGTGAAACTAAGACACAGTGATTTTAAACTCACTGCACATAAGCCTCTCAAACTTTTAATGGAAACATTAAAAAAGACTAAAAGTCACTGGGTTAGCCATCTTGCCTTCTGATCCTGTCTGATCAACTTGAAGGTTGAGAGTTGGGTACTTATTAATGTGTTCAGCAAGTTTTATTGAGAAATTACTCTTCCAGAAACCTGTGTTGGACCAATTTCTTATCACCCAAACAAATTCAAGTCTTGTAAGATTTCAGATCTTATGAATTTCTGCCCCTTTATCCTCTGGAATATTTTGAGGATCTAATTTAACCACACACACGTGCACACACACACACACACACGATTTCAATGAGCATGAAAATGCAGCAAAAAAATTTAATATTCCCTAATGCCATTAACATAACATTTTATTAAATAAAAGAACTATTATTGCACATGGACAGATATATTAAAGCATTGGTGAGGAGAGAGAGAGTAAGGGAGAGACACTGGGGACAACTGCAGATTTACATGCAGTTCATCTTAATTCTTTTATATCCTTTATCAAATGATCACTGTATATCACTATCAAATTTTATTCAGTAGACACTCTTTGCTTTTTCCCTGTTTGTTATGTGATTCTGTCTGAACCTTTCAATTCTATTCTATAATCTATCTATCTATCTACCAAAAAAAAAAAAAAAAGAAAAGAAAAAAGAGACCCTTCAAAGTAAAAGAGGGATTAATTACATCTGATGCACTTACAAATTGTGTCAACAATTTTAGTACCCTAAATTATTTGTAAACACACTAGTTGGAATCTGTGGTTTCACCTCCAGACAAGTAAATATATCTTTTGAGATCTCCTTTTGAGAACCTCTCAGAGATATCCTGGTGGTAGTAAAAAGAGCAAAGAGGATAAGGAAACTCTGTGTTCAAATCATACTTGCATTACTCACCATCCCAAAATGACCTTTAACCATCCCAAGTGTCTTCTTATAAAATTGTGGAATTGGAAAATTGTACCTATTTCAAGAGCTACTATGATGACCCAAACAGATAAAGATGCTTTCTGAAATGTTAAGAGTGTTCCAAATATAAAGAGTCATTTATATAGAATGACTCAAAATAGAATCAAAATAAGGATCGAATCAAATCGAATCGAATCAAAATAAGCATATAGATACTGGCATATCATTCGTTAGTTAATCCCTTGTCATGTTGTTTCTCTTTCATAGTAAATCATAGTGGAATTGCATATAATTCAATAGTCAGTCTCTTCTTCATGATAGAGGAAAAGGATCCTCTCAAATCAAATGTGTTGGTGACATTTGCTTTAGGCTAAACTTCACAGTATCTTGATTGAGATAAAAAACTTTTTAGTACCATAAGTATATATACCACTAAGTAGTTAAAAATTAAACTTTTAGTAAAAATAGTGTATTCCTAATATGACTAGTAATGTAGCATTAGTTACACTATATTATGTGTTTGGTAAATGCTTTCTTATGTGTCGGGCGCATTGTTCAGCATATTTTACATTTTTTTATCTAATTCAATATTTATAAAGCCTTTGTTTCATCTCTATTTTTAGTTGGAATTATCTCCATTTTAAAGATAAGGTAACTAAACAGGAAGGTAAAGGAAGTTAGAAAAAGTCACTCAGCTAACACATGACAGATCTGGAATTGAATGGATGTCTCTCTGATTCTAACATCTGAGCTCACCTTACTAAAACAAAAGCCTAACTATTTTGCTAAAATTACTTGATTGACTTTAACCTTTTGTAAAATAGATATAATTTAATTAAATTTAAACATTTTAAATTAAATGAATTAAATTTAAAATCCTAGGTTGCATCCTTACTAAAAATAATACCTTCTTTCTATAATAAGGTGAGCTTTCAAATAAATGTTTTCCCATTCTTTAATGAAAACTTCAAAAGCAGCTTCAGTAGAAAAAACTGTGTACAATATATTGAACAGAGCATATATACATATATATGCTGATATATGCTGGTGAAGGTTTTAAGAACTTTTGTGTTGGACTTCATTGGGAATAACTTGCAAGAACTCAAAGACTGGATTGATTTATCTGTTGCTCTTTTCACTACTAATTGCATTAATCAGTTTTTCACTAGTATCTAAACTTTAAAAAGTTTCATTTTGTATAAAATATCCATCCTTTTATCTCATGTCAAGAAACTGAAATATATATTTAAAATATTAAATTTGTATGTATGCCTGAATGCAAACATGTCTATATGTGAACATTGAAAACAACTAACAAAGTTTTATTGGTGCTTGAAAATACGATGCATTTCCCATATAGTGGATAGTTTTCTACCATAGTCATCCAAGGAAAGAAAGCCAAGAAAATATCTCCAACCCAAACATACTGTGAATGCTCAATACACGGTATTTTAGTGAATGAACATATAAATGAATTAATATCTGAACATTATAATCCTGTGGAGAATGTACCAGATTTCGATAACCTCAGTGTTGCCAGTATCCTTGAAAGTCACTTACCCAAAATATTATTCTGCAACTTGCATCACAACTACATGCTCAAAGAGGTTTCCAAATCCTTGTTAAAAGGGACCAGGGAATGTAGTATCAGGGAATGATCTACCTTCCAACTACTCATCTTATCCCATACAACTCAGCTACAAAATTGTTCCTTGTATTGAAAACAAACAAACAAACAAACATCTCCTTGTACACCTTGTGCTCACAAGTTATCAGTCCCATCCCTTTTCCATGACCGCATTTTCCGTATTTGATGATATTCTATTCAGTGGAGATCATGCCTATGTAATTTATGTGATGACATTTTCAGTATCTTTTCCCTTCATTTGAGAGGAAATTAGCTTATTTTTATGAATATATCAAAACAATTTTTTAGAGTAGACAAATATGTCCTCAGGTACATAATATGTGGCCATTAATCTCATGAATAGATTGTTCTATCCTTCTCAGGGAAAAAGGAGCAGTTCACATTTACAAGGGAAGCAGAATGCATTTCCATTCTTCTATCAGGGCTGTGTTGTTTCCCATGCTCTATAATAATTTAATCCAAAGCAAACTGTCCCATCCACATTCCCTCAGTACATTCTGCTGGCCCACTTGACTGGTGCAATAACTTCATGCTAACTTATATGAATGAGCAAGTGGCTTGCTTGTTGAATACATTATAAAACATATGTGCTTCAGAAGGTGGGAGGGGCATCAGGCTCTGTGCTGACAGCTTAGAGCCTGGAGCCTGCTTTGGATTCTGTGTCATCCTCTCTCTGTTCCTCTCCTGCTCACGCTCGCTCTCTCAAAAAGAAATTAACATTTGAAAAAAAAGGTGGGAGGAAAAAATATCTTTTGAAAGTTCAAGGGCCAACCATATTAGTGATATGTATTAGTGATGCACATTAGTGATACATATTAGTCACATGTATTAGTGATACATATTAGTGATACTTTTAAGGATTCAGTTTTCTGGGAATGCCCACTGGTTATTACATCTCACACCCCAAAGTAATAAACAAATTATTAGATCTCATATCTTTCAGGCTAAGAAGGAGGCATACTGTCTTCTAGGGATAATAATATCACTTAGGAATATTGGTCCAGCAATTACTGATTGACAAGGATTGTTGCCAGCTTTTGAGTGACAGCCACAGAAGGAACAGGCTCTGTGGCAGGTCTGGCCAGTGTGCAAGCAGTCTTAACATTCAGGCCACATAATCTGGTGGGTGCTATGATATAGGAAGTATCCCTAGTGGGAAAAATGATGTCTGGTATTTGTGACAAGCCCTGCTAGGAGAATCACAACATAGCCCCTACACTTCTAGAGCAAAGCCATGAAATCTGAAGCAGAATATCATATTCCTCTTGAAAAAAATCCCTGTTGGCCAATGGGTCTTGAGTATAGGACAGCAAGTGATTATGCTGCCAGAGCTTCCCAATGTTGGCTGATGTTTGTCCCATCTAGCCAATCAAGGGGTCAGGTGACTTCAGCTGCAATCCTTGCTACATTTGAGATGGGACAAACCTATTCCAGGGCCAAGGGCACAAGTAAACTCCACAAACAAATAGCCAAGACATTCATGCCTCCCACCACTGTTGCAATAGTACCTTTATATTACCTCATACTTATGGCCACAGCTATCTGATGGACAAGGAATAGTTCAAGGTTGGTTTTTGACCCATTTTGGTATGGGAGCGACAGCTAAAAGTTGACTACTGATGCACAACTCAGGGGCAATTCTAAAATTCATCAATGAGTAGAAATACTCTCCATCAGCATAACTTCATGCAATATATATATATATATATATACACACACACACACACACACACACACACACACACACACACAACATTGTGGAAAATGGCTTGACTGATAGGGGCCCAGAGAGAGAAATATCAGAACATGGGGACAGGGTGCTCTAGAGAAGAAATATGTGGATGAAGCAATAAGACTGGGAACAAATTGTGAATATACTTATATAGCATATCAGTGCCCATCAGAAAGCATCCACTATGGAAACTGGCACAACAAATAGATCAAAGATCTGACCAGCTGGCATGAACCAGAGGCTGCCTTTGGTTAACTCAAAACTAGCATAATGTGCTAATAATGGAGTAGCTATGGTGACAGGTATGGAGTCTTTACATGAGCATAAAAGCCTGGGTTTCCTTCTAATAATCCTGAACTAGCTCCTGTCACTGCCAAATGTCCAACATACCAACAGCAAGAACTTAGAAATAAGTTAATTATATTGGATTCCATTTACCCTGGAAAGAACAGCAGTTCATCTTGACTGGAATCAATCCAAGTATGGGTTTGCCTTTATTGGCCTTAACAACTCAACCAGCACCACTATCAGAGGATATTTGGTCAATCAACACATTATCCCACATAACATCCTGTTGGTCCTAGAGATCCACTTTAAACAGGAGAGTGGCAATGACCACATGACCACACGACCTGCGTAGACTGTTGTCTAGCTATCTGGAAGCTACTGGCCCAGTAGAGCAGTGGAACAACTTTTAGAGAGAAACCTGAGAGATACCATCTTGGAGATGACATACCCACAGTAAGGACTGGGTACAAATTAAAATAATTAGAATACATTGGTCT
Organism: Panthera onca; assembly: GCF_046562875.1. NCBI lineage: Eukaryota > Metazoa > Chordata > Mammalia > Carnivora > Felidae > Panthera > Panthera onca. Next base: position 148,349,146 of record NC_138342.1, on the reverse strand, counting down.
GGAAAACAAGTGATAAACTACAAGTGACCCACTTGAGAAATTTGTGATTCTTTATTCTTGTGTTTCCAGTTCCTGTGCTCTAGAAGCCCTGGTTCTCAGAAGGAAACATTTCCACCAGAACATGCATGAAATTCCACTAAATTGCAAACTGTTGCTGCTCTCCAACAATGTTGTACTTCTTGGGCTAAGAAACCAGCAATAAAAGAAATATTTCACTACATTTTAAGTAATTGACCCTGACCATCACAAGCAGGGAAAATATTTTTCACATCTTGATAATCCATATGAGAATTTCTTAATATTCCTTTCTCTAATCATGACAAAGAATGGACAAATGCACAAGCTGTAGTCTGAAGAGGAAACTGCGACCAGGACTCAGGCTTTTAATGATGAGGTCTATGTAACTCCTCCAAGCTAGCAACTTAGATGAACAGGGGTGCTAGCCAAGGGGGAGGAGAGTCCAGAATAGGTAGTAAAGGAGGGAGGTGATAAGTGCTAAGTTATGGCCTCAAGACTACCAGCAGCATCATGGGGCCCCACTAACTTCTCTCTTGTAAGTTTCCCCGGGAAAGATACCAACCAGATGAATGGGCAAGTTGTGTGCAGATGTCGAACTCCCTGTTTTAAGCAATACGTGGACTGCAGTGGATGGTACGGTGTGCCTCCCAGATCCCACTTTGGACCGAGATTCTCATCTCCCCACCTTCCAAGAGTGTAACTGCTGGCGACATACAGCTAGCTCCCTCTCTGGGAATTCCCCTTGGGAGTGTCTTCTGTAAGGTTATCCAGCCCCATCCACAACACCATCCTACAACCAGTGGGAGGTAACCTACAACCAGTGGTTGAATGTTGAAAGAGTACAAAGACTTGGCTCTCTTGCCTCAATGAGGGTAACTAGGAAGAACACTAAGATTTCTAGGCCCGCTTATAGGATCAGTTGAAATCTCTGTTGCAGCCTCATCCAACTTTGCCTTCTGCTCAATCCTCCTTCTCTTATACCTTACTAATGTAGTTTCCTATAACACTCCCTATTAAAACTCTTGTTTGCAAGATGCATTATCTAGACCTGCTTTTAACTATGATGTATTCTCAACTCAGAATGTATAGAATCATTTGTTCTGTATTCGTCTGTTATATTCTACAGAAGCTATGGTATTTTCTTCAGATTACAAGCATATATTAAGTGAAATTTATAAAACCACTTTGAAGACATTTTCTAAAAATGACTTAAGGACTTTTTATGGTCCCTGTTTAATTAACGTTGATAACATACTTTATAGAAAAGATTACTTGGGGAGGAATAAAAACAATATATTCAACAGCTATAATGACTGCTTTTAATGCCAAAACATTGAAATAAAATCCCCTTAATATTAAGTCCATAGTATTAAAACCTCATATATTACCATTAAATCAGCAGTTGAATGATTGGCCTTTTCCTCAAAATTCATTTGGATAATCTGGCAAAAGTGAGCCAGGAAAGAACAGTCTTTATGATTAAAATAAAATTGTACAGTTCAGATTCACAGTATGTGTGAGTAACATCAAATAAAAATAAAAATATTCTTGCTCTCTTATTTTAGGTTTCCTTTTAACTTGACTTTTTGCTATCTAAGCTCTACCTTGTCAAGATAATGGCCCACTCTCTGTCACTCACCTATCATGTTATAGGGTGGACTTAAGAAAACTGACATTTTCCATGAATAACAATCACACATCCAAAGATGTCTCCAGAAAAGGGCATTTTATGGATATAAAAGGGGCAAGAGCTTTTTACCTTTTCCCCTTGCCTTGTCCACATGCAAAGTGCAGTATAGGTGATTTTATGTTCACCTTCAACTACCTTCCTCACTGTATCAGAAGGTATTAGATCAGACTAGAGATCCTTGAATCCTTGTGTGAATATTTTCTGACACAGATTTTAGATTTTACTATTTCCTCAAAAACAAACATTTTATTAACATTTGTTCACAAAAAGATGTATTTGTGTATAGCAATAATTTATAACTGTAAGTATTATTATTTATTGGTTATATCTTCAGCCTCAGTTTTCCTAATAAAGGCATACATTAATTTCAAAATACTTTGTATAAAGGTAAAAGCTTATTTATAAACCATATTCTACTGCTAAATGTCTCTAAAGGTCAATCAAGATCCTTACATATAATGTGGGAGATTAAATAATGATCTTTTATTCAAATAGCTAAATATGTCTGTTTCAATGAAAATATTCTCTTTTTAAATGTTTTTATTTGTTTTTGAGAGAGAGCACAAGCGAGGGAGGACCAGAGAGAGAGGGGGACAAAGGATCCAAAGTGGGCTCTATACGGACAGCAGTAGTCTGATATGGGGCTCTAACTCACAAACTGTAAGATCATGACCTGAGCCAAAGTCAGCTCCTCAACCGACTGAGCTACCCAGATGCCCCCCAACTAAAATATTCTTTTATTTGTTTTTCATAAGCCCACCTTTTAGGCAATGTGGATACAGCAGTATCTTACATTCTAGCATAGGGAGATCTTACATTCTAGCATAGGGAGAGAGGAAATGATTTACACAATATATAGTAAACTACATAGTATAATAGAAAGTTACTAGTACGGTAGAGGGTAAAAACATGCAAGGGATGGGAGAATGAGCACTAGGAACATTGCATTCAGAAATAGGGTGGCTGGTCAAGGCCTCATTGAGAAGATGACAACTAGGTAGACTTGAAGGAAAAGAGATAACCAAGAATATATATACAGCAAAGCATTTCAAGCAAAGGAAACAGCAAATGCAAATGCCTTGAGGTAAGATGGTACATAATATGTTATCTGGGAATAATATTATAATCACCCTTCCATTAGATGAGTTATTTTCTCTTTCTCTCACAAATGCATGCTTTAGTTTTAATTAGTTAATTGTTATTAGTTAAATACTAACTGTGGCAAGTTGTAGAAAAATCAACATTTGTTTTCTCTGGTGGCAAAAACAATTGCTTTGTGCAGATACTTTTTTTACATTTATATATACATATACACATTTATATCTGTGTATGTAAATACCTGTTCTTATATATGTGGTGGGGGCAAATATTGTATGAAACACATTTTCCTTGATTTTCTTCTCAAAGTGGTGGATAGCAGAGACTTCTGTAGGTATCATAAGAACATGATAGTATTGATGGTAATAACAGCATATATATTTTTTAAATCTTGCTATGTATCAGGCAATCCTCTAAGCAATTTACACATATTTACACATTCAGTTTTTACAATGACTTATTATCCTCATTTGACAATGAGAAAACAGTCACAGGAAACTTAAATAACTGCATGGCATAGGAAGTTACTAAGTGACATAACTAGGAAAACAGTGAGTGGGATGTTATCCATTTGCCTAAGTAATGCACAGCATTATTTTAACTCCTGAACTACGTTGTCTAAATAGATACATCCATACATGTTCCATTTGAGGATATTGAGAAGATAGATTCTACTCTGTTGGAACTATTCCTAGATCTACTCTGTATGTGCTGCAAGTCCCCATTTCTACCCCTGTTGCAGACATCACTAATCAATCACTGCACTCTTTCCAGGTAATTTTGGAAACCAGTCTCACAATTAGTTTCCACAGGGCGCTCCAGGTTAAGCCTGACTGAAAACTGGGATGGGCAGTTCCTAAGGAAGTTATCTGCCATCCTGCAAATAGGCAATAGTGAGCCATCTAAAGCATCTAAAAAGGAATTGACACATAAAATAGTATATTTTGGAGAATTCCCATGTGGGCATATGGAGTATAGATTGCCTTGTAAAAACCCCAAAATAAGGACTGATCAGGAAGCTATTGAATAATTCAGCTTTAAGATGATGAGATCCTGGGGTAAGATGCCAGCAGTGGGAATGGGGAAGAGGGAACAGAGAATAGACACATAAAGGAGGGTCAAGATTGGTAAGAAGTGGGTGTTATGGAGGGAGAGGAGTTGAGTAAACATGTTCTTGCCTTATCCTTCTGGCTTAGCTTCAGCTTTGGCCCCACAGTATACAAGTTACACTGTATACTGTGCAGTTCAATCAATTTTATCTTTAGAGAGAAGGAAACATTAGCAATGTAGGTAGAAAATAGATTAAACAACAAAAATCATTCCTGACTAAAATCACTCCTCGGGATTGTTAAGTTAAATTCCTACTGTCTAAGTAGGGAGTTTTTTGCATTTTATTTTTAGGCCATGGCATGATGGACAAGTAGTTTTCAGAGGGAGTGATGCAGTACCAGGACCAGAATTTCATAAGGCATGTATAAAAAAAAAAAAAAAAAAAAAAAAAAAGGAAAAGTAAACAAGCAAGTCAGTCTGCAGATACCTCTCTTTACTCTGCCTAAATAAATACATGCAATCTAAACCTAAAATGAAAAAAAAAATTAAGAATTTCTTTCAATGGGGGCCCCCTGGGTGGCTCATTCAGTGAAGTGCCTGACTTTGGCTCAGGTCATGACCTTATGGTTTTTGAGTTTAGCCCCACATCCAGCTCTGTGCTGGCAAGCTTGGAGCCTGGAGCCTGCTTCAGATTCTGTGTCTCCCTCCCTCTCTGCCCCTCTCCCTGCTCACGCTCTGTCTCTGTCTCTCTCAGAAACAAATAAACATTAAAAATTTTTTTTTTTTAAAGAATTTCTTTCAATGCGTTCCTGGGTGGCTCAGTGGGTTAAGCTCCTGACTTAGGCTCAGGACATGATCTCACGGTTCATAGGTTCAAGCCCCGCATCAGGCTCTGTACTGACAGCTCGGAGCCTAGAGCCTGCTTCTGATTCCATGTCTCCCTTTCTCTCTGCCCCTCCCCTGCTCACGCTCTGTCTCTCTTTCTTCCAAAAACAAATAAATATTTTAAAAAATCTTTCAATAATGTTAGATCGATATTCTCAACTAATAATTTTGAATAACAGAATTATATGTAAGTTTCATATTCAACCATTAATACAGTTGAGCTATCATTTGTGCAGCACATGCTAAATAAGCTGTTATAGGTATATCGAGAAAAAGAGAAAAAAAAACATGATGTCGTATTTATCCATTTTTTATAGTTCCAGAAATAATTCATGAAGATAAATACCAAATTAAAATTCAATAAAATCATTTGAGCCCAGTAGAATTGAGTATTCTAAGTGGTCAAATCACTGACATCATGTTTTCTGACTCCCAAATTGGAATTTTGTGCTGCTGCAGAATGGAAAGGGCAGTCTGGAAGTTGTGGTTTAAATGATACAGAGAAGTTTTATGGCTTTTTTTTTTTTTGGTAATATATGAATTATTTCAGGCTTACAAAATATAAATAAAGTAACCCCGTAAACACCTGTCTTGCCAGCAGGTAAGTTAGTAACTGGGTTCTCAGTACTGCCATAGCCCTCTATCTCATGTGTTATTTCTGAAGTTGCTGGCATAATGGGCATGCTTACATTTTTGAAATTGGCATTGCCTATGAAACATTAAGACACATGTTTGTCGTAACCGTAATTGTAAAAATATTTACAATTCTGCCCTTGTCTCATAACACATTGCTATTATGCAAATTTACAGTGCTGAATTACTTATTAACTGGAACTATATGGAAACAATATTCATATTGATTACAAGTACTACAGATGTAAACAATGCATCTTGTTATTTATTTAGCTAACATATTTTGTACATGTTGAATGTTTGAAGGTGATAATGATGATGATAATGTTGGTGATCATTGCTGGCTTTGATGAATAATTAAGCCTCCTTGCTTCTCTCATTTAAATTCAACAATATTTATTGAGTGTCTCTTACAAGCTGATAGATGCAGAAAAAATACAAATCACAGTAACATCAATAATATCAATTTGAAGTCATTTTAATAATACATGTCCCTGTGCCATGCACTATACTAAGTTTTTACATACATTCACCCATTTGATTTTAGTCAAATTCCTATTGCTGATGAAGCCGATGTTATATTTTTGCTCAAAATCACAGAGCTAGTAAGAATAAGAGCCAGCACTCAACCACCAGCTATAGCTAGATAAATAAGCCACTATTCTTTTCTTTGTAGGAAGTCTCAATAGAATGTATACAAAAGTAGTAAGAATCTAGGCAAATAATTAGTAGCAGCATCCACAAAATACGGAGCATTTATCTTCTCTGATGAAGCAGCCCACTTTCAGGAGAGAGCTGGCATGATGTTAATATATATATTTGGCCATGTCATAGCATTTAAGAAAAAGGTAAACATTTCTAAGTGTTAGAGATACTTGAAAAGACAAGAAGCAGTTTTGAGTGGAGGGATTATATGATCTGTTTGATATCTATATAGGGCCCATTGGGGCAACTATGTGCACTTATAGGTAGGCAGTGGGTTATAAGCTGTAAACATGGAGGGAAGAGCCAGGAAGTAAATGAAGGTAAGTATGAATTAAGTTAGCATTGATGCAATAGTAACTGAGGTAGCAGATATGAGAAATACCTGGAAGTTAGAATGAGTGGGGGTAGGTGATCAGTTGAAAATGTGACAGATTGAGAGAACAGACAAGAACTGTATAAGTATATTTTGCATTCTTAATTAAGGAAGGAATTATAGTGAAAGCAATTTGTGAAGGGAAAGTCATTCTGATTTTTGAACACAAAATAAAGAAGATTCTCCACGGTTGACTAAGTCCGAATTTTGGCTCTTATGATATTGGTCAAGATTTAACTTGTTCTGATGATGATGATCAAACGCCTAAAGGGTGCCATTGTATCTTAATTACTGTTTTTCTTTTTGAGTCTTGTAAGATGTAGATATCTATTTCTTTCCTTATATTGTCTAGAGACAGAGAACTGAAGGACTGTCCCTACATGATGTCAGAATTCAAAATAAAGAGTAAGTAATAAAATCAATTAAGCACCTATTTTTCTAATTTTTTATTTTTCTAATTAAGCACCTATTTTTTTGTTTTTTATTTTTCTAATTTCTAATTTCTAATTTATTTTTCTAATTAAGCACCTATTTTTTTATTTTTCTAATTAAGCACCTATTTTTCTAATTTTTCTATTTTTCTAATTTTTTAGACCAAGTATTTGAATAATATGAAATGCCTTGATAACTGAGTTTTCCAATTTTTGAATCTAAATAACACCTAAATATGTATGAAGTTAACCATTAAGCATATATGATGCTAACCAAAATAGTACTTTTCAACAATTATAAGCAATGAGGATGAATTACTACATTGGAGTTGAAGGTACAAGCTTTAGTTATAAGACAAAAAACTTCTGGAGACCTACTGTATAGCATGGTGGTTATAATTAATAATAATGTATACATACTTGAAATTCACTAAGTAAATCTCAAGTGTTCTCACCATACATACACATGCAAAAAAACACAATGTGAGGTGATGGATGTTTAATCAGCTTGATTGTGGTAATTTTTTCACAATGTATGTATATATAAAAATTTCATGTTATGTACCTTAAATATATACAGTCTTTAATTGTCAATCATCACTCGATAAAATGGGGGGGGGGGGGGAGAATGCTGCAGTTTACTCCCATAAAGTAGGTTGACTTGTTTTAAAGTTACTTTTATACAAGCAAATAGAAAATTTAGCCATATGAAAAACAGTGGAGGTTGAAAAAAAGTCATTTATATTGAGAATTAAGATCAGTTAAAAGCTTCTTTTTCAAGGAATCAAATTTGTGAAATCAGGAATTCATGTATTTTCATCTTTAATCTTTTTTAATTTTTTTAAGGTTTATTTATTTTTGCAAAAGAGAGAGAGAGAGAGAGAGAGAGAGAGAGACTGAGAGAGAGAGAGACAGATCATGAGCAGGGGAGGGGCAGAGAGAGGGAGACATAGAATCCAAAGCAGGCTCCAGGCTCTGAGCTATCAGCAGAGCCCAATGCGGGGCTCAAACTCACAGAGCATGAGATCATGACCTGAGCCTAAGTCAGAGGCTTAACCAACTGAGCCTCCCAGTCGCCCCTCATCTTTAATCTTTAACATTTAATTGCTTATAATAATACTATAATAAATAATATAATACATGATGGAAAATACAAGAAAAATCAATCTAGTTAATAGTAAATTTTTATTTCACTAAGTCAACATAGAATTATTCATTTTGTTAATTTTGCAGATATAGTCAGAAAATTATTTCTTTTTATATAAGTTGCTTTAAAAAATAAGGGCACTTTACATAGTTTACTAACACCGCTTAGATTCAGTGGTTTTAAACCTCACTGTCCCTTAAGAAGTGTATGTAAGAAATGTTACTTGGTAGAATAAAAACTAAGTATAGAGTAATTCTTTGAAAATTACATGATGTTTTCTATAAACGGAACTAAGTTTACAGAAATGTGTTTTCCAAACAGCTTTTTAGAGTATCCACTTTTAAAACATAGAAATAGATCTGTATTATTCTATCAAGCCATTCCTCCCATGTTTGCCTTTGAAATAAAAATCTGAAGACTAATTAATTTCCAAGTAGTTTGACTTTTGAAGGGATATGTGCTTGTTATCCCTCCCTCTTATATTGTTATAAATATTACACTACACACGTAGTGGGAAGAAAAAATTATAAATGAGGTCATTCTTTTTGATTGGATTCATATTCAAGACATCTATTGTAAAGCTTGCAGTTACTAGTCACAGCTCCATGGTGGAGCCAAAAGCATGATCTTCACATTTTCCCTTGAACTGAAAGCAGAATCTGTATACACCTCGAGCATTTACACTGAATTATAATCGCTAATATTTCACAAATATATTTACAAGTAATGCATTCCTCCTGCAAATCTGTTAGTAATGAAGTGACAGTTGAAAGGGTCACTTTTTTATTCACCACTTTATTAATGCCATCAGTTGTATTACAATGATGCTGTAAATAACATGGATGGAGAAATAGGAAAAATAAGAGGAAAACATAGTTAGAAAAGATGTTTTCATGAACTTTTAGGTTGCACTATTTGTAAAAAAAAGAAGAGTGGTCTGCTGCAAACATTTTAAAAACAAGCTGCAAATGTGCATAAAAGAGATTTCTAAAGAAAAAAAACAGGACATGTAATTCAGTATTTTGTTTAAAGAGTTGCTAAGAGTGTATAAACTAAAAGAAAATTGCTGAATCTGGCATTCACTGATTAATAGTACTTTGCATTTAAATTGGACCTTTCACATTGAAAGTGCTTTTCAAGTATAAACTAATTAAGTCTCAAAACACTTCAGAAAGGCCTCTTTTCAGGAATAGGGAAACTGAGGCTGGCTAGTTGAACAGATTGTTTTTTCCCCTACCAGTCAGGGAATTTTACATAATACTTTTTTCAAAATCAGTTATGATTTTCCATGTCCTGGACTCATTTCTCCCTGTCATATTTGATACTTTTAAGGATATTAAAATATTTTGTAAACTTCTTATTACTGAATTTTTCCATTAGCAAGAGTTTGGTCAGTTTAAAGGAGAGTTTAGGGGGCAACTGAGTGGCTCAGTCAGTTAAGCAGCTGAATCTTGGTTTCAGCTCAAGTCATGATTTCGCTGATTTTGTGGGTTCAAGCCCCACCATGCGGACCCTGCTTGGGATTCTGGATTCCTCTCTCTCTGCCCCTCCCCCACTTGCACTGTCTCTACCTCAAAATAACTAAACTTAAAAAAAATAAATTAAAAACAAAACAAAACAAAAAAAAAACTGAAGGAGAGTTTGGGTCCTAAATTAGAGAAATAACAAATTAAGAAGAAAATGGAAGATACCATTCATTGAGCTTCATTACCAATTACATAATTTACATAATATGTAAGTACACCTGGTTTTGTTTTGCAAGATAAGACAATATGTGATCATTTACAAAGGCTGGTTTTGAGAGCTATGTTTCATGCATGACTAAAAGCTATTTTATATAATGTAAGGAGCCCCCTCCTCTAGAGAAGTTGAAGAGATAGACTGAAAAGAAGCTAAAAAGGATTATAACGAACTCCCAGTTTCTAAAAGCCATTATGTTAAGTTTGTTTTAGTTACTAAAAGAGGGGATAAAAATGTACTTCCTCTATCCATCCATCTTAGGTTCTCAGGTGGATCTCTGTAACAAAAACATATTAACAGGAGAAAAGCATACATTTATATTTAATATAAGTTTTACATGACACAGAGCTTTCATAAAGAAATGAAGGCCCAAAGAAATGGTTAAATCTGAGTGTTTTTATAGGAGTTTGAAAGAGAGTGGAGAGTCAGAAAAATGTGATAGGACCATAAGGGAAATGAGCTAAGAGTAGTACCTAGGGTTAACTTGGCAAGGCCTGCTCATTCAGATTCTCCTTGATGTCCTTCCATCTTTGAAAATAAGAATGCTCCTTTCCTCCTGAGGCACCTGGGTGGCTCAGTCTATTGAATGCCCAACTCTTGATTTCAGCTCAGGTCATGATCCTAGGGTCATGGTATCAAGCCCAGCATCAGGCTCTGTGCTGAGCTTGGAGCCTGATTAAGATTTTCCCTCTCTTTCAGTCTCTCCTGCTGGCGTATGTATGCTCTCTCTCTCTCTCTCTAAAAAAAAAAAAATAATAATAATAATAAAAATGCTCCTTGGGGCGCCTGGGTGGCGCAGTCGGTTAAGCGTCCGACTTCAGCCAGGTCACGATCTCGCGGTCCGTGAGTTCGAGCCCCGCGTCAGGCTCTGGGCTGATGGCTCGGAGCCTGGAGCCTGTTTCCGATTCTGTGTCTCCCTCTCTCTCTGCCCCTCCCCCGATCATGCTCTGTCTCTCTCTGTCCCAAAAATAAATTAAAAAAAACGTTGAAAAAAAAAATTAAAAAAAAAAAAATGCTCCTTTCCTCTGGGTATACAGAGTCTCCCTCCCACATTAGGGTCTTACGACCTGCTTCAGGGAAAGATCAAATGAAGTCCCTCCTGGACTTGCCATTTCTCAAACTCCTTCAGCTTACAATAATCAATATGTCCAGGTGCCGTGTTTTATGGTAATGGTAGTTTTAAACTCCAGCAACATCATGTAAAATAAGTCTTTTTATATATAGTGTGTGTTTGTGTGTGTGCATATATACATATACACACACATTCATGTGTATTTGTGGACATCTAGTTTCTAAAAGTCATTGTGTAAAATTTGTTTTAGTTACTGAAAGCCATTATGTAAAATCAGTTTACTTATATATACTGTGTGTGTACAAACACACACACACATATATACACATAGGTATATGTATACATGTTAATTACTGGTTATTTTGATGTTGAGGATTTTTTTATGTGTTAGGCATAATGCTATGTACTTGGGGTCTAAGAGTTGGAAGTACAAGATTGAATAAAATCTTGCTGGAGCCTCAAAGAACCTAAGGGGAAACAGACACAATAAGAATTATCTGATGGATATATAATTGATCTGGCATATCATATAATGGAATTTACAGCTGTATTTCACTTCTTATAGAAAGTAAAAGCAGAAATACAAGTATGTAAACTAAGAAAGGGACACTAAAACAAAAATAATTAACATAGGATTTGGAAAAATTGGAAAAAAATAAAAGATTGTTCACTCTTCCCAGGAATATTTTTTCTTATATATGTTTAAGAATCATACCTTCAAATTCTAAGTAATTATTCACCGGTGTTCTTATCTTTTTCTTATACTCTTGTCTTTTTTCTCCATGCTCCCATTTATCCAGCCTATCAAGTGACTTAAGTATTTGAATATATCAAAACAGGTACTGTGATGTATAGCAGCTCTCTTCTCTGGTCAGGAGTGATTTCTAGATGGTTCTGTGCTCACATAACCTGTGCTGCTCATAGATCACAAAAAGAAATGAACTCAGCAGCTCAAGAACATTATTATAGAATATTTAAATAGTTGCCATTGCTAGTGTTTGAACCAGAAAATAAAGCACAGGAGAAAAGAGAGAAATGAAAAAAAATGCTTTATCTAAAGCATAATATGTTTAACTTACTTTAAAAGTAACAGTATTCTGGGAAGATCACAGTGATTTTTTAAATTCAGCTTTACACTCTCCTAATGGTCAAAGGTGTTTTTCAACTGAATTTTATCAAAGTGACCTATGTTTATAGGTTGGAAAGTAAATCAATAATAGAATCAGAATTTAAATAAGATGCTTGCAAATTAGTCAAAAATTTATTCTATGTAATCCCTTACAGATAGACAGGTTGGAGATTTTCATTAAATGTGAAACGGTGTTCAATTTTATATCCAATTTTCACTCATGTATTCATTCATTCAACAAAACTATATCTAGTACCCCAGTTTAGCACTGCATAGAGAAATCGTCCACCTTCAAGGAGACTATCTAGGGAAACATACTTTTGCAACTAATGGGATGCAAGTTGCAACACAATGATAGCACATATGCAAAACACCCTATAGGAATAAACTTGAAGAAAACAGCTCTTTTAGAAAGAAACCAGATCTTTTTTATGGGAGAATATGAGCTTTACAGTAAAGAGTGAAAAACACTTTAACAAGCAGGCAATGTGGTTGCTGGGCAATGCATTAAAGCCAGAGGGGAGCATATGCCAGAGGCAAAGTCACAAGAGGGTGAGGATGAATGGCAGATAAAATCTTGTAATTACTATTTTTCTTGTATGTGAAATTTTGCGGTACTAATAAGCGATATTATAAACCATGTTATTTTCCCTCTCAAATGTAATACTGGAAAAGAGCATTAATAAGTAAGGAATTCTTTTTTTTTTTTTTTTTTTTTTTTTATTTTTTAATATATGAAATTTACTGTCAAATTGGTTTCCATACAACACCCAGTGCTCATCCCAAAAAGTGCCCTCATCAATACCCATCACCCACCCTGCCCTCCCTCCCACCCCCCATCAACCCTCAGTTTGTTCTCAGTTTTTAACAGTCTCTAATGCTTTGGCTCTCTCCCACTCTAACCTCTTTTTTTTTTTTTTTTTTTTCCTTCCCCTCCCCCATGGGTTTCTGTTATGTTTCTCAGGATCCACATAAGAGTGAAACCATATGGTATCTGTCTTTCTCTGTATGGCTTATTTCACTTAGCATCACACTCTCCAGTTCCATCCATGTTGCTACAAAAGGCCATATTTCATTTTTTCTCATTGCCACGTAGTATTCCATTGTGTATATAAACCACAATTTCTTTATCCATTCATCAGTTGATGGACATTTAGGCTCTTTCCATAATTTGGCTATTGTTGAGAGTGCCGCTATAAACATTGGGGTACAGGTGCCCCTATGCATCAGTACTCCTGTATCCCTTGGATAAATTCCTAGCAGTGCTATTGCTGGGTCATAGGGTAGGTCTATTTTTAATTTTCTGAGGAACCTCCACACTGCTTTCCAGAGCGGCTGCACCAATTTGCATTCCCACCAACAGTGCAAGAGGGTTCCTGTTTCTCCACATCCTCTCCAGCATCTATAGTCTCCTGATTTCTTCATTTTGGCCACTCTGACTGGCGTGAGGTGGTATCTGAGTGTGGTTTTGATTTGTATTTCCCTGATAAGGAGCGACGTTGAACATCTTTTCATGTGCCTGTTGGCCATCCGGATGTCTTCTTTAGAGAAGTGTCTATTCATGTTTTCTGCCCATTTCTTCACTGGGTTATTTGTTTTTCGGGTGTGGAGTTTGATGAGCTCTTTATAGATTTTGGATACTAGCCCTTTGTCCGATGTGTCATTTGCAAATATCTTTTCCCATTCCGTTGGTTGCCTTTTAGTTTTGTTGGTTGTTTCCTTTGCTGTGCAGAAGCTTTTTATCTTCATAAGGTCCCAGTAATTCACTTTTGCTTTTAATTCCCTTGCCTTTGGGGATGTGCCGAGTAAGAGATTGCTACGGCTGAGGTCAGAGAGGTCTTTTCCTGCTTTCTCCTCTAAGGTTTTGATGGTTTCCTGTCTCACATTCAGGTCCTTTATCCATTTTGAGTTTATTTTTGTGAATGGTGTGAGAAAGTGGTCTAGTTTCAACCTTCTGCATGTTGCTGTCCAGTTCTCCCAGCACCATTTGTTAAAGAGACTGTCTTTTTTCCATTGGATGTTCTTTCCTGCTTTGTCAAAGATGAGTTGGCCATACGTTTGTGGGTCTAGTTCTGGGGTTTCTATTCTATTCCATTGGTCTATGTGTCTGTTTTTATGCCAATACCATGCTGTCTTGATGATGACAGCTTTGTAGTAGAGGCTAAAGTCTGGGATTGTGATGCCTCCTGCTTTGGTCTTCTTCTTCAAAATTACTTTGGCTATTCGGGGCCTTTTGTGGTTCCATATGAATTTTAGGATTGCTTGTTCTAGTTTCGAGAAGAATGCTGGTGCAATTTTGATTGGGATTGCATTGAATGTGTAGATAGCTTTGGGTAGTATTGACATTTTGACAATATTTATTCTTCCAATCCATGAGCAGGGAATGTCTTTCCATCTCTTTATATCTTCTTCAATTACCTGCATAAGCTTTCTATAGTTTTCAGCATACAGATCTTTTACATCTTTGGTTAGATTTATTCCTAGGTATTTTATGCTTCTTGGTGCAATTGTGAATGGGATCAGTTTCTTCATTTGTCTTTCTGTTGCTTCATTGTTAGTGTATAAGAATGCAACTGATTTCTGCACATTGATTTTGTATCCTGCAACTTTGCTGAATTCATGTATCAGTTCTAGCAGACTTTTGGTGGAGTCTATCGGATTTTCCATGTATAATATCATGTCATCTGCAAAAAGCGAAAGCTTGACTTCATCTTTGCCAATTTTGATGCCTTTGATTTCCTTTTGTTGTCTGATTGCTGATGCTAGAACTTCCAGCACTATATTAAACAGCAGCGGTGACAGTGGGCATCCCTGTCGTGTTCCTGATCTCAGGGAAAAAGCTCTCAGTTTTTCCCCGTTGAGGATGATGTTAGCTGTGGGCTTTTCATAAATGGCCTTTATGATCTTTAAGTATGTTCCTTCTATCCCGACTTTCTCAAGGGTTTTTATTAAGAAAGGGTGCTGGATTTTGTCAAAGGCCTTTTCTGCATCGATTGACAGGATCATATGGTTCTTCTCTTTTTTTTTGTTAATGTGATGTATCACGTTGATCGATTTGCAAATGTTGAACCAGCCCTGCATCCCAGGAATGAATCCCACTTGATCATGGTGAATAATTCTTTTTATATGCTGTTGAATTCGATTTGCTAGTATCTTATTAAGAATTTTTGCATCCATATTCATCAGGGATATTGGCCTGTAGTTCTCTTTTTTTACTGGGTCTCTGTCTGGTTTAGGAATCAAAGTAATACTGGCTTCATAGAATGAGTCTGGAAGTTTTCCTTCCCTTTCTATTTCTTGGAATAGCTTGAGAAGGATAGGTATTATCTCTGCTTTAAATGTCTGGTAGAACTCCCCTGGGAAGCCATCTGGTCCTGGACTCTTATTTGTTGGGAGATTTTTGATAACCGATTCAATTTCTTCGCTGGTTATGGGTCTGTTCAAGCTTTCTATTTCCTCCTGATTGAGTTTTGGAAGAGTGTGGGTGTTTAGAAATTTGTCCATTTCTTCCAGGTTGTCCAATTTGCTGGCATATAATTTTTCATAGTATTCCCTGATAATTGTTTGTATCTCTGAGGGATTGGTTGTAATCATTCCATTTTCATTCATGATTTTATCTATTTGGGTCATCTCCCTTTTCTTTTTGAGAAGCCTGGCTAGAGGTTTGTCAATTTTGTTTATTTTTTCAAAAAACCAACTCTTGGTTTCGTTGATCTGCTCTACAGTTTTTTTAGATTCTATATTGTTTATTTCTGCTCTGATCTTTATGATTTCTCTTCTTCTGCTGGGTTTAGGCTGCCTTTGCTGTTCTGCTTCTATTTCCTTTAGGTGTGCTGTTAGATTTTGTATTTGGGATTTTTCTTGTTTCTTGAGATAGGCCTGGATTGCAATGTATTTTCCTCTCAGGACTGCCTTCGCTGCATCCCAGAGCGTTTGGATTGTTGTATTTTCATTTTCGTTTGTTTCCATATATGTTTTAATTTCTTCTCTAATTGCCTGGTTGACCCACTCATTCGTTAGTAGGGTGTTCTTTAACCTCCATGCTTTTGGAGGTTTTCCAGACTTTTTCCTGTGGTTGATTTCAAGCTTCATAGCATTGTGGTCTGAAAGTATGCATGGTATAATTTCAATTCTTGTAAACTTATGAAGGGCTGTTTTGTGACCCAGTATATGATCTATCTTGGAGAATGTTCCATGTGCACTCGAGAAGAAAGTATATTCTGTTGCTTTGGGATGCAGAGTTCTAAATATATCTGTCAAGTCCATCTGATCCAATGTATCATTCAGGGCCCTTGTTTCTTTATTGACTGTGTGTCTAGATGATCTATCCATTTCTGTAAGTGGGGTGTTAAAGTCCCCTGCAATGACCACATTCTTATCAATGAGGTTGCTTATGTTTATGAGTAATTGTTTTATATATCTGGGGGCTCGGGTATTTGGCGCATAGACATTTATAATAGTTAGCTCTTCCTGGTGGATAGACCCTGTGATTATTATATAATGCCCTTCTTCATCTCTTGTTACAGCCTTTAATTTAAAGTCTAGTTTGTCTAAGTATGGCTACTCCAGCTTTCTTTTGGCTTCCAGGAGCATGATAAATAGTTCTCCATCCCCTCACTCTCAATCTAAAGGTGTCCTCAGATCTAAAATGAGTCTCTTGTAGACAGCAAATAGATGGGTCTTGTTTTTTTATCCATTCTGATACCCTATGTCTTTTAGTTGGCGCATTTAATCCATTTACATTCAGTGTTATTATAGAAAGATATGGGTTTAGAGTCATTGTGATGTCTGTATGTTTTATGCTTGTAGTGATGTCTCTGGTACTTTGTCTCACAGGATCCCCCTTAGGATCTCTTGTAGGGCTGGTTTCGTGGTGACAAATTCCTTCAGTTTTTGTTTGTTTGGGAAGACCTTTATCTCTCCTTCTATTCTAAACGACAGACTTGCTGGATAAAGGATTCTCGGCTGCATATTTTTTCTGTTTAGCACACTGTAGATATCGTGCCAAGCCTTTCTGGCCTGCCAAGTTTCAAAGGAGAGATCAGTCACGAGTCTTATAGGTCTCCCTTTATATGTGAGGGCACGTTTATCCCTTGCTGCTTTCAGAATTTTCTCTTTATCCTTGTATTTTGCCAGTTTCACTATGATATGTCGTGCAGAAGATCGATTCAAGTTACGTCTGAAGGGAGTTCTCTGTGCCTCTTGGATTTCAATGCCTTTTTCCTTCCCCAGTTCAGGGAAGTTCTCAGCTATAATTTGTTCAAGTACCCCTTCAGCACCCTTCCCTCTCTCTTCCTCCTCTGGGATACCAATTATGCGTATATTATTTTTCTTTAGTGCATCACTTAGTTCTCTAATTTTCCCCTCATACTCCTGGATTTTTTTATCTCTCTTTCTTTCAGCTTCCTCTTTCTCCATAACTTTATCTTCTAGTTCACCTATTCTCTCCTCTGCCTCTTCAAGCCGAGCCATCGTGGATTCCATTTTGTTTTGCAATTCGTTTAAAGCGTTTTTCAACTCCTCGTGACTGTTCCTTAGTCCCTCGATCTTTGTGGCAAGAGATTCTCTGCTGTCCTGTATACTGTTTTCAAGCCCAGCGATTAATTTTATGACTATTATTCTAAATTCACTTTCTGTTATATTATTTAAATCCTTTTTGATCAGTTCATTAGCTGTTGTTATTTCCTGGAGATTCTTCTGAGGGGAATTCTTCCGTTTGGTCATTTTGGAGAGTCCCTGGCGTGGTGAGGACCTGCAGTGCACTTCCCCTGTGCTGTGGTGTATAACTGGAGTTAGTGGGCGGGGCCGCAGTCCGACCCGATGTCTGCCCCCAGCCCACTGCTGGGGCCACCGTCAGACTGGTGTGTGCCTTCTCTTCCCCTCTCCTAGGGGCGGGATTCACTGTGGGGTGGCGTGTCCCGTCTGGGCTACTTGCACACTGCCAGGCTTGTGTTGCTGGGGATCTGGCGTATTAGCTGGGGTGGGTAGGCAAGGTGCACGGGGGCTGGAGGGGCAGGCTTAGCTCGCTTCTCCTTAGGTGATCCACTTCAGGAGGAGCCCTGTGGCAGCGGGAGGGAGTCAGATCCGCTGCCGGAGGTTTGGCTCCGCAGAAGCACAGAGTTGGGTGTTTGCGCGGAGCGAGCAAGTTCTCTGGCAGGAACTGGTTCCCTTTGGGATTTTGGCTGGGGGATGGGCGGGGGAGATGGCGCTGGCGCCTTTGTTCCCCGCCAAGCTGAGCTCTGCCGTCCGGGGGCTCAGCAGCTCTCCCTCCCTTTGTCCTCCAGCCTTCCCGCTTTCCGTGCAGAGCTGTTAACTTATGACCTCCCAGACGCTAAGTCGCGCTTGCCTGTCGGAACACAGTCCGTCCGGCCCCTCCGCTTTTGCCAGCCAGACTCGGGGGCTCTGCTTGGCCGGCGAGCCGCCCCTCCGCCCCGGCTCCCTCCCGCCAGTCCGTGGAGCGCGCACCGCCTCGCCGCCCTTCCTACCCTCTTCCGTGGGCCTCTCGTCTGCGCTTGACTCCGGAGACTCCCTTCTGCTAATCCTCTAGCGGTTTTCTGGGTTCTTTAGGCAGGTGGCAGGTGTAGGTGGAATCTAAGTGATCGGCAGGACGCGCTGTGAGCCCCGCGTCCTCCTACGCCGCCATCTTCCGGCACTCCAATAAGTAAGGAATTCTTAAGTGGACTCCAGAGCTGTCCTAGAGAGAGCGTTTGTCCCTGGAATTGTTGATCATTTTTGGAGGGACTGAGGCTAGGATCTCCTACTGTGCCATTTGGTGATGTAATAAGTAAGAAATCCCATACATAGTTGCTTTACTTCAGGGAATGAGAATTCCTACCATTACTCCAATAGACTTCATCATGGGTGATAGTTATTCATAATGAATATAGTGAATTGGTATATCACAGCAGTGGCTTTCATCTGATGAAAATAAAAATATTTTTATACAAAATATTTTATAAATACATAAAATGCATACACAAATGCACACACACACAATAGGTTCATTTAAATAATTCATTCATTATTCTAATGCCTATCTTTGGACTTTAATTCAAGTTCTCCTGAATCAGAGCATGTTAGGAAATCACTTAGTAAAACATAAGAAAAGGAGAGAAGGAGGAAATGAATACTTATCTCAGGAAATGTGCTGGGGACTTTATATGGTTTAATTTATTTAATCTCTTCAAAATTGGAATGAGAAAACTGAGTGATGATTAGATTAGGTAATGTTTTTGAGATCACACAAGAAGTATAAGACAGAGCTCCTATTTGAATCCTATTCTATTTATTCTAAAGCCCATGTTCTTCCCAATGCTACTAGCATGATTATTTTCAGAGGACTTCAGTATACAGTATTTTAAGTATTTTCTGTTTAACAGATTGAAAATTCAGTTACAGAAAATTTAAGTCCCTAGTATCTGGTTGCAACTTAAAAATTACATGATGGCGAGTTTATTTATGTGGTTTACAAACAACCAGTTGAATTTTAATTATTTAAATGGCCATTTATATTTATTAAAATGAAAATTATAGTTTATTTTATGTATTGGAAACCTTATTATTTTTACAAATTATTAACTTTGTCAACAAAATTAAATAAATATAAAACAAAAAAACAAAAAAATAGGCAAAATATTTTGGCATTATTTCTGTAAAATGTTGCCATATTTTCCAGTCTACATTGTCAATGGATAGTTCTCTAGTTCTCTTTAATATAATTATTTAGATATTTTCTGTGAAGAAAACCATAAATGCAAAGACCCACTACAGAGTCATCTAAGTAGGTTTGTATATGTTTAACATGATTTTAAAAATTACCATTGGTGTTACTTAAAAGTTCTTTCTGGGTAGTTCTTAGAATTAAATCCTCAATTACTATACAAATTTCATCAAAAGTGAAGAGTGGAATTTTATATGTTCTTATACTGATAGAAGCTTTTATTGTCTTTACAAAAACTTTTTTTTTTTTTTTGGAATGATGTCTCCAAGATGACAAGAGTAGGAGATCCCAGCCTCTGTCCCTCAAGACCAATAATTCCACGAACAAAAACAGGTCCAGGAGAGCTTAAGAAACTTTGGCAATACAGTGGGAAAAAACAAAACAAAACAAAACAGAAACAAAAACCTTGAGAATAACCACACATGGAAGAAAGAATAGCTTCATTTTGCTGTATCATTCAATCCCTCAAGCTGGTACTGCTCAGCACCAAGAGAGAACTCATCTAGAAAGAGTTTTCCTCATTGAGAAAGGGAGAACAAGGTGAGCAACCAGCTTCCCCAGCATTTCAGTGCAACTGCACGAAGGACCCGGTTTAGTCACCCCTCCCAGAGACTGTCAAAGCTGAGACGTGTAGAAATAGCTGGGAACAAGAAAAAAAGTGGGGTCACTTGTATCAGGCAGTCATGCAGAGTGACAGCGGTTCTTAATGACCTGTTCCGCAGGTGACTCCAGCAGCTTTTGTCACTGAAAAAACCAACCGCCAGCTCTGGTGCTGTGGATCCCCTCAAGATTTTTCTCTCTTTCACCTGACAGGTATTAACTTCCCTGACACCAACCACCTGAATTTCTTTCTATTCTTCTACTCTCCACCCTTGGGACCAGCACCAGCAGCCTAACCAGGCCTCTGAGGCTGTACAAAAGCCAGATGCCAGCCTAGACCATGAAAGTTGTCACTTTGGGCTAAGCCCTCCAACTGTGCACTTGTATGCCATTGGTCTGATGCTTGAAATTGACCTCCGTTGCCTCCTGTGTACCCACAGCAGTATCCTGCAGTCACAGACATGCACAGCAATAGTCAAAGCCACAAAAGTCGCTTATGAGGCTAGATTAGCCCTATCCCCTGTCACTGGCCGATACTGCTAGGCTCATCTGCAACTAGTCCTCCCAGCTATCCATCTGTACACCACTGGCCCTACCCTTATCATTGGCCATGAACCCAACTGTGGGGAAATTCAACCACAAGAATGCACACTGACTGCCAGGGCATCATGGTTGTTTGTAAGCCTGAATCGGGCCCAATCTCCTGTCAGTGCCCTACACCATTGGGCTTACCTGCAGCTCCAACAGTGCATACCCCTACACACACTTGGACTCACTCCCAAAATCAGTCTCCACTGTTGTGCACTTGTGGTGAGAACCAACAGACGTGGTAGTGTCATGCCAACAGCCAGAAACCCCAAAGGGGCCAATATGACCACAACTGGTCCCAACCTTTGCCGCTTGCCCTGGCCCTCACCGCTACATGTGTGCATGCATCCACCTCCTGACATTACATAGGAGACTGTAGCTAGCCCCTGTAGTGAAATGTGTGCATACCACTGACTGGTGACCACTGCCAACTGCACTGGTATTTAGCCTCTGGGCTGGAAGGTACCATGGGGAACTCAAATTAAAGAGAAGGGAATCAAGGTGTATCATACCATTATGGAAAACCACTAGCAAAACAGAAAGAAAAGAAAAGAAAAGAAAAAAAGAAACTCTCCATAAGAGCTATAAAACAATTAGTTAGATGGCAATAGTAAGTCCTTACATACCAATAATTACTTTAATATAAATGGATTAAATTATCCAATCAAAAAGCAAAGAGTGGTTGAATGGACCCAACCATGTGCTGTATATAAGAGATACACTTCAGCTTCAAGACACACAGAGGCTCAAAATAAAGGAATAGAGAAAGATAGTTCATACAAGTGGAAAATAAAAGAAGCAGAGGTAGCTACACTTATATCAAACAAAACAGAATTTAAGTAAAAAACTGCATTATTACTATTATTGGTTATCATATAATGATAAGGAGGTCATTTTATCAAGAAGATATAACAATTGTAAGTATGTCTGAACCCAACATTGTAGCACCTAAATATGTTAAGTAAATACTAGCAGATATGAAGGGTAAATCAAAAATAATAAATAATAGTATTGGGGACCTTAATAGTAGGGGGCTTCAATACCTCACTTTCAACAATAGACAGATAATCCAGACAAAATCAGTAAGGAAATATTGGACTAATACTACACCTTAGACCAAAAGAACTTAACAGAAATTTATAGAATATTCCATTCAATATCCCCAAAATACATAGTCTTCTCAAGCATACATGTAGTATAAGCCATATATTAGGTCAAAACAGTAGTTTTAGCAAAATTAAAACTATTTAAACTCTACAAAGTGTCTTGGTGATATGAAACTACAAATCAGTAGGAGGAAACTAGAAAATTCACTATGCAGTGTTATTAACAATAGCTAAGAGATGAGAACCTAAGTGTCCATCAGTGGATGAACGGACAAAGAAACTGTGATACACACACAGACATGCACATAATTGAATATTAAACATTTAAAAATGTAAATCCTGCCATTTGTGACATTTTGGATAGACTTTGAGGGCATTATTTTAAGTGACATGAGCCAGACAGGAAAAGACAAATACTTTATGATCATACTTACCTGTGGAATCTAAAAAACATCCAATTAATAGAAACAGAAGGTAGAAAGATAGTTCCTCTGGGCCTAGGGGTGGGAGAAATGGGAACATATTGGTTAGCAGGTACAGTGTATGAGAAGCATAAATTCCAGGGTTCTCATGTACAGCATGGTGGCTATAGTTAACAATAAAGAATTGTATTTGTGAAAATTGCTATGAGATTAGGGCTTTAATGTTGTTACCAAAACAACAACAACAACACTGTAGTTATGTGACATGAAGGATATGTCACTAACTTTATCGTGGCAAACATTTTGTAGTGTATACATTATATACGTGTATCAAATCATCACATTTACATCGTAAACTCACACAATGTCACATGTGAATCGTATCTCAGTAGAGGTGGAAAACATTTTTCTATTACTAGAAATACAGTCTAACTCAGGAAGCTGGAAATGATTCCTATTTTTCCTCATTTTTGTTTTTTTGTATCTATAGTACATCCTCCTTAATCAGTTATGAGTCCACAGTTGATTTATTGGCTCATCTTCCATATTTATGCATGCACTATAAGAAATATTTTCAGATTAAAACTTGTCTATGTAATAAGCATAACTAACAACATGTTGGCAGCATTTCCACTTCAATTGCCCCATCAGGCAATTTATTTATTTTACACACAGGTAGAAATTTATGTACTTTACAAAATCTATTGACTTATATATATGTGCAATTTATACATATATTTGTAGAAGATACATAGTAAGTAAGGTAGAAGATCTATATTAAATAGGATCTGCATATCTGTTTTCCCACATTTCTCCATTTTTATTTGCAGAAAGGGAAATACAAGGGTGCCTGGGTGGCTCAGTTGGTTCAGCATCCAACTTCAGCTCAGGTCATGATGTCGCCATTCTCGAGTTCGAGCCCTGCATCAGGCTCTGTGCTGACAGCTCAGAGCCTGGCGTCTGTTTCAGATTCTGTGCCTCCCTCTCTCTCTGCCTCTCCTCCAATGATGCTCTCTCCCTCTCTCTCACTTTTTCTCTCTCTCCCTCAAAAATAAATAAAAATTAAAACAAAAAGGGAAATACAAAATGTGTTAGCAAAATAGGGTTTTGCTCATGTGATGAAGAGCTTAAAAATCTAACCCAAAGTGGCACAAAAGACTTGATTAGGAAATCTAGAATTTAAGAATCTAGAATACCAGAACACAACTACCACTATAACAGCAATCGTTCACAGCTAGGAAACTGAGATAGCAAAGTTTCAGGATTGGCTGCAAGGTCAATTTAGAGAACTATAAAACATGGCTCAGAAATGTTATATTTATTCTCTGAGTATAGAGTTGGGATTGATTTTAGAAATTAGCATCTAAACATGATTTTAGAGGAGGGCCAAGGAGTCCCAATCTGAATACAGGAGGTGGGAGAGGCAAGGAATACAGCAGTTCATTACAATAGAGACGGTCACGGGGATTCAACGAAGGTATTTCCTTCATTTATTGTATTCTTGCATCATCAAATAATCTGGCCATAGTGCTATAGAGTGACAATGTGTTACATAATCAGTCTTCCTAACTTACTCTTGCATTGTAATCATTTCGTGGCAACATTATTTGTAGATATAGACCATATGACATAACTGAGTAGACTCTGGTCAGTTTCTGTAATCACGATTATACTTGCTGCCATGTTCAAAGGGAAATACGAGTAAAATACTAACTTAAATATACATGATTATTCTAAATGTACATAGTCTGTTTAAAACAGACTACTCTTATTTAATAAAGAAAATTTTTGTTATTGCCTTTGTTTAAAAGTCTTCATTTAATAGCTTGAACATTCAAGTTAATAGTTCTGCCTAGTTGCTTCCTTTATCCCCCATTTTAAACCACCAGACACTAATGGGTTCCTTTGAGCATCTACACTGTGAAGCTGGTAAGGCCAGTTGGATTTCTAAAAAAATAAAAATCATAACATCATATTGATTGAGGTCATTTGCATTAACATTTTATCTTTTTATTTAATTTTTTTTTTCAATGTTTTTTTATTTATTTTTGGGACAGAGAGAGACAGAGCATGAAAGGGGGAGGGGCAGAGAGAGAGGGAGACACAGAATCGGAAACAGGCTCCAGGCTCTGAGCCATCAGCCCAGAGCCCGACACGGGGCTCGAACTCACGGACCGCGAGATCGTGACCTGGCTGAAGTCGGAGGCTTAACCGACTGCGCCACCCAGGCGCCCCATATTTTATCTTAATAACTATTCCCTATTCCCCATGTAAACCTCAGTCAGGAGGGATGATTCTGAATGCATTTCGTTGATTTGCCCCAAAGCTTAACTGTACGGATTTATACCTGAGTTCAAGGGATTAAGAGTAACACAAGTAAAATTTTTCAAGACAATATTCTGTATACAAGATTCATGAGATAGTTGGCATACAAAGAATTACAATTTTATTATCAAAGAAACAGTGTTTCACAAAATACAAAAAAAAAATATGCGATTGACACAATACAACTTCTTGTGGCAAAGTGTGTAGAGTAGGAAAAGTCCCACAGTGGTGTATATGGTGTACATTTTGTAGTACTTTAATATGAATGATCTCTTGACCATGTAATAAGGCTAGACTTTTGTAGAGTATGAGGTTTTCTCTGAAGAAGGCAGAGTTTTGAGTTTTGGCATATGTTATACTGAGCATCAGTCATCCTAAGAGAAGGTGAATTTTCAGAGAGAAAATGAGACTTTCGAAAGGAAAGAAAGATCCTGTTTCTTTAGGAGCATGAATTTCTTAACTGTGCATCCCTGAGACAATAGTTGACTGGGTCTGAACTCCAAAAGCACTAATGCACAGAACTTAGAGGGAGGGCAGGAGGTAGGATGAGACCCACAGAGAAAATCACATTATTTGAATCAGATTTCCTAGTTTTATGTTACATTGTGTGTTTCTATATGCTTATTTTTTGTTATCTTTTTCCTGTAGTTATTGTCTCAATGATCTAGCACTATTCCTCTGTACCATGGAGAATTAATGCAAGAAGCATATCTTTACCTTTGAGTATTGAAAGAAGAACAACCCTACTGTTGGCCATTGTAGTGGTAATAACAGAAATTTGTGATGGTTGAAAGGAGCCTCTTTTTTCCACATGGAAAGGTCTCCTTTATTACCCATTATTATTCTTACATAATCACACTTGATTTTTATCATGGCAAAGGATAGATTCCTCGGCAGAGCAATTTAAAGGACTGGATGATCTAAAGAGCTTGTCTTGAAAGTCCAATGATGGGTCAGGATAATGATGTGCTGTATTCTGTAACTCATTTCATTAAGGTTTTTTTGTTTGTTTGTTTGTTTTGTTATTTGTTGTTGTTTGCTTTTTTTAGACATAGGGAGAGACATAGGGAGAGACATAGGGAGAGAGAGAGAGAGAACACCAGCAGGGGAAAGGAGCAGAGGGAGAGTGAGAAAAAATCTTAAGCAGGCTCCACGCTCAGCCCAGATCACAATGTGGTGCTTGATCCCAAGACCTGGACTCCATCCCACAACCCTGGGATCATGACCTGAACCTAAATCAAGAGTCAGACATCCAACCAACTGAGCCACCCAGACACTCCCACTTTATTAGGGTTTTTAATGGACATTTTATATAAATTTGTTCTTGTGTCCACCCAAGCATCAAATCCAAGCACTATCAGAGCCTTGATCTGAAAGAATTGTAATCTAGCTATACGGGGGATGGGTGAGTGTATGATCTTTGTCTTATCCATGCAAAGATGCAGTTAAGTCTTGAATAAAGAGGCTGAACCAAGATTGGTCAAATCTCCAAGAAATTAGACAATGCATTAATTCCCAAAAGTCTAAGTCCATATGGAAAGAGCTAAAGCCTCCATAAGAGAAGCTCAGACATCTTAGTTGTGAGTCAAACTATGTCAGATAAACTTTACAGAATTATTTCAGGGATCTTTGTTTTGACTCTTGTGCTTATGCCAGGTTTTACTCTTATGAGGCCCTCCCTAACTTAAGAGCCAAACCCTCTCCTCTAAATGATTCCCCTCTTCTCTCATCCACATTTGAAACATCACTCCTTGAGAGTATTGGTGGTTTATGCAGAACTGTGCTTCTGAGTGGCGTAGGTCCAATTTTAATTACCGGGGCCATGTATGCTCTAGGTATGGGACTGTGGCAGGGCCTGGATGGTCAGGTGGTTTTTATCACAGTATGACATCATTTGTAACTACAGTGTAAGTACAATGTAGTTCTTGACACAGGGCAGAATGAATTACATTACAACAGCAATAAACATAGAAAGATACTGTGGTTACTTAACTCAGAAAGAAGTTTTTAAGACTACATCACATTAGTTATGAAGAAAAAAAATTAACTGTCTCCATTCAAACCAGAAGTTGTGGTGTGGGAATTAAGGAAAGATAAATAACAATAAAGATATTACTTTATCAGCCAATAATGATATCTTTGTAATGAAAGAACCATTACCATGCACAGAGAGATAATCTTTCTAGTATCTACTGTTCTGTGCAATGTGTTGGTCATGAATATTAACTTAGGAAGCATAGGTATGTGGAGCTGAAAGATTTTCCAATTTTAAAGATACTTACTTCTGTCAAGATTGCTTATGGTACAATCTAATTTTCAAGCCAAAGACTAAACGATTATATGTAACCATATATAAAATTCATATGTAGTGAATCTGAATGAAGTAACTCACAATCATTATTAAATTTTCTGTATGTGAATTTACATCCGAGTTTGGTACATATAAGCTTTTCTCATTTAGAATACATTCAGTAGAAACAAAATAAGCCATGTAAACTGCACAGAGAAATGGATTATCTCTTTTCTTGTATTTTTTCTATTCTCTTATGTTTGCAATCATGACTAACAAGTTAACATAATGTTTCTGAAAATAAGAAAAGATATGCAAAGTTGTGTCGGTATATAAAAGTGAAAAAAATGGAAGAGTTTCCATTGAAAAAAATTTTAATTATCATTCTACTTGCCATAAATCTCTGCTAATTTTTTTTTTAAAAATCCTTATTAACTGGATTGTTCCTAAATTTTATTACGCATTATGGACATTATTGGGGTTTCCACTGTCTTCCAATGATAAACTTAATTATGATATAATGTGATGATATATAAAAACCAAGCCAAAATAAATAACAGGGGATCCTGGGTGGCTCAGTCTGTTAAGTGTCCAACTTCGGTTCAGGCCATGATCTTGGGATTCATGGGTTCGAGCCCCACATCAGGCTCTGTGCTAACAGCTCAGAGCCTGGAGCCCGCTTCAGATTCTGTGTCTCCCTCTCTCTCTGCCCCTCACCTACTCAAGCTGTCTCTCTCTGTCTCTCAAAAATAAAACGTTAAAAATTTTAAATAAATAACAAAATAAAATAAATGAAAAGCGAGATAATGTTTACAGTGGGTTAGCTAACACAGTATTAAATGTAGGTATGTACTTAAACAAAGAAATAAAATTATAAAATCATAACGAAAGCAAAAAAAACACAAAAAAGCACTTAAAACCATTCTTTGTCAACATGCTACTGTTTTTCTAATCTGTTTCCAAAATCAACCCATTTAGTCTTCAACTACATGTATTACTAGGCAACAGACACACAAAACTTAGATTCTATCTCTGCTATGTGATTGAGAATCAGGTGGATCAAATTTGGGGAGCTCAGGCATTGCTTTTAGAATACTTAATAGAAATATATCAATATAGCAAGAAATATATCAAGACATATATCAAGATACATATAAATATATAAATATATCAAGTTCTTAATAGAATATGGATGATTTTTGCCTGAATAATATTAGAAGAATAAATCTGACTATAAAGTTATATATACAGCCAAATTTAAGGAGAGACATTAACTTTTGGGGATATTTTCTTCTTCATGTCTGTTTTGTCCATTTTGCCTTGAAAATTTTATTACCTCACTGAAATATGATTATAACTTTGTTATTATTTGGAGCAATACCAAAGTATTTGACAGATTCCAGACTCCAGTAACTTAGAATTTGGGGAGGGTTGCCACATGTAATAAATATAGAATTATACACATATACCTAACATTATGCTGATATCTAAGAGACCAGTATATCAAATACTTACATATTAGAATTATAATGATATCTAAGAGGCTAAAAAAAATCATGGGAAAGAGCTACTTTTAAATAAAAGCTGATTGCTTCACATATCAGAAACTTCCCAGCGTGTTGATTGCTGATTCATAGAATAAGGTATTATCAGTACATATTATAGGGTAGGCACTGTGCTAAAAGTCATCAGCCTCACTGATCTTACAATTTAATTGAAGTATGATGTTAAATAAGAGGTATTGATGAGTGTCTTAGTGCTCAAAGGAGAGAAAATGTAGATAAGAGTTGGAATTTTTAGGCTGTTTTAGCCTAAAGATGATTGAATGTGAGACAGGCTTTGAAATAGGTCAGAATTTACACAAGAGATGACTGTGCAGATCACTGATATAAGTCCATCAGAAAGAAAGCATTAATTTCTTTCTGCAATGACTTCTGACAACAATTACCTGGGGGTTAGACCAAAGTTCACAGATAAAAAGCACAGTCCTCCGGAACACTGCCCCTCACTTCAGACACCAGCTCCAAGTTCAGGGGTCCCGACCATCCTCACTTAGACCAGCTGGCTACACACTTGGGGGTTCCCAAGTTCAGTAACTTGCTGGAACAATTCACAATACTCAGGAGATCACTATACCTAAAATTACAACTTTATGGTAGGAAGAAGATACAAGTCATAACCAAAGGGAGAGACACAGACAGTGATGTCTGGAATGCAAACACAAAATGTCTACTGTCCTACCCTAGGGGATTCAGGATGCATTACCCTCCTGGTACATTGATAAGTAACCGTATGCAGAGTATCACCAACCTGGGAAGCTCACCTGAACTTTGGTGTCCATCCTTTTTTTATTGTGGTTTCTTTATATAGACATGATTGAATCATTGGCCATGGGTCTCAGTATCCAGGCCCTCTCCCATCCCTGGAGTTCAGGCTAATATTACTATCATATCACTCAAATCTCTACCTCTCTAATTATATATTGGTCTTTCTGACTTGACCAGCCTCATCCTGAGTCATATCCTTAGCATAAACTATCTAAGAGGCCTACCATGAATCACCTGTTAGTATAAACTATCAAGTGTGATAAACTATCAAGTGGTAGGAGAAGGGGCACCATAAATAACATGGGTGTGCCTATCACTCAGAAAATTTGAAGAGTTTGGAAATGTACCTTTCAGTAACTGGGGACAAAAGCCAGTCAAAAAAAAATTCTTTTAAATACATTCACTCTCTGTACTGTTTTCTGTTTCCTTGGTTCTAGTTTTTTAAAATTCACAATTCCATTAAAGATAGTTGGATTTGGGGGCTCCTGGGTTACTCAGTGGGTTAAGTGTCAGACTTCGGCTCACGTCATGATCTCGGGGTCTCTGAGTTTGAGCCCTGTGTCGAGCTCTGTGCAGACAGCTCAGAGCCTGGAGCCTGTTTCACATTCTGTGTCTCCCTCTCTCTCTGCCCCTCACTCACTCATGCTCTTCCTCTCTCTGTCTCTCAAAAATAAATAAATGTTGAAAAAAAAAAGATAGATTATTGTTTGTTTATTTCTTTTGCTGTTTGGAGCAAGTCCTCAGTTCAGCTATAATAATAGTGGTAGGAATCAGTTTTACCCACATCTCCCTATAAATATCTCTTATGTATCTTTTTGTTTGAAATTTCTTTAATTAGAAATAAAGACTAAAAAAAAAAAAGAAAAGAAGAAGAACTAAAGCCTTTCAGTATAAAATGAAAGATGAAGTTTTCAAAAACCCAAACACTTGAATTAGTTAAAATAAAATTTAAAAAACGAGATATCACTGTTAATGAAAACACCTAAGATAGATTAAAAATATGCTAAGAACTGAAAGATTTCAGGTAACTTATTGTTTTAAAAAGTGATTAAAAAACAACTCCATTAAGAATGACATATCTGAGATATTACAATTAATGCTTTTGAAAATAAAGTCTTGTAAAAAATATTTTGCCTATGAAGCATTGTCAAAAATAAATCTCAGAGGTTTCCTAAACTATGCAACATGCGTGAGTTTGCTGAAATCACCGATTATTCTGAAATTATTTGATGGGGGTAGATCTCACATGAGGTGATATTGCAAATTGCAAATAATAAGGACAGAATATATCAAGATGGAAGTCCTACATAACATTTATTCTGTTTGGATAATATATAGATATTTTTAAGTTGAAGGATAAGAAGATATATATATTTTGTGAGAGAAAGAAGAGTGTGAGTGGGGGAGAAGGACAGAGGGAGAGAGAAAAAGAATCCCAAGCTGGCTCCACACTCAGCCCAGAGCCTGATGTGGTGCCTGATCACAGGACCCTGGCATCATGACCTGAGCTGAAATCAAGAGTTGGCTACTCAACTGACTGAGAAACGCAGCAGCCCTGAGGATAATTTTAATTAGATAAAATTATTACTGCCTGACTTTAGTTAAAGATACAGTCAGGCATTGTTCTGCACTGTACTGTGGTAACTGAAACTTCTGAATTTTGGAACTGTATTCTGTCTTTGTACCATTACAATGCATATACATTTCTATTAACACGGTATCATGTCAAGTGAGGACTGACTCCATTCTAACCAGTTTTAACAAAATGTATTTGTGTAGTTACTTTTTTACCCCAAAGATCACCCAGTTTATAATAACTTCTTTTTCAATTTTCTAAAAATGTTATACCTCTGATTTCTGGTGGATGAAGAAAGAGCTGTGTTTTAATTATAGAAAAGTCTGAGTTCCTTCAAAATCTAATGTTTTAGTACTTTTAGTATATATTCTTGGTCAAAGTATTAGTGGGCTTTCTGTTTTATCCAACAAGTAAGAATGTTTTGTCTTTAAGACATTAAAACTTCAAAGTAAATAAATCTGGCCTTTGATTATATTAGAAGTATGTTCTTGATAATACAGGGATACCTCCAAACTAGTTTTAAACTTTATTTTCTGAAAGCAGAGCACCCTGCATACTGTAAATACATCTAAGTGACAATGAATGAAGTACCTCAGTATATCTTTTTCTGTCTATACTATATGCTTAGCAAATCTAATTTTTTCACAAGAAAACTTAGGCATCTAACCTGTAATTAATGGATATTGATTTATTCCAAGATAATAAATCCAAGAGTTTTAAATTTATGAAATATGCCTGACTTTTAAAATATAAATGTTTTTATGATGTTATAAAAATAAATGAAACATTTTCATTGTAAGATATACCAGCACCCAAATATTATAAATGTATTTATAGCTACTCCTTGTCAGGTTTTAAAATTAATTCTAATTCATTTAAACAATGAAAGGTTATTAGCTTTGTGTTTATATAATAAGGGAATCATCAATAACAACTGTATATGTGCTCCAATAAGGATATATTATACACAATTTCTGTACCTTTCTAATTTAACAAAGTCACTTTCTCATGTTTATCTAAGGATTATATACAAATCAGCATTATTATTTTGTTTGAGAGGATGGAACTTTAAGAAACTTCACTTTAGATTAATAATAGGTACATTATGAAGTATCTATTAGGTTGCCGTTATCAATTTGGGTAGTTTGAGTTGGCACACTCATTGATAATGGCATTTAATGTAAGTACAGAAAATAGAAGAAGAATCTATAGAAGGCATCAGCTTTATGGTTAGGTATTTATAACTGTCCTAATAACATATTATATTTTCTTTTTCTTACAGTACCATCGATAATGTACAAGTGTCCCAGATATGATTAATAACTGACTGATTATATTCAATGCCATCAACATAGCTAAATGGATAAAATTGAGTATAGATAGATATAAGACATGTAAGTATTATTTGGGAATGGGTGTGAGACAAACAACTTAGTTAATTTTGTAAGAACATGATTAAATACATGATCAATACAATCATGTTTGTTGGTCTGGGTTACATCCTTTTAAGGCAGACTGAAACATTAATTCAGAGCATATTGCTGGCCAGTAAAGACCAACCAGACTCTGAATTTCTTTATAGCATTTGCTAAGACCATTCTTTCTTCATTCTCATGCTACTCTAATTTGGCTCCAAATTTTCAACTACTGAATTTGTCTTGTCGGCTGATCTTGGTTCCCATGTCTTAGTTTCTGTCATATTCTGCTCCTGGCTATTTCTGTAAGATGACCAAAGTTCCTGTATTTGTTTAGACTCAGATTATGCAATAGCTTCAGGTAAGACAATGTGCAATAGCAATATTTGGGATAGAGGGCAACCTATCCCTGTTCTTGCTGACTCATGGGATGTATTAAGTATAAGAGAAAGTACAAATGAGTTGTGTTAGGGATATATTGGGACTCATTATTGGGCCAAAAAATAAGAGAAAATCCTGAGCATCAGATACATAGATAGGAAGTCATCCAAGAATTTTCCAAAGAGTGGTTATGTTTTATTTCTGAGAGAAATATATTGAATCTGAATATCTACATTAAAGTCTTCTCAAAAGCAAAACAAAACAAAGCAAAATAAAATTAGAAAAACAGAAATAAATACAAAAAGAGCTATTCTAAATTTTTTATGTGTTTTAATTATTAACAATGATAGCATTAACAATACTCAAGTATTTTGTTTTAAGAATTGGCCATGAGTGTAATAGCAAACAGAAAAGAACAAAGGATACCACAGTGAATGCTGCAAATTGATAGATTCTTGACAGTATGGTTGACAGTTCTAAGTGGTATATATCAATCTTTTGTTTCCTGCAGAGATGATGTAGATCTTAATTAGTGTTTGGAGATTATTTAGCAATCCTTAGTTAAAATGCTCAAGCAATATAGCACTACACCTGCTCAAAACATTTCTTAACAAATGATGTCTGTTGCCCTTGATTTTGCTGATCCCTGTGTCATTCTCTGATTGTTGCTGTTTTTATGTCCACAACTGGTCGACCCTCTTCTCAATTTTGGAGCTGATACAGAATTCCATGCTGCTCTGCTTCTTAATAATGTGTTTCAGATTAAATTAAAATTAAATTTTATTTGTTAAAATTTTACCTCTGTCATAAAAAAATTACCTCTGTCATAAATAACTTATTGATTTATTTTAAAATTAAATTATCAGATAAATACAAGATTTTACATAGCATACAGAAGTAGCATTAGAATGCATTGGAAATGGCAAATTTTTCAGAAAAATGTCATGAAAATAAGGGTAAATAATCAGAGATAAAACAAATAACTACATAAAATTAAAACAGAAATATGGATATACTATTAGAGTGACAGAATTAATTTGGTAAAGATTGTAATGACCTCAATATTTTTGCTTTCTTGTTATATCAATCCTTACTAAATCAAAGCTAGTAAGATAATACACATCTCTAAAATATCTGGATTTTGGTCCAGTATCTGTATTGGTCCTCAAACTGGGATACTAATTTCCCTAATAACACAGAAAGATATTCCATGGAAAGCCAGGAGTAATTTTAAGAGAATCAATTTATAGAGCCTTACCTTCTATCTGTACTATATTCTATAGACTTTCTTAAATTTGTCATTGA
This sequence comes from Panthera onca, assembly GCF_046562875.1. Taxonomy (NCBI): domain Eukaryota; kingdom Metazoa; phylum Chordata; class Mammalia; order Carnivora; family Felidae; genus Panthera; species Panthera onca. The sequence continues at coordinate 148,315,120 of NC_138342.1, read as the reverse complement.
CCTTTCCAGTTTTCAGTAGAAAGAGCTTTACACCTTACATATGACAAACATTCTTCTGGTGCATTGCCCTGAGGTGTGAAGATCTCCAGAGCACAGGAGAAAGTGGAGCCTTCCTCAGAATTCTATCAATACACCATAAGCCTATAGCTTCCTAGGTTTCCCTTTACTATGCATAATTCTGTGAAAGATAAGTGTCCTTGGCTCACGTTGGGACAACCGGGGTTCGTATATATGGAGAACGGTATTGGCTGAATACTGGAGCATCTTTTAATCACTTCTCACTGGAATGATGACACATGCTTTACAGGGACAATTGTAGGTCACTTATACTGCTATTTCAATTCACTTTAGACTCAAATAAAACCTGATTATTTCAGAAAGTTATTAAGATTTTTGCCCAGTTTGTAAATTTACAGAAAAGTTCTTTATAACATTGTTATTTCCAGGCAGTAGAGTTTTACCACCATATAAAAACAGAGATTAAAAATTAGTTGACTGCTCAGTGAGGTTATAATTTTAATAATGTAGTGTCTAAAAGCTAATAGAGATGCCTGCTTATAATGAATGAGTGTATTTATAGATCATGTAGGCACCTCTTTCATCAGGAGCATAGCAGAGTAACACTGATGTTTTGCTGTTTAATGGGCAACAATTGATTTAGCTTTCAAATACTATTATATCTGCCTACAAATATCTGGTATGATTTCCAAAGGATGCATTCATTTCTTCTGGTGGTGTTATATCTATCTCTATCTATAGCTTTATCTTCAATTTAAATATAGATATGAGAGTAATTTTTTAAGTCGAAAACTTTTCCAAAAAAAAAAAAGGAAGAAAAGCAGCACCAATGCCATCTAAATTGCATAGTCGCATAACATTTGAATGGATATCATTGTAATTAGAAATACATTGTAAAAGAAGATTCAAGTGGGGCTTATGGATAAGGAGTAGGTACAATATCTGTGATCCTTGGATTGAAAAGAGCCAGGCTTAACTTGCATTCTCATTACCCAGTACAAGAAAAATAAGACTTGGGGGCATATTATAGTTGAGGACAGTAATAGAAATATAGTCACTAGCTCTTTACTTGTGGAACAAAGCTGTAAGTAGTAATATGGGCAAACATTTTCAAGCTACAATTCTGGATGTCAACTTACCACAACTGCACCATTTCGTTTGTTCATGGACAACTTAGATGACTTTTCATGTCTTTGTTTGCTCATCTGTAATATATAGGTAATATGCCTTACTTCATCTGTAATATATAGGTAATATTCCCTACTTCAAAGACATTAGGCAATCAATGAATAAGTTAATACAGGTCGGATTTGTGAAAGATAAAGCTAGTTAAAGTGGCACAAATAGATTTGACACAGTAATAACTATTACAATTGGCAACAGAGCCCAGTATAAACTAAACTCAACTTCAATTAATGCAGTGGTAACTGAGCCTTTTAAATGGAGAATGAGGGAATAGAGAGAGGAAATTATAGGGGCACACACACAGTCAGGGTAGTGGAAATTTACACAAAGTAAGATGGAGGTTTGGTTAGTGTGTCTGGCCATCTGGATTTGCTAATTGACCCTCATCTAAGATAGACTCCTGTGCCTATATGGAAACTAGGAGACAAGGGGCCCTATCTTGTTGACTGGGACAGACAGTACATTCTTTGGTGGCCTTGAGCATTCTTGGACAGAAACTTAAGGGAACTAGAATCCTTGTCCTAAGAATATGACCTTGGGCTGTTAGAAACTACGCTAGTTTTATTCAAGTCTCTTAGTATATGTTGGGGACAGATGTAGGGTGACAGTAGGCAAAAACATTTGTAGTGAGGGTCTGCAATTTTTATTTACCAACGTTGAAGCCTAGTCAAGAAGAGGGCTCAGAGGAGACTAGCCAGAGCTTGGTCAGGGGGATAGTCTTTGTCAGACTATTATTGGCACAATATAAGCATTATCATCATTTGTTTTCATTACATTATTTAGTCAAAGACTAAATCAGAACACATGATAGCACAAGTTCAGATATGTTTGTAGGAAAGTGAAATTTGGAAACCAGACTCTTTTGGAAACCCTGGGACCTGCTTACCTATAGACTATGGGTGGTAATTCTCTCCTGAGTTTTATTTTATAAAACAGAGTGAATAATGTCTTATTTTACATAGAAATACAGAACACATAAGGTTAAAAAACTTGACTTTGTCTTTTCATCTGTGAATGCTGTTTTCAACATAAACCTCAGGGCCTTTATTAGTAAAGAAGGAAAGGTTAACACTTTGGCCTCCAACTAGAATAAGAAAACATATCTTCTGACTTCTGATCCTTCCACACAGACACAGGAATAATTATAATTACAATCAGGGAATTAGAACTACAGAGAGAAAAAGCTAATAATAGCAATTAATGTTACATATGGGTTTCTCAAGTTTCAAATATAATAGCTATTAGAGATTATGAAGAACTCCTTAAAGCAATGTCGGTACTCATAATTTTTGGTATCAAAATTTAATATATATTATTGCCAATAGCAGAAGTTGGCTGAAATCCTAGAGAATGAGTTATAGCATCAATAGTACTGTTTCTTATTTGATTATGAAAAAAAGTTTTAACATACTCTCTGATTGTATATGAAAACATAAAATGAAAACTCACTTAGGATTCTAAGAGGAGTTGTTGATTTTGCAGTTTTTTTCAATTTTTTTACATATTGTTAGAATTATAATATATGCCATACTGGAAAATGGTAGTCTATGTACCTTTTTATAATAATAAAATTATAATATCCACTTTGCTTGGAAATGTACTTATCAGTCAATAATATATTTTAAACTGTACTGGATTTCGTCCATTTGAACAAGCTAAGATTATGTGTAACAGTCGGTTGTCCAAAAGTTAATGGATAGCAATGCCATTTAAAATATAAAATATGGCATTTATAGGGGCCCCTGAATAGCTCAGTCAGTTAAGCTCTGATTCTTGATCTCTGCTCAGGTCATGGTCTCACGGTTGATGAGATTGAGCCCTGTGTTGGGTTCTGTGCTGACAGCACGGAACCTGTTTGAGAATCTCTCCCTCTCTCTCTGCCCCTCTCTTGCTCTTTCTCAAAACAAATAAATAAACTTAAAAAAATAAAATATGGCATTTCTATTAATTATAAGTAATTGTATATGTGAAAAGTGAGGGTGTGATGATCAGAATGTCTTTCAAATCATTACTGGAGGAGCCCAAAGATATTGTGTGAGGCCTGATAGGGATTCCTCATGTTGGGATCTACAAATACACCTTTAGACAAAAGTAAAAGCATCATTTTCATTTTCAAAGCATATATATTTCTGAGTAAAAGTGCAAAAGAATGGCATAACAGGCTTAATAAAATTGATTCTGTCTTGCCAACACAAATCTACAACATGACACAAGCAAGACCAACTTCAGAATTATTTGTTTTAACTTCTGATGCTTTTATATCTTGTGTGAATCAGTCATTCTACCAGAACTTTTTGAGATATTGTTTTTAGAGTTCAACATACATCCTATTGTCTATGTTTCAAGTGATAAGGCAATACTTTATCATGAATCAAAAAGAATAGTGATTTAAAGGGTTGTGTTTTTTTCAACATTTATAAAGTCAGAAGGTTTTTTTGTTGTTTCTCAGAGCTTGGGATAGGCTAAATATAGGCGGTAAATACATAGCGCTATAATTTTTAAACCCCTGCAATTATCTTAAGTCTTTAAGTTTGTTTTGGGGTACAGTGAAGGGGAGTTCAAAATCTATTTATTTAGTTTCCATTTATTCAGCTCTAGTTCTAGCCCTGGCCCACACCCCTCCTCTTACTTCTTTGTTATAGCCCCATTCTTCTGCTTTTATATTCAGAAAAAAATCACTGGTATTGTTTAATCTCCAGAGAAAATAGAAAGAAGGAAAAGAGAGACAACAACTCAAAATCTTCTTTAGCTCATGGGGGGGGGAGTAGAAAAGCTAAGAAGAAACATTCATTCATTACCACTTCTTATGATGTCGACAATTTAATAGCAGAACACACATATTAAGCTGCTAGAAATAGAGATGGAAACAGTTTTTTGTGGTTTTATCATGACTTTCTGAAATGAGAATATTCTTTACGTAGTTACTTATAAGTACTCAGTTAACAAATATTGTCTATTTTCAACATATACAATGAACAAGTTTATGACTCCAGATAAGAAATGCCCTTGTGTCCTTATTAAAAAAAATCAGATGTGGGGCACCTGGGTGGCTCAGTCGGTTAAGTGTCCGACTTCAGCTCAGGTCACGATCCCGCGGTCCGCGAGTTCGAGCCCCGCGTCGGGCTCTGGGCTGATGGCTCAGAGCCTGGAGCTTGCTTCCGATTCTGTGTCTTCCTCTCTCTCTGCCCCTCCCCCGTTCATGCTGTGTCTCTCTCTGTCTCAAAAATAAATAAACGTTAAAAAAAAAAATCAGATGCTTAAATGTGGCAAATATCCATTAATCATTGTGAAATGAAATTTCACTTTAATTTGAAATTGGTAAGCCACCAGAAGACTTCACATAGTATATAAACTAGTATATCTCACTTTTAAACAAGAAGAAAGTAAATACATACCTATACACTTTTGTTGATGCCTAGGGAATATTTTGAAATGAAAAAACAAGGTTTTCTCCATATTAAAGTTTTATTTAATACCATGGCATTGAACTCCTTTTAGATATTAGCCACTCTTAAAAATGTGTGCTATTCAAAGAAGAATTGGGCATTTTCTTTACAAGAAACACAAAATTCAGCGCATGTAATAATCTGAATACATGGTGTAAAAGAAAACAACAAAGAATAATTTATATACAGTTTCATTTTGGTTTTCATCATCTGGTATCAATCTTTAGAAAACAATTCCTAATCATGAATCTTATTAATCAGAATTCCAAAAGAAATGTAATTCATGGATAGTTAGGTAATAAAGTGCTACATTTTTTCCATCTTTTGAGGCTATACATCCTGTTAACAATATGACAAAGAGAAATGGACTCCAGGATTATATATAATGAGAGTGTGAATTTCAGATCTGTGATTGACATTTTCAGCCACACAATCTTGTATTATTTTATTTGTATGTGAATAATTTATTTTGCTCATTTTTATGATAATTTTTTGAAAGCAGATATCTGCCAACGGCTCTAATGCTGTGCTTCTCAGGACACATCTTCAGGACAAAGGAATCATTCCAGGACTATTCATCCCAAAGGCAGTGGTCACGTTGTTTGCACTCGCTTTGCACTTGTCTGCTTCCAAGCCTATTTTCCCAGTCTCATGTCTATTCTGTGAAGGCTCACTATCTTTCAATAAACGCCTTTTACTTAATTAGAATCAGCTTCTGCTGCTGGTAATCAAAGAGCCCTAATTAATGAAGGTCATTAGAAGACCAAATATTGTGAAAAGAAGAGAAATCCTGAAAAACAAAGCAGATTGTTTCAAACTGTTGGAGGAAGCCAATGTATATTTAGATGAGATTGTTATAAAAAGTGAATGAATCCTGGGAAATGCCAAATTCTAAGGCAATAGATAAAAAGCTGTAGGGAGCTCTAATGACAGCCATCTGGACATTCTTTGAGAAGCTACGTTTGCAGGATGTAATATAATGTAACAATTAAACAGAATAAGTTGATCCCTGAATTTGTATGTGAAATGGAAAAAGTGCTTTATATATAGGCACACAAAGACATATAAATAGATCAAATAAGGTCAAGAAGGGGACTCACAGAAATCATAGCTTTTGTTTATCTTGAAGAAGGGAGGTAGAATTGAAGCCATTGAGATATTAACATGGGGCTTTTATATTTACATTATATATTTTGTATTATTTGATATTTTACAGTGTGAATGTGCTAATCTTTTCCTTGTATAATTCAAACTCCATCCTTAAAAGAGAAATGATTTTGATTAACTAAAAAATGTATATAATAATTAGTCTAGAGGCTTTTCTAGAAATAAGGTATTTACTAGTGGCAATGTATTCTGTGGAGTTTTGATTTTTTTTCTTTCTTTCGTATTTCAATTGGCCAATTCTTAGCTATATGAGTATATTCTTTGTTTTCCTAAAGGATTTTCTTCTGAGACAGTGATTTTCATATAATTACATATGGAGGAGATGGCAAATCAAGGTTCAAATGCACTTAAGTAATTTTGATTGCCCATCTTTGAGAAATACTTCTTCTAACACTGTTTAGATAGGTGTAGGTTTTGGTTATGCATTCCATGCAGATCTCACATGTGACGGGTAAAGTGATGACAGATATTCCAGGCGGCTCTTTCTGGTTAAAAAATTTTTTTTTAATGTTTATACATTTTTGAGAGAGAGAGAGAGAGAGAGCGCACACTGAGTGGGGGAGGGGCAGAGAGAGGGAGACACAGAATTTGAAGCAGGCTCCAAGCTCTGAGATGTCAGCAGAGAGCACCATGCGGGGCTCAAACTCATGAACCACAAGATCATGACCTGAGCTGAAGTCAGATGCTTAACAACTGAGTTACCCAGGTGCCCCTGGCTCTTGCCATTTAATTGAGTCACAGAAAGATTAAAAATTATATATATATAAAAGTACTGACTTCCTTCTCTACTTATTGTATGCTGGAAATATATAATGATACCCTACTAATGTACTTACCCAACCCTGCATTCAGTGATGTCACACTGGTAGCTTGAAATCCTGGTTGAAGGATTTATGCCTCATAAATTAGCAAATACTATGTATCAGACCTTTTTACACAGAAAGCCATTTATAAACTCTTACCAGTATACCACTTATCCAGTCTCATCAAAACCCCTTCTTAATATTTCCTAGTCATTTTCCATTTCTCATAGCTACAGACCTGTGGCTCCATCTTTTTGCCCAACATATCCTCTCATTAATTACAAATCACTTGTAGTTCTTTCAATTACATGTCACTTTACTTTGCCACTCAAGTTGGGTTAAGTTCATGTATTAGATCATCTCATAACACTGGATATTCAATACAAATTATGTTGAAATTAAATATGTGTAAATTCATTTCAATAGCATTTTAACTGAGAACATTTTATTTATCATGCACTGTTCTTTTCAAATTTTTTATGTTTATTTAGTTTTTGAGAGAGAGAGACAGAGCACGAATGGCAGAGGGGCAGAGAGAGAGGGAGACACAGTATCTAAAGCAGGCTCCAGGCTCTGAGCTGTCAGCACAGACCCTGATGCGGGGCTTGAACTCACGGACCACGAGATCATGACCTGAGCTGAGGTCAGACGCTCAACTGACTGAGCCACCTAGGCGCCCCTATCATGCACTGTTCTTAATGCTGGGAATAGAGTGTGAACAAAATCGACACTGTCTCTATGTCATAAAGATTTCATATTAGTGGAGGAAGTAAGAAAGTTTGTCTCTATCTATCTATCTATCTATCTATCTATCTTCTATTCACAAATACATAAAATGTTAGGTGTAATTGAGTGCACTGACGAAAATAAACAAAGTATTGTGATAGAGATGACAAAAGAGTCTTTTGGTAGGAAGTAGCACTAAAAAGAAAATTGAAATAAGGTAAGAAAATGAGACAAATCACAATTGTAGACTATTTTGTCAACAGAAAATGGAAGTTCTTGAAGTTGTACTATATTGGAAGAAGCTGGAGAGGAGAAAGGTAGCAGAAGGAAGGAGATGGAAATGAGACAGAGAGACAGAGAAGGATCACATGATGTGGATTTTGTAAGGTATGTTATGGAATCATTGAATTTCATTCAAAATATGATGGGTAGCCTTTGCAGGGGATTGATTATTAGAGATTCTGGGCTTTCAGAAAGTTTGCTCACTGTTACATTCCCAGTGTATAAAGCAGTGCTTGGCATGTTGTAATCGCTCAAGAGATATTACATAAATATAACTAACACATATATTCATAGAATTTAGAGAGTGCGGAGTTTCCTCTCATATAATTACCAAATCACCAGATTCCACAAATAAGTTTTTGTTTACATTCTGCTTTGTTCTGCTTTTAGGATTTCATAAGAATTCACTGGGCTGCAATACACATCAATATCCTATTAGCAATAGTAAGAGCTCATATGTTCACTTTTGAGAAACTGTTCTATCTAGAGAACACCTAGTCTAAGTCGTCTTCTTAAACAACATAACAACTTCTACCAGTAAGTGTCAATGCACCAAGACACACAGCAAACCCTTGTCCATCAAAACACCAATACATTGGTGCAGTCATTATTAGAAAGCACATGGAAAATAAGTCGGCTCTGTGTTTCTGATCACATCAAGCATCCTACCACGTCATGCTGCCTTTATCCTATGGAGTTCTACATGAACACACTATGGTAGGAAATGCCTATTCAGCAGATAGGGACTTGTGGTTGGATTGCAGCATCCTGAGCATCTAATGACCTAGTTAATTAGGAACTCTGATTCACATCTACTCTCTATATGGACACCATGCCTATCAGAAGTTACAGAATATGAAAATTCCAACTAGAAAATATTCACACATATACAGTTATTTGTCTCTTTAACATATCTCCAAGTGTTGGTAATATATTTTACATTTAAAAGTATATGTGTGAATATATTTTCTTTTTTGAAAATGCACCAAAAAAAAAAAAGGGAACTAGAGGCACCTGGGTGGCTCAGTCAGTTAAGCATCAGACTTCAGATCAGGTCATGATCTTGGGGTTTGTGAGTTTGAGTCTTGTGTCGACACTTCGGTCTGTGCTGACAGCTCAGAGCCTGGAGCCTGGAACCTACTTCACGTTCTGTGTCTACCTCGCTGCCCATCCCCTGCTCATGTTCTGTCTCTCTCTCAAAAATAAATAAACATTAAAAAATGGGAATTATTTTAAGTTTTTTTTAAGTGGTCTCTACACCCAACGTGGGACTTGAACTTACAACTTTGAGATCAAGAGTCACAGGCTTTACTGAGTGAGCCAGCCAGGTGCCCCAAGAATAACAATTATTTTAAAATTTGCTTTCTATTTTCAATACACTTCAAGGCATCCAGAGATAATCCTTATAAGCTACAAAGTAATGACTTAGGGAACACATTTCAGCCGTGTTTCTAACAAGCACTTCTCCATTTTCTAAGCCCTATAGTAGTACACTTGTTTTATAAACTACCTTCAAATTTACTTTCCAAAACTCTCTGGAATCCACTTAAATAACTTGATTATTTTTCAAGGTCAAGATTCTAGCTATTGCACAATTTTCCCCCATCTGTTTATGTATAGACATGCAAAATAAATAAGATTCAATATATAATTTGTTCAAAATGTATCCATTCAATAGTGCTATCACTAATCTCATGATATGGATAAAACATTTTAAAATCAAACCTTGACTGTACTCAGAACAAACGTCTAGACTGAAAATTGACGTTCTTTTGAATTTAATCAATAGCCACAGATGATTTTCTAAATTACTGTTCTTAACTGATTGCTATTTATATCATCCATGGCTTAAAAAAATAAAATGGGGGAAAACACCTAAGGTATGTTTACTTATATTATTTAAAGCTCTTTTCAAGATTATTCACAATTATGCACGGTTTTATGACATCGTATTTATTGTCATGTCCACTTGGTTTGGGGATAACATATGAATTAAAGAAGGTTTTATCATGTGCTGCTAAAAGGGCTCAGCCTCCAAGTTAAATTAGATGATAGTCTAATTTCTGAAGATGATATTTTTACTATAATTTGTATACGGGATAAAAGACATGGTACTTATAAATAACAGGTTGTTAAGAAGCACATCACCCTGGTATAAGAAAAGCTACTTTTGACTCTGACTCTCTGAGACTGTCACTGTCCCCTGACTATATCAATCTCTCTCTCTGCACATGCACACACATGCACATAAATGCACATGCATGCACACACACTCTCTTTCTCTCTTTTTCTCAGTTTCCCTCTATATCCTCATACCCAATTTTTTCATTCAGATAAAATTAGGACAGTTTTTATGACAAAAATATGAATTTCCAATATAATACATTAAATATATGTAAGTTATACATATGCTTTCACATACCTACTGGGGTTAAATAATAATTACAAATACATGTCTTGTATTATTTACTAATTCAGGCAAATGTAAAAGACCAAAACAGAAAAACACACAAAACACAATTAAAAATATGCAACCACTATTACAGCTGAGTAAAATAAAGTTTATTAATTCCCATTTTGTCATTATAAGGTAATTTTAACTCACATAGTTTTCAGTCTCCATAGATAAAATACTTTCATGGATTGTGAAAAAAAAAACAAAAACCCTCAGAGAATTAACAACAAAATTCATTCCTCAGTTGTGGCCTGTATTATTTTTGTCTCATCCCAAACTATGGTATCTAACTTTGATTAGCTGCTTCAAATTACTTTGGTCATAAAGGAAAACTGAATGGAAAACTACATTGATCAATACAAACACCTCGGCATCAAAAAATGAGTAACATGATGCTATCAAATGATTCAAATGTTTCTGAAAACATGAATTCCAATTTCATTTCTGCTAAGAAAAGAGCCCTGCAAGAGGTAACCAGCTAGCTGCATAAACTACCTAAAATGTACATAACCTGCATGGTTATAGACAGCTTATTTGTAGAATGAGGGAATGTAATTAGGTAATTAAGGGGTCTTTTCAGTTCTATTTGTCTATAAAAACGCAACTTAAACTTCTTTCTCATATCTTAAAATATATCATTTCCTGTCTAGAAATAATTTTTGGAGTTGCCTTTCCATTCCTACTCTTAAAATAATTTCAAGCTAAATGTAGTCTTCATAATGACTATGTTAGACAGTTTATTCACTTTCAAATTTCTTCTTTTTAAAAAATGCAACATTATATTGCTTTTCTTATCTGCATTTTCATTAGGATTCAGCAACTGAAAAAGTGTATGAATTAATTAATTTTTGCATTTTATATGTACCAGTCATACCATGGGTTACTACTATAATAACAGAAATTAAAATACCATTTATCAACATGCTGATTATAATATTCGTGGTAATTATTATCATACTGATGATGAATCTTCAAGATGGTCACTTGCATAACCGTTTTTTGAAAAGGAAGGGAAGATGTAATACACTTTAAAATGATACTGCCCAAAGGGGTTAAAATTAAGAAAGTCTCTAAAAAAACAAAACTGAGTTATGTGAAAATTAATTTGCCTTCACTAACTTATTCACTGATGTCCCCAGATAAATGAAGTATATTTTGCTATTCATAACTAGTCACGTCATTTATGCTGATGGAGAGTCCCCCAGTGTAATTCCTTTTTTTTTAAACTTTTGTATTCTTAGGATAGAGTTCCCTTCATGGGTTGAAAATAAGAGGAAATACATGGAAAATTTCCATTTGTAAAGTCCCTACATATAAAGCTGTGAAGAAGTTAGATCTATGTTCACTTCCTATTTGTCCTCCCAATTAGTTTTAGAGTCATGTGTGAAATTTTTTATTTATTTCTTCTGAAGAGTCTTTCTCTTGGCTAGTTCTTTAAAACTTACTGTAGAGCTTATGTAAGGACATTTAAATAAGTCGTGTATTTTACACTGAAAATTAAGAGATGTTTTATTGCTTAGTTCCCAATATTTACTTTTCCACCAGTGAAGTTCTGTTATTGAACTGAGTGTTTAGGAATCCAGTTTGGGTATGTATTTATCTCAAAAAATTGATATTAGATGGAAAGTACACCATAGGGAATACAGCCATTAATATTGTAATGATGCTATAGGGTGACAGAGGGGGCTACACTTTCTGTGATGAGCACTGAGTAATGTATGGAATTGTGGAATCACTAGGTTGTACACCTGAAACTAACATAACATTGTATGTCAACTACATTTCAAAAAGAAAAAAAAGTTCTGGGGCGCCTGGGTGGCTCTGTTGGTTAACCATCTGACTAACTCAGGTCATGATCTCACAGTCTGTGAGTTAGAGCCCTGTGTCAGGCTCTGTGCTGACAGCTCAGAGCCTGGAGCTTGCTTTGAATTCTTTGTCTTCCTCTCTCTCTGCCCCTCCTCCCCTCACACTCTGTCTCTCTCTCTCAAAAATAAAATTAAGAAAAAAGTTTTAAAAAGTTAAAAAAAGAAAAAAAAGTTCTAAATATTTTTTTTAGTGATATGCATGCTATGTTATGATATTTGAAAGTATTTGAAAAATAAATTATTATATTAATGATACATAGGAATCAATAGATATAAATGAAAAAAAGTCCTTTAAAGGATGACTGCAACTATCATATAAATATAAATGTAATAACATGTAAAAAGTTATCTTTGCTTTTATAGCAATTTAATGGAAATAATATCCAGAAGTATGCAAAGTACAGGGTTTCCTTCTTTAAAAAAAACTGAAAGGTTCAATAACTGTGAAATCATTGTAATAATTTTGATTACCTAGAAAATGTTTCATTTCCAAAATATGCACTTGAAAATAAGACAGGGGAGCTTAATAGAAAGAGGGATGACACAAGGTAAAGATTTGAATTAAACATAGTTAATTTTAAGAGCAACCTCACCTTCACTTTGAATTGATCTTTGGGGCAGTTTCTCCCTGGGTGAATGCTATGGGCTTGGTTAATGGAGGCTGCTGTACACAGAGATCAACATTAAGTTATCTCAGACTGGATTTGTAGGTGGACAAGAGATTGAGACCAGGTTTTTAAAGTGACGACTGGCTCCATAAAAGGAGAAAATGCACTCTGATCTCACTGGATATGAGGACTGTTCCCCTCCCAGATCACCTCTGCACCAGGAAGTCAGTGACTGTGACAACCCGCAGACTTCAGGCTGAGCTGGAAAAGTGCCTCCAGTGTATTGATTCTGGGGACCCTGTAGAGCACTATTTTTCTGAAATAGCAAACTGCTTGCCTCATGAAACTTGCCTCTATAAAAAAGCTTGCAAGACTGTACGTTTCCTGCCGACTATTTGGCAGCACTGAATATCATTTCACCTTTATGGCAAGCCATACACAGCGTACTCTAACCCACACTGACACGATGAGGAACTTCCTCACAACACCGCTGGTTGGCCTGCCTAGACCTCGCCATCAAGGACCTCTCAGTGCTGTTTGCTGTTCAATGTACCAGATTACAGTTAATGCTCTCCACCCGACAAATCTATGATGGACCCTACTTCCTTTGTTACTTACTCCCAACCACCATCACATCCTCCATATCTGAAATGCTATCTCCTTTCCTCTTCATATCTAATCTGCAAGCTCCTCCCTATTGCACACCACGACCCTACCCCATATCACCAAGTGGACCAGATCCAACATGACAAATGCATTCATACAAACTTATGAGGTAGCATCCCAGGCCTTTCAAGTAAAATGATGTTTTATCTGTCACAAATGCAGGGCCAGACCTACAGCCTCATGTCACAATGTATCTCTCAGCTCTTTCTAGTGATCAGCCCTTTGTACCAATTCCCTCCAAAGGACTATGAACCTGATTTAGGCTAGACCAAACCTTCAGTCTAGAACCCAAACGGGGCACCCTGTGGGTGAGTATTAAAAAAGTTAACTTCCCACGGTGTACTTCCCAGAGTCTAACAGCTATACCTGTCCTCGCCCTGTAAACTCATTGCCCCTTAATGATGAATAATGTCTCATTCATATTCTATTGTGGATCTGATTCAAAGGACCAGGAGAGGGTCCACTTGATCCAGCTGTGTCTGCAACGTCTTCATGTAGATGACCTCTATTATTGCAACATCATCTTTAATATTCCAGTCCCGCCTTCACCCTCCCAGCACCCCTCTGCAAGAGATGCCTGCTTATGTGCCAAAAGAACCATTTTGATTCCTCTTGTTGGGACTGGCTATCACCATTGGACTGGCAACCTCTCTGTCTGCACTCTGCCTTGGTCCTACCTTGTGGCCTCTAGTGAGCCTGTGAATAATAAACTCCTCTATTTCAATTCCTCCTGCAATCTGTTGTTGAACGATGGTTCACCATCTGGCAACCTGTGTTCCATTTAATAAATGTTAATTTAACAAATTCACAACAGAGGGCTTGCACTTACATCCTTTGTCTCTATTTCCAGTGTCATTTTTTCCCCTATCATGGTGCTTATTTTCTCCCAACTATTTTTAAGTTTCAAAAGGAAGTTTTTATTTCTTGCATTAGAATAGTATTTATTTCTGATTTCTTTTATTTAGTCTACCATAGTCTGTCATAAATTCAGGTATTTAGAAGGGAGGAAGGCAATTGCCATTTTATAATATTTAGAGGCAGAGTTGATCCAGAGAAAAATATCAATGCCTTCAAACTTGTCAAAGTCTTTTTTTTTAGTCCAAACTGTCAAGAGACTTGTGATAACTCATCTGTTCCTTTCAGACATCTTGAAGATCAATACTTATTTCAGGTGCCAGTGATCATGTAGTTATCTGCATCAATCACTAAGATGGTCAGAAGGAACAAATCAAACACCTGGGAGCTATTTCATTTTACCTGTGATTTAGACTGAATTCTGATGCACATCAATCATCACATCCATGCCAAGCACAAGTCAGATTTTAATAATATTAAATATAGTGTTAAATCCTTACCATCATCCTGAAATGTTCAGATTAACCTTAGTTAATAACCCATAAGTAACCATGACAGTAACTAAATAAAATATTTTGCCCAAAGTCAGAGAGAAGCCAGTGATAGAAAAAAGAAATAAAAAATCCTGATACACATTCTCAAATATTATTTACAGGTATATAGAAACATTTACTAAAAAAATACCTAAGGTTCTTACACGTTAAAATGTTAAGTAATGTCATCTATCACAAACACATTCAGGGGAAAGAAGAGGGACACTGTGGTTGAGATCGTGTCCATTCACACATTATCTAGACAATTCTTATTTTGCGTGGTAACCTTATCCTTTCATAAGGTCATTCTGAACATTTTTTCCATACCCATAATATGGATGGCATCCATGTATTCATATGGGACACATATCCATGAGTGTCTATAAGTTATCTAAAATCTTGAGCTTTCATATGTTCCTCAAATTACATATCAGAATGAAAGTGGGAGAGAAGGCAGTATTATTTTTCTAAATAAAATTAGTATTTAATTCAGTGTAACAAAATCCTTATAATTTTTGTCAAAGTTAGATTCCATTAGATGAAATTGAAAAAAAAAATGCTTATTTTTGAGAGAGAGAGAGAGAGAGAGAGAGAGCGGGGGAGGGGCAGAGAGAAAGGGAGACAGGACCAGAAGCAGGCTCTGTGCTGACAGAGGAGAGTTCCATGTAGGGCTCAAACTCACGAGCCACGAGATCATAACCTCAGCCCAAGTCCAATGCCCAACCGACTGAGCCACCCAAGCACCCCTGAAATTGAAAATTTTAATTCTGTATTTTAAATGATCTGAATGTAGTGCTCATGTCGGAGTGTCTAATGTTTATTTCTATTTTGGATGTATGCTAGAGCAGGAAAATGCAGGTCAGCAATGAATTAGCATGGATTATCTTGTTAATCACCACAGGTACATAATAACTAGCATGGAAAAGACACGAATGTTAAAAGTTATTTCTATGAGATATTTTAAACAGAAAAAGCAAACAGCAGCAACAAATACTACAACTCTGTGACAAGTCTAGTCCCAGGAGTTCACTTTAGCATTTATTACAAGATACTGTGGAGAAGGTCCTATAGGTATTGTAGTGACAGAACATGAAGGTAGCCCATTTGGAAAAGAGAGAACAACTCAGACGCCTATGAGAACACACCATTAAAGTGATATCAGGCTATTTGATACATTTTCAGCTGCAGCATATTTATAACATATTACCTATTTAGCTTTTTGTAGTGTGAAAATGCAGATCATAACAGTTTAAGGTTTGCTGCTTTTCAATTATTGTTACTGTTTCTTATTTTTAGCACTTCTTCCTCCTGCTTGGGTCATTTGTGCACAATTTGGAAAGTCACACCCACACATAAAAGAATCATTCCTATTTTCCTCTTCCCCAGATGATATAGACTTCTGACTCATATCTGCAAATGTAATGACCAAAAATAAGGGAGAAGCGCTGAAAGAACGTAGGTGTAAGCTTTTCACAAACAAGTTGCTGAGAATCTGGCATGTGTTTTCCCACACTGAAAAATGTAAAGGGGTTTCTTTTCATTATGTTAAAAACAACAAGGATATCACACCGTCCTTTTACACATGTTGAAAATAAACTCCACTTCTTCCCAAGGAAATGATCTTTGAGGTTCTGGGGACAGTATCATCAAATTGCAACAAAGCGTTTTTATTTAACATGGCCTGAAAAAAAGAAGCTGAAGCCATTTCTTTTAGCTTTGAACATAGTGTAATCTGAAAGCATGAACGAATCTCTTATTATCTTTAACATAATTTTATCTCATATTAATAATCTCGTTTTCTGCCTGGACTACCGGGAGCAAATGCCCATGGAGCTCTGCCCTCTACAGGCTTTCTTACCCCCCAGGTAGCTACTGTCTACCTACTAAGCTGCCCAAGGCTAATGCCACTTAGGACATAATTCACCTTTCAGAATGACGCTTGAGGTAGGTGGACAGATATCATTAGATCTGGTTCTTCTCCTTTTCAAAGCCCTGCGCAGTACACACACACACACACACACACACACACACTCCAATCACAAAAAGAAAAATACTTACTGAATAAATGAATAAACGGATAAATGAATAAACAAGACCTATTTTCTCTCATTATCTGTCTGTCTTATATATGGCAACAATTCAGCAGATTTTAACAATCGGGAGGTATGATCCAGTGGAAGGTGAGCAAAGGAGAAGGGAGAACCAAAAGAGAGGGGAAAAGAAAGATAAAAGTGAAATGAAAGAAATGCCCTGAAAACCCGTGTCCCTGTTGTAAACAAATTTTGAAGAGCTGAGAGAATTTTCCAAGTAAACTCCCTTGGGATGCTCCTTTAGGTTGGATCACTGTTTAAATTTCTTTTGTAATCATTGAAATACTCAGATATAACCTCGAGGTAATTTTGATGCGGTTTAACGTATTAAAATTCATCCGTTTCATCTATATTTTCAAATGTTTTGACAAAGAGTTTTATTTCATGTTATTGTAATTTGTTCTTTTTTTCTTCATTACATTGTTTAATCCCTGCTCCCATTTCAATAGTTTTATATTTGTATCATACCTTTTTCTTGATTAAAATTTGCCAAACAAGGGTTTAGTTTATTGATGTTTTCAGAGAAAATAGCTTTGGTTTCAATAATGAAATCTGAACTTTGTTCTGTTTTCTATCTTTTCCTAATTAATAATTCTTACTTTTATCAGCTTCTTTTTGAACTTTTACATTTATTTTTATCTAGTTCCATAATTTTAATTCTTATTTTACTTGAATATGATAGGCATTTGCATTTTCATTTTATCAAAATATTTGCATATTAATACTTATGTATTAAACATTTAACAATGAAGAGGAACTTCTCTGTATCTTTCCCAATCCAATTCTGTTGTCTAGGGAAAAAAAAAAATTTTAAGCAGTTTCTTCTCACATTTTTCCATGGACCTATATCTTTATTTTTCAAATTGTACTAGCTAATATTTCATAAGCATAACTAGTGTTTTATAGATGCTAATAATATAACATAATTATATGGCATAATATTATAACAGATATATAATAATATAATATTATAACAGATAACATAATCTTATGCCTATAATTATGTTTTCTTTTTGTTTCTTGGGTTATAGTTCCTGGAGTTCTGTGTCACCCTGTTTCAACCTGGGCTATTTACCTCCTTTTGTTTTATGGCAGCACATCCACCAGCAGCTTCATCAGAATGGGTTAAAAGGAGATAGAAATAGCCCATGAAATTTCTGAAAATATTTGGATTCTGCCTGAACTTGGATTAATTACTTAAATGCGGAATTATACTTAATACTTTTTCTTCAAAATCTTTAGAACATTGCTTGTTTTAAAGCATTTGTTGTTAAAAATGTGATGCCATTTAATTCCTGCCTCTTTGTATGTGATCTGCTTTACTATTCTCTTATCTCCTCCACAGACTTTCAGGATCATTTTAAGTTTTTCAAATCCAAACTATTTTGCTGTATTATTTAATTTTTTTAAATGTTTGTTCACTTTTGAGAGAGAGAGAGAGAGAGAGAGAGAGAGAGCAGGGGAGGGGTAGAGAGAGAGGGAGACACCGAATCTGAAGCACAGAACCCAACATGGGACTTGAACCCATGAACTGTGACATCATGACCTGAGCTAAAGTCGGATGCTTAATGAGTGAGCCACCCAGGCACCCTTCAAATCTACAGCATTTTGAAAGTTGAAAATGTTTGGCCTTATAAGCGAGAGTCTTCCCTCATTGGTATCGTTGGAAATTTTGTGGCAACTTTGAATCAGAAAATTCAAACCAGAATTTACCACTTGTATAATTTGTGTTTTCCCCATCTTCTCTAATATTTTCTATTTTCTCTTCTGTCTTCTATTTTTAATGCTTTAAAATTTTTCATTAGGATTTCCTTGACCTTATCTTCCAATCTTTATACTTATTTTATCTATATTTTTTTTAATTTCCAAGAAACCTTTGTTATCCTCTGACTTTTTTCATCATATAATGTTCTTGTTTTGTGGAAGTTCAGTGTTTCTTATTTGGGGACATTAATAAGGATTTTGTTTTCTTCTAATTTCTAAATTACCTCCAACCCCTCTTTCTTATTTCCTTTTCTGCCTGATGTAATCTATATCTGTTATCTTGATGTCTTTCTTCAATGTACTGGTGAAGTTTATCTATTCATTATTCACAGCTAAGAATGAGACATTGAGGGATGGTCATTACTCTATGATTGTGGAGGCAGCTTGTTGTCTGACAAGCTACTTTTGGGGTAATCATTTGGTTCACAAGCTGTTTAATCAGTGGTGGTGTCCTAAATGCCAGTCTCTGGAAGATTTTTTTTCTCTAGGTTCCTTAAGTATGGTACCAGAAGTTTCTGCCATTATCTCATTGTATATGTACAATGGGGCAGCATGACTGGAAGGAACGGAGAGGGTAAACTGGTAAGCTTATGTTACAGTACTATGTCAGGGAAAGGTCTTGGGGTTTCCATAAATTCAATACGCAAAACTTACTGAATCGCTATTTTAATTCAGACACCTCCTCTTGCCTTCTGCTGAAGCACCTGTATATTCAAGTCCACAGGTGTTACATTCAGGATCTCCAGATGATAAACCTCAAACCTCCTGCCTGGAGACTGGGAGGAGGGTTAAATCTAGAATTTAGGGATAAGTGGGAGAGCTCAATGCACAAACCACTTCTTACACACTTTAAGCCACTCTCCCTTTTCTCAGTCTTAAGCTCTACCCCAATTTTTCATAGTATGTGTGCACCAACACTTGAATATACCAGGGGAACTATGGGAAAATTCCATTAATTTCTAACTAGCATTTCCCTCACAGGAACTGTAAATTTCTATTTCATTCATTCTGCTAAATGATAATAATCCTCCTTTGAATTTATACTTTCAAAAGAGTAGAGCATACTAATTTTACAGACTAAAAGTTCTTTCTAGTTCCAGGCTTGGAAATATCTCTTATGGTATGGTACAACCAGAATTGTTTGATAATTTTTGTTTACATAGAGGTAAGGTGATCCCAAAGACAAATGAGCAAATGGCCACGTGAGCAATATTCTTGAACGATGCTAACTTGGTTTTGAAGCAGGTATATTATCAGCGAGCAGATAAAACTGTATAACAAGCCAATTTATCTTTAATGCTCCACTACTTTTCAGACATTTCCTCTCACTTTTAGAAACTTTCTTATTGATCATGTACTCTTAGTTCTTTCCTGGGAAGGATGACCATGCATAAAAGTACCCTGCACAGTTTAAACAGCTCTTCATGACCTAAGATTATGGCTTCCTGCTTCCTACCCCCCATAATCTCCACAAAGAAAAATTAAAACAAAACACATGGCAAATAGAAAAAAGTTACACACACTCTTTCATAATATGTTAAATGTCTCTGCTACCTAACAAGAGGTGAATTAATCTGATAAATGAGTCCCTTTCACTAATGCTAGATAATGAATCATCTTTTCTCAGGAAAACAAAGAACTAACTTTGTTATTAAAGAATGACATTTCATATTTTATATACTGTATCTTGTATAATTTATTTTACTTATTTATTAGTTTACTTTATTATTGTGGTAAGAATACAACATGGTATCTACTGTCTTAACAAATTGTTAAGTACACAATACAGTATTGATAGTTACAGACACTATGTTGTACAGCAGATCTCTAGAACTTAATTCACCTTGCATCACAGAAACTTTATACCTGATGAACAACAACTGTCCTTTCTCCTCTTCCCCAGTCCCTGGCAACCACCATTCTACGCTCTGTTTCCATTACTTTGACTATATTATATACGTCATATAAGTAGAATCATGCAATATTTGCCCTTCTGTGTCTGGCTTATTCCATTTAGCATAATGCCTCTAGGCTCATCCATACTGTCACATGCATCAAAATATTCTTCTTTTTAAAGGGTGATTCATATTCATTTGTATGTATATACCACACTTACTTTGTCCATTCTTTTGTCAGTGGTTATTTCCAGATCTTGGCTATTGTGCACATTGCTGCAATGAACATGGAAGAGCATATGTCTCTTCGAGATCCTGGATTGCTGGGGGCACCTGAGTGGCTCAGGTGGTTAAGCATCTGACTCTTGATTTCTGCTCATTTTATCCATTTTGTCTAGGCTATCCAATTTGTTGGTGTGCAATTATTCATAGCAATTTCATGATTTCCCCCCTTGTGTCATGACTTGTAATGTTCTTTCTTTCATTTCTGATTTTATTTATCTTATTTTTCTCTCTTTTTGCTTAGTCTAGCTGAGGATTTGTCCATCTGTTCACCTTTTGAAAAAAAAAGACAACAACACTTGATTCCTTTTTTTTCTATTTTTCTACTTTCTATTTTATTTCTGCTCTAATCTTTGTTATTACCTCTCCTCTGCTAAATTTGGACTTAATTTCTTTTGTTTTGTTTTTTTCCTAGCTCTAGGAAAAAAAAAAACTAGTTAGGCTTTTTTTTATGTTGGAGATCTTTATTCTTTTTTTTAATTTAGATGTTTATTGTATTAACTTTCCAGTTACTACTGCTTTTGCTGCATCCCATAAGTTTTGGTATGTTATGTTTTCGTTTTCACTTGCCTTGAGACATTTCCGTTTTGAGTTATTCTTGACTCAACGACTATTTAAGAGTGTGTTGTTTAATGCCCACATATTTATGCATTTTCAAGTTTCTTTCTGTTATTGATTTTTCTACTTTCATTCCATTGTGGTCAGAAAAGACACTTGGTATGATTTCAATGTTCTTAAATTTCTTGAAACTTGTTCTGTGACCTAATATGTGATCTATCCCGACGGATGTTTCATATCTGCTTGAAAATAACGTATATTCTGCTGTTGTTGGATGGAATGTTCTATATATGTCCATTAGGTCCATTTGTTCTATAATGTTCAAGTCTGTTTCCTATTGATTTTCTGTCTGCATGTTCCATCCATTATTGAAATTGGGTATTAATAAGGCACTGAAGTCTCCTATTATTATTGTATTGCTGTCTATATCTCCCGTCAGGTCTGCCAATGATGGCTTTACATATTTAAGTGTTCTGATGTCATATCTTTCTTGAGAATTGCCCCTTTAATCATTATATAGTGACTTTCTTTGTCTCTTGTGGTAGTTTGTGTGTGTGTGTGTGTGTGTGTGTGTGTGTGTGGTAGTTTTTGACTTAAAGTGTAGTTCATCTGAGTATAGCCACCTCTGCTGTCTTTTGATTACTATTTTCACAAAATATCTTTTTCCATCCCTTCACTTTCCACCTACGTGTGTATTTCATTCTAAAGTGAATCTTTTGTAAACAGCATTTAATTGATCTTGTCCCCCCCCACCCCCACTGCCATTCAGCTACTGTAACTTTCAATTGGTGATTTCAATCCATTTGCACTTAAAGTTACTATTAATAAGGATTAATAAGTAAGGATTTATTGTTGCCATTTTGTCTTATGTTTCTTTTTAGTTCTTTGCCCATCTTTTCCTTTCTTGCTATCTTATTTTGTGATTATTTCATTGTTATAGCTTTGATTCCTTTCTTTTTCTCTTATGTATCTACTATAGGTATTTTCTTCATGGCTACCTAGAGGCTTACATAAAACATCGTATAATGTAAGTCTATTTGAAGCTGATAACAATTTAACTTCAACTGCATATAAAACCTCTGCATTTTACTTCCCTTCCCCCACTTTAAGTTATTGTTACCATAATTTACAATCACTCAAATTGTCTATCTTTTAACAGTTTTTTAGTTATACTTATTTTTCATACTTTTATCTTTAATATTTTATACTAGAATTAAAAGCAATTTAACCACTACCATCACGGTGTTCTGCATGTGTCTATATATTTACTTCATTGATGAATTTCATACTTTCATGTGCTTTTGTGTTTCTGTCTCACATCCTTTCTTTTCACCTTGAAGAACTCCTTTTAGCATTTCTTGTAAGGTAGGTCTAGTGGTAATGAACTTCCTCAACTTTTGTTTGCCTTTGCAAGTGTTTATATCTCCTTTATTTCTGAAGGATAATTTTGTCAGTGGTAGTGCTTTTGGTTGGAGGTTTCATTGTTTCCACACCCCGCCTCCCAGGCACTTTAAATATATCACCCTACTCTTTCCTCACTTGCAAAGGGTCTGTTGAGAAATCTGCTGATAGTCTAATGGATGATCACTTGTGCTTGATGGGTCATTTTTCACTTTTTGCTTTCAAAGTTCTCTTTTTCCTTGAATTTTGACAATTTGGTTATAATGTGATGTGGTATAGACGTTTGAAATTCAACATATTTGGAATTCTTTGGGCTTCATGGTCTTCATGGTCTGGTCTTCCCAGTTTTAGTAAGTTTTTAACCAGTATACTGTAAGCTTTCTGCCTCCTTCTCTCTCTCTTTTCTTTCTGGTACTTCCATAATGTTTATATTGATTCTCTTGATATGTCTTATAAGTCCCATAGGGTTTCTTCATTTTTTCTTGTTCTTCTTTCTCAGTATTCCTATGACTAAATAATTTCAAGTGGCTTGTTTTTAACTTAATTACTTCTTCTGCTGGCTTGTTTGTTGTTAAAATCCTTTTAGTTATTTTTTTTTTTTACTTATTTATTCTTCAGGTGCAGAATTTGTTGGATTCTTCTTTATTGTTCTATCTCTTTCATAATATT
The DNA here is from genome assembly GCF_046562875.1 of Panthera onca. Lineage (NCBI taxonomy): Eukaryota > Metazoa > Chordata > Mammalia > Carnivora > Felidae > Panthera > Panthera onca. Next base: position 148,291,852 of record NC_138342.1, on the reverse strand, counting down.
CTCATTTGTTTTTCATGTATTGTCTTTCTAATTTCATTTAGTTATCTATTGGTATTCTCTTGTAACTCACTGATCTGCTTTAAATAATTTTTTTTTTGAATTATTGGTCTGACAACTTATAAATACATATCTCTTTAGGGTCAGCTATTAAAGGTTTATTTTGTTCTTTTGACTATATTTCCATGATTTTATGATTTGCATAATTCTGCATGTTCTTTTTAGCCTTGTGATGATCTGTGCACATCTAAAGGACTAGCACCCTCTCCCAATTTTATGGACTCTCTTTAGCCAGGAAAGAACTTCATCAGTGAGCTTGGTTAAAGATTCTGGGCCTCAGTTCTTTTCTGTCCTGGGTGTCCATTTTTGTTTTATCTTGTTTTGTTTTGTTATTTTGGTATGGCTCTTTCCAGTAGCTCATAATCTCTTGCTCCCTCTGGCGACTGATGATGTCAGTTCTGTCATCACTCTGAAATGAGATAGAAACCAGCTCCTCAGATGGTGCACTGAAAGACCACAGACATTGGGGGTGTGCTTTACTCTTCTCCTTCCCTCCTCAGAAATAAACTTCAATTATGTACTTTTTTCTATATCCCGGAGCCATGCTACCTGCTAACCCAGTCATCTGGAGTATTCTGGTTTCTTTAGCTTTCTGTGTGAGGCAGGGCAGAAACCAGCACCTCAGGCTGCCCACTGAAATGCCCAAGACATTGGAGTCACACTAGATCCCTCCCTCCCTCCAGGAGGAGAGGCCTCAGTTCTGGATCTTTCTCACACCTCACAGAGTTGCAGGCCACCCGAGGGTGCATATCCACCTAAATGCCCCAAGCTTCCAGACTATTCCAATTCTTTCAGCACTCGGTGTGAAATGAGACAGAAAGCCACTCTTTAGGGATCTCACTGAAAGGTCAGGGACTTTGGATGTTGACCCATCCTTTTCCTTCTGCTGCAGGGAGGTGTTGAGATGTCACTGTGCTGTGCTAGCTTAGGGGAGGGGCTGATGCAGTAAAAGTTAAATTGTTACGTTCCATTTCAGTATAGCTGATGTCAATTTTGTGCTTAACTGGGGCACTGTCAATTCCTAACCGGATTCTGGTTTTCTCATAAAGGTTTTACTTAAATCATTGTCAACTCTTTTTTTCCGGGGTTAGGATTTCCCATTCTAACAACTTGCTGACATCACCCTCTTTAGTGATTTATTCATAGTGAGAATATATTTATGTACTGCTTGTGCAATTAATTTTTTTAAAATAAGAACAAATATCATAGATTTTGTAAAACTAATGTGAATTATCTTCTTCAACAGCTTGATTTAAATATCTATTTTATAAGAGTATTTTTTCATGTACGTGACACATTTGATACATCTTAATATTTTGAGGCTAGGTTAAACATAATCAAGCTCTCCATGAAGGATCATTTATTTCTACTTTCAAAGAAGCCTTACAATGAATACTAAATATTATATTAATTAAATGAATTTAATTCTCTGAGGTCTGGAGTAAAGCCAGAGATAGAAAGACATGATTATATTAATCCTATGTTTGGAAAGACTCAAAAGACAAACGATGAATATAAAATGTGTAATCTCCCTTGCATCCCAAACTGTTCTTAATAGAGAGAAGCAAGGACACGGATAGGTAATTCAAAAAGGTTAGGTGATTTCTGGGAAAAATTATGTACTTAAAATGTTTTTTGATGAATATACGGGTACACCTGATGAATTAATTCTTCATTGAATTTCAGAATTTCTTTTGTTTTTTAATTTTTTTTTCATGTTTACTTATTTTTGAAAGAGAAAAAGATAGAACACAAGCAGGGGAGGGGCAGAGAGAGAGAGGGAGACACAGAATTGGAATCAGGCTCCAGGCTCTGAGCTGTCAGCACAGAGACAAATACGGGGCTCGAACTCAGGAGCTTTTGAGCTGTGAGATCATGACCTGACCGAAGTCAGCTGCTTAACCGACTGAGCCACCTAGGTACCCTAAATTTCAGAATTTCTAGAGTTAGTGTTATGTTCAAGAAGAGGTTGAGCTGTCTAAGACCTAGTTTCATGTTCCTTGTTCATCCATCCTCTAATCAACCTGAACCACTGCTTCCTGAAGCTCAGTCATATTTCAAGCCGAAATTATTCCATCTTTCAATCTCCAATCCATTTATGTCATGTTCAATCCCAAGCTCCTATCCTTCTATCTTAAATAACTATTGCTGTCTTAAACATCCCTTTGGCTCCTCTACTTGTCCCTATCCCTTCATATTCTGCTATATATATTTCATTTCCCAATCATTTTAGAACAATGGGTCCTGACCTCAATTCATCGTTTGCCAAACCTCTGGAAACTCAAACTGAACCAGCCCTGGACAGGTTTGAGTCTTCATCTCAGTGCTTGCATCTTGGTCCCTGAGCCAAGTGGAGAAAACAACTCAAAAAGGCAGATTGATTAACCCTTAATTCCTAGTCACTAGGAGATGGCCACAGATCTCAATGCTCAGCCCTGAAATCTAGTATTTCTTAATTCAATAGCCATCTCCTGATGTGACTATTTCGAAGTTTCTTGATTATATCTCATAACTTAGAGTTGCTCACAGTCCACGCTCTTACCCCTGCCTTACACATTACAGTGACAATAGAAACCACAAAACCAAACTACACCAATTTAAAAAAATCAGCCAAATTTCTTACATTTGCACTCATTCCTTTCCCTATCTCTCTTTTTGAAAAAGAAGAATCCTCCCTCCCAATAACCAGTTCCGTTACTTGTAGCTCTTTTGTCCTGGATTCAGCACTCTCTCACCTTCTCAAGAAACATATTCCAAATCTTGAACCTCTTCTTGTCTTTTGGCCTTTCTTTCTTAATATTTAAATATTCTAAATGTTCTTTTGCCTTAGAATATGTTCTGTCTTCCTGAAGTCTCATTGTTGCTCTGAGCTATGAACCACTCTTCTGGTACCTTCCTTTCTCTCTTCACTTCTCGACACCAAACAAAAAAGTTAACTACACTTGTCTTGATGTAATCATCTCTAAATCTAGTTATTTAAAAAATCTACTTCAAAATGGATTTTGCTCCCATTAGTCTAATTGAAATTCTGCTCCTGTTAAGGTTATAAGAACTCTATGCCACTGACAGACATGTTCTGTTCTTATCCTACTTGATCTCTCAGCAGGATTCAACACAGATTTTCACTTCTTTCTATAAGCTATTCTTCTCTTGGTTTCCTAAATATTCCATTTTATTCTCTTTTTCTTCTTCTTATATGGTCATCCCATAACTGTATTCTTTGCTGGCTTAACCAATCCCAGATAAGTATTTATCGTTTTTAAGGACTTTCTTTAAATTTTATTTATTTTGAGAGAGAGAGAGAGAGAGAGAGACAGAGAGAGAGAGAGAGAGAGAGAATGAATGAATTCCAAGCAGGCTCCACATTCAGCACAGAGCCTGATGTGGGACTCAAAGTCATGACCTTGTGATCATGACCTGAGCCAAAATCAAGAGTTGATCACTTAACTGACTGAGACATCCAGGCATCCCAAGGACTTTGTTTAGTACTCTGTCATTTCTCTTCTAGCCTCACTTACATCCAAGGCTCTTTCACGGACTAGATAAATAGATGATAGATAGATAGACAGGAAAAATATTATATACATATTATACATAATACCACATCTGAGCCCCAAACTCATATATCTAATTTCTCCTTCAATAGTTCCCTTAGCAGCTGCATATGCAGAAGGTGAACTCACCATTTTATCTACTCAAATTCCCCCAAAGTCTTTACCTCAGAAAATGGCATCAACATTTTGTAACACTCTCATAGCCAGCCAGATGAGCAGGACCCTCTATAAGTCTGACTGCTGAGGGAGTTCCATATTTTGGATCATCATCTTTAATTTTTCAAAGGGCCTCACATGGCTTGGGACTGTCTCTGGTCAACACTGTCATTTGGATAGGATTTCCCAAGCTTGAACCTTGTTGTACTAGATCTCATCATGCATGGATCCTGGTCACTTAAAAGTTCCTATCTCAAAATTTTCAAGACAAGATTCTCCTCTGGTGCCAAGTTATAGATCGTATTTCTTCCCTTTAAGATATTCTCCAACCCTCCCACCTCCAACACTACTTGACCAGATGCCATAAGAAACTCAGTTGCAAGAAGAAAGTCTTGTGAACAAATCACTTACTGGCCAGTGTAGTATTTCTTTCATGGGGTCAGCTGAAACTGGACTGCCAGAATGGTACTGATATGTTGATCTGAAGGTGACTCTCATGTTTGATGCCAGCCTAAATAGAGGACTCTGAGTAATGATGATCTGTCACCTATTCTTGAGTTTAGGCCATGAGTATGTGGACCCAGGTGTTGCTTCTCACCTGGCTTAATTCAACTGTGGTGCTGCCTCTAGTCTACAGCACCTTGATAGCTGCTTGATAGCTAGAGGGGTGGCAAGTGTCCTGTACCTTGTGACTCTTAGCCACTCACACTCAGGGTGGTCACTTCCACTTCCTCCACAGGCTCCTTCACATGGGTCAGGCAGCATTCAGGGGGGCGGTCAATGCTCTTATCTCCTCTAAGGAATCTGTACCAGTTTGCCACTATACCATCTGGCTATTTGGATCTATGTGCTAATGAGTCTTCTCCTTTAACTGTCTTGCACAGTGCTGGATAAGGGATGGGAATTCTTTGCAAAAATGGGGCATTGCTTTTCTCACTCTTACAACAGATCCTCCTCCGCCCTCCTTTCTGCTGGTAGTGTGCAAGGCAAGATTGCAGGCATTGTGGAAGGAGATCACATTCTAAAAATGCAATGATGCTAGGCCAAGGACATCAAGATATGGTTAGAAGCTGTGTTGTTTCTTGTTTATGCTATAAAATATGAGTAGTATAATTAATTTGATCAGAAAGCTAATTATTGCTTACATTTCTCTGGGTAGGACCATCATCTTACTCTGGGTAAGACTTGCTTTCGTAGCCGTCATAGTAGAAGCACAATAAGAACCTTGAAAAGGGTCACAGGAAGTTGTTATTCATAGTCAGGAAGATGAATGATGCAGTGTTATAAATAATGATGTGGATTAAACAATAGCATGAGGAAATTGCAAAAGCAAGAAGTTCTATGGTGTCTCAATGAAACAAGGTTCCAAAAAGCCATGACATGTAGCAACATGTAATAACAGTGTTGCTACCTTTTCTCCTTCAGTAGGAGATATATAATTAGCACATTTGACAGGAAAGAACACAAAATGACTCTTGGAACTGAACAACCAGAGACCATACTATGGAGTCTTTCTGTACACGGAATGGACAATTAAACAAGACAAAAGTACCTCTTCTCTATACATCATTCTAAATCCATTATTCACATGGACTTGTGACTTTCACATTCAATTTTCAAACCAAATTGTTTATATAGATGGGATATCCATAGAATTTATTTTCCTGAGGACCACACTACCTGGGATGGGCCTGCCATCCTTCACTTTGGTTTGAAGTGAGACTTCCGTTGATTATTCTCAGTATCTCTCTCTGCCTCACACTTTTCACTTCATTTCAATAATTCACCATGTTTATTTTTTTTAAATAGCCCTCAAAGTCAGCCACTGCCTTCTAAGTTCCCATTATTTTTCCCTCGGTCTATAGTATTAACCAATTACCTGTTCTTCCTCTGGTTTTGTATGCCTATATTCCATAGTGCAGTGAATAAGGTTGATCTTGTCATCCAACTGATTAAAATATTTTACTTGTTTCACTTACCCTGAAGAAAACAGTCAGCATTTTAAATGTGGCCGACCAGGGCCTGCATGACCCAGATCTTGCCCATCTCTCCAAGCCTCATGTCATATAATTTTATACATTTGCTTTTCTTTTTTTCCCCTTCTTCACCTGAACAATATTAACAAGAACCTATTATATGCAAAGTACAATACTAAATATTGGATATGTGGTGGTGAATTAAAATAGATCTTGTTCCTACCATGAAGGGGACCAGGATATAGTGAAGAAAACAGTTTTTGATAACGATCATCACATATTGAAGTAAAATTGTATCTGTGGTATGTTGCAAATGAGAAATACTTCTATTTTGAAATAATACTGCATGAAAAATTTTGTAGTAATAGATATCAGGAATCAATGGACATTATTAGTAGGCAAAAGGGAGGGAAGGGTGTTTTTTTTGGATGTACCGGGCTTTTTGCCTGCTTACTGGTTTTGCACAAGTTACTCACAAGATGCGGAATGGTCTTTTTCGTTTTGACCTGAGTAGCCTCCATGTATATATTGAGACTCAGTTTAAATGTAATTTCCAACACAAGCAAGTTGCCTATGATTTGCTTACATGGTACCTCACTTTTTAATATTTACTCAATGTCCCTCTAAACTAACAGATTGTTATCTGATTGTTATATGCTTTATGAGCATATGTAATGTCTCCCTTACTCGCAGCTATATTTCTGGTACATAGCACAGAGCCCAAGATATAAGCGCTCAAATTTTTATTGAATACCTGGGTTAGAATTTATGATCCAACAACTATGCTATATTCTGGGTAGTAAAAATAAATTAGATATGATACTTGCCCTCATAGAATATATTCTAGTAAAAGCAATACTTGATAAGACTGAACACAAAGTGTTAAAGGGCAATGATTTGGGGGCTATCTCCTAAGAAATCATATCACCAGTCACTGAGGTCCCTTAGTAGAGGCCACTTTTTCAATCAAGTGTTCCAGGGGTTGGTGGAAGAGATTCCTGAATTGGTAGACCTGATTAAATAAAACCATCTCTAAATTTACTTTTAATGTTTGTTACTAACTGTATACATCAACTTGAACTTTTTGCAATTTTTGTGATTAAACAAAATTGAAGTGAGTCAACCCAACTGGTGCATTTTAGATTTAGCGTACTTGTTTTGGGGGGATTCAGAGAAAATATATATTCTATGATATTCAATAACAGATTAATAAAAATAATGAGTTCTATATTAGTGATCTATTTCATATGATTTCTTAAAATATTAAAATCAATACTGTTTTAAATTGTAAATTATAATATGGTCATTTATACTTAGATAAGATTTTTATTTTTTTTTTATTTATTTTTTTTATTTTTTAATATATGAAATTTACTGTCAAATTGGTTTCCATACAACACCCAGTGCTCATCCCAAAAGGTGCCCTCCTCAATACCCATCACCCACCCTGCCCTCCCTCCCACCCCCCATCAACCCTCAGTTTGTTCTCAGTTTTTAACAGTCTCTTATGCTTTGGCTCTCTCCCACTCTAACCTTTTTTTTTTTTTTTTTTTTTTTTTTTTTCCTTCCCCTCCCCCATGGGTTTCTGTTATGTTTCTCAGGATCCGCATAAGAGTGAAACCATATGGTATCTGTCTTTCTCTGTATGGCTTATTTCACTTAGCATCACACTCTCCAGTTCCATCCACGTTGCTACAAAAGGCCATATTTCATTTTTTCTCATTGCCACGTAGTATTCCATTGTGTATATAAACCACAATTTCTTTATCCATTCATCAGTTGATGGACATTTAGGCTCTTTCCATAATTTGGCTATTGTTGAGAGTGCCGCTATAAACATTGGGGTACAGGTGCCCCTATGCATCAGTACTCCTGTATCCCTTGGATAAATTCCTAGCAGTGCTATTGCTGGGTCATAGGGTAGGTCTATTTTTAATTTTCTGAGGAACCTCCACACTGCTTTCCAGAGCGGCTGCACCAATTTGCATTCCCACCAACAGTGCAAGAGGGTTCCTGTTTCTCCACATCCTCTCCAGCATCTATAGTCTCCTGATTTCTTCATTTTGGCCACTCTGACTGGCGTGAGGTGGTATCTGAGTGTGGTTTTGATTTGTATTTCCCTGATAAGGAGCGACGTTGAACATCTTTTCATGTGCCTGTTGGCCATCCGGATGTCTTCTTTAGAGAAGTGTCTATTCATGTTTTCTGCCCATTTCTTCACTGGGTTATTTGTTTTTCGGGTGTGGAGTTTGATGAGCTCTTTATAGATTTTGGATACTAGCCCTTTGTCCGATGTGTCATTTGCAAATATCTTTTCCCATTCCGTTGGTTGCCTTTTAGTTTTGTTGGTTGTTTCCTTTGCTGTGCAGAAGCTTTTTATCTTCATGAGGTCCCAGTAATTCACTTTTGCTTTTAATTCCCTTGCCTTTGGGGATGTGCCGAGTAAGAGATAAGATTTTTAAATGACTTAGCTTTCACACATAGTTATTGGTTAGAAGCCACAGAAACATATAATGTTATTTTATTTGAAAATGATGCTATTTAGTGCTTAGAATAGCTTTGGGAAAACAATAGCATAATCTCTACTCTAATACTATCTTAGTACTACTATAAAGAATATATTTAATATTTACTTCTCCAGTTCATAACCATCATTTTATGTCATTTGAAAGCTTGAGCTATAATATTATATAATATATATGTGTGTACATTATATATAAAATATATATTATATAATAAGTTTCTAAAATTGATTTTAGCAAGCAAGGAAAATAAATTTTCCTCATTCCCTTCACATATATAACTTTGGAAAATAATTTTATACTACCAGTTCTAAACTAGATAAACTGGCATATTAAGAACATAAAAAATAAATAAATAAATAACAGACCTGCAGTAAGAAGAGAACTACTGAGCCTGCTAATATTTATTTCTACACAAGATTTAAATCTTTAATGATAAACCACTGTTTAAGCTCAGTGTGGGAAATGCAGAATATAAATGGAGAGCATATTTGAAAATGGGTATCTTTTATGCACACACACACACACACATTTTATGTTCAAATGTGACATGCATTCTAAATAAGACACTACTTCTTCTACACAAACAGTAACTTGTAAGCCCAAAACCCATGGGAGTCTAGCTCACAAAATTAGCTTAGGAAATATAAGGGGTAATTATCAGAATTGTTTTTTAGGTATGTTCCTAGGGCCTTTGCTGGGATTGGGGCACATGCTAGGTTTGGTGGTATTTAAAAATATCCCTCCATCCAGATTTGGACTGGATGAAGTAACTTCTGTATAAGACCTCATAAATTATTTATATCTATATCTATGTATCTATATGTATATCTGTATCTATATCTATATAATCTTATCTATCTATCATCTATCTATGTATCTATCTATCATCTATCTATACATCCACCCTAAATATTTATGCTTATCTTTGGAAGAATAATAAAATGCAAGCCAATTGCTGGAAAAAAAAAAAAGAGTACAGCTAAAAATGTGGCACTGGGAAGTGACAGAATGCCCACTTCCCTACAGGAATCACTTTATTGCAAATGATTTATAGCAATTGACAGAATCTTATTTACTACCCCAGACTCACTGGCCCTTCCTATTATATGTCTTCTAGAAGTAGGATAAATAGAGCAACACTAAATTGTCCATCTACTAAATTAATTCAGGATTTAATTGTGAAGGGGAGGAAGAGGGAAGACTCTACAAGGAACATCCGCCAGGAAAAAAATATATTCTGTAAGGAGTCTCTTACCATAAGAAGGATAGAATTTCTTATCTTTCAATATAATACATTCTTCACTAAAGAAAAAGAACAATTTCCCAAAAGGAAAAACTGATGGCATACTGAGCCGATTCAAGAGATTTGAATTTCACTTCAATATTCCTATCTTAACATGAAGCTGGAAACAAGGTAGCACATATAATAAATTTGCTTAAAATTATATAAAAATATCATACAATAGGAGAAAGATAAATTTACAATCATAATTACAGCTTTTAATTTTTATTTTTTGTTTCTTTTCCCCCCAAGTTTTTATTTAAATTCTAGTTAGTTAACATACAGTGTAATATGAGTTTCAGCTGTAGAACTCAGTGATTCCTCACTCACCTGCAACAATGAGTGCTCATCACAAGTGCCCTCTGTAATACCCATCACCCATCTAACCCATCTCCCAACCACTTTCCTCCATCAACCCTGTTTGTCCTCTATCTTATGAGGCACTTGTGATTTGCTTCCCTCTCTTCTCTTCCCTCCCCCGCTTCCCATGTGTTCACCTGTTATTGTTTCTTAAGTTCCACATATGAGTAAGATAATATGTATACCACCTCTTATTTATCCACTCATCAGTCAATGGACGTTTGGGCTTTTTCCATAATATGGCTATTGTTGATAATACTGCTATAATAATCGGGGTGTATGTGTCCCTTCGAATCAGTATTTTGGTAACCTTTAGGTAAATACCTAGTAGTTCAGTTACTGGATCATGGTAACTATGATCCACTATTTTTAACTTTTTGAGGAATCTCCATACTGTTTTCCAGAGTGGCTGTACCAGTTTGCATTATTACCAACAGTGTAAGAGGGTTCCCCTTTCTCTGTATCCTCATCAGCACCTATTGTTTCCTGTATTGTTAATTTTAGTCATTCTGACTTGTGTGAAGTGATATCTCATTGTAGTTTTGATTTGTATTTCCCAGATGATGGGTGATGCTGAGCATCTTTCCATGTGTCTATTAGCCATCTGGATGTCTTCTTTGGAAAAATGTCTATTCGTGTCTTCTGCCCATTTCTTAATTGGATTATCTGTTTTTTAGGTGTTGAGTTTGATAAGTTTGTTATGTATTTTGGATACTAACCCTTTATCAGATATGTCATTTGCAAATATCTTCTTTCATTCTGTAGTCAGCCTTTTAGTTTTGTTGACTGTTTCCTTCATTGTGCAGAAGCTTTTTATATTGATGAAGTCCCAATAGTTAATTTTTGCTTTTGTTACTCTTATCTCTGGAGACATATCTAGTAAGAAGTTGCTATGACTGATGTCAAAGACATTACTGCCTTTGTACTCTAGGGTTTTAGTTTCCTGTCTTACATTTAGGTCTTTAATCAATTTTGAATTTATTTTTGTGTATGTTGTAAGAAAGTGGTCCAGTTTCATTCTTTTGCAGGTAGCTATCCAGTTTTACCAACACCATTTGTTGAAGACTGTCTTTTGCCATTGGATATTCTTTCCTGCTTTGTTGAAGATTAATTAACTATGTAGTTGTGGGTTCATTTCTGGGTTTTCTGTTTTGTTCAATTGATCTATGTGTCTATTTTTGTGTCATTACCATACTGACTTGATACTAGAGCTTTATAATATAACTTGAAGTCCAGAATTATGATGCCTCCAGCTTTGTTTTGCTTTTTCAAGATTGCTTTGTCTATTTGGAATCTTTAGAGATTCCATACAAATTTTAGGACTGTTAGTTCTAGCTCTGTCAAAAATGCTGGTCGCATTTTCATAGGGATTGTATTAAATGTGTAGATTGCTTTGGGAAATAGAGATGTTTTAATAGTGTTGTTCTTCCAAACCATGAGCATGGAATGTTTTTTCCGTTTCTTTGAGTCATCTTCAATTTCCTTCATCAGTGTTTTATAGTTTTCAGAGTACAGATCTTTTACTTCTTTGGTTAGCTTGATTCCTAGATATCTTAGAGAACTACAGGACAATATCCCTGATCAACATGGATACACATATTCTCAATAAAATACTAGCAAATAGAATCCAACAGTACATTAAAAGAATCATTTACGAAGATCAAGTGGGATTTACTCCTGGGCTTCAAGGGTGGTTCAATATTTGCAAATCAATCCATGTGGTACACCACATTAATAAAAGAAAGGGTAAGAACTATATGATCCTTTCAATAAATACAGAAAAATCATTTGACAAAGTACAACATCCATTCATGATAAAAACCTTCAACAAAATAGGGTTAGAAGGAACATGCCTCAACATAATAAAGGCCATATGTGAAAAACTCACAGCTAATATCATCTTTAATGGAGAGAAACTGAAAACTTTTCTTGTATGGTCAGGAACAAGGCAGGGATGTCCACTCTCATCATTGTTGCTTCCCGTACTACTTAAAGTCCTAGCCTCAACAATCATACAATAAAAAGAAATATAGGACATCCAAATCAGCAAGGAAGAAATCAAACTTTCACTATTTGCAAATGACATGATACTCTATATAGAAAACCTGAAAGACCACCAAAAAAAAAAAAAAGGCTAATACTGGTATACAAATTCAGTAAAGTCACAGGATACAAAATCAACATACAGAAATCTGTTGCATTGCTATACACCAATAGTGAAGCAGCAGAAAGAGAAATCAAGGAATATATCCCATTTACATTGCACCAAAAAACCTAATATGCTTAGTAATAAACATAACCAAAAAAGTAAAAGATCTCTCTTCTTATATAAAATAAATAAGTGGTTGTCTAAGGCTGATGGTGGGGAGAATTAACTGCAAAGAGGTAATAGAGAGTTATTTGGGGGTGATGGAATTGTTTCATAATTGTGACAATGGCAATATTTCTAAAAACTTATTGGTCAGCATAACTAAACTGGGTATATTTTATTACACATACATTACACCTCAATAAAACTGACAAAAATAGTAAGAGAGGTAATATTATTCACAATTTGAAGACTTATTTTCTTTGTTTTAAAAGGGAACATGATCTTCTGGTGATGTATTTCAAGGATCAGTTGTTGTGGTTCTATTACCAATATCCAATTAACCTGGGTTGTGACCTGTACAAAATCACTTAACTGCTTTTTTTCTAAAGACAAAATAACTTTGGTCTTAAAAATAGACTGATAATTTTGTAGTAATTGAAGTCGCAATATGCACTGTAACGTCAGCTTATTCCTTATTGCACCCCAAACATATTTGGGAAATGCATTTGATAAAATGCGTTTCCTTGTATGGCCTTAAGAGAGCCTAAGTGTACAATTAAAGTATAGATTAGTAGGAGGAACTTAAAATAGAGATTTAGGCTTCATAACATTTCTCTTTTTGTCCCTTAAACTATATTCTCAATGATGATCCCTTCTTGCTTCGTGTGTTTTGTTTGCAGATAGAACAAATGTCATTGCTAACCTTTAACACATTCAACAACCCTTAAAACGTATTCTCTACATCCTAAATTTGGGTTCATTTAATGTGTACAACTGTTTTGTAATGGAAGTGTTAATAAGCCAGGGACTTTGGGTAAATCATTGGCATTTGAAAGAAGGGAAGGTAGAAAGTAGCCATTCAATTTTAATTTCCTCTTAAATGGAAAGGTAGCACATTCATAAATTTTTGAAATTATGAAGATAACTGAATCCAATCAACCTATGACATTTTAGAATTTTAATATCTGACATTCTTTTGAGAGATATTAACTGTATTTTCTGATTAAAGTGAAATAATGTTTTACACAGTCTACCTACACCATCCTTGCTACTGTCACATACAAAGCTCTCTTCCTCACCAGCTTAGACTACTGCAATTATTGCCCTACCTTCTTTGCCTGGTTTCACATTTGCTCCTCTTTGCAAGCCATTTTCCAGGAAGCTGCAAGAAGGATAATTTGTGCATGTGAATCAGATCATGAAAAAAAAATACTGATTATGATGTCTCTACTAGTAGAGTGCTTAGAATATAATCCAAACCTAAAACTTTTGATCAAATGGTCTGTTCCTTGCTTGCATTGTGGAACTTATCTTGTAACTATGTCCTGCAGGTTCACTGCTCAAATCACATTTCCTTGTTCCCACCTCAGGACCTGTTTTCTTTCTGTCCCATCTACCCAGACAACTCTTGCCTCAAATATTGTTTTGAGGATTTGCATCTCAGCTTGTATGTCACTTGCATCCATTATCCACTTTTATCTCCTATAGAGTTTTTGTCACCATCTGAAATTACAGTTTTTTTCTTATGCATTGTTTATGGCACATAACTTTTCCAGAACAAAGTCTATATTTCCTTTATTGCTGCTGCCTCCTTCTGAATTCTTTATTTTTACACTAGTTCTCCAATCTTTTCACAAAAGCTTACATTGTTTTATTATTTTTGCTCTTTTTTTGAAATTGAGTAATGTAAATGCAAACAACTTTTTAAAAATATTCACAAAATTTTAGGGAAATCTGACATACATTTGGAAGATCATTCAGAGAGTTTAATATTCTCCATCTAAAACTGAGAAATTCCATACAGACCATATACAAAACTTTCATTGTGATTCAGTTAATTATATATACAATTCAGAGCTTGATTTTGCATGTTTAACATAGTGTTTTCAGAACAATTTGAAATATTTAAATGACCACTTTCACAATTTTTCATGGTGGTATCATCTGAATTTAAATTTTAGTTAGCTATCGATGTGATAATATTGTGTAGAGCATCTTACAAAGAGCAAACAGCTGGCACAAAATGGAAACCAAAAAATTAAAATTATGAGATGATTCAACTATATTTTCCACTTGTTTAATTTAATTCAATTTACTCATAGCATATTGCAGTTTATTGCCTAAAGAAGATAAAGCCAACCAGATGAATTTTATATTACAATTTAAATCACAGCATATGTTATAATTAAAAATGTAAATGTAGAAATGTAATTTTTTCAAGAACTTAGTGCCAAAAGGATTTAATATATACTACATCAGTAAACATTTAGTTAAATAAAGTTTTAAAATTACTATATAGCTTACTTAGTTGTAGGAAGATACATAGGCATAGTGCTTAGGGACACAGACAAAAACCATGCCCTAATGTTTACACAAATCTTTTTTAAACTATGCTGCCCCTTGTCCTTAAACTACGTAAGATTTATAGTATGAAATTCAAGTCCAGTATTTTTTGTTAATTCCAGCAATCTGGAAAATAAAAACAAGTAAAAAATATAAAAGATCTTTTTAATTTTTACCTTCTACTAAACTATATAAGAAACTTATATCACTCTATTTTCAGTAAACATTTCTCAGGGACTTATTTTCATGGAATATTTTCAAGTATATACCAGAATTTTGGGGACTATGTGAAGTGTTGGAGAAATGCTTCATATTATATCAAACAGTAAGTTACAGGCCATATCTGAATACTGAAAATCCTTGGTGAAATTACCTGATTAACAAATCTATTCACTTAACTCTCAACTGTCACCAAAGAAGGCTTCTGTGTACTGACATTGGTGCCTAGCTTCGGGTTACATGGCCTTCCAGCTATCTCTGAACTCCACGCGATGTATCATGTGTTGGCTATGATATTCTTTTGAAAACCATAAAGTACAATGTGTTTGGTAGAGGACAGAGGGTACTGGCAAGACATAAAGAGAGGGAGCTAGCCTGGTCTAGGAATCAAGTGCAGGCTCCTAACAACAATGGAAATTTATGCTGGCCCCTGAACAACAGGAATAAGTATGACAAATGAAATGAGTTTTTCACAATTTATTTACTCATTAGTCTTAATCTTCTTGGGGCAAGTTGTAATGGTCCAGCTTTGCCTTTTAATAACAGTAATTTGTGTTCTCTCCCTCTCTCTCTCTCTCTGATTAGCCTGGACCTAGAGTTTTTTTTAGTTTTATTATTTTATTGATCTTTACAGAGAATTAGTTTTAGGTTCCATTGATTTTTTCCCTTTATTTTTTACATATATGCTTATAAATTATAATCAGGTAATTTACATACAAAAAAATGTACCCATTTCAAACACTTAGATGACTTTTAACATAGTGTACACATGGGTAACCATCACCACAATCAAAGTAGAGGACATTTCCATCCTTCAAAAAGTTTTCTCTTGTCCCTTTGTAATTAATCCTTCCCACTACCCTCAGGCCTAGACCACCAATGATTTTTTTCTGTTGTTATGGTTAGATTTGTCTATTCTAAAATTTCATGTAAATGAAATCATTCATTATATACTATTTGGAATCTGACTCCTTTCCCTTGGCATTTTTTTTATTTAGATATTTATTCATGGTTTTACGTATATTGGTAGTTTATCCATTTCCTTCATTAAATAATAATCCAGAGTATATACCTAAAAATTTTTATCCCTTTAAGTGATGATGAATATTTTTAATTTTTCCAGTTGTGGGATATTATGAATAATGCTACATGGACATTTTTTTGTAACTCTTTATGTAGACATTTGCTTTCATATTTTTGAACAAATATCTAGAAGTGAAATTACCATGTTAGCTTGTATTTTTAGTTTTCATGACTGGCATTGCATTATATATTTCTTTCTGTTTCTTGATTTTTCTTCATTCAGCACTAAGCATGTAAAATGCAGGTTGTTGTGTGTATATCTGGTCTAATGCTTATAATTCTTGCCTAGTACTCCATGTTGTATATCCAGCAGATATTATCAAGACACTCTATGTGTTGAAAATTGCCTCCAACTCATACCACCACATATTTTTACCAGCTTACAATTTTGTAACAACTTTTATATTCTGTGGTGTACATTCTATATTAAGAGAAGATATTAGTGTTTTCACTATTCTAAGATTTTTATCCACCTTAGTTTAAAGAGTGAGAGTGGACCTTCTATTAGACAACCTATGCAAACATCGACCTAAAATTAAGACTGATCAGCTAATGCAATGTGAAAATGTAAACGTGATCATTTATTTGTGGGCAAAAAGTTTCAGAGAGTGGGACATCAAATAATATTGTAAGATAAATTATAGGACAACTTGTAATTAATAACAACGCAAGACAAACCACGAAAATTATCAGATAATCGATTATGTTCATACATGGTGGTAAAGTGATTATGGGCATAATCAATGTATTCAATTATCTAAATAATATAATGTAGCTTACAGGGTAATTTATATATTTTTTTTAAATTCAGATATAACTGATATAACATTGTATAAATATAAGGTATACAATGTGATGATTTAAAAAAAATAACGTTTATTTATTATTGAGAGACAGAGAGACACAGAGTGTGAGTGGGGGAAGGGTAGAGAGAGGAGACACAGATCTGATGCAGGCTCCAGGCTCTGAGCTGTCAGCACAGAGCTGGAGGTGGGGCTTGAACTCACAAACTGCAAGATCATGACCTGAGCTGAAGTGGTTGCCTAACCAACTGAGTCACCCAGGCGCCCCAGGGAATACAGCGTGATGATTTGATACACATATATATTGTGGAATGATTACCACAATTAGACTAATTAACACATCCATCACCTCACATAATTATTTGTGTGTGTGTGTGTGTGTGTGTGTGTGTGTGTGTTGTGAGGACTTGTAAGGTCTACTCTCTTAGCAACTGTCAAATATAGCAAAGTATTCAATGTAGTCACCATGCTCTACATTTGACCCCAGAATTTATTCATTTTATATCTGGGACTTTGTATCTTTTGACAAATGTCTATTTCCCCTAACACCCAGCTCCTGACAACTACCAGTCTACTTTGTTTCTTTGAGATCAACCTTTTTAGATTCTACATATAAATGAGATCGTACACTATTTGATTTGGATTTCCCTGATGATTAGTGACGTTGAGTACCTTTTCATGTAACTGTTGGACATAATATGTCTTCTTTGGAAAAATGTCGATTCAGTTACTTTGCCCATGTTTTAATAAGATCATTTGCTTTTTTTCTATTGAATTATATGGGTTCCTTATATATTTTGAATATGAAACTTTTATCACATACATGGTGTGCAAATACTTCTCTCATTTTCTCTCATGGTTGCCTTTCATTTTGTTTATTGTTTCTTTTGCTGTGCAGAAGTATTTTAGCTTAATGTAGTCCTACTTGTTACTTATTTTTGACTTTGTTGCTTCTCTTTTGGCATCATATCCAAAAAATAATCTCTGAGACCACTGTCAAGGAATTTTTTTCCTAGAAATTTTACAATTTGAGGTCTTAAATTTAAGTCCTTGATACATTTCAGATTAATATTTGCGAGTTTTGTAAGATAAGGGTCCAATTTATTCTTTTGCATGGCAATATCCAATTTTTACAATCCTGTTTATTGAAGAAGCTATCCTTTCCCCATTGAGTATTTTTGGTTCCCTTGTCAATTACTGGTTGATGGTGTAGTTGTGGCTTTATTTCTGGGCTCCTGATTCGTGTCTCTGCAATTTATTTGCCCTTTGATCTCAGTTCTCAAATGGAATTAGGAAGATTCTTCTTCTATTCTTTGAATTTATTTTCTTGTTATGGAGATGGGAGTGATGACATCTAAACTCTTTACGTGTTGGACTGGATACAAAGCCATATATACATATAAATATATACATTAAAAGTTTATTTACTTATTTTGAGAGAGAGAGAGAGAGAGAGAGAGAGAGAGGGAGAGAGAGAACATGAGCAGGGGTGGGGCAGAAAGAGAGGGAGAAGGAGAGAGAATCCCAAACAGGCTCTGTAGTATCAGGATGGAGCCTGACACAGGGCTTGAAGCCACAAACCATGAAATCATGACCTGAGTTGAAAATCAAGAGTTGGACACTAAACTCAATGAGACACCCTGGTTCCCCAAAGCCATATTTCTAATAAAGAGATCTTTTTAAACAAAATATTTCCTGACTATAATAGTAACTTTTCAATATAAAAGTTTTGGCATTCAGAAAAATGAAAAGTGAAAGTAAAATCTCTTCCATCACCATATTGTATGGATAGAAAACACAGTTACTACTTGTGTACAGTTTCTTTTTCTTTATGTACTTTTCTGACCACATGGTTATCAGCTTTTGTAAATGCTGATTTTCATTTAACCTCATTAAGTATACTTTGTACTTCTAAAACATGACTATGAATGACTACATGTTAATTTCTCATTTTTCTACCACAAAATTTGCTAACAAAAACCTATCATTGAGCTTTTGCATTGCTCTGGGTTTTGTTTTGTTTTTTTTACCAATGATTGGTAATCAATAGATTTGTAGGTGCTTTGACAGTCTGATTAGTTCCTCACAATAAATTTCCAGTAAAAAACTCCTGGGTTAAAGAAATAATACCTTTTTTAAGCTTCTTTTGATTTAATGTTAGTTAAATATGGAATTCTTTTTTTCTTTAAAATTTAATACCAGTATAGTCAATATACAGTGTTATACTAGTTTCAGGTGCACAATATAAGATTCAATAATTCTATACGTTATTCAGTGCTCATCATGCTAAGGAAAGGATACTCTTAAAGCTTTTGATTCTCTTTGCTAAATCATTTCCACTTACATTTTGTTATTTATATGCTCTCACTATCAATTGGAAAAGAAGGGATCCATATTGTGACTGCAAATATCAATTTGTTTGCAAATAGACCTGAAGCTAGTCAAGGAGGCCAAATGTACTGAACTTCCAGATGGTGAATCTGGTTAGAGAAAACAGATTGGATATCTTCTTCTCCAGCATGCCCTAGTTAATTGCCCATCAAATACCTTTTGATGAAAAATATGATGAAAATTTGATGAAATACTGAAATGCTTTATGTATGTGCCTGCCCCATGAAGTACACAACCATGTCTTATTGATACAGTTTATTTAAATCAATGAGTGACTAAAAAAGTAATCAAATCCATGGGAAAGTGGCTATAATTGATCACCTCCCTTCTCCTCCCCCTCCTTCTTGCATACACAGTCCCCAAACAAGGCATATCCTGGAGATTTTCCAGGCAACTCCCACTGCTTCTTTTGGTGTCATACACTAACCAACCTACATCAGCATAAACAGCAAGGACATGCGCTATCACATGGAACAAAAAGCCCAGCAGGGAGGCAGCCACAGAATTTAGTTACAGAATTAGTTAAATGATGCCTTTAAGGATCCGAGGTCTCTACATCTTTCTGGTGTTACAGTCTTCAGTGTGTCAGCTTTTCCCCTAGGCTTGCTCATCCAAAGAATATGGACATAGCAGTTCTAGACTAAATATCTGTACAGGAAAACAGGAAAAATATCAAGCTCCAAGAAACAGTCTTTTTCTTAGAGTATCCCTTCAAGGATGAGGAATCTTTCTTTAGAGGCTTGGCAGCATACATCCACATGTACTTCGTTAGCCATACTTGTGATAAAGCCCCTGACCAAACTGAGTTTCAGAGTGTAAGATGAATGTGACTTGTTTAGATCATCTTAGATCTTCCTTCGAGGATATACATGAAGTCAGCTTCCTCTAAAGCATATGGACATGCAAAGGAAGATGAATGGCTACACAGGACTAGCATTTGAAATGAACAAGAAAGGGTGTGTGTGAAGTGGCAACATTTACCCGCTTTATCCTATTCATCGATTTTGCCAGTTAGTTCTTTGTCAGGTCAAAGTAGAGAACGGTTTCTTTCTGTTCTTATCCTCCAGTAGTGGTGAAATTGACCACTGATAATGAGTGCAGCTCTTATTCTTTTGAGCAGGAATCCACCCCCAAGTTGATGAGTTGTGAAATATATTTAGGATTTACAAATTTGTTTTACATATAAATAAGAAAGGATTCAAAGTAACCCACATAATACCATTATTCCTTTATATTTTAGTTGTGGAAGCATGGTTGGTAGACCATTAAGTTGTGCCACCAGCCCACAACAAACTTACCTACAATGAATGTCTATTGTACAATCATTGTTGCAAATACACATACTTGTAGCATTTATGAATTGTTTGTAAGATAACTTACTTTTATTTTATCACCTACTTTTAATAAAAAAACATGGTTGTTTCTATGAAAAGATGTCTTATAAGTTTGACAGATTCCATCCTGTGTTATAAAGAAAACTGAGACCCATAACTGGAGAGAAACAGCAATTACTGCAATTGTGAGCAATGGAATTAAAGTCAGCTTCTCTTTGCAACTTCTCTTTTTTTTTCATTGCTCTGTTTTCTTAATTTTGATTCACATTTTACTGAGTCTAGGGGGTTTTAAAAACTTCTGGAAAAACACTGTGTCAACTTAAATTTGAGCTGCTATAAAACTTTCATGGTTCTGACCCTTTTATTTCATCTCTAAAAAAATAAAGCAAAACAAAAAAATAGTGCAATGAAATGACACTTTACTTAGCATACACTTTTATCTCATTTAATTTTATGGCGATTTTTTAAACCCTCTACAGTTTATGGAGCAATTAAACGATGTTCTCAGTCAGGAAAACACACACACACACACACACACACACACACGCACGCACACACACACACACACACGCACACACACACACACAAAAGAGCGATAAGCTAAATGGTAATTTCCAGATACCAGGCTCATTTTCACTGCTACTTATTCAAGTTGAATGAGTATTTGTTATGTAAAATGAGTAGTTTCTCCTGCAAATGAAAATTTATTTTTGTTTCTCAAAGACATGTTCATATTTTCATTATAATAGAGAACCATAGTGCAGCTTTATCAGATCAATCAATGAATTAAAATAATTGCAAATTTAAGTGATCTTTTTCTAGTGTTCCTCATTTAAGTCACTGCTGATTTTGCAACATGGAATGCTGAATTAGACAGAATAAACTACACTGATATTAACACGATCTTTAATGATAATATAGCATTACCTAGGGAATCTAATCAAATATTGAATGTGTTGAAATTGGTTTTGTTTGGGGATGTACTTGAGAACATCCTTAGAGATTACTAAGTGGATGAAAATATTTGAAAATTGTTTCAATCTCTCAGTTGAGCATAAAAGTATAGAGTATAAATATACAGATAGACATTTATATGAAACCTGCACATTCTCTGCAACCTTTATCAAAAACTCAGCAAAACTGTAGACATTATAAATAAAAATATATGTATATGTTTATAGAAATAGATAAAACAAGGTTAAAATTATGATCTACATTAAAATTCAAATCTCCCTGAAAGTCAATGAGAGTTGTATCATTATGGATATTCCTTGGAAATACATTTTCAAAGTGTGTTTTTGCAGCTGGATGAAAGGAAACTAGTGAAGTTTTTCTATATACATAAAGGATAACTATATAAGGACCTATTTTGTGGGCCTTTTCCCCAAATTTCAATTTTACACATGAAGTACAATGAACAGAGTAGGAGGATTTTTTAAAAAAGATTTTTAAACATTTAGTTATTATTGAGAGACAGAGCATGAGCATGGGAGGGGCAGAGAGAGGAGGAGATACAGAATCTGAAGCAGGCTCCAGCTTCAGTGCTGGAGCAGTGCTAACAGCTCAGAGCCTGAGGCAGGGCTCTAACTCACAAGCCGTGAGATCATGACCTGAGCTGAAGTTGGATGCTTAACTGACTGAGCCACCCAGGGGCCCCGAGAGTGTGAGGATTTTTTTTATGATCAAAACCAAATACCGTAACTTCTATAAGCAGGTTGATATAATTATGTGTGATGTGCAATAAAGATTAAATGTACTTTCTCTCAAACAAGTTGTACTGGGAAAATACCTAATATAAGTTTTCTTGAAAGATCTTTATCTATTTTCCAAGATAACAGAGAAAGAATTGTTGTGTGATACTCGACTGAAATTTCTAATCTTATTTTAAAAGACATTTCTGACATTATTATTGTAATAAAAAACATTAACAAAAATTTAATAAGTGTCAAAGTGACAAATGAAATATATTTTTCTTTGAAAATCTTAATTGTGTCACTCTACAAGCCTCACTCTTCAAGTTCTCTGTACCTGAGTCTTTCGATTTACATTCCTGTGGATGATTAACTCCATAATTATAAATAATACATGTATACTATTTGGCTTACCAACTTAAATATTTATTTGCTCTCTGCTATAAAAGAAAAAAGTAGCTCAGTATCTTTTTTAAATTTTTTTAATGTTTATTTATTTTGGAGAGAGAGAGAGAGCATGAGTCAGCGAGGGGCAGAGAGAGAGGGAGACACAGAGTCTGAAGTAGGCTCCAGGCCCTGAGCTGTCAGCACAGAGCTCCACACAGGGCTTGAACCCATGATCCATGAGATCATGACCTGAGCCAAAGTCATATGCTTAGCTGACTGAGACACCCAGGCACCCCCAAAATAGCTCACTATCTTGACCTTTTTTTCCCCTTTCCAACCATATGTTTTTTTAAAAGTCTTCTATTAGTTCTAGACATAAACGTCTGTTTCTATTCCACAAAATCCCCCTAAATTCAATCCCCCTAACTTCTTTAGATGGAATAGTTCACACTTGCTTTTTTCTCCCTCTCTACTTCTAATGGATGCCGGCAACTATAGAATTTTTACATGTTAATGTCTATACTATTTGCAATCCTATACTTCTTCCTATTTTTTCCAGTTGTTTTTAGGAATATCTTAAAAACATAAAGTATCCAAAAGTATCAGAAAGACAAGCTTAACAAGTGTTGGCAAGGATGTGGTGAGAAAGGAACTCTTGTGCATTGTTGGTAAGAATGTAAACTGGTACAGTCACTGTAGACAACAGGGTGAAGTTTCCTCAAAAAATTAAAAACAGAAATACCATATGACCCAGTAATTAACTACTGGGTATTTGCCCAAAGAAAATAAAAACACTTTTTTGAAAAGATGCACTCTTGTGTTTATCACGACATTATTTATAATTGTCAATACATGGAAGCAACCCGTGTCCATTGACAGATGAATGGATAAAGAAGAAGTGGTATCCAATGGAATGGAATATCCAATGGTATCCAATGGTATCCAATGGAATGGAATATCCAATGGAATATTATTACTCAGCCACAAAAAAGAATGAGACCTTGCTATTTGTGATAACATGGATAGGCCTAGAGAGTATTATGCTAAGTGAAATAAATCAAAGAAAGCTAATACCATACAATTTACTTATTTATGGAATCTAAAAAACAAAGCAAATAAACGAGTAAAAAAAGCAGAAACAGCCTCACAAAAACAGAGATCAACCTAGTGGTTGCCAGAGGAGCAGGGGCAAGGGGGAGATACAAAAGGGGTGAAGGGGAGTGGAAGATACAGCCTTCCAGTTGTGGAATGAATACGTCACAGGGATAAAAGATACAGCACAGGGAATATAGTCAACAATATCATGATAATGTTATATGGTGACATACGGTAGCTACACTTCCAGTGAGCACAACGTAATGCTGTGAATAGAGCTGTTGAGTCATAATGTACCCTTGAAACTAATGGAAAATTGATGTCAATTATATTTCAATACAAAAAGTATACAATAAAATATACTATAATAAAATATATAATATAATTTCATTTCATTTAATAAAGTTTATAATATAAATGTAGGGGCAGCTTTCCAATTCCAAAAATCTGGGCTTAGAGTGCATGTTTTCCACCACTCCCTGTGTGGTCTTTCAGCCTTTATGTACACTCAACCTCTTTAAGCTTTTTAAAGCTCAAAGATAGTTTAATATTAGTGTCAAATAATTTTAATTTGTACGTACTTAGGAATTATTCAGTTCTTAAGTGGTCTCAGATTCACAACCCTGTGTTTGAGAAGCTGAGGTAATATTTTTTGCCCCAAAGGCCAGACATTAGTAGGTTATAAAATTTACCTATTAAAAGCTATTCATTACAATCTAATAAAATACACATATGAAGACAGTATGTGACTTTTAAGCAGCTGTAAGTTTTTATTTGTTGATTTTACCAAGGTTTTGTTTTCATTTTCATTACCTACAAGTTCTTATGAAACACATGAAATACATTTTTTATGTTCCATAAAATTAACATGGAATGGCAACAGAAGGTTATTTCTTGGGGGGAGGAAATTTTATCGTGAAGAAAGATATAAAGCACAAATGTGGAAGAAAATTCACATATTACCTTAATCTGTGATTATTTTATCAAAAAAAAAAAACAACAAAACAAAACATAAAGAAAATTTATAATTTTACTTAGGTAAATATTATCCTTTGCAGTATCAGTTAGTCTTATTATACCTATATGGAAGGAAACATAATTATGACATTTATTCCTCCAAATCAAAACAGAATTCAAAGAGGAAGACTAATAATTCAAGAAATAGTGCTAAGAACCCTGCAAAACATTGGAAAGACATCTCGATATTACCAGTAAGCAGCATTACTCACTTGATTAAATTGTTGTTTTTAATAATGGACCTATTTTTTCTGTCAACATGAATGACTAAAACATTTTAGAAAGATCACTTTTAAGAAAAACAAGAATTTGTATAATAAAGGCATTGTCCAAAGGTGAGCAAGTATAATGCACTATTTACAAACAATTTGGAGACTCTAGGAAATTCACATAGAATGTAACAACCTTTTCTTAAATAGTTACTACATTCTAAAGAAAAGATTATTCACTTTTCCAAAGACTCTTTCATGACTTATCAGTAATTTTGTTCTCTGTAAACCTGATTTCTGCAGTGTAAACCCTATGTGATATAACATCTTTCTGTAGGTCTTTGCTCATGTTTCTCCTACCCACTCATTAAATTTATTTATAAAATGCAAACAAGAGATTTCCTTATAAAACTATATTGTTTTACAAATAATCTTTAACATATTTTAGTTTAAATATACCATAAATTTTCTTAAACTTTAAAATTTCCCTCAAACGCAATTTAAGTCAAAAGTATGTGGGGAAATTTCATTTGAAGTCTATCATTCTGTTTGAATTAATTAACATTCTTTATAAATATATAACTTTTTCTATGCTAAATAATGTCCTGTTTCATTGGTTAAATTGAAGAGTTAAATTTGAGAAGAGAACACAATTGCAATTAGTATCTCTAGCTTGCTCAGATTAAACTTTGCTATTATACGAGTATGAGTAAACACAAATAAAAAAAAATATTTGGTGGGCTTTATGTACAACATATGTGTACTCAACTCTTGGGCATTTGGTTTACCAGCAATATTAGGGTAGAATGTGGACAATATAACCAAGAAATGACAGTTTCAAATGTATTATAACACTGTGGAGGAGATAACATATAGTTTGAAATATACAGATTGCAAATACATAAAACTACTCAATTGATAGAAGCTACATTTTATACATTCAGCAACTGGCTTTGTTATCACACACCTCATTTTGAAAAGCCAAAGGGAAAAAAATCTTAAAATAAATACATACAACTTATTAAAGTCCTCTTAGCTTGTTCAATTAACTTTGCTCATCAAAGAAAAAAAAATAAGCCATGACTTTTAGTTCATATTGGATCTTGATTGTTTTGAATTTTTAAGTTTTCCACGAAAACCAATTTAATTGTGTTCTAAGTTAATCAAGTGTATAATGTGAAAATTGGCTTAAGATGACTCACAACTTGCCCCCAGTGTGATCTATCTATCTATATCTATATCTATATCTATATCTATCTATCTATCTATCTATCTATCTCATCTATATCACTATGCTATATATGTCCACAAGCCCCATCTCTATCTCTATTTTTTATAGTAGCTTATTTCCCCCTAGACATAGTTACTTGAATAAATACATCAGGTCAATTAATGATGACAAATCAAATCTGTATTTCCCTGGCTCTAACTGTATGCACCCTACAAAAACTCTAACTTCCTCAAATTTCTCTCAGGGAGTATATTCTATTTATATAAGGAATGCATCTTTGATGACAGTGTCATTTGAGATTTTCTTCATCTTGCAGAGCTACAGAAAAATATATCTCTTATGCCTGGTGACACTATTTTACATTTATTTATTTATGAGAGACCGAGAGAGAACAAGCGGGGGTTGGGCAGAGAGAGAAGGAGACACAGAATCCGAAGCAGGTTCCAGGGTCCCAGCTGTCAGCACAGAGTCCGACGCAGGGCTCGGACTCACAAACTGAGAGATCATGACCTGAGCCGTAGTCGGACACTCAGCCGACTGAGCCACGCAGGACCCCTTTTTTAAAAATTTTTAATGTTTATTTATTTATTTTGAGAGAGAGAGAGAGTGTGTGCACGCACAAGTGGAGGAGGGGCAGAGAGAAGGAGAGACAGAATCTCAAGCAGGCTCTGCACCATCAGTACAGAGCCTGATGTGGGGCTCAAACTCATGAACCATGAGATCGTGACCTCAGCTGAGATCAAGAGTTGGACGCTTAACCAACTGGGCCACCCAGGCACTCCATAGCTGACATTTTAAAGCTGAAGACACAACCATTTAAAAACCTAATGTCTTTGCTCACTCTTATTTTTCCATTCTGAATATACGGTATATAAGCCATTGTGAGATCACTATCTTTTTTAGCATTTGCAGTTGTCCTATACAAATCATAAGTAGGGAACAAATGTTCTGTTTCCCATTCAGAAAATGCTGATTAATGTATAAATCATTCGGCCTAGTGTTCTTTTTGCAACACTTAAAAAATATAAATCAACTTTATTAAGGTATAATATGCATTCAATAAAATCTTCCCATCTTAAATGTGGTTTGATGAGTTCTGGCAGATGGATAAATCCATGTGTTTTAGTCTGCTAAGGCTGCCATTAGAAAATACCACAGACTGGGTGGTTTAAACAACAGAAATGTACTTCTCCTAGTTCTGGAGCCTAGAAGTCCAAGATCAAGGTGTCTACAGGCTTTATTTCTCCTAAAGCCTCTCTCCTTGGTTTGCTATGGCCATCTTCTCTTTGTGTCATCATGTAGCCTTTGTTGTGTTCTTACATGACCTCAGTCTCCAAATGTACCTGTGGAATCTCTTCTTTTTCACATAAGCACACTAGTCCTGTCCAATAACACCATATAACAGCCCTCATAATATACATAACAGTCCCATCAATGTAAAAAGTTTTCTTACTTAGATTTATAATTTCAACCAAGCACCCACTTGACCCTAGTCCCAGACAATTACTGCCATTTCTAGAATTTCATATGAAGAAATCACTGAGTGTATACTCTTGTGGTCTCATTTCATGAACTTAATATTCATTTATGTTTTTGCAATTTATCCATGTTTTTGCATGTATCAAAACCTTATTGCTTTTTGAGGCTGATTAGTATTATAATGTATATAACACAATTTATTTATCTATTGACCTCTTGATAGATATTTGGGTATTATCTAGTTTTTGGCTAATATGAATACAGCTTCTCTGAATATTTATGCATAAGTCCTTAAATGTTTATAGGCTTTTATGTATATTGCATAAATACCTGGGATTTGTGGGAAGTATTTTCAGCATATGTTTAATGTGTAGTTGATGTGTATCGAGTATATGATTAATACATGCTTAGATTTATAAATAAAAAAGATTGTCAAAATGTATTGCAAAGCAGTTGTACTACTTTGTCCTTTAAAAAACATAGTATCAATTTCAAAAAAATAAACTTTGCACATTTGTTAAAAATCATTTGACTATAGATGTATATATGTGTCAATTTATTTATGACTTCTTTATTTTTTAGATTGATCTATTTTTATGCCAATACCACAATAGCTTATTCTTTTTATAGAACATATTTTATGATAATGTGATAATCTACAATTTTTTTTACCCAAAACTTTTTTGACTATTATACATCATTTATATTACCATGGAAAAGCTAGACTGAGATTGTCAATTTCTATTTACAAAATCTAATGACAATTTCAATTGAAATCATATTAAACATATAGATGAATTTGGGGGAGGGGATTCATATCTAAAGAATATTGGGGGCGCCTGGGTGGCGCAGTCGGTTAAGCGTCCGACTTCAGCCAGGTCACGATCTCGCGGTCCGTGAGTTCGAGCCCCGCGTCAGGCTCTGGGCTGATGGCTCGGAGCCTGGAGCCTGTTTCCGATTCTGTGTCTCCCTCTCTCTCTGACCCTCCCCCGTTCATGCTCTGTCTCTCTCTGTCCCAAAAATAAATAAAAAACGTTGAAAAAAAATTTAAAAAAAAAAAAAAAAAAAAAAGAATATTGGGTCTTCCAACCCAGGAAATGGCAATTTTTCATTTATTTAGGTCTTTTAAAATTTCTCTTACAAAGAGGTAGTTGGAAATGAGAGGACTATTTTAATGCCCTTATCAGGTAATTATGGTTATGTTTCTTTGATACTATACTAAAAGTGGGCAGGGAGTAGTTAATTAATGTTTAGTTGTAGTGTATAACCTGAAAACACATAAATAAACATTTTATATCTTGTTACATTAAAATCCACTCATGTACTTTGTCCTTTGTAGAGTTTTTAAATCCTGTAACATCATGCATTAGTTATTGAGAAAATGTTGGTTCACTGTGTAATGAAGATTTTCCAAATTTTGACACATTTACCACATGATATCTTTAAGAAGCAATATGCCACAGACCTCTTGCACTTGTACACACTATGCTGAGTATGCAAAAAAATTCAAGGCTTTGACCTCAAGTTCTACTTTGCAAGCCACTTCTCATGATTACTTATGCAGGTGGAAATAGAGGGAGGCAAGTTAATTAATAACAAAAATGTATCTCATAGTAGCACATAATATTTACGGAATGTATTACAGTGAATTCTATAGCTCAGAATTCCTTTTTTTTTTGTGATGGATTTACACATCCTGTGGGAGTTGGAACACAAAGAACAAGTGTGACCATGTAGCTCTTTCTACTATTCTTCTATTGTGTCTGAACCAACAGTCTCATGTATTGTCTACATTCTTGAAGTGTGTGAGGCTAACTTACTAGCTTATGTAGCTATTTTAGGAGGAAATCTCCTGCTTCTACCTCTCCTTTTTATTATCAAGGTTACTAAAATAGGTTAAATACAAATAGTCCTAGCAATAAGGATAAGATGCTGACATAAACATGGCTTTTTGGTAGAAGCAGGCATAGGGTACTACAGGCTGATCAGTAGAATTTGAAGGAAATCCCTGGGAATCAGAAGTAGACACATTGATCAAACTCTGTGGTCAAACTCTATGACCAGACTTCCTGGTTAAAAATATTCATCCTTTTTGGTTGTTTTGTTTTGCTTTGTTTTGTTTGTTTTGTTTTGTTTGTTGTTTTTGTGTTTTTATTTTCTTTTGTTTTGTTTTTTGACTTGTTGAGAAATACCTGGAGACATGGATATGAGACAAGTACCACGAGATAGGCTCAAAGACAGCTGCCCACGTTTGGACTACTGAAACAAAGAAAATATTCTAAATTATTTTCTGTAAATTTTCTTGATTACAGGGCATATTAACCTGGGGTCAGTGGGTTGAAAGAAAATTTATGGATGAGCTTCATGCACTATGAATCCTTAAAATCATAAGCAAAATTGTTTAATGTTCCGTTTCTGATAAAATACAGTCCATAAATTTTATGAGAATAGCAAAAGGATCTATGCTCCCAAGAAGATTCAATAGATGAGTTGGAGTTGACTATATGAAACGTTAAAATAATTTTCAGCATTTTTATAGATTTACTTCAAACTTGTTTAATTTTATTGAAGAGTATTGACTTAACATCTAAAAACAAAGATATACAAGACACACAAAAAACCCTCTTCCTTTACTACATCAATTTCATGCTCTTTATGTGAATAATGTGGTTATAGTTTCTGGCTTTAGTCTAGTCATTTTAATGAGTGGTGATGTATCAAAACTATTAAGAGGTTTGTTTATATATGGTTTTTAGTAAGTGCATGGACATCATTAAAAGACATTACTTTTGACTTAAAATTTTTTTGAAGCCAACTTTTCAAAATGATGGTCAACTTAAAAATGGCAGAAGTGGGGTGAAGGTTCCACAGCACATACACCTTCTATGGCTGCTATGGGGACTCCCAGCAGATTTACAGGTCTGCTTCCCAAACAGTGTGAAAACCTCTGCATGATGGCAATACAAAATGGAAAGCTGAAATAAATTTTAAAACTTGCAAACAAGAAAAAATATTAGCATGATGAAGAATCCTAGAGTCTTCAATTCTTACAGTAGCCATTCATTCCTCTCTTTCTCTATCAACCCTTCTAAATCTCTCATTTTTACTACTAGCATTCACTGTTTTTGTCTCGTATCACCCAATTAAGGCACAGTGATAATAATCCAACATTAGGCTTAATGTTGATGAATAACGGGTAATCAGACGATTGTTATTTCTGGTCAGCAAAAGGGACTTACAGTGTGAATACAAAAAGGGCTGAGAACAACAAAATATGCTTTAGCTTTAAAAAAGAGGGAAATATGTCTGTTTTCAACAATATAGTTGGACCTGGAAGACATTTGCTAAGTGAAATAAACCAGACACAGAAAGATATATATTATGTGATTTCACTTATATGTGGGACCTAAAAAGGATGAAGTCATAGAAACAGAGAGAAGATAAGAATGATTAGTGGGGGCTATGAGGTTGGGGAAGGGAAGAGAGATATTGATCAAAGTGTACAAACTTTCAGTTATAAGATGAATAAGTTCTGGAGACCAAATGTATGGCATGGAGACTATAGAAAATAGTAACGATAATACCTGGAATAATAATAATTAATAATAATAATAATAATAATATCTGAAAGTTGCTAAGAGAGATCTTAAGTGTTAATTTTTTTTTTTAATTTTAGAGAGACAGAGAGAGAGAGAGAGCACAAGTGGAGGAGAGGGACAGCGGTAGAGACAGAGTATCTTAAGCATACTCCATGCTCAGTGCAGAGAGGGACCCCACAACCCCAGGATCATAACCTGAGCCACCCAGATGCCCCTCAAGTGTTCTTAACACACATACAAAAACTTAAACACACACACACACACACACACACACACACACACACACACACAAACTATATGAGGTGATGGATATGTTAACTTGATAATGGTAATCATTTCACAATGTATATACATATCAAAACATCACATTATACATGTTAAATGTATATAATTTTTATTTGTTAATTATACCTCTATAAAGCTGGGAAAAAGGAAATGCTACCTTTTTTTCATAAAAAAACATTGAAAAATAAAAATTAAAAAGGACAGGGGCGCCTGGGTGGCTCAGTCGGTTAAGCTTCCGACTTCAGCTCAGGTCACGATCTCGCGGTCCGTGAGTTCGAGCCCCGCGTCGGGCTCCGGGCTGATGCCTCAGAGCCTGGAGCCTGCTTCCGATTCTGTGTCTCCCTCTCTCTCTGCTCCTCCCTCGTTCATGCTCTGTCTCTCTCTCTGTCTCAAAAATAAATAAACGTTAAAAAAAAAATTAAAAAAAAAAAATTAAAAAGGACAGAGATCAAACGTACTAAATGGAAAAGAGTAGGAAGAGGAGATATGTGTACAACTTCAGGTGTGCTTACAGTGACACATAAGCAGCAGCTTAGATTGAAAATAACTTGAGATGT
The DNA here is from genome assembly GCF_046562875.1 of Panthera onca. Classification (NCBI taxonomy): domain Eukaryota; kingdom Metazoa; phylum Chordata; class Mammalia; order Carnivora; family Felidae; genus Panthera; species Panthera onca. The sequence continues at coordinate 148,259,908 of NC_138342.1, read as the reverse complement.
CTAAGTTGATTTTTTGAGACAAAAATACTGCATACATTTCCATATGTTCCAAATGAAATTTCTCTGTGTTTGTGGGTATTTGAATATGTGAGGAAAATATTCCAAGTACATTTTCATCAAGATTGTTAAGTGCCAATTTTGGTCACTTTCCCCACAGTTTGTGACTGAGCTCTGTGGATGTTATTTGGATCCCATCCAATTGTGTTTGTGGATCCAGTTGGTAGACCATCTCCTCCCTGGATTTAGAGGGCTAATGCAATTGAACAAAGAATTAGCCCCTGTGCAAGGGAGAAGCCTAGTTTTTAAGTGAAAGATGAGAAAGCCATGTGAAATCTTTGTAGTGAGAGAACAATTAGTTGCCTGCTGCCCTATGTGCTGTCATGGCAACCTCTCACCCAAGGTGTACTATTTTGAGAAATAGGAATTTCCCACGGCGTATTGTAGCATCCCACAAGGCATATGAAAGAGGGCCTTTAATTTTATCCATGTGTATTATAGTGTCTGTACTAAAGTATTTTTATTGTTTTTCTTTTGATTTTGTCATGTGCAATTTTAGAAAACGCAGCATAATTTTAAATGCTGGTTCCCATGTTCTACCATTAGAATTACCATCATTATTATCCCTCAAACCATTGGACTCAGGGGTTTTTTTCCAGGTCTTAAAGAAATTCCCCTCAATATATCAATAAAATGTATAACATTTTTATAGATTAAAACTGCCTTTGCATGCATAATACATTTATCCATCAAAATAAGCTGGCATGGGTATTAATCTAACAGAATATGTTACTTTGGCCTGAGTAAAGCATGTTAATGTTAAATTAGAATTGTGCACATTGAAAATGACATCTTCTTGGCAGCTTCTTCAGACTCTCCACTAAAATACCTATAAAGATGTCAAATGTTCAAAATTCATAATGATATAGAAAACTGAGATTTAGGGGGAAAAAATCAGCACCAGAATTGTGAGGATCTTTCAGTAATATCAGGTTGATGAAATTGAATTAGGAAGAACAGTCTGGAAACCATCATATTATGGCTGTAAATAAGCCCAACTTCCTGAAAGTGAGAAGAAAGGTCCAGCTGGATCAGTGGAGAATCAGGGCAAGGCAGAATGCTGTCCTCTACTTACCCACCCCACCGTACCCCAATCAGTGATTTTAAAAAATGTTTCTCTTGCCATTTTGAGAACTAAACTCCTAGGCATCAGTTGGCAAAATTATCACCTTCTAAGTGGCAGGCACTGTGGGAATAAATTATGTTCAGGAGAAAAAGCTTTTTTGCAATGTATTCAGGAGCATGTAGCAACTCCAAGGAAAGTGGTGTGAGTAGTATGAAGTACTGGGAGTCCTGCCTGCGTGTACTATGTGGATTAGAGATTTTCAGTCCACCTATGGTTCAGATCCACCTAAGGAAATAGCAATGATTTAAATAACAATGGATTGAACTAGATGAAAGTTATTTTCCACTGGGCTTGGCGGGGAGCTGGGAATTTCACCCGGTATTTGAGATGATCTGAATAGGCAATTGTACTAGTGTCTAAACTAGTAGGGGGGAAACTGTGTTGGGAGGAACTAAAATGATCTATCATAAACTGAGAAACACCGGAAAAAAAATGAAAGCATGTAAAATATAAATTTATCAAAATACTAAGATTTCAGAGGAAAGTAGATTTTAAAATGAGAGAGAGAGAGAGAGAGAGTGTGTGTGTGTTTGAAAATTAAACCATAATTAAAGTCACCATATTGCTAAATATAGTTATTCTGGTTAATGTAATTTCTTTGGTTTTAAACTCCTTCCTCATGATTATCTGTATTTATCTGCATTTTAAGGTTTTAAAAATGTTAGTCTTGACTGAATTTTAGTTCTTTTATTTCTTGGCTGTGTAATCTTGAAAGAATTTATTTTATTTCATAGGAAATTAATAAAGTTAGCTATATGTGTGGCTTTAGAAGCACCAACTAATATAATCTATACAATCTTCATAAGAACCATTTGAAGTATTTTTCTATTTTTCTATGAAGAAATTGAGGCACAGATATTTAGATATCTTGCCTAAAGTCACATAGATGGTGAATAAAAGGGTGGAGTCTGGCTCTAGGCTCCAGGTTCTTGGTCATGATATTACATTGCCTCTGATGTCAATTATACTGACCTGTCTCACAGACGACATGTAAGCATTGAAAGAGAAAGAAGTTCGGGGTGTCTGGGTGGTTCAGTCAGTTAAGTGTCTGATTCTTGGTTTCGGCTCAGGTCATGATCACAGTTCGTGGGTTCAAGCCCTGCATTGGGCTCTGCGCTGATAGCACAGAGCCTGCTTGAGATTCTCTCTCTTTCACTCCCTCTGCCCCTCCCCCCTCTCCCTTTCTCTCAAATTAAATAAATAAACATTAAGAAAGAGAAAAATTCAAACATTCTTAGCAATATATCTTGTGTAATGTAAATATGTGATAAACATTAGCCTTAAAATGAGCATATTTTAAAATAAAAACTAATACAATTAACATGTCAGTGTAATATTATACAAGTCATAGAGTCGAATTTATTAAGTCCCATCTACAGCAAAAATAGTTGAGTGAGATATGTCATAATTTATGTGTGGTAGGACTTTAGGTGATACATGTGGATATGCATGTGGGTGTATATGTAATTTGTTTTCCTTCTAGGTCTCTAACAATTTGAACACCGAGATCCGGATTATTAAATAAAAGTAGCCAATGAATAATGCACTTAACACTCAGTGTCTGTATATACTTTTCTGTGTATAATTAATTGATACTACCTCAGGAATTATTGTTCAGAATACATAAAATACAAAGGAGCTAAAACTTCTGCTCTGTTCTCTGATTGGTTGATGCACTGATTGATAAAATAACAAATCTGAGGATCTTTGTTGAAGACAAATTTAAAAAATAGAAAAATATAAAATAGATAGATGGAATTATAAATTATAAAGTTGTGGGCCATGCCCTAAGGAACACCTAAATAAAGTGAAAGACTTTCAAAAAACCAATTGCATTTCTTAAAATATAAAAATTATTTCATAAGAGTAGTGCTTAAAGGAGGGGATATTTAACTTTGAAAGAGATCTTTTGAAGGACTTGGTAACTATATTTAAATATTTGGAAATATTCATGGACTATTTATGCAAAAGAATAAAAGGATGTTTGCAAAAGAAGTCAATCAGATGGAAACTGGTGGCAGTGAGATTCTACCCGTTATTTGGAAGATATTTGATTTCCTAATTACTAGGGATTTGGGCATTCATTCAACAAATGACTTCTTGTCAGCAATGTGGCAGAAGAGATTCAAACAACTGACAGAGACTTGTTCTGGATGAACTTTAAATTTCATTCACATATCATTCTCTGGTTCTGTAATGAAATGGAGAGAGTGAGAAAGCACGTTTTGGTGACTCCTGGATCCAGTGGTTGTATTATTTCATTCATTATCCTTTACTACCGTACTTAGGCAGCAATTCTAAAGTTACTTAGCTACAGACTTTTCCCAAACCTTACTTGGAATATGACTTATTATTCAATCTATCCCCTTGATGCCAAAAAAAAAAAAAAAGCTTAAAGAAGGTAAATTTTATTGTTCAAGATCAACTAGTTAGTGACCAACTCATGATGGAAAACACATTTTCTATTTTGTGGTGGTTATTTTTATTCTGCTGTGCTTCTGGAAGAAAAAAAAATGAGCCCTGTTTGTGACTCTGTTCATACATCGTCACGTGATGCCAAAGCTACTTAGGAACTTGACAGGTTAACCTAAGAAGGCAAACCAACTTTTTGAGGTTGTCAGAGTGGAATATGGGAGGAATGTACAACCTTCTTAATAATATAGAAACCACAATTTAACCAACATCTGACCTACCTGCTTGTCAGGTAAGAAAGGGCTCAATGTTAAATCACTTTCAAAGAGATTTTCTTTCATCTCAAACCATCCTGACTCAGAGATAAGAAGATAAATATAAGAAAATAGGAAAATAGGTAGAAGGTATTGGGCGGTCTGTGAAAATATGCTACACATTTAGGTTTCATACTATGTAATAGGGAAAAAATCTAAGAATGAAGTGAAATGTTTACATCTATATTTTATCTATTGCTCCATTCCAGGGAAACACGAAGGACTCTTTTATAGAGTGTGGGAAGTTGGGGGAAGTGAAATTCAAGATTGGGGGACAAAGAGTAGGAGGAGTTAGAAGGAGATCAAATAAATATTTTAAGGATGGATGAGGATAGTCATTCTGAAAGTGTTTAGTTTGAGATATCCATGGGAAAATGCAAGCGAAGTTATCATACTGCCATTTAAATAAATGAATTTGAAACTCATAGTGGAAAGCCAATCATGAGAGCAATAATTTAAGAACTATAAACATATAGATAATAGGCAAAATCATGGGTCTAAGTGTGAGTATTTCACAAAGTAGTATGCAGAGAAGAGAAGAATGGACTGCTGTCTTTAGGGTCAGGAGGAAGAATTCCCCCCACTGCTTTTCCCCATAGAGGGAGATCATCTAGCTTAGCACGCCTGCCCTTTCTGTCTTCTAAACCCTTCTTCCATCAAATTGGTGCCTTTGGAAGGAGAAGTGAGCATGCAAATCTTGGTTATGTTGGTCACTTCCTTTCTTCCTTTTGGATGCTAGCCTATCTGAAGGACATATGCATGGGATGATAGAACCCTGACTCTACAGTGTAGTAATAACAGCTGCATCCCCCATTCTTAAATTTAACAGAAATAAATAAGTAAATAAATAAGTGCATTTTTTCTTCATCTTTATATTTAAATTTTTTCCAATAGTGTTATAACTTAAAGAACTTATAGAAGTGTTACTTTACTGGGCTCCTGCAAACCTTCGATAAACACCATATCAGGAGCAGACAGATGCAGCACCCTTGAAGCACATCAGAAAATTGTTCTAGGGGAGAGAGCTGAAGAATCCTCTTGCAGTAGCAGAATCTCTAGGAATTAGGAAGCAAGGATACATAGAGCAAACTCTCGCTCTTAGTCTCTAACAATCCTCTACTAAGAATGTTCTGTTCTCAATAAAGAGGTCTCCTGTTCAGGACTTATATGTTATAGCAATGGGAATGTTTTCTTTTCTCTTTTCTCTTCTCTTCTCTTCTCTTCTTTTCTTTTCTTTTCTTTTCTTTTCTCTTTTCCTTTCTTTTCTTCTTTTTTCTTTTGTTTTCTTCTTTCTTTCTTTCTTTCTTTGTTTCTTTGTTTCTTTCTTCTTTTTGGTTGGTATTACATTTCCTTAAAATAAATAGCTAATGATTTCTGAATGGCATATAAAGAATCCTGTTTAGTTCTGCAAATTACTAAGGAAGAGACCTATTAATTTTGTGTCACTGTGCTTGGACAAATGCATCATAATTAACTGATTTAATAAAAAGCCGATGCAGTGTACATAGCCAGGGTTCCAGGTATTAGATGCACCACTATAGATGCTCCTTCATTCCAGTTTCCCAAGGTATATGGAATGGCAAGTAGCTATTTGATGTACTTACATCTATTCTTTCTGTTAAATCAATAAATACTCTGTTACAATCTGTACTCCCAGGTGAAAAGAGAATGAGCTAGCAATTGACATCTTATATTGGATAGTCATTTATAAGCTTAAGACAGCTATTATTTTTCTTTTCTGAAACTATTACATTACTAATATAGAAAAAGGTCAGAGTCCCATAATACACCTGAAATTATAATTCATTTTTATCTTAATATAATAATCTAAATGCCACTGTGCATACCCAAAGGTCAGTTTTAACACCTTTTCCCATTGGGGTAAAGACACAGAACTCTAATATATATATATATTTTCCTACCTGAAACTGAGGACAATGTGTTTTGATGAAGTAAATCCTACTTCAGAGCTTATTTATTTCAGTTCACAGTGCAGTCCGTGCATAGGAAAATACACAAGGTATATGCCACACCACTAAACCCTAGAAATGACTACAGTATCTTTTTTCAGATGAGTTAATGTAGAAGAAAATAATTGTATTAAGGAAAATAATATGCCCAAAATGGAAAAAGCATATTGATTATTTAATGTCTATATTAACAGCTCTCTTTTCAAGATTCCAGAATTTCACATCATCTTCCAGCGTATTGCTTTTCTCAGAAAAGATATATTTATCTCTTCATAGATGATAGATAGATAGATAGATAGATAGATAGAGATAAGCACACTTATAACAGAAAAATATTTGTTTAGATGTGATTATCCCAGAAAAATTGTATGGATGAAAGAAAACAGTGGACTGGAAATCTAACGTAAGCTCAGTGTGTGTGTGTGTGTGTGTGTGTGTGTGTGTGTGTGTGTGTAACTGACAAATACTAAACTGTACCGAGGTTATAGGTATTTGTAAAATATTAAAATTAGAAGGGCTATTATACTATGCTCTTTCAATTTCATGTCTTTTCATATTAGGGCAAATAATAGATTTTCCTTCTCTTCCGGTATCAATTCTAATGAATTTTGTCACAGTCTATGGAATACATGACTGCCAGACATGTGGTTGAAAAGATAATTCTCTTTCACAGAATTCTTATTCATATTCTGCATTAGACTATTCTACTCTGCCTCACTGGCCTCTACTACATTAGCTCAAATTGACAAACATGCTTTTGAATTGGCATATGGCAACATATGCCTATACTTAAAAGGTTGAAATTGTTTAGTATTTCTTCAGTCTGAATTCTCTTAATTTTATGCATTTTTGAGTGTGTGTGTATACACACTGTGTCATATCTTTAATTGTTAATTCCATAGTTATGTTGGCTTTTATGACAAGAAAACTGATGGCTTTTCACACTGGATTTTCTATATTAAAGAAGGAAAAAATGATATGTGAGCTGGTTAAATAATTAGACATTTTATCGAATCACTGCTCCAAAAGATATACATTAATATATCTAAAGCCTAAGAGTACACTGGTGGCCAAGATGTTACAAATATTATGGCATTTAGTATAGTACTTTTGGTATAGAGAAAGAACATAATATTTGATACCACTAGTGAAAGATTTATCTGATCATGGCATTTTTATTATTTTCCTTAGCAAAATGACAATCAATACTCAAGAAAAATATCCATGATTTGCCCTTCAGATACAAAGTAGCTTTTTTTTTTTAATATGGAGATACTCTCATCATTTAAGTTTTCAAAGGCTAGATACATAGCTATATTTAGGTAACTGAATGTTGATATTTGCATCTTTAGACTAAGAGAAAGATCAGATCATTATAAAAGAGGAGTTATATAATTTCAATTTCAATATATGTTTGGCTTTCAGTTTTGAAAAAGAAAGCATTTATAAAAAACTGTTTTGGTATTTAAATGTGAACAACTATTAATATTTCAGAGTAATTCTATAAGTTTAACTTGTTAAAATTTACTTTCTATATTTTAATTACTCTTTCATAAATATATTTCTTCAGTTTATAGATTATTCTATTTTTAAAAATTAAAATTGTACCAAAAATATTATTTAGAAAAAACTATTAAGTATTATAAATATCCTGTATGAGTACAGGTATGTCCAGTTAATATTTACTGATTTTGTATGTTCAACAAACAAAATATTTTCCTATTTTTTTCCTATTTTACTTTCCTATTTCTATCCTACTATGGTTTATTGTCTTTCCTTGGATCATAAAGTTGGGTGTGAGACTAAAACTGTGATGCGTGTAATATTTCATCTCCCTTATGAAGGTGATTCATCCAATAAGTAAGACTTAAATACAAATTAGATTGATGAGCATTCTGCCTTGAAACTTTTCACACTCAATCCAGAATTTAAAAAGTCTGATTTTGTTCTCATTGTAAAATTTTAGTTGTGTGAAACAAAGAGTTTGTAACCATGGCCGCAACCGCTGTGAAAGAACAAAGCTATTATCCAGGGGAGAAAATGGACAGGAGATATAATAAAAAGAGAATTCTAAAGGCATCAGCATCTGGTTCCAGTTATTTGTGATAATGTATTTAATCTCACCTTTCATATAATTTGTCCAATTGAGTCAATAAACTCAGCTATTTCCAGAGTTTTGGTTACTTTCAATTGAATGGATCTTGAACAAAACATGGCTAAAGATGGGGAAGATGGGGAGGGAGTGATCAGGGGGCATGGAGGGGAAAAAATCTGTTCCAGAAAGCTATACTTATTCCTTTTATATTCAGGAAGCTTGGAACCACCATTCATGGCTTAATCAAATGAATTCCTTGTGTTTTTGGTTTGCCCAAAGCCCTAGATTACCTTTGGTTACTCCTTGACCTCTCTTGCTCCTATTGGAGAAGAGTGAGCAGCATCTGAACATCATTCCCACAGCTTGTTTTGGTCCTATCTCTTGCCCCTCAGCCTCTACACACTCCTTGACAGGTAGGACAGTAAGGTTCCCTTTGTCCTTTCCCTTGTTCATCACTTGGGTAAAGATTTTGCTAGAGAGTTCTAGGAATCGTCTCTCATCCCCTAGCCAAGCCCACAAATGGTGCTTGTCCATCTATTCCAAAAAGCCACATGTCCAACAGCATCCTATCTTTGTTGCCAAAATCTGTCAAGAATTGTAAGGGTTTGAAATTTTATTTGTTTACAACCTAATAAATTAGGCTGCTGGCAGAACACACAAGATTCGTGGGTCAGAGGAAAGGGACTTTTATGTGTGCATTGGTTCCCCTGTCCTCAAGTCCCAGGAGGATGATGCTAAGAATGGTCCAGGGGGATGCTGCAAGCAGTGAGGCTCATCACAGCTGAGAAACCCCAGTCGCGAAGTCTGTGTGTGCTTGATATGGTACCAAGGGTAAACAGATACACTTCCAGCTTTGAACTGGATATGGAGATAAAGCTTTATATTGCCCAGATGAGTTTGAAATCACTGGAAAGTTGTGAAATCTGCTGGACATTTCATGAAGGGATGGAAAACGGAGGGTTTGTTCTATGACAAATAAGAGTAGTGCTTAGCAGCATTAAAAAGAAACTTTCATATTTATACCTCAATACATGGAGATATTAACCAACTGATAATTTTTGATGGGAAAAAACAGAAACCTTACTGTAAACATGGATAAATATAATGGGGTATATTCAAAAAATATTTACAATAGTTAGAAACAAATGAGGTATATTTCTGTAAATCAATATTAATGATACTTGAAAACGTAAACTCACATAAAAGAAGCAAACAGAGGGATAAATGAAATATGATGAACTTTGTACTTGCTTACCAATACAAGGACATTTTAGAAGAGAAATGGAAATCTATTAAATTTTTTTGGGCATAGTATGGCATTATCTGATTTATATTCTAAAAAGATCACTACAGGGGCACCTGGGTGGCTCAGTCGGTTAAGCGTCTGAGTTTGGCTCAGGTTATGATCTCATGGTCCGTGAGTTCAAGCCCCGCGTCGGGCTCTGTGCTGACAGCTCAGAGCCTGGAGCCTGTTTCAGATTCTGTGTCTCCCTCTCTCTCTGACCCTCCCCCATTCATGCTCTGTCTCTCTCTGTCTCAAAAGTAAATAAATGTTAAAAAAAATTAAAAAGATCACTACAGTGTGGAGAATTAATGGTAGGAGGACAGGGGACAGTAATCAGTAAAGTACCCAATGATCCAGTCAAGTGACCACAGTGGTTTGTTCCATGGTGGTAGCGGTGGAGGGGAAGAGATGTGCTTTAAACTGAATAGACTGTGAAGGTGGAGATGACACAATATGTTCCTGCTTGGAATATGAGAAGTGAGAGAATGAGAAGAATAAGTGAATATCCCACATATTTTGGTGTGGGCAATGGAAAGGATAGAATTATCATTCATTGCGATTGGGAAGACTAAAGGAGCAGTCGGTAGGAGAATCTGTCATCTCATAACTCACTGGAGTTAGGTATCTTTGATTTATCCCTAATGGCACCTTGACTGATAAAGCAGTCATCAGTAGATAGTTGATATTTAAAGCAAAGATGTTAAATGACATCAGCAAGTATGCAAGTTTAGAGGGAGAAGAGTCCAAGTACTGAGCCCAGGGAGGGCAACTGAAGCTTGTTAATCACTGAGATGAGAAGGAGTCAACAAAGAAAACTGAGAAGTAGTAGCCAGTATGGTAGAAGTAAAGCCAAAATGCAGGAGTGCCCTGAAAGGCAAGCTAAGAAATGCTTCTGGAAGAATGGAATGATCAAAACTGTCAAATATTATGGATAGGGCACATAAGATTCAATTTCGCAAAATGATTTTCAGCGATGAGCTTGTTCTGGTGCATTGGTGGGGACAATAGCTTGTTTTGAATATGTTAATGAGACCAGGGAAAGAAAATTATTTCAAATAGTGAGTATAGAAAATTAATTTAAATAATGCTGCTGTTAACGATAAAGGAGAGACTAGCTTGAGGGGGATATTGAATCTATTTTTTTAATAAATGAGCTATTACAACATATTTATATTATGATAAGAAAAATCATGAATAAAGGAAGAGACTGATAAGAAAGGAGAGAATGCAGAACTATAGAAGCAACAAAATTGATGATATGTGGTTCACAAGGGAAAAGAGAGGCTGCACCTGTGTGTGGTCTACAGCCTGTTCATCCACAATAACAAAGAGAAAGACAAAGTAGTCATGGATGGAGTTAGGTGAATCTATGTGCTACTGGGAGTATTTGAAAATTCTTTTTCTTTTCTCAACAAAACAAGAATATAGGGCATTGACTGAGAGTAAGGAAGGGAGATGGGGGGAGCTGGGTGTTAGTAAAAACAAGGCACGAAAAAGTCACCTAGGAAAGTTGGGAGGTAAAATAACTAAGGAAATGAAGTAGGATGGTGAGGCAGCATTAAAAGCCTAATTAAGGTAAATAACCATGAAGTTGAAATGAGACCTCTCAGTATCATTCTGTTTTTTCTTGTTTGTTTGTTTGTTTGGTTTTTTTTTTTTTTTCACTGTAGCTACATCAAGCAGTTCAGGTGAGGTATAAAGTAACTACAAAGTTGGATCTACCCCAAGGTGGGATGACATTGTCAGCTATTATTTAAAAAGGCGAAGGAAGCAAAGGAGTGGGTTGTGGAAGGTAAAGTGGGAGAAAATAAATGAGGGCATGAGAGACCAAGAAAAACCATGGTAGGATTAATTTCACTGTAGGACCTAAGAGACTGAAGCTATCTTGGAATTGTGCTCAAAGGATACAAAGTGGAAGACAGAGAGCAGAGACAAACATGAGTCCAATGTGGATTTCAGTAATGATAGGGCTCTAAGACGAATGTGATGTGGGTTAAACAGTTGGTGAAGTAAGGAGTAGGAAAAGATATTAAGGGAAAGGAAGTCAAGAAGCTCAAAAGCTAGGATAGTGCAAGGATTACCAGAATCTCACTGTAGCTCTGACAGAAGGGTCTGGGGTAACTTGCATCTTGGTTTAACTGGTATAGAGTCTTATGTCAAAGACTCATTTTCCACCCACAGGGATAATTCTTTCAAATTATATTATCCTAAATATTACAGTGACCTTAAAGGTAACCCTAAAAAGTACTTTTTTCCAACAATTACAAAGGGAGGTCTGGTTTGCCTTTTTAATAGAACATCTTGAACTTGGGATGTGACAGTTACAATAAACATATTTCAAACTCTTATTATCATTTCAGTCATAATATGGGAAGTAAATTGTATCTGCTTTGTAGTCACTATGATCTGTAAAGGAGATGAAATATTTTTCTGCATTATAAAAAGTGATTTTTCTGAATTCAAAGATACTGAAGCCTGCTGAAGTTTGTGCCAAAAATAAAACTAAAGGCCAATTTCCTTCATAAATATTTTTGTGATAATGTTAAAATATTATCAAACAGAATCCAAGAGCACATTTAAAAAGTGTGCTTTATACGGAGGGGAATATATTTTAGAAATGTAAAAGTGCTTCTATATTAGGAAATAACTCAATATAATTTATTATGTTGATTGTTCTAATTTACTGGAATTTATTATTAATGCCACAAATACTGAAAAGGTAACTAGCATAATTCAGTACACATTCCTAGCAAAAACATTCAAGAAAATGGATAATTCCATCATATCATTAATTTGCGTGTATCAACATACAAGTTAACATTATATTTAATGAGGCACTCTAACTAAAAGTAGTGAAATAAAGTTTTCTCTGCTACAACCAGTATTTAAGACTGTATTGATGTATTAGCTATTGAGTCTGATATTTGATTTTATGCTACTTACAAGCTAATAAGTTAGTCTGCCAAGACACACAGCTTCCGCATCAAAGACAAAGGACTTTATTACTACAGCACAGCAGACTGCATGATATTATGTTTGCATCCATTCCCCTTTCCTGCGGTGGGAGGGCAGTGTGCAGCCTGGCTCACAGAGACGCTTTTCATGTAGTGGGTACGCTTAGGGAATCTACTGCTTTATCGTAAATGGTAAGCAAGCAATGCTTTTCCTGGAGAAAGGCATTATTATCTTATTCTCAAGGTTGCTTGCTGCAACATAACCCTAAGGAAAGGCTCAAGTAGAATGAATCAGGGCTCTCTACCTGTGCTATAACCAGTAAGATGTATAGGAACCTGAGAGAGGGAGAGAGAGGGAGAGAGAGAGAGAGAGAGCGCATGCAATAGAGGAGCATTTCCCAACATTAGCCTATGGAATTAGAAGAAGTAATTATTTGAAGAAGATTTTGAAAGATGGAAATAAAATATCTATTTATGAATGATATATTCGTGTCACAAAACACAAGGTAAATGAACAAACTCCTGCTGAAATAAAAAATGCACTTAATAGAAATTTATAAAATTAATTTGCAAGACGAAAGGTCTCATCCATGGAGACAATAGCTGGTTAGAAAATATACTGGAGGAGAATAGCTCATTTATAAGAGAAATAAAAGCATTAAACACCCACAATCCTTAACAAGATATTTCTAAAATCTACATAAAGAAAATATTAAGATTGTCAAAGACACAAAAGTGTTTTTGATTTGTATTTCCTTGATGATTAGTGGTATCAAACATTTTTTCTTCTGTCCATTGGCCATCTTAATTTCCTCTATGGAGAAATTGCACTTTACATCAGTTAGAATGGTTATCATTAAATAGACAAGGAACAACAGGTGCTGGAAAGGATGTGGTACGAAGGGAATCCTTATACATTGTTGGTAGGAATGTAAATGGTCCAACCAGTGTGCAAAACAATATGGAGTTTCCTCAAAAATTTTTTTAAAAAAATAGATCTATCACATGATCAAGCAATTCCACCCCTGCATATGTATCCAAAGGGAATGAAAACATGATTTCAATAAGATATATCCACACCCATGTTCATGGCAATATTGTTCACAATAGCCATGATATGGAAACAACCCATAAGTTCATCAACACATGAATGGATAAAAAGGGGCACCTGGGTGGCTCAGTCAGTTAATTATCTGACTTCGGCTCACATCATGATCTCACATTTTGTGAGTTCAAGCCCCACGTCAGGCTTTGTGCTGACAGCTCAGAAACTGGGGCCTGCTTCAGATCTGTATCTCCCTCTCTCTCTGCCCCTCCCCCACTCACACTCTGGCTCTCTCAAAAATAAATCAACAGTAAAAAATTTAAATAAAGATGCAGTACAAATACACAATGGAATCTTATTCAGCCACAACAAAGAAAAATATCTTCCCATTTGAGTCAACAGTGATGCAGCTTAAACACATTATGCTATGTGAAATAAGTCAGATAGAGAAAGCCAAGTACTGCATGATTCACTTATATGTAGAATCTACGAAGTTAAACCTATAAAAAAGAGTAAAATGGTGGTTCCAGGGGATGCAGAGGGGAGGACAAGAGTGGTGGTGTTTAAGGATAGAAACTTGAAATAAAGAGTAAATAAGCCATAGAGACCTAATAGATGCTATAATGAGTATAGACAATTATACTAAAATTAGATAATGTGATCGATACTGCTACACAGGCAATCATTTTACAACATGTAAATGTATCAAAATAACATGTTGTATACCTTAAACCTAAACAATGTTACATGCCAAATTTACTCAACTAAAAATAAGACATAAAAGTGAACTTGAAAAAATGGAAAGCCGTACCATGTTCTATTCTATGAAGTCTCAATAATATACAGATTCCCCCCACTATCCAAAAGTGGAGGGTTCTTATGAAACTTCATAAGTTGATATGGCATAAAGTGAAGAAACAATTACTATCCATTTATATGGAAATTTTTTGAACATTCCCACAGCAAAAAATTAATGTCTCTTAGAATTTTCTGATACCTTAAGACACATACTGCAAACAGATGCACAAAATAAACTGAGATAAAGCACAGATGTTCTCAGACACAGTTCAAAGCCATGGCGGCTTAATGCTGAGATGCTGAGTGTAGCTCCAAGGGAAGGAGCTTAGCAGGGCCACTGTCGCTGGCAGCATGCCCACTACCATTACAATGGCTCCCTGCAAAACAAACACTGAACAGTATTTTTGCTTCCCCCACCCCCACCTCCGTTTTTGTAAAAGCAAAAATCCTTTTCACATTTCTTTTGGTTAGCAAAAACAGGTACTAATGTTAAGTCTTCTGTAAAAGCAAATAGCCAAGCATAACATGAACTTTTGAAAAGCAAGGGATACCTGTATAGATGACAATGCCCTGGAAGTAATATACAAATCTAATATTACTTCAATAAAAATACCAACATGTTTTCCTTAAAGCTATATACCACTTGATTCTAAAAGCAGATGTCATGGAAGTCAGGTACTAAACTAGGAAAACATTAACGAGCCTTTATAACTAAAACACAATTAAGTGTTGGGTCATAAATATATAATGCAATGGAATAGAAAATAAAAAGAGAATCCACATGTATATTAATGGTTATAATAAAAGCAACATCTCACATCAGTAGGAAAAAATGAACTGTAATATCCTACTAGGGAAAACTAGACATCCATTTTTGGATAAAAATAGAATTGTATTCAATCCTCATATCATATACAAGACTAAATGAAAAGTGTATAAGAAATATAAATATAAAAAATAAAATAATAAATTGTAAAAAAATCATATATTATTTTTATAGCCAGGAAGTTGAAAAATACTCTCTAAAATGAAGTATTAAAATATAAGCTAAAATAAAGTTAATGATAAGCCAAAATTTTCATAAATTCCACGGAAAACAAGTTAATAAAAGTGAAGGTAATGAGAAAAAAAACAAACCAATTGTAGATAGTAGAAGGTCATGTCACAGAAAATGGAGCAGCATGTCATATGAGGAAATGAGAGGAAAAAAGACACAAACCTGGTGTAAAAATGGGGCAAAATGAAATTACAAGAATCACAGAAAAAGACAGCAGATGACTCTTCAATATAAGAAAATGAGCCCAAATTAACTTTATTATTAACTAATAATTTATTATTAACTAATAATAGGAGACATGCACCTTCAACTGAGAAATACCAAGTCTCACCATATTTAAGCAAAACACAGCTGTAGTTTAACTACATGTTACGTTTGTAAGATACTTCCTGGGATATTATTACCAAAGTAGTCGCAATAATCATTCGCCCATAAAAGTTCATGAAGTTTCCTTCATCTCCTGCTCCTTCACCTTTTTTTTATCAGACTTATTTAAACTGTTGAAAACTGTTCTGATTCTCCACCCCGCCCCCCAAACAGTACTTAGGTTTAACTTGCTTTTAAAAGTAACCCAGCATAAAACTGGTGGGTTTTTTTAAAAGCCCTTTAAAAAATGTTTATTTACTTATTTTGAGAGATTGAGAGAGAGGGAGGGAGGGAGAGAGAGAATCCCAAGCAGGCTTGGCACTGTCAGCACAGAGCCCCACCTGGGACTTCATCTCACCAACCGGGAGATCATGACTTGAGCTGACATCAAGAGTTGGATGCTGAACTGGTGGAGCCACCTAGGTGACCCAGGTTTCTATTTTTTATTTACTTATTTTTCAGTTTGAAATATCAGTCTATGGGTGCCATACTTTCAAGGCCAAGAGCAAACTAGTCTAAGAAATCCCCAAACCTCCAAGTAAGTTTATCCCTTGCACTGAATGTAAAGTCAGACTCTGCTGATTTTACAGGTGTAGCTATTGGAGAGAAATTTAAGAAAATCAGTCTTGAGAAAAACAAATATCTTCACTTTCATAGAAGGTGTTTAAATAGATAGTGAAGAACTCTTCAAGACACACTTGTTTTCTACTTAGAAAGTGACTTGATTGTTTGCACATATGGGTGTTTGATTCTTTCAGCAACCCGAGATTTCTGGATAATACGACTGCGTTTTGCATAATAAAAGTCAAAATACTTGTCCACAATTTATTCAAGTGAGTAAATCTAAGTTGTATTGTATATAGATAAATAAGCACTGTTACGAGATAAATTTCTACCCTAAAACTTTGAAGAAGTATATGGAGCATACAAGGGAAAAAGCAATGATTGGAAAGTTTGAAAAATAATATATAAGGCACATGTAATTGGGCCAAAGATGAGCCACTTAACTTTTTATCATAGTTCCCTCACATGTGATCCATATATTTTGTGTTTTGATGTCTCATTTTTATATTTTTTGGCTTATTCTGACAAATTTAGAGTCAACCTTTTTATAAAATAAAAAATATCTAATAAACATAAATATTAATGTTCCTTCAAAACTTGTTTGAGAAATGGATTAAGTTAAATAAAATTTAAAACTACTGCACCTTTGAGAATTCCTCATACCTACCTCCTAAGGTGTTACAAAGTTCAAATAAGTTTCTCTCTACCTCTCTCTCTCTCTCTAGATAGATAGATAGATAGATAGATAGATATCCTGTTTAAAATAGTGCTGAGGTACAATAAGCCCTTTATAAATATTACCTACTATTAGCTTCAGTGTCAAAGTAATCAATTTCTACATTTCGTGTTAGTTTATCCCCTCTGCAAATACAAATATTCTAGCTGCCTGTCTCAGTAGCTTATGGTATAGCTGTCCTCTCTGGGTTCCTGTAAGTATCCTATACAGAATGGATTCTCAAAACCTGAAAGTATAAACAATGTTGAAAGACAAAGAAGGTAATTTATAGACACTAATGTTCAAAGATTTTGGCACTAAATGAAGTCACTTTTTTTAAAATAACCTTTATTTTTTTAGATCAGTTTTAGGTTTACTGCAATATGGAATAGACAGTACAGGTAATTCCCATCTATTCCTTGTCCCTAAACATGTAAAACCTTCCTTGTTATCATCTTCTACTGGAATGTGTATTTGTTATAATTGAACTTACATTGACACATCATTATGATCTAAAATCCTAGTTTACATTAGAGTTTACTTTTGGTATGGTACATTCTACGGATTTGAAAAATGTATAACAGCTTGTATCCACAGTTATTATATCATACAGATTATTTTCAATGCCCTAAAAATCTCTATGCTCCACTCTTTCATCCCTTCCTCCCTTCAATCCATGTCAACACTTATCTTTTTACTGTCTCCATTGTTTCGCTTTTTCCAGATTGTCATATAGTTATACTCATATAGTATGTAGTTTTTTCAGATTGGTTTCCATCACTTGATAACATAAATTTAAGTTTCCTCCATGTTTTTTCATGCTTTGATAGCTCACTTCCTTTTAGTACTAACTAATATTACATTGTTTGGATGTACCACAGCTGATTTATTCATTTATCTACTGAAGAACATCTCGGTTGCTTCCAAGTTTTGCCAATTATGAAAAACATCTGCTATAAATTTCCATGTGCAGATTTTATGTGGACCTAAGTTTTCATTGCCTTTGGGTAAACACCAGAGAATGTAATTGCTTTCAGGGTGCCTGGGTGGCTCAATCAGTTGAGCATCTGAGCATCTCTCTTTTTGTCCTTTTCCTTTTTTTCATAATTAGCCCAACTAGAGGCTTATTGATTTTTTAAAAACTCTTTTCAGAGAAACAGCTTTTGGTGTCATTGATTTTTCTATTTATTCTGTTTTCAATTTCATTAACTTCTGCCCTTATTATTTATTTTACTCTGCTTACTTTGCATTTTATTTGTCTTCTTTTTCTAGTTTCCTAAGATGGAAACTAGAAAATTGATTTTAAATCATTTTCTTTTTTTTTTAAGTTTATTTATTTAAGAAAGACCTTGCAAATGGGGGAGGGGCAGAAAGAGGGAGAGAGAGCGTCCCCAACAGTCTCCATGCTGTCAGCACGGAATCCAACACAGGGCTTAATCTCATGAGCCGTGAGATCATGACCTAAGCCAAAAATCAAGATTCCACCATTTAACAGACTTAGCCACGGGCATCCCTTTTTTTTTTTTTTTTCCTAATATAATCATTCAATGATCTAAATTTCTCACTATGCCCTTTTGCTTCATTGCACAGATTTTGATTTTCTCATTTCATTTAGTTCAAAATATTTTTTTCTCTTAAAATTCCTTCTTTGACCCATGTGTTATTTTATTTTTATTTTTTAATTTAAATATTAGTTATTTAACATACAATGCGATATTGGTTTCAGAAATAGAATGTACTGTTTCATCACTTACATTGGCCACCTAGTGCTCATCCCAACAAGTGCCCTCCTTAATACCCATCACCCATTTGGCCCATCTCCCAACCATGTCCCTCCATCAGCCCTCAGTTTGTTGTCTATCATTAAGTGTCTCTTGTGCTTTTTTCCCTCTCTCTTCTGTTTCCCTCTCTTCCCATATGTTCATCTGTTTTGTTTCTTAAATTCCACATATGAGTGAAATCATATGATATTTGTCTTCCTCTGATTGAATTATTTTGCTCAGTGTAATACATTCTAGCTCCATCCACGTCGTTGAAAATGACAAGATTTCATTATATATATATACATATATATATATATATATGTATGTATATATATCTTTATTAATTAGTTAAACTAAAAATAGAACTACCCTACTATCCAGAAATTGCACTATTTGATATTTACCCAAAGGATACAAAAATACAGTGTTGAAGGGGTACATGCACACCAATGTTTATAGCAATATTATCAACAATAGCCAAACTATGGAGAGGACCCATGTGTTATGTTACAGTATGTTGTGTAATTTCTAAGTCTGCTGGAATTTTCAATCTATATTTCTGTTATTGATTTCTAGTTTAATTCCACTGTGGGTCTAAGAGCAGTCAATATTAGGTTTCTATTCTTTTAAAAAATTTAAGATGTATTCTATGGCTCAAAATGTGGTCTATCTTGGCAAATATTCCATGTGAACTTTAGAAGAATATGTATTCTGCTGTTGTATGGATTATTTTATAGATAGTTGTATGGATCTATTTTATAGATGTCCATTTCATCCAGTTGACTGATGGTGTTGCTGAGTTTAGTCATGTTCTTACAGAGTTTTTGCCTGCTTGATCTGCCCATTTCTGAGAGAGGGATGATTAAATTCCCAACTATCTAACTTCATCTATCAGTTTTTCCTCACATAGTTGGATGCTCTGTGGTTAGCCACATACACATTAAGAATCATTGTCTTCTTGGAGAACTGACCACTTTATTATTATGTAATCACAATGCCTTATTATCCTGATAATTTTACTTCCTCTAAAGTTTTGCCCTGTCTGAAATTATCATAGCTATTTCTGCTTACTGTAATGAGTTTTAGCATGGTATATCTCTCTTCATCCCTTTACCCATAATCCATACTTGTCTTTATATTTAAAGTGGGTTTCGTATAAACAACATGTGGCTTGGTCATATTTTTAATTCATTCCAGAAATCTCTTTCAATTTGTACATTTAGACCACCAACATTTAAAGTAATTATTGAAGTAGTGGATAGATATCTACCATATTTATTACTGTTTTCTATTTGTTGCCCTTGTTCCTTGTTTTATTTTTGTCTTCCACTTTTTCTGCCTCTAGTGGTTTTAACTGAACATTTTATATGATTTTATTTTCTCTTTTTTCTTAGTGTATAACATTATGTTTTTAAGTTTTCTCAGTAGTTTCCTAGAGTTTGTAGTATTCTTTTTGATACAAGTCCATATTCAAATACCATTATACCATTGCAGGTAGTGTGAATACCTTATAATAACAAATTATCCTAATCCCTCCTTCTGTACCTTGTATCTTTGCTGCCTTTCATTTTATTTATACATAAGCATGCATAAGCATAAATATATACATACACCTATCTACATAAGCCTACAGAATCAAATACATATTGCTATTATTATTTTGAACAAATTATTGTTAGATCAATTAAGAATAATAGAAGTAGAAGTTTTATTTTACCTTTTCTTTTTCTTTATCTAATGCTCTTCCTTTATTTATGGAGATCTGAATTTCTGACCTGTCATTTATCTTCTCTAAGAACTTCTTTTAAAATTTATTGCAAGTGTGGCCTACTGGCAAAAATTTTCCTCAATTTTTATTTGTCTGAGAAAAATCTTGTTTCTCCTACACTTTCAAAGTATAATTTTGCAGAATAAGGAATTCTAGATTAGTTGGTATTTTTTTCCTCTCAATACTTTAAATATTTCACCCTACTCTACTTGTTTGCACAGTTTCTGAGACTTCAGATGTAATTCTTACCTTAATTCCTCTGTAGTTAAAGTGTTCTTTCTGTCTGGCTACTTTCAGGATTTTATCTTCCTACGTGATTCCCTGCAGTTTTAAAATAGCATACATACATGTATCCCTTTTCAAATTTATCCTGCTTGGTGTTCTCTGAGCTACTTGTATCCAAGGTTTGCCATCTGACATTAATTTGAGGAAATTCTCAGTAATTATTTTTTTTTCAAATATTTATCTGGCAAAATTCAAAACTATAGAACTCCAAACAATAACACAGAGGAAAACTTAGATGACCTTGTATATTGTGATGCCTTATTAGGTGTGATACCAAAGACACCATCCTTGAAAGAAATAATTGATATACTGGACTTTTTTTCTTTTTTCTTTTTTTAGTGCCTTTTTAAAATTTTTTGACGAGATCGGGCGCGTTTAGGGTGGTATGGCCGTAGACTAATTTTTTGAGAGAGAGAGAGAGAGAGAGAGAGGCAATGTGAGTGGAGGAGGGGCAGAGAGAGAAAGGGAGACACAGAATTTGAAGCAGACTCAAGGCTCTGAACTGTCAGCATAGAGCCCAATGTGGGGCATGAACTCCCGGACCATGAGATCATAACCTAAGCTGAAGTTGGATGCTTAACCACCCAGCGCCCTGATATACTGGAATTTCTTAAAATTAAAAACTTCTGCTCTGTGAAAGACAATATCAAGAGAATGAAGACAAGACACAGATTGGGAGAAAATATTTTCAAAAGACACATTTGATAAAACACTATAATTCCAAATGTACAAAGGACTCTTAAAATGCAACAGTAGGTAAAATTAACAACACAGGAAACAACAGATGTTGGCGAAGATGTGGAGAAACGGGAACCCTCTTGCACTGTTGGTGAGAATTCAAATCAGTGCAGCCACTCTGGAAAACAGTGTGGAGGTTCCTCAAAAAATTAAACATAGAATTACCCTGTCACCCAACAATAGCATTACGAGGATTTTATCCAAAGGATACAAGAGTGTTGATACATAGGGGCACATGCACCTCAATGTTTATAGCAGAACTATAAATAATAGCCAAATTACGAAAAGAGCCCAAAATCCATCAACTGATAAACAGATAAAAAGATGTGGTTTATTTATACAATGGAATACCACTTGGCAATGAGAAAGAACGAAATCTTGCCATTTGCAACAATGCGGATGGAACTGGAGGGTATTGTGCTAAGTGAAATAAGTCAAAGAAAGACAGTTATCATATGCTGTCACTCATATGTAGAATTTGAGAAACTTAACAGAAGACCATGGGGAAAGGGAAGGGGAAAAATAGTTTTAAACAAAGAGGGAAGCAAACCATAAGAGACTCTTAAATACAAAAAACAAACTGAGGGTTGATGGGGGGAGGGGAGAGTTGGGGTGAGGAGAAATGGTGATGGGCATTGAGGAGGGCACTTGTTGGGATGAGCACTGGGTGTTCTATGTAAGTGATGAATCATGGGAATCTACTCCTGAAGCCAAGAGCACACTGTATGTTAGCACACTTGGTAATAAATATTTTAAAACATTACAAAATAAAACGTATTTTAGTTGCAAGTTAATAAAAAAGAACCCTTAAAATGCAGCAGTAAGGAAAAAACCTGACTTAAAAAATAGGCCAAAGACCTGAATGGCAGACTCACCAAAAAAAAAAATACAGATGTCATAGAGGGTGTGAAAAGATGACTTACATCTGACAACAACAGGGAAATGTAAATTAAAATGAGATACTACTGCACACCTATTAGGATGGCCAAAACCCACAACACTGACAAAATCAAATAGTGAAGGGGATGTGGAGTAACAAGAATTCTCATTCACCGCTGGAAGGAAGGAAATATAGTACTTTGGAAGATATTTTGGTGGTTTATTAAAAGAACTAAACATAATAATTCTATACAACCCAGTAATTGCACTTGTTGGTATGTACTTGAAGGATTTGAAAACTTGTGCTCATACAAACCTGAGTATGAATATTTTAGCATTTTATTTATAACTTCCAAAAATTGGAAGCAATAAGATGCCCTTCAATAAATAAATGGATATATCACATTTTTTAAAAAACATGGACGGATATAAATAAACCTTAGTGCATCCCGACAGTGGAATATTATTCATAGCTAAAAGAAAACTAGCTATAAATCTATGAAATTACATGGAGGAATCTTAAATGCATATTAAGAAGTGGAAGAAGCTAATATAAAAAGACTGCATAGTTACTATATGATTCCAACTATGTGACATTCTAGAAAGGCAAATTATAGAGAGAAAAATATCAGTGAGTACCTGCTTGGGGTGGGGGGTGGGGGTGGGGATGAACAGTCAGAACACAGAGGATTTTCAGGGCAGTGAAAATTCTCTACATGATTTAATAATGATGTATAGATGTTCTTTAGACATTTGTCCACACTTACAGAATGTACCACACCAAGAGTAAACTGTAATACGAACTTTGGATGACGATGATCTTTCAATGCAGGTTTATCCCTTGGTAGAAGTGTACCATTCCAGTGAGTGGTGTGGATAATGGGGAAGGTTGTTCTTGTGGGGGTCAGAGTATACATGGATATCATTATACATT
Source organism: Panthera onca (assembly GCF_046562875.1). NCBI lineage: Eukaryota > Metazoa > Chordata > Mammalia > Carnivora > Felidae > Panthera > Panthera onca. The sequence goes on along the minus strand of NC_138342.1, from coordinate 148,236,783 downwards.
TCTCTCAACTTTGTTGTAAACCTAAAACTTCTCTAAAAATAAATCTTTAAACAAAAATAGCGACATTATGTATTCCTTTTTCTCTTCATTTGTTTGTGTTACACCTTTTGTAGTTCCACAGTTTCTGCATATTGTTTTCCCCCCTTTTTTAATCTCTTGTTTTGTTTTGTTCTTTTTGATTTCCAATTTTGGAGATTTCTATTGAGATACCTTTAAGCTCAGAGGTTCTTTCGTCAGCCACATGAAGTGAACTATCAAGTCCATCAAAGCCATTCTGTATTTCTATTAGAGTGTTTCTGATCTCTAGCATTTCTTCTTTAACTCTTTTTAGAATCCCATCTCTCTATGCCTACCTTGCTTATCTGTTTTTACATGCTGTCTACCCATTAGATCCCTTAGCATATTAATCATAATTATTTTAAATTCTAGGTCTGGTAATTCTAATTTTTCTGTTGTATCTGAATCTGGTTCTGATGCATTCTCTGCCTCTTCAAACCATGTTTTATGCAAATTCTTTATTTTTTCTTTTTGATAAGTAGGCATAATGTAGTGGGTAAAATGAACTAGTGTAAATAAGCCTTTAGTAATTTGTTGGTAAGGTTTCAGGGAGGGGAAGCACAGTATATTCTTATGATTAGATCTAAACCTCTTAGTGAACCTGTGCCTCTAAACTTGAACTTCAACAGTACTTGTCCTCCCCCAACATCCCCTGCAATTCCCTTATGTGAGACAGGATGGCCAGTGTGGGTCCTAGGTGGGTATTTCCCTTCTTCCAGGTCAGTTAGGTTCTAGTAAAACCCCAGCAGGTTTGGCTCTAGTTAAGTCACTTCACTTAGGACAAGCCTTTTTAAGACCAGAGTACTCAGGAATATTTTAAAATGGCTCCTTTTCTCCTCCCCCAGAAAGAAACATGAGGGATTTTTCTCCAGTATTTACTATTAGAACTTGGTAATCCCCAGAAAGTGAAACCCCCAAAAGTGTGGAGCCGATCGTCCTCCCGTGGAGTTTTATCTCTCAAATGTGCCCACACCAAGCTTCCAGCAATTTGTCACCTGTAGTTCAGTTTTCCTTACCCCCAATGGTTCCCTCCAAGGTTTCAGTTACTGGGTTTCTATTCCCTTAAACTGTGATTTTCTGTATTCTCTTGTAGGTCTCCTCCAATTTCAGGGGGAGTGGTTTGCTCTGTGACCTTGCTTCTCTTAAGAACATAACAAGAGTTGTTGAATTTTCATTTTGTTTAGTGTTTTACTTGTTAAGATGACTAGAGACTTCCAGCTTCTTATAGATTGACCCAAACAATGCTATTTTCTTGAGAAAAGACTATTACTTAAGTAATGTATTCTTCCATGCTGCCATCTTTTTCTTATTTCCTTCCTTCTGCTTCTTTCTCTTCTTCTCTTTCTTCTCCATATCCTTTTGCTCCCCCTTCAAGAAATTCTCATTCTTTAAAATTTTATCTCCAAAAAATATTTTCCTTGAGATAAAGAAGAGGCAGAGACTTCTTTATAATTGCACCAGGATTTAGGAATGACCTATACAAGAGGCGTATTAATCCAAGGGTTCATTTCCTTAAGAGAGGACATGAGAATAATTTCAACAGCAAGAACAAATAGCTTCCTGAATATCTGAGCTTTCAGGTAACATCTAATACATACACAGATATCACAAATCAAAGCAGAAAGATATTTGAATATAACCTGTTAGCTCTTACACATTGTTTTTTATTCCTTTGCTCTAGAAAAGGTAGAAGTCTCTTGTATAATTCTGAAGCCCTCTTCCCACTTTGGACTCCTACAATTATGTACACTGGAGTTTTCATTATATTTTAACAACGTCAACATTAAATTTAGTTCTGACGCGGAAAATTAATCATTACTACAAGTAGGGAGACCATAATTAAAAACAAATTATCATCTTTGTTTCTCTTTGTAAAACAGTATAAATTGGGTGATGAAAGAATAAAGGATTAACTTGTAAGAAGGCTTAGTACTCATCTACCCTACTAATTTCAAGTTAGAAGCTTCTGAATAATTTTGAATAAGGAATTTGAAAGTGGGCATTTTAAAAGAAAATTACTCTTACATTAATTAATGATGGAGTTAAACATTATTCCATTTTCCATCATACTGAGATGATTAAAATCATAGGGGAATGGAATTAAATGTATATTTATTTTGATTATTTTGGATTCAAAATTACTAATTGAAAAGTCTAAGGGAAACTTGTAACTTCAGTTCCTAGTTGAATGTAAGTTTATGTTTGTCTTGTGTATTCAAATAGAAATCTGTTAATGTTTTAGCTAAGCAATTGTATGTGGAAAATAAACATTCAAAGTCAAGAAGGAGAAAACAATGAAAAAAATCCATTGTTATTTATTTATTTAATAATTTACGTTTTAGAGTTGTTTTAGGTTCACAGCAAACTTAAGAGAGAGATACTAAAAGAGAAATTTCCTAATCCCCCCTGCTCCCATACATGCATCTCCTCCATTTCCAACATCCCTCACCACAGTGGTACCTTTGTTACAGTTAATGAACTTACATTAACATATCGCAGTCACCCAAAGTCCACAATTTGCATTACAGTTCACTCTTGGTATTATATATTCTATGGGTTTAAATAAATGTATAGTATATCTATCTTTACAGAATCATACAGAGCACTTAACTATCCTGCCCTAAAAATCCGCTCTTTATCTATTCATATTTCTCCCAAACCCCATCCTCTATAAACATTGATCTTTTTACTATCTCTACAGTTTTGCTATTTCCATAATGGCATAGAGTTGGAATTATAGTTTGTAGTCTTTTCAGATTGGTTTCTTTTAGTAATATACATTTAAGTTTCCTCCATGTTTTTTCATGGCTTGAAAGCTCATTTCTTATTAGTGCTGAATACTATTTTCATTGTTTGGATCTACCACAGTTTATGTATCCATTTGTTTACTGAAGTACATTTGATTGCTTCAAAGATGTGACAATTATAAGTAAAGCTACTATAAATATCCATGCACAGGGTTTTATGTGAACATAAGTTTTCCATTCTTGTCATTAAATACTAAAGAAATCGCTGGCTTGAATGGTAAGGGTATATTTAGTTTGGGGAGAAACTGCCAAACTGTCTTCCAAAGTGGATGTACTGTTTTGCATTCCCTCCAGCAAAGAATGGAAGTTCCTCTTACTCTACATCCTTGTCCACATTTGGTGTTGTCAGTGTTGTGGATTTTGGTATCTCACTGTTGTTTTAATTTGAATTTCCCTGACGGCATAGATGTGGAGCATCTTTACTTATACTTACTTAGCGTCTGTGTAATTTCTTTGGTGAGGTTCAGGTTTTGGCTCATTTTTATTTATTTATTTAAAAAAAACTTTTTAACGTTTATTTATTTTTGGGACAGAGAGAGACAGAGCATGAACGGGGGAGGGTCAGAGAGAGAGGGAGACACAGAATCTGAAACACGCCCCAGGCTCTGAGCTGTAAGCGCAGAGCCCGACATGAGGCTCGAACTCACAGACCGCAAGATCATGACCTGAGCTGAAGTCAGACGCCCAAGCGACTGAGTCACCTCGGCACCCTGGTTTTGGCTCATTTTTAAATCAAGTTGTTTGTTTTCTTACTGTTGAGTATTACGAGTTTTTGTGTATTTTGGAAAACAGTCCTTTACCAGATGTGTCTTTTGTAAACATTTTCTCCTAGTCTGTACCTTGTCTTCTCCTTCTCTTGACATTGTTTTTTACAAAACAGAGTTTTTATGTCTAAAAAGTGCAGCTTATCAATAATTTTTTCATGGATCATTCCTTTGGTAAAGCATCTAAAAGGTCATCACCATATCCAGGGTCATCTAGGATTTCTTCTATGTTATCTTCTGGTTTTTTATAATTTTATAGTTTTGGATTTTACCTTTGGGTCTTTGATTCATTTTGAGTTAATTTTTGTGAAGGACGTAAGGTCTGTATAGATTCTTTTTTTTTTTTTTTCTGTATGTTCAGTTGTTCTAGCACCATTTGTTGGAGAGACTATCTTTCCTGTATTGTATCACCCTTGTTCTTTGTCAAAGAACAATTGACTATAATTTATGTGAATCTATTTCTGGACTATATTCTGTTCCATTGATCATATGTCTATTCTTTCACCAATGCCACACTGTTCTGATTATTGTAGCTTTGTAATACATCTTGAATTTGGGTAGTGTCAGTCCTCTGACTTTATTCTTATTTACTGTTGTGTTGGCTATTCTTGGTCTTTTACCTGGTCTTTAGTTTTTTAAAAGCACTCCTTACATAAATTCCTGACTTATTGCTTTTAGTTTTTGAGTAAAGTACAATTAATGTCAAAAGTCTTTGTGAATATGTAATTGTTTTGATCAATTGTCTTAACATAGTCATGTAAATATAAGTAAAGTTAGTTTGTCATCATCTTAGAAATACATGCAAAAAAACCCTTGTTTACTTTTCCTGTTCATTTTTAATTAATTTTTATTTTATTATTTGTAATATATAAAATGTAGACAATCTTTTCTTTTACCATATCTTTTTTTTAATTATATGAAATTTATTGTCAAATTAGTTTCCATACAACACCCAGTGCTCATCCCAAAAGATGCCCTCTTCAATGCCCATCACCTACCCTCCTCTCCCTCCCACCCCCCATCAACCCTCAGTTTGTTCTCAGTTTTTAACAGTCTCTTATGCTTTGGCTCTCTCTCCCACTCTAACCTCTTTTTTTTCTTTTTTTTCTTTCCCCTCCCCCATGGGTTTCTGTTAAGTTTCTCAGGATCCACATAAGAGTGAAAACATATGGTATCTGTCTTTCTCTGTCTGGCTTATTTCGCTTAGCATCACACTCTCCAGTTCCATCCACATTGCTACAAAGGGCCATATTTCATTCTTTCTCATTGCCACGTAGTACTCCATTGTGTATATAAACCACAATTTCTTTATCCATTCATCAGTTGATGGACATTTAGGCTTTTTCCACAATTTGGCTATTGTTGAGAGTGCTGCTATAAACATTGGGGTACGAGTGCCCCTATGTATCAGTACTCCTGTATCCTTTGGGTAAATTCCTAGCAGTGCTACTGCTGGGTCATAGGGTAGGTCTATTTTTAATAAAATGTAGACAATCTTAAATGGAGGTTAGATAACCCCTTATGTAATTTCCTACAATTTTCTATTTATTTGTATGTATATTTTATAATTAGATTTAAATTCCAGTGAGTTTCTTTGAAAGCAAAGACATATATATGAGTTATTGAGGAGAACAATGACTAAAATTTTTTCTAATATTACAATTAATAACTCCAAATTCACCAGATCCTACTTTTTATTTTACCATAACATTTCCCCCAATAAATCAAAAGAATATTATGTGCTAAATTTACAATAAATTTTCTAGTATTAAACTTTAGTATATAAAACACTATAAACAAATAACAGATACTTGAGTAGTTGGGATGACCTGAGATTATTGATAATTTTTAATACTGTCTTACTCTGGAGTCTGAAGGTCATGTGGCTGAAAATTCTTTTCTTTTTTTTTTTTTTTTGGAATTTTGAGATTTTTCATTTGAAGGTAAATCTTAATGCTATTAAATTCACAAATATGCTAATTTAAATACCCAATTCTATTTATCTAAAACACACATTGCAAACATACAAATATCTATTCTCTCCACATGTCAGAGCCCATTCATTTCATGGTTTGGAAATGCGGAGAATAGATTCCCCTTAAACTGCAAGTCAGCAGGTGTTTCTTTACAGTTAACTTTAGCAAAATTCATACAAAATAGTAATTAACAATGATCTTCTTTACTTGTTAACTCACAAGGAAACACCTTCAAAACTGCATTTTGTTAAAGTTTCTGTACTAAAATGTAGAAAAACTGAACTACACAAATATTGAAAAGTTAAAAATTCCTTAATTTTTTATTCCTGGTACCACTACCACAATTTACAGGGCAATATACCTGATGTAATGAAAAGAAAAAGAAAAAGACAAAGCTACAACAGATAAAAGACCTCAGGAATGTACATCTAATTGACACTACATTGCATTAATCAATAGCTGCACTTTTTGCAAACTGTGGCTATGACAGTCCTGAACAAGAAGGGTTTCCTGTTTAAGCTGCAGTAACTTTTCTGACTATGGATCATCGTTCCTTCTGTGGCAGATTTTTACAGTTCCTCTAATGCATTTGGGACGACTGTCTCAAAGTAACCTGCAGCTTTCCTGACAACTCCTCGCTCTCTCTCGTGCTAAGAACTGTAGCCCTTTTCTTCTGAAAATTTTTAGAACCTTCTGCTACCATATCCACCACTTCCACCACCAGATCCATAACCACCAACATAGGGACTGCCCGAGCTTCTTCCACCAAAACTGCCCCCCTTCATGGGTCCATAATTTGATTGCTGTTGTCCACTATAATTTCCAAAATCATTATAGTTCCCACCACCACCATAGTTACCACCTCCAAAATTTCCTCCTTCATTGTAACCATCATATCCTCCACCACCGCCACCATATCCACCTCCTTGGTTTCCATATCCTGGTCCACCTCCACCATAGCCTCCTCTGCTACTATAACCAGGACCACCACCATAGTTGCCACCATCACCTCCAAATCCATTATATCCACCATCACCTCCTCCATAACTACCTCTGCCGCCACCACCTCCACCACCATAGCCTCCTCTTCCACCAAAGTTTCCACCGCGGCCAAAGTTACCACCACCTCCAAAGTTTCCTCCACGACCCATAAAGTTGCCAGATCCACCTCCACGACCTCTTTGCGATCCAGCAGACTGCATTTCTTGTTTAGAAAGGGCCTTTTTCACTTCACAATTATGCCCATTAATAGTGTGGTATTTCTGAACAACAATTTTATCAACTGTATCATGATCATCAAAAGTTACAAAAGCAAATCCTCTCTTTTTCCACTCTGCCTGTCCTCCATAACTTCTATGGTTTCAATCTTGCCATATTTTTCAAAGTAGTCTCTCAAATTATATTCTTCTGTATCTTCTTTAATACCACCGACAAAAATTTTCTTCACAGTTAGATGGGCACCAGGCTTTACAGAATCCTCTCTAGAAACAGCTCTCTTTGGTTCCACTACACGCCCATCAACCTTGTGTGGTCGAGCACACATTGCTGCATCCACCTCCTCCACACAAGAGTAAGTCACAAAACCAAAACCCCTGGAACGTTTTGTTTGGGGGTCTCTCATCACCACACAATCTGTAAGTGTGCCCCATTTTTCAAAATGTTCTCTTAAACTATCATCTGTAGTTTCAAAGCTCAAACCACCAATAAACAGTTTTCTCAACTGCTCTGGTTCCTTTGGATCATGGCCCTCCATTTTGAGACCGGACTCGCCTCTTCCAACTCGAGTTCAATATGGGACCGAGAGGAAGATCTTTTCTTTTTTAAATATATTTTTTTAATGTTTTATTTATTTTTGAGACAAAGAAAAAAAAATGAGCAGGGGAGGGGCAAAGAAGATCCAAAGCAGTGCTCTGCACTGACAGCAGAAAGCCCAATGTGGGGCTCGAACTCACCATGAGATCATGACCTGAGCCAAAATTGGACGCTTAACCAACTGAGCCACCCAGGTGCCCTTATGTATGGCTGAAAATTCTAAATTATGTGACAGTGAAAATCTAGAATCTTAACTTTGTATTTCCTTGTACAACTCCATTGATGATTTTCTTCACTATTTCAAATCTGGAACTTAAATTACAGTGTATGCCCATTACATTTACCTCTCTGAAATACAAGTTTGGAGTAGAATTTTAAAGTAACCTGGATCTGGATCTGAAAAAATCTCAGGTCTCTGTTGTTGGGCATAGAGCGGTCCTCAATGCAATGAATGCATCATGTGCCATAAGTTTATACCCATTTGTGCTTCTATTGATGAATCTAAGTTTTCAAAAATTTGAACTACTTTTGTGAGCATATATTTTATTTCTTGACGTTAAAAAAATAATAAAAGACCATTTTGAATTTCAAACAAATTGATACAATGAGTAGACTGGAATGATATGTCAGTGGTTACATTTGTAAACCTCTTAAAGAATTATTTGGGTGATCTTTCAAAAAATTCCAAGATTTGGGCTCTCTTGAAAATATTATATATTGATTATTGGTAATTGTATTTTATTTTAATTTTTTAATGTTTATTTATTTCTGAGAGAGAGAGACAGAGAGAGAGAGAGAGACAGAGAGTGGCAGAGGGGCAGAGAGTAGAAGACACAGAAACTGAAGCGGGCTCCAGGCTCTGTGCTGTCAGCACAGGGCCCCACACGGGGCTCAAACTCACCAACCGCGAGATCATGACCTGAGCGAAAGTTGGCCACTTAGCCGACTGAGCCACCCAGGTGCCCCTGATTATTGGTAGTTTTTTTTTTTTTTTTCAACTTTTTTTTAATTTATTTTTGGGACAGAGAGAGACAGAGCATGAACGGGGGAGGGGCAGAGAGAGAGGGAGACACAGAATCGGAAACAGGCTCCAGGCTCCGAGCCATCAGCCCAGAGCCTGACGCGGGGCTCGAACTCACGGACCGCGAGATCGTGACCTGGCTGAAGTCGGACGCTCAACCGACTGCGCCACCCAGGTGCCCCGATTATTGGTAGTTTTAAAAGATTATTTCCCTCAGATAATTTTGTAATTGGATTTTATTTCTGCTGACATAAATTGATAATACTTCACTTAGAAAATCCATCTTGTTCTCATTAGAATTTTTGAAATTGGTTATTGATGTTTTAAACGTGGCAAATGACCCTTAGGGAAAAAAAAAAAGACCTTTGTAAGTTTTCAAATGACTCCCATCTCTTCAAGCCATTGGATATTACTTCATATACTATCGTCCCCAGAGAGATCTAGTTCTGGAGATTATGAGTATGATATACTTTTGTTATTCAATTCTATATGCAGAATGAAGGTATTTATTGATTCTCCCTCTTTCTGTGTGTTTGTGTTACTGTGCTTCCAACAGACAGAAAGTCACATCCTTGCTAGATGCCAATTTATCCCATATAATCTGCATTCCATGTCTTTGGATGTTCAAATACAGAACCTAAACAAACTACGTTAGGTCTGAAATGATATGTAGATTTTATGAGGTGTCTCTTCTGTGTTCTGCCCACCTCATTAATGTTGTTTGCCTTCCTAATGTGGAAAACATCTTTAAAGGATGTACTTCTTTGTTTTCTGAGTCACATAACGATGTGTTCTTATATCCTAGGGCATTCCCCAGAACTAACTAAATTATTAAATGTGTTTCAGTTAAAAGGAACTATTTGATGTTTTCCTAAGAGACTCACTACATATAAGTGCTGATCTATCATTCTAATATCATGTGTACTGAAACAAAAGAATTCAAGATAACCCATTGCATTTCCTAAAATATACATTTTCTCTGGTACATGAAGTAATTTTTATCTAGTACCTGGGTGAATCTCTTTAATTGTTTTAAAGAGAAGTAAGCCTTGATTTCTGATTCACAGATTAATTTGGCTGAGTTGGTTGCTTTAGAATCTTTTTAATTTTAATAATTACTTATTATTTTAATAGTTAATACTAATTTTATTTTACATGGAAAATATAGAAGAGGCTATTATTATCTTCATCTTAATGTTTAGAACAAATTGGAAAGAAATATAGTTTGATTTAAGATTGCTTCCAAGAAAAACATCAGATAAACTAGTAGTGCCCGTTGAAACTGTATATAGAAAAAACTTTGAAAGAAGTATGTGAATGCCTGCAATTTGATAACCAGCAAACTAAATAAAGAGAGGATCCTGGAAGATAAAATAAACATTCTGATGCATGCAATTGACTGGCCTCACCAGGTTATTGATAAGCTTCCAAATGATTGGTCTTAGATGAAACCTACTTAAAGATAAACCTTACTGAGTATACTCTATTATTTAGAAAATCAAACTCATCCAGGAAGGATTTTACACATAATCACAAAAATTATACATACACACATACATTCTTCAGTGTATGCATGTTAGGTACTAGTGTCAGGATAAAGATTTTTATACAGATTACAATTGTTCTACTTTCATCATTTTAATGAGACCCCATTTTCTTCACCAAGTTGATGTTGTTTTGGAAGATGTGGTTTTAACAACAGCTTCATATGATATAGGAATAACACATTTTTATTTTTCATCTTTATCAATAGAGTTACCAAAAGTCATAAAGAAAATGAGCTTCCTGAGATTGAACAGGCATTTCCTAAAATAAATACTATTAAAACCTTGGGTTTTTTCTGTATTTTTATTTTGATAGAACAATTTCTTAGAAAGGAACTATATTGCTCTAGAATAGGAGATTTAATGATTTGCAGTAAAGGTTTCATAAAGATAATATAATCAAACACATTTGTCAATGTCTTCATTGGTACCCACAAAAAGTAATCAACCAGTCACTCAAAGACATCGAAAACATGAGATGAGAAGTTGAAAGCGGTAAATGAACTACACACCTGCAGTAGTTCATTTACACAAATGAATCCTCCCAAGGACACAGACATCTAATCAAGTGGGTAATATGTGGCAGCCAAGAAAGGACTGCATAGCCTCACATCTGGTTGTCACAGTTAAAGGAGCACTTCCTCATGTGATTCATATGTGAGAAAGTAAATATCATTTTGAATGGAGTGACAAGTGTTTGTGGACTCTACTTTGGGAGACAGACTGTAGTAGAACTGGGGAGTGTTTGAGAAGATGGCAATAAATGAACTTGTATCACTTCGTGTGTATGAGTCGTACATACAAAGTACTACGGTCCTATGTTTTGAGTTTGTGATTACTGTGCACACTGATTAACTGGGACTCCATTAGGTTTTTCTACCACTTTTGCAAACCGGCACAGGTAAATAAAATGTTTATAAAGTTACCACCTCATCTGTTTTGTTTGTGACAATAAATTCATAGGAAGAACATTAGATAAAAGATAAAAGCACAGCTCAATTTCTGGATAGGTTTATTATAAGTTCAACCATTTCTGATTCATCCCCAAATATAGTACAAAAATGCTCCCTTTGTTTCTCGAAGCTGCCAAATGCAGTCCAGCTTTCCCAGCAGCATAGAAGTTTAGGTGGGGGAGTAGTTCAATATACAGTAGACACTTTTCCAAAACACATGAACTGATTATACACTTCTCTTTTCTTCTTCTTCTTCTTCTTCTTCTTCTTCTTCTTCTTCTTCTTCTTTTAATCATACAAAAGACTGTTCAGTGGTCAAACACTGTAAGTCATTAGCCAAATTCTAATTGGCTTTGAATGATTTCATATGAGGAAACTGTAATGGTTAATGCAGCCATGTAATATTTGTACAAACTTGAGACATTTCTGAGAGCAAAAGAGACCACTATTAATAATTATGGTGGTGGGGTGCCTGGGTGGCTCAGTCAGTTAAGCATCAGACTTCGGCTCAGGTTTGTTGAGTTTGAGCCCCTCATGGGGCTCTCTGCTGTCAGCACAGAGCTTCTTCCGATCCTCTGTCCTCTTCTCTCTGCCCCTCCCCCACTCATTCTCTCTCTCTTTCTCTCTCAAAATAAATAAATAAATAAACTTTTTAAAAAATCAGTAAAAAATTATTGTGGTACAGTATGCATAAAATGAAACTATTCACAGAAAATTGAAAGTCACTCTATGTGTGGCCAATGCAGTTCTACAATGCACACATTGAATCTGAAGGAACTTCCTATTACATTTGATCATATCATATCTTTACAAAACTTTTACTCCAAACAATGAATTATCTTACTTTAGCACATTACACTTCCTTTCTAATCAATTGTACTACCAAAAATTACAAGGGCACCTGGGTGGCTCAGCTGGTTAAGCGTCTGACTCTTGATTTCAGCTCAGGCCATGATCTTACCAGCATGAGATCAAGCCCCGTGTGGGGCTCTGTGCTGAAAGCACGGAGTCTGCTTGGGATTCTTTCTCCCTCTCTCTTCCAGCCCCTCCCCCACTCGCTCTCTCTCTTCTCTCTCAAAAGAAATAAATAAACCTTTAAAAATTACAGAACTAAAATTTAATAATTAGTAATTACACTGCCTGCCTCTTTGCACTGCTTGTTCCCTTACCCTGGAATGCCTTTCCTTCCAATATATACATAGTTCCATCTATTACTGTTCAATCATCTGTTATTAGTGAGGCTATCTCTGATCACCATACCTAAAATATCAACATTTTCCAAAACTCCTTATCCCTCTTTCATGTTTTACTTTTTCCTAAGAATTTAGCACAATTTAAACATAAACATAACGTATACAGTTAGTTATCCTATAGTGTGACATATATGTTTCTAAAAATCTTCACGTTATACAAAATTGTATAATAAAACCCACAGATCTATGTGAAAAGTGTGATTAGGATACAATATTCAAAAAGTGTCAGCACATTGAAAAAAAATATCAGAAACTAATGAAAAGTATAGCACAGTTTTAAATATTGTAAAAAGCAGGGTGCCTGGCTGGCTCAGTCAGTTGAGCGTCCAACCTCAGCTCAGGTCATGATCTCACAGTTAGTGGGTTTGAGCCCCACGTCAGGGTCTGTGCTACCAGCTCAGAGCCTGGAGCCTGCTTCAGATTCTGTCTTCCTCTCCCTCTCTGCCCCTTCCCTGCTTGCACTCTATCTCTCTCTCTCTCTCTCTCTCAAAAATAAACCTTAAAAAATTTTTTAAAAATATAAAAAGCTAATAAATACATAAATTATACAATAAATATGGCATGTACCCTTGGAAAAAACCTGGAGACATCTATTTTATATAAATGTATATACATATATCATACATGTATACTTATATATACATATATACATGTACTTATTACCTATACACATATGTGTATTATATATGCCATAACATTTATTACATATATTGCATACATATATATAACCTTAGAACAAATACACATCAAAAATGTTACAGTAGGACTGACTCAACTTCACTTTTTTTCTTTTTATTTCTCCTTCTCTTACACATTAGAATGTATGCTTCAGGAGGGCAAGCACTTTTAAATTAATTTTTGTGCTGCTGCGTCCCCACCACATATAATAATTGATACTTACAAGGCAAATCATATTCGTTGAATGAATGGGTGTGCTTAAAATCTCTTTAATGACCTGAGGCCTTCTTACCTCTTGAACCTTAATTCTCATCACCCTCCTTTGCGCTATTTTTGAGATAGAATTAATTAATTCTAGTTGTTTCAGTAACAAGACATGGGTTCACTTGAAATATGGGAGTCATCATTGCCTCAGGTGACTATTCCCTTACTTCTAGGTCTTAAAACATGATGTCTCCCTTGCTTATAATATTTATCATCATTCTTATCCACTCTCTAAATCCTAGGTGTTCTATAACTAGTATCTTAAAAATAAAGGTCTTCTGAGACACCCTGAATTCAAATTAGGTGCTCTTCATTCCTGTCCACTTTTCCTCTGGGTTTTCTTCCTAGCAAAATATATAAAAATTGCTAATTCAATGATGTCTGCTTTGTTAGACAGTTGTGGAGACAGGAATACCTTTTCTTTCTCACTCCTGCATCTTCAGCATTTAATATTGTGCCTGCTACAAGGTAGATTGTCAATTACTACTTGCTAAATAATTGAAGGAGAGTTTCCCTGCTATAAGCCAGACTACAGACACTGGGGTCAGAGATAATGGATCAAATAATCAGTCTGTAATGAGAAAAAAAAAAAAAGGTTTTGAGCAGTGCTGCCCACTCCATTACTTTCACGTTATCCAAGAAAATAACACCCGCTTCCCAAACATCATGAGGAGTGCTAAGCATTATTTCCCTGTTACTGGTAAATTCCTGTTTCTTTTGCAAGTGTACAACATTCCATTTTCATTGGCTCTGCTACTTACTAGCTACATATCTTTGGACTTTAATGATTAGTTTATTGCTCCATAAAACAGGAAATTTTTACAATGTACAGACATTGTAAAAATCAAATAGATAAGCAGTTTACAAATCAAATGGATAGTCTGTGCACAAAGCACAGATGCCAGTAGATGATAAATACACAATAGGTGTTAGATATTATCAGATGTAACTGTAATATTTATTTTAAAATATTAAATTAGGAATTGAACATACAGAACTCCCAAACCCTTCAGTATGATTTCTCAGAGCTGTCACCAAGAAATCTTATAGTTGGCATTCAAAAAGCCCTAGATATAAAATCCTAATGTTCACAGGCCATGCACTTAAACCTCATTCAATAGGAAACTAAGTAAATGAGCGGGAATATTCTAATTCTAATTTCAAACTTCCCAGAAAAGAGATTTCAAAGCCCATCCTTGATCAGATGTTTACTTTTGTTCCAATCATCTGTGCTTCAAGATGGAGTCATGCTTCACAGTCATAACATTTAGAAACTAGCTATATAACCTACAGGGTCATGAGCCAGAAGCAACAAAGATAATGCCTGCACTATAAGTATTGATACATAAGTGCATGCAATTTATAAAGGCATAAAGACAGTCTACTGATATAAACAAACTAAGGGATTTCCAAGACTTGGGCAATGTACCATATAGCATAAATATGAATGGCTAATATTACTGAGTTATTCTTGGTTCATATTAATAATTTTTCTGTTATTTTGTCTCTTTGACTTTGTTTTTTTATCTCTTAATTTACACTTCAACTATAATACTTTGGCAAAATAAGTCAAAGAATATTTACTGTATGAAGCTTTTAAAACTACAAACTACAGGTGCCAGAGATAAGTGAAACAACTCTTGTGGGCTTTTTGAATGCCCAGTAAGTTCTTTAGGGACCAAATAAATTCTTTGGAATCGTACTAGGCAGAAATTTTTAAAGACTGCTAAGGAGACTTTATCAAAATATGAGTCTTTCCTCTGCCGCTATCAAACGCAGGCTAGTATTGTTTTCTAGGAAAGTTTGTCCTTGAGGTTGATGTTTGGTTGTCCTGTTGAAATGTGCCACCACTGTTGCTGATGGGAGCATATTATATGCTTCAGATGTGTTGGGATTAAAGAAAAAAAAAACAGACTTGAGAATTTAGGAGCTAAGAATGATAGGGATTACCACAGGGTATGCTTGCTGCGGTGATATGCTTTCTAAACTTAACTGAAAAAAATTCAGAATTGAGAGAGAGACAAAGATAGAGAGATAGAGATAGAGAGAGACAGAGAGGGAGAGAATGAGCATAGGAGGGGCAGAGAGAGAGGAAGAGAGAGAATCTTCAATGAAGGCGGGGCTCCATCTTATGACAGTGAGATTATGACCTGAGCCAAAATCAAGAGTTGGTTGCTTAAAGGACTGAGCCTCTTGGTAGTTCTTGATTAGAAAAACCAACCAACCAACCAACCAACCAACCAACCAGCCAACCAAACAGTAAATAAGTCATTTTAAGGAGGATTTTATAAGATCAAAACCTTACCTGGTCATATAATGTGTCCAGAAGGGGATAAATCAGGGTTAATAACATCTGTTAAAAAGAAATATTGGGCAAGATGAGCAAAATAAACTTTCATGAATACTGGGAAATATCCATAAGTTTCAATACTTGATAACCTTAGTGATCAATTTATCTCATGGTAAAATAAAATTATTTGAAGCCCCAACATACTATGCTAAAAGGCATTACTTGTCTTTGCTCCCTGCTGGAAAAGATCCAGTATTTATTTATTTT
Source organism: Panthera onca (assembly GCF_046562875.1). Classification (NCBI taxonomy): domain Eukaryota; kingdom Metazoa; phylum Chordata; class Mammalia; order Carnivora; family Felidae; genus Panthera; species Panthera onca. The sequence continues at coordinate 148,221,097 of NC_138342.1, read as the reverse complement.
TTTTTTAATTTTTTTTCAACGTTTTTTATTTATTTTTGGGACAGAGAGACACAGAGCATGAACGGGGGAGGGGCAGAGAGAGAGGGAGACACAGAATCGGAAACAGGCTCCAGGCTCCGAGCCATCAGCCCAGAGCCTGACGCGGGGCTCGAACTCACGGACCGCGAGATCGTGACCTGGCTGAAGTCGGACGCTCAACCGACTGCGCCACCCAGGCGCCCCAAGATCCAGTATTTAAATGCACAGATTAAATAAGTTCGGCAAATAAGTGTATTAAGCTAAGTGATATTAAATGGTAGAAAAGAGTGAGAAGTGACCAGAATGTAAAACTGGGCAACATGCCATCTCTTGAGTAAAGCAAAACTCAAGCATGTAGACACCCAGAGTGATATGCTTTTATATTCAATTGAGAGAGAAATTTGGGAAATTATATTTATTCATTTCTCATCTCCACTCCCTAGTGCCCGGGGAGCACAATTTAGTATTTATCCTTGTTTTAAATACTTAAAAATAATAATTGTAGAGGATGCCTAGTTTTTCTAACACATTTATTTCTTACCTGCTAATGTCATAGCATTGGTTGCTGGATGAAAGTTAAGCATATAAAACAAAGGCTCTATTTGAGACAAATGAAAGGTAAAACCCTTGGTCCCTTTCCTCATCCCTCATTAGATAAATAGATTTTGTTAGTGGATAACAGCCAGGCAGGGAGCCTGTACTACCTAAGAGTTTTGTTTGTCTTCCTTTGACTGTTTTAAGATGTTTATTGAAAAGAAATATTTTTCTTGATTTTGCCATATATCTATAAATTATAGCTCTGTTGTTGGGAAAAATATTTAGCTATCTTGTTTTATTTCAGAATGGAATGTTTTCCACAATTTACTTTCATAATGTTTTTCAGTATCTTATTCTGAAATGTTCATGTAAAACTATTCAAAATACAGATACGTTCTATGGTAAAGGAGTTCATAATATTCAGTGACATTCTATTATTAATCACTCTACTTTGGTATTCTAGTGGGCAGGTTTCTGTGTATAAATAATAGAACAAATAGCCATTAACTTTGCTTTACTCCTCAACGAGATTTAACATCAAGATCCTTCAAAATTAGTAGTGAATTGTTGAATGATTTATAAAACGGTCCTTAAGAAGAAGCAAAAAAAAATATTTTGTGAGAAGCATTGTCTGATATGGTTCCACCCATAAGACTATATCACATACACACACACAAACATCCCCACACACAGACAGAGAGACAGAAGGAGACAGAAAAATAAACATCTCCAGTATAATATTGACGGACGAACAAAAGGACAAAATTTGGCAGGAAATCTACACAAAGCAAATACGATCATTTGTCAAAAATTACAGAATTGTTGCTAAAAGAAATAATAGTCATAGAGTCTATATTAAGGTTTAGCAAATTGTTTGAAAACACATAACTTGACAAATGAATTCAATTTAACCTGGATTTATACACTGTAATAAGTGATCTGCGTAGAGATACAAATAATTTAAATTTATAAAGGAAGCACATAAGATATAATAGGGATGTTGCACAGAATCACGAGTAACCTCTCCTAGCTCACTCCTTCTCTCTTTTTAACATGTGTATTAGAAGAGAACATTCCAAGGATTTTAGGTTTGTATGAGTTTTAACCAAGTAAGTGTCTCAAATAGAAGCAGTTTAAAGTTTGCTTCACTCCCTGAGGTACTGATAGAAATCATGACTTCTCAGAAGGGAAACTAAATTCTCTGCCTCAGCTCAGCTCAGTTTGGGAATTGAGAATAACTCTGTCCATAATTGCTTATTACCATTGGCCCTGACTTTCTAGATTGTTGCTTACGGAAAGTGGGAGAGCAAGTCCACAGTAGCACAAATGAAGTAAATTTGTTAAGCAATAAACTTTTTTTCTCATTTTCTATTTTGTAACTTCTAATTCTAGCACATAAAGGGGCATTGTAGCTAAGTTGTACAGAGGGAAATCCTTGGTTTACTTTCAGATTATTCAGTTGGTAAAAGTGAGTGCTTTGCTTTGCAGAAGCAGAAATAGAGAAATAGTCTTAGAGTTTATAAGATTTTAGAGTTTATTCTGGTCATAAGTACTATCAACTGTTGATAAAATGGATGTGGGTTTCATGGACAGAATTTACAATAACGTTTACATTAGTGTTTTAAAAATGTAAAGATTAAATAAATTCTGGTTTTTTGCTGAATTTCATTATCATTAGTTATTAATGAAAGAAATACACTTAGGAAATACACTTCCTCATGCTAATACATTTGCAGCATTTTAAAAACTTTAGACATTCAAAGAGGAGATAATATACTTTTAAGAGGAGTGACTAGGTATCATTAAATAAATGCTCTCAGTGTGTTGAATGGTCCCTAACTCGTGTCTCTGTGAAGGGGTCCACTACAAGAATAACTTTCCTAATTTTCTGACTTCGTGTTTCCCAGGTCTTCTTTACTTCTTCCACAGAGAAAAAAAATGGGTCATCTGATTGCTAGGTGATATCCATTTGCCCCCACTTTTATTGAGAAGAAAAAACCCTACGAAATTTTTAGTTGCCGGGGCTTTGTTATTCTCTATTTATCTCTAGACATTGTAAGGAGGATATACTTAATACACGTGTCTGTTGAGAAGAACCAAACCTTTCCATAGGTGGGCTGCACCAACCTCAGCCCTGGAGGGACAGAGCTAAGGACAGTGTTTACCACTTTTGGCTACAGATTAAAGTTACTTTCTTCAGTTGGCTTCAGTGAAAATATATGATATTTTAAGTTTGATTTTTCTTTCTTCTGTATTTTCACTATCAATTGGCCCTAAGTTTTCAAGAGAAAGAAATGAATGCTATTTATTAAGTCTCAATATACCAAAATATAAAAGAGATTCCTCAAAACTCATATAGTTTTTTAGTATGAAAAAAAAGTTACTACTATAGGAGTGTTGATATATTCAGCAAATATATTAGTCAGAAAATTCCTCATGGGCTCTGTGCAATGTTAATCTATTTATATTGCTAACTATAATCAAATGTGCCATCTGATTAGAATCCTTGTATATGAAGAATAACACACGCTTAATTAATTCCTTGTTATGGAATGATAGTGTAAGAACTGGAGTGTGCATACACCAAGAGTTGAATAAATACTAGTTACATAGTTAAGGAAGAATATAGAACTGATTTTTATCTTAAAGGGAAAATAAGTGGTGGTTTAGTAATATATGAATTGACCTGGGTGTTCTCAGTTATTCCATTTGTCAGATATTGTGATTGTTCACGTGAAGAAGGAGTGAGAGATCCAAAACTTTGGAGGGATTACAGAGATGTCTTTATTACTCATTTTTGGCCTATGGTTAGAAATGAGATTTTTCTGGTTGCAGTATATATTTTAAAATTAAATAAATTGACATAAATAGATAAGTGCAAAGAAAGTATGGATTGAAAATAATACTAATAACATGGCGAAAAATAAAAACAAAGATAAATAACATTTAATATTTCTACCTCTGGAATTTTTATCAGAATAATTTTATTAAATTCAGACGAATGAAATCTTTACTTAACAAAGAATCTGGTATCTTGTAGTGGGGTGCTGCAAGCAATAAAAAAAGTATATGATATTGATATAATGAAGGAATTGGACTATGGGCCATGAGGATGTGAAAATTGGGAGTTAAAAAGCTATTGACCTTTGTGATTCTGTAACAGAGCATTTGATCTATGTGTTTAATTCTGTACCTTGGGATATGACTGACCAAGAACAATAGGACTAATTACTACAAATGGGAAGAAAATAACAAAGTATTTGGCAGATATTTGCATGTTTGGCTTTCAGTATAGGCCTGAATAAGAGAAATGAACATAGGGCTGAATTAGGTAGTGTACAGGCAGGATTTGAAGAAAATATTTTGTTGAGCAAGGCACCTCTGTTGTCTTCAATTTCATTTGACTGAGGGTCAGCTTGAAAGGCTGAAAAAATAATGTTCTTGCACTCCAAACGAAATGTTTCCTAACTGATATCTGTGAAACTATAGCCTTAAGCAGGGGGAAAGGTTCCTGCCATAGATGTTTTCAGGAACCTCCCCATAAGATGTACCTGCTAGTCAGAGCCCAGGATCCTGCTTACTGTTGAAATTCTTGTGTTTTCATCACCTAAAACTCGCTTAAATTGCTTTCAAGCACAGGTAATTAAGCTAAAACCTTTGGGGTTTTGCAGAGTGTAGAGACCATTAGATAAAATAGGAGGCTTTAAAACTATGTCTATGATATTTGGTTGTAGTTGTTCCTACAAGCAATTGACTGGAAGCAAATAAACTGGAAGTCCATGAAGTTTCTAAGGCCATCATATCACCAGAGAAATACATAGCCTGCCTGGCAACAACCTGTACCCTTTCCGCACAAGACCATCTCCAGATGTGTAAACTCATGTCAATAAAAATTGGCCTGTGAAATTTGCATAGCTACCAGGGAGTGTACCTTCACTGTTCCAAAGAACCCCCACCTAGGAAGAAACAGTAATTGTGGAAAATGAGAGATAAGGCAATATCTCCAAAAATCAGCATCAGGAATGCACTCTTTTGATGTGGCAAGAAGTCCTTACTACTCCACCCAGTGGGATTAAATAATTGCTTTGAACCAGTGACTGTCGTGTCTTTCCTATTCTCTTTTTGCATGGTTTGCAGCTTTTATTGTCCCTATTTGCTATGATTCTATTTTTTTTTCCTTTAAGGTTATCATACTTAGGAAAAGAAACTTGTGTTTTAGATTATTTGTTTCTAGCCCCCAAAGAGCTATATGTAGTCCCAATGGAAAGAAAAATTCATCATCTGGAAAATCTAGAGTTTGAAAGTCATGCAGTCACTACTTGGGTCTGTGGATTGTCTGTCTAGGGAAAGCAAGGATTGTTCTCTACATTGGAAGAAGTATGCAAATTTGCTGTATTTATGAAAGTCCAAAGTCCCTGAAGTGTTATGCATTCCTATAAGCGAGACACTTACAAAGTATTTACAGATGTCCAATCTTCTTTACTCAGCTTAAACAAAGGGTACAATTTGTAATGTAGCTTGAACAAAGAGTAAATGTAATTTCAAAGCAAAATGACATAAAGCATTAGGGACTATGTCCCATAGGCCTTCATGAATTTCCCTGAGTGAGTAAATTTACAGCCCAATAATAGGTGGACTCCTGTCATGTGAAAAAAAAAAGTCCAAGACATGTCTGAGATTAACCCATTACATATTTAAAATTTGATGTTCTATACCACCACTATATATTAATTATAGCACAGCATTGTATTTTAATGCTATCCACTCCAATAACCACATCATCTGCCACCTTCCACTAGCAGTTGTTCCAGGTACCATTAATTCTTAGCCAAACGGAAGGGGCAATGACTTGTAATATACATTTCAAGGTCTAGGGTCCTTCCAGAACTCAGCAGCACATAGATTTTGACTTAATCTAACTTCAAAATTTTAAAACAATTCATAGAAGATTTTGCCTGGAATTTGACTACAGAAGGCTTGGCATGCCATACAAAGTGGATCAAATGTGTATTATAGCAGATGTTTTTCATTGCCTACCCAATGTGTATGTTCCATTTGTTCCTTCTGACATGAATATTTTTTCAGAGCATCATTTCTTCTCTGCTTTTACATCTAGTGGAATTATGCCACAGTTTTTAATATTTATGGTTAAGACTACTGGCACTATCTGGAAGAGGTTGGTGTATGGGATGAATCGTGTCCCTTCTCAAAATTCATATATTGAAGTCTTAATTGACCTCTACCTCAGAATATGATGTATTTGGAGATAGAGTATTTAAAGAGTCACTTACGGTACAGAGAGGTTTTATGGGTGGTCCCTACTGCAATATAATGTGTACCTTTATAAAAAGAGATTAGGATTCAGACACATCTAGGTAAGACCATGTGAAGACAAAGAAAGAAGACTCCCATCTACAAGCCAAGGAAAGAAGTCTCCAGAACAAACTAATCCTGCTGACACCATTCTCTTGGACTTCTATCTTCCAAAAATCGGAAGAAATAAATTTCTATTGCTTAAGCCACACAGTGTGAGGAATTTTGTTATGGCAACCCAAGAGTAATGTATTTGGCTTTGTTTACAGTACCACCTTTATTCCTTGTCACTTCATTGTTCTTCTACCTGCAATGTACATAGACAGAAGAATGGAAGTATCAATCATCTTGTCCTTGCAGGACAGCAGAATGGAAATGTAAAAATCAGTCTTTGATGACGCTGAGGGGCTAAAACCTAGTACTAAAGCTAATGGACACTGGAGTAAGAGTGCCTGAGTATGAACCCTTTACTTAACTTTTTCCTGTATCTCTATTTCCTCATATATAAAATACAAATAATAAAAATATAGACCTTACAGGGTTGAATAAAGGTTATATAAAGTAATATGTGGAGACTGTTTAGGGCAATGGCTTTTATAGAACAAGTTCTATAATGGTTATTAGATGTTACTCCTATTCTTGTTATCTTTACCTTTCTCTCTGTAATTGACTCCTTATTCATGTTGTTTTATGCAATCCCTGAATACAAAACACATTAAACACAATAAAAATCTAATCAGGGGCAAAGATAATACAATGAAGCAAAGACAACCTTTTCAACAAATGGTGCTGGACAACTGGACATCCACATGCAAACAAATGAATCCGGACACAGACTTAGACCCTTCACAAAATTAACTCAAAATATCTTACAGATTGAAGCACAAAATGAAAAACTATAAAACTAGAAGGTAACATAGGAGAAAAACTTAGATGACGTTTGGTGTGGTGATGACATTATAGATACAATGCCAAAGACATGGTCCATGAGAGAAAGAACTGATAAGCTGGACTTCATTAAAATAAAAACATCTGTCTTGTGAAAGGAAAAGTCAAGATAAGGAGAAGAGAAGCCACACACTGGGAGAAAATGTTTACAAAACCTCATCTGATAATGGACTGTTATGCAAAACATACAAAGAGCTCTTACAACTCACAAATGTAAGAAAATAACCAACCCAATTGAAGGCCAAAGACCTTAATAGACACCTCACCCAACAAGATATACATATGACAAGGTGGCATAGGAAAATATGCTCCACATCCTATGTCATCAGGGAAATGCAAACTAAAGCAACAGGAGATACCACTCCACAACTAGTCGAATGGCCAAAATCTGGGACACTGACAAAATCCAATGCCGCTGCCAGTATGCAGCAGCAGGACCTCTCACTCATTGCTGGTGAGAATGCAAAATGACGCAGCCACTTTGGAAGACAGTTGTGCAGTTTCTTATAAAACTAAACATACTCTTCCCATGTAATCCACCAATCATGCTTTTTGGTATTTACACAAAGGAATCGAAAACTACGTTTATGCAAAAACTCACACACGGGTGTTTATAGCAGCTTTATTCATTATTGCCATGACTAGGAAGCAACCAAGATGTCCTTCAGTAGGTGAACACACAAATAAATGGTGGTTCATCCAGAGAACGGAATATTATTCAGCGCTGAAAACAATGAGCTCTCAGGCCATGGAAAGACCTGAACGAAACTTAACTGTGTATTACCTAGTGAAAGAAAGAAGACAATCTGAAAAGGTGTCAGAGGTTAAACATTTGATATCATGCACATTTTCCTCCAAATATCTTATCTTTTTTCAAATTGAACATTTTTGTATTGCATACTGCAGCTGAAAGCCATGTTGAAATGAGTGTTTAAAAAGTCTTCTAACTGAAATTATTTTTGAGCTTCAGTTGCCATAACAACTTTCCTTACCTCTCAAATAATGTTGAATTAAATATGAAATAGGGAGTGCTTCATATAGGCACTGAAATCATAAGCACTGACATTTTAAAATAAAATATTAAAGAAAAAATCTCTTACAAAGAATCTTATGGTTTCAAGGACAAATCTTAACAATTTACTAGAAGTGTAACTTAATTCACATGTTTTCTTTTGTGAATAATGCTCCTCTTCAAGAAAATAACTCATTTCATTTTCATGGCCTATTCTTGAACACACTTCAAAAAAGCATAGCAGATAATGTTTTCTTTATATATTATACAGAAAACATTTTTCTGCAGTAGAAGTACATGATTACGAATTGCCTAAAAGAAAGTAGTATAATTTATGCACGAATTTAAAAATAAAAAGTTCAATATATAGAAACATGTCATCTTTCAAGTATACATTGTGTCCATCGTATAAACATATATTATACATTAGAGAAATTATAAATTTAAATTATTTTGTAATATGTAGTATCATGATTGCTGAAAGTATTTTTTTTAGCTTGAAATAGACTGAATTATTTAGTTTGAACATATTTGTCTACAGTGTGGTTATACTGAAAGTAGCAATACAACTTAACAGAGAGTTTCAAATTGTTACAAAGGAGAAATATCAGTTACTGAGTAAATAGCAGAAATGACTCAAATTTTCATGTCCCTAAAAATTTTATCATAATAATATTACACTGTTCAGACCAGTGATAGTTCAACTTATTAATCAGTAATACATACCGAATGCCTACCGGAAAAAGAAGAAATTCTTTAAATATTTTAAACATAATGTTTGTATATTCATTTAAATATATTTTGATGTTATAATATATAGCATATAACATATGGTATATAAGCATTATGCTACCACAATTGTTACAAAATAAATCATATTAAAATATGTTCAACATTTATAAATAATATCTTGGAATATATCCATATTTCAAGACTGTTCTCAATAATTTCAATATTTCTTTCTCCTGATCACATGTGATTAGATTTTATAAAAGATTTTATTCCTTTGGAGCAGTTTTAGGGTTACAACAAAATTAAGAGGAAGGTATAGAGATTTTCTATATACTCCTTGATTCCACACATGCAAAACCTCCTTCCCCTATTGTCAACATCCCCAACCAGAGTTACTATTGATAAACCTACATTGACATATCATTATCACACAAATTCCATATTTTACATTATAGTTCACTCTCGGTGTACTTTTTATGGGATTGGTCAAGTGTATAATGACATATTATCATCGTTATCATGCAAAGTATTTTCAATGCCATAAAAATCCTCTGTGGTCCACATTTTCCCCTCAATGACCCCCGGTTTACCACTGATCTTTTTACTGTATGTATAGTTTTGCCTTTTTCCAGGATTTCACATAGTTAGAACCATACAATATGTAGACTTTCCATATTGTCTTCTTTCACTAGGTAATACACAGTTAAGTTTCGTTCAGGTCTTTCCATGGCCTGAGAGCTCATTGTTTTCAGCGCTGAATAATATTCCGTTCTCTGGATGAACCACCATTTATTTGTGTGTTCACCTACTGAAGGACATCTTGGTTGCTTCCTAGTCATGGCAATAATGAATAAAGCTGCTATAAACACCCGTGTGTGAGTTTTTGCATAAATGTAGTTTTCGATTCCTTTGTGTAAATACCAAAAAGCATGATTGGTGGATTACATGGGAAGAGTATGTTTAGTTTTATAAGAAACTGCACAACTGTCTTCCAAAGTGGCTGCGTCATTTTGCATTCTCACCAGCAATGAGTGAGAGGTCCTGCTGCTGCATACTGGCAGCGGCATTGGATTTTGTCAGTGTCCCAGATTTTGGCCATTCGACTAGTTGTGGAGTGGTATCTCCTGTTGCTTTAGTTTGCATTTCCCTGATGACATAGGATGTGGAGAATGTTTTCCTATGCCACCTTGTCATATGTATATCTTGTTGGGTGAGGTGTCTATTAAGGTCTTTGGCCCTCAATTGGGTTGGTTATTTTCTTACATTTGTGAGTTGTAAGAGCTCTTTGTATGTTTTGCATAACAGTCCATTATCAGATGAGGTTTTGTAAACATTTTCTCCCAGTGTGTGGCTTCTCTTCTCCTTATCTTGACTTTTCCTTTCACAGGACAGATTGTTTTTTTAATTTTAATAAGTATTCCAAATAAAGGATAGATACTGTCTTAGTGAATAAGAATGTAAGACCCAACATATGTTATATACAAAATACTCTAATTATAAAGGCACAGATCAAAAATAAAAGATGTGTCCAGTTTGTCAACTTTTCTTCCATTGCCTGTGCCTTTTGTGTTATATCCAAAAATAATTACTATATCCAATGCCATGAAGCTTTCCCCTTATAGTTTGTTCTAAGAGTTTTTTAGTTTTAGTTAGGTTTAGTATTCAATCCATTCTGAGGTAAGTTTTCTCTACAGTGTTGGAGGGGCCGTTTTTGTTTTTGTTTTTTTCTTTTGTAAGTGGCTATCTAATTTCCCAGTATCATTTGTTGAAAAGACTGTCTTTTCCAAATTCAATGATCTCTGAAAATCATATAAACACATATATGAGGATTTTTTCTAGACTCTACTGTATTTGGAAGTTAAAATACCTATCAAACGATATTATCAGCAAAGTAAAAAGGGAAACCACAGAATAGGAGAACATATTTGCAACGAATATATATAAGGGATTTATACCTAGAATATCTTTTTAAAAAATTCCTAAAACTCTACAGGAGTGCTGATGCATAGGGGCTCTTGTACCCCAATGTTTATAGCAACACTTTCAACAATAGCCAAATTATGGAAAGAGCCTAAATGTCCATCAACTGATGAATGGATAAAGAAATTGTGGTTTATATACACAATGGAGTACTACGTGGCAATGAGAAAGAATGAAATATGGCCCTTTGTAGCAACTTGGATGGAACTGGAGAGTGTTATTCTAAGTGAAATAAGCCATACACAGAAAGACAGATACCATATGTTTTCACTCTTATGTGGATCCTGAGAAACTTAACAGAAGACCATGGGGGAGGGGGCGGGAAAAAATGGTTAGAGACGGGGGGGGGGGGGGAGCCAAAACATAAGAGACTCTTAAAAACTGAGAACAAACTGAGGGTTGATGGGGGTGGGAGGGAGGGGAGGGTGGGTGATGGGTATTGAGGAGGGCACCTGGTGGGATGAGCACTGGATGTTGTATGGAAACTAATTTGACAATAAATTTCATATTAAAAAAAATTTCTAAAACTCAACAACAAGAAAACAACCGAATTTAAAAATAGGCAAAGGGCTCTAATAGATATTTTTCCAGCCAAGTTATATCAATGGCCAATAAGCAGGTGAAAAGATGCTCACATCATTAATCATTAGGGAAATGCAAACCAAAACCACAATGAGATATCACTTCACACTCGTTACCCTGATACTGTAAAAAAAATAAGAAGTTGAACAGAAAACAACTGTTGGTGTTTTGTGGAGGCATTGTGGATAAACTGGGATCCTTATGCATTGCTGGTGGAATGTAAAATGGTACACTTGCTATGGAAAATGGTATTGCAATTCCTCAAATAATTAAACATAGAATTACCATATGGCCCAGCAATTCCATCTCTGGGTATATATCTAATACAATTGAAAGCAATTGTATTTGTACACTAATGTTCATAACAGCATTATTTACAACAGCCTAAAGGTGGAAACAGACCAAATGACCATTGATAGATAAATGGATAAACACAATGTGGCATATACATATAATAGAATACTATTCAGCATTAATAAAGAATGAAGTTCTGGTACATAGATGAGACATTGTACTAAGTAAAATAAGCCAGACTCAAAAGTAGAGATATGGTACAATACTTCTTATATGAGGTACCTGGAATAGTCAAGTCCACATGGATAAAAAGTAGAATAATGATTATCAGGGGCTGAGGGCAGAGGAGAATGGAGATTTATTGGATAATGGATGCAGAGTTTCAGTTGGGATGATGAAAAAATTCTGGAGGTGAATAGCGGTGGTGGTAGTATAACAAAGTGATTATTCTTAATGTCACTATACTGTAAATTTAAAAATAGTTAAAATGATACATTTTACATAATGTATATTTTGCCATAATAAAAAAACCTACACACTTACATTCTAGTAAAAGGATGAAGAGAGATATATAATTTTTCATTTTCCATTTTGATTTATGAAATATTTTGAATTAATTTTGTGTCTATATTCATATATGACATGTGAATACATAAACCAGACACTGGATATGAGATGGCTAATCAAGAATCATTTCCTTGGGTAGGTGCATCTGGACAGATGAAGCAATTTCTGAAGGGGCTAACAGCTGAGAACTGTCTAACACTAATACTCCCAGTGACTGAGCTAACAGATGAATATTGAAGGTAGATGTCAGTTTCCTTAAAAACTAGACTTCAGACACAATCTTCTATGCCCCATTGTATAGCAGCAATTACATTTCTCCTTGGTAGTCATGATCAATCATCCCTACCAGTATAGTGTTGCCATTCTTTGCCCATTTATTTAAGCTTCAGGAAAAACACTAAAGCCAGGTGACAGATACAGTTTCCAATTTAATGGAATCATGACTGTGCTGCTAGAAAGAAACATTCTTCTCTTGGTGACTAGGTCCTAAGAAACCACTTCATATTTGGTTAAAGAAATAGGATGAAAAAGTAATTGTGATTAACTATAATCATGAGTACATATACTTCCATCTCTACCTCTTGTCTCCCAAACAAAATCATCAACTATTAGCCACTAGTGTTAAGATCTATATCACATCTTGAAGAATGATAGGTCAACTTCTTGGGATGTTGCCTCCCAACTGACCTGTAACTGAGTATTCCACAGATCATCTCAGTGTTCTAGCAAACCTGTTGCTCTGAGCAATATAGTACAAGGTAATACTAGTGAATCTCATGGGTAGTTAGCCCATCACCACACCTTTTTTGCTATAAAAAGCATTCCCTATGAGAGAAGATCTTATATGGGATTGCATGGTCACGAACAAGTCAAGATTTATATCCAAATACCGCGGCATTGGTATAAGAGTTTAAGGAAAGGGGGCGCCTGTGGGGTTCAGCCAGTTAAGTGACCAACTCTTGATATTGACTCCGGTCATGATCTTGTGGTCGGGAGATAAAGCTCTGTGTTTCATTGAAACCATGCATTGTCTTTAACCTTGCCATTCATGGCCATTTGGTTCATGGCTCCATAGATTTTAATTACATCAGCTGCTCTGAGAATGATGCTGAATGATACCAACGGGGTTACCTTCTTGACCACTTGATTACTGCAAGCCTCCCTTTCTGTGGATGCTTTGTAATGTACATTTATATAAAATGTGAATATGTTAATAATTTTATAGAGGTCACAGATATGTAGCTTATTCAGTAAGACAACTTATATATTATTTCTGTCCTTTTCTGTCACCAATTTTTAAATTATTTTCTTTTAAGGTCCATTATAATTCAAACACCTTATTAGCCAGTCTATTAATCACTATAAATTTATACATTAGGCAATCTCTTTTCTCCATAAAATAGAATATATTTACACACATGCATATATACATATATGCACACACATACATACATACATGTATCTATACGTAGCCATATATATATATATATATATATATATATATATATATATATATATACCATAATCAGATCTATTCTTAGGAGTTATATCCACTGAGATAATTTCTTTTAAACAGTGTTACTCTGAATGGGGTTGTAATGGTATCTTCAAGCTGATGCCAGCACATTATACAGATCATTATATAAATCACATCTGAACTTTCTCCAATTTTGTGAACCACATATAGAAAATTTCATATGTGGCTACAGATATTAGCTAAGGGAAAGACATCCAAGAACTGAGAGCAGGTACTATGGGCTCATCTAGTTTGCTTGTGACTTCTGATCTCAAGTCCAGTATACCTTCTGGACCTGCTTAGGCCCAGTCTTGGTACACCACATTCATTTAATAATATAATGTTGCTACACATGTCCATCTTTATGATTCACTAGATCTGATGACAACCTTTTCTTGATATGTGCTAAGTTTGCATAAAAATGTAGTATCCAGTGGTGAGCATTTGTCCTATAAAAGGCTCCAAAAGCTATCATGATCTATCTGCTTTCCAAAGGGAGAATAGCTGTCAGTAAAGGAAGACGTGACATTATGCTAAAACCTGAGTTATCTGTATTGTGCTTCAAATCTCTGAGCCCAAAACTCCGTGAAACATTACTATCTGTCACAGATGTTATTGGTACCTTTCAGTCCATAGCTATTAAAGTAACTGGGCAAGTTACCTGCATTTGTATCTGCTGCACAGCCTTCTCTTAACTCCATTCCACACTGATATTCGGCAGCCTTATAGGATACCATATAGGTTGGAATGGTACTCTAAATGTGACATATGTTGGCCCCCAAATCTAAAGACAATAACCTAGATTTGCATCTACTTTTTTGGTAGATAGGGCACAATGCCCCAGTTTGTCTGATTTTAGAGGACAAATGCCAGTAAGTTCTATATTCTTGAACCTAGAACTTCACAGATGTGTTTCTCATAAAGGAATGTAAAGTGCTCACTACTTTTTACTCATCATTAGCATAATGTCTTTAAACAAACTAGTTTTCATAAAATGTCTTCCGTATAATCAATCAGGGTGATATTTTGTGAGGAAGAAGAAAGTAAAGTCTCATGAACTATATCTATAACAGAACAATAGAGTTGATATAATCGTAATGTAGGTTAATATCAGTGTAATGCTACACTTCTTATATGAAAATACTTTTGATCATCTTTTTTGATGGAAATGGAAGAGAAACAATTGCTACAGCAACAGTTGAGTCCTCTCTTATTAATGATTTTCTCCAATTAAAGACACCAAAGATCAACCATTTTAATTAGCATCACTACCTAGTAAGGCACATGATAATCCCAGTTAGTCCTCAATACTGAGCTATTTTGGGGGCACCTGGGTGGCTCAGTTGGTTACGCATCCAACTTTGGCTTGGGTCATGATCTCACGGTTTGTGGGTTTGACCCCTGCATCGGGCTCTGTGCTGACAGCTCAGAGCCTGGAACCTGCTTTGTATTCTGTGTCTCCCTCTCTCTCTGACCCTCCCTTGCTTGTTCTCTCTCTCTCTCTCTCTCTCTCTCTCAAAAAATAAATAAATAAAAAATACTGAGCTAGTTTAGCATTGAGGAATAAGACCAATGAAACACAGGAGGTAAATAAGGATTTCATAGGCATTAATACCCCTGTATTTTTAAAATCCTTGATGGAGGCAATAATATTTGATTCACCATTGATTTAAAACTTCCTTCTCGGCAGATAGATTGGAACAGTCTCATGAATTTCCACTAAGCCTTGTCTACAACAATACACCTTAATCTCATCACAGAATCCATGTGAGGATTATTCAAGTAACTCCATATATTTTTACTGTATATTCTGGGCCTGAGGAAACGGCCATTAAATTTGTACCCAGACTACAATGACTATGACACAGGCTCAGGCCAAGACTCTGTATGTAATTTGACCACTATAATCACCAACTCTGACCTCAGTGGTGGCTTGTGTGTCTAGGGACTTGTTGATTTCATTGATAGTATCAAAAAAC
Source organism: Panthera onca (assembly GCF_046562875.1). Taxonomy (NCBI): domain Eukaryota; kingdom Metazoa; phylum Chordata; class Mammalia; order Carnivora; family Felidae; genus Panthera; species Panthera onca. Next base: position 148,205,619 of record NC_138342.1, on the reverse strand, counting down.
CCTCAGAAGATTCGGGTATTTCCTTTCTCTAGTCCTGTGGAGTGAGTTGTGAGGACTATTCCTAGTGTATTCTTATTATTATTGGTTGAGAAATCACATTAGATTAACTCAAATCGAGTTTCCGCCAACAGACTTAGATGTTTTCCAGTTACATACACTGAACAGTCTCACTGAAGGCTGCCTAGCCATCTACTTCATAGGGACCTTGTCATCATTTAGCCATGGATCACAGCATTCCAGAATAATCTGGTTACTCTGTCTTTCTGTGGCATATCTTGCTAATTGTGTCAGATTTATTTCTGTTGGGATCTCATTATCCCCACTAATTCAGGAAATTCATTCCATTAAGGTTTCTTCCACCATTACCACAGGTCTACAGAAAATAGTCACTAAGTCATTGTTTGTTTGTTTTTTTTAAGAATATATGTGCTCCCCCCACTAATGCATTTCAAAAATGTTCCTTATAGGGGTTCCTGGGTGGCTCAGTCATGTGAACATCCAACTCTTGATTTCAGCTTAGGTCATGATTCCAGGATCGTGGGATCGAGTCCCAGTGTCAGCTCTGCATTGAACATAAAGCCTGCTTAAGATTCTCTCTCTCTCCCTCTGCCCCACTCCTTCACTCTCTGTCTCTAAAATAAAAAAAAAGAAAAGAAAAAATGTAAAAAAAAGTCCCTTATAATTTTTTTTATATTTTATTTATGCAAATAGATAAGTGGATAAACCATAAGTGAACATCTTGTTGAATTATCAGCAGATGAACATACCAATGTGATTAACTGGATCAAGAAATAGACATATTTGTGCTTCTCCCACAGGCTACCCTCTCCCTGCTTCTCAATATCTTAAGAAATAGAATGTCTTCTGGGTCTCTCCAATTAGTATGGGAGGTTGTTTTGAGAAGTTTGCGAATAACAGAGCTATTCACTGTGCCCACCTCACTGAACTTTTATATACTTTCTTCAAGTGTGCTAAGCAGGTTGGAGAATTTTACTTCATTAATTATAGGTTACAATTCAGTTACGGCCTTAATTAGCCATCATAATGCCATCTCTAGGTTCCCTCACTACATATTAAACCTCATATTCTGAGAGAAAGCACATATGTCCATAAATTCCACTTGATCCAATCCTCATGGTTTAACCTTCTTCCTGGTTTAACACTCTTACATATCCATCTATACATATTTCCCATAAACCATGTGCTGCAGACTGGCAAAATATAGCAATTCCTTTTATGTAAAAGCATTTCCTCTTGGAACAAATTTTTGACTTCTCAATATGAGCAGCATTTATATCTAACTTTTATCGTGGGCTTGGAGAGAAAGAGAGATGGTGATGGTATGTCTGGGGAGTATCCCACTGTATGGCACCTGTCCCAAGTGAAGGCTTTGGTAGTGTGCATACCAGAGAAATAGTATGGATTGGGAATTGCTGCTACTGCTGTCAAGGAAGCTTCTGGGGAACATAAAGGCTCAAAATTTTCGGTCTCTTTTCCCTCTATTCAGATGAGCCCCGCTCATTCTTAAGAGTATGTATCCTAGCATAAGAGGACTTTTAATGCTCCCATTGTAAAGCTCTTAAGCAGGCATAGGGCTAGATTTAAGAAGAAAGCCTATTTCTTTAAAGTCAAAATGGAGGATTACCAATTCTCCATCTGTACCTGTTAATAGTTAAAATTTTGATTATTATTTGCGCATTTTTGAAAATCATATCTAGAGCATCAGAATTAGCCAGCCTACCACACATGGCTATAACTGACAAGTTCCACAAGTCACATGATACCTTGACATGGCTACCTCAACCTGTCCTCTGGCCTTGCCACTACTGAGCATTGTGATGCTGCTGGATGCTGTAGATAACCAGTGGCTCATCTCCCCCTGTACTTAGGAAGTTATACATGATTATTAGGAGGATATATATGACTCGGAGGGTGTTTGTACGCTCAACCTACATGTGAATAACCCATCACCAGAATGTCAGTTCGAGGGCATGTTTCCTAAGATCACTTCTGGTACCAGTTACTGTATCTTTCAGGATTTCAGCTTGAAACAGCACATTTTAAGAAGTAAATTAAAAAAAAAAAATTAATGAAAAGACTATTCCCAGAGGTGTGAGCAGAGTTAAGGGAAACAAAAAATGATGGTGACATATCTGGGGTTTAATAACAGTGGAATCAGTACAGCTATTATAAGAATCTGGCGAGAGCTACAATTTTGTGGATTTGCTACAAAATGTGGATCTGCATCCACAGTTAAGAAATGAAACTTTCTCTGATCTCTAACCAGTGCTTTCCATTGGCCAAACTGCATGAAAAGCCACATGCAAGGAAGCCTGGATGGTACAACATACAGATAGCAGCCTCTGGGACAAAAGACAGAGCAGAGCAAAGTACACAATGAATCTGGAGAAGCAAATAGAATAATGTCTCCCTAAAGCACAACAGCCCCCACCCTTCACCACCAGCACTGCATGAGATGCAATTTACAAGTCCATAATCACAACAGTGGTGCTCTGCTCTTTCAGCTCATCCCCCACAATTACTATGTTCTGCCTTACACAAGGGAAATGATCGATGTATTGAAATTTCCAGCGAGGAGTGAAATGTAGAGATCTCAATGGTGTTTTATTCCAAAATAAGAAATTATTCCAAAATAAGAAAAAAATACAAAAAAAATTACTCTAAAATTGACCAAATTACATAAAAATTTTCATTTTCACTTTTTCTTCCTCTTCTTCACAGTATTGGAATGGTGTTTATAGATCGAAAGATTTAAAAACTGGGGACGCCTGGGTGGCTCAGCTGGTTAAGCGTCTAACTCTTGGTTTTGGCTCATGTCGTGAGCTTACAGTTTTGTGAGTCTGAGCTCCACATTGAACTCTGCGCTGGAGTGCAGAGCCTGCTTCAGATTCTCTCTCTTTCCCTCTCTCTCTGCCCCTCCCCTATTTGTGCTGTGACTGTCTCTCTCAAAATACATAAATAAACATAAAAAACATATTTAAAGAGGGGCACCTGGGTGGCTCAGTTGGTTAAGTCTTTGACTTCAGCTCAAGTCGTGATCTAGCAGTTTGTGAGTTTGAGGCCCATGTCCAGCTCTGCACTGATGGCTCAGAGCCAGGAGCCTGCTTTGGATTCTGCATCTCCCTCTCTCTCTCTGTCCCTTCCCCTGTTCTTGCTCTGTCTCTTTCTCTTTCAAAAATAAACATCAAATAAATATACATATATATATACATACATATATAAAGAAAAAAATTAATAAAATATATGAAAAATGTGTGTGTAGGTGGTAATCAGGGGTTTGGAGGATCAAAAGTAATGTTATCCTGAATCACCAATACCCTCTAGAGTACATTTGCTTATTTTGACATCATTTTATGATAAAGAAAAAAAAGTTATCTTAAAATAACAATTACAGTAAGAATATAAAATGATTGAAGTACGTAAGAAACAGCGTGTTTTAAACAAAGCAGTTTTACACTGCCAGCAGGTCCAAGCCCACAGTCAAGAACAGCGCCTGACACAGATTATGAGCCAGTAAGCAGCATAATTGTGTGCATTATACCAAAGGGTTCATATTTTGAAATTTAAATTTTGTATCTTGTAACACTCTGCTGTGTTATACAACTTCAGAACAAGGAACCAAAACATGTGGTTTATACTCTTCCAAGTGAGGCTATTTGTGTATTTTTAAAAAGGTTCTTATGATTTTGACAATCAGCAAGTCTCCAAATATATTTGGTGATGAATGTCCACCTGTCCTTCAGATGATCTGTGAGCAAGACACTGTTAGGATACCACTAATGACAAGATGTATGAACACCTATTCCTACTGACATACATGCTGATTTGTACTGGTGTTTGTAAACTGCAATTCAAACTGAGAAGCCAGATTAATTTTGCTTGTAAATATTTGCAATCTGTTACTTAGATAATTGCTACATCCACATTTGGGTATATTTTTAGGCTTCTAACAACATACACATGCTCACTTGCCATTTGCCATACTGCAATGAAAGAAATTTATTTAAAGCCAACATTCAATGTAACAAAACATTCATTATATTACTTCTTTCAAAGGATAATTTCATGTGCTCATAATAACATTTTTTGTGACTTTGAACATGATGGATATTGGTTTGATGATTTTATTTCTTATAGTGTATTTTTCTAGGTTTCTGGGAAATTCTGGCCTTAAAAATGAGATGGGAGAATTCCTCCCTACTTTATTTTCTGGGAGGATTTTGTAAAATGAGAACTCTTTAGTTCTTTAATTTTTTTTAATGTTTATTTATTATTGAGACAGAGAGAGACAGGGCATGAGCATGGAAGGGACAGAAAGGAGGAGACACAGAATCTGAAGCGAGCTTCAGACACAGAACCCGACGCGGGGCTCCAACTCATGAACCCGGAGATCATGACATGAGTGGAAGTCAGATGCTTAGCCAACTTAGCCACCCAGGTGCCCCAGAACTCTTCAGCTCTTAAATATTTCCTCGTTACATTTCTAACTACAAATACATCTTGTAAATAAATACATACATTTTCTTCAACTATTTCTTCTAAAGTCAGCTTTGCAGTTTGCATTATTTAAGGATTTTCCCATTTCATCTGAGTACAATTCAATGTATGAGTATATAATTGTTTGTAATACTCCTTAATTATTTTGTCATATTCCTTTCTTATCCTTTAGGAGTCTTTAAAATAGATAGTCTTGTTCATGCTTTTCTTCCTGATATTGATAAATGGAATCTCCTTTCTCAGTCTCTCTCTCTCTCTCTCTCTCATATATATATATATATATATATATATATATATATATATGTATTATGTACATATACATACATATATATACATATATACATATATATTATATAATATATATAATACACACAAATAATGTCACTTAGTTGTCCAGCTTAAAGAGCTAATTTTCTCTAAGAAATTTTTAATAGAAATTTAAATTTTAAAATGTAAGTAAAAGGTAATTTAACTTAATACATATGGTTTGTAAGGTTGAATGGGTAAACTACAGTCTATATTTTGCTTCTTTACATTGTATAAAGAAAGGACATTTTGACTAGGTAAGCATGCATAGTGGCATCGTTTATCTGAAAACAATTTTGTGTGCATCTGACCCCCGGTCTTTTAAAATTTTTTTGACATTTATTTATTTTTGAGAAACAGAGTGAGACAAAGTGTGAGCGGGGGAGGGGCAGAGAGAGAAGGAAATGCAGAATCCGAAGCAGGCTGAAGGCTCTGAGCAAGCGGTCAGCACAGAGCCTGACACGGGGCTCAAACCCACAAACTGTGAGATCATGAACTGAGCCGAAGTCAGATGCTCAACCAACTGAGCCACCCAGGTGCCCCGACTCCTGTTTTTAAGTCTACTCCTGGGGATCCATCCTTATAAGAATAACAATCTTTGAAATTTCCTTCGTTTAAATTTCTAGCTGATGGCACATTTTGAATTTATGAGAACTTTTATTAATAATTTAATAATATCATTCCATATTTAAAATAGGTCAAGATTTAGAGTTCACAAGCTCTGATTTTCACAGTTGTAACAGAATATTGGACTCTTATTGACTCTGTTGCCATAGATTAATTATGACATTAGGAAGCTACTTGTCAGGTATAATAATGAATGTGTATGTACAACTACTGAGTTGAAACTAAGCATTCTGAAGAAATGTTGGCAATGTACATTTCCCCCACATACTATAAAGTAACTACTTTAAGTACATTAAATAGAGGATACAGGTTTGGGTTCAACCAAGGCAAGTATAAGGAGATCCTGTCTGGAAACAAAGATCCTATTAAAAGAAAGGAAGTCATGACAACATGATACAAGTTTAGTCACTTATACAAATGATCCTAATTTTATACTCCTAGTTCAGAGTCTTCAATGAGCATTATTTAAAAACTGGAAAGAGATAGTAAAGGTAACTTCTTTCCACCAAAAATTTGTTTAACTTTTTTACCATTCTATTCATTGTATATTGAGAATTTTTTCTCTCACTGAAGTTTGGTAAAAGTATATGGCATCTAAGTAACGTTAAACAACTTTAAACCTCTTTGCACGACAATTCAATTTCACATAGAGATGTAGGTGGCCTGAGTTGTTCAGCGACTTTCTAATCTCTTCTAAAGAAAATATATGGGACTTTTAGCTGAATAAGCCTCCAGAGACATTCTTAATGCATGGGGTGTTCTCTGAAGAATTTTTGGAATTGTCTTACTTTTATTTCATTTTGAAAAATCATTCTTTCAGGATGCTGTTTGGGGACCCTATGATCCTGATTCTCCCTGTCATAAATCAATTTTCAGTAGCACTATTGAGAAACCTTTGAGCATATGATGTTCCCCAATGTGTAGAATACCTTCTCAGAAAAGGAAATTAATTGAGAAATATCCTACATGCTGTCAGAGTTGCACTGCTTAATAAGATGAGACCCTCTCTCTGGAGAATTGGCAGCTTTCTGACATTCCCTAGCTTTAGATTACCTGAGTTAAATCTATTGCTAGAAATGAAGCATAACAATTTCATCAGGAAAATTACTTCTCAGATAAAGAAATATATTGCATTACATGTTGTTTTTGCTCTGTGCTACTTGATTTATATATAATTCTAACACAATATATACCACATTTGTGCTTAAGCAGTGTTAGTTGATCTTTATAAGAAATCAACTTACATGAAGCTTAGAGGTTCCTGGCAATATGAGTTTTCCATGGAACAAATTTTTACTGTCAACATCACAAACTGAATGATACATTTTGTGTATTAAATTAAAATTTCCAATTCTGGATATGAACTGTGCACTCAACAATCAGCTATGTATGAATATCAAACCTCCCTACCTTTTAGTCACTGCAGCACTTTCTTTGACAAAAACAAACAAACAAGCAAAAACCCACAAGAAACAAAAAACCATTCTTTACTATCAGAGGTAAAAAGTAAATTTAAAATAATCAGGAGAGTTAGGTCTCTTCTATTTTTTCCTAGCCTGAATCAAATTATTGTAAGCATAGTCATTGTCTGTTTCAAAATCACTTTCTCGGAGCTTCCCTTCTCTTTCCAACTTTGTTTATTCTTCTCTTCTTCCACATCCTAAATTTAATTGCACTGGCCTGCCAGCTTTCTCCACATGGCATGACAGGTAAGGGTAGGGATTATGTGTATATGGGTGAAACCAGATCATTTCCTTTCTATGAGACAAGCATGGTGTGGTTCTTGATAGTAGTGGTGGGTAAATCTTAGCTGTTTTCTCTTCACAGGACAGTTAAGACTCCGTTACTCAGCTGGACTCCCAAGTGGTCTTCTGGTACCTGCTATCATACAACCACCTGATTATTCCAACTCCTTTATCTCACAAGAGGGACCAATTCACAGACTATATTATAATCCCTGGGATCACCGGACAATCTTTCAGAAAGTCTGGCAAGTTGGCCCTTCCTCAGCTATTGTTTGTAGACTATACTTTAACTATTGTTGAACTGGGAATCCCTGCTTCACCAATGTAATATCAAGAGAATTTGGGTAAATCTCTGAACTCTTGTTTTCTATACTACCCAACTAAACATAGCTATTGTTATTGTTAGTTTATTTCTTTTCTAAAAGAGACATAGATTATTTCAGAATATTATGGATGTCTAACACCAGGGAACCAGAGTAAATTACAAATTACTCAAATATTTCTTTTTAATTTTATTTTTTAAGTTTACATTCAAATTAATTAGCATATAGTGCAACAATGATTTCAGAGTAGATTCCTTTATGCCCCTTACCCATTTAGCCCATCCCCCCTCCCACAACCCCTCCAGCAACCCTCAGTTTGTTCTCCATATTTATGAATCTCTTCTGTTTTGTCCCCCTCCTTGTTTTTATATTATTTTTGTTTCCCTTCCCTTATGTTCATCTGTTTTGTCTCTTAAAGTCCTCATATGAGTGAACTCATATGATTTTTGTCTTTCTCTGACTGACTAATTTCACTTAGAATAATACCCTCCAGTTCCATCCACATAGTTGCAAATGGCAAGATTTCATTCTTTTTGATTGCCGAGTAATACTCCATTGTATATATATATACACCACATCTTCTTTATCCATTCATCCATCGATGGACATTTGGGCTCTTTCCAAACTTGGCTATTGATTATAGTGCTGCTATAAACATGGGGGTGCATGTGTCCCTTCGAAACCACACACCTGTATCCCGTGGATAAATACCTAGTAGTGCAATTGCTGGGTCATAGGATAGATCTATTTTTAGTTTTTTGAGGAAACTCCATACTGTTTTCCAGAGTGGCTTCACCAGCTTGCATTCCCACCAACAATGCAAAAGAGATCCTCTTTCTCTGCATCCTTGACAACATCTGTTGTTGCCTGAGTTGTTAATGTTAGCCATTCTGACAGGTGTAAGGTGGCATCTCATTGTGGTTTTGATTTGTATTTCCCTCATGATGAGTGATGTTGAGCATTTTTTCGTGTGTCGGTTGGTCATCTGGAAGTCTTCCTTGGAGAAGTGTCTATTCATGTCTTTTGCCCGTTTCTTCACTGGATTATTTGGTTTTTGGGTGTTGAGTTGGGTAAGTTCTTTATGGATTTTGGATACTAACCTTCTATCTGATATGTCATTTGCAAATATCTTCTCCCATTCTGTCGGTTGCCTTTTAGTTTTGCTGATTGTTTCCTTTGCTGTGCAGAAGTTTTTATTTTGATGAGGCCCCAGTAGTTCATTTTTGCTTTTGTTTCCCTTGCCTCTGGAGATGTGTTGAGTAAGAAGTTGCTGTGGCCAACATCAAAGAGTTTTTTGCCTGCTTTCTCCTCAAGGATTTGATGGCTTCCTGTCTTACATTTAGGTCCTTCATCCATTTTGAGTTTATTTTTGTGTATGGTGTAAGAAAGTGGTCCAGGTTCATTCTTCTGCATGTCACTGTCCAGTTTTCCCAGGACCACTTGCTGAAGAGACTGTCTTTATTCCATTGGATCTTCTTTCCTGCTTTGTCAAAGATTAGTTGGCCATATGTTTGTGGGTCCATTTCTGGGTTCTCTATTCTGTTCCATTGATCTGAGTGTCTGTTCTTGTGCCAGTACCATACTGTCTTGATGATTACAGCTTTGTAGTACAGATTGAAGTCTGGGATTGTGATGCCTCCTGCTTTGGTTTTCTTTTTCAAGATTGCTTTGGCTATTCAGGGTCTTTTCTGGTTCCATACAAATTTTAGGATTATTTGTTCTAGTTCTGTGAAGAATGCTGGTGTTACTTTGATAGGGACTGCATTGAATATGTAGATTGCTTTGAGTAGTATTGACATTTTAACAAAATTTGTTCTTCCTATCCAGAAGCATGGAATCTTTTTTCCATTTTTTTGTGTCTTCTTCAATTTCTTTCATAAGCTTTCTATAGTTTTCAGTGTATAGATTTTTCACCTCTTTGGTTAGATTTATTCCTAGGTATTTTATGTTCTTTTGTGCAACTGTAAATGGGATCAATTCCTTGATTTCTCTGTCACTTCATTGCTGGTGTATAGGAAAGCAACTGATTTCTGTGCATTGATTTCATATCCTGCAACTTTGCTGAATTCATGAATCAATCCAGGCATTTTTTTGGTGGAATCTTTTGGGTTTTCCATATAGAGTAACATGTCATCTGCGAAGAGTGAAAATTTGACTTCCTCCTGGCCGACTTGGATGTCTTTTCTTTGTGTTGTCTGATTGCAGAGGCTAAGACTTCCAATACTATGTTGAATAACAGTGTCAAGAGTGGACATCCCTGTTTTGTTCCTGACCTTAGGGGGAAAGCTCTCAGTTTTTCCCCATTGAGGATGATATTAGCGTTGGGTCATTCATATATGGCTTTTATGATCTCGAGGTATGCTCCTTCTATCCCTACTTTCTTGAGGGTTTTTATCAAGAAAGGATGCTGTAATGTGTCAAATGCTTTCTCTGCATCTATTGAGAGGATCATATGGTTCTTGTCCTGTCTTTTATTGATGTGATGAATCACGTTAATTGTTTTGTGGATATTGGACCAGCCCTGCATCCCAGGTATAAATCCCACTTGGTCATGGTGAATAATTATTTTAATGTATTGTTGGATCTGGTTGGCTAATATCTTGTTGAGGATTTTTGCATCCATGTTCATCAGGGAAATTGGTCCATAGTTCTTTTTAGTATGGTCTCTGTCTGGTTTTGGAATCAAGGTATTGCTGGCTTCATAGAAAGTGTTTAGAAGTTTTCTTTCCATTTCTATTTTTTGGAACAGCTTCAAGAGAATAGGTGTTAACTCTTCCTTAAATGTTTGGTAGAATTCCCCTGGAAAGCCATCTGGCCCTGGACTCTTGTTTTTTTGGAGATTTTGGATTACTAATTCGATTTCCTTACTGGTTATGGGTCTGTTCAAATTTTCTATTTCTTCCTGTTTCAGTTTTGGTAGTGTATATGTTTCTAGGAATTTGTCCATTTCTTCCAGATTACCCATTTTATTGGCATATAACTACTCATAATATTCTCTTATTATTGTTTTTATTTCTGTTGTGTTGGTTGTGATGTCTCCTTTTGCATTCTTGATTTTATTTATTTGGGTCCTTTCCTTTTTCTTTTTGATCAAACTGGCTAGTGGTTTTTCAATTTTGTTAATTCTTTCAAAGAACCAGCTCTGTTCTCATTGATCTGTTCTGTTTTTGTTGGTTTTTTTTTGGGGGGGGGGTGTTGATAGCATTAATTTCTGCTCTAATCTTTATTATTTCCTGCCTTCTGCTGGTTTTGGGTTTATTTGCTGTTCTTTTTTCCAGGTCCTTAAGGTGTAAGTTTAGGTTGTGTATCTGAGATATTTCTTCCTTCTTTAGGAAGGCCTGGATTGCTATATACTTCCCTCTTATGACTGCCTTTGCTGCGTCCCAGACCGCCTTTGCTGCATCCCAGAAGTTTTGGGTTGTGGTGTTTTCATTTTCATTGGTTTCAATATAATTTTAATTTCCTCTTTAACTTCTTGGTTAGCCCATTCATTCTTTAGTAGGATGTTCTTCAGTCTCCAAGTATTTGAGTTTCATAGCATTGTGGTCTGAAAATATGCACAGTATGATAGCAATCTTTTTGTACTTACTTAGGGCTGATTTGTGTCCCAGTATATGGTCTATTCTGGAGAACGTTCCATGTGCACTGGAGAAGAATGTATATTCTGCTGCTTTAGGATGAAATGTTCTAAATATATCTAAGTCCATCTGGTCCAGTGTGTCATCCAAAGCCATTGTTTCCTTGTTGATTTTTTGATTAGATGATCTGTCCATTGCTGTGAGTGGGGTGTTGAAGTCTCCTACCATTATGGTATTAGTATCAATGAGTTTCTTTATGTTTGTGATTAATTTATTTATATATTTGGGCGCACCACATTTGGTGCATAAATGTTTACAGTTGTTAGGTCTTGGTCTATAGACCCCTTGGTTATCATATAATGCCCTTCTGCATCTCTTGATACAGTCTTTATTTTAAAGTCTAGATTGTCTGATAGAAGTATGGCTACTGGCTTTCTTTTGTTGACCATTAGCATGATAGATGGTTCTCCATCCCCTTATTTTCAATCTGAAGGTGTCTTTGGGTCTAAAGTGCATCTCTTGTAAACAGCATATAGATGGATCTTGTTTTCTTATCCATTCTGTTACCCTATGTCTTTTGATTGGAGCATTGAGTCCATTGATGTTTAGAGTGTACTGAAAGATATGAATTTATTGCCATTATGATGCTTGTAGAGTTGGAGTTTCCAGTTGTGTTCTCTGGTCCTTTCTAATCTTCTGTGCTTTATATTCATCTTTTCTCCCCTCAGAAAATCCCCCTTAAAATTTCTTGCAGGGCTGGTTTAGTGGTCAGAAACTCCTTTAATTTTTGTTTGTCTGGGAAACTTTTAATCTCTACTTCTATTTTGAATGACAGACTTGCTGGATAAAGAATTCTTGGCTGCATATTTTTTTCTGATTCAGCACACTGAATATAGCCCACTACTCCTTTCTGGCCTGCCAAGTTTCTCTGGATCGGTCTGTTGCAAACCTGATCTGTCTTCGCTTGCAGGTTAGGGACTTTTTTTCCCTTGCTGCTTTCATGTTTCTCTCCTTGCCTGAGTATTTTGTGAATTTGACTATGATATGCCTTGTTGATGGTCAGTTTTTGTTGAATCTAATGGGGTCCTCTGTGCTTCCTAGATTTTGATGTCTGTGTATTTTCCCCGGTTTGTAAAGTTTCCACTATCATTTGCTCACATAATCTCTCTACCCTTATTTCTCTCTCTTCCTCTTCGGGGACCCCTATGATTCTGATTTTGTTCCTTTTTAATGAGTCACTCGTTTCTCTAATTCTTAAATCGTGCTCTTTTGCCTTCATCTCCCTCTTTTTTCCTGCTTCATTATCCTCTATAAGTTTGTCCTCTGTATCGCTGATTCTCTGTTCTGCCTCATCCATCCTTGCTGTTGCTACATCCATTGGTGATTGCAGCTCAGTTATAGCATTTTTAATTTCATTCTCTGGTTATTTTTTACTTCTTTTATCTCTGCAGAAAGAGATTCTAATCTATTTTCAACTACAGCTAGTATTCTTACTATCATGATTCTCAATTCTGGTTCAGACATCTTGCTTGTGTCTGTGTTGGTTAACTCCCTGGCTGTCATTTCTTTGTGCTCTTTCTTTTGGGGTGAATGCCTTCATTTTGTCATTTTGAAGGGAGAAAAGGAATTAATGAGGTAGAAAAACTGAAATTATAAAAAATTAAAATTAAAAAAATATTAAAATTAAAACCACACACGCACACAAATCAAATGGATGATGCTAGATCCTAGATGTGTTTTAGTCTGGGTGTTGAAAGTGGTTTGACAGATTAGAGAAAAAGAAAAGGGGGGGGGAAGAAAGAAAAGGAAATCTTTTAGAATTTGAAAAAATGAATACACTGAAGTAGACTAAAATGAGATGATGGGGGTAAAATAGAATTTGAAAAAATATACACAAAAGGAAAGAATATAGTAGAAAAAAATTAAAGAAACATATTTTAATAAAAATTAAAAATAAATATGAATTTTTTCATTTTGTGTATTTAATAAAAAAGAAAAGAAATGAAAAAGAAAAAAGATAAAAAATTAAAAAAGAGAAGAAAAAAGACACCGTTTGAAAATTTGAAAAAGTGAATATACTTTAGTAGACTAAAATAAAATGATGGAAGTCAAATAGTTTTTGAAAGAAATTACATAAAAGCAAATAATATAGAAGAATATTTTTAATAGAAATTGAAAGTAAAAATGAAGTTTTTCTTTTTGCATTCAAGAAAAAGAAAGGAAACAAAAAAGAAAAAAAGAAAAAGAAAAAAAGGAAATTGTTTGAAAATTTGAAAAGGTGAATACACTGAAGTAGACTAAAATAAAATGATGGAAGTAAAGTAGAATTTGAAAAAATTTACACAAAAAGTAAAAAATATAGTAATAAAAATTAAAGAAAGATAGTTTTAATAAAAACTGAAAATAAAGATGATTTTTTTCTCTTTCTGTATTGAAGAAAAAGTAAAGAATTGTAAAAGAGAAAAAGAGAAAAGAAAAAAAAGAAAGAAAATTGAATAGATGAACCTGCTAACAGATTGAAGTAGGACTGAAATTGCTTTTTTTCCCCTAGAAGTCAGTCTACGTAGCTCTTTATAGTCCATAAATTAAACCGGCGGTGAGACTTGTGTTCTTGAAGAGTGAAGTTGGCCCAGTTGGGCAGGGCTCAGTGTAACAGCTCTGCTCTCCACTAGAAGGCGTTTCTAGCCTACTGAGGTGGATTGTGCGGTGCTTGTAGGTGCATATACGCATGTGCAGGAGCGGTGAAAATGGCGCCACCCTGCTACCAAGTCTGTTCTCCTGGATCAGCAGTCGTGCACCCATCCTCTGTCTTCAGCTCTGGTCCACTCCCCAATTTTCCAATCTCCGTGACCAGGCCCGAGGCAGTACCTCTCTCCCAAGTTTTGTCTCAGATGTGGCTGTTTTCCCTGGCCCCTTACTTCTGAAGGACTGTGGCTTTGACCCATTCTGCCCCTCTGAGGGAGGGTCTCACCGAACAATGGCTGAATGAGCAATGGCCGAATATCAGCTGCACCCAGGAACTCCTGCTGGACCCTGTTGTTGCCAGTGCCCCGAGACTGCAGCCAGGTGCCAGCCCACCCCAGAAAAATTTCACGAGATAGTGTAGCAACTGTGTTTCAGGGATTATGGAAAATCACAACACACATCTGGCACCAGCCTTCACCCTTAACAACCTTGCCCCAGCACCAGCGAATGTGGCCATTCTCTGGGGTCTGCTGGGACCAGGTGACTTCAACATTCTCTACCAAATGTCCTTCCAGCAGTGTAACCGCTTTTCCCCATGTGGCCTGAGAACCTCCCGGACCCCACTCTGGTCCTGGGGATTCACCCTGCCCACCAGAGCACTGCCAGGTGTAGAGCTGCGGAATTGCAAACTTTGTGCTCCCCTTGTTTCCAGTCTTGATGGAACTTAAACCCTCTCCTTTCTCCTTTCTCCCTTTTCAGTTTAGTCTCTGTGACTGTTTCCAATTTCCACTTTCCCTCCAGTTGCTTTTGGGGAGGGGTGCTTTTCCCATATGCTCTCCCCTTCCCCAGTCTCTGTCCTCTCTTTGCCCATAAAAGCGGTTCCCTACCTTTCGTGCCTTCTCGCTCCCCAAATTCAGCTCGCAACACCATGTATTTGCTAAATTCTGTGGTTCAGGTTGTGCAGATTGTTGTGTTAATCCTCCAATCAGTTTTCTAGGTGTGTAGGATGGTTTAGTGTTGGTTTGGCTGTACTTCATGGACGTGAGACACACAAAAAGCTTCCATGCTGTTCTGCCATCTTGGCTCCTCCCTCAAAATTACGCAAATATTTGATATTGGTCTCTTACTGAAGAAATACCTTAACAACTCTTACTTTGAAGATCATATAAATTATTTTTTTTCCAGCAGAATGGAATACTAAACACAACATCATGTAAATAAGACATATTTTAAGGCATTATTGTTCACCAAAAAATAATAAAAGTATCCAAACTACCCACACAAGGCTCACACAAAGTAGATGGAAATAGGAGCAAAAAAGTAGAGCCAATAGGAGATATTGGCTAAGAGGAGTAAGCAGACTGGGAAACCATAGTATTTTGATGGTAGACTTCATCAGCATTGTAGTTGTTCAGGAGATTTTCACGAAAAGCAAGGTGGGGGAAATTAACCATAGTCTCTCACTTTAATCCAACAATGTTTGTTGGATGATAAAAGGTCACAAGGAAGTACTCTGTCTTCCCAATGGAAGATCTCAAGTTTTTCTTTTGGAAATTAGCTTCACAGAATCCCCATAGATTAAAATCAACTAAGTATGAACCCATTATTAAAAATTACCAAATACATAATTTAACAAGTCATTAGGACTGAGAGTCACAGAAAAAAATACATATATTTACAACTCTAAGGCCTTTATATTCTAAGGTGTATTAATTATATTTAAAATAAGTATACTTAAATGTTTATAGAGCACAAAGTTGGGAATCATTAAAATGATTAAACAACCAGGGACTATTGAGATGTTTAAACCAATGTGAAAAATAAAATCACTTTTAGAAATGAAAAATATAAATATTAAACTTAAATTAATGGGGGGTCATCTGGGTAGCTTAGTCAGTTAAGTGTCCAACTCTCGACTTCAGCTCAGATCGTGATTTCACAATCTGTGGGTTTGAGCACCATGCCAGGCTCTGCATTGACAGTGTGGAGCCAGCTTGGGATTCTCTCTCTCCCTCTGCCCCTCCCCCCTCTCAGTCTCAAAATAAATAAATAAATTTTAAAAGATTAAATTAATAGTGAAAATAGTATATTAGGTATAGCTGAAGAGAGAATTCTTGACCTGGAAGGTATAACTGGAAAATCACTTGGCATATAACTGAAGTGATTAGATGTGTGACCTGGTTCAACTTGTAATTTTATGGTGTTAGTAGTGTATGCCATGAAGGAACACTAGTAAAAATATATGATAAAAATGGAAAATGTATTTTTCAAAATAAATCATTTAAAAATAAGTGTGAAAGCTGTTATAACATTAATTTTTAATAATACACAGGGGGATGCTATTTAATAAAGCCAAGGTTCCCAGGAGTGTCCCTTCCCCATGATAACTGTACTTGTGACAATTAAGGACATTTCCTTCTGGGAGGATAAAAGAAACAGTTTTTATTTTAATTTTTTTAATGTTGATTAATTTTTGAGAGAGAGAGATAGAGTGCGAGCAGGGGAGGGGCAGAGAGAGAGAGAGAGAGAGACAGAATCTGAAGCAGGATCCAGGCTCTGAGCTGTCAGCATAGAGCCCCTTGCAGGGCTCAAACCCACGAACTGTGAGATCATGACCTGAGTTGAAGTCGGATGCTCAACCAACTGAGCTATTGAGGCACCCCAAAAGAAAAAGTTTTTTAACAGGAACCTGCAGTTAAGTCATAATTCTAATTTTCCTCAATCTTTCTTTTTTTAAACAGAGAGAGAGAGAGAGAGAGAGAGAGAGAGATATTGAGAGTGTGAGCAGGGGAGAGACGGAGAGAGAGAAAGAGAATCTCAGGCAGGCTCCACCCCAGCATGAAGCTCGATGAGGGGCTCAATCTCTTGACCAATCATGACCTGAGCTGAAATCAATAGTTAGACGCCCAACCAACCAAGCCACCCAGGTGCCCCCCTCAATCTTCTATCCTTTCATGTCAATGAAACAACTGTTACAGAGATAATTGTAATTGTGCTAATAACACTGCAACAACATTACAGAGACTATGAGATAAAAGTGTGAGATTAAAAACTATTAAAGGTACATAATAATTTGATGGTAAACACATTTAAGTAAATTTCAAGAGGAAAATAGCATATTGAAAATGAGACAATATTTGAAGACAAAGCAGGTGAAAAGAATCCAGACCTATGAAACAAACGGGAGCTCAGGTAGAGAAAGATTCTCCCCTCTCCCCATCCCATTGTGCACTCAAGTTATTCAAACACTAATTTAGGTGTGCTGAGAAAGGATTTTAGGTATAACTAAGGTTCCAATATAGTTGACCTTAAAATAGGGTGATAATCCTGGGTGAATGTAACCTAATCAGGTAAGCCCAAAGTAGAGACTCGAATTTTCCTAGCGACACAGATTTAGAGAGTGAGAAGAATTTGATGAGAAGAAAACTCATTGCTGGCTTTAATGATGGGGGAGGCCCTTGCCAAAAAATATGAGGGCACCTCAATCCTACAACTTCGAAGAACTGAATTCTGTCAACAACCTGTATGAGTTTGGAAACAAATTCTTCCCCATAGCTTTTAGATCTTTCTGCTCAGACTGAGCAACATCTTGACTTCAGTTTAATGAGACCTCAGCAGAAAGCCTACTCTTGTAGTACCTGAACTTGTGACTCAGAAACTGAGAGATAATACATTTGTGTTGTTTTAAGCCAAGTTTGTGGTGATTTGCTATGTATGGGT
Organism: Panthera onca; assembly: GCF_046562875.1. NCBI lineage: Eukaryota > Metazoa > Chordata > Mammalia > Carnivora > Felidae > Panthera > Panthera onca. The sequence goes on along the minus strand of NC_138342.1, from coordinate 148,188,117 downwards.
AGAAAATGAATACATTGAGCATCTTTTCATGTGCCTGTTGGCCATCCGGGTGTCTTCTTTAGAGAAGTGTCTATTCATGTCTTCTGCCCATTTCTTCACTGGGTTATTTGTTTTTCAGGTGTGGAGTTTGGTGAGCTCTTTATAGATTTTGGATACTAGCCCTTTGTCCGATATGTCATTTGCAAATATCTTTTCCCATTCCGTTGGTTGCCTTTTAGTTTTGCATGAAAGGATGCTCAATGTCGCTCATCAGGGAAATACAAATCAAAACCACACTCAGATATCACCTCACGCCAGTCAGAGTCGCCAAAATGAACAAATCAGGAGACTATAGATGCTGGAGAAGATATGGAGAAACGGGAACCCTCTTGCACTGTTGGTGGGAATGCAAATTGGTGCAGCCACTCTGGAAAGCAGTGTGGAGGTTCCTCAAAACATTAAAAATAGAACTACCCTATGACCCAGCAGTAGCACTGCTAGGAATTGACCCAAGGGATACAGGAGTACTGATGCATAGGGGCACTTGTACCCCAATGTTTATAGAGCACTTTCAACAATAGCCAAATTATGGAAAGAGCCTAAATGTCCATCAACTGATGAATGGATAAAAATATTGTGGTTTATATACACAATTGAGTACTACGTGGCAATGAGAAAGAATGAAATATGGCCTTTTGTAGCAACGTGGATGGAACTGGAGAGTGTGATGCTAAGTGAAATAAGCCATACAGAGAAAGACAGATACCATATGGTTTCACTCTTATGTGGATCCTGAGAAACTTAACAGAAACCCATGGGGGAGGGGAAGGAAAAAAAAAAAAAAAGAGGTTAGAGTGGGAGAGAGCCAAAGCATAAGAGACTGTTAAAAACTGAGAACAAACTGAGGGTTGATGGGGGGTGGGGGGTGGGTGATGGGTATTGAGGAGGGCACCTTTTGGGATGAGCACTGGGTGTTGTATGGAAACCAATTTGACAATAAACTTCATATATTGAAAAAAAAAGAAAATGAATACATTGTATTATATTTTAGTTACCCATAAATGTAAAATATCAAAGAAAGAAATTACCTTAAAAGTTGGCAGAGAGAAAAAACTGTTCATTCATTGATAACATCCATGTCAAATGTTTTATGAGCAATAAATGGAATTCTGAAGAAATCTTCAAATTGCAACCTACAGTTGTATACATAACATGACTTTCTTACAAGAATAGAAGCAGAAAAAAGACATCTTCAGTTAAACTAGAATACAAGAGCATTTTTAACCAACAGATTTTCACATATGCAATTTTAAAGAATACATTACTGGAAAAAACTAAATGGTTCCAGCTGTACTAATTGAAGTATGAAAAGAAAATGTTGAATAAATGGTTAAACATAATGATAAATCAAAACAAACATGTATGAAGAATATTACCTTAATAAAAACAAAGTCTAATTTATAGGATAAGAAAAAACGACAAACAGAGCTAAACTGAACTGGATATGTCTCCCTGCTAAGGATAAAGCTCATATTAAGGCAGAGGTGTGTGTGTGTGTGTGTGTGTGTGTGTGTGTGCGTGTGTGTGTGTGCACGCACGCACGTGTGTGAAAGTGAGAAAGAGGGGGAGAGAGAGAGAGGGAAAGGAGGCAATGTTTACTGAATGTCTAATACATACAAGACATTAAGCATCCCTCTTACAAGTCTTAATTAAATGCTCAAAATTGACACTATTATTATTTTCATTTTAAAGCAGAATAAAGCAGGGGCGCCTGGGTGGCTTGTCGGTTAAGCGTCCGACTTCAGCTCAGGTCATGATCTCACGGTCCGTGAGTTCGAGCCCCGCGTCGGGCTCTGTGCTGACAGCTCAGAGCCTGGAGCCTGTTTCAGATTCTGTGTCTCCCTCTCTCTCTGACCCTCCCCTGTTCATGCTCTGTCTCTCTCTGTCTCAAAAATAAATAAACGTTAAAAAAAAAAAAAATAAAAATAAAGCAGAATAAAGCAAAGCACAGAAAGATGATGCAATTTGCCAATTTACCCAGCAAGTGAGTGGCAGAACTGGAGTTAAGAACTGGGCAGACAGATCACATTGACTGTGCCTCTGACCCCTAAATAGTGCATCATCTCAGATAAATGTTTTAAGATGAAACTCAAAACGTTATGTAAAGACATTTCTTATTAAGGGAAAGAAAAAATTCTTACTGGAGAACTAAAAGAAGAAAAAAAATACATTTCTTAAAAATCATCAACTTAAACTAAGCCATTCATTTAATTTTAAATAAGTTGGATTTTTAAATATTTACCAATACTAGACCAAACCAAATACCTAATGAGAGTTACAAGTCACTATGATATTATTTTAAAAAGCATAGTCATGGTCAATATGGGAATGAATTTCAGCTTTATCAGTTTCTATTTTAATAACTCTGAGTATTCCTGAGTCTTTGATTTTTGTTTCTAATAATATAAAGCAGATGGATTAATGGTACAACTCCACCTATTAGCCACCCAATACAAGAACAAAATGAGAAAATAACATTAAAAAACAAGGGTTCAAATCATGATGAATACTGTGGGTAAGTTGATCATGTAAACTTCTTTAAAAAGATAGTGTTCTTTAACAGATGCAAAAATAATAATAAGACACTTTTCTTTTTTGGCTTTGCACCATTATATAAAATCCCCAAGGAAAATATAAGCATAAAGTTCATTATAATGTTCCAATTAAGAATGGATTTTCCAGGGGGCGCCTGGATGGTTCAGTTGTTCACCATCTGACTTTGGCTCAGGTCAGGATCTCACAGTTCATGATTTTGAGTCCCACATCAGGTGAGCTCGAGCCCTGCTTCAGGGAAGCATGAGCCCTGCTCCAGGTGAGCCCTGCTTCCCCCCCGCCTCCTCTCTCTCTCTGCTTCTCACTTACTTGTGCACCCCCCTCTCAAAAATAAATAGAATAGAATAAAAGAATGGATTTCCAGACATCTAGTACAATGAAAGAAAAATTAGTAGCTTGTATTCATTGTCTATAACCAAGTCTCTTCTTCAGAATCAGAAGTATTAGCTATTTTTAGGGGCATCTGGGTGGCTCAGTTGGTTAAGCGTCTGACTTCAGCTCAGGTCATAATCTCACGGTTTGTGGGTTCGAGCCCTGCATCGGGCTCTGTGCTGACAGCTCAAAGCATGGAGCTTGTTTCAGATTCTGTGTCTCTTTATCACTCTGCCCTGCCCCTGCTCGTGCTCTCTCTCTCTCTCTCATAAGTAGACATTTAAAAAAAGAAGTATTAGCTATTTTTAAAAAAAAATTTTTTTAACATTTATTTATTTTTGAGACAGAGAGAGACAGAGCATGAACGGGGGAGGGGCAGAGAGAGAGGGAGACACAGAATTGGAAGCAGGCTCCAGGCTCTGAGCCATCAGCCCAGAGTCCGATGCGGGGCTCGAACTCATTGACCGTGAGATCGTGACCTGAGCTGAAGTTGGACGCTTAACCAACTGAGCCACCCAGGCGCCCCTGTATTAGCTATTTTTATGTCAATCTTAACAATTTAAAATACTTATTTTAAACAATATAATATGGCATTTATTAAATGTCTTAATTTTAGACATACTCTTAAGTTCTTATTTTTGGAAAAGAATGCCTAACTATTCCTACATAACATTAAAGGAGGAATCTTGTGGACATATGGATTTCTTCACCGAAAATATGTTTCCTCTATAGGGAAATTTTTTAAAAGCATGTGCATTTTCCATTTTGGATTCAGAATGAAGTGATTATTTCTGATATATGCAAACTTGGAGGGAACACTTTCAAACTAATTTTATAAAATCAGTATTACCCTGATAACAAAACCAGACAAGGATATAATAAGAAAAGAAAGTTATAGCTAGTATCTTTGATGAACATAGATGCAAAAATCATCAATTAAATATCAGCAAGCTGAATTTAACAATACATTAAAGATCATACAACATAATTAAATGCATTTTTTCCAGGGATACAAGGATGGTTCAACATCCACAAACCAATCAATGTGATATACCACATTAACAAATGAAGAAAAATATTATATGATCATCTCAGTAGATACAGAAAAAGTATTTGACAAAATTTCACATTTGGTTTTCATTAAAAAAAACTTTTTGGGGAGTCTGGGTAGCTCAGTCGGTTGAGCATCAACTCTTGATTTCAGGCCAGGTAGTGATCCCAGGGTCGTGGGATTGAGCCCTGTATTAGGCTCAGCATGGAGTCTGCATGGGATTCTCACTCTGTCTCTATCTCTTCCCCTCTGCTCCTTTTTCCCAGCTCATGCTCTCTCTCTCTCTCTCTCTCTCTCAAAATAAAACAAAACAAAACAGAAGGGAAAAAATACAAAAAAAAAAAAAACTCTCAACAAAATGGGTATAGACAGAACATAGCTAAATATAATAAAGTCCATATATGGCAAGACCACAGCTAACATACATAATTGTGAAAATCTGAAAGCTTTTCCTCTAAGATCAGGAACAAGACAGGTATGCTTACACTTTTCCACTTGTATTCAACATACTATTGGAAGTTCTAGCTACAACAATTAGGCAAGAAAAAGAAATAAAAGGCATCTACATTGGAAAGAAAGAAGTACAACTGTTATATCTGCAGATGATATGGTATTATGTATCGAAAACCCTAAAGATGTAAACACAAAACTGTTAGAACTAATAAATGAATTCAGTAAAGTTGAAAGATACAAAATCAATATATAGAAATCTATTATTTTTCTATAATAACAAACTACCAGAGAAATTTGAGAAATTAAGAAAACAATCCCATTTACACTGTACCAAAAAGAATAAAATATCTAAGAGTAAATTTCATCAAGTATGTGAAATACCAATGCACTGAAATCTATGGCGCTGAAGAAAGAAATTGATAAAGACACAAATAAAAGATATTCCATGCTCATGGACTGGAAGAATTCATACTGCTGAAATGTCTCTACTACCCACAGTAATCTATAGATCAGTGCAATCCCTACCTAAACTCCAATGGCATTTTTCACAGGAAAAAAGACAAACAATTTTGAAATTTGTATGGACCCACAAGAGACCCCAAATAGCCAAACCAATCTGAGAAAGAACACAGCTGGAGGCATCATGGTTCCTGATTTCAAACAATATTACAAAGTTATCATAATCAAAACAGTATGATGTTGGCACAAAAATGGACACATAGATCAACGGAACAGAGTAGAGAGCCCATAAATAAATCCATATGTAGATGGTCAACCAATTTATGATAAAGGAGACAAGAATATACAACGAGGAAAGGACAGTCTTTTCAATAAATGTTAGGGAAACTGGACAGCCACATGCAAAGGAATAAGACTGGACCACTTTCTTACACCATACATCAAAATTAACTCAAACTGGATGAAAGACTTGAATGTTAAGACCCGAAACCATAAACCCATAGGAGAAAACATAGGTATAAGCTCCCTGACAAGTCTTGGCAATGAGTTTTTAAAAATTTAATACATAAAGCAAAGGCAACAAAAGCAAAAATAAGCAAGTGGAACTACATCAAACTAAAAAGTTCCTACACAGCAAAGTAAACCATCAACAAAATAGAAACATAACCTACTGAAAGGAGAAAATATTTTCAAATCATATATCTAATGAAGGATTAATATCCAAAATACATAATTGAACTCATATAAATCAATGGCAAAAATATCTGACTAAAAAATGGGCAGAGGATCTAAATAGACCTATTTCCAAAGAAGACATACAGAAAACTATCAGGTACATGAAAAGATACCCAACATCACTGATTATCAGGGAAATACAAATCAAAACTACAATGAGCCATCACTTTACCCCTCTTACAATAGCTATCATAAAACAAACAAATAAACAAACAAAGAAGAAATAGTAAGAGTTGGGGAGGATGTGGAGGAAAGGTAATTCTTGTGCACTGTTGGTGAGAAGGTAAATTGGTGCAGCCACTATGAAAAACAGTATAGAGGTTCCTAAAAAATTGAAAATATAACTACCGTATGATACAGTAGCTCCACCTCTGGTTATTTTTTGAAGTAAATGAAAATACGAACTCAAAAATATATATGCGCCCCTATGTTCATTTCAGCATTATTTACAATTGCTAAGGTATTATATACTATATTTCTATACTTATGAAACAACCTAAGTGTCCATCACTAATGAATCAACAAAGAATATGTCAAACACACACACACACACACACACACACACACACATGAAGATTAATCAGCCACAAAAAAAAAATCTTGCCATTTTCAGCAACATATATAGAATTTGAAGGCATTATCCTAAGTGAGGTAAGTCAAAGATAAATATCATATGATATTACTTGTATATGGAATCTAAAAGAAAAAAAACAGATTCATAAATATACAGAATAGATTGGTAGTTGCCAGATGCACAGGGTGGGGGATAGGAAAAATGGGTGAAGTGAGTTAAAAGGTACACAATTTCAGTTATAAAATAAAAAAAGTCATGGAGAGGGGCGCCTGGGTGGCGCAGTCGGTTAAGCGTCCGACTTCAGCCAGGTCACGATCTCGCGGTGAGTTCGAGCCCCGCGTCAGGCTCTGGGCTGATGGCTCGGAGCCTGGAGCCTGTTTCCGATTCTGTGTCTCCCTCTCTCTCTGCCCCTCCCCCGTTCATGCTCTGTCTCTCTCTGTCCCAAAAATAAAAAAAAATTAAAAAAAAAAAAAAGTCATGGAGAGGTAATGTAAAGCATGACAACTATAGTAAATGATAATATATTGCATATTGGAAAGTTGCTAAGTGAGTAATCTTAAAAATTCTCATCAAAAGAAAACAAACTGTTATCCGTGAATGATGCAGATGTTAACTAGACTTCTTGTTGTGATCAATTCCAAGTATAGGCATACTTTGTCTTCTCGAGCTTCACTTTACTGCACTTCTCAGATATTGTGTTTTTTACAGCATGAAGTTTTTTGGCAACCCTGTACTGAGCAAGCCTTTCGGAACCATCTTTACAAGTGTTTGGTAACTTCATGTCTGTGTTACATTTTGCAATTCCTGCCATATTTCACACTTCTTCATTATTATTTTTGAATTGCTGCAATCTCATGATAAAATTTCAACAGATGAGTTGCTTCTTATGGATGAGCAAAGAAAAGTGATCTCCTGGGATGCAATCTATCTTTGGTGAAGATTCTGTGGATTGTTGAAATGACAACAAAGGATTTAGGGTATTACATAAACTTAATTGAGAGCAGTGGCAAGGTATGAGAGGACTGACCGCAATTTTGAAAGAAGTTCTGTGGGTAAAATGCTATCCAACAACATCACATACTACAGAGAAACCATTTGTGAAATGAAGAGCCAACCAAAGCTATCATTTTCATTGTCTTATTTTACAAAAATGCCACAACCACCCCACCCCAACCTTCAACAACTACCACCTTGATCAATCAGTGGTGGTAACTGAGGCAAACCTCACCACCAGTTTCCTTGTTGAAAATTCAAGATTATGACTAAGATTTCTTACAAACAAACAAACAAACAAAATTAAGTAAATTCTAGGCCCAATGGGGGGTTTGAACCCATGACCTCAAGAACAAGTTTGACGCTCCAAAGACTAAGCCAGCCAGGCATCCCAGCAATAAAATATTTTTAATTAAGGTATGTATGTGCGTTGATATTTTTAGACATCATGCAATTGAACACTTAATAGACTACTGTATAGTGTAAACTTATATATGCTAGGGGAAAACAAAGATTTCATTTGACTCACTTTACTGTGATATTTGCTTTATTTTGGTGGTCTGGAACAGAACCCATAATATCTCTGAAATATGTCTGTATGTACAAATATAACCCATTATGTTGTACATCTGACTCTAATATCATGTTGTACGTCATTTATACCTCAATAATCAAAAAATATTTGCAAATGTTTCCTTCCTTCCTTCCTTTCTTCCTTCCTCCCTTCCTTCCTTCCTTCCTTCCTTCTCTATCATCTATCATCTATCTATCTATCTATCTATCTATCTATCTATCTATCTATTTATATTGTTTTTGTTTTTACTGACAGTATACCACCAAAGAGGGCAGTGGGTATAAAGAAAATAAGAGAAGCACTATTTGTAGAAACTTTGGAATGAATAATAAAACAGAATAAAAGTTGATCTGTTCTCATGATTACCATGAGTTAGTTCCTCACAACAATACTCGTGATAAAATACTTGTAACTGTCAAGACAGGTCACTGTCATTGACCCCACCCTCCACCCTGTATTACACTGTACACTAATTAAAGCCATGTTACTGAAAATGTACTTGGATTTGGCTATTTTATTCTTGTTTCAACACAACTGCAGCAGATGAAAATCTGTAATAAAATACAAGTCCATTAGAACTAAAATTATGATGTATCTAATTTACGTTGTGAATAAATAAAAGCATACTTTTTTAGAAAAAAATTCTAGGCCTAAAAAGAAAATTATAGTTAATGCCTTGTTGAATAAAACAGCCTACTAGTGACGATGGCTTCTTATATTAAGTGTGCTATAAAATAGCTAAATATTCAGATGGCTCAAAATTTGTATTATTCATTTGCTGTTCTATTTTTATATGTTTGCAGTGACTACTTCATTTCAAAAATGCAAATATATGCATTGCCGTTTTACCAATCTGCAAATGGCTGTTTATATTTTCTAGCTACTTTGAATATTTTCAAGAACTTTTATTATCTTACACTTTGAGAATATTTTGAAAGCTGGAATAACCCACTGAAAGCCTAGGGCATCTAGGCCCTGTCTGAAATGGGATTCCAAGATGAAAACCTTGCATGGGTATTTTAAATTAATTACCATACACAATGTAATTAAAAGGCACCAGTTATCATTTGAAGAACAGTTAACAGAATATACGCATGGACCTTAATGTAGCTACTCTCAACTAGAAAAGAGATTTCCAGAGGCTGATGTTAGAAACTATCAGCACTTTTGAATTGGCTATTTCTAAATACCTGGCAGGCTCCTGGGTGGTAAACTTCTTAACAGAAACATAATTTATAACTATCATAATTTATTATTATTTTTTTATTTTTTTTAATATATGAACTTTATTGCCAAATTGGTTTCCATACAACACCCAGTGCTCATCCCAAAAGGTGCCCTCCTCAACACCCATCACCCACCCTCCCCTCCCTCCCACCCCCCATCAACCCTCAGTTTGTTCTCAGTTTTTAACAGTCTCTTATGCTTTGGCTCTCTCCCACTCTAACCTCTTTTTTTTTTTTTTTTCCTTCCCCTCCCCCATGGGTTTCTGTTAAGTTTCTCAGGATCCACATAAGAGTGAAACCATATGGTATCTGTCTTTCTCTGTATGGCTTATTTCACTTAGCATCACACTCTCCAGTTCCATCCACGTTGCTACAAAAGGCCATATTTCATTCTTTCTCATTGCCACGTAGTATTCCATTGTGTATATAAACCACAATTTCTTTATCCATTCATCAGTTGATGGACATTTCGGCTCTTTCCATAATTTGGCTATTGTTGAGAGTGCTGCTATAAACATTGGGGTACAAGTGCCCCTATGCATCAGTACTCCTGTATCCCTTGGGTCAATTCATAGCAGTGCTATTGCTGGGTCATAGGGTAGGTCTATTTTTAATTTTCTGAGGAACCTCCACACTGCTTTCCAGAGTGGCTGCACCAATTTGCATTCCCACCAACAGTGCAAGAGGGTTCCCATTTCTCCACATCCTCTCCAGCATCTATAGTCTCCTGATTTGTTCATTTTGGCGACTCTGACTGGCGTGAGGTGACATCTGAGTGTGGTTTTGATCTGTATTTCCCTGAAAAGGAGCGACGTTGAACATCTTTTCATGTGCTTGTTGGCCATCTGGATGTCTTCTTTAGAGAAGTGTCTATTCATGTTTTCTGCCCATTTCTTCACTGGGTTATTTGTTTTTCGGGTGTGGAGTTTGGTGAGCTCTTTATAGATTTTGGATACTAGCCCTTTGTCCGATATGTCATTTGCAAATATCTTTTCCCATTCAATTGGTTGCCTTTTCGTTTTGTTGGTTGTTTCCTTTGCTGTGCAGAAGCTTTTTATCTTCATAAGGTCCCAGTAATTCACTTTTGCTTTTAATTCCCTTGCCTTTGGGGATGTGTCGAGTAAGAGATTGCTACGGCTGAGGTCAGAGAGGTCTTTTCCTGCTTTCTCCTCTAAGGTTTTGATGGTTTCCTGTCTCACATTCAGGTCCTTTATCCATTTTGAGTTTATTTTTGTGAATGGTGTGGGAAAGTGGTCTAGTTTCAACCTTCTGCATGTTGCTGTCCAGCTCTCCCAGCACCATTTGTTAAAGAGACTGTCTTTTTCCCATTGGATGTTCTTTCCTGCTTTGTCAAAGATGAGTTGGCCATACGTTTGTGGGTCTAGTTCTGGGGTTTCTATTCTATTCCATTGGTCTATGTGTCTGTTTTTGTGCCAATACCATGCTGTCTTGATGATTACAGCTTTGTAGTAGAGGCTAAAGTCTGGGATTGTGATGCCTCCTGCTTTGGTCTTCTTCTTCAAAATTACTTCGGCTATTCGGGGCCTTTTGTGGTTCCATATGAATTTTAGGATGGCTTGTTCTAGTTTCGAGAAGAATGCTGGTGCAATTTTGATTGGGATTGCATTGAATGTGTAGATAGCTTTGGGTAGTATTGACATTTTGACAATATTTATTCTTCCAATCCATGAGCAGGGAATGTCTTTCCGTTTCTTTATATCTTCTTCAATTTCCTTCATAAGCTTTCTATGGTTTTCAGCATACAGATCTTTTACATCTTTGGTTAGATTTATTCCTAGGTATTTTATGCTTCTTGGTGCAATTGTGAATGGGATCAGTTTCTTTATTTGTCTCTCTGTTGCTTCATTGTTAGTGTATAAGAATGCAACTGATTTCTGTACATTGATTTTGTATCCTGCAACTTTGCTGAATTCATGTATCAGTTCTAGCAGACTTTTGGTGGAGTCTGTTGGATTTTCCATGTATAATATCATGTCATCTGCAAAAAGTGAAAGCTTGACTTCATCTTTGCCAATTTTGATGCCTTTGATTTCCTTTTGTTGTCTGATTGCTGATGCTAGAACTTCCAGCAGTATGTTAAACAACAGCGGTGAGAGTGGACATCCCTGTCGTATTCCTGATCTCAGGGAAAAAGCTCTCAGTTTTTCCCCGTTGAGGATGATGTTAGCTGTGGGCTTTTCATAAATGGCTTTTATGATCTTTAAGTATGTTCTTTCTATCCCTACTTTCTCAAGGGTTTTTATTAAGAAAGGATGCTGGATTTTGTCAAAGGCCTTTTCTGCATTGATTGACAGGATCATATGGTTCTTCTCTTGTTTTTTATTAATGTGATGTATCACGTGATTGATTTGTGAACGTTGAACCAGCCCTGCATCCCAGGAATGAATCCCACTTGATCATGGTGAATAATTCTTTTTATATGTCATTGAATTCGATTTGCTAGTATCTTATTGAGAATTTTTGCATCCATATTCATCAGGGATATTGGCCTGTAGTTCTCTTTTTTTTACTGGGTCTCTGTCTGGTTTAGGAATCAAAGTAATACTGGCTTCATAGAATGAGTCTGGAAGTTTTCCTTCCCTTTCTATTTCTTGGAATAGCTTGAGAAGGATAGGTATTATCTCTGCTTTAAATGTCTGGTAGAACTCCCCTGGGAAGCCAAATGGTCCTGGACTCTTATTTGTTGGGAGATTTTTGATAACCGATTCAATTTCTTCGCCGGTTATGGGTCTGTTCAAGCTTTCTATTTCCTCCTGATTGAGTTTTGGAAGAGTGTGGGTGTTTAGGAATTTGTCCATTTCTTCCAGATTGTCCAATTTGTTGGCATATAATTTTTCATAGTATTCCCTGATAATTGTTTGTATCTCTGAGGGATTGGTTGTAATAATTCCATTTTCATTCATGATTTTATCTATTTGGGTCATCTCCCTTTTCTTTTTGAGAAGCCTGGCTAGAGGTTTGTCAATTTTGTTTATTTTTTCAAAAAACCAACTCTTGGTTTTGTTGATCTGCTCTACAGTTTTTTTAGATTCTATATTGTTTATTTCTGCTCTGATCTTTATTATTTCTCTTCTTCTGCTGGGTTTAGGCTGCCTTTGCTGTTCTGCTTCTATTTCCTTTAGGTGTGCTGTTAGATTTTGTATTTGGGATTTTTCTTGTTTCTTGAGATAGGCCTGGATTGCAGTGTATTTTCCTCTCAGGACTGCCTTCGCTGCGTCCCAAAGCATTTGGATTGTTGTATTTTCATTTTCGTTTGTTTCCATATATTTTTTAATTTCTTCTCTAATTGCCTGGTTGACCCACTCATTCGTTAGTAGGGTGTTCTTTAACCTCCATGCTTTTGGAGGTTTTCCTGACTTTTTCCTGTGGTTGACTTCAAGCTTCATAGCATTGTGGTCTGAAAGTATGCATGGTATAATTTCAATTCTTGTAAACTTATGAAGGGCTGTTTTGTGACCCAGTATATGATCTATCTTGGAGAATGTTCCATGTGCACTCGAGAAGAAAGTATATTCTGTTGCTTTGGGATGCAGAGTTCTAAATATATCTGTCAAGTCCATCTGGTCCAATGTATCATTCAGGGCCCTTGTTTCTTTATTGACCATGTGTCTAGATGATCTATCCATTTCTGTAAGTGGGGTGTTAAAGTCCCCTGCAATGACCACATTCTTATCAATAAGGTTGCTTATGTTTATGAGTAATTGTTTTATATATTTGGGGGCTCTGGTATTTGGCGCATAGACATTTATAATTGTTAGCTCTTCCTGGTGGATAGATCCTGTAATTATTATATAATGCCCTTCTTCATCTCTTGTTACAGCCTTTAATTTGAAGTCTAGTTTGTGTGATATAAGTATGGCTACTCCAGCTTTCTTTTGGCTTCCAGGAGCATGATAAATAGTTCTCCATCCCCTCACTCTCAATCTAAAGGTGTCCTCAGATCTAAAATGAGTCTCTTGTAGACAGCAAATAGATGGGTCTTGTTTTTTTATCCATTTTGATACCCTATGTCTTTTGGTTGGCGCATTTAATCCATTTACATTCAGTGTTATTATAGAAAGATATGGGTTTAGAGTCATTGTGATGTCTGTATGTTTTATGCTTGTAGCGATGTCTCTGGTACTTTGTCTCACAGGATCCCCCTTAGGATCTCTTGTATTGCTGGTTTAGTGGTGACAAATTCCTTCAGTTTTTGTTTGTTTGGGAAGACCTTTATCTCTCCTTCTATTCTAAATGACAGACTTGCTGGATAAAGGATTCTCAGCTGCATATTTTTTCTGTTTAGCACACTGAAGATATCGTGCCGATCCTTTCTGGCCTGCCAAGTTTCAAAAGAGAGATCAGTCACAAGTCTTATAGGTCTCCCTTTATATGTGAGGGCATGTTTATCCTTTGCTGCTTTCAGAATTTTCTCTTTATCCTTGTATTTTGCCAGTTTCACTATGATATGTCGTGCAGAAGATCGATTCAAGTTACGTCTGAAGGGAGTTCTCTGTGCCTCTTGGATTTCAATGCCTTTTTCCTTCCCCAGTTCAGGGAAGTTCTCAGCTATAATTTCTTCAAGTACCCCTTCAGCACCTTTCCCTCTCTCTTTCTCCTCTGGGATACCAATTATGCGTATTATTTCTTTTTAGTGTATCACTTAGTTCTCTAATTTTCCCCTCATACTCCTGGATTTTTTTTATCTCTCTTTCTCTCAGCTTCCTCTTTTTCCATAACTTTATCTTCTAGTTCACCTATTCTCTCCTCTGCCTCTTCCATCCGAGCCGTCGTCGTTTCCATTTTGTTTTGCATTTCATTTAAAGCGCTTTTCAGCTCCTCGTGACTGTTCCTTAGTCCCTTGATCTCTGTAGCAAGAGATTCTCTGCTGTCCTCTATACTGTTTTCAAGCCCAGCGATTAATTTTATGACTATTATTCTAAATTCACTTTCTGTTATATTATTTAAATCCTTTTTGATCAGTTCATTAGCTGTTGTTATTTCCTGGAGATTCTTCTGGGGGGGAATTCTTCCTTTTGGTCATTTTGGATAGTCCCTGGAGTGGTGAGGACCTGCAGGGCACTTCCTCTGTGCTGTGGTGTATAACTGGAGTTGGTGGGCGGGGCCACAGTCCGACCTGATGTCTGCCCCCAGCCCACCTCTGGGGCCACAGTCAGACTGGTGTGTGCCTTCTCTTCCCCTCTCCTAGGGGCGGGATTCACTGTGGGGGGTCCTGGCCATCTGGGCTACTTGCACACTGCCAGGCTTGTGGTGCTGGGGATCTGGCTATTAGCTGGGGTGGGTAGGCAAGGTGCACGGGGGCAGGAGGGGCAGGCTTAGCTCGCTTCTCCTTAGGTGATCCACTTCAGGAGGGGCCCTTTGGCAGCGGGAGGGAGTCAGACCCGCTGCCGGAGGGGTGGCTCCGCAGAAGCACAGCGTTGGGTGTTTGCACTGAGCAAGCAAGTTCCCTGGCAGGAACTGGTTCCCTTTGGGATTTTGGCTGGGGGATGGGTGGGGGAGATGGCGCTGGCGAGAGCCTTTGTTCCCCGCCAAGCTGAGCTCTGTCATCCGGGGGCTCAGCAACTCTCCCTCCCTTTGTCCTCCAGCCTTCCCGCTTTCTGAGCAGAGCTGTTAACTTATGACCTCCAGATGCTAAGTCGCGCTTGCTGTTGGAACACAGTCCGTCTGGCCCCTCCGCTTTTGCCAGCCAGACTCGGGGGGTCTGCTTGGCCTGTGGGCCTCCCCTCAGCCCCGGCTCCCTCCCGCCAGTCCGTGGAGCGCGCACCACCTCGCCGCCCTTCCTACCCTCTTCCGTGGGCCTCTTGTCTGCCCTTGGCTCTGGAGATTCCGTTCTGCTAATCCTCTGGCGGTTTTCTGGGTTATTTAGGCAGGTGTAGGTGGAATGTAAGTGATCAGCAGGACGCGCGGTAAGCCCAGCATCCTCCTACGCTGCCATCTTCCCCAGGATTAATTTATTATTGTTTAGAATGACATCTATCTTATTAAATTCTGTGCAGAAAGATAATTTTTAATAGTTGTTATATTAAAAAATACAACTGTACTTGCAGAAAAATTAATATGGACATGTATTGGTTTCAATCCAAACCAGAGAAAACTTTTTTGCTTTAAAGTCAGTGTAGTGACTTTGGTGACATTAAGTATTTTAGTAGAACAGCAGAATGATAAAACATATTTATTGTTTATAATTATCTCACTGTTCTTACTTCTAGATCTATATATTCTCCCTTAAAATGTATCTTTTTAATCT
This sequence comes from Panthera onca, assembly GCF_046562875.1. Classification (NCBI taxonomy): domain Eukaryota; kingdom Metazoa; phylum Chordata; class Mammalia; order Carnivora; family Felidae; genus Panthera; species Panthera onca. The sequence goes on along the minus strand of NC_138342.1, from coordinate 148,172,820 downwards.
GCATTTATTTTTTAAAAATATTTATCCACTTGCATTTCTTTTGGCTTTTTTGTGCTTTATTCCTTTTTTTATCTTTTAGTGGTACAACTTTAGAGATTTTTTTTTTGCATGCAAGTATCTACTTCCTCATTTTTTATGAAGAAAATGCAATGAAACAATATGCATTTATTTTACAGCCTCTTTTAAATATATCAGATGCCACTGATTTCATGCCAGCAAATATAGATGTTTATAATTTTTATGATTTTAGTATATTCTATACTTTAACAATTAATGTAAATAATTTTCTACTTCTAAACATTTATAGTGTTTGAAAATTTTTCTTTTTTTAAAATTGTTTTATTTTTTATTTTTTTAAATTTACATCCAAATTAGTTAGCATATAGTGCAACGATGATTTCAGGAGTAGATTCCTTTGTGCCCCTTACCCATTTAGCCCATTGCTCCCCACACACAACCCCTCCAGTAACCCTCAGTTTGTTCTCCATATTTATGAGTCTCTCCTGTTTTGTCCCCCTCCCTGTTTTTGTATTATTTTTGTTTCCCTTCCCTTATGTTCATCTGTTTTGTCTCTTAAAGTCCTCATATGAGTGAAGTCATATGACGTTTGTCTTTCTCTGACTAATTTCACTTAGCATAATACCCTCCAGTTCCATCCACGTAGTTGCAAATGGCAAGATTTCATTCTTTTTGATTGCCAAGTAATACTCCATTGTATGTATATATACCACATCTTCTTTATCCATTCATCCATCAATGGACATTTGGGCTCTTTCCATACTTTGGCTATTGTTGATAGTGCTGGTATAAACATGGGGGTGCATGTGTCCCTTTGAAACAGCAAACCTATATCCTGTGGATAAATGCCTAGTAGTGCAATTGCTGGGTTGTAGGGTAGTTCTATTTTTAGTTTTTTGAGGAAACTCCATACTATTTTCCAGAGTGGCTGTACCAGCTTACATGCCCATGCTTTATTCTTATATTAAGCTCTTCATCTCTCTTCCTGAAATGTTGCTGGATCAGAAAATAGACATAGGATGAATGTTTTTTAAACAAGTTTAATTAATTGCCCCCCCAACACACAAATGTGCTATAAATAACAATGAAACAGCAGTAAAAGATACTCAACATCTAGTTGAGTTTCTAGTAGTCAGGAACAAATTTTATTTTTAGTATTTACAAATGTTGGAATATTTTAAATTTAGATAATCACATTTCTAATTTTTGAGAACTATAATTATTTTCATTTTCTATAGACTTTTTTCTTTTAGCTAAGTTTTATATTTAAAGCAAAATTGAGAGAAGGTACAAAGATTTCCTACATATCCACTATATGTGCATAGTTTCCCCCATTATCAACATCCTCCACCAGAATGGTACATTTATAAGGATTGATAAACCTATGATGATACATCAAATTCACCCACAGTCTATAGTTTATCTCCATGATTCACTCTTGACCTACATTCTATGCATTTTGATGAATATATAATGATATGTATCTATCACTATAGCATCATACAGATTACTTTTGCTGCCCTAAAAATCATCTGTGCTCTGCATATTCATACCATTCCTACTTGTCCACCCAACTCCTGGCAACCAATGATCTTTTTACTGTATCTGTAAGTTTTGTCTTTTCCGTAAGCTCATATAGTTGGGATAATATAATCTGTCACCTTTTCAGATGGATTTCTTTCTTTTAGTAATAATGCATCTAAGTTTCCTCCATGTGTTTTCATGTCTTATTAGCTCATTTCTTTTTAGTATTGTATAACATTTTATTGTCTGGGTTTACCACAGTTTATTTATTCATTTACCTGAAATATTGATTGCTCTCAATTTTTGGCAATTATGAATAAAGCTGTTATAAATATTCCTGTGTAGGTTTTTGTGTGGACTTAAGTTTTGAACTCCTCTGAGTAAACACCAAGGGGTGCAACTACTGGGTCATGTGGTAACAGTATGTTTAGTTTTGTAAGAAACCACCAAACTATCTTCCAAAGTAGCTGTACCATTTTGCATTTCCACAGTAATGAACAAGAGTTCCTGTTTATCTACATATTCACCAGCATTTGGTGTCAACTGTGGATTTTGTTATGGCAAGTCTAATAGATTTATAGGGGTATCTCCTTGTTTTATTTTTTAAATATTTTTTCAAATATTTATTTAAATTCTACTTAGTTACCACATAGTGTAATATTGGTTTATGGAGTAGAATTTAGTGATTCATCGCTTACATATAACACCCAGTGCTCATCACAAAAAGTGCCCTCTTTAATACCCATCATGCATTTAGCCCATCTCCCCCCACCTCCGCCAACCTCCATCCATCAACCTTCAGTTTATCCTCTATTGTTAAGAGTCTCTTATGGTTTGCTTCCCTCTCTCTCTCTTTTTTCCTTCACATATATTCATCTGTTTTGTTTCTTAAATTCCACATATGAGTGAAATAATATACTATTTGTCTTTCTCTGACTATTTCACTCAGTATAAAACACTCCAGTTCCATCCACATCATTTCAAATGGCAAGATTTCATTCTTTTTGATGGCTGATTAAAAGTCATATTAAAAGTCACATCTCCTTTATCTATTCATCAGTCAGGGGACATTTGGGCTCTTCCCATAATTTGGATAGTGTTGATAATAGTGCTATAAACATCAGGATGCATATGTCCCTTTGAATCAGTAATTTTGTATCCTTTGGGTAAATACCTGGTAGTTCAATTACTGGATCATATGGTGGTTCTTTTTTTTTTAAACTTTTTGAAGAAGCTCCATACTATTTTCCACAGTGGCTACACCAGTTTGCATTCCCACCAACAGTGTAAGAGGGTTCCCCTTTCTATGCATCCTCACCAACATCTGTTGTTTCCTGTGTTGTTAATTTTAATTTTAGTCATTGTCACAGGTAATGAGGTAGTATCCCATCATGATTTTGAATTGTATTTCTCTGAAGATGAATGATGTTGAGTATCTTTTCAAATGTCTGTTAGCCATCTATATGTCTTCTTTGGAAAAATGTCTATTCATGTCTTCCCATTTATTCACTGGATTATTTGTTTTGGGGGTGTTGAGGTTTGATAAGTTCTTTACAGATTTTGGATAAAAACCTTTACAAAAGACCCACAGCTAACATCATCCTTAATGGGGGAAAAATGGAGAACTTTTCCTCTATGGTCAGGAATAAGAAAAGGATGTCCTCTCTCACCACTGTTATTTAACAGAATATTAAGAGGTCCTAGACTCAGCAATCAGACAACCAAAAGACATAAAAGGTATCCAAATCAGCAAGGAAGAAGTCACAATTTCACTATTTCCATATGACATGATACTCTATGTAGAAAACCCAAAAAAACTCCACCAAAAAACTGCTAGAACTAAAACATGAATTCAGCAAAGTCACGGGATATAAAATCAACACACAGAAATCTATTGCATTTCTATACACCAATAATGAAGCAGCAGAAAAAGAAATCAAGGAATCAGTCCCATTTACAATTGCTCCAAAAACAATAAGATACCTAGGAATAAACCTAACTGAAAAGTTAAAAGGTCTGTACTCAGAAAACTATAGAGTATTTTTGAAAGAAATTGAAGAAGACACAAAGAAATGGAAAAACATTCCATGTTCATGGATTGGAAGAACGAACATTGTTAATATGTCTATACCACCCAAAGCAATCTATACATTTAATGCAATGCATAACAAAATATGAACAGCATTTTTCACAGAGATAGAATCCTAAAGTCTGTATGGAACCACAAAAGACCCTGAGTAGCCAAAACAACCTGAAAAATAAAAGCAAAGCTCAAGGTATCATGATTCCAGACCTTAAGATATATTACAAAGCTGTAGTTATCAAGACAGTATGGTACTGACACAAAAATAGACACATAGATCAATGGAACAGAATAGAAAACCCAGAAATGGACCTACAACTATATGATCAACTAATCTTTGACAAAGCAAGAAAGAATATCCAATGGGAAAAAGACAGTCTCTTCACCAAATTGTGTTGGGAAAACTGGACAGGAACATGTAGAAGAATGAAATGGGACCACTTTCTTACACCAGACATAAAAAGAAATTGAAAATGGATGAATGACCATGAATGTGAGACAGAAAACCATCAAAATCTTAGAGGAGAACACAGGCAGCTACCTCTTTTACCTAGAATGTAGCAACCTCTTACTAGACACGTCTCTGGAGGTAAGGGAAACAAAAGCAAAACTTAACTACTGGGACTTCATCAAGATAAAAAGCTTTTGCACAGTGAAGGAAACATCCAAAAGAACTAAAAGGCAGACTAAGGAATGAGTGAAGATATTTGCAAATGAATATTGTTATTTTAACTTGCATTTCACTTATAATAAGGCATGTAGAGTATCTTTTCATATGTTTATTTGCCATCTGTATATTTTATTTAGTGGGATATTTGTTAAAATCCTTTGTCCATTTTAAAATCTGGTTGTTTTCTTATTGTTGAATTTTAAGAGTTCTTTATTTATTATGAATAACAGTCCTTAAGTAGATGTGTATTTCACACATATTTTCTCCCAGTTTGTAAACTGTTTTTCTCATTCTCTTGACAGTGTCTCTTGCAGAACAAATATTTATACTTTTAAGAAAGTCTAGCTTGTTAATTATTTCTTTAATGGATTGTGCCTTTGCTATTGCATCTAAAACGTTACTGCAATACACAAGATCATCTAAATTTTCTCTTATGCTGTTCTCCAGGAGTTTTGTGCTTTTGTGTTTCACATTAATTCTGTGATTCATTTTTAATTTTTGTGAAGGGCATAAGGTCTGTGTCTAGATTTATTTATTTTTACATGTGAATGTCCAGTTATTCTAGTACCATTTGTTGAGTAAACTATCTTGGTTCTATTTTATCAAATTTACTCATTGGTCAAAGATCAGTTGACTGTATTCATGTGGGTCTATTTCTGAATTCTTTATGCTATTCCATTGATATTTTTGTCTATTATTTTACCAATACTAACTGTCTTGATTACTGTAGCTTTATTGTAAGTCTTCAAGTCAGGTAGTATCACTCCATTAACTTTGTTCTTTTTCAATACTGTGTTGGTTATTCTGGGTCTTTTTACCTCTCCATATCTACTTTAGAATGAGTTTGTTGACATCCATATAATAACCTCCTGAGATTTTGATTAGGATTTCCTTGAATCTCTGAGTCAATTTGGGAAGAACTGACGTCTTGACAATGCTGAGTATTCCTATTGATGAACATGGGATACCTCTCTGTTTATTCCTTGATTTCACTTATCAGAATTTTGTAATTTTTCTCATATGGATGTACAGATTCTATTACATATGTATCTAGCCATTTCATTTTTAAGAAATGTAATGTAAATTGCATTATGTTTTTAATTTCAGATTCTATTTGTTCACTGCTAGCAAATGAGAAAGTGATTGACCTTTTAATATTAACCATGTATCCTGAAACTTTGCTATAATCACTTATTAATTATAGTAGTTTTGTTGTTGTTGTTGATACTTTCAGATTTTCTACATAGATGATTTTATTGTCTGCCAACAATGACAGCAACAACAATGGTTTTTCTTTTCTAATTTGTATGCCTTTTATTTCCTTTTCTTATTGCATTATTTAGAACTTTCTGCATTATGTTGAATAGGTCTGGTAGTAGGAGCATACATTGCCTTGTTCCTGATCTTAATGGATAATCTTCTGGTTTCTCATATTAAATATAATGTTAGCTGTAGGTTTTTATAGATTTTCTTTATCAATTTCAATAAGTTCCCTTGAACTTCTATCCTAGTTTTACTGATTGCATTACTTCTTAATCAAAGGAAAACCATGGATATCCTTAAAAGTACTTTTATAGTATAAAATCATTAAATCTATTAATAATCATAAACTTAACAAGTAAATATGCAATATCTGTTTCTTGTAACACACATCAGGTTTTCCCTTTTGCGTCTAACAACTATATTATATAGTAGTGAGTATCCGAGGTATGCAGTTTGTTGCATACAATATATTCAGTTTGTCTGTTTCAGGTTCCCACCAGAATGTAGTCTCTTCTTAGTCTCATGTCTGCAACTATAACTATTATTCTTTGCTATGCCCAGTTTTTGCCTCTCATAATAATTTTCATCCTATTGATGTTTCTGTAATTCTGACAATGGTTTGTGAATGGTTATCATGTAATATCATTTTCTTATTCAAGTAGTACAAATGCAAGCCAAAAATTTTTAATTCCTCATAAACAATAGACATAAATAAATGCATATTAGTTAATTAGTTAAACATCCAACTTTCTAATAGAAATTTCTATTTTTGTTTGATGTTTCATTTTTATATTAAGACTTGAAAATCATATTACCAAGTAACTATTTTTACACTTTCCACATGTTAAATTGATTGATGCAGGAATATTGTTTTTATTTTATTTTGCCAAGTTTTTTTTAGTTCACTTATTTATTTTGAGAGAGAGAGAAACTTAGTGCATGAGCAGAGAGTAGGGGAGGGGTGGAGAGAGAGGGAGAGGAGAATCCCAAACAGGCTCTGCACTGTCAGCACGGAGCTTGACACAGGGCTCAAACCGATGAACCGTGAGATCATGACCTGAGCTGAAATCAAGAGTCTGACACTTAACTGATTGAGCCACCCAGGAACTCCTTTTTAAGTTTATTTATTTATTTATTTATTTATTTATAGATGGGTGGAGTGGGGGGAGGGGCAGAGAGAGAAGGAGAGAGAGAATCCCAAGGGAGCTCCATGCTGTCAGTGCAGAGCCTGATTGGGGGGGGGGGGGGAAGGGGGGCAAACCCGCAAATGATGAGATTATCGCCTGAAAAATGAAGAGTTGGTTGCTTACTGACTGATGCAGGCACATCAGATGCAGACACATATTTTAAAAAATCGTAACACATAATGGTCATAAAACTACTGTTTAATCAATTATAGATAATGAACAATAAATTTTTACAGTTTAGTGGAATGTATAGTTTTCAAATGATATCATGTACATACAGTATGGCAGTAAAACTAGCCTCTGAGGTGCAATATAATCTCAAGGAATCATATTCCCTGGCTTGTTAAATCATTCTCAGTTAATTTCATACTTGATTAAAATTAGAGATAGATTACTATTTCAGAATTGCAATAGTCAGACATCTGTAAAACCTAAAAGTTTATTTCAAAACTTTAATCAATATAAGTTGGGGTAGGAGGAATGGTGAGATAATAGGCATTTGTTGAAGGTTACATTGTACTATATCCTATGCTAGATGTTCTCTTGCATTATCTAATGTAATTTAAAAATACCTTTTGGTAAGGAACACAAACTCTATCCGATTTAAAAGCAAAGTAATGAGGTAAGTTTTAGAAACCTCACTCCTACCTTAGTATTTGCTATAGTGCTAAAGAAGAAAATTAAATTCATTTTATCACAAGTTTCTATTGTCTCGTTCGATGATTATATCTACATATTTTGTCACTTGTTAAGTAATGCAAATATTTTAAAAATTGACCTAATTTTCAAATATCATAATGGAACAACTATTGTAGTATACGGGAAATTGCCTGGTTGGCCCTTTAAAGATTGTGAAGTCTTTTGGATATGGAAGTGTCCTACACACTGTTTGGATTTTCTGGATGAATATAATTGATTAAACACACCCAACTGTTTTCTTTCTCTTTTAAAATTATAATAAGATAGCAATAAGTCACTAAAAGTTATAAACATATAATGAACAAAACTAATACAAGAACCACAAGAACAATTTCAGTTTAACTGGACTATGGTAATTGGACATAGGTAGTGAATAATGTACCAGGCAGTGGAAGATGTAGTCTAGAATGTTTACAAAGCATGATGCAGCTCAGATAGAAGCTGATTTTCCCTGCACTAACCCAGATTGTCTAAACACTCAAGAATGCCAGGTATAAGAATGCCAAGAATAAAACACAGAACTAAATTCAAAAGGATTAACAGAATTTTTATAGGAGTTTTCTTCCCTATCTCTAAAATCCACACACTGTATCCTGTATGGGCATTAATGACCAAGCAAGGTAATTTAGAGTACCCCTGGAGAAAAGTGAAAGTTCCAAGGAAAAGTGGTGAGTGTTGGCATTTGTCCTCCTTTCTTTGACCTCTGATTTTAGTCCTACCCCCTAAAACAAAGATGAACAAGGAACAGGCACACTTAGATACTTACAGGTGCCAACCAGCTTTTTATTTCCTTATTCGTACATTTGAATAGAGACCAAAATGACTCAACATCTGAATTTAAGTTATCACTATGAAAAGTTGCCCCAGAACACACAGATTATAAAAGTGATAAAAAAGAATGGAGAAAACTAAAACAAATAAAGATATCTAATGTGTATGCTCAGAAAAATTTAAGAAATATTGCATCCATAAAAATAACAAAAGACTAATCATACAATAAACCAAAGATGATATTGAAAACCATAATCCAGAAAACTATAAACAAATTTTCAAAATAAATTTAAAAGATATTCAGGGAGTATGGAAAACATAATCGATTGAAGCTCTCCAAAACTTAAGTAAAAATCAGAGAAACAAGAAAATATGAAAGGTAAGAGACCAAAATACTAATATATGATGCTACATATATGAACAACATGGGTTCTAGAGAGAACAAAAGTCAGAGAATTTCCCACCTTTTTTACCACCAAAAATCAATAAACTTCTCAAGAGTTGCCATTCACAAGGGCCCACTAAGCACCTAGTAAATGAAAGAAAAATAAACCTACCAAAGTATATGATTGCAAATTTTGAAGACCTTGACCCTAAAGGAAAGAACCTAAATCTTTCAGGGAAGAAAAATAATTAAGAAAGTTAACAGTGTAATAAAAAAAAAAAATCAAGGCTATTTAAAATGTATGCTACCCACAGCTAACTGTCTGGAAATTATCCAAATATGTTTTCTTAGAGGCCATTGGAGAACATTTCAGCCCCCACAAAAAAATAAAAGACAATGCAGCTATTACAAAGACAGAGGTGGGCTCTGAACTCTGACAACTAGCTCCAGAGCCTATGGGCTACAGTGCCTCTTACAGAAATGGCTGGCAATTATTGAGTGCCAAAATATTCCAGGCACTGTGCAAAAAGCTCTGGATAGATCATCAACTCAATTATCTTCACAGTCACTGGAGGTGGGTATAATCATCATTCAATTTACAGTTGAGGTAACTGAGGTCCAGGGAGCTCAAGTAACCTTCCAAACATTACACAGCTGATAAATGGTAGAGCTGGGATTTAAAGCCTGGCTGGCTGGCTCCAGAGCTTTGGTCCATTGTTTTCTAAGTCCCATGTGCTTGGAAATTTGGCAGAATTTGGACTGAGACAAACTTACACTGTGGTTTGGACCATTTGGAAGAGTTTTTGTTCTTGTTTTCTGTAAAATGCTAAGGTCATTTCATTTTGTAGGACAAAAAGGAGGAAGAAAATATTATTTTCTGGTCAAGTCAGAATGACTGGAATCTCTATTTAGGTGAAACAGAAGAATGACTTCATGATTTCTTCAAAAGTAAGCAAAGAAGTGAAAAAGAGAAGGGAAAACAATGGTGGAAAGAGAGAGTGAAAGATTGGAAGATAGACTACAAAAAGTATTGCAAGTGTGCCCACTCCGGAGATTTAGAAAAGAGCACACCCAAGCTATATGAACACCGAGAGACAAATTTCTGTGACAAAACCACTTGTCCTCCTTTCCAGCCACACGGATAGAGATACACAGTGTCTTACTGTGTTTTTTAAAGGTTCGAGTAGAGTTACATGGGTCACTTTATGTACAACTGGCAAGTAGGATTTCAATGACGGTGGACTAGATAATCATGCTCCCTCACTTTCTCTCCACATGCTCTCTGAGAAAACCTGTAAAGTTGGGTGAAATATATCTTTAAATCTACCAGAAAGTATCAAAGAGCTAATAAGACAGTGACCGGTTATGGACCAAGATCCAGAATGTGTGCTTTGTGGTCATAAACAATATGGTAATATATTAATATGTAGCTAAATAAATTTGATGGGGTTAGAAACTGCAAGTTTATTTTCTATTTAAGGTCAACAATTTCTACTTTAAGCCCTTTTGGGGTTTTTGTTTCCCCCATATCACTTAGCAGATCTCAAAGCTATTGACTTCCAGTCAATCTCTGTACGTTTAAAAGCTGTTTCTTAGGCTGAGAGAAGCTCAATTGATTAGAAAATTATTTAGGCATATTTGAAAGGTTTCAGTTTTCTTTCTTTAAATATATCCACCTTTATAATTTTCCCTCCTTAATTCTTTGCGTATCAGACAATCTTGAATAATAGGAAAGTTTATTCCTAGACAAAGAAGAAATGAAAAAGAAACAGTGTACACAGCATACTCAGTACCTTCCATCCCATTTTCAGAGAATCATCTCCACTATTATTTCATGAAATACTCCCACCCATCCACTCCCCAGCACCAGGACACGGCTCTTGGGCCACAGTTAGCTGGTTCATGTGTGGACACTCTTCAAATTGAGCCAATCAGAACCTTTCCTCCTTTGGATTATGGTAAAATTCTAGTGCAGCGTGTTTGCTGTTTTTCAGGAGCAAAATATAAACATGGGCACTCTTGACAGCCATATTCTGATTTGTGGCTTGGAAAAAAATAAATCTGGCTGACTTCATGAAAGAAGAATGAGGCAAGTACTCAGAAAGAAGTCGTTGGAAAAAAGAGAGAGAGATCCGATGGTGATGTACTCCTTGATTACAATTTTTACAGAAGCTTAAGTGTCCCCTTGTGCTTTGACTATGCGACTTTTTTGGTATGTTATTAATATCTTTGCTTTCTTCATAAGCTAAATTTACTTAGCTTATTTACATGCAGTCATAAAACAGAGTTACGTATTTAAAAGTTTTAGATATGGGTGGCTCAGTCAGTTAAACATCCGACTTCATCTCAGGTTATGATCTCAAGGTTTGTGGGTTCAAACCCCACATCAGGCTCTGTGCTGACAGCTTGGAGCCTGGAGCCGGCTTTGGATTCTGTGTGTGTGTGTCTCTCTCTCTGCCCCTTCCCAACTTGTACTCTGTCTCTCAGTCTCTTAAAAAATAAGAAAATATAAAAATTAAAAAAATAAAAATTTTAGGGGCTCCTGGGGTGGCTCAGAAGGTTGAGTGTCCAACTTCGGTTCAGGTTATGATCTCACAATTCATGAGTTCGAGCCCCGTGTCAGGCCCTGTGCTGACAGCTCATAGCCTGGAGCCTGTTTCAGACTCTGTGCCTCTTTTGGTCTCTCTGCTCCTCCCCTACTCACACTCTGTCTCTCTCTCTCTCTCTCTCTCTCTCAAAAATAAAAAAACATTAAAAAATAAAATAAAAATAAAAATTTTAGATAAGGAAGCACTATCCCACTATGACGTAGACCATAATCATAAGCAGCAATTAATGTTATATATATTTTATGTAATGAAAGTTCCTCAGGAATGGACAAAGTTTTCTCCCTAAGCCTCAGAAGCACAATATCATGTATTAAGTTTAATTAGCTTAAAAAGGAAATTAGTTATTAATATTATTAATATTTTTTCCTTTTGCATCTTTGTAGAGCAAGTATTCTTGCATTAACTTGCATTGTTTCTCTATTCATGGTTTGCTTTATTATATTTAAAGAAATGAGCAAAAGATACACTTTCATAAAGTAATTAAAAATAGCTAGTCCTGAGATTTCAGTTCTTGTGTATTGGCTTCAGCTGTTTTAAATTACAAAATTGATTCACCAAACCTGAGATGAAATGTCAGAGGTACATGACCAATTATCTATGACATTTCATTTGTAGTTAAGGCTATAAATTGTTCATGATGAAGTCTTGAGAAAAATGTTCAAATGTCAAACACTAGAGTTCTGGGTTCTATATTAATTGTACTTTTCTAATTCTTATTTTTTCCCATTTGTTATCTTTCTACCATTTAACATTATGTAAGTACATTTGACTCTTTATACTTTTAATTCAGATTTGGATATAGAACTGAGTAAAGAAGAGAGCATACAGTGATAACTGACAAAAAAAGGTAAGGTCAATACATTATTCGATAGTATTGACCATAATTCAATTCATTCAAACTCATTGTCAAAAAAAAAAAAAAGATCAAATAAGTTTAGAAATATATAATGAAAAGAACTGTAGACTTCTATTGATAGTTGCATTTGATTTCAACTTGTGCCTGTAATTTTAAGCATCATTATGGGAGTCTGACATTTCAGTTAATAACAGATAAAATTTGGTAAAATTAACTGCTATTCAAACATTAAATATTTTGAAACTACCATCTGATGTGTGTTCCAAGCAAGTTGGCATGCCTTATTAATTTTTGGACAATGAAAAGTTGTTTATTATTTATCAAGAGTAGGGTTTTTGAGAATTTCCTACATTAAAGAATGGGGGTGTTTATATGTTCTAAAATGGAAAAACTCAATTTTATGTTTTCACACCTTGCTAAATTTATTGTAAATATTTAATTCAAAGTCATTCAAAACCCCATTTGGGGGGATATTAAACAAAATTATTTGTAAGTTTATATGGGAGAATAAAGAATATGGGGAACATAATATATGTTAAAAGAATAATTCAATTTGCTGGTTAAAATTGTTTTTGAAATTAATAGTTTGCATAGGCTTTCCACTTGATAAAATTAAAGCTTATTTTATCACCCATACCAAATGATTTCCAAGTAATGTTTTAAAAACAAAAATAAGAATATGAGAAGGATCTTCGGAACTGAGGGGACTGTTTTAAGCAATACAGGAAAAAAAATAAGTTGTTTTTTTTTAATATAATTTATTGTCAAAATGGTTTCCATACAACACTCAGTGCTCATCCCAATAAGTGCCCTCCTCAATGCCCATGAAAGACTCTTAAATACAGAGAACAAACTGGGGGTTGATGGAGGGTGGGGGAGAGGGGAAAGTGGGTGATGGGCATTGAGGACAGCAAAAACAGAAGTTCTAAAGGAAAAGAAAGACAGAATAGACTACATAAATATTAGAAATTTTAGCACTTTACAGTCCTTCAAATTAATAAGAAAATGTCCAATAAAAAAAGAAAGAAAAATCTAGGAATCTGATACTATCATGGCACAAGATCTTTATTTTTCAATTTCAAAATGAACATTTAATGCCCTGTACTATTATATGCAGATATAAAGTGTATTTGGTCATATATATTTCTTCGTATATTTTATAATTTTCTATAAAATAGGAAGTCTCAGATTTCACTATCTTCAGTTTCTTTTTTTATATATATGTCCCTTTTGGTCTTATCATTCCCTTCTGTATTCTGTTTCAGCATTGGTGTTTCCTTTGTTTAAGCAGCAGAGCAGAATATATTAACTGACCTATGTTGATTCTTCTATAATATCTCATTCTTATAAAGAACAAATTATGCTCTTGATACATTAAATTATATCATCAATTGAAACTGAGATTATTTATTTAGATGCTAGCATGAGTCTGCATTATAACGCTTCACATGATGCTAAATTATTATTTTTAATGGAGTATCAAGTTACTGGCACTAAAACACTTGCTAGGGCTTTGAGTTTATGGAAGCCTCAGTCCTCTATTATTGCCCTACCTGAAACTGTATGTATGTGGCCATATCAGCATCACCCTTTTGCTAGTAGGAACTTGGTCAGATGAAAAGGATCCTTTAAGTTTCCCTTATCCTTATTTCCATACTTCTTTTATCAGGTCTGCTCAACCGGGATGAGGGATGGTGTGATTAGGGACAAGGTAATATGAACTTGTTTCAGCTCAACACACACACACACACACACACACACACACACACACACAATTTTCCTCAGATGAGGTCCTTGTTATCTTGTGATTTTGTCCTAGATTCTCTTCATGAACATGTTTAATATATTTGGAAATATTTAAATAAATATTATTGACGTATTTTTTCCTCTTGAATATCTTTGGGAACTTTTAGCATTGGTTATAGTAGCAAGTTTCTTTAAATTAAGAATTTACATAGCTTTATGGAATTCCTTAGGAATTTGAAAAAGCATGTACAAGCAGCAAAAAAAAAAAAATGTTTTTTGTGGCACCTTACTGTAGGAAATGTGCAGAAGATACATTAGTACTTCTTGTAACTTTCTGTTATTTCCTTACAATCGTATAATCAGTTCTACTTTAGGAAGATAACTTTTAAAAATAATTTCCCAAAAGTATCACAAACCACACTAGCAACTTCAAATGTATACTTAAAATTTGGCCTAATATTCTTGTATCATTTGAATTACTTGTATAATTTTATCTTTATCATTCTTGTTTCTTTCTTTCTTTTCTTTCCTTTTTTGTATCTCTGAGGCATCTGTAAAAATGTTAGATAGGATTGGGGTGCCTGGGTGGCTCAGTCGCTTAAGCGTCCGAGTCTAGATTTTGGCTCAGGTCATGATCTTATGGTTTGTGAGTCTGAGCTCCGCATTGGGCTCTGAGCTGACAGTGGGGAGCCTGCTTGGGATTCTCTCTCTCCCCTCTCTCTCTCTGCCCCTCCCGGCTCATGTGTGCTCTCATTCTCTCTCTCTCTCTCTCTCTCTCTCTCTCTCTCAAAATAAATAAAAATAAATTTAAAAAATGTTAGATAGGATTTCAATACTATTTGTGTCAGAGATAAGAGAAGAAAAAAAGAAAAATAAATATTTTAGAGGTTGAATAAGATGTACATTAAATTATTTAGTTTCAGAAGTACTTGGAGGGAGGAGTTAAAATAGGGGAATAATAGAAGGACTTTAATAATGGCTCATGATCCACTCAAATGGGTGTATAGTTTGGGGTAGTAAAACCATCCCTTTTACCCTCTGAACACACACATGTATTCTAATTTTTAATCATTGATGAAGTTTCATATGTGATTCTTTTTTATATTTTCATATTTCATGACATGTTCCTGAAAGCTGAATGACATAGTTTCAGATATAGCTGTTCCTGTCATTCATCCAGAAAACAAAACTGATAAGGAAAAAGGAGGAATGGGTTCCAGATGAATGCCACTGAGCTACGGACCTGAAAAGCAAAGCTATGTGGAGACAAATATGAAACCAGAACTTACAGGTAAATATGAAGTGTTTGAAAAAAGCCGATGGGTTTTAAAGGAGAGGGATAGAGTCGGCAAGATCAAGGCTAAAGGGGGGCTGAGGGAAGTCCGCAGTTATGAAAGCAAAGCAGTTTCATGAGATAAAGTTTTTCAGGCTGAGGCAACGCTATGCATCTTAGAAGGCAAATGTGAGATGCCACTCCAGAACAAGACCCTGGCAACAGACCAAAAAGGCTCAAACATTCATTTCTAATCTTCACAGCTCCAGCTCCGGATTCACACAAGACATGATTTGAGGCTCAGGAAATATAGGCAAATTTACTCATCATTCTATCATCGGATATTAATTCCCTGAGGAAGAAGTATTTCTAACTATAATGTGGGCATGTTATGAAAGAATTACTCATTAAGATCTAATCAGCTATTAACATCCTAGTGTGGTTACATTACTTTAGAGCTAAATTCCTAAAGGGCTTTAGGGAAAGGCAAAGCATGAGTCTGTATCATCATATGAGCCAGTCTGGAACAATTCAGTTTTAGATATATTTCTAAGAGTCTTTGAGCCTGATTTGCCAGAGATTTTTTTTTCACTCACTATCCCTTAGATAAAAGGTAAAATTGGGCAGCTGTAACTTTCTGGTCCAGAAGGAGACAAATGAACCTTTTTATTTTAGCTGCTTCCGTGGCACATCTTTTTTAATGTAGCTAGATTAAACTAACAGGGAATGAAATTTTAAACGCTTTCATGTACATCAACTGCCCTGGTGGTCACTGGGGTCTTCTCCACCATTAGTTTGAATGCATTAATCTGTTTTAGTTCCTGCCTGGTGCTCTTGAAATCCCACTCTAACTCCAGTGTAGTCTTATGCTTCATGAGTGGGGCAGTGTGCCTGCAAAGACATGCAACCATACTACTCAATTCACACTTAAAAATGACTCACACATTTAAATTTTTGGAGGTTTTGAGATAACACTTTCTAACATACAATAGTTTGATTCTTTGTAAACACATTTAACAGATATCAAGAGAAGGAATTATTTTATTTCCCTGTGTCTAAATTTATAGCTCAAAAATTCGTACTCTTTTAAAAGGGGGAAGTTTTGATCTAAAAGTAGGTCAGAAGTAATTTATATGCGCTCATGTAAAGTACACAGAAAAATATTTCTCTGAGTATTTTTACAAATTAAAAGATAGTTTTAAAAATTAATACAGTGGATTAAAAACAACTTTGGTGTTCTTCAATTCATTATCTCTTTAAAAGCACTAAATAAGTGTACAAATTTGAATTAACAGAATTAATTCTAGCTAGCTTTATGGCTTTTATATTTGAAAGTATTTGGGTTACTTAAATTAACTCTTATGTCTAAGTAAGGTTTTGAGTTACTGTCAATCATATTTACCCTTAATTTAATAACTCATTAGAGTAATCTAGAAATGGGAAGAAAATAGGTTGTATGGTTGAGTCAATTAATTTAAGTTATTTTATCTTCAGCAGTTATTAACACAAATGTGAAGCGCAAAATACCTTGGGAAAGTATTAATTTTCTTCACACACCTCTGCCACGGTACTTCAAGCCTCTGTGCTATGTGGTAGCCATTTTCTAGCTCACCCTAATTACGTTAGTGGGTTTTGACAGGTAGAGCAGGTAGTGCTGTATTGGAAAACATTTGCTTTAGTGTGGGAAAAAAAAGCCATAAAAATAAAACTAGACTGCACCAAAGCATCAGCAACAACCAACAAGTATAAAACATGAGAAACTGTAGAAAGCACTATTACATTGTCATGTTGCTCTTAAAGTGTTTCTAAGTAGGGTAAGGTTTCTGGGGTTGGAAGAGGAAATTAGTTCTCTACTGAGCTTGGTGACTTATATTAATATTATTAATTTGTTAAATCCATTTGCTTTGAAATAAAACATATATTCATAAAACTACACAAATAAATTATAGTTTAATTAATTACAAGGCAAAAACACTCTTTTAATGACATCTCTCTGCTCCAGCCAATCCCAATTAAGAAAGAGAACACTGAAAGCAATTCTTCCATGTTGGTGTCCAAATCATAAACCCCTCCTTCTCAAAAGCTAACCACCACCCCCACTTTTACAGTGATCATTTCTTTGTGTTTCTTTACAGTTTTACCAAAGGTACATCTCCAGGCACAATAGCTTAGCGTTGCGCTTTTGTAAACTTTAATATTTCTTTTAGGTTAATTACTAATTTATAATTTCTTCTTTTTCTCTTTCTTTTCAATATAATTATTTGTTTAATTTAGCAGCTTAGTCTGTGCCAAGCAGCACTGCTGTTTTTTTTTTTTTAAGAAAAGCCACTCTAAAAACAGGAAAACATTTAACTTATTTAAACATCCCAAAAGATTTACACAAAGACACATACATAGTTTGATATTTTGCTTTCAACCTGTGCTATTTTTA
Source organism: Panthera onca (assembly GCF_046562875.1). Taxonomy (NCBI): domain Eukaryota; kingdom Metazoa; phylum Chordata; class Mammalia; order Carnivora; family Felidae; genus Panthera; species Panthera onca. The sequence continues at coordinate 148,155,305 of NC_138342.1, read as the reverse complement.
CTAACTGGTATTTTGTTTTGTTTTAAACATTAGCAACATTTTAGGGGCACCTGGCTTAGTCAGACACTTAAGCACCTGACTTGTGATTTTGACTCAAGTCATGATCTTACAGTTCATGAGTTAGAGCCCTGCGATGGGCTCTGTGCTGATAGAGTGGAGTCTGCTTGGGATTCTCTCTTTTCCTCTCTCTCTGCCCTTCCCCCATTTGTGCTCTCTCTCTCTCTCAAAATAAATAAATAAACTTAAAAAAATAAAAATTAGCAACATTTTAGAATATAGGTAATTAAATTACTGGTTAGTGATTAGATTACTCATCTATAATTCATTATTGATAGTATTTTATCATATTGGCATTTGTTTTAAATTTAGTAATAAAAATATTATGAATAAAATTGTAAATTGATATCATTTTCTCTACTACCCTCATCCTCATTCTGCTTCATTTTTTCAGAAGCAGCAGCTTAAATAACTGTTGTACTTCCTTTCAAATTAATATATCTATACAGATATCTCAGTCAGATGCATGAGAAGTTTATGCCCACAAAAATTAATTTTATTTACACTATAAGAATTCTAATCAACTAAATAAAATATAGTATCAACTAAATTTTTAGTGAATACTAGTTTAGTTGTTCAGTTTTTAAGGTGTGGGGATTAAGAAACAAACTTCTGAAGTTAGATTAGTTTTATATATATCCTACATCAGGCATATAGTGGCTATATATTGCTTGGAAAATTTTACAACAACTTCTTTTCCATATATATATATATATATATATATATATATATATATATATATATATAATGAGGACAGACATACTGGGTTAGACAGGATTCAGTTAGGTTACCCGTTACCAAAAAACCTGAAATAATGATGGTGTAAAAGCCACATTTGTCATAAAAGGAGTTGGAGATAAATACCGCAGACCCCTTTGATCTTACTCCTTTCCGTTTCTAGACTTGTCACATTATGGTTCAAGAACACTCAATCTCTAGCAATTACATCTGCAATTCAGGTAGCAGGAGTTATAAGGACAAAGGGCATTTCTTCCCCCTTTAAAAAGAATTTCCACAGACTTCTGTTTATGACTTACTGGCTAGAACTTACTCACAATTCCACACTTACCAGCAAAGTGATCTGGATGATGTAATTTGTATTTAAGGGAGACCATATATGGTTATAAAATTGGGAATCCTATTACAAAGGGCTGCTTGAATTCTCGAATGCAGACTGTACCTTGGCTTACATGCATGCATACATTTTCTTCCACATACAGAATGCCTTACTGAAGCAAATCAACCAACAATTTTATCAAGTAACTCCACCTAAAACTGAGTATGTCCAAGGTAGTTAGTCCTGTCCATCACATTCTAGAGAAGCTGTCTGCTACAAAATGTCAATACGCAATGTACAAGTAAGGATAAGAAGTTAGTGAAACAAAATATTTTCCATTCAGAGATGAAAGAATGGAAAGCAAACAGCCTTCACAGGTCAAGAGCTAGTGAAATATGCAGAGATAGAACAGTGAAGGGTATCTTTCCTGATGATGCTGTTCCTTGATCCTGTGTTTGTTTGTCGATGTGCAGGGCCCTGGTTCTTCTCTCAGCATGAAAAAATCTCTGGTCTGTCTTTCTCGCTGGACTTTTGGCGTCTCTTCCTTTTTCAAAATTCTTCATAACCACATAATAAGTTAGCATTGGAAAATAAGCCATTATTGGGGATTCCAAACATTTCAGAGGCCATTTCCTTCTTGCGCACTTATAGGGTCCCAGAAATTGTTTAAAAACATTGAGAGACCAAACTAAGAGTTTTCTTTCAAAAGATAATCCCCGCACAAGCTTAGTAGGCTTCCAATCTATTTCTGTCTGTTGAATTTCATGTCTATGTAGAATTAAATTTTTTAAGCTTGACAATTCTTGTGTTTCACTTACTAGACCGTTATAAGACCATCTTCGTCTCTCAGCTTAGTGACCATGATTCATGGTCATTATAATGGATTTTAGATATTTCCCTCAATCCAACTTCAGACATTAATTCTATTATACAGAGACACTTAGAATTGAATTTGGAGGTGAGCAGTGAGAATGGAGTAATATTTTGACTATCCCATGGATAGACTACCTAGGAATGGTGGTTACTAATTTCCCTACTTGGGAGTTAAGCGACAGATAGAGGATTGGTTTGTATATGACTGTAGAGTCCACATGCTGAGGTTTTGATATAATTACAGATGGGTGTAATTCCAATGGAGATGCTAAATTTAGGGTTTTTAAAAATCATCTTTTGTGGAGACTTTTGGGTGGCAGCTCAAGAAGCGAACTGAGAAAAATTGTTCTTCATCAATTACAAAATACAGAGTGAAAGAAATATTCTCTCTCTAATGTCCACGAAGACACAGGTCTCATCTAGGACATGAAGACAACTTAGAAACCAAGGAAGTAAGTTAGCTAATTATTATACAAAATGTAGTTTATCATAGGAAATATTAAAAATAAAATATAATATGAATTTTCTATTGCTTCCAAAAAATTAAGCCTAGAACAAGTAAATTTGAAAACATATTTCCTCCCAGCACAAGTTTTAGAAATATAGGTTGTGGAAATATAGACCTTAGCCTATCAACTGATGTATTTTTCCTCCATAATTATCATTCTAGGAAAATTGTCTCAAATTTTATAAGCTTTATGTAGACTATGTTCCTCTCAAACTGGGATCTGATCATTATGTAACATAATTAAATGTCTTTTGTGTAATAAAGTAATGGAGAATATATTTTATTAACCATAATTGTTTGAAGTCTTCTATGGGTACATGATATAACATAACAACTTAAAGTAACACCTTAGATCCATTACCTTTAAAAGGATTTAAGCTTTTGAAATTTCTATGCTTTTCCTCGTCATAATTCTAGATGTACAGGATTAGTTCAAACCCTTTGTAAATTTTATAATGCTTTTATCTGAAAGAAGCTTCAGGTTTTGATCACTTGGCTAGTATTTAAACAAAAATAAAAGCAACTTTGGGGCACCTGGGTGGCTCAGTCAGTTGAGCATCCGACTTTGGCTCAGGTCATGGTCTCACGGTTCATGAGTTCGAGCCCTGTGCTGGGCTCTGTGCTGACAGCTCCAAGCCTAGAGCCTGCTTCAGCTTCTATGTCTCCCTCTCTCTCTCTCCCCCCTCCCCTGCTTGTGCTCTATCTCTCTGACTCTCAAAAAATAAATACACATTTAAAACAATTTTAAAAAATAAAACCAACTTTGACTTAGTTGGGAGAAGTAAAGACCAAAAGAAACAATGATACCTGATTTTTAATAAGAAGGTATCACACACACACACACACACACACACACACACACCCCATAAATTATCAAGTTTTTCTATGTAACCTTAAAGGGTTACAATAGCCTAGGATGACCAAGGTGACTAGATGATAAAACAGGGTGTGAATACAAAAGGCAGATGCATTCAATACAATAAAGGACTCAAACAGCAAACAGATATTATTTCTTCCATTTGAAAAGTAAAATAAGCTGAAAAAAACCCCACTTATGTCAACCCTATAACGTAGTTCTATATTATATTATAACTTGTATATATATTTTATAGCATTTATCTTATAACCATATAGCCTTTTATATATTCATTTGTATGATATATTCAGTGGTATGTAATTTTATAATTATATTCATAGCCTACATTTAGCATGTTATTAATTTTAATAGCTATCATTTTAATATCTACTGTTACAACTTGGACATACAGCTTATCTTACTCAAGCATTCTCCATTATTTAATGACATCACGATAATTTAGTGTATGTGTAAAGTTGATTTAATGAAGAAATCTGCCTTACAGCAACTAACGCAAAATAGAACACTCTCATGCAATAGTTCAGAAGGTGTGTAGGTATTACAGGGAAGTTAAAGAGTTCTACTCCACATAGCCATCTGCCAACCCAAATTCTTCTTATCTTATTGTTCAGCCATCCCATATGTTTTTGTATTTATCTGCATGATTGGAGTTGGCTCCATTCCATAAATAAAGAATTGGGGGTGGAGGAAAGCAAGTGAATGACATAAAATTCCCATCTAAACAAGTACCCCTAGGGGTGCCCGGGTGGCTCAGTCAGCTAAGTGTCTGACTTTGGCTCAGGTCATGATCTTGTGGTTCCTGAGTTCAAGCCCTATGTCAGACTCTGTGCTGATTGCTCAGACCCTGGAGCCTATTTTGGATTCTGTGTCTCCCTCTTTCTCTACCCCTCCAGGCCTCATGCTTTGTCTCTCTTTGTCTCTCAGAAATAAATAAGTGTTACAAAAAATTTTAAACAAGTAACCCCACCTTTCTGTTGACATTCTATTTGTAAGATCTTTATTAACAGGGCTACATTTAGTTGTGTAGGAGACTGGGTAATCTCTGTAGCTTTCCTGTCATGGAATGAACTATAGCTATCATCATGGATGAAGGAATAAACTAATTTTGAGGGTCACTAATTAGTTCTCTGCCATAGTTGGCAACTCTTTCATCAAATTATCTGTGCACACTCTTCTTCTCTTACATAGAACACACTCACACACTCTCTAATGGCAAGAACCCATTGTTTCATCCATTAGGTTCATACAGCTTAGACTTCAGTGTCTCTGACTGACAAATAAATCCAGTCTCTCCATAAACTACAGACTGAGTCCCCATGAGTTATCATTTAATGAAAAGACAAGACATCTGCTCATCATACACACACAGTAGGTAAAACGATGGGTAAGAAAAAGACAACTGCAACAATAATTTCCATTTATTAAAAGGAAGAACAGGGGGCACCTGGATGGCTCAGTCGGTTAAGCGTCCGACTTTGGCTCAGGTCATGATCTCGCGGTCTGTGGATTTGAGCCCCGCGTCGGGCTCTGTGCTGACAGCTCGGAGCCTGGAGCCTGTTTCAGATTCTGTGTCTCCCTTTTTCTCTGACCCTCCCCTGTTCATGCTCTCTCTCTGTCTCAAAAATAAATAAATGTTAAAAAAAAATTAAAAAAAAAAAAAAAGGAAGAACAGGAAACAATAGTAGGAGCCAATGAAATCCCTGACCAAACAACGAAGTAAGTTCCTTGGTTATATCTTTTCAACACTTCTGGTTCTTCTCTTTGGATACAACTTTCTTGTTCTTTTTGTCTATGTCCCAATCTTTCCCCACCTGTTGATTTTTCACTGTGGCATTTCCCTCATAGTCATATCTGAAATGGGTGACTTTAACATTTATCTTTTCAGAAAAAATGTTTCTTTATTTATTTGGGGTGGGGAGAGGGAGATTGAGTGGGGAGAGGACCAGAGAGAGAGGGAGAGAGAAAGAATCCCAAGCAGGCTCCATGCTGTCAGCCCAGAGCCTCACACAGGGCTCGATCTCACAAACTGTGAATTGTAATGCTTAATCTGACCATAAGTCAGATGGTTAAACAACTGAGCCACCCAGACACCCTGATATTTGTCCTTTTGAACTCACAAGTTTTGTAAACATTGGTAATGTGGGTTTGAGGTTTAGGTGGTCTAGTCATGTAGTTTACTTGATACTATTTTTTCTTTTAAACACTTATTTTTCCTTGGGAGCCTAATTTCACATTTTTCTTACTCATTTTCTTAACCTTTCTGATTCTATTTTGGTTCATAATTTCTATCTTTACCTGTTTTTATCTTCTCTTCACCTATCTTTATCTTTTCTGCTTTACTATGGTAACCTTAAGGCCATCTGAAACAAAAGGCCCAACAAAGAAAATAACACCCAAATTTCTTTTTTTTTTATTTGTTAAAAGTTTATTTATTTTGAGAGAGAGAGAGATAGAGAGTGAGGGAGCAAGAGAGGGACAAAGAACAAGGGAGAGAGAGAATCCCAGAATAGGTAAAACAGCTCAGAGCCTGATGTGGGGCTAGAACTCATGAAATGTGAATCGAATCACATCCTGAGCCGAAGCCAAGAGTCAGACACTTAAGCGACTGAGCCACCTAGATGCCTCCCACGTCTGATTTCTTTATATCCACAAGATCATCCACACACCATGGTTGCATGACTATGCCCTGATTTTCAAACCAGCATAGCTCCTCACTCCCACAGAGGGGAAAAGAAAAGAAACAATAATAAATAATTTCTTTTTAGGCAAGTGATGTGGAATATGTACATATTTTGTTCATAGTCTATTAGAGAGAATCTAGTCATACAGCATGTGCCCAGAAAAAAATGCTTTTGGAACAAAGCACATCAACATTTTGGAATTTTTTTTTTTTCTCTTTTTTTTTAATTTTTGGGACAGAGAGAGACAGAGCATGAACGGGGGAGGGGCAGAGAGAGAGGGAGACACAGAATCGGAAACAGGCTCCAGGCTCCGAGCCATCAGCCCAGAGCCTGACGCGGGGCTCGAACTCACAGACCGCGAGATCGTGACCTGGCTGAAGTCGGACGCTTAACCGACTGCGCCACCCAGGCGCCCCTGGAATTTTTAATATATATTTTGAACTGTATTTTAATGGTTTTACAATTATCTTTGTCTGGCAATATATCAATATTTCATATAATACAGAGAAATATAATATCTATAAATTATAAAATATGGATCTTCACTAATGATTTAATTTGCATATGCTATCTTAATATTGAGATTATATATTTTTCCTGCTTGTTTACTGGTTGACTCTAATGTGTTATTGGTATTTTTCCTATGGGTTTGTATGGGGTATTCATATAGGATAGTGATGCTATCAATAGACACCATTGCCTATTATATGTTATTGGTTGTATTTTATTTCCAATTGTCAAATTTGTTAGTCTTCATTTTTTCCATAATATCTAAATTAAGGAAAAAGTCTTTCCCTCATTAAAAGTCTTTTCCTATTTAAGTTGCAATAATAATACAAAAGTCTGCTATATATTATATTTTGCTTTGACAGATTTATTGAATAAAGAACTAAACAGATTTTGCCTACAAATTGTCAGTTAATGCAATATTAAGTTAATCCATATTTGGTCAGAGACATAGTGCCTATGGTTTTATATTTCATTATCCAGGTAAGAATTGAGATCTCATTACGCCTCAAGTTGGATCTTAGCATATGTTGCCACCTTCGGCTTCTACACAGCTATCTTCTAAGTGTGTGTAGATATTAAAAAAACAACAGCAGCAATAACTTATTTTACATACAAAATTGGAGAATAGGGGTACCTGGGTCGCTCAGTCAGTTAAGCAACCACCTCTTGATTTCGGTTTAGGTCATGATCTCACAGTTCCTGAGATTGAGCCCCACATAGGGCTCTGTGCTGATAGCGTGGAGCCTGCTTGGGATTCTTTCTTCCTATCTCTCTGACCCTTCCCCACTTTTGTATGCACTCATGTGTGTACTGTCTCTTTCTCTCTCAAAATAAATAAATAAACTTTAAACAATTGAGGGGTAGAATTACATGAACTGCGCTGAGAAAATTCCTACCACTGTTTGACTTTCAGCAGATTCATCATGAAGATTCCAAGATTCATGATTAGAATGAGGATAAAAGTTTGCCCTACTTTAGTTTACCTTAAAAATTAGTGATATGCGAGTTAAGCAGTAATAATTAACAAGCATTGGTTTTAGTACTAAAATGTGAAAAGTCTCTATTTTTAAGTATGTGTCATTTTACTTTCGCCACTGTGCATTAGTTTACTTTATCAGCCCCAACTTGATTAGCTCAGAGAACATTATCTGATTGTTTTTTACCTTGTTAAGACACTTTTAAATGTCATCAAAGCACTGATAATCTTCTGGCCCATTTTAAAACTGAAACCTGTGTGTGTGTGTGTGTGTGTGTGTGTGTGTGTGTGTGTGTGTTTGTGTGTGTGTTATAATTTCCTTCTTTTCCTTTTTGAATGCATATAGCTAAAAAGTAAAGTAGTGATAGGAAATAATGTTCTCATGCTTTAAGATGAAATCATATCATAACCTGTAAGTTTGTGAAGCAGGATTATTTTCTCTGTCAATGATAAGAAACAGCATACCAGTGATTATATCTCCCTACAACATAAAGATATACATGAGAAATCTCAAGAATGGAAAAAGTAAAAACATAAAAAAAAATGTTCCCTCAAATACAACTAAAGTCTCACAATGAAAAAGGCTTAAAACATGAATCCCTTAAAGTGCAAACTCTTTAGAGTCAAAGACCCTATTATTTCTACATATCTGTTAAGTACTTTGACTTTTCAAAATAAATAAATTACCTTGTAATAATGGTAAACAGTTCTTAAAAATGAAATGTGTCTTCATAAGATAAAGAAATTTTATCTTTTTTCTTTGTTGATAAGTTGGCATAACCTTTCAAGGTAACTGTAGACAATGTTGTTTTAGAATTATTTTGCAAATAATTAGTGAAATGTCAACAAATCAGTTCAGGAAGAGAGGTTTATTTCCAATGTAATAATTTTATGCAGGAATGGATAAAAACAATGGATGAAGGGCTACATGAAAGATGAGATTATTGGAAGATGGTACACAGAGATAAAGAAATATTGAACTCAGGAAGGAAGGCACATAGGACAGTTTGGCCAACATCCCAAATCTTTCCTTCCTATACTTTCTCTCTGAAAATATAAATACAATATGCTAAATATTGATCCTTTAAGGCATTTTCTATCTGCTTTGGCAAATTTCAACCATTAGTTCTACTACAAGGTACTGAAAGTCTCATCACTACCTCTCATACACTGAAGACAATGCTGCCTGTGTCTCAGTGTGAGCCTCCTCGGTACTCCTCTAGTCACAAACCTGGATGACATGACAAATAGCCACATTCTCTTTTCTTCCTAGTAATTACTTGTAATGATATCTATCGCCACAGCCATCACAGCCGCATCTTAAGCTTTACTTTTAAAAATTTCATATCTAATATTTCATCCTCATCTTCAAAATTCCCCTCAATTTGTTCCCACTAAGTCTGATGACGATACTAATAGTGATGATGATCATCATCATCAATGAAATCTCATCTCCCCCTGAGCTCTGATCTCTTTACCATGGCCTTATATATCAACTGCATCCTGATTTCACTTCTGTAGAGGATTTATCCCACACTCCTCCTTCCAGATCCCTAGCATCCCTTCCCAGGCTTATCCTCCAGATTTTGTGGAGTTTACAAGAGATAACGCTGGGGCTACTATAGCAGCTTTACATGAAGAGCTGGAAGTGCCTGGGCCATGACTAACTGGTGAAGGGACATGGCATCCCAGCTCCCTTGCTTCAAGGCATGACAAAACCTATGATGGGATTTATGCCCCAGAGTTCCCTATACAGTGAGGTAAAGTGTAGGATTTCACCTAAAATCATAGTCTTGCTGGGCTATCATTCTTCTTCTACTTCTTTACCATTTTCTCCTCAGTGCATTTAATTAATAAATCATTTGCAGAGAATTCTTGTCTTAAAATCTGTTTTTAGGGAGGTTTTATGTGAAAAATTATGAATTACCTATGCCTTTTAAACTACTAATTTTCCCTTTAAAGGGATTATCACTACTTGATACACATATACATACATACACATACTCAGACATTTGCACATGTGCACCTGTGTTAGTTTTTATTTATTTTCTGGCTGCATGAGTAGTATTTCCCTTAAACCCAATAACTGGGTTTTCTCTAAAAGAGTACCATATTCTCACCTGTCTCTGGCAACATCCTTCTTCAGGAGATGATAAATCTTTGGGGTCAAGGTCATTTTCCCAACCATAGCTGCCCCCCCCCCTTATATATCATGTTCCAGATGCATGAAATCTTGAAATTTCCTAATGTGATGGCCAGTCACCCAGTTCTAGTCCAGAGTATACATGGGCTTTTTACCTGGGTCTATTCTCCCAAGGGCAGACATCTACATGTTTTCTACCCCCTTCTCCAGTCAGAGGAAGGGCATAGCTGGATCTGTTGGTAAAGGAGATAATACGTATATAGAAATTGATCACATGCCTGTGAGGCTCCTCTTAGAAAGAGGCAGCAGCAGAGAACAGAAAGTACAGGTAGAGGAGAATGGAAGACTTCATTTTAACTCTCATGCAGGACCTGCAGATATAATAAGTTACTAAGAAGGAAAAAAATACCTGTGAAATATAAATTAAAAAAAAATTATAAAGGTCAGACCAACTCTCATCTTCTCTGCTTCAGTGTGATACTCAGTTGAGCATCAAGTATGAAATTTCATTTTCAATATTTATCATGATCAGTCAGTAATTCAAATTGAGATGATTTTGCCTCAGTCATCCTTCTTTTACTATCTTTACTACAGAGTGTGAACATGTGTGTGTGTGCCCATGCACATCCTTTTTTGAGAGCACCCATCCTTCAGAAACTATACTTTGTTGTTAAAAGTCCTGACACTAAATCTATTCCACCTCAATCTGCCAACATGGGATGTTTAAAGAGACCAAAAAAGGCCAAAAACCAAATCAAAACCCACAAATAAACACTATCAAAAAGGTATCGACTTCACTACCTGTCCTAAGAGAAGTTACAAGTTAATCCTCAAATATAGTCTCATTATGTTAATAGTAGTTGCCATTCATAGTTCCTCCTATAGGCATTTAAATGCGATGATAACCCATTGATATCCAGGAAGCACTTTTTCTAGCTCTCCCCAAATTCTAGCTAGCATGATGGAATGGCTAGGTATTCTATTTAGGGAAAGGGAAATTTGCTTTGAATTCATGTTTCCCTTTGTCCTCAAAATTATCCCATCCTTTGGCAAGAGAAAAAGGTCATACAATCTGACTCTGGAAATGAACATGTCTGCCCGGGTAGTATAGAGGGTGGCTATATTTAGTTTTAATAGGTCTAAACATATAGCATTGTTTATGAAATCCAAGACATTGAAACGACCTATGTGTCCATAGATGTATAAAGGCATAAAGAAAATGCTAGTTACTAGACCAAGCTTCTGCTAAAGTGAACTAAAGTTTACAGTAACCAGAATCATTTCCCAGAAAATCTGAGTGTTAAATTGTCAAGCGCACATAATCCCCACACTGGAGAAAAAAAAAATGCATAAGTCAAATATTATGCAACCATAAAAAAGAAGAAAATCCTGACATTTGCAACAACATGGATGGGCCTGAAAACATTATGGTAAGTGAAATAAGTCAGAGAAGACAAATACTGTATGATCTCACATATATGGAATCTAAAAAAACCCAAACTATATCATAGACACAGAGAAAAAACTGGTGGTTGTCAGACGCAGGGGTTGGGGGAATGGGCAAAATGGGTGAAGGTGGCAAATGATACAAATTCCCAGTTATAAGATAATACATCCCAGGGATGTACAGCTTGGTGACCATAGTGAACAATACTGAATTATATATTTGAAAATTGCAAAGACAACATCTTAAAATTTCTCATCACAAGAAAAAAATGTAACTATATGTAGTAATGACTGTTAAACATATTGTAATAACCATATATACACATACTTATGACTATATATATATATATATATAGTGATTATGTTATACACCTAAAACAGATACAATGTTATATATATCAATTATATCTTAATAAAGAAAATACTCCTAAACATTCTTTCTAATGAAAAGTCTGCTCTTATATACTCTTCAATTAGGGCCTTCGTTAAATTCCTGAATGAATGTACAAATATCTTGACTTTATCTGGTAAAGTGGTAACTCTCAGCCCACCTCTACTATGTGTACAAGAGTAGATAATCTTATCATTGTTTTAATCATATAAATTTTGGCCAGTAGGACGTCAATTGACTTTTTAAAGTTTAAAATTAAATTAAATCAGCCTATGGTATCTACGGTTTTTCTGTTATGGTACAATAATGGAACGGATGTGATTATAAGAGAGAAGAAAATGGCAAATTGAAAAGAAGAAAAAATACCAAAGAAGAAAAAGATAAACATTTTTAAAAATTTTCTTTTTCCAAAGTATAAACTGTTAAGGTATAGTAACATACACATGATACAGTATGGTTTTATCCCCTAAAAATGTTGGTCAGAAATTCTGTTCATAGCATCATGTATGTATAGAGTACAAGTATGTCATTATAAACATGTATATAGTTTGTGAAAAAGGGCTACATTCAGTTAAATATTTTTGGAACAACCATCTAGAATATTCTCTAACATAAATTTCTTAGTAGGCAATATTTTATCCCATACTTCAACAGATTTCTGGTAAAAACTGGTTAATATATAAAGTGCTACCACCACTTGTGTAGAAGGATGCACTTATACAAGTAAAGAAAAAGTACACTACTTTAAGTGCATGAAACCAACTCTTTCCAGAAAAAAGATTTGAGATGCTCCTTAATAATATGAAATATACCCTCCCCTTAATGTAAGAATTTTCACTTTTTACAGCTCATATGTAATTAACTCTCAAACATTTTAATAGCTAATAAAACTATGAAGAAGCTGTAGCAATATTTTGGAATATTCTGTATCAGTACATAAAGAATTTGAAATAGTGTTAAGGCTTAATATTATTCAAATAATAAAAAGTAAGTCATCCATAATTATAAAGAGGCTTTTTTATCACAGTAATGAAAATTTACAAAATATTACTGCTGTGCAATTATGATAATGGTAATAAAAGACAATTTTCTTCAACAAGGTCACTGTTTGAAATTTAGCTACAAAAATCTAGTCATTATCTTAGAGAAGTAGTTTCCAAAATTTTATCAACTGTATAAATATTTTTCTTAGCTCTTTCTTTATAGTTATTTGAAGAAATATATATTCACCAAGAAGAAGCAAAGACATGCTACTCAGTTTTAAAATTGTAATGTTTCTTTTCAGAGTGGATACAAACGTATGTGTGAAAGTTTTAACTTTATGGATTTATCTGATTTTTGCCATATAAAAAATTAACCAAAACCTAACATGGGAAGCTGTGCTTCCCTTATATCTGTTTTTATCAAAATCACACAAAACATATCATGACTTTAAATTTTTGAACCCAGCCGATTTACCCATGTACAAAATAACATACAGACATTTATATGATTCTTTGTGAGGAAAATGTCATAAGTTCAGCTTCTCTAGCTTTGCTTTTTGCTATATTTAGGCACTTAGTTGCAGGGATCCTGAATCTTTTCCAATAATTTCCATCCGGGATATCAACCAGACCAGTCTACCCAATTGGTACTTCTAATAGGATTGCCCAAACCACCGAAGAGAGAGAAACTCACAAGCTCACTTATCCTTTCTCAAGCCTTGATCATCTCAAAGGAGTTGCTGTTAATTCTGTAGTTTTAAAAACTTACTATTATACACACTATCAGATCCTTTTTAAAATGAGATGATAATATCAATTAAAAGTAACTCAGTAGATGAAGGGAAGATTGATGAGAAGAGTTCTCAGTAACATAATCATTATGTTTTGCCTGGGAATATTGCATGTTTTAGGTAAATTACAGTATCAACAACCTCTTAATTATATTTATACGTGGTTAAAATAAGGTATAGGTAACAAAGACTATACTAAATGAAACTTTTGGTAAAGCGAACTAAAGTTCACTTGTTATTAAAGTAACAAGAGTTATTTCCCAGAAATGCTTAGTGTTAAATTGCCAAATACAAATGATTTCCTTTAAAATTTCTTGTCAATATTTCTAGCATTAATCATTCTAAATTCTATTCTGATTTGCTCAAATTTCAGGCCTGTATCAATTTTTATTTGTTATTCTGTAATGTTTACTTTATTTATTTTTAGACAGAGACAGAGAGACAGAGAGAACATGCAGGGGAGGGACAGAGAGAGGGAGAGAGAATCACAAGCTGGCTTTGCACTGTCAGCACAGAGCCTGATGTGGGGCTCTATCCGAGGAACCATGAGATCATGACCTGAGACAAAATCAAGAATCCGACGCTTAACCAACTGAGCCACCAGGCAGCCCATCACTTTTTATATACGTAATCCACTAATGTATATTAAAGTAAACAGTATAACAAATCCAAACAAAATTTGGAATTTTTCATGTCTTAAGGGGAAAAGTTCTCTTTTGAGCTCCAATTCCAATATTATGTTGTAAATAGTCATAAACACAAAGAAACAAGCAGCTCCCCAACAATATCTTATAACTCTTTTGTAACTATATATTCTAATGATCCTAAAGACCTTTTAAAGCTTTGTACAGATCCATGGATAGATCTATAACATCACAGTGTAATCTAGTTCACATAAAAACATCTAGAGTAATTTTAGGTTTTTCTCCACCTTGCAATTACTGATTTATTTCCATCTGAGGTGGTGAGTCTACCATTTACTAGATGCTCTTACATTTTTTTGATCATTTTGGTTTTTGTACTTGATGTTTTCATATAATTCAATTATCTTAATGGATATCTTTTCTTACCAGTTATGTAGTATTGTAGATTATCTATGGCCTATGGTGGATGTTTGATTGATTGGAAATATCTTATAAACTTATAATATTTACATGTGATATAATACTTCTAATAAATAAAGTATGCATTTATAATAAGGGTTGCTGGGTGGTTCAGTTGGTTGAGCATCTGATTCTCTATTTCAGCTCACGTCATGATCTCAAGGTCATGAGATCAAGTCCTGCATTAGGCTCTGTGCTGATAGTGAGGAGCCTGCTTGGGATTCTCTCTTCCTCTTTCTGTCTCCCTCTGCCCCTTCCCTGCTCATGTGAGTGTGTCCTGTCTCTCAAAAGAAATACACATTAAAAAAATATGTATTTATAATAAAAACTATATCGATGTTGGTCTTTGGCTAAAACAACACGGTTTTGCTTGGCAATCTTAAAACTGCTTTTTCACCCCCATCAGTACAACTACAGGCACATACATTTAACCACAGAGAGGCAGTGCAGTAAGTAATTGATAGATTGAATTTTGAAGCCAAACTACATAAGCTACTATTTATTGGCTGATTTAATTTGTGCCAATCCTAATGTTTTTTATATCTCAGTTCCTTACATGAACAGGAAAAATACTAACAGGTAGGAAGCTTTTGGTTAATTTTAAGGGCATATGTATCTTTTTTAAAACAATGAATACAATTATTATTTTCTTTCTTTTAATTTCTTTTTAACAAGTCCTTAATGGAAAACTCTTACAATAATCACATAGGAACCTCAACAGTTCATTTTATATAACCTTTCTACATCCTGTAAGGTTATATTTTAGTTCAATAAACTTGTTGTATTTTTTAATATCCATATAGTTTAGTTGAATTAGCAATTCACCAGCCATCTGGCTATACTGTCATCAAACATTTTGATGAAAACATTAACCATTTTATTTTTTATTTGATTTTCAGTCTCATAAATGATTCTCAAAAGAGAGAGGATACTTCCTGGAGAAGTGCAGCAAAATCTCTTATTATTTTTTTTTTATTGTCATTGTTGCTGTTTGTTTCTTTTATTTTCCTATTATCCCATACTCCCAACTTACCTCCAACTACTGATACTCTGATATGGATAAGCTCCATCATTATCACAAATCACACTCTTGGAGAGTCATTATTGCTATTTAAAAAGCAGTTTTAAGTGGCACCTAGGTGGCTCAGTCAGTTGAGTGTCCATCTTCAGCTCAGGTCATGACCTCACGGTTCCTGAGTTACACCCCTACATTGAGCTTGCTGCTCTCAGTGAAGAGCTTGCTTCAGATCCTCTGTTCCCCCCTTTCTCTGACCCTCCCCCACTTGTGCTCTCTTTCTCAAAAAATAACATAAACATTTAAAAAAGCAGTTTTATTTTTACTTTTATTAAAAAAAAATTCTTATCTAGGAATTTCTTTTGAAAATGCTATGTTTGAATAGTCCATATCTTACCTTCATTTGACCTAATATCAGCTGTCTATCAATTTTAATTCCATGATGATTTTCTTGCAAATATGGGACATTTAAAGATTAAGATTATAGTGTGAATAATAAACAAATGTTTCAGACAAAATGGAGTGCATCCCATCTTATTCCTCCAGCCAATCTCAACAAAAATTTAGGCTGAAATACAAAAATTAGCCAACAGAGAACTATGAAAAGAATAAGAAAATGAAACAGACTGGCTAGTGACCTTGAGGCTTAAGGGACAACCTGAAGGTGAGTTCCCTTGGTTTTTGTTTGTCTGTCTTATTGCCTCATATATACATCCTGATCTGTGTAGACCCACGTTTTATGAATGCCAATGGATACAGACAAAAAAAAAGAGTCCCACCCCCCAAATCTTCTCTCTCTAACCAAAGACTGGGAAATTGGCAGCCTAACATGGCAGAAGACTTTTAACCATGTCTATTCCAGTCAACACCATGAAAAAAACCATGAACCTCCTCCACCCCAATATGGGCTACAGCAGCAGAGTCAGTCCATTGGCAGAGCTCTGACTTTCATCCCAACCCTTCGGTAAGGAAGTGACAGTCCTTTCTGAGTTTCCCGTGAGGACAGTCCTTTCCTCTTTCTCTACCTGAAGTAATGTAATGAGGTGGTGATTCTCCCAGACTAGGTCAGTGGTAGGAACAAAAGGGTGTTAAGATATTCACATTCCACTTACAATGATAAAATGATGATGCTGGCAGAAGGACACAAATTGTAATTCCTAGAACAACAATTAAAAGCCTTTAAAATGTGATACTCAATGGCACTATGTCTAGATAAAGGCAGAATTGTAAAACCCACAGAAAAATGGGAAAGAAGATTCAGAAACAAAGAGAAGAAACAGAAAGAAAACAATAAAATGGCAGACTTAAGTTGAAAGATATTAATAATTACATTGATTTTACTTATTAAAAAATATAATTTACTTTTAAAATATATATATAATTTTATATTTATATATTTATAAATTTATATTTTAAAATATATAATTTACTTTTTAAAAAATATATTTAATTTTTATATGCCTGGAGTATTTTCAGAGAAAATACAGAAGACATTGGAAACAATGATTTCTCTGGGGAGGGGTCTGGGGGAACTGAGGGTCACAGATAAGAGGGCTTTGTTTTTACTGGGTACTCTTTTGTACCATTTGACTTTTTGCTGTGTGCAAAGATTACTTAAAAAGGGGGGGGGCACCAACTGATATTTGTTGAGTACTGGCTACGTTTCAGTCACTATTAACTGGTGTTTTACTATAAAATCTCCTTTACTCTTTACAACAGCCTTAAGTAAAACCCTATTTTACAAAGGGGAAATGGACTCAGGTAATATTGTCACTTGGCTTACACAGCTGATAATGGCAGTGTGAGGCATGTACCTCAGCTCTTTCTGATTTCCAAAACCATGCTCAGTCCCACAGGTTATACTGCCTTGACCTCAAGTCTTTTGGAAGGAGCTAGATTTTTAAGATAGTAACTTTGAGACTACTTTTGAAAACATGAGGATATTGTGAAGCACCATAACATGGGTCACACCAGCTTCTGAATGAGCCTTCATTAACCTGGGACTCCTTGTTGAAAACTGTAAGGCCTAGCACCACAGTGAGGTTGGGCCTCGCTGAAGACTGTCTCCTGCCCCACCACCACCACCCAGGCCTTTGCTGGCATGTAAAGGTGGAAAAAGTGCCTGCTCTCATGGTCTCTTCAGTAAACCACTCTGTCTATATGGGAGATTTTCAGATAAGAGTTAAATGGCTGGTCAATACTAACTCTCCTAAGCATACAGATCCTTCATTATTTGACAGTTATCTTTTGATGGACACTCTGAGCCAAGCACTTTTCTTAAGTGTTAAGAATTATAGAGGTGAATAAGATATTGCTCCCAGGAAGTGTCTGTCCTGGTGTGAAGAGACAGGCGATGAACAATTTGGCAAATAAGGAAACCATTAGAGAAAAATGGATAAAGATATCTATCTATACATAGATATAGATATAGATATAGATATAGATATAGATATAGATATAGATATATAGATATATATAGAGATATCGAGATATGTAGAGAGATAGATATATAGATATATATATACATATATATATATACATCACATCTTCTTTATCCATATATCCATATATACATATATTTATACATATATATATATATATATATATACACACACACACACACATACATATATATATATATATATATATATATATATATATATCTCCCACATATATAATGAAATACTACTTGGTGGTGAAAAAGAATGAAATCTTGCCATTTGCAACAACATGGATGAAACTAGAGTCTATTATGCTAAGTGAACTAAGTCAGTCATAAAAAGACAGATATCATATGATTTCATTCATATGTGGAATTTGAGAAACACAATAGATGAACATAGGGGAAGGGAAGGAAAAATAAGATGAAAGAACAGAGGGAGGCAAACAATAAGAGACCCTTAAATACAGAGACTAAACTGAGGATTTCTGGAGGGTAGGTATGTGGGAGGATGGGTTAAATGGGTGATGGGTATTGAGGAAAGCACCTTTTGGTATGAGCACTGGGTGTCATATGAAAGAGATGAATCTCTGGGTTCTACTCCTGAAGCCAAGACTACACTGTATGTTAACTAACTTGAATTAAAAAAAAAAGTATACTGAAGAAAATTAAAATTAACTGTTTTGGTAGAGTGACTGGGTGACTACTTTAGTTTGAGTCACCAAGGAAGGCCTTCTGAGGAGATTATATTTATCTAAATGACAAGAATGACAAATATTCCCTGGGAACTACCGCACTTAGAAATAAATTCAGGTTCTTTTTGTATGCTTCAGCTCCCACCCCAATCCCATTCCAAGCATTTATTTATTTACACCATGAAATTTGTAATTCCAGAAGCTACAGCCAAAAAGGAACCTAGAAGTCTTCTTAATCTCATGGCATGATTTTAGACATGAGGAAAGAAAGAGCCAGAAAAGTGAAAAGAGCAGGTCATATAGCTAGTTAGGGGTGTGACTGGAAACTGTGGGTCCTGTCTTTCAGCCCACATTTTCCCCAGAATTCCAATTCCTTCCCCATTTATCTTAGTGTCCATCTCCTCATTGTAGAATCTTTGCCCTGGTACCTGCCTCTCTGGAGTCCACATACACTAAATCTTCCCTGGACCACATGGGCCCTTTTAGAGTGGAATTAGAAATCCTGAGAAGACAGAAGGGTCTTGGGGGCTGGGGTAACAGTGGGCAAAAAAAGTATAACTTCCCACAGCATAATTTCAGCACATCCTAGACATGCTTTCGAGCTGTGCCTAGCTGCTGCCACCCATCCCTGCTCACAAGTGAGCGCTAAGTGGTTCTACACCGGGGAGCCTCCTGGATGTGTGAACTCAATGGAGAGTAAAGACATCTCTTCAGCAATGTTCCATGATTGAACCAAGCCAGTATGGAAATGTCATATTCTATGATCCCCGTCCCTCCCAAAATGCTTTACAAAACCATTAACCACAGAATTTCTTTAAATAAAACCCCCCGTTATACATTTACAGTATGATCTACGAAAAATCAATCTAGGTAAAGATTTTATCTCCCCTCTGCCCCCCAAAGAGAGGAATTACACCAAAGGCAATAACATAAACTTGGATTCATAATGATAGATTTTAGACTCGTGTATTATGTAATGGTTTTCATTCATTCAACACATACTTTTTGAAGTGCTGTACACAACACACTCTTCCAGGTTGCTCGGAGGACACGGCAATATAAAGACAGCCTCTGCTCTTTAGAAGCATGCATACACACAACTTTGGCACAGGCTGTGCTATAACAGAGGTAGGGACAGATGCTACCAAGGACAGGGAATGTGAAAGATTATATCTCAAAGATCAGGGAAGAAGACCGTGACACAGTAACATTTTCATTGTGTTTCAAAGGGTGGTTAGGACTTGTGTAATTGGACAATCCATTCCAGAAAAAAACACACATCATGGCATGCTGTACAGGAAGCAAGACTTACAGGGGAACATCTTAGAACAGAGAGAGCCCAATGTAGCTTGATTCTGAGATAGGAAACAGCAAGGGAGAGAAGACAGGTCTAAGAAGGCAGATGAGAGCCTTGAATGCAAGAATAAAGTTTGGACCCAATGCATAAACCACAGAAGTTTTGAGCAATATTTGGGCAGAAATAGAATGTAATCAAAATTGTCCCTTAGAAAGCTCATTCTCACAGCCATGTCCAGGGCTGATCTGAATGGATAAAGGAGTCCACCAAGAACAGGGAAGCCCATTAAAAAATATAAATATTGTGTGGTTCCTGGATCATATAAGGAGGAATAAATTCAATAGCTACAGTAAAGGTAGCTTTAAGAAGGGAAGGTATCAAAATCCCAAAGAGGGTGTCTAGTTTTAGAAAGGGGTAGGGGTGGGGGTGGGGGTCACAGGCCTCAGATTCAAGCCTCAAAAGGAGAAGTCAGAATGAATGTTAGTAAGGGGTATCTCTTTAAGGAAGAAGAGTTGTGAGATGCCCCATACTAGAGGCAGTAATCATGAGTTAAAACTTACCCCCGCTGGACATCTCTGATTCATGTGTGAAGCTTCAGTTATTAATAACTCCTTTTCTGGAGGTATACAGAAGTGCCTGTTATACATGCGGTCCCAGAACACTTCTGAAATGATTATGTCTCTATAGCAGCAGTGAAAAGCAGCTTGATTGGGGTGAAGAAGCAGGAGTGCAGAAGAAAACTATTTTGAACAAATGATAACTCAGTAGAGGGAAGGCAACTTTAATCAAGAACACAAGGAATAATCTAAGTCTGATGGCTGTGCCCTGATATAAGGAACTACATGATGGACTGAGGTCTTTCAATTTTAAGAATAAGGCCCTGGGTTTCCACTATCTGAGCCACATGTGCTGTGTCACAGGTAAGCATTCACAAAACTACCTGTCCAGGGTTCTATGACAAGATTGTGAATTTCAAGAAATTTATCTCTGGTCTCTTTTCCTGGTTCTTCTTTCTAGAAATATGCAGTTTGGTTCCATTCCAGTCAGAGCCATGCTGACATCTAGAAGCTTGTTCTCAGCCACCTGGCTCAGAGAGTCTATAGAAATTGCCATAAATCAGTGTTTCCCAACATGTTTTACAGAATATGAATTTCACGAACAAAGGGGTCTCATAATAAAATAAATTTGGGAACTACTAGATTGAATCAAATTAAAGATGATCCTTTGCTATAGATACGACCTATCTAAACTTTCGAATGTTAATATGTTCTGGGAATCTCTCAGAATGAGAAATAGGAGGTAGCACCCCCCAACCTTATTTACCTACAGAACCATTTTCAGCAGTGTCTCAAGGAACAAATGACCTGAAGAACATACAAGAGAAACACGAGTGCTAACAGCTCGTTATTACAAGAGCTGACATTATTCTCAGGAACATCTGTATTTAAGTGGGACTCAGGGATAACAATAAAAGTAAATACCTATTAAGTGTTTACTAAGTGCCAGGCACCTTCTCAAGTCCTTTACAAATATTAATATATTTAATCCTCGTAACAACCCTGTGATTGTGGTACTATTATTTTTTTCCCATTTTATAGATGAGAAAATTTGAGGCATAGAGTAGTTAAGAAATTTGTCCAAGGTCCTAAGTAGACAAGTTTGTGAGCAGAGGAGCTAAGAATTGAATGTAGGTAGTCAGGTACCCACAGAAATTAGTTTCTAATGATAGAGTCAGACACTGTGAGCAGCCAGCAGTCGGACAGATCCTGAGAAGAGCCTTGCATGGCAAGCTTCTAATCATGGTACATTCAAACCTGTGTGCTTGCAAATTAGGTTTCATAGATCTCCCCAGTATACTGTGTTGGAAACAACCTCTGAATTGTACCACTGATTTGATTTCTTCACCAAGTTATGTTATATTACACATGTATACTCTTCCCTTAGAACAAAGTCATGATTCAGACAGCACCATAACCAATAAAAATGGTAATGCATAAAGAAGATAATCTGGTGGTTAAACCAAAGTAACAAGCAGATGAAGGTGCAAATTTGAAAAATGGCTTCTGTGTTCTCAATGTATTAGCACTCTTACGTCTCAGCTCAGAGACCAAAACCAAGGTTTTGTTTTGATTTCCTTTAACATGTTGCAAAATTTTATATCCCTAATCCATCTATTTTGCTTGAGAACTGCCAAATGCCCTCCCACTTCCTCTCCTTGTTCAGAAGGATCATCACCAGTTTTAGGAGCATCTGGTAGCCAACTTCACTGAAGAACAGATTTCTTCCCTGAAAAGTGACATTGATCACATACCTATTTAGCATGTTGGACTAGTAGGTTCTCTTCTCATACATTTTGTAACAACTGTTTTCGGGCTCAGGGATGAAGCTGTGTTCAGACAGCATGTTGGAAGCAGCAGTGGTGAGAATGGTAATAATCATCCATCCCTCACTCTGGCAGGGAGGCCATAGTCCCATTCATCATAGGACACAGAGATGAGCCCAGTGGGTAACTCCAAGGACACTGTGTCTGTATCCCTGGTCACCAGACTAGGCACAATCCATGTGTAGCCATAGCCAGTCAGCACTGTTGGGTTAGCTACTTCAAAGATGTAGGTGGTTTCTTCCTTAGTTCAATAAAGAAGACTGATGGGACTTTGAAGTTTCCTGAGCTGGCTCTAGATCTTAGAATTTTTATCATCCAGGGACATGTCCAGCAGGAGGACTTTCTCTAACTCTCAACCTATGAAGCTGTTTTTGATGGTGCTACAAGTCTTGTTTACAAAACCCTGGTAGCCAGAGAAGTAGGTGGTGACGATAGAAAAGATGTATCAGTCATACTCTTCCATGATGTTGAGCATTACAGAAGCATGCTGTTCAACTGATGGGGCAAACTGGAAGAACATGAAGCATTCAGCTGAGAAGAGTGGGCAGATGCGCAGAGAGATGATCCACAACACTGCACAGCATCCTCCATCAATAATTACGCTGACTTTAAATAGTCTCAGCACAATGATGAAAATATAGACATCAGCAGAATAGAGTAAAAACCTTGATTTACTTATATGATGGCTACAGGAGCTTGACTTCAGGTCATTAAAGTTAAAAGTCTAGGGGCACCCTAGCTGGCTCAGTTGGTTAAGCCTCCAACTTCAGCTCAGGTCATGATCTCATAGTTCGTGAGTTTGAGCCCCACATCGGGTACTGTGCTAACAGCTTGGAGCCTGGAGCCTGCTTTGGATTCTGTGTCTCTCTCTTTCTCTGCCCCTCCCCTGCTTGCACCCTGTCCCCCCCACCAAAAAAAATAAGTGAACATTAAAAAAAATTTAAGGTAAAAGGATAAAGTATTAAAAATATATGCAATGAAAATACTAATAAAAAAGTAGGAGTGGCTATATTGATATTAGATAATGTATACTTCAAAGGAAATTACCGACAATAAAGGACATGAGATATTAATAAAAGATTCAGCTCACCAGAAAGATATAACAATCTTTAACATTATGCACCAAACTATAGTAATTTAAGCAAAAACATGAAGTAAAACTGAGACTAGGAAGAAAAAGCAGATATATTCATAGTTATAGTTAGGGTCTTCCACTCCCTTTATTTATTAATAATAAAACCACTAGACAAAAATTCAACAAAGATATAGAAAAGCTGAAAAATATCATCAGCCCCTGTATTATAAGTGACATTCATAAAACACTCCATTGAACATCAGGATAATATGCATTCTTTTCAAGACTGCATGGGACATATACCAAGATAGACTATATAATGAGACATAATATTAATTAGTCAACTAATTATAAATAACTGACACCACACCAATATGTTTCTGAAAATAAATGACAGAAACATAATGGGAAAATCTTCAAACTCTTAGATATTAAACAACACACTTATAAATATTCATAGGTCAAAAGGAAGTCTCAAGGATAATAAAATATGTATATATTGAACTAAATATTAATGAAAACACAAAATATCAATATCTGGGGGACTAAGTGAAAGCAAGAATTAGAGGGAAATTTATAACACTACATGCTTATATTAGAAAAGAAGCAAGGTCTCAACTCAATAATCTAAGCTTCCACTTTAATAAACTAGAAAAAGAACAAAATAAATCAAAAGTAAGCAGAGGAAAGGATATTATCTTATTTTAGAACAGAAATCAATGAAACTAAAAACAAAATCAATGGAGAAAGTCAATCAAACTGAAAGCTGGTTCTTTGAAGTGATCAATAAAATTGATACTGATAAAAGAGAAAAAGCAAATTCCCAATACCAAGGATGAAAGAGGAGTATCTCTATAGACCATGCAGACATTGAAAGGGTAATAAGGGAATGCTATACACAGCTACACACAAAAACTAGACAACATTGCAAGCAATTTTTTGAAACCATAAACTAATACAACTTATCCAACATAAATCTGAAGAGTCTTAAATTCATTAAAGTATTTGGATTAGTAACTAAATCCTTCCATAAAGGAAATCTCTAGTATCAGATGGTTTTACTGGTGAATTCTAACAAATATTTACAGAAAACTTATCACCAATTCTACAAATTTTTTCCATAAAATAGAAAAATAGGCTACATTTCACAATGCATTTTACGACACCAGCATTATCCTGATACAAAAACCAGATAGATACAGTACAAATGACAACAACAGAACTACTCACCTATGTCCTTTATGATTAAATCACAGCTTTAAAAATCTTCAGCAAATATTATAAAACCAATTACAACATTATATAAAAAAGAAAAATAATTGGGAACCAATTGGACTTTGTTCCAGAATGCAAAGCTTGATCAGTATCCACAACTAATCAGAATAATCCACTTTATCAATAGAATAGGAAGAAAAGTCAATGATCGCATAGCAATTAATAAAGAAAAAGCATTTGGCAAAATTTGATGCTTGTTCATGATAAAAACTCTGAAAATACAAAATCATCAAATCAATTCAGTAAAGGAAGAACAGTATTTTCAAGAAAATATGTTAGAGCAACTAAAGTTAAAAGGACAAACGAAACCAAAACCAATCAAACAAACAAAAAAATCTTGAATGACATCTTAAGCCTCATATAGGAATTACATAAAAAAGAATATAGATCTAAATGTAAAATGTAAAACTATACATTTTTTAAAAAATAGAAAATCTTTGTGTTTTATGTTTTTTTGGATAAGCATTAGTACATAAAGAACAAATTTTTCCCTCTTCCTCAATATTTTCAAAGCACTTGTTTCCTTTCTGAAGTTTTACTACTATTATAATCTACAATAGTATGTTCACTGCTCTTATATAAAAATAACAGGTGGGTGTTGTTTCCAGGGAAATCCTGTATTGGTTATCGCAACATTTCTGTCTTAGTCTGTTCTGTGTATTATGGCTAGGACTAGTGTGCTGTATGTATGTATATGTATGTACTCTGTGTGTGTGTGTGTGTGTGTGTGTGTGTGTGCGCGCGCGCATGCAAGTGCGTATGTTTTGTGGTGATACCAAACATAAGGAATGGATACCAGAAGACTGAGGGTAAATAACCAAAAGAAGAGATTTGTGTGTTTTCTTCTCACTTTCGCAATTATTCGTTTCTGGAAAAAAACATGATTGCTGTTTTTTTTTATTAGTCTAAAAATTGTGTTTTACTTTTTCTTAGGTCCCAAACTTCCTTATGGAAAAGAAACAATCTCTTCCAATCTTGAAAATCTCTGTACTGTAACATTTTACAAAGACTAGACAATTTCACCACAAGGACATTGCCCTTTTTAAGTCAGGTAACTCACCATCCTGAGAAGCTCAGTAACTGTGGAAATAAATTTATGGCACAACAAATGTCCCTTACATTCCCAGTTGTAGAAATTCAAATTGAAACTCAAACTGTAAGGAATTTTTGACAATACCACCAAATAACATTGTGATGATATGTTTGTTGAAGACATAATTTTATTTTCTATTATACTGAAAAAAGGTTAATATTTGTCCCTCAGAGGACTAATACATTAACTAGCCCCATGGTTTTTATATTGCTTCTTCTATACTCTTTAAAAGGGAATAAAAAGAAATCAATTGATTGATAGATATACCAAATAAAAATATAAATATATAACAAACCATATATAGCATAGTGTAAACATGTATAATTTGTTATATATATTATATATATATGGAGAGAAAGAGAGAGGACTTTTATTGCTGCTCTTAAGCTTTTAGCTGAATGTAGCTTTATAAGCACAATAGCAGAGAGGGAACTACTCTGAATGATTCTTAGATAGTTATTATACAGAATGACCCCCATGTCGGGTCAGTGCAAATAAGGAAAAGCTTGGCTAGTCTTAACCTAGAAAGCTATAAAATATGTCAGATGGATGCCTCTCAAGTGTGCGATAAAAATGCATCTTCACTGCCGCTAGCAATATTGTCCCTGACCTCAGAGTATTATTGAAGAGAGACCCATTGAATGCTTTAATTTCCACATAAACTGCTGATCATGATGGTTCAGACATGCCAGATGGCAGTAGGAGTGATAAATGATATTGATGCCTCAGGAGAAATGAGCTAGTAAAATTATATTATATTCAGCTGGGATTTTAAAACATGCAATATAATTAAAATTGTTATTCCATAGCAAAATGTTACACCTCTTTATTTAATAGAGTGCTAGATAAGGAGACTAATGTGTGCATTTGTCTTGTAGAAGATGTTCTTTTCTAGTTTTAGATAGAAAGTTTCCAATGGAAAACTTCAGTGCAAAGGAAAGATCCCCTCTGTAAACTCTCAAATATGTTTGTCACAGAGCCTGGAGTTCGGAGCAAGGAGGGAAATTTGGGTGCATTCTGTCGCCTCAAATATAATAGAAGGAGGGACTATAACAAAATCATTTAATAGGCCAAGAATCATTCTTTGAGAAATGCTGAGATGATTTTTTTTCCTGAATTAGTATTGTGAGACTGTGATGTTCACATTAATTAAGGATCCGGTTGCTGTGCTAAAAGATTCTATCTAACAAGCAGATACTCATTTCTAAGTGAATGAAATAATGTACTTCGTACGTTTACTTTTGCTTTAATAGAGGCATCTATTTGAAAGCTTGTGGTAGCTGGAGTTGCCATTTTATTTTAGTTTCCCATTCAAGGGATGACTACAGAATTGCTTTCTTTAGTTCTTTCCCTAATTTCCCTCCCAACCTACTCTCCTACCCCCATCACAAATAAAAGTGAATGTAGGGGCACCTGGGTGGCTCAGTTGGTTAAGTGTCTGAGTCTTGGTTATGACTCAGGTCATAATCTCCTGGTTCATGGGTTCGAGCCCCACGTGGGGGTCTGTGCTGACAGTGTGGAGTCCTGCTTGGAATTCTCTCTCTTCCTCTCTCTCTGCCCTTCCCCTGTTCTCTCTTTCTCTTTCTCTCTCTCTCTCTCTCTCTCTCTCTCTCAAAAATAAATAAACTTAAAAAAAAGAATGTATCTGAAAATAAATAAAAGTGATTATATATTATGCAAATGTATATGCTACAGTTTTGTTTCCTATTAGGATTACATGAATAAAGTCTAGCAAATCAATAGCTGGCAGTTCGGAAAGCAGTTGTTTTTTTTTTTTTTTTTTTACATTCGTAAAAAGTGTCAACCAAATACTGTCTACATAATTTTCATGGCCCAGTGCAAAAGGAAAATGCATGTCTCTTGTTCAAAAAGTATAAAAAAATATGCCATTAAAAAATGTACTTAAAAAATACAAGTTTTTCCTGCCTTCTTCTTTCCGGTCTGTTTCTGACATTGTGTGTGTGTGTGTGTGTGTGTGTGTGTGTGTGTGTGTGTGTGTGTGTGTGTGTTTGTGTGTGTGTGCACGCACGCGCAATGCTATTTAATACTATCTCCCTTGGACAAAGGAATACTTGCAAAGTGAGTGTAGGCCCACAGAGATATGATGGACAGGGAACCACTCGGAACAGGCATGTGGCTCACCAACTGCCAAGTTCCCCTTCCCACAAGCCTCCAGACCCAGACTGTCATGTCCAGAGGGCAGGGAGGTCACTGCAGGTTTTGCCTCATTTCCTCTGGTCTGTTGCCCAACTCACTGTGGCCAGATGAACCCAGAGATTGCAGCTTCCCACCTGGACTTAATGGCTTACAGGTGAGCAAGAGGGACTCTTCTGCTGAGTTGCCCACTGAATGCTGCATGGTGCTCATAGTCTCTACATGTGGACAACCAGTGCTGGGCACCTGCAATTCAAGCCCATCCCTCCCATTCATACACCTGTGCTTAGACCCACAATATAGACACAGGCAACAACAGTTGTGAGAAAAAATCTTGGGGAAGAATCCAAGGGAGGCGGATAGCTAGGAGAGGGGTAAGTACGCATCTGAAACCCTTCCAAGGAGTCAATGAGGAAGCTCAGGCTTGATGTTCTAAGTGTTGCTCCATTGGGCTTCATTCACAGGACAAAATAAAACAAAATCATCAAAGGTAGAATTATTAAAATTTCCAAGGTGAAGATCACTGAGCATGAAACCCAAAGCAGACAGCCCTTCTGGCTTCGGACTCTGTGTGACTGCTCCAGTCCGTTGTTCATGCAGCCATCTTGGTCAGTACTTCTTAAGATACTTAAAGAAATGTAATGGCTTATGTGAATTTACCAGATTGAAAACATTATACCATGAAATGTAATTGCATAACCCTCCAACTTTCAATTTAGTAACAAGAATGATTTCAGGCTTTAAGATGTAATTTTTTATATTTTCAGTGTATTCAACAAAATAAAAATTTCAGACTCTGGAAAAAATATATTCATTCACATAGCAGATGTTAATAGCCAAGACCCTACAACTCAGACCTTTTTTTTGGGGGGGGGTAGGAGGATGGCAATAATAATAATTAGCATTTAATCTCTAGTAAATATCAAATCTCATAATCAGACCTAACACTGTGGTTTGATTGTACTTAGGAATTTTGTAAGATTTCCTGAGTGTAGCCGTCCAAAAAATGAGCACATCATGAAGCAAAGACATCATTACTGAATTGTTTAAAGAATGACAAAGGCTTCAATTTATTCAGTCTTGAAGTTGTTCTGCTCTTTGTTCATCTGGCTGTGACTGAACCTTAATGCACATCCTAGGATGGGTAGGCGCTGTTGTAAATGAAAATTCCTCCTGACTACCTATCTTCACCTTCACTGCACCACTACCCAGATCAAATGAATCATGTGAATGAGAACAATGCAGTGTAATTGAAATGTGATCAAATTATATGAAATGCAAATCACCGACTCCAAACAAATGTTCCTTAATCCTAGGATGATCACTCCAAATTGTTGAGACAGCTAATTAGAGAATCTCTTAAACTGGAGACCAGTTTATTCTAGGATCTGAAAAACTTCAGCAAGAGTAAAGAACAGTATTTTAACTTTTAATGCATACGGTGTCATGTTCCTGGAGGTGTCTTTAGGTCATTATGCATTTCAGTAAGCAATTAAAAAGAAAAGAAAAGAAAAAACATACATTGAGGAACAGATAGAATTAACTTTAGTAATATACTGTTTCTTACATATTGAAATTCATTTAGTTTGTAGCAAACCATCACTTAATAAAATACTTCTTAAAATAAGGAGTAATGTGAAAACATTCTTTGCTTTGATAGGGAACTTTTAATTTAGAGCTAGACTTTTAGAGAACAAGCACATCTTTTACTGACCAACTGCCTTCACTGCCTTCTAGTTTGAAAAAAAAAAACCCTAGTAGATATTTTGGGAAAATTATGAGAATTTGGTATGATAACTCAATTTTTCTGCTTCAGGAAAGCATTATCCCATTAATGAAAGAAATACTTCTATGCTCAGAACTTATGAGACTTTTAAGAACTATGTTTCAGATACAATTACAAAATTTTTTCACATTTTAGCTTTATAATAGTTGCAAAGGGTAGCTATGGCCAATAAGTACAGATTTGATTCTCCATATAGAACATACTTAGAAGAAAGATATGATTACCCATATAGAACATATTTAAAATTTGTGAAAATATTAATCATTCTCAATTCTAGAATCAGATCTTTGAAGCCACAGTTATTCACAAATATTGTCACTAAAAATACACATATTTATAATTCAGATTTGAGGTATTTTATTAACTTTGAGGTTTTTCACTTGCAATTCTTACAGTTTTATTGTGGTTCTACAAAAAACATTTTATTCTTTGAATCAAGGTATTTAACCACATATGAAGAAATAAGTTACATTTGAATTCATTTCTTCTTTTAAAAATAAAGCGATTTATTCTGGCAATCACCATTACAAAAATATCCATTCTATATCTATTTGACAGTAATAATTCTATTATTAAACACACAGTTTTACAAAAATATACATGGCTGCATAAGGTATAGTAGGATTTTTTTTGAGCACTCTGGAATTGGTATGTTTATTACAATAGCATATATAAGACTCAATACAGGACACCCAAGTTTTAGCATTTATTTATTTTTTGTTTTTTAATAGATATTCAATTTTTTAACATTTATTTATTTTTGGAGAGACAGAGCATGAGTGGGGGAGAGGCAGAGAGAGAGAGAGGGAGACACAGAATCTGAAGCAGGTTCCAGTCTCTGAGCTGTTGGCACAGAGCCTGATGTGGGGCTTGAATCCACAAACCATGAGATCATGACCTGAGCCAAAGTTGGATGCTCAACCGACTGAGTTACCCAGGTGCCCCCAAGTTTTAGCATTTTAAATGAGAAACTATCTCTTGAGATGAATGTGAAATGGTTTTCCTTAAAATATATTGATGGAAATGTACTGAACAGAGATCAAGCAAATGATCTGTCCCTTAATATTAGCTTCCCCTTTACTATACCTTAATGATAAATTTACTGAAATAATATGAAGTTATTGAATATCACATCTGTGGGATATGCATTAACATTGCTGAAATGAATATTTAATTAAATAATACAAATGTGCAATATAATATTTTATGAATAAGTGGTTGTATTTCTATGTATTTGAGATCTCCAATTATTTCACAGATTATTTCTTTATTGTTTTCATTTTATAAACATTTAAGAATCATCAAAATGTTAAATATTTTTATATTCCATTACTTCCATGCCATCAACCTGGAAAGTATAGTTTGATTTCTATAAATGATAACATGTTAGGTTGAGTTGTATTTTGTAACAATAAGAAGCGACTGTATCTTCTGATATCCTTCTTTTCTGCCAAGTTATCATGATCTTTTTATACTCTTACTGTGGGGGGATGGTTCTCCATAGGACTCTCATGGCTTTGCACACCTCAGCAAAGGCATTAACAACTTTTATTATTATTACTATTGACTGTATTTTCAAGAATATTTGTATAATATATCTCTTGGAAGACAGAGATAGCTTTTCCTTATTTGTTTCAGAATAATAGATAGTAAATATAATGTTTCTTTTGGGAGAAATTTTGGGCAGGTTTGCTACCAGCCTCCTCATTAAGTTTAGAGGTTTGCTGAGCGCAAGGTCCTTAGCTGTGACACATTCTCTGTGCATAGCATTCACCTTGGCCCACCTGCATAGTTCCATGGGACCTGGGGAGCAAGAGCAACTAATATGAATATGAAGCTTATGCTGCTGGCTGTACCATTACTGAATAAGTCTTTTGTCTCTGACCCAGAATTCTCTTGTCTTCTACCTGTGAAACTGAGAAAGTCTAACTCGTTAGTTTTCAAGCAAGGTAAAATTCCAGACCCTTAACAATTCTTGAAACTTTTAAGATTCTACTTGTCTCCTAGAATAATTTTAGATTAAATTATAATAAACCATATGGAGATTGTGAAAAAGTGAGAATTAAAAATCTATAAATTTATTTTATTAAAAGAAAATAATGTGAGTTAATGATACATTATTAAAATTACAAAGATATCTTAAAAATACCTAATCCAGGCATTTCATTATATAGATAAAAAGATTCAAAATTGTATGTCATAAAGCCAATGAATTAAAAAGATCAGAATAAACAACCATGATGTCTGATCTGATGTTATTTAAAATTATATTGATAAAATAAAAGGTCTCTGTTGAAGATTAAAGATGGCCAAAATTATTTGCTATTCCTCTGATATAGACCAGTCTAATATTCTTTCCCTGAATAGAATGGCCTTTGTGACTTGCCTGACCAAGAGAATATGGTGAGTGTGAGTTTATGAACTTCCAAGGCTGGGTCAGAAGGAGTCTTGAATCCTTTCCCTGGGCTCCTTGAAATGTTTATTCAAAGAGCCCTGATCTGCCATCAAAGTTGTGTGGCTACCATATTACAGAGATCACAAGGAGATGCTAGAGACTACATGGAGAGAGAGGGGTTTTGGCTGAGCTCATGCTTCCAGCCAGCCCTGCCAAGGCACCAGATATGTGAATGAAGCTACCTGGACCCTTCAGATTAGTATAATAACCAGCTGAAGGCCATGAAGGGAACTTATTCACTATCATAGCACTCTAAATATCTACCACAGGAACTGAATCATATCAGCTGAGTCATACCAGTGTTCCTGTCCCCTAATATTGTGACACAATAAAATTTTGTTGTTTGAGATAATATTTTAGCATAGTTTGTTGCACAATAATAGATGTCTGGAGCAGCCCTTAAATTTCCTTAAAAATACTATGCTTACCAGTACACCACTTTTGTTTAAAATGTTAAACATATAAAACAATATTGCTTTCCTTCTTTCCATCACTCTTTCTCTCTTGGAAGCTTCCTGCTCTCTTTTTTAAAATAATCACATATTATATATCAGAATAATATGTAGAAATAATAACTTCCCTCGAGGCTAAACTCTGCCTTAAGTGAATTTTTATGATTATAAATTTCTGAATAATAGGGCTTATTATACAATTGCTAATAAATTCTTAAATTTATCAGGCCTCCTTGGAAGTATTTTTTAATTTATAAATAGACCTTTATTAATTAAAATTCAAAACGTGTGAAATTTGTTTTTTTATCTTACGTATGAGTAAGAATAAAACATTTTTTAATTGAGTCATTTTGATTTTTAAGCTAAATACATTACCTATGCATTAGTAGTCAAAGGTCAAATGCCTTGGCATTTGCTTTTTTTTTTTTTTTTTTTTTTTTTGGACATAGGCTAACATCCACTTGTGATCTTCATAAGACAATGGACAAAAGTGAGTTTACACAGTATATCTAATTTTTTTAATGTTTATTTACTTTTGATAGAGAGAGAGAGAGAGTGGGGGAAGTGCAGAGAGAGAGAGGGAGACACAGAACTCAAAGCAGGCTCCAGGCTCTGAGCAGTCAGTGCAGAGCCTGACACAGGGCTTGAACTCACAGACTCAGGGACCATGAGATCATGACCTGAGCTGAAGTCAGCCACTCAACTGAATGAGCCACCCAGGCACCCCCTACACAGCATATCTAGATGAGGTACTGTCTTCATGAAGGCAGTTTAAAGTAGGAAATAATTTTCTTTAATTCATCTTTTTTTAAGAGATCATATCTAATAAATGAAATACCCTTTTAAATGTGAATACGTGTAAAAAATTTAGCAAGAGAGCTCATTGACCTATATTTCCTTTAGATGCAGAGGTTCTTATAATGATAAAAGAATGCATTTTAGGTGAACTGAAGGATTAACAGATCTAATATATGGCTTTGTGACTTTCTTGTAGCTTCTGGAATACCAGGAGGATTTGCTCCTTGGTCAATTCTCTTGGAGATATGAATTCAAAAGAATTTGTAGGATTTTTCTTTTACCAGGTCCAATATAAATGCTAATATAGCTGAGGACTATTACTGAAACAAACACTACCTTCTTGTTGAGGTTTATAAAAAAATGAGTAACCAGTATTGATGATTTGCAACTACCCCCAAGAATGGTCGTAAGTCCTGTATACCCAAGTAAGCTATGTAACTAGTGAGTGATGTCTATCTGAGAGGTCATGGGTCTAGCTATTTATAAGGCCTGAGAGGATTTAGTGAAGGCTTCCCCGAACTGGCTCATGTCCACTCTGATTCTTCTCTCTTGGTTATGCATCCTAAGTGTAGAATTTCTACAAAATCAAAAGATGTACCTGTGAGTCATGAAATTTCTGCCGTGTAGATGCTGTGCATGCTGTTGTTTCCGGTAAACAGGTACCTAAACTTAGTGTTGAATCAGATCTTCTGTGTCTTGTGTGTTTCATTTTTAATCTACGAGTAAAATCATTGGTGCTATTTGGGGCGCTTTGGGTGGCTCAGTCGGTTAAGCGTCCATTTTGGCTCAGGTCATGATCCCCCGGTTTGTGGGTTTGAGCCCCTTGTTGGGCTCCGTGCTGACAGCTCGGAGCCTGGAGCCTGCTTTGGATTCTGTGTCTCCTTCTCTCTCTCCCCCTCCCCCACTTGTGCTCTCTTTCTATCAAAAATAAATAAATGTAAAAAAATTTTTTTAAATCATTGGGGCTATTTAAACAATATTAGACAAAAATGTTGTCTAATTATTGTATCGCATAGGTAATTTAAGATCATTCTGGTTCTAGAATCACAAAGGAAGATAACAGCAGTAGGAAAAAACAGAAATAAAAAAATTAAAGAGAAATTGGGTATCTAATGTCTAATGATGCAGTTTTTCTATTTACTTTATCGATATACCAGATTTTGCCCTTTGAATGTCAAATCAATCTTTAATTCCTGGGATAATCTACTTGGTCATAAAGTAGTATCTTTACATAGTGCTAAATGTGTTTTGCTAATTTTAGTTTAAGCTTCTGAATCTAGGTTTATGAATGTTATTGATCTGTACTTTCTTTTCTTGTAATGCTCTTATCAAGTTTTACAATCATAATTAAAATATGCTGAAAACTGTTTCCACTTACTAATGATAGGACATAATTAGTGTAAGCTTGGAATTAGTTCTTCCTTAAATATTTAGTAATAATCACTAGTGGAGTCCCACAATCCCAGAGTTTCTTTTGGGAAAATTTTAATTCATGAATAATTCCTTTAACAGACAGAGGAGTACTCATTTTATTCATTTTTCTTCTATCAGTCTCAATAAATTGTTTTTTCTAGGAATTGTTGCACTTTTTACATTTTAAAATTTAAATCCTTTCATTATATTTTAATATATGCTGAATTTCTGATGATATCACATTTTTTATTTTGATAATTTGAAGATGCTATTGTCTTGCTTTGATTGGTATTTCTAGGAGTTTATCAATTTTATTACTTTTTAAAAGAATTAACTTTTATCCATTTTGATTTTCTCTAATACAAAGTGATTCCAAATGCCATTAACTTTTGCTTTTTTTTCCTACTTTATTCTCTCCTATTTCCTTTAGGCTTAAGTATTTTTTCTCTCTTAAATTCTTGACTTGTATACTTAGATCTTTCATTTTGAATTTTTATTCTTTTTAAGTTACATATTTAACATACAAATTTCATTCCAAGATCAGCTTCAGCTGATGATGATCTTAATGATAAGATATTAATCTTTATTAAACTAGGATTCATTCCAAGCACAAGGCTTGAACTCAGGACACTGAGATCTAGGCCCAGAATTGAGACTAAGAATCAGACCCTTACTTGACTGAGTCACCCAAGCACCCTAATATGTTTAATTTTAATACACTAACAATATTTTCATTGTAATTTCTTCTCTAATCCATGTTATCTCGATATATGTTGATTTGATTTAGGACTCAGCATATGGTTAATTTTCATAAAACTAAGTACATTTAAGATTGCAAAGAATACGTATCCTGTTCTACACATGTCAATTAGGCCAGATGTACTTGGAGTTTAATTCAAGTATTTTCTTTTTCTCTCTCATTTTTTCTTATGATTCTGTAAGTTACTAAAAATGCATGTTAAGAAGTTCCCACTGTTAATGCAGTAATTTAATCAAGCATTGTTTAGATGAATACAGACTTAGGATTATTTTATTTTCCTGGTGGATTGATCATTTTATCATTATGCAACATCTTTCTTTATATCTAGCAAAGTTGCTCCCTTAAAGGTTAGCAGTAGTATAGATTCAATAATTTGGGGAAGTAATTTTAGCATTATATATTTTCTATACTTTAATTTGTTTTACCCATATTTTTGTTTCAGCTTTGTAGTTAACAAGGAGCATATATTTTGGCTGTTTTTTTTTTAAATAATTGTATCTGAAAGTCTTTGCATTTATGCTACTTATTCCATTTATAGTAAATTTAATTAAGAACTTATTTTTGGCTTAGATCTACCATAAAAATACTTCTCCTCGCTCCTTTTTCTCTCTTTTCCTTATTATTTTACTTTATTTCACTTTTTATTTATATTATTTAACTTAGAGTTATTTTTTATCCCATTTTTCATCTCAATACATTTGTAAAATATAAATTCTTTATTATTTTATACGTATCCTAGAAATTACAATAGGCATCCTTGACTTATTAAAATCTAATACATCTTTCTATTTTTTCCATGCTAAAGACAATGAAAGGATCTTGTATTTTAATCTGATTTATCCTCCATTGCCATTTTTCTATTGAAGTTATATATTTTAAAAAGGCAAGTAATATTATTATTATTATTATTATAATATGTAATCCACATTTTTTTCATTAATATCTTTTCCTTCAAACATCTCTGTGCTTCCATATGGAACAATTTTCCTTTTTCATGAAAAGCTTGCTTTAATGATTCTTTTAACATAATTTTGCTGATTTCAAATTTTCTCAATTTCTGTTTGAAATATTTGCACTTTCATATTTGGAGAATATGGCAGATTTTTATTTTAGTGCCTTGAAAATGTTATTCATTTTTTTTTCTTTTCTCTCTCTCTCTCCCTGCATACACACACACACACACACACACATACACACACACACACACACACCACACCACATACACATATATATATTTTTTCTGTTAAAAAGGATGCTGCTGTACTTTTGTTTGTCTTCTCCCAAGATCTGCTCATCATCTTTTGTTTCCTGCAGTTTTAGTATGATGTTCTAGATATGTTTGATTTAGTATTTATCTTGCTTTGGGTTCATACTGGTTCCCTTTTTGGTAGCTTGAGATCTTTTAGCAGCTTTGGTAGTCTATTGATGTTTATCACATAATTTATCACTCTGCTTCATCTTCTGTAATTTCTCCTCTTCGAGTCCTAGTTAAATATATTCAATAACTTTTCACTATCCTATATTTCTCTTAAGCACTTTATTTTCTCTTTTCTTGGTGCTTCTCTCTGAATGTTTTATATTATTTTCAAATTTGATAACCCTCCATCTGTAGTATTAAACACATAAACTCAGTTTTATATTGAAGCTATTTTAATTTACAGTTTGGAGATATATATATATATATATATATATATATATATATATACACACACACACACACACACACACACATATACACATACATATATATGTATACATACACATATACACACATATATACATACATATATTATTTAGGTATAATTGACATATAACAACATTATATCAGTTTCCAGTCTATAACATAATGATTTAATATTTGTGTATATTACAAGTGATCACCACAATAAGTTTGGTTAATCTGATTATTTTTTATAGATTTTTACTCTCTGCTGTAATTCTCCATTTTGCCTATTGTAGTTAAGGGAATGACTTCTTTAAGGCTGACATATAGACGTTTTTAGCCTACATTCCTTGGAATTGAGAATTCTAGGCTTTAAATTTATTTTATTTATTTTCTTCATTGAGTACTTTTTCCAGGGCAATCAGAGACAGATATCTTAATTTCCATTGTTGCTATAGTAATTAAGTGCCACAGGCAAGTATCTTTCTAATGTTTTGTCATCAGTGAGCATGCCATTTTATAACAGTATAGGTTATGATTTAAGTAACCATGATGCCACTCCATGCAATGAATTATGAGCATCTCATCTCTCCCCTGCAAGAAAACTTAGTGCCAGAATCTCAATTTGAGGGACTATTTCCTGGGGCTACTCTCATTTCCAATTAGTTAAGCTTAACAGGACACAAATGGCCCACATAAGGGTTTACTTGAAGAAAGTTTAATAAACGAAATGTTTTCAGAGGTGTGGACACTGTTAAGGAAACAAATAGTGACACAGGACATAGGTATCAAGCAGCTGTGAGGAACCATCATCACTACCAATAGGATCATTCATTGTCCAAATAGTCCGGGGTCACATACCAGCTCAGTGAGTCAGAAATTGAGGTGTAAACATGGGTGGTTCCCTGTAAACTTCAGGTGAACCTTAGCAAGCATGATCATACAGACATCTCTGTTGAAGTTATCCACCTTATCTTGATAAAGATAGAAAGACAATACTCACAGCCATTTAACTTTGTAGGTCTACCATGAGAAATCAAAATCCCAAAACGTGGAGTAATTGAGCTAGGTTATGTCATTACAGATGTGCACTAACACACACACACACACACACACACACACACACACACACACTCACACATTTACTGCATGCCTCTTTGGGCAAATCACTGCTTTAGGTGGGTACTAGTGTACGTATTTACTTTTGTCATTTTCATATTTTCTACAATGAATACATATTAACTTTGCTATTCAAAAATTTTTTCTCATTATCCAAAAAAAATTAAATGAGTGTTACTTTGATTATCATATGATAGGTCATTGAAAAGAGAGGCTCCAAGAATGAGAAGGTGTTTTAGATTAATCTCAAAGAGCATGCAAGATTTGAATATGAAAAGTAGAAAGAGCATGCAAGATTTGAATATGAAAAGTAGAAAGAAGGTCATCACATATAGACAGAAAACCTGAAGAAAATACATGCAAATAATAGAGCACACAGAAATAACTATATCTATAACTATAACTATAACTAACTATAACTATAACTATAACTATAACTATAACTATATATATATATATATATATATATATATATATATATATATATACATATGACAGGTTACTGCAATCAATCAAAAAACAAAGAACAAAGCACGGCTGTGATGTCATGTGGTTTGCTAAAGTTTTGTCTATTTTTAAACATTTGAATTAGCTCTTTACATTGAATTTACATCTTTTCATCATTGTGTCATATGAGGCTTGTGTGGTGTCTAGCATACCATAAATGTGCAGTCATTATTTATTTCATGAAGGGATTTGAGTAATGATCCCTTTGTCTATCTAGAGACCTGCAGTACCAAATGATCTGCTTATATCCTGTTACATCTCCATACTTGGCACCTCCCTGAGCCTCAGCTGTTTTTTTGATGTCCTATTGCCTGCCTGACTTAGTTATAGGAGTGTTCTTGCCAACTTCACTCACTGAGACAACAAAAGTTCCCTGCGGTGAACAGTTTAATCAATAATCTGGCTTTTATTTTTACCAATGTCAAGCATCCCTTAATTTTTAATATATGGGCATTGTCTTGGAAACAAAGACTAAAGATGTCATCTTTTCCCACTGAGTTATGTTTAAACTATGTAAGTTCCCTTAGATAGAGGTCTCCCAGAAAAAAATGAAACCAATTCTACATGAATCCACTGACAATGGACAAAACTAGATTGAATCTACTATTAGTGAAAGTGTGCAAATTAGTAGACTACTTGATAATACAAATGAAAGAAGGCAATTGTGGAGAATAGAATAAGCTAAAAATTAAACTGCACTGCCAATTTTTGTCATTTCTCATTATAGT
Organism: Panthera onca; assembly: GCF_046562875.1. Lineage (NCBI taxonomy): Eukaryota > Metazoa > Chordata > Mammalia > Carnivora > Felidae > Panthera > Panthera onca. The sequence continues at coordinate 148,115,801 of NC_138342.1, read as the reverse complement.
TATCCAGTTTCTTATAAAAATGCCTGTTTTCAAAATTACAGTATGGTTGCTATGGTAATATGCACTTTATAAAGCCTGTACAAAGGCTGTCTTCATTTCCACTGTGCCCTGAAATAATAAAGGCCATTATTAAAGTGGAGTTGCAAGAGTCTGAAAAAAAGAGTCTGGTGAGAGGGAAACAACGAAGGCGTTAAGCATTAAAAGCAAAATTTCAAAGATCTCATTAAGTATTTGTGGTTGCCTTGGGGTCATTCAATGATATTTTGGACAACTTACAGAGTCTTCCTGAGAGATTAAGTGTCGATGACTGATGATGAATTGTTCATTGATATTTGACAGCACTGACAGTTTACCTGTGTGATTTGGGATTATTTTCTTTCACAAGAGATGAGTAAGTTAGAATCTCAGTTAAAATTTCAAACACAGCATATCCCTAAGGGCCTGAGTACTTTTCACATTCCACCCCCCATCTTTACCATTTTAGAGCTATACTTACTCTATAGCTATTTCTTTAAAATTAAAAAGAAATGATTTCTACTCTGCTTTACAGTCAAAATTATTCTGATGGACACAGATTGGAGATGAGGCACTCAGAGGCATTATAAAACATGTCACGGCCTCAAAAGTCATTATCCCTTGTATGCACATTTGCCTCAAGATAACTTTGTTTTTCACTGATATTTGGGAAAGCAAGGTTTCAGATTGCAGCTGTTAGATTCATTCTGCTTAAGAGAGGCTGAAGAGCCTTTTGGAAGAGACCCTGAAAAATTTATAGCAGGATTGTCCTCTATCAAGAGCTTTTCTCAGAGGGAGCCCCACTGCAATTAAAATTGCTTCATCTAGGATAGAGGCTCTCTCTCAATAGGCATTTTTAATTGGATAGATCTACTATGGCTCTATTTTCTATCTTCTATCTGTCTACCCCATAAAGTAAGAGCTGCCAATACATTTGCAGAAAACAACAGAATTGACCAAAACATAAATTAGGATTCCACAGGCAATGCAGGGATAAGGGGATTATAGAAAACCTATGATTAACTGTTGTTTAAATTGAGGACATTTGGCATTCTTTATTTCAGTGATGATATAATCTATGCACGAAAAATTGTAAGTAGGAGAAAATAGAAGGTACTTTCAAAATTTTTACTACATGCCCTCAAAAATTCATATTCGCAACGTACTGGAATGTTGTAAGATTCATCTATAGCTTATATTTAGGTAAAATACTTTTGTACTCATATGTATGTTATAAATAAGTAATTTAGTTGGTTATTTAAACCTTCCCTATCATTTAAGAAACAGTGAGCTGTCCTTAGTAGACTAGTTGTATCAGACATTTCATGTCTTTATGAATTATGTGACTACGCAAGTGTGTTTATTTTGAATCATGGTACAAATTCATATATAATTATTTGAGGTAAAAATATGTGGCAATGTATGCAATTCCTTTCTGTATATGTATTCTCATAGATATCAAATATGGATAGGGAGCTGAGGCTCTTTTTTGATTAAATTGAGTCAAAATTTTCCTGGAGAAGTTCTCAAATAATTGATATTAAGTACAAACCATAGGAGATTGTCCACTTACAGACTATTATTACACAAGTATGTTGTATTTATTGCCCAATGCATCTTTAAGTCTATTTTCCTTTCTTCTCTTCTTTGTATTCAGTAATTCCTAATACTGAAGTACAGTTGGGACCCCGGGTGGCTCAGTCCGTTAAGCATCAGACTTTGGGTCAGATCATGATCTCACAGTTTCTGGTTTCAAGACCGGCGTCTGGCTGTGCTGACAGCCCAGAGCCTGGAGCCTGCTTCAGATTCTGCTTCTTTTCTACCCCTTCCCTGCCTGTGCTCTCTCTCTCTCTCTGTCTCTCAAAAATAAAACATTAAAAAAAAGTTTTTTCAATGAGTTATAAGCAAGTCCTACTGGTAGAATACATTGCTTGTGCTGAGTATCGCATCCAGAGCAATTGTTATATTTTATTATAAGAACTAATTTCTGGTGATTTGTTTCTAGCCTTTTGTTCATCAGAGTTGTGGAATTCTAAGCTTCTGAGTTCATTAAATAATATATTTGGAAGTGTTTTTTTAAATTGTAAAAATGTTTACAGATATAAAGTAATGTGTATGTTCCATTGCTGATGAGGAGTGCATGTCTCATAGAGTGACAATTCTATGGTACCTGTAACTGCATTGTTGCTGTTTATATCATCTTAGGTGAACTATTAGGTCACCTAATGAAGTTTGATATATAAATTCAGATTTTGTTCAGTAGTGTTCACCAATAGGAGAATTTTTAGATGATCAGAAATTATTCTGATGCTGATATTCCTGACCACATCCAGGTCTATTATATTACATTTTTCTACTCTTATGACTGGTCAGAAACACCTATTACACAAAAATTTTCAGGGGTTGGTTATTCTCTCCTATAAACTGAATACTTTGATAGCTGCCAGAGAAAATACTTGCTGGGATCCAACACTTTCTCATTTGATAGCTATTCCCTATATTCCTCCATTATGACATGCATCGTCAAGGTTAACTCCACTTCATAAGCTGAAACATTAAATCACATTATACTAAACAACTGATAGCACCATTCTAAACTTATACTAATCAGAACTAATTTTTCTTATGTTGTTTGTTTTTCTCTCTTGGTCTAGCTTAGTGCTTTCCCTTGCACTTAATTAAGTCACCTGCATGTGATCCTAACATGAATTTAAATTTGATTATTAAGAAAAGAATCTTGGGGCGCCTGGGTGGCGCAGTCGGTTAAGCGTCCGACTTCAGCCAGGTCACGATCTCGCGGTCTGTGAGTTCGAGCCCCGCGTCAGGCTCTGGGCTGATGGCTCGGAGCCTGGAGCCTGTTTCCGATTCTGTGTCTCCCTCTCTCTCTGCCCCTCCCCCGTTCATGCTCTGTCTCTCTCTGTCCCAAAAATAAATAAAAAACGTTGAAAAAAAAAAAAAAAAAGAAAAAGAAAAGAATCTTGCTCTTTTGTGCTCTGTACAGAGAGATGTGAGTCTTGGGTCCTATCTTCAGCCTTCACTCTACCTTGATGAATTTGTTTGGAAGGCTTATGCTACCTCTGTGAACTTCCCTTTTTCTTTCATTAAAACCTATCCTGACTGCATATTTTAATCTCAGAGCTCTTAAAAATTCATTATTTATGAAATGCTTTGAGGTATTTGGGAGAAAGATTTATTATTTGTAGTGATGCTGAAAACAATATGTACTGTGTTATTTAGTACACATTAAGCTCTCTGACTTTTATGTATTATATAAAACATATCAAAGTATGTATTACCTTGGGCAGATTCGAGTGGTTTTAGGAAGTGTTGGGTTATCAGGCAAAGGAATAGTAGTGATCCAGCAAAGTGTTCCACTTTGGAAATACCTGACCATTCATTTTCTTATCCTTTAAGGAGTTTATATATCAAGATGACATATTTCAAGGATACTTATAATATCTAATGGAAAATTTGCAGGTATTGCAAGTATGATAAAAACAGAAGGAAGTACATTTATTTCTCATTCTACCAACTAAAAGTTACACGCAGACTTTTCTAACAGATTTATCAAATTTTCATAATGATATATAATTTAATATCCATGTGATATTATCTGTGCACTCATATCATCAAATACATTTTCCATTGAATTTAGGGTCAGTATAACTTCTATTAACAGGTCTAATCAACCTCATTCTTGCTGTGAAAAAGTCTGATGATAATCTATTTTTCCCTTTATAAGTTGCATGCTCTTTTTTTCTAAGTGTTCCCAAAACATAGTCTCTCTCCTTTTATTATTTTTTTTAAGGTTCAACAATTTTTTTAGAATATGCTTTGGTGCTGACCGAAGCCAATCTTCTCATGGCACACACACTCACATTTTTCTCAATATGTAGTTTCAATTTTTTTTAATTGTTCTATCTTCAGGATTTTTTTATGTTATAGCTTTTAGTATATATTCTATTTTCTTGCTTTGGTTTTATGATTTTTCTTATCTATATTTTAATTTCTTATGTATATTTTCAATATCTTGCCCATTTTCCTTTTAAATCTTTTTTTCTCTTCGTTCAATTTTTATGGATATTTTAATTTTTCTTATTTTTTATTTTGTCTGAAGGCATTATTTAATTGTTGCTCCTGTTTCTGTATTCTTTCAACTTTAGTATTCATTTCTGAAACATTTTTCTATTGTTTCTAATTCTTTCTTGAGTTCTGTGATCTCAATTCTCAGTCTAGTTCTAATTTATGTTGCTCTTTCATGTTTATATTATTTTATTAATGTCTTTTAGTTTTTTTAATATAGTAGGTTATGGTTTTGATCTGTTTTGGGGACATGTCTTTCTGGCATCCTTTCCTTGCCTGTAGGGATATTATTTTGTACTTTATTCTCTTTATTCTTATTATATAATAACTTTTCATGGGATTTGATATCTATGTCTCAATTTATTTTTTTTTCTTTTTTCTTTTTTTTCATTTTTAGGTGAAATTAGTATTCCTGAGCTTTATAATACAGCCAAGTTAAGGAAAGCTTTTCTATCTTCCCAGAGGTTATGTTTCTGATGTTTTGTACAGTGTTCAGCAATATGATGATGCCTTGCTTTTCTGTAAAATCCTGGTTCTCTTTCTCTCCCCAATTTTGACATGGACATCTTCTTTTATTCATCTCTGTCTTGTACGATTTTGACTTTACTTTATGCATTACTCCTCAGAGTGGGGCCTTGTCCCAGAAGGAAACCTTTGCGGGTCAGTTTTGAGAGTGACTGCATGACTCCATGTCCTTCAGGACTTCTTACTGCCAGTACCTCCATTGACTCTGACCTGGAGAGAGCAAGCCTCCAATTTCAGTTGCTCTTCTGCAGTCAGGCATCTGTGGTTTTCACAGAATCCATGTTGTCTTTCCTGAGGTCTGCTGATCTTTCGTCAGATACTGTTCACATGACTTCTTCCCACACATACAGGACTGTAACCAACTGACTGAATTTGGGGGTTGGTGGGGATGCTTTTTTACCTAGTTTGGCTGTAAATGTCATCTGTAGATATTTGGTTTTGCAATCTATTTGCCCCCTCAGTTGTTTTTGGAGAGATGGAAAATACATACTGTTGTCATTGCCATCTTCCCAGAATCCCAGTTATTTAAAATACATATATATGTATATATATGTGTATATATATATATATATATATATACATACACATATATATATGCATATGTGTATATATATACACACACATACATACATATAAACACATATATATGTATACATATATACATATATATACACATATATACATATATATACATATATATGTATTTATATAATTTCCAGAGAGAAAAAAATGCACATGATATTTAGCTTTATGCATAGATTTACAAAGTAAATACACATGTGTTATCAGTACCCAGAAAAATAAATATTTTATTAGTTGAGGACTGTTAGCATATTCTCCATTTTTTTCCTTAGAAATCTTAATTGTTAACAATCTGAAAACAATAATCTGAGAACAGAACATTGATTAAGGTAATTATGATAGAGTTACATAGTAACTATATGTTTTTATGTTATTATTACTTTATTAAAATATGTATATATTTGTACTCCTCTCTCCCCAACTATATCACACTTACACACGGAAATACATGTGCTTGAGCTCATACATGATGTCGTAAATTAAATTACTGGTCCCAATTCTTCATCCTTCCATTATTCACATCCTTAGCTAGTAACTCTGCAGTCCATCCTCCTAAAGGTACAAGATACATATCGCTGCATCTTGACTTTCCACTTAGCTATTTGACTTACTTTGACCAAGGAGGATGTTAGTTCATGGGCCACAAGAAAGAATTTAAAATGCACTTTTACACTTACTTATATGTTTGTTCTTACACGCCACCATTCCCATCCTACCTGCCTAGCTAATTTGCTAGGCTCAGGAAAAATGCAAAAGACATGGAACAGAAACACCCCAAGTGACCTCCAGTGTGAAACCAGCCAAACCAGCTGACCTGCGAATTCAGGAGGAGAAAGAACTGCTTAATGTATATTTCAATGAGGATTTGAGATTATCAGTACTGTAACCTTATTATAGGAAATACAATTCACATGTCAATGTGTTGGAGTTCTCAAATACAGTTTATGGTTTTTGCCTGATATGATTGGTTGTTTTTAATAATTACTGAAATATGTGCTGCTCTTTATATTTTTATGGTTTCTTCATAATTGCTTTAGGTGCTTTTCTCTTTTTGATTTAGTTGGATAATATTTAACTTTCTTTTTCTTCTAATGTGTGTATTTAAGGCCATAGATTTCATTTTGAATATTTTTTGGTTGCATATCACATATATACATTCAGCTTTTATTTTCTTATTTCTAAGTAGTCTGTAACTTAAAATTTTCCTTAACACGAACATTAGTTAAGGAACTATATGTTTAATTTGCAAGTATTATTCTATCTTTTATTTTTTTATTTTTAAATTTTTGGGGGGAATTTTTTCCTTTAATAAATTCTTCTCTGCATTCGTTCTTTTTCTCATTTTTACTTCAAAAAGAGATATATTTTCAAAATTCTTTGCTCTTTCCTTCCTGGGTGGTTGATAAAGTGTTTATCAATGGTCTACTCAAAAGGAAATACTAATTTCAACATTTAAAAATTTCAACACATAGCATTTGGGTATATATAAGCTCAGAGTTCTGAAATTTTTAAATTATTTACATTCTACTAGGGAAAACTTTTATGTACCTATTTTAAATGTGAAATAAAATAGAGTTAATACATTACTATCATCTCCCCAGTTTATACCTTTTGATTCACTTTTTGTGTGATGATTAAATTTAATCTTTAGCTTCTTCCTTTCCCAATGTCTTCTTGGAGATGAGTACAACCTTGTAACTTCATTTTTCCTTCTTTCATTGAGTAGGCTATTTATTTTATTCTTTCTTTATTATTACAGTAAAGCTTCTTTCTTATGTTTTCGGAGGTGACATAATACACAGCATCAGTGGCAAAGCAGAACTCATACATTTGCTTGATAAAAATAACAAGTATCCAGCTTAATTATGATTTCAATGACACAAGGAATCATAATGCACATAACACAGACAAAGCAGGAGAAAAACCCTTCAACACGCCCCCAGGTCTTTCTTCCTCCTGTCTCTTGCATTACATGTGTTTTCACTCAGGTTTTCAGATGAGGTTTCTAATTGTTCTGGACGAGCAATTTCTATCATGGGACATCTCCATATTATATGCAGATGGTTACATAGGTTAGGGAATATTTTCAGAAATCATGTCTCAAAAACCCACAGATTTTTAGTATGCAATTATAAATCACTGGAATACTGTGATAAAACATTTCATAGATAAAGAAATATTGGCATGCTTTCTAGTTGGTATTTCCCTAGCATGTTTATAAGGAGATTAGACTGGATGCCATACTTTTTTTTTTTTCCAGAGATCTCACTCCAATAGAAAAAGTGAATGAATGGCAGACTATTTGCTTCCCAAGAGACTGTGACTAAAACAGTCAAGTAAAGAACCACTGTTGAACACATTTAATATTTAAAAAAGTCCTTGCCACACTGTGTGTCTAAGATCTGTTGCTTGTATTCATTGACACATTATAAGTTAATGAAGCACATGACTCATGAGAATAGTTTTACTTCAAGATCAGGTCCCAGTATTAAGGCACAGTTTGACACATAATAGTTCCAATATACTCTTTGATTGATGAATAAATGAAGAAGAGGGAAATGGCCAGTTGATGTTAAATTGCATAAAGGGAACAATTTTGAGAGGGTGACTGGGGAAGTTTTATCAAAAGAAATTTTAATTGTTAGAGCTTATCATGATTAGGTTTCTTGGATCTGTTAAAAATAACCTGTGCACTGTTAAAAGTTTGAATGAACAGATTTAAAAGTAATAAAGTTGTGAATTAACTTGGAATTTAATAGCTACAAATAATAAAATCTAGAAAATATAATTTTTTTATTACACTTGGTAGGAGGTTTGATGTCAGCAGCACATAAAATCAATCAAATTCATCAAGCCAACAAACTAATCGAAACATGCACAAACATATGCACAGAGGCTTTAGATGGAGACAGCCTGTGTTTAAATTCTGACAATGCTGCTTCCATGGGTGTGACATTTGACAAGTTATCTAATCATTCTGTGCCCCTATTTCCTCATCTGTAAAGTGGGTATTATAATAGTGCATACATCATGGAAACACTGTGAAAATAAGATTGAATAATACACATGAAACGTGTTTGGGAGCAGTACCCAACATGCAGATAATGCTCAACAAATGTTAGATAGTTATTTTTATAATTTCTTTGGACAATTACAAAGATTACCATAATGTCTGTCAATTTTTTAATGTTTCCAATAATATCCTCAAATCACCCTTCCCAAACCAAAAACCTTGTCATTAAGAAAGTGACTTGAGAAAAATAAGCAGTTGAAACATTCAGGACATAATATTTTCTCTACTTAAATGTATTCTATATAATTTACTAATATAGAGTACACTTAGGTGGATAAAATATATTTCTAGCAGCATCCATTACTCTCCTAATATACTGATAAGTTGCTCTGATGTACTGAGCACAAGAGAGATACTGTAGGTAAGAGGGCAAAAAACCATAAATCAAAAGAAACAGACTATTCTAATAGCTCTCTCATCCTGTGAATACAGAAATAGAACAAAGGTACTCAACTTCTTTTTTTTTTTTTTTTTTTTTTTTTTTTTTTTTTTACTTTTTAATTTATTTTTGAGAGACAGAGACAGAGCACAAATTGGGGAGGGGCAGAGAGAGAGGAAGACACAGAATCTGAAGCAGGCTCTAGGCCCTGAGCTGTCAGCACAGAGCCCTCCATGGGGTTTCAACCCATGAACTGTGAGATCATGACCTGGGTACTCAACTTCTGATGAAGTTTGGTTTATATGTCAGGTGAAAAGCCAATAGAAACATTCAGAAAAAGTTGATGGTAATTAATTTTAACACCTCTATTCTTTGTTTTTCTCACCTGATAAATGAGAGCACTGAACATGATCATCTCTCAAGTCCTTACAGTTGTAAATCAGGCCTTGATAATCAAAAGCTACAACTAATTGAAGTCGTTGCGTTAGTTTCCCATTGTTGTAAACAATCATCACAGACTTGGTGGCTTAAACAATCCAAATGTATTACCTTACAGGTCTGAAGGTCAATAGTCCTAAAATGTTATCTGGGGGGACTGTGTTCCTTCTTAAAGCTCCATGCGGGAATCATTCCCTTGCCTTTTCCAGATTCTAGAGGCGGCCTGAATTCCTGGTTTATGGCCCCTTTCTGCCTTCAAAACCAGCAATGTAGGTAGAATCCTATACATAAACTGAATTATTTTCCTCTGCTTCCCTCTTCCACATTTAAGAACCTTTGTAGATTCACCTGAATAATCCAGGATAACCTCCCTAAGGTAAGATTAGCTGATAAGAAAATTTAATTCCATCTGTTACCTTAATTCCCTTTGCTATGTAATATAACAAATTCACAGGTCCCAGAGATTAGTATACAGACTTCTTTGGGAGTCATTATTCTGGCCACCACACATTTGGGCATCAGAAATTTTTCCAAAGCAAGATTTTTCAATTACTCATTTTTTTTAAAAATTGGATACATTAACTACTATGATACTTAGGTGTTTTTTTTTAAGTTTATTTATTTATTTTGAGAGAGACAGAGACAGCACAAATAAAGGACGAGCAGAGATAGAGGGAAACAGAGAATCCTAAGCAGGCTCTGCACTGTCAGACTCAGGGTTTGAACTCAGGAAACTCAGATCACAACCTGAGCTGAAACCAGGAGTGGAACACTTAACCAACTGAGCCACCAATGCTTAACCAACTGAACCAACCAGCTGCCCCTCTGATAGTTAGTTTCTTAATTTGTAATATAATGATACTAACTTTATCATAGTTTTAGCATTGTGAAAAATAAGTGAAAGTACATTTCTAAAATAGCAAATTGCGAGGCACTCAATGTTCAATACTCAAGTAAGTACTCAAAGAACTACAGATGGTATAATAATAATAATTAGTAGTAGTAGTATTTTCATTTGTATACTTAGTTTTCAGAGCACAAAAAAAGACAATATGACATCCTGACAAGTACATAAAAAAGAAAACCATGCCCTAATGGTCTTGAAAAATAAATGCATTACAGCATTCATCTTAAAGACAGTGTGAGAAGTAGGGGGACTGTGATGTCCCTTGTCCTTCACACACAGCTATGTTGAGGTCAGAACACTTAGAACACCTATAGAGTGCTCTGTAGAATGATAGGAAAATCTCAGACAGCATGGTGGGACAGAGGTGCATATATATGAATTGGGACAGATAAAATGGCAGGCAGTGTAGGCATGGAAGGGAGCCGACCCCTTCTGTAGAGAGACAAAAGGAAGAGAAAGAGAGGCTGTGGAAGTGTGGTATTGTGTTTGGACAAGATGGACAGAGCAATAAAAAATATGGAGAGAGCCAGTTTCTACTTTGCAAACATCCTTAGGAGGTAAAGATCAGCATTTTCAGGGGTGTGCAACTTTCTACGGACCAGAGACTCCACTGTGTGTGTGTGTGTGTGTGTGTGTGTGTGTGTGTGCGCGCGCGCCTTGGGGGGAAATGGGAAGGAGAGTCAGACTTGGCTCAGTAGTGATCTTAGGGGCCGACTAGGAGACAACAGTCCTTTCCCTCATGTACTGTGCTAAGAGGATATATTGTGCTGCCCTCCACCCTCCCCGCAAGGACAAAAGACCCAGAAGGCACCAGCCAGAGTCCCTTTGTTGGCTGGCGGACTGGTGCTATACTAGAACTGGGCAGTGCAAAGCGGGATCCTTTAAGACATTGGGTTTTGAATACCAGCCAAGTGCCTCGGAGGCACAGGAGACTGTGGAGCAGGACAAGCCGGCTGCCTGCACTGTTCTGTGAGGGCAGCCTGAACAGTGTGTTGGATATATCTGGTCCAGGGAGGAGAGGTTGGGGTGTCACCATTTTTCTCCCCATTTGGTGGAGCATCAAGGAACTGGACAGTGGCCCCCAGTGGAGGCAGGACCACTTACACCAAGCCCATGCCTCCGGGCCTGGTAACTTCTTATCTACCGAAGTGGAAGTGACACTGACCAAACCAGACTGCCTCTCCTCCAGACCAGTATAGCCACTGGTCCCAGGAACCAACAGAAAACTGTCCTGCAGTTTTGTATGTTAGTCTGTCTTTTATATTATTATTATTATTATTATTATTATTATTATTATTATTTTCTCTTTTCTTTCTTTCTCTTCTCTCTTCTCTTTTCTCTTCTTCTTAATACCCTGTTTTTTTTCCTTCTCTTTGGAATCAGGCTCACAGTTTCTGATTTGATTTTTGGTCAATTTTTGCCATATATATAAATATATTTTTCATATATATATATATTTCATCTATATAATTCTTATTATATAGTTACATATACATTTTACAATAAATATAATTCCTATTATATATAATAACTCATATATACAATTCTTATTATATGTGTATAGAATATATATATATATTCTATGTGTATAGAATATATATTTATATACATATATATATATTTTTTTCTTTCTCTGTTCTGGTTGTTTGTTTAATCAGAATTTTTACTCTATTCTTTGTACAACTTTTCGGTGTCTTTATTTTTCTCTCTCTGTTTCTCTGGATTCAGCGTTATAGTTTCTTTGATTCTCTGCCTGGTCATTTTTGATTTGTTTTGTTTTGTTTCCCCTTTCATTTTTAATTTGTATGGGATAAGGTTTCCCCTCTTTTTTTTTAAATTTTCCCAGGGTTATTTCAACAATTCAAAGCACACCTGGTAGAAGGTCTAAACAATCGACTACTATAAGCAGCAGGATAGAACAGCCAAAGACTCAACAACAGAGTGCATGTAAACATGCCAAAAACACTTCCTCAAGTGCTAGGCCCTGGACAGTGCATGACATCTTTTTGAATATAGTAGTACTCACAGGTGCAGGAGACATAAGCTATTAAAACAGGTAAAAGACAGAAACATAGACAAAATGATGAAACAGAAGAATTCTCCTCAAAAGATTTTAGGAAGAAATGACAGCCAGAGAATTGCTCAAAACATACATAAACAATATATCTGAACAAAAATTTAGAATAGTTATAAGACTAATTGCTGGGCTTGAAAAAAGCAAAGAAGACAGCAGAGAATCTATTGCTGCAGAGATCAAAGACCTAAGAAATAGTCATGATGAATTAAGAAATGTTGTAAATGAGATGCAATAAACTGCACAAAGTGACGGCAAGGATGGAAGAAGCAGAGGAAATAATAAGTGAAATACAAGTTAAAATTATGGAAAATGATGAAGCTGAAAAAAAGAAGGGAAAGAAATTACTAAATCATGAGGGAAGAATTAGAAACCTAAGTGAGTCAATGAAACAAAATATCCATATCACAGGAGTTCCGAAAGAAGAGAGAAAGAGAAAGAAGTTTTATTTGAACAAATTATAGCTGAGAACTTCCCTAATCTGGGGGAGGAAACAGATATCCAGTTCCAGGAGTACAGAGAAATACCTTCAAAATTAACAATAATAGGTCAACACCATGACATATCATAGTGAAACTGGCAAAATACAAATATAAAAGGAGTATTCTGAAGCCAGCTAGGGACAAATGTGTAGCCACATAATGATGGTAGCAGACCTGTCCACTGAACTTGGCAGACCAGAAGGGGAGGGCAGAAAATATTCAATGTGCTGAATATGAAAAATATGCAACCAGGAATCCTTTATCCAGCAAGACTGTCATTCAGAATAGAAGGAGAGATAAGGGCTTTCCCAGACAAACAAAAACTAAAGGAGTTCATGACCACTAAACTAGCCCTACAGGAGATCCTAAGGGGCACTCTGTGAGTGGAAAGCAGCAAAGACTAACTAAAAAGGACCAGAGATATCACCATAAGCATGAAACCTATAGATAACACAATGATGCTAAATCGATATCTTTCAATAATAACTCTGAATGTAAATGGACTAAATACCCCAATCAAAAGACATAGGATATCAGAATGGATAAAAAACAAAACAGAACAAAAAAACAAACAAACAAACAAACAAACAAAAAAACCCACAAGATCATTCTATATGCTGCCTACAGAGTCTCATTTTAGACCTGAGAACACCTGCAGATTGAAATTGACGGGATGGAGAACCATCTATCATGCTTCTGGATGTCAAAAGAAAGCCAGAGTAGCCATACTTATACTAGACAAACTAGATTTCAAAACAAGGACTATAACAAGAGATGAAGAGTATTATGTAATAATTAAGGGGTTTATCCATCAAGAAAAGCTAACAATTGTAAATATTTATGCCCCCACGGGAAACGCCCAAATATGTATCAATTAGTCACAAACATAAATAAATGTATAGATATATACACATATATAATGTATAGATAATAATATCATGACTGTAAGGTAGAAAATCAATAAAGAAACAATGCCTCTGAATGACATATTGGACGAAATTGGACCAGATGGACTTAACAGATATATTCGAGCTTTTCATCCAAAAGCAGCAGAATACACATTCTTCTTGAGTGCACATGGAACATTCCCCAGAATAGATTACATACTGGGTCATAAAACACCCTTCAAAATATAAACGGATGGGCATCACACCATGCATATTTTTCAGATCACAACACTATGAAATTTGAAGTCAACCACAGGAAAATTTTGGAAAGCCCCCAAACGCATGGAGGTTAAAGAACATTGTACTAAAGAATGAATGAGTCAACCAGAAGGTTAAAGAAGAAATTAATAAATATATGGAAGAAAATGAAAATGAAAACGTGACAGTTCAAAACCTTTGGGATGCTGCCAAGGCAGTTCTAAGAGGAAAATACATTGGAATCCAGACCTCTCTCTAGAAGCAAGAAAGGTCCTAAATATAGAACCTATGTTTACACCTAAATGAACTAGAAAGATAGCAGCAGAGAAAGCCCAAAGCCAGCAGAAGAGAAATAATAAAGATTAGAGCAGAAGTAAACAATATAAAATCCAAAATCCAAAAACAAAAAACAAAAAACAAAACAGTAGAGCAGAGAAATGGATATAAGAGCTGGTTTTTGAAAGAATAAATAAAATTGATAAACCCCTAGCCAGACTTCTCAAAAAGACAGATGAACGAAGTAGATAAAATGAATGAAAGAGGAGAGATCACAACCAACACCCCAGAAATACAAACAATTAGTAGGGAATACTATGAAAAATTTTATGCCAACAAACTGGACAATCTGGAAGAAATGGGAAAATTCCTAGACACCCACACACTACCAAAACTCAAAGGGAAGAGAGAGAAAATTTGAAAAGACCCATAATCAGCCAAAAAATTGAATCGGTTCTCAAAAATTTCACAACAAATAAGAGGCCTGGGCCAGATGGCTTCCCAGAGGAATTTTACCAGACATTTAAAGCACAGTTCATACCTATTCTTCACAAGCTGTTCCAAAAGATAGAAATGGAAGGAAACCTTCCGGACTCATTTGATGAAGCCAGCAGTACCTTGACTCCCAAAACAGAAAGAGACCTGACTAAAAAGGAGAATTACTGGCCAATATCCTTGATAAACATGGATAAAATAATTTCAACAAGATACTAGTAAACTGAATTCAATAGTATATTAAAAGAGTTATTCACCATGATCAAGTAGGATTCATTCCTGAGCTGCAGGGCTGGTTAAATATTTGAAAATCAATCAACGTAATACATCACATTAATAGAAGAAATGATAAGTACCATATTATACTGTCAATAGATGCAGAAAACACATTTGACAAAATACAGCATCCTTTCTTAATAAAACCCTCAAGAAAGTCAGTATAGAAGGAACATACCTTAACATTGTAAAAGCCACGTATGAAAGGCCCACAGCTAATATCATCCTCAATGGAGAAAAACTGAGAGCTTTCCCCCTGAGATCAGGAACACAACAAGGATGTCTACTCTTACCTGTTGTTTAACGTAGTGTTGGAAGTCCTAGCCTCAGCAATCAGACAACATAAAGAAATAAAAGGCATCCAAACTGGCAAAGAAGAAGTCCAACTTTCACTTTTCACACATGACATGATACTCTGCATGGAAAACCCAAAGACTCTAACCCAAAAAGTGCTAGAACTGATCCATGAATTCAGCAGTCACAGGATATAAAATAAATGTACAGAAATTGGTTGCATTTCTATACACCAATAATGAAGCAACAGAAAGAGATATCAAGGAATCGATCCCATTTACAATTGCACAAAAAACCATAAATTAACCCAGGAAAAAACTTAACCAAAAGATTTGTATGATGAAAACTATAGAAAACTCATGAAAGAAATTGAAGACACAAAAAAATGGAAAAATATTCCATGATCATGGAATGAAAAAATATTGTTAAAATGTCAATACTACCCAAAGCAATCTATACATTCAATGCAATCCCAATCAAAATAGCACCAGCATTCTTCACAGAGCTAGAACAAACAATCCTAAAATTTGTATGGAACCACAAAAGACACCGAGTAGCCACAGTAATGTTGAAAAAAAAAAAAAAAAAGGCAAAGCAAGAGGCATCACAATCCTGGACTTCAGCCTGTATTACAAAGCTGTAATCAAGACAGTATGGTATTTACACTAAACAGACACATAGACCAATGGAATAGAATAGAGAACCCAGAAATGGACCTACAAATATATGGCCAACTAATCGTCAACAGAGCAGGAAAGAAGTTCCAATGGATAAAAGACAGTCTCTTTAGCAAATGGTGCTGGGAGAACTGGACAACAACATGCAGAAGAATGAAACTGGACCACTTTCTTTTTTATTTTTTTTTAATTTTTTTAACGTTTATTCATCTTTGAGAGACAGAGAGAGACAGAGCATGAGCGGGGAAGGGGCATAGAGAGGGAGACACAGAATCGGAAGCAGGCTCCAGGCTCTGAGCTGTCAGCACAGAGCCTGACATGGGGCTTGAACTCACAAACTGCGAGATCATGACCTGAGCCGAAGTCGGTTGCTTAACCGACTGAGCCACCCAGGCGCCCCAAACTGGACCACTTTCTTACACCATATACAAAAATAAACTGAAAATGGATGGAAGACCTAAATGTGAGACAGGAAACCATCACAGTCCTAGAGGAGAAAACAGGCATCAAACTCTTTTACCCTCACCACAGCAACTTTTTACTTGACATGTCTCCAAGCAAGGGAAACAAAAGCAAAAAAGAACTGTCCAGACCTCATCAAGATAAACTGCTGGAATAGGAGAAGATATTTGCAAACGACATATTGGATGAAGGGTTAGTACCCAAAATCTATAATGAACTTACCAAACTCAACACCCAAAAAACAATCCAGTGAAGAAATTGGCAGAAAACCTGAATAGACAGTTTTCCAAAGAAGACATCCAGATGGCAAACACACATGAAAAAAATCTCAACATTGCTCCTCATCAGGGAAATACAAATTAAAACCACACTAGATACCTCACGCCGGTCAGAATGGTTAAAATTAACAACTCAGGAAACAACAGATGTTGGTGCGGATGTGGAGAAAAGGGAACCCTCTTGCAATGTTGGTGGAATGCAAACTGGTGCAGCCACTCTGGAAAACAGTGTGGAAGTTCTTCAAAAAATTAAAAATAGAATTACCCTACAACCCAGCAATAGCAGTACTGGTAATTTATTTGAAGGATACAGGAGTGCTGATTCATAGGGGCACATGTACACCAATGTTTATAGCAGCAGTTTCAAAAGTAGCCAAATTATGGAAAAAGCCCAAACATCCATCCACTGATGAATGGATAAAGAAGATGAGGTTTATATCTACACAATGGAATGCTACTTGGCGATGAAAGAGAATGAAATCTTGCCATTTGCAACAATGTGGATGGAACTGGAGGGAGTTATACTAAGTGAAATAAGTCAGTTAAAGACAGGTATCATATGATTTCATTAATATGTGGAATTTGAGAAACTTATCAGAAGACCATAGGAGAAAGGAAGGAAAAATAAGTTACAGAGAGGGAAGCAAACCAGTGACTCTTAAATATAGAGAACAACCTGAGGATTGATGGATGTGGGGAGTTGGGCAAGTGGTGGAGGTGGGTGATGGGCATTGAGGAGGGCACTTGTTGGGATGAGCACTGGGCATTGTATATAAATGATGAATCTTGGGAATCTATTCCTGAAGCCAAGACTACACGGTATGTTAGTTAACTTGATAATAAATTAAAAAAAAAAAGGGAAAAGAAGTGCATTACATACTGTCTAGAGATATTGTATGCAAAACAGATGCCCTTTATGCCCTTTGCATTATCTACTCTAGTAATAATCTTTTGTTTATTAGTAAATGTTGAATATATTCTCAAAATTTGGTTTACAAATAGATCTGAAAGATGTTTTGTGTCAATTAAAAATTACATTTCAATTTGAATACATTCCTATTATATAGATATGATCTGAAAGTTAACTGTAGTTATAAAAACTAAAGAGGACCAAGAATTTGGGGGAAGTGTTAATTTCAGTATTCTAGACCTAACAGAAAAGGTGGGTGTAAGAAAATGATTTGAAAGAGTGCATTAGCAGATGCTGATTAAGATGCCATTTTTAGTAGAGGGTGAAGCCTGGAAGTGTAAGGAGTGGGAGAGAAAGACAAAACTACTTGTCAGGATGGACACCGGCTGGCATTCAAGGTCTGTGTGTGGGATGAACTTGGCCTAGTAATGTAGGCAGTTCACAGCCAGCAGATTAATGCAAGTTTAGAACCCTGAGCTATAACTTTATAAGATATTTTCAGACTAAAAGGGAGATTTTAAAATGAGTTGACATGATTAAGGTCCTGAAACAGTAAAGAGATTTAAGTAGTAGAGATTTCAAAGTGCTGAAAGGACCAGAGACATTTTGCTGAGCCAAACAATGACATTCTGAAAGAGAATAAAATAAAGTCATAATTCACTTTTGCAATCTCACTGCAAAAAGTGTTAGCAAAAAACTTGAGGATCCTGTGCTGGGAAAAAAGAAAACTTAAATCATTTTCATGACCTGAAAAACTTTTTAATAGAGAAAAAAGAAGAGAAAGTATAGTAAAAGTATAGATAGCAAATGAAAAGTTTTCGTAAGAGTTTAGAACGACAATATTTTTAGAAGAAAAACTTCTGAATATTTGTTAAAGTAAGCAAAAATAATTCATAATTAAAATAAGAGTCAAGGTTCATTGAATGGTCAGTGTATATATGTATTATGCACTGTACCTTAAACATATACGCATTCACTGTGTTCTTAATACAGCCTCTCAGATCTTGTCACCTGTATTTTAAAAGTGAGGAAACAAAGACAGAAATGCAAAGAAATTTCCTCACAAATGCAGTTAAAATCAGCAACGGCAAAATTAGCAAAGCTGATCAGACAAGTTTGAATCCATTCTTTAACCCTTCTAAAATAATTGCCTTTATTCTTAAAAAGTGGATGTCTTGGCATAGAAGAGATACTCATAAGCAAACATAATTTCATAAAGTCTTATGACGTAATAGCTTTGCTAAACATTTAAATATACCCTCTTATCTAATTTTATAGTTACTCAGTGAATCAGCTATGATTTTCTCAACTTCCAATGTCAGAAAATTGTACATACACCAGAACAGAAAACCCCTGCACCGATATCCTAAGGCCAAGACAATTTCACGGGGAGGTTGATATTCCATAATTGGACCCACGCAGAAGTACAGTATGATAAACTTTATGGAGGGAAAGCCAAAATACTGAGGTACAGAGTAACAGAAAATACCTAAGATTACAGAGTCAGCAAAATTTTCCGTAGGGAAATAATATTTTTGCTGAGACTTGAAAGATACATAAGAAATTACAGGCAAGGAGAGCAGAAAAGAGCTTGTTGATTTGGATGAAGTAAAAGAACAAGTGGCTAGAGAGCAATGAAAACGTGGAGAAAGATGAGTAGTTGAGTAAGAACTAAATAATTAGGACAACTTGACAAATGAAGGGATTTGGATTTTATTATAAACTCAATGGTAAGCAAAGAGAAGTGTTGCAGGTCTCATCTGCGATCTGTTCAATTTAGTCTTTTCACTATAGGAGGAGACTTTGGTAGTAGTCCTTGAAGATGAAAAATGGATGGGTTTGTTAGGTTGAGGAAAGTTGGTAAGAGAGAAATGAGCAGATTTCGAGGCAAGGTGGACATATGATTGATTGTGCGCTGGCTGTAATAAGTAATTAAATATCAAGAATGAGCTTCAAGATTCTGGTTCATATATTTGTACTGACTTTCAGTCTTGGACATACATTGAACATATAAACCTGAAAATCACAGGAGAGGTAAGAGTCAAATATAGAATTAGGGAATTTTCTGCAGAGGAATTAAAGCCCTAGGAAAGAATGAGGTCATTTACACAGAGAAGGTAGAACGAGAAATAAAGACCTGGACTGAGCACTGACATAGTCTAAAAATAAGATGTCAGTTAAAAAGGAAGAAAGAGAAAACGAGACGGAAAAGGAAAAATCCAAGGTATAGGAAGAATATAAGAAGAATGTGGTATCAGAAGAGAAATATAATTTTATGGTGGAGGGAAGAATCAACATCTCTAATGATGAATCAGATCCAGCAGGCAAAAAAAAAAAAAAGGAATCATAATGACATTTATTGCATTTCTGAAGTTAGATCACAGTGGTGGCCATAGCAAAAACAATTTGGGAAAGAAGAAATAGGAACAAAAGCCATATTGTAGGGGGTTGAAGAATGAATTTGAAGTGTAATTTTGTGATAATACATATAGTCTATTGTTCTGATAAATCTGACTATAAAAGCAGCAAAGATATGGCTTGATAAAAGATGTGAAAAACAAGAGAACATTTTAATTCATTGTTTGCTTTTATTACATTGGGGAGGAAAGGATAAATAGCAGACTTGTAACTTCTTCCTCCTCATACCAGAGCTGGAGGAAGACTGGAAAAGCAGTGTGTTAATCCAAAAGGAATCTCAATGAAGGAGAAAGAGACAATTAGAAATCTTGTGCTTGAAGGAGTCAGGCTTCTCCAAAAATGAAAACTTAATCTGTGCTCCTGTCTCCTTTGTGTCCTTTGAATCTTAGCGCATTAGGTAAGACCCAGGGTTTCTGTAAGCATTCCTCAACCATTCAGCCTCTGTGTTAACACATAAATGGTAATTAAGGCCCAGAGAAGTTAATAATGGGATTTAAAGTAGAGTAGGTCATAGTGTGTTTGGAATAATATTGAAATCTATGATTTTCTAATCCAAAGCAATCCATTTTAACAAATATTCTGTAGTTTTTTCTGATAGCCCAGAATGAATAAATGAATGAATGAATGAATGAATGAAGAGTATGGCCTAATAATGACATATTTATTCACTTGAATATTTATTTATTTATTTATTTATTTATTTTTTTTTAATTTTTGTTTTTGTTTTTTGTTTTATTTTTTTTCAACGTTTTTTATTTATTTTTTTTGGGACAGAGAGAGACAGAGCATGAACAGGGGAGGGTCAGAGAGAGAGGGAGACACAGAATCGGAAACAGGCTCCAGGCTCCGAGCCATCAACCCAGAGCCTGACGCGGGGCTCGAACTCACGGACCGCGAGATCGTGACCTGGCTGAAGTCGGACGCTTAACCGACTGCGCCACCCAGGCGCCCCTATTCACTTGAATATTTAGATAGTCCACTTAGAAAAGGATTTGTGAGGAGTTACATTTATTTCTTACATTTTTTAAATGTTTATTTTTTTTGAGAGAGAGACAGAGACAGAGACAGAGAGGGAGCAGGGGAGGGGAAGAGAGAGAGACATGTAATCCTAAGTAGACTTCAGGCTCCAGGCTGTCAGCACAGAGCCCAACAGGGAACTGGAACTCACCAACTGTGAGATCACGACCTGAGTCGAAGCCTGATGCTTAGCCAGCTGTGCCATCTAGGTGCCCGGAGGAGGTACATTTTAAATAAATATCCAAAATATGAAAGACAGAGCATATTACCCAAAATATAAATGAAATTGGAATTAGATAAAATAATATAAACTTTTATCAACTGAAAAATATTTTGGACTAGGAATTTTGATCACATGGTATTTTAGCTTAGTTAGGAAAACAAACATGAAAAATGACTGTATTTCAGATACCTGACTCAGTACATATTACCAAAAGTGTTAACTTGGAAAAGAGTGGTATATCCTGAACTTGAATAATTTGAAATAAATCCATATTCTGAACAGGAGAAGAGGGTCTAGACAATACACAAATCAAACTTTGTTGCATTTCTCATACTACCTGATAAGGATCTATACATTATAAATACCTGATATCTGCTTGTCAAATGTAAGACTCCAAGTGAAAAACAAAAATGATAAAAGATGTGAAAGACAAATTGGAGTTCGAAGGTTATGTTATAAACCCTCTTAATTGATTGAAGAAATTAAAAGTTATTTGAATAAATATAATCATAATTATTATCTGTTGTTAGAATATGTCAAATCTGCATGACTAAATAGATCAATGAAAAAAAAATCTGGCAACAATTGAGGGAAAATTACTAAGTTACACAGAATAAATGTTGAATTTGATATAAAGATACAAGTAATTATTATATTAAAACTAATATATGCTTAATGACCATTACTTTTCAAAAACAGGTAGAAAAATGTAATTTAACTGTATCTTGTTGACTTAAGTAGAGTGTGCTGTTACTACCTAACTTATACAGACATGAACACCAACTGTAATTCAAATATGAATCCATGCACAGATTATACTGAGAAATAACAGTTTTCATCACAAATTTCTTATTGAACTGAAGTGAGATAAGTATATCACTGGTGATGAATTTAAAACATAATAATTTGCTAACTTTTAGAGCTTAAAATAACATTATGTCATTTTGTGAATTCATATGAATAAAAATATCAAAAATGAAAGAGCTGCATAAATGTGTGGAAAATATAAAATAATTATTTATTTTATTAAAATGATGAAGTATTGGGTCACCTGGGTGGCTGAGTCTGTTAAGGGTCTGACTCTTGATTTTTTTTTTTTTTTTTTTTTTTAATTTTTTTTTTCAACGTTTTGTATTTATTTTTGGGACAGAGAGAGACAGAGCATGAACGGGGGGAGGGGCAGAGAGAGAGGGAGACACAGAATCGGAAACAGGCTCCAGGCTCCGAGCCATCAGCCCAGAGCCTGACGCGGGGCTCGAACTCACGGACCGCGAGATCGTGACCTGGCTGAAGTCGGACGCTTAACCGACTGCGCCACCCAGGCGCCCCATGACTCTTGATTTTTTGACTCAGGTCATGATCTCACAGTTCATGAGATGGAGCTCCATGTAAGGTTTTGTGCTGACAGCAGGGGGCCAGCTTGGGATTCTCTCTCTCTCTCTCTCTCTCTCTCTGCCCCTTCCCTGCTCACTTTCTCTCTCAAAATAAATAAATAAGCTTAAAAAAATGATGAGGCACTGATTAGTAAGAGCTGATGGAATTCCTGGAGAAAGATATGGAGATGAGAAAAGTAAGGGTAAGGAAGTCTTAGAGTAAATTCCTGAATGTTTGAATATTTTGTGAAATTATCTTCTTCCTAAACTGCACCAAGCAGTGATTAAGAAATGTGACACTGATATCCTTGGAGTAAGGAAGAGCTTTCTCTCCTCAAAGGAGGGAACAGCAATACAATCATAAAGTCTCCCATAGTGCCTTTGTTCATAATGGGTACTTTGTCATTTTTGTTTTTGTCTGGTTACCTCAATTATTTTATTTTTCAGCTATTTCATTAATTCTACATAAACATGGATTTAAATTGTTATAAATTAAAAATAATTGGAACCTCCTATTAAAGTCTTAATAAATAGAATTTATCATATTGTTATAATCATCTATGGTACTTTATCAATGTCTTGATTTTTTTATATTAGTGTAGTTCTTCATAATATATATTTGAAACAAAGCTATCATTAATTTTTTGTTGTTGTTGTTGTTTTTCACAACCTTTTTATTCTTCTTTCCTCACACTTAGGAAATCTGATTACCAATTTTTACTACCAATGAAAAATAATTGATGTGATTTGTGTATAAGTACTTTGTGTCAAATAAAATGCATGTATACAGTATCAGCTGTCATCTTAATCATTTTTAAAAACATGATACTCTCAGAAAAAAAAATTTAAAAACACCCTCTCAAACTTATTTTAACTAATGAGGTATAAAAGAATAAATGATTATTCCTTTCCTTCATTTTTATTTTTATATTACATAAAAGTTATCATAGACACATTTACTTTCCACTCAATTTTTAGTTGACACATAATTCTTATTTTAAGTCAGTGCATCCAAACTCAATACTTCAAAAACCATGACTGCAAATTAGCTTTGCCTCAGAAGCCACACAATGAGAATCAACAAAACAGAACACCAGGGTATCAAGGTAAATGCTTTCCAAAAAGCTGAATAAGGGAGAACAGAACAGAAGGTGGGCTTAAGAAATGTTTCAAGAGCTTACAAGCTCCCTTTGGGGGCAATGAGATGTAGTCATAGGCAGAAGAAACCTACAAAACATCACAGTGTGCAAACAATTAGAGACAGATTCTGTGCAAAGAGAAGCAAGGTGTTATCCATAAGGCCACAGAGCTGTAGATAATGGGATTCCCACCAGGAATGGCTAAGGCAAAACACCACAGAGTCATGTAATAGCACTTTCAGATACATACACATCCTTTCGGAAAATAATACTATTAGCTAACATTTTCAGCTAACAGGCTCAAAAATCACATAAAAATATAAGGTTCTGAGGCAAAAACTCAAATTTAGTAGGTGAGCAAAAAACTCACCTACTTTCTAATGATTTATAATTAGCTGTTGAGAAATGAAGGCTACACATTTACTGATTACGACTTATGTCCACTCTATGTAAAACAACTCAGAGTTCCTATTCTTGGATTATGTTTCCAATGCGTTAAAAGTAAATCATACTTACAGACTTTAAATATTTTTGCACACAACCCACTAAAATATGTATTTTGAGGCTCTGATTTCACTCAAAAAATATATGCATTCTTTTTATCTATAGGAATAATTGGAAGCAATGTGAACTCAAATGACTATGCATAATATTCTGTAATGCAAAGATGGACAAAGAGTTAACTTTTAAAAATGAAATGACCAACATATAATATCAAAACATTGTAATGCAAACCCTAGATCAATATGGCCAATAAAGAAATGGTAGAAACAAACACTAGGTAGACAGCCTGTCACATAGAGCTTAAATTCCAACAAACTCCTTTGTAAGAGCAAATAATAAAGTTATTTTTGTAGAATTCTAGTTATTCAAATGAATCTCAATAATCATTTATTTAGCTTGTCATCTTATATAATGAGTATGATAGTGATAATTATTCAAAATTCAATTTTTAGAATGCATATGTTCCTATTACTGCTGAAAGTTGATTATATTTTCTGATTCTAAGTATTTCTAAGTATTTGATCACGTATTTCACAAAACTCAAGTACACATTTTAATTACACTACAATGATATATGTATTAGTATGAAATCTTCCTGATACACACATACACTAAAACCCAAATATATAATTTTTTGAAAAGCACTTAAATAATTACTTTGATAAAATTATGTAAAGGACTGCTGTCCCTACTTCCTATCATTACTTATGTCTGTGTAGAAGCGAATCACAACAGTTTTAATGAATACAACTGTATAGTCATTTATCCATACTTCTAAAAATAGTGACTCCCCAAAGCACTGAAACATAGTTTTTAATCTTCAGCTTAACCTAACCCAGTATGTGTCCCAATTCATGATTATTTAATACTTCATGTTAATAGTATGAATTTAGCTGCCAGGATGCTTGCACTCTTGTTTTTACTATTTAACTAGTCACTCCTTCCCTGTTTTCTTTACTTGTTTTTGTTGTTGTTGTTTTGTTTTGTTTTCCTTTCCTTTCTTTCCTTTTTCTCCTTTTACCATTGGAATGTACCAGGGCTCAATCTTTGGTCCTAGGTCCCTTTTATCCACACTTGCTTTTTGCTGGTGTCTTTTATTCTCATGCTTCATATTCTGGCTTTATGACAAATGATTCTCAAACTCATTTCTCCAGACCAGATGGATCTCCCTCAAAATTAGATTTTATAGCTCCATTTGTAGTCATGTCTACTTTGACTTTCTTACCTGTTCTAATTTTTTTCGAAGCTTTTATCACCTATTCTTATAAAACAATTTATTCATTTATTATATGTATTAGTTTTTGTGTGCCAGCCACAGTGATTCCAAGTTACATTAGGTAAGGTATCATTGTTTTGTTCACTGATAAGTATCAAAAGCCAAGAAGGGTGCCTAACACATCTTGAATGCTTAATAAATATGTGTTGAATGTATAAAAAATAAATGATTGAATATAATTGCCATATATTCTTTTCCATTCATTCAAAAAATATTTATTAAGGAGCCACTATAAACTGGACATCATATTACACTTTGGAGATACAGTCATAAACAATATCAACCTGTACTATGGAGATTGTTTCTTAACGGTTCAAACAGACATTAATCAAATGATCACACCAATCAGTACAAAGGTACAATGTATAATTTTTAAGTAGAGGTATACAGTGCTTTAAAAATATGGGGAACATTTGTTAAGGCAAATGGGGACCAATCTATGTACAGGCATACTTTGTTTATTGCACTTCACTTTATTGCATTTCGCAGATACTGTGTTTTTTACAAACTGAAGGGTTGTGGAAACCTGCTTGAATCAAGTCTATGGGCACCATTTTTCCAACTACATTTCCTCATTTCATGGCTCTGTGTCACTTTTTGTTAAATCTCACAATATTTCAAACTTTTTAATTATTTTGATATTTGAAATATTATTTCAAACTATTTCATTACATTTTTAGGTGATCTGTGATAAATGATTTTTAATGTGATCATTGTAAATATTTTAGGGTGCCATGAATTACATACATACAAGATGGTGAAATGAATTGATAGATGTTATGTGTGTTCTGACTGTTCCACCAACCGGCTATTCCCCTGTCTCTTTCCCTATTCTCAAGCATGCTTATTCCTTAAGATACAACAATATTGAAATTAGGTCAATTAACAACCCTAATCCTAATAGGCCTTGAAGTGTTCAGGTGAAAGGAAAAGTCACACATCTCTCACTTTAACCAAAAACTAAAAATGATTAAGCTTAGGGGCAATTGGGTGGCTCAGTCAGTTGGGCATCTGACTTCGGCTCAGGTCATATATCTCATAGTTCCTGGGTTCTGGCCCTGCATTAGGCTCCACACTGACAGCTTAGAGCCTGGATCCTGCTTCGGATTCTGTGTCTCCCTCTCTCTCTGCCCCTCCCCAATCAGATTCTGTCTGTCTCTCTCTCTCTCTCAAAAATAAGTAAGAATAAAAATAAATGACTAAGCTTAGTGAGAAAGTTATGCCGAAAGATAAGATAGGCTGAAAGCTAGGTCTCTTACACCAAACAGTTTATGAATGTAAAGAAAAAGGTTTTGATGGAAAGTAAAACTGATAGTCCAGTGAACACATGAATGATAAGAAACTGAAACAGCGTTATTGCTGATGTGGAGAAAGTTTTAGGGGCCTTGATGGAAGGTCAAACCAGTCACAATTTTCCCTTAGGCCAAAGCTTGATCCAGATCAAGGCCCTAACTCTCTTCAATCCTAGGGAGCTGAGAAAGGTGAGGAAGCTGCAAAAGAAAAGTTTGAACATAGCATAGGTTGGTTCATGAGGTTTAAGGAAAGATGTCTCTGTAACATAGAAGTGCAATGTGAAGCAGCAAGTGCTGATGTAGAAGCTGCAGCAAGTTTTCCAGAAGACCTAGCTCAGAAGATTAATGAAGGTGGTTACACTAACCAACAGATTTTCAATGCACACAAAATAACCTTATATTGGAAGAAGATGCCATCTAGGACATTCATAGCTGGAGAGGACAAGTCAATGCCTGGCTTCAAAGTTTCAAAGGAGAAGCTAATGCTGTCGTTAGAGGCCAATGCAGGTGGTGACTTTAAGTTGGAGCCAATATTCATTTGCCATTCTACAAATTCTAGGGCCCTTAAGAATTATGAGAAATACGCTTTACCTGTGCTCTACAAATGGAATAAAAAGACCTGAACAACAGCACATCTATTTACAGCGTTTACTGAATATTTTAAGTCCACCATTAAGATAAACTGCTCAGAAAAAAAGGTGTCCTTTAAAAATATGACTGCTTGACAATGTATCTGGTCATCCGAGAGCTCTGATGGAGATGGACAATAATACTGATGTTTTCATGCTTGCTAACACAATATCCATTCCATAGTCCATGGGTCAGGAAGTCATTTTGATTCTTAAGTCTTATTATTTAAGAAATACATTTGGTAAGGCTATAGCTGTTGTAGATAGTAATTCTTCTGATGAACCTAGGAAAAATAAATGAAAAATCTTCTGGAAAGCACTCTCCAAAGTAGATATCATTAAAACATTCATGATTCTTCATTTATGAATCAAGATATCAACATGAACAGGAATCTGCAAGAAGTTGACTCCAACACTCATGAATGACTTTGAGGGGTTCAAGATTCAGTGGAAAAAATAATGAAGATTTGATGGAAACAGCAAGAGAACTAGAAGTAGAAGTGGATGCTCAGATAGGACTGAATTGCTCATCAGAAAATTTTAATGGAAGAGAAGTTCCTTATTATGGATGAGCTAAGAAGTGGTTTCTTGAGGTGGAGTGTACTCCTAGTAAAGATGCTGTGAAGACTGTTGAAAAGACAACAAAGTACAGTAAAACCTCAGTTTGTGAGCATAATTTGTTCTAGGAACATGCTTGTAATCCAAAGCACTTCTATATCAAAGTGAATTTCAAGAACCACTGGCTCAGTTGTGATCATGTGACATTTCGCTTCACATACTACTCATATTGCAAGACATTGCTCATTTATCAAGTTAAATTTTATAAGAAATGTTTACTCATCTTGAGGAACACTCACAGAACAAGTTACTCACAATCCAAGTTTTTACAGTATTCAAATATTATATATACTTAGCTGATAAAACAGTAGCAAGGTTTGGAAGGATTGACTCCAATTTGGAGAAAAAGATCTGCTGTGGGTAAAATGCTATCAAACAACATTGTATGCTACAGAAAAAAAAATGTTACTGAAAGAGAGTTAACCAAAGTAGAATTAAGAAATTGCCACAGACACCCCAACCTTCAGCAACCACCACTCTGATCAATCAGCAGCCATCAACATTGAGGCAAGACCCTCCAACAGCAAAAAGATTATATCTTGCTGAAAGCTCACTCGGATTATAGTTAGCATTCTTTAGCAAGGAAGTATTTTTAAATTAGGGTATATACATTGGTTTTTTAGACATAATGTTATCATAGTTCAATACACTACAGTATGGTATAAACATAACATATAGCATTGGGAAAACAAAAAATTAATTTGGGTCACTTTTTTCTTTTTTTGTGATATTTGCTTTATTGTGGTGGTCTGAAACCAAACCTTCAATATCTCTGAGGTGCACCTGCACAAAATAAAATATTTCAGAATGTAACTCATTTCACATTATGTTCATATAATGATTTTAAAATTAAGAAAGAGATGTAAACAAGGTTTCAGAATTTGCTATTTCCTGATGTGGATTCTGAGGCCAACTGAAATACCTCTGTCATTTATTAGATACATAACTTTACACACCTTGTGAATTTTATAGCTGTATAATTTTATAAACATAAAACATGTATGTATATATATATCACACATAACACAGCTGCTTTCTCTCTTTCATTCTTTTTTCTCTTCTCCAAACAACAATATATATACACACTATTAACATGAATTAACATTTAATGAAGGTTTAGTTTCCATGATGTAGCCCTCTATGATTTTTAAAAATATTATCTTAATTGGTTTTCATACTAATCCTCTGATTTGGGTACTACAATAATACTTGAGTTTCTAAATGAGAAAACTAAGGCTCAGAGAAGTTAAGTAGTATGACTGCCAAAAACTACATAGCTAATAAATAAAACAACATTTCAATGGACTTCAGAGTCCAGCACTATATGTATCTATTGTCATTTAAAGGAAAATACCAAATTCATAAATCTAGTTTTCATCTTTTATCTAATTCTCTATATGTTAACATATATATACGTTATTCATTTATAATATTATATATATTAACTATACCATGTATACAATTATATATAAATATCTATGTATAGCAGATAGATTTTACTCAAAACATATTTTCCTTTAAATACAAATATAATTTATTGTGTTGTATTTATCTACATTATATATGTGAATCATGTAAAGTGCTCTCTGCAGATATCTATATAACCACTAATAGAAACAAGCTCTTCAACAGTTTACCTAAGAATGTATTGTTACACAAAAAAGGAATTAGAACTTTTCAAGTAGTATCTTACATTCCTCTACATTGAGCACAATTATCTGAAATTGCCTTATATAAACCTGTAAGCTATTTCTCAATAGTTCAAGGTTATTATATAATTAAATGCTTTTTGTTGAGATCTAGACTAGTGAGGGATGTTGGAGAAGATTAAAAATAATGTCCATGAAACTG
Organism: Panthera onca; assembly: GCF_046562875.1. NCBI lineage: Eukaryota > Metazoa > Chordata > Mammalia > Carnivora > Felidae > Panthera > Panthera onca. The sequence goes on along the minus strand of NC_138342.1, from coordinate 148,086,090 downwards.
ACATATTTCTGCATCTTGGCACAATTTCATGAAGTAAAGGTAATAAGTCATACATCTTGCCCTGAGAGTCTTAATTGTTTATCCTTGTCCATCCTTTTGAGTGTCCATCAGATTCTTGTTACTTTTTAGTCATCTACATGCTTTCATATCTCCTTTTAAAATGCCAAACCCTGTATATTCAGCTATACAAACGGGAAACTATAACAAGCACAGGAAAGTGTATGTGGGTGCGTGTCTATGTATATTAATATGTATACACAGACACATACAAATACATGTATGCATGTTGTGTCTGTGGGTATACAAACATTCATACACACACACATACATGCCTATGTACACATATTTGAGTAAGTGACTAGGCTGATAGGGTACCTAAAGATGTGAGAAGCTGCAAACCATACTCCTTTAGTAACCAGTGATTATAACTCTGTAGCTATCTAGTAACATTCACTTGGGAGAGAATTAAAATCCTAAATGAAATTAGTGAATGGGCATAATATCTTGCAATGATAAAAGCATGGCTTTAGTGAGAGTCAAAACTGACAAGTATCTAGGTATTGATGACACAAATCAATCCAAGTAGCTTGCATCTGACCAGAAGATGATGTCCTTAAGCAAGAAGGTAGTAAGACAATACCTTTAACACAGATAGTACAGTGTCTGTCTTGCCATGTAATTATAGGGTACACTTTGAGATACTGAGCACAAGGACTGTGGCACATGGTTGTCTGGGGTCAAATCAGGGTTGTCTGGGGCCATTCACTGACTGTGTAACTTCAGGCACAGATTTTAGCCCCATGTTCCTCACTTTCATCATGAGGATAATAATAGTAAATATGCTTGTTGTGAAATCTAAATTAGTTAATACATGAAACAGGGTTAGAATAGTGCCTGGTAACCACTCTACCAATGACTGTCACTAATATTTTTTACTATATTATTTGGTTGATATAAAAATATATTTTTGGTAAGTATTTTGTGACTCCTAGCTAGTCTTAAATAAAAGCCTATAATTAGTGAAGTTTATCAAAAGAGGTACCCATCACCCTTAGGTAATGCAAGGAATTACATGAAAAACTTAATTTTCAATTTTAATTTATATTTCTGCTATTTGAAAAGAGTCATAAGGATCTCTTTTCCTGGTGTAGTTGTGGCTCCTTTTGTTTATGGATTGGACTAAGGTAAATTTTAGTAGAGTTTGGCATTAGTAGAAAACATTTATGTGTTCCCAGTCACCTCCATGTATAGTTAGTTTACTCTATGTATCCCACTGTAGGGTTAGTTTTCAGGAACAATTCTGTGTTTCAGTGAAGAAACTCAATTGAATCATAACACAGAGCTGCAGGGGCAGAAGATGCCTCATTATGTGAATTTGATATCTGGCATTAGAAGCAAAAATGAATTACTGGGACCTTATGAAGATAAAAAGCTTCTGCACAGCAAAGGAAACAACCAACAAAACTAAAAGGCAACCAATGGAATGGGAAAAGATATTTGCAAATGACATATTGGACAAAGGGCTAGTATCCAAAATCTATAAAGAGCTCACCAAACTCCACACCCAAAAAAACAAATAACCCAGTGAAGAAATGGGCAGAAAACATGAATAGACACTTCTCTAAAGAAGACATCCGGATGGCCAACAGGCACATGAAAAGATGCTCAACGTTGCTCCTCATCAAGGAAATACAAATCAAAACCACACTCAGATATCACCTCACGCCAGTCAGAGTGGCCAAAATGAACAAATCAGGAGACTATAGATGCTGGCGAGGATGTGGAGAAATGGGAACCCTCTTGCACTGTTGGTGGGAATGCAAATTGATGCAGCCGCTCTGGAAAACAGTGTGGAGGTTCCTCAGAAAATTAAAAATAGACCTACCCTATGACCTAGCAATAGCACTGCTAGGAATTTACCCAAGGGATACAGGAGTACTGATGCATAGGGGCACTTGTGCCCCAATGTTTATAGCAGCACTTTCAACAATAGCCAAATTATGGAAAGAGCCTAAATGTCCATCAACTGATGAATGGATAAAGAAATTGTGGTTTATATACACAATGGAGTACTACATGGCAATGAGAAAAAATGAAATATGGCCCTTTGTAGCAACGTGGATGGAACTGGAGAGTGGGATGCTAAGTGAAATAAGCCTTACAGAGAAAGACAGATACCATATGGTTTCACTCTTATGTGGATCCTGAGAAACTTAACAGAAACCCATGGGGGAGGGGAAGGAAAAAAAAAAAAAAAAAGAGGTTAGAGTGGGAGAGAGCCAAAGCATAACAGACTCTTAAAAACTGAGAACAAACTGAGGTTTGATGGGGGGTGGGAGGGAGGGGAGGGTGGGTGATGGGTATTGAGGAGGGCACCTTTTGGGATGAGCACTGGGTGTTGTATGGAAATCAATTTGACAATAAATTTCATATATTCAAAAAAAAAAGTATGTGAGTCATGGAACTCACGCATGATAAATTTTTTTTTAATTTTTTAAATTGCATTTATTTATTTTTGAAAGTCAGAGAGACACACAGCATGAGTGGGGGAAGGGCAGAGATAAAGGGAGACACAGAATCCAAGTAGGCTCCAGGCTTTGAGCTGTCAGAACAGAGCCTGATGTAGGGCTCAAACTCACGAGCTGTGGGATCATGACCTGAGCTGAACTTGGACGCTTAAACAACTGAGCCACGCAGGTGCCTCAAAGTGTTTTTTAATTAACATACTCACTGTTTTTTTTTTTTTTTTTTTTTTTTTTTTTTGAGACCGAGAGAGACAGAGCATGAACAGGGGAGGGGCAGACAGAGAGGGAGACACAGAATCCGAAACAGGCTCCAGGCTCCGAGCCGTCAGCACAGAGCCCGACGCGGGGCTCGAACTCACGGACCGCGAGATCATGACCTGAGCCGAAGTCAGATGCCCAACCGACCGAGCCACCCAGGCGCCCCTCACTGTTTTTTTTTTAAGACATAATAGTATTGCACAAATTTCATTGACTCTATTGAGATATTTGCTTTATTGAGGTGGTCTGGAATCAAACCCACAATATCTTTAAGGTATGCATGTATAGAATTGGGACAGAACCCAACTTCCTTGAAAAACCTAATGTATTTCTTATCTTCCTGTTTGCAGTAAAAGTTAGTTGACTCCTGCTTTATTTATTTATTTATTTATTTATTTATTAGTTGATGCTTGCTTTAAAGATAAATAGTAAAGTTCTTATACTTGAGCCTGGTGTATAAATTCAAAATGACTTTAGACTTAAATATTAATTTACAACAGAGAAATGATATTCAAATCAGTTTATTTTTAATATTTGATCAATGAATGATTTATCTTTGTATCACTTTTACTGATTATAATTGTTAAACTGACAAATGGTTGTAAAATACCCAAAGGAATCATGGCCAGTATAAACTAACTGAAGTAAAAGAAGTAAAAGAGTTTAGGAGAAATGGAAATGATATTGTGCAAAGTGAATGAGTTCTCTCTACAGGAAATCAGCTATTTTTCAGAAATGTCCACTGGTTGAAAAGCACATAACAGGCCAGCCTCTGATGTCCATCTCAAATTAAAATGATGGTCTTCATAAATATTTAAAAAAAAATTGAAAAAGCAGTGCCTGGATGGCTCAGTTGGTTGAGCAGCTGACTTCGGCTCAGGTCATGATCTCCTGGTTCATGGGTTTGAGCCCCGCATTGGGCTCTGTACTGACAGTTCGGGGCCTGGAGCCTGCTTTGGAGTCTGTGTCTCCCTCTCTCTCTGCCCCTCCCCTGCTTGTGCTGTCTCTAAGCTAAATAAACATTTTAAAAAAATTTTATTGATGATCTTCACATTCTTTATTAACACAAGAACCCTGTAAACAAACTGAAGAATCTGAGTGGAAAGATGTTACAATATGGTAATGTATATTTAGTATGCTAAATAATTCTATATTTTGATGTATATTTAACTTCGTTATTTGTATTTTAAGTCGGGAATAGAGGAATTTTCATTTCTAAAATTATAATGAAAAATATCCCTTTCCCTGTATTTTGTAGGTTTAGTTTCAGCTATGATGAAAAAAAAAAAAGTCACAAAGTATCAGTGGCTTAAACTTAATAGGAATTAATTTATCCCCCACACAGCTGTCAAGACCGATGTATAAGTCAGTATTTTTTCAGTGAGACAGAACAATTCACTGACTGTCCACGGGTACTTTTTGCCATTTATTCTAAACTCAAGTGCTTGTTGTTGCTGCTGCTGTTGTTATATTCAGGCCTTCAACTGACTGGACAAGGCCCACCTACATTAGGTAAGGCAATCTGCTTCCCTAAGTCTACATTATTAAATGTTAAAGTCATCCCCAAATACCCTCACAGAAATACCCAGAATACTGTTTGACCAAATATCTGGACACCCTGTGGCCCAGCCAACTTGACACTGAAAATCAACCATCACAACTGGTAAGGCAACTCTGTTCCATGAAATTGTCAGTGAACATGCTCCTTACACCTTACCACACCATCATCTATAGGATAAGGTTCTTATTCTGGAGCCCAAAGACGTGGTTGGATCTCCAGACGTTGCATCTGCATTCTTGTCATGATGGTGCAAAAGGAAAGAAGAGTAGCAAATAAACTGTGCCATGACCTTTTAGGAAAAGCTTTAGGTAACTGTTATAAGGATTTCCCACACAAATCTTTTTTGGGAAACAAGGAAATTCTGCTCCTGTCTCAACAGCTGTCTCCATACTCACATTGAGGAAATTATTCTTTTTGTTCTTTCAACCACTAAATGTTTGTGAAATGCATACAATGTGCAGCAGGCATAGATTTAAGAATTTAAGAACTAAATATTCAGCATCAAAATGGAGACAAAACAAAACAAAATCAGAGAAGAAGGCCTTCCTTTCTTGACTTTACAGTTTTTAAGTTTATTTATTTATTTTGAGGGGTGGGGGAAGGGAAGAGAGAGGAAGAAAGAGAATCCCAAGTAGGCTCCATATTGTAAGGGTGGAGCCCGATGCAGACCTCAATCCCACAACCTTGAGATCATGGCCTGAGCCAAAATCAGGAGTTGGATGCTTAACCAACTAAGACACCCAGGCACCCCTTGACTTAATAGTTTTAATGGAGGAAGGCAAACAATATGGAAAATATATAAATAAAATTGTGTTCATACTTGTCATGATCATAAATGATCTCTAAGTTCACAGAAGGTTCCAATATACATTGAAGTCATCAGGTTAGGCCTCATTTAGAAAGTGATATTTGTGTAAAATCTGAAGGAAATGAAAAGAAAAAAAAGTATTTAGATTCTCTTGGGGAGGAAGAAAAAAAAACATAAATGCAAATGCAGGTGTAAATGCTATGAGTCAGGAGAAGGCCTAGCATGTTCTGTAATAAGAAAAGACTGGTGTGATTACAGAAAGAGAACAACCTGAAGCCAGATAATGTATGGCCTGGTGGGAAACACTGGCTTTTATGCTGAGTGATATTAGAAGCTACTGGAGAACTTTGAGGAGTGACTTTATATGACTAATTTCTTAACAGTAATACTCTGGCTGCTCTTTTGAGAACAGATTAGAAACAAGTAAAGGTAGAAACAAGGAAAATGGTAGTCCATTCCTTTTACTCACTTAATATCCAACTTCATTGGTTTTTCATACATTGAACAATCTCACATTTCCCAAGAGACATGACTGAGAGTGCCATCTAGTTACTTCACTCAAGAAACAGCCCAGAAAGTCTGGTTTATGCACAGCTCTGCAAATTCCAGGAAACTATAAATGTTATCAGCCTACAATATACTCAACACACAAAGGTGGAGGGAGTATAAAGAGGTTGAACCCTTCAGAATCAGGAAGAAGGGGAAATAGATAGCACTCTTTAATCCAGTGAATTACTCTTTTTTCCCTCTTTGTATAAGAATATGTAAGTTTTCCCCTCTGACAACATATTTTTCAGTTAGTAATTATGGCCGCCTCTGATTCTGCTCTCTGAGAAGAACTCAATATCCTCCTTGGGCCCAGTCTTTGCCTTAACCTTCAAAAGCTAATCTCAGGAAGATATTACTTGGAGACTTTATCACACCTTTCTATGCCTGCTTTCTGTTGGCACAGTGTGGGAAGCCTGATGTTGCATTAGGAGTAGGAAAATTGCAGGTTTTCACAAACCAAATTTGAATTTGTAGTTTTTGGCATATAATTCCCTGAAAAATTACATTTTGATTATTTTTGTTTCTCATCATTATCATATGCAAGTAGCCACAGCTAACTTCTTGTCTAGACACAGGTTTTCAATGTAAAGACTCTTGTCTTTGAATTACAGGTCAGCTGTGCTCTTACCATTCCCCCTTTCTCCAATTTTAGTATTTAAAGCACTGAGTATATAAACCACTCTTGGTCCACAGCTCTGCCTGCAAAGGCTTTTGTGTGGCATGATATTGTACTTATCTTCTGCTATGTTAATTGCTTTGAAGGTACTGCTGGTGAATGACTGCAAGTCTCCAAATTCCTGTCATTTCCATTTCCTGACTTAGGGAATCCAGACATGGTTAAAGGAAGAAATTTTTAGAAAGAAAGAAAGAAAGAAAGAAAGAAAGAAAGAAAGAAAGAAAGAGAAAGAAAAATAGAGAGGGAGGGGGAGAAAGAAAGAAAGAAAGAAAGAAAGAAAGAAAGAAAGAAAGAAAAAGAAAGAAAGAGAAATCCCACAAACAAACAAGAAGTATTTTAAGATAATCTTCATACTGTACTGAGACCACGCAGCTCCATTTTTGCATTGAACTCAGAGAATACTGGCAGGTAGATTTGAAATCTCCAGAGAGACTAAATGACTCTTGTAACTAAACTAAGAGAGAAGGCCAGAAGATACTGCTCTATCGGGTCTCTTAACAAAATGGAGTAACCACCTCAAAACTACAGCAAAACCCAGTGCAAACTGGCATCATCTATGTACATAAATGTTCAATGCATTTCAGTATCTTTCTCTTAATCATGAAGGAAGAGGCAAATATCTTCAGATATTTGAAAAAACTTTTTGTTGATAAAAGACAAAGTCAAAATCAAGCAAAAGAATCTAGAGAAATCATCAATGGCATGGTTGTCAGATAAAATACATGAGGCCCAGTCACATTCAAATTTCAGATGAGCAGTAAATACTATTTTAGTACAAGTAATATTTGAGATATACTTGTACTACAAAAAAAAAAAAATTGTTTACCTGGAATTAGAACTTGACTGAATATCCTGCATTTTTATTTGCTATATCTATGACCCTAACCCATGGGAATATTAAGAAATCTATAATCAGTATCTGAGAAAGACAGAAAATATGTGGCAATCAGGAAGAGGAGTCAGGTGGAGGCATGACCCCTTAGAAGACAGCAAAATCTCCATAGTGTATTTGAGGTTTAAAATTAAAAAAGAAATCATAGTAGAGGATGCAAAGAAGTTTCCATGCTCCCCATGTCTCCTTCTCATTGTTATTTTGTCTCATTGATGTAAACTTTGTTTCCAAAATCACAAATGAAATAATAACATTCAATGTAGATGGATCTAAAATCAAACATACCAAAATTGTATTGCCTGGAAGAACTAACAGTAGTTCATAAACTATAATATGAAAAAAAAAATCCCTGGATTTCCTTTTTTAAAGTTTATTTATTTATTTTGAGAGAGAGAGAGAGAGAGAGAGAGCGCACAGGGGAGAGGGCAGAGAGAATACTAAGCAGGCTCGGCATTATCAGTGCATGTGGGGCACTATCTTACGAACTGTGAGATCATGACCTGAGCAGAAATCAAGAGCCAGCAGCTTAACTGACTGAGCCACCCAGATGCCCCTCCCTGGATTTCTTAATAAAATACAAGTCACAGTGCCTCATAGCTATATATGCTGACTGAGTATATCTGGATTGGGCCCTAAGAATTTGTATTTTAGCCAACAACTGAAGCAATATTTTTTTCACATTTTGAGAAACAGTGGCTTAGCTATTTATTGCTAAATCTGCTTTAGCATCGTAAGATACACATGTATCTATAATACATATGCATAGGACTTGATGGAATCTTGTTTTTTTCCCCCAAATAACATGTAGTCTTTATTAATAATTGTGAAAGAGGGCATGAAAACTGTGGCAAGCTTTCCTCTTTGCATTTAGAAGACTAAAGACCTCACGTAATAAACACTGAAAGCAAACCTTCATGCAGAACAGGAAAGTTCATCTAGTGTAGACTAGGTCTGGAAACTGAAACGTACGTAGCTTCACTTAGTGACCCAATGGCTACTACTCTCTGTCTTTTGAAATGTACCCATAATAGCTGGAGACTAAACAACACTGATTTTAGATTAAGCAATTCTGATTCTCAATTCCTGATAGCATAAATATTTTAAGAATGCATATTCTGAGTAGGAAGTGAAGGAAAAATATTCTGAAAGTGCTCCTATCATTGGGAAGGAAGAAACATTACATCATTAAACAACATGAAGAATGGCAAGAAGATGGGGCAGTGTCTCTGGTGCCCACACTGAATGTCACAGAAACTTGATTAATGTGTGACAAATAGAAACCCCAACAGTAATATCAATGTGCACTTACCACATGCCAGGCCTTTTGTCAGTGTTTTATGTATAACACCCATTTAACCTCACATCACCTCTAAGAAGGAGATACCATCACGATCTTCATTTCTAGATAAGAACACTGAGGCAGTGAGAGATCTAATAGCTGGTGAAGTATTTATTAGTAAGTGAATTAGCCATACAGATAGTAAATGGCTTTAGCTAGGCTTTTAATCTGTGGTGATTGACTTTCATGAGTAATGTAAGGAAAGTTTAAGCAGTATTCAAAATATTATTGAGTAAAATATTACTGAGATTATCCCTAAGAGAACATCCATCTTTAGTTAACTCAATTTCTGGTTACCTGCAATTTTATTCACTTTAAAGCAAATTATGACCAACTGTTTCCATTTAGAATTCTGTTTTCCATGTAGCACAAGGTTCTTGTTGTTTAAACCAGAGGATTAATGCTTTTTTTTCTGGATCTTAATCTATTTGAGTATGACCAGTGGAAGGTAATATCTAGACCATTTCTCCCCAAATTTGTCTCAGAGCTCACATCAGGATTTTTAGAAACTGTTTCATTGATCAGGTTTTTATCACCATGTTCTCTGTGGGTGAGTTTCTCATTTAGATTTCTCTCTTTTTCTGAAAGAAATAGGAGTTAATCTCTTATAAGTCCCATATATCAGACATGTCTTTTCATCATGTCTGTAAATCTACTCTCCTAGTATTTAAAATGCAATTTAAGTTCAATAAGTCCCCAAAACTAAACTAAATGAGCACTGTAAGTGATATATTCTAGTTGCTTCTGGAATAGCACCCAAGAGAAGCCATACTGGAATAGCAAATGACAGCTTTCATATCACCTTCCAAACCACTGGGCTGTAGCTCACCCCCCTCTGGAGAATGTTAAAGGTGAAGAGAAGAACATTTGTAATAAAATAATCATAAACTGGGAATAGCAGAATTCATGTGCATGTGTGTGCATGTGTGTGCATGTGCGTGTACATGGATGTGTATGGGTGTGTGTGTTTGTGTGTGTGTGTGTGTGTGTGTGTGTGTGTGTGTGTGTGTTTAATGACAGGTACAGTCTACACACTTCTTAGGAGCAGAAAGCAAACTTCCTCCTCTCTAATCTTCAGACTCAAAACTTCTATCAGGTACATTAGAGGAAATGCTTTCCAGGTACTATAACTACACTCCTGGCTATGAGATCAACTGAGAAAAAAAATAAGGGAAAACATGCATATACGATCATATCAAAGCACAGATTAGCCAACAAACAGAGAAAATGCTCAAAATGAGTCATGATATTGCTGAAATGCCTAGACTGGGGAATGCACCGAACCAACCAAGATTACATTTAACAAGGGCAAAAGTAAACTCTTTAGGTACTAAAATTCAAAGCTCCCAATGTGCAAATAAATGTAAGGAGGAAACCGACTAAGAAGTCAAACATTAAAAAAGAAAATCTTAAAGATTTAGTCTATAGTAAGCTTGTTATAAGAAGAATTTGATATGGTTGCCAAAGTAAGTGTGATAGCAGACATTTTCTAGAAACAAGCATGTTCAAAAGTAAACCCTCTCTTAAAGCTTGTATTTGTCTGTATTTTCTACCTTGATTAGTGAAATAAGTATTTAACTTCTTAGTTAATAAAGAAACCTAAGGTAATCTCCCTAAAAAATATTTGTGATTCGAACAATTTTACTAATGCTTTTTAACCTGGCTATAATTCTAAATCACCTATAGTGCTTTATAAAAATACAGACATTTGAACCCAAGAGCATTGAGGTTTTATGGGCCTTGAATTTTTTTTTAATAATTTGGAGGTAAGATCATATTTATATTCTTTAAGGAAAATAATACAGAATTGTATGTGCAATGCTGTTTTGAAAGTGAATATTATTTAGAATAAGAGAACACAACCAATAACAAATATGAAAAAATTGTCAAATATAAAAAACTTAAAAATAGCATAATACTAATTTCCCTATTTTGGAACATATATTATCTTATTATCTACAATAATAATTTTACACAATATGTTTTCCAGAGGAAATGGAATTAAAACTCAGTATTTTCCCAGCATATTTAATTGAAATTCTTTTGTCTTTAGTTGATGAAAAACAAAATCCTGCTTTACATGCATCATTGATAATGTCATGTCCACTTTAAGTATGGTTGACAAATTTGGGGGGAAAATATCAAGTTTATTTTACATATGAACTGTAAAATGTCAGAACGTATTAAATTTTCTTGTGCCTTAACTGAATTTTAAAACTCTTTGAATTGATGAATTTGTTAACCAATTTGTTCTCTACATCTATTTGGAGTGGCACATTATGAGTTTATGTGTTCTTGATCCACACCAACCAGAATTTTGTGGTTCATCACTAATTCTGATCTTTTTCTAAAGTAGTCATGTGACTTAGTACCTTTTGTCAATTGTATTATCAACAGTTGAAGAACTTATTACTTCTTGTCAAATTTACTTGAGGGGAAATGATCTGAAAATGGTAAAATCAAAATTTTATGTCATAAATTATTCCTCAGTGTCATCATAAATTTTCTTAGTTTCACATTCAGCTTGTGGATGCTTTTATAATGTGTATGATGCCTTTTCCAGTATATTCCTAAGAGGTGAATGGTTCCATTTTGATTAGATTTCAAAGGGAAATAGAATTCTCTACTTGCAATTTTACAATTCTTAGAACTGGGATAATTTTTCCACAAACTAGCTTCTGGCTCCATACATATCAACTTGTGCCCCTTCATTATTCATGTATGTTTAATGTGAGAAATTTAATTCAAATAATGAAACATCCTCTGGACCTCCAGCCTTGTGGTATGATTCAATCGAGTTGCTGCAGTGAAATACATGGAAGTTGTTCCTGAAACCTAATTCTACAGTAGGATACATAGAATAAACTAACTATACATGGAAGTGACTGGGATAATATAAATATTTCCTACTAAAATGAAACTCTACTAACATTTCCCGTAGTCCAATCCATAGGCAAAAGGAGCCACAAAAAGGCAGGATTAGGAGATCCTTACAACTCTTTTCAAACAGCATAAATATACATTAAAATTAAAAATTAAATTTTTCATGTAATTCCTTACATTACCTAAGGTGTGATGGTTACCTCTTTTGATAAATTTCACTAATTATAGGCTTTTATTCAAGACTATGAGTTTCAATGTACTCACCAAATGTACTTACTTTTTATATCAACCAAATACTATAATTAGAGTAAAAGATAATAGTAGCAATCTTGGTAGAGTGTTTACCAGGTACCATTCTAACCGTTTCATGTGTTAACTAATTTACACTTCACAACAACCGTATCTACTATTATTATCCTCATGATGAAAGTGAGGCACATGAGGCTAAAATCCATGCCCAAAGTTACACAGCCAGTGAAGGGCACAGCCATAATTTGGCCCCAGACAACCATGTGCCACAGTCCTTGTGCCTCAGTATCTCAAAGTGTACCCTATAATTACATAGCAACAGAGACACTGTACTATCTGTGTTGAAGGTGTTGTCTTACTACCTTCTTGCTTAAGGACATCATCTCTTCTGGCCAGATGCAAGCTACTTGAATTGATTTGTGTCATCAATAACTAAATACCTTTCTATTTTTTAAGAAATGTTTGTTTATGTTTGAGAAAACACAAGTGGGGGAGGGACAGACAGAGAGGGAGACAGAGGATCCAGAGCAGGTTCTGTCCTGACAGCAGTGAGCCCAATGTGGGACTTGAACTCACAAACTGTGAGATCATGACCTGAGCTAAAAACAAGACTTGGCTGTGAGACCATGACCTGAACCAAAGTCAGATGCTCAACCGACTGAACTACCCAGGTGCCCCTCAATTTTAAATGTTTATTTATTCATTTTTGGGAGAGAGAGAGAGAGAGAGCGCGCAAAAGTAGGGAGGGGCAGAGAGAGAGGGAGACAGAGAATCTTAAGCAGGCTCTGCAATGTCAGCACAGAGCCCAAAGTGGGGCTCAAACTCAGCAAATGCAAGATCATGATCTGAGCTGAAACCAAGAGTTGGATGCTTAACTAAGTTGCCCAGGCGCCCCAATACTTTTCAGTTTTGACTCTCACTAAAGCCATGCTTTTGCCATTGCAAATATTAAGCCCATTCACTAATGTCATTTAGGATTTTAATCCTCTTCCAAGTGAATGTTACTAGATAGCTACAGAGCTATAGTTACTAGATATTACAGGATTATTGTTTGCAGCTTCTCACATCTTTAGGTACACTATCAGCCTAGCCACTTGCCTAAATATATATACTTATGAATGTGTGTATGTATGAATGTTTGTATACACACATACACACGCATACATGTATTTATATGTGTCTGTAAATATATAATAATTTATATACACAGACACATACACCCACATACACTTTTTTATGCTTGTTTTATTTTCAGATTTGTACAGCAGAATACATGGGGTTTGATTTTTAAAGGGAGACAGTAAAGCATTTAGATGACTTAAAAACTAACAAGAATCTGGTGGACACTCAAAAGAATGGCGTATGATAAACAACGAAGAATCTCAGGGCGAGATGTATGACTTGTAGTTGTTTTTACTTCACGAAATTGTGCCAAGACACAGAAATACGTCATTTTCGTGGACATTATTTTTATTCTTCCCTAACATCCCTCACTAGTGTAGATCACCATGGAAAACATTTAATTGATAACCTTGAACTACTGAAAAAGAGCCTACAGGTTTATATAAGGCAATTTCAGATAATTATGCTCAATGTAGAGGAATGTATGATACCACTTGAAAAGTTCTAATTGCTTTTTTGCATAACAATAAACTCTAAACTGTTGAAGAAGTTGTTTCCAATACTGGTTATATAGGTATCTGCAGAGAGCACTTACATGTTTCACATACATACTGTAGAGAAATGCAACACAATAAGTTATATACGTATTTAAAGGAAAATATGTTCTGAATAAAATCTATGAACTATACATAGATAAATATTTCTTTATATAATTTTATACATGTATACATGTATAAATTATAATATTACACACACACATATATATGTGTTCAAGTATTTAGAATAAGTTAAAAGTTTAAACCAGGTTTCAGAATTTGGCATTTACCACAGCTATACACACACACACACACACACACACACACACACACACACAAACACACAATGTTGAATTCTGAAATTCTAAAATGGTTCTTTTATTTATTAGCTATGTAACTTGGGGCAGTCGTAGCATTTACCCTCTCTGGCCTCAGTTTTCTCATTAAAAAATTCAGGTACCATAGGGTGCCTGGGGTGGCACAGTCAGTTGTGTTTGACTATTGGTTTTGGTTCAGGTCATGATCGCAGTTTGTGGGATCGATCCCTAATAGGGCATGGAGTCTGCTTGAGATTCTCTCTCTCCTCTTCTCTCTCTGCCCCTCCCCCGTATGTATGCAAGCTCTCTCTCACTTTCTCTCTCTCAAAATAAACTTAAAAAAATTAAAAAACAAAAAACCTCAAGTATCATGATAGCACCCAAAACCAAGGATCAGTATGAGAACCAATTAAGATAATATTTTAAAACACATAGAAGGCTATTTCATGGAAACTAAACCTGCATTAAATGCAAACTCTTAATAGTATATGTATATGTGCTGGGAGAGGGGAAAGAGAGTGAGAGCAAGAGAAAGACCACATTATGTGTAGTACATACATGTATGTGTTGTGTGTTTGTAAGGTTAAAAAGCTATATAAAGTTCATAAAGTTTATAAAGTTATAGATCTAATAAATGATGAGTGTTTTAGTTGGCTTCAAAGTCTACCAGTATATATGTTGTCACTTTTAGGAAATATATTCTGGAACCTTGTTTCCATCTTTTTCTTACTTTTGAAACAATTACACGCACATACTAAATGTGGTATGAGCAAAACTGAGAAATATTTTATTTTATATTTTATTTGAAAACTAATATTTTAAAAAGTGTATTAAATTAAAATATTAAATGTATATTTAAAATTTCTTTTTACATTTAAACATTATGTTTCTTTAAACATTAAAGACTTTTTTTTAATGTTTATTTATTTGTGAGACAGAGGGAGCATGAGTGGGGGAGGGACAGAGTGAGAGGGAGACACAGAATCGGAAGCAGGCTCCAGGCTCTGAGGTGTCAGCACAGAGCCCAACACTGGGCTCAAACTCACAAACCATGAGATGATGACCTGAGCCCAAGTCAGACGCTTAACCGACTGAGCCACCCACGTGCCCCAAACATTAAAGACTGTTTAAAATATATAGTTTTAATGTTTATTTATTTTTGAGAGAGAGAGAGAAAGAGAGAGAGAGACAGAGGGTGAGTGGGGGCGGGGCAGAGAGAGAGTTAGACACAGAATCTGAAGCAGGCTCCAGGCTCTGAGCTGTCAGTACACAGCCTGACGTGGGGCTCGAACTCATGAACTGCAAGATCATGACCTGAGCCAAAGTCTGACACTTAACTGACTGAGCCACCCAGGCACTCCTACAATTAAAGACTTCTTAAAACATTATATTCTTCTGTTAGAAACATGCATCTAATATTTTAGTTCAATTATTATGACTAAAAAACAGAAGTGGCGGAACAGCGCTAGCAAATACTATATATAATACATAGTGCACAGACACTATTTCCTTGGCATAATTAAAACTTACATATAAACATAAATGATTTTTATTAAGTTTTTATTTTACCCAATGGGTAGCTCATCACAACTGTACTCCTTAATCCCCATTACCTATTTCACCCATCCCCCATCCACCTCCCCTCTGGTAACCATCATTTTGTTCTCTATAGGTAAAAGTCCATTTCTTCATTTACCTGTCTCTTTTTATCCTTTGCACATTTGTTTTGTTTCTTAAATTCTACATGCGAATGACATGATATGGTATTTGTCTTTCTCTGAATGACTTATTTCATTTAGCATTATACTCTCTAGCTTCATCCCTGTCATTGCAAATAGCAAGATTTCATTATTTTTATGGCTAAATATTTCACTGTGGTGTGTGTGTGCACGCATATGTGTGTATGCATATATATATGTGTGTGTGTGTGTGTGTGTGTGTGTATACATATCTATCTATATATCTATATATCTCTCTATATATATATAACTTTTTTTAATCCATTCATGTACGGATGGACACTTGGGCTGCTCCCACAGCTTGGCTATTGTAAATAATGCTGCCATAAACATAGGGGTGCCTATATCCCTTTGAATTAGTAATTTTTGTATCCTTAGGATAAATACCCAGTAGTGCAATTGCTGGATAATAGGGCAGTTCTGTTTTTAACTTACTGAGGGAACTTCATACTGTTTTCCAAAGTGGCTGCACCAGTTTGCATTCCCACCAACAGTGCAAGAGGGCTCCCCTTTCTCCACAACTTCTCCAACACCTGCTGTTTCGTATGTTGCTGATTTTAGTTATTCTGACAGATGTGAGGTGATATCTCACTGTGGTTTTGATCTGCATTTCCCTGAAGATAAGGAATGCTGAGCACCTTTTTTATGTGTCTGTTGGCCATCTGTATGGATGCTTTGGAGAAATGTCTGTTCATGTCTTCTGCCAATTTTTAAATTGCATTATTTGATTTTTGGGTGTTAAGTTGTATAAGTTCTTTATATATTTTGGATACTAACTATCAGATATGTAACTTGCAAATATCTTCTCTCATAGGTAGACTATCAAAAGGTTTATTACACATCACAAAACGGTGATGTTTTTGGTATTGAGATTATTTGGTTGGTTTGGTTGATTATTTTCTTAAACATAAATGTTTTGAATTTTCAGGTCCCTTCTATTATAAAAAGTTTGGTTGATTATTTTCTTAAACATAAATGTTTTGAATTTTCAGGTCCCTTCTATTCTAAAAACACACAGATGTATAAGTGAACTGTTAGTAGTCAAATAACCATAATAAATTATGTATACATCAGGTAAGTTTTTGTTGTTGTTGATAGAAAATTATTTGAGGATTAAACACATGAAAATAATTTTTAAAAATAACAAAAAAATCCTATCTTAGTTGTGTTTAATTATAATTTAAGGACATGTTAAAATATTAATATTTTAATATTAATTAATAATTAAAATAAATTAATTTAATATTATTAATTAAATTAATTTAATAATTTAATATTAATTACAATTAATGTTTCTATTTAACAATATATCTCGACTATTTTTATTGACGTATAGTTGATACCCAGTATTACACTACTTTCAAGCGTACAGCATAGTGATTCAAGAACTCTATACCTTATGATACCTTATGACATCTTATGATATCTCACCATAAGTGTAGCTACCACCTGATATCTCTATTTCTGAAGTAAAATTTGCCATGATTCATTTGTTATAGGATTCAATATGCTCCCTTAAACAAAGTTATGGTTTATTATCATTCAGTCTGTATATGTAACATGAGTAATTATTTGAATACATCCATATCACAATATATTTTTAAACTGTGTAACAGTCTAGGAATAGTCTAGTGGCCTTCAGTTAGTCAATGACATTGCTATCTATGTAATAATGAAAATGAATGGACAAGGCATTTAATAATTAAATGCCTGTTTAACATTACTTTTATGGAATGTTGATTTATTTGGAATTGACGAAAACATCTATTTTATTTAATTTTTGCCCTCGTTAAATTTAAGAATACATGATGAATAATTTCCAACAAGATGTCTTTCAGTAAGAATGGGTAAACAAGTTGTGGTACAATCACACAGAAGAATACTATTCAGAAATATGGAAAATACGTTATTGATTCATGCATTCATACAATACGGATACATCTTTTAAAAAATTAATTCCAGTGTAGTTAACAGTGTTATATCGGTTTCAGGTGTAGAATGTAATAACTAAATAGTTCCATATATTACTCAGTGATCATCATGGTAAGTGTGCTCTTCATCTTCGCTTATCACACCCATCTCTGCACCCACCTGCCCTCTGGTAACCATTAGTTTGTTCCTTATAGTTAAGAGCCTATTTTTTGGTTTGTCTCTCTTTAGCTTTTATTTTGTTCATTTGTTTTTTTTTTCTTTTTTAAAAAATTGTTTTCAGTGTTTATTTTTGAGAGAGAGAGAGAAAGAGAGAGAGAGAGAGAAAGAGAGAGAGAGAGAGAGAGAGAGAGGGAAGGGGAGGGGCAGAAAGAGGGAGACACAGAATCCAAAGCAGGCTCCAGGCTCTGAGCTGTCAGCACAGAACCTGATGTGGAACCTGAACACACAAACTGTGAGATTATGACCTGAGCC
Source organism: Panthera onca (assembly GCF_046562875.1). NCBI lineage: Eukaryota > Metazoa > Chordata > Mammalia > Carnivora > Felidae > Panthera > Panthera onca. The sequence goes on along the minus strand of NC_138342.1, from coordinate 148,068,233 downwards.
AAAGTCAGACGTTTAACCGACTAAGCCACTCAGTCGTCCCCATTTGTTTTGTTTCTTAAATGCCATATATGAGTGAAATCTTAAGTGCATTTTGTTAAGTAAAGAAAGGGAGATCCAGAAGGTTGTGTATTATATCTTTCCATTCAAATGACAACCTGGAAAGCAAAATTCTAGTGACAGAAAACAGATCAGTAGTTGCTTAAGTGTTTGGGAAAGGGAGTGAATGGTTGACTATAAGGGGCTACACAGTGGAAATTACAGGGTGATGGAATTGTTCTATATAGTAATGGGGATGGTCGATGCATGGCCCTACACATTTGTTAAAACTATACACCATAAGTGTTTTAATGTGCCAAACCAAAAAGTCAACCAGAATTCCAGGGATCTAAGGATAGAATGCAGACTGTGAAAAATGAATCTGACAGTACTATAAATGTATGGTACAACTGCACAGAAAAGATAGGTATAAGAAGCTGGTCTAACAGGAAAATTGCTGTTTTGATGGGAAATTGTAAAGGTAAAGGCAAAAGGAACTATACATAAACACTGTACTCTACTCATTTTTTTTTCATGGGGTACATGTTAATAACTTTAATTCTGCTTTACATGTAGTGGCATTTACATGGACAGTGGATATTGGGAGCCAGTTTTCTCACTGTGGAGGAGGAAATTTATAGATAAGTGGAATGGAAGACTAGAAAAAACCCTATACTAGACTAGAATCAATGGGAGAAACTCATGTTTAGGTAATGTATGTATAGAGATATATTACATAATATCACTAACAAGATAATTATAGAAGCACTGTGGTAACCCAGACTGAATCCCAGAACAAAAAGAGCATTAATGAAAAACCTGGTGAGATTCAAATAAAGTATGAGTTTGGTTAAGAGTAAGGTACCAATATCGGTTTCTTAGTCTTGACACATGCGCCATGGTAATATAATTATGATGAAACTTTTATGGGAAACTGAACACAGAGAGAATTTAAGAAAATATGCTGTGCTATCTTTGTAACTTTTCTATAAACCTTGAAAAATAATTCCAAAACAAGTGCTTAATAAAAAACACATGGTACCTACAAGGGTGAGTTTTATAAGAATTTACTTATATTTCTACTTATTAAATCTAGTTTTCCAAACTCAAAGATTACATATTTGAAAATGTGTTTGTCTTCCTAGAACTGAACTGGCTTAATAGCAGGCTATGCGCTTTCATATGGAAGCTACTTGACAGCCCGGATCTGTAGGTGGTGTGTCAATATACAGAGGTGACTTTGGGTTTTAAGAACTCATGGAGTGCTTGCTGTTGTAAAATCACAGGACCAACTGCCAAAATCTGACAGTAAGAGGCCCCAGAAAGGATCGGAATAATGTGAAAATGTTAGAAATTCAGAGAATACCAACATAAAAAAATATATTCACTGAATCATCTTGTCCGATTTAGAAAGACATTTTTATTCCTACACATAAGTTACTCATTTTGTTCCTAGTACCATATGCTGTTTATTGTACTGTATATATTGTGCCGACTGACACTTTAGGAATTGTTTTGAATGTCTATATTAGAAAAGTATTCATCCCATTAAAAATAAAGATTTTCCGGAACAAAAACAGACACATAGACCAATGGAATAGAACAGAAACCCCAGAACTAGACCCACAAACGTATGGCCAACTCATCTTTGACAAAGCAGGAAAGAACATCCAATGGAAAAAAGACAGTCTCTTTAACAAATGGTGCTGGGAGAACTGGACAGCAACATGCAGAAGATTGAAAATAGACCACTTTCTCACACCATTCACAAAAATAAACTCAAAATGGATAAAGGAACTGAATGTGAGACAGGAAACCATCAAAACCCTAGAGGAGAAAGCAGGAAAAGACCTCTCTGACCTCAGCTGTAGCAATTTCTTGCTTGACACATCCCCAAAGGCAAGGGAATTAAAAGCAAAAATGAACTACTGGGACCTTATGAAGATAAAAAGCTTCTGCACAGCAAAGGAAACAACCAACAAAACTAAAAGGTAACCAACGGAATGGGAAAAGATATTTGCAAATGACATATCAGACAAAGGGCTAGTATCCAAAATCTATAAAGAGCTCACCAAACTCCACACCCGAAAAACAAATAACCCAGTGAAGAAATGGGCAGAAGACATGAATAGACACTTCTCTAAAGAAGACATCTGGATGGCCAACAGGCACATGAAAAGATGCTCAACGTTGCTCATCAGGGAAATACAAATCAAAACCACACTCAGATATCACCTCACGCCAGTCAGAGTGGCCAAAATGAACAAATCAGGAGACTACAGATGCTGGTGAGGATGTGGAGAAACGGGAACCCTCTTGCACTGTTGGTGGGAATGCAAATTGGTGCAGCCACTCTGGAAAGCAGTGTGGAGGTTCCTCAGAAAATTAAAAATAGACCTACCCTATGGCCCAGTAATAGCACTGCTAGGAATTTACCCAAGGGATACAGGACTACTGATGCATAGGGGCACTTGTACCCCAATGTTTACAGCAGCACTCTCAACAATAGCCAAATTATGGAAAGAGCCTAAATGTCCATCAACTGATGAATGGATAAAGAAATTGTGGTTTATATACAGAATGGTGTACTACGTGGCAATGAGAAAGCATGAAATATGACCCTTTGTAGCAACGTGGATGGAACTGGAGAGTGTGATGCTAAGTGAAATAAGCCATACAGAGAAAGACAGATACCATATGTTTTCACTCTTATGTGGATCCTGAGAAACTTAACAGAAACCCATGGGGGAGGGGAAGGAAAAAAAAAGGGGTTAGAGTGGAAGAGAGCCAAAGCATAAGAGACTCTTAAAAACTGAGAACTGAGGGTTGATGGGGGGTGGGACGGAGGGGAGGGTGGGTGATGGGTATTGAGGAGGGTACCTTTTGGGATGAGCACTGGGTGGTGTATGGAAACCAACTTGACAATAAACTTCATATATTGAAAAAAAAATAAAAAATAAAAAAATAAAAATAAAGATTTGCAAGATATAAAACTCCCAAAGGAATTATGAAACTAAAGTGTTGCCATACCTCCCTTGCAGTGGAGACCTGGTGGCCTCCACTTCCAGAACCGGTGCCAAATAATAGCACTTCTGCTCTCTGTGCCCTAACCATCAGTGAAAGGCTTACTTTTTCTAAATGATGCCCTTTCTTTTTAAGAGTTTTGCCTTCCTTTTAAACTAGTAATAAAAAGGGGTAATTAGTAAATAAAATAACATAAGAGGATAATTAAGGAAGGAATAAATAGGTTTACAATTTCTTAAATGAGACATTTGAGATCAGATGTTTTTCAGAATTCTGAATTTTCTGAATTTGTTTAAGATACCTCATTATTTATGCCATATACAGTGTGACATCTGGCTGGGCAGGAAATAACATTCATGTGCAGTAATATTTTTGCAGCAAATTTATGAACATTCACAGTAAGTGAAATAAAGATTTTAAAGGTTTTGGAAATAAGTGTGTTCAGGTTTCTCCAGGTTTTGCCACTATACAGGCTCAAAATCCCACCGGTTTTCATATATTTTTTTTTTATTTTACTTCAGAATTGCAAATAAGGGATTTGAATCCGTATAAGTATTTTTCTATTTTTTCTCATTAGAAACTACCTTTTGAATCCTATGCTCAACTTTATGTACAAATTATCCCAGAATCTCCTGCAGGTGATAAAAAGGATGGCCTTACATTTGGTTTTGCATGGAAGAGACCCCGTTTTGTCTATCACCTGTGAGCACCATCCATCTAGCAGTTAGAGCTCTGCAAAGATCCTGGTTTGGATGATAAATTATGTAACCACCACAGTTAAAACCTTTCTTAGAAAAGACTGCTCTACTTTGGCAAAACTTCTACAAGAGGGCTAAAAGTCAATAAGGCAAGCATGGAGAATTAGCATATATGAAATACATGTTGTCTTAATTTTAAACAATATTAGGTCATCATTACTTGATTGAAAAATTTTTTTTTTTATAGAACAGAATAATAATGGGTATAATTCAAACATTAAATGAGTCTCCAAATACTTATACATTTAGTATAGTATCTTGCCTTTTCTTTTCTGTCCCCAATTCCTACTCCCCAGAGGCAATCAAATATGACATTTCAGGTGGATATTCTTTTTTTTGGTAATTGATTTTCTTCATTATTTTAATAGATATTTCTGAAGCATCTACCATGCAACCATCCTTATGGACCATATAGACTAGTAGAGTAATAGATAAGAAATTGTATGAATAGTTAATAGACACATTAGATAACAGGGTAGAGGATAATGGTCTTAGGGTAGAAACTAAACAGGTACAGTTATTGGAAGTGCCAGGAGATAGAGTACTGCGTTCAATTAAAAATAAGATATTCAGGATTAAGAAAATTTTTGGAAATGAAGGAGTTAGCCATGAGGTATCTATAAGAGTATTCCACCAAGATAATTGCCTGTTATATTGTATTGCATATGGCACTAAATGCCTAAAAGCTTAGCGATCAATGAGCTTTTACAAAAATTTCTTGTGTTTTTGGTGTTGTATCTAAGGTAACTTTACCTTTATCAATTTTTTATTAGATTCCAGTTAGTTAACATACAGTGTACTATTAGTTTCAGGTGTAGAATTTAGTGATTCAGCACCCACACACTATACCCTGTGATCATCAGAAGTACCCTTCCTAATCGCCATCACATATTTAACCCATCTCCCTGCCCACCTCCCCTCCAGTGCCCTTCCCTCAGCCAATTTCATGTGGATTTTTCTCTTAAGTTTTCTTCTAGAAGTTTTATAGCTTTAGGCTTTTATATTTAGGTCTATTACCTATTATGAATTAATTTTTGTACACAGTACAAACTATAAAACTTTTTTTTGGCATATATATATATATATATATATATATATATATATCCAATTGTCCTAGTACAATTTGTTGAAAAGGCTATATAATTTATCTACTGCATTGTCTATGTAAAATATCAGTTGGCCTTTTTACATGTGGTTTATTTCTGGACTTGCTATTATGTTCTTATCTATCTTCATATCAATACACGTTTTAATTACTATGGTGCACACATGCATTTTACCTTTATATATTTTATAAACCTGTGATACATTGTTGTTATTTTGGGAAAACTTCCACTTTCAAAGAGATTTACATAATAAGGAAATAAAGCCTTTACACTTACCCACACTGTAACCATTTCCAGTATTCTTCATATCTTTGGGTAGATGAGATATTTATCTGGCATTATTTTCCTTTTATGAGAAGATTTCCATCAACATTTCTTGTTCCTTGAGACTGTTGGTGACAAAGTATTTTTTTTTCAGACTTTTTTTTGCATGTCTGAAAATGTCTTTCTTTACTTCACCATTTTTGAGAGATTTCTATGGGGTTTCAATGAGCTTCTTGTATCTATGGGTTTATAGTTCCCATCAAGTTTGAAAATTCCCAGTCACAATTTCTTCTATTTTTATTTATTTTTATTCCTCTTCTCTCCTATTCTTCGGGAACCCAATTACTTATAAATTAGTCTGCATGAAATTGTCCCACAACTCATAATCTTTTCATTATTGAAATTTTTATTTTCCCCTCTGTGTACTTTTTGATAGTTTCTATTGTTACTGCTTTCATTTTCTCTAACACTTTCTTTTCCAAAATCTAATCTGCTATTGATCCCATTCAGGACACACTGCATCCCTGACATTATAGTTTTATTCTCTGTAACTTCAGTTTGGTTCTCCTTTATATATTCTATGTCTCTAATTTTTAAAATTCAGTTAAAATAACTGTTTTAATATTATTCTCTGCTAATTCTAACATCTGTGTCAACTCTTCATCAGTTTTTATAGATTGACTATTCTCATTATGAATTGTTTTAAACTTTCCTCTTTGCATGCTTTCTAATTTTTTATTGGATGCCAGATTTTGTCAATTTCACTTCGCAGTCCTAGGTACTTCTGTATTCCTGTAAATTGTCTTGAGTTTTGTTTTGAGATGTGGTTTGCAAACAGTTTAAACTTTTCAGGGACTTCTTTTATGAATTGTTAGGTGGGTCTCAAGAAGTGCTCAGTGGCAGGACTAACTATTTCTCACTACTGAGAAAAAAACCTTCCAAAGTACTCTACCCAGTGTCTTTTGAATTAATGTTTTTCCAATCTGGCTGAGAAGTTACTATTCTCGGCCCTATGTGAGTGCCAAGCACTATTTATTCTAACCTTTTTGATTAGTTCTTTCCTATCTTAGGGTAGTTTCCTTACAAATGCTCATCAGTACTCTGCTAAACACTCAAGGAAGCTCTACAGATCTCTGGGATTCTGCTTCTATGCAGCTCTCTCTTTTCTGATATACTGTTTTATGAGATCAAACTGCCTTGATTGCCCTGGACTCTCAGCTCCACCTTCTCAATGTAAAGAGATGATTAGTTTTCCCCTCAGTTTCCTCTTCTGCACTTAAGGCTGGGGATTCTCTCAATGTTATATGTTGGAGCAACTGTAGGGTCATCATGTTTTTGCCCCAACTCTTAGGAATCAATACTCTTTACCGTCTGGTGTCCAGTGTTTTCAAATTTGTTGTTTCATGTATTTTGTTTGAAATTGGTAATGTTGCACACACATACACACACACACAGAAATTATTTCATTCTCTGTACTCCATTTTGGCTTTCACTACTGTATCATCACAAAACCAAAGTCAAACCAAACCATACAAAACACTGTATTAATGTTAATGGGGAAAACTTTTTAGAATTGAGAGTGATTGCTTCAGCTGGTGGAAGCTTTATGGCTGAGAGAAGTACACTTGCAGTGGTGTCCATAGCTATGGGCTACAATATAACTTAATTTAAAAATACTCATGTCACAAGGAGTCATTTCCATATGGTAAAAAAAAAAAAAAAATAGGAGTGTTGTAATGACATTTTCACAGCAAATCTGTGACTCTGTGTTGTTTTTTTATATACTTTCTGTATAGGTATTTTATGGTGCTTATCTGTCTTATGTAGATGCTAAGATCTTAATCTTATCTAGCACTATTATTTTTCATTATGAAAGAAGCTTTAATGTTTATTCTTCTTCATTAATCATGAGAGTTTAGCTACTTTTTAAAAAGAAATCCTGTATCTTCCATGGCCACACTTTTTATTCAGAACTATTTAATGCATTTTAAAGATACATTCATGAATTTATTTGTAGACTAAGCACTTTTATCTGTCTACTTTCATAACAAGAGGTTGGGGAACTGTGGTGAATAGTGAACTCTGAAGTTGGAAGGCTTATTCTCGTTTTCCTCTTTTACATAAACAAAAGCTCAAGAACTAAAATCAAGGGGCAAAAACCAAAACTGATAGAGTAGGCAGCTGGATATGAACAGAGAACAAGTGCTTTCCACTGATAAAATGGCAGAAACCAAGTTCTGAACAGCCAGGACAAACCCCAGGGTACACACATGTGTTCTTCTCTATGACTACTGCCCTCTAGTAACTAAAATCCTTTATCATACCCTTGCACTGTGGTTTGACCCCTGCAGGGTAAGGCCACCATGACAGTTCTGACAAGGGCCATATAGGACCAAGAGCTCCCCTTCCCAACCGATAGGAGGAGTCCCTTAGATAACTGGAAGCAACCTCAGTCAGAGACCACCCTACCTATGACCCACAATCCATACAGATATAAAAAGAAAAGACAACGCGGACCTCCGGTGCAGCTGCCACCTCTGGGCCTGCCGTTCTCACATGTTGAGGGTGTACTTTCACTTAAACTGGTTATTAAGTGCTTAAGAGTTTGGCTCTGGATTCTTTCTTGGCCGAACTCAAGCACCCAGGCCTGGGACTGAACTCGCTACCGACAAAGCTATTATTTTCTATTATAAATAGCACATCAAAGTAAATCATGTTTTCCAAATAGTATTTTTAAAATTCAATGTAGTGAATAAGAGGAAGAACTTATTGTTATGAGGTAAATCTAAATTTTCATAACTATTTTAACAACGTTGAAGATTAAGAGGAAACTTTTTTGGTGGAACCAGAAAACATTTACACAGATAAGCAATAATCTAGCATAAGAGTTAAACAGAAATGTACAAATGATCACAGAGAAGCCCAACAGAAGGTGTCCTCCACCCTGAATCGCCACAGGCACATTCTTATTTATTCTCTCTGTTGCTGATAATTCTAGGCAAATGTAGATTTTCAGAGAGAAGGAGAATAAATTGAGAATACAAAGTATACTCCTGTCTTCATCCCACTTGAGGCTTGCATTATTGTTAAAAATCACCTTTTTAGAACTGCATATACAACCATATCAACCATGTACTGTTAGTCTCTAAGAGAATAAATAGACCTATGCTAGCTACTAGGTAAAAAGAAATTTGCAAAGTTCATTGTTTTGTAAAGAACATTTATTGCCCCCATCAATCAAGCCTTGAAGGACCAACACTTCCATTACACTTGGCAAACAAATGTAAGAGCTAGTAGAGAGATAAGGAAACATAAAATTGAATGTATTTCCCGTAGCAGGCTGAATAAAGATTTTTTTCTTTTAATTTTTATGAAGTTGTTAATGTGCTCATAACATAGTACACAAAATGAAAAACATACTATTTACTTAGTAAGAAAATCCAAAGAGAATAATGGATTAAAAAAATGCTCACAAAATTCTTTTCTGTGAAGATGCCCTCTTTCATAAAATTTATGAGAAAGGCATTTTTCGTGGTAAAATGAAAAAGGAATTATTTTTTACATTTTTGTTATTATTCTTAAGTTTAAACCAAATTCCTAAAATTGGGAAATTCTATTATACCTACACCTGAAAGAAAACTAACAAGGATTAATGACTTGCTATGCTTGACTTACAGCTGATTTGTTGAAACACAATGAAAAGAAATCCGCTGTACAGTAGTTATTAAGTCTTTTTGGAACAATGATAACGTATTGTTCTTAATTTTTTTGTGGATTAGAAAATACAGAAGGTAGAACTAGTAAAGATATACACATATACTATGAAAGAAACTTATTTCATACCTCAATCAATGCAGAAATCTGACAAACTTTATTTCTATGATCTAGGAATGAATTAAAATATTCACCGGGTCCTAATCAGGTCTGCAAGGCTGGGCACTTTAGCATAAGAACAATCCATAGAGAGACTGGTTGAAGAGAAAAAAAAAATGAGTATTTTCAAAGAGTACATGAAAGTCCTAAATTTTTGTAACTGTCACTTACAATTTACAGTAGGGGTATGGATATTATTTCTGAATTGGGTATACAGAAACACGGATCTAAAACCAATAGATATTATATCAATGAAAAAACTTGTACGGTGAGTAAATCTTATATAATCACTGATATTTTTTAAAAAGTCCTTTGAGTATGGATCTCAGAGTGTATCTAGTAAAATAATTAAATAGTTGGAGCTCACTGGTCAAAATACTACCTAAATAATTATTGGGGACAGGAGAAATTTTTCCTTGGCCTTTCAAGTTTCTAGTGACGGAACAAAAGCTGTAAATTTACTAGAATTGAACAAGAAGGTAGCTTACAATTCGGAAAATAAAGATACCGTTATGAGATTCAAGAGCCGAGTAAAATTACTGGTGCCATTATCTGCTTAGATGTTACAGAAATTATGGTTTTTACATTCAAATTATTAAGTTATTATTTCCCTGTATATGTAGTAAAAATGTTTTATCACATGCTGATTAAACTATTATGTAGTATTTGATTTATAAGAAAATATATAATATTATATGTAAACATAATAAAAAGAAACACCCATGACCACATTGCCATATTTAAACTGAATGCAACCAGGGGCGCCTGGGTGGCTCAGTAGGTTGGGAGACCGACTTCAGGTCAGGTCAGGATCTCGCAGTCCGTGATTTGTCCCGCATCGGGCTCTGTGCTGACAGCTCAGAGCCTGGAGCCTGTTTCAGATTCTGTGTCTCCCTCTCTCTCTGACCTTCCCCCATTCATGCTCTGTCTCTCTCTGTCTCCAAAATGAATAAACATTAAAAAATAAAATAAAAATAAATTGAATGCAACCAGTAACATTGAATATATACGTATACCTCAAATTCTGTAATCCTACCCCATTGCTAAAGAACTATATTGAATTTTAGCCTAATGGTATGCATTCAATAATTTACAATATATTTTTATTCTAAGATTTTGGTTGGTTTTGGACCTTATATAGATGTAATTATTCTAAGACTTGCTTTGGGGGGCTCAAATTAATTTTCCTAAGGTTCATGCATGTCACTGAGTGTGGTTTTAGTTCACTCAATGTCATGTCTATAAAACATTTCTTTAATTCACTATACATATTCTGTCTTGTCAATGAATTGCATTCATTCCACGCATTCAAGAACAGCACTGCAATCAATAATCTCATAAAAGTCCCTTACTTCATTTTTGTGTAGGGGAGGAAATACAATTTTACCTCTAGACTCCTGAGTTCTTTGCTGAGTCCCCCATAAAAAAAAAAAAAAAAAAGACAGATTAACAAGAGAAGAGCAAACGGGATTTTATTAACTTGTATACCTCATGTATACAATGGGGAATACCCAGGGGAAAATGAGTAAATCCCTGAAGTGGCTTAGAATTCAGGCTTAAATACCACCATAATAGAAAAAGGGTAGGGGAAATGTAAGAAATTTCATGAAGAGGAAATTATTTTTAGGAGAGCATATTATATTTAGGAGAGGAAATTATTTTTAGGAATGAGCCCTTAGAACAAGAAATGGGAGATATGATAGCTTGTTACAAAGTTTGTCTGGCTGTGGGTGGTGCTGATATCTATTGTCCTCTCCTGTGATAAGAGTCAATATTCCCTGTTGAGGAAACTTCCAGGAAGGAGATTTATGGCAACTGAGTTCCTTTTGGAGGAGTTGTCTTTAGGCAGATAAGGAGAGTTCATATAAAGCTTTTCTCTTCACTAGCTGTCTTTCAAGTGTCTTCAGCACAAAATAATCAATATACAAAAAGGTCGTATCTGGGGATGGCATATTCTGCTAACCTTTACTAGCAAAATAATACTACTTCAGAATTAGAGTACTGAATACTATTCCATTCCAAAGTAGTTTTTACCCATATATACTCACAATGACAAATTATAAAATTTCTCATTATTCCACATCCTGTCCAAAATTGCCTATGTCACACATCTTATTTGTGGCCAAACCAGTGAGTACAAAATTCTATCTTATTATGATCTCATTTACCATTTCACAGATTACAAATGAAGCTAAGAATGTATTTTCATATATTTATTCAGTATTTTTCCTCCTATTTCAAATGACCAGACCTGTCTTATGCCTGTTTTTATTTTGTTGCTTTTAATTTTCTTATTGATTCAAAGGAATTCTTTATATATATTAGTATACAGAAATTCTTTATATATATTGGATATATATATATTTATATATATTGGATATATATATATATATATATATATATATATATTAGAATTAAGTGCTTGAGGGTTCTAGGTATAACAAATAGCTTCTTTAAGTTGATGATTGTCAAGAACAGTGAAGGGTCTGAGATTGTACCTTGGAATTGTACTTGCAAATTCATATGTCAGCTTGCCATAGTACCATGGGTGCTAAAAAGACAAAAAAAAAACCTCCTGAATGAGACAGAAGAGACTACTACTCAAAGCACAGCAAAAAGCATGAGTATTGGCATATTAACATCAGTCGCCTTGCCCTCAAGCTCACCCCCTTCTCTATTCCTTCCTGTTCCATTTATTTATTTATTTATTTATTTATTTATTTATTTATCTATTCTTTCTTTCATTCATTCATTCATTCATTCACTTCTCTCTTTAAAATGCTGAGTCACCTCTGTAAAATTGAAATTGAGTTTAGTTCACTTTGGGCTCGTTTGTGTATTGAATCATATATAATGATTATATATTCTAATGTAATATATAATGATTAAAATCCATCCTTACCACTTCAGGTAGCATTCAGCTTTACCTTTCACAAAGTACGCACTACTTGTAAGGTAGGATTCCCAGCTGAGGTCCCCAGAGCTAAGGGCCTAGCACACACTCACCAAAGAGCAAGCACTGTGCCAAGGCAGAAACATGCCATCCTGCCTCACCTGTTCTCCATATCTAGTGAAGCAATCAAGTTCCACAGTAGCCCACACTGAATTCCTTGACCTACATATCTGCCTGTGTGGTCAGCTACAGAAACCACTCAGCACCTGGAGAGCTTTCCTTCTGCCACACTCAGCAAGTACATACAGAGAATGCTCAAGACCAGTAGCAAACAGTTTTTCCAACTGACTTATTTTTCCACAACCTTTAAAATGATTTTTGATAAATGGAATAGTTGGTTTTAATAGCCCATGTAAATGATGTTATGTTTTATGGTTTACACATTTAGTAACAACTCCTCTTATCATAAAGATTTCTTACCATACTGTATTTTTTTTATATTTTTAAACTGGTATACTACCATGTTTTGACATCTGAAAAAAAAAAAAAAATCTGGCTTAGGGGAAACTACCTCTCCAGTTGGCCAATTCTTTGAGACAGCCTAGGACCCCGCTGGGAGCATACCTCTGATATGCAAACTAAGCAATTCAGAGCCATCCCTCCTCTACAGGCCTATACCCTCCAACAAGCAAATTCCCTTGGCCCTAATTCCCCAGGGCCAGGCAAAAAATGACATCCCCTGTGTCCCAAGACCCAAGCAAATTATTTAAACTAGCCAATCCTAAACTCTTTATTCTGTCCTGCCTTGCATTTCCCACAGAAACTCCAATAAAGCCTCTGGTCTAATGGTTTCTCCTCCCTCTTAACTTCTGCCTCCTGATCCCTTGGTGTCTTTATGTGGCCGTCCTGTCTCCTCAAGAACCTGTGATCATAATAAACTTTGTTTTCCTGAGCTTTTCCTCTATTTCCTCTTGTGGCATTATCTTTTTTTCTAAAAAAAAATTTTTTTAAACATTCTGTATATTTACTTTAGCTTTACCTTGTTGGTGATTTAGGAAAACTTCAAGGGTAATACTGACTCTATGAGTTTTCTAAAACACTGTTTTGCATCTAACTGTATTAGTGTTCATGTGAATAATTACATCCTGATTGATTCAGGAAGGGCTCTTCTACTGACTGGTTTTGCTATTTCTTATTTATGTAATTTTGACATCTCCTAACAGAAGTTTTTCAAAATAGGTCTGTTTAGAACCCTTGAAGCTTTCTTCATATTATATTGTATTATAAAACTTATATGTGGATGATGGGATGACCCCTAAAAACAAGTCAAAATATTCTAGGTTAGAACCAGACACAATGATGTGCTTGCCTTGAGATTTGGGGGAAATTTTTTTACAATTTCTGAATCTTATTTTTTTAATCTGTCTTAGCTTTCTCTTTCAGCTTTAACAAACTACCACAAACTAAGCGACTTAAAACAACTCAAGTTTATTAGTTCTGGAGGTCAAAAGTGGTAAAATCAAGGTGTCGACAAGACTTCATTCCTTCTGAAAGTTATATGTATATATAACTCCAGGGAAGTATCAGTTTCCTTGCCTTTTTTGGCTTCCAGAGTCTTTCTGCATTCTCCAGCTTGTGTCCCTTTCTGTTTCACTCCACCCTCCACTCACATAATCACATCTCCTTCCTGGATTCTGACCCTCTTGCTTCCCTCTCATAATGGCATTGTGATTACATCGGGTCTAATCAGAATCTGTAATTTAAAGACCTATGAATTTAAAGTCTATGAAGGTCATAGTCGCAAATTCTAGGAATTAAGACTTGGTTATCTTTGTCAGGCAGGGGAATTTTTCTGTCTACCACATTATCTTCTAGAATCAGGAAAAGAACACCTTACTTACTTATTTCCATGGTTTGTCATTCATTAAGCTTTAAGGAGGTAACTTTGGGGGAAGCTTTATGCAACCCATCCCGTTGCTCTCACTTCATGAATTTCTCTTTATTTTATCATTTTTCTCTCTCTATCCTTGCATTATTGTAACAATTTCAATGCTGTGGTTCATATACCTAAAAGAACACACACACACAAAAATACTTTCTTCTGAATGATTAAAAATGTTGCATCTCATTTAGGGGATTAATCCATCAGCAATTATTCTCTAGCATACAGTGAAAACTTAATATCTAACTTCAATATTCCTCTAAAAGTAACAAATTATTCTAGCATCATTTTCCTAATGTTAGACAAAGGCAAGTCTGCAACATTCAAGTTTTCATATAAATGTGTCTGTTTCAGAGTTCTGGGTTTTTCCCTCGTTTTATTGTTCCATTTGATTTTCCCTGCCATATATCTGAGGCTCAATTTCTTTATTCTGTCTTCCATTCATATAAATATTAGAAAGAATTTGTCAAGTGTAACTGAAATCTTGCTGGGGTTTTAATTGAAATAGTATTGTGTCTAAAACACAATCAAGAAAGAAATGAAGAAATTATATTTTCTATGACATGGTAATGGTATTATTTATTGAAATCTTATTTAATGCAATAAATATTATAGTTTCTATATGCTTCCTGTTATTGAATAAAATTTTTATACTGATTTTCAAGCAGTTATTTTGCTACATTTATCTATTTTTTTAATTATATGTCCATAACCATTTAGGATTCTTAGTGCAGATAATAATGTCTTCCACAATATTCACAGATTTGTTTTTCTTTATTATTCTTATAATATTTATTTTATTTTCTTTACTCACAATGATAGGCGGGGCTAGAAAGCAAGGAAAGTGTACATTTTTATTTTGTCCTTTATTTGATTTGAATCCTTCCAAAATTTCACAATTGAGAACTACAACTGCTGAAAGCTTTGAGTAGATATGTATTATCAGGCTCAGTACTTTTACTGAATTGATCTCAAACATAAATGCTGAGATTTGCCAATGCTTTTCCCACATTTACTGAGATGCTCATATGGTTTTCTGTTTTAATCTGTGAATATGGTAAAATATCTTATTTTGTTAAACTGCTTCAATATCCCTACATTAACTCCAATATCTCATAATATATTATATTTCTGCACATGGTTGAGTTTGATTTGTTAACATTTGTTTAAGATTTTTAAAATCCATATCCATGAATGAATGCATTTAGAGTATCTTTCTTTTCTTGTACTCGTCCAATTTTGTTAGAGAAGTTTTACTGACCTCATAAATAGAGTTGGGTGTATTTTCAATCTCTTTCTCTCTCATATTCTATGACAAAGACATTTAAATAAAAAATAATTTGTTTACTGATATTATGACAAAGTTTACCTGTAATACCATATCAATTAACAAACTGATCAAAAAATATATTTAGAATTGATTCATTTTTTACTAGTTATAGCATTACTCAAGCATTTTTTTCTTGAACTTATTTTAATTTACTATACAGGTGACGCTTGTACAATGCAGGGGTTTGGGGCATCTATTGCAGAGAAGTTGAAAATTTGCCTATAAACTCTGATTCCCCCAAAACATAACTATTAATAGCCTGCAGTTGACCAGAATCCTTACCGATAATGTAAATAACACATATATTGTAAGGTACATGTATTATATACTGTATTCTTACAATTAAGAAAGCTAGAGAAAAAATGATTATTAGAAATAATAAGGAAGAGAGAATACATTTACAATACTGTACTATAAACACTTTGTGCATAAGTGGACTTGCAAAGTTCAAACCTATGTGATTGAAGGGTCAACTGTATTTTCTTAGAAACTTGTTCATTTCATCTAAGTTACAAATATACTACCATACAGCTTTCCATAGTATTCTCTTATATTTTTAGATATTTGCTAAAATTTTACTAATATCCGAAACTTTAAATTCTTATTTCACTTAAGATTTCTCATATTATTTTCTTGACTACACCCAACAAAATATTTTTAATTTAATTAGTTATAACAGAGTTAACTTTTAGCATTGCCAAATTTTTTTATTATAACTTTGTCTTCTATACCATTGATTTCTTCTCTAATACAATCTTTTTCCTTTTTATTTTAGTAATGTCTTAAGTTAGAATAATAAGCTCATTATTGTCTACATATTTTATTATAAGCATTAATAATAACTTCCCCCTAAGTACTGTTGTAACTGTACATCATATTTATTGACATCTGTAAAACATAATTAGTTAAGAGAAATATGAGGCCGTTTCATAATGTAATGGAGAATCTCATTTTTCTACAATTGTATCTATTAAAGATTCATATAATCTTAGACTATTTTATCGCTTGTTGAATTAGTTAATTGAATGTTTTGTCAGGTAATAGCCTTGAGGTTTTTTTTTTTTTATTTTGCTTTGTTTTGTTGTTTTCTTCATGTTTTATTGTCTTTTCCATGCCTTTATTTTTAAACTTTCTACATTATTATGATTTTAGTGCACACCTTATAAGCAGCATGTAATTTCCTTTTAATATACAATTTGGTAATACTGTCTTTTACTTGGCACAAATAGTCCATTTAAATTTACTCCCATAAAAGAAATATTTACGTTCTTTTTAAATGTCATTGCTGCTTTTAAGTTTCCTACATTTTTCCTCTTCTATTTATCTTTTATGTGATAGTAGCTATATTATACAATCCTTTATATTATTTGTTATTTTAGATTTTATCATGAGTACTTAATTTTTCAAAGGCAATATATCAGTCCATCTCCTGAATGATATATAAAAGAAGAAAACTGTATCATTTTTATCCCTTTATGTGTAATTTTTTCCTTTATTGAGTCTTTTTTTTTTTTTTTACTTCACAAATCAGGTGCAATGAATTAGAAAACAACAATAATGGCATAAAACTGTTTGATTATTCTAAGTCTATAAAGGATTCCTGCTCACCAATATTTCCAATATATTTAAAGAATATTTTTAGACAGCTTATTAAATTTAATTTTATATTCCAGAAAATACACTCTTTTAAGCATACAATTCAAAGGCTATAGACAAATATATACAGTTAGATATCAATAACCCTGTAGCCATGATCAGTAAATCCATGCACTCTACCCACCTGGAAATGAGTAATCTGCTTTTTGGCACTATAATTATTCTCAAATTTCGTATAAATGGAACCATATGCTATATATTCATCTAAGTGCCTTGCTCTTTTCATAAAATAAAATGCTTTTGAGTTTCATCCATGCTGTTTTGTGTATCAGTAGTTTTTTTTAGTTGTTTATGATCAGCATTCAATTGTATAGATACACCACATATTTTATCCATTCATGAGTTGATGGACATTTGTTTTCATTTTGGGGTGAATATCAATAGAATACTATAAAAATTTCTTAAGTGTTTATGTAGATATAGGTTTTAATTAATCTTGGGTAAATACCAAGAAGTAGGGTTGTTGAGTACGTGGTGACTGTATGTTTAACTGTGAAATGTACTGCTAAACTGTTGTCTAAATTGGCTGTACCATATTTTCATCCCCACCAGCAATATAAAAGAGTATGCGTTGCTTGCTACAGCCATGATTTTTCATTTGAGCCACTCTAATGGGTGTATAGTGACATTTAATTGTCGCTTTAATTTGCATTTAATTTGTATTTTAATTTAACTTGTATTCAATGACTAATGATGTTGAGCATGTTTCATGTGCTTTACCCATCATTTATCTACTTTACCGATGTATTTGTTCAGATCTTTCATCCATTTAATATTGAGTCATTTGTCTTATTATTAAGTTGGAAATATACATCATGTATTCTGGATAGAAGTCCTTTAACATATACATGTTTTGCAAATATTTTCTCCCAGTGTGTGGGTTGCTTGTCATTGTATTTTGAAAAGCAATACTTGTTAATCTTGATTTAATTAATCAGTTTTTCTTTTATACTTTGTGATTTTGTGTCCTAAGAAATGTTTGTTAACCCAATAAGAATAAATGTTTGCTTACTCCAATAGAAAAAAAATTCTCCTAAATTTTCCTCTGTAAGTGTTGTAGTTTGAGGCTTATATTTAGGTCTATGATCAGCTCAACAACCTTGAAACATAGGCTTGAATCCTCTCTGGTTTGTCAAACACATTCAATGTTTGAATAATGTTCAAGCAAAAACTAGGACAAATTTTAAAAGTGTGTAAATAAAAGTGTCTTAAACATAGAGATATGTTTCCTAAATCCCAAATGATTTGCATTTTGGGATTTTGGTTATGTGGCTCCACATGTATGGGGCTAATAATTTATCAAACTTGGTATGTCTGGTTAATAGATTCCCCATATCCTACAAAGAACGATTTTCCATAGAACGAAAATTTATTGGTTTCTCAGTACTATAGTTCCATAAGAATCTAGACGTATGAATAAAAACTTTTTTGCTATCGTTGGGGAAAGCAATAGTAGTTGAGAAAGAGATCTGATGCCTTAAGATTGCACATCCACAACAAACTAACTTTGAAGAAAAAAAATTATGGTGAAAGATACAATGCTTATTCCAAATTCTAAATAAGAATATAGAGTTAAATAAGATTTGTAATTTCTCAAATGGTGAAATTTTTTAAGTAGAATTGTTAAAAGCGCACAAACCACAAAACAAAAAAATATATTTTCTCTTCTTGCTTCCCAATCAAGTTATTAAGATATTTGTCTCCTTCTTTTTCACTCCAAGCTGCTAACAACACATCATCGCTCACAGGTTACACATCCTCAGTTAATTGACTGCTTCTTTTTTTAAAAAAACTACTTTTAATGTTTATTTATTTTTGAGAGAGACAGACAGATAGAGACAGAGCAGAGAGACAGAGCATGAGCAGGGGAGGGGCAGAAAGAGAAGGAGACACAGAATCCAAAGCAGATCCCAGGCTCCTAGCCATCAGCACAGAGCCCAAAGTGGAGCTCCAACTTACAAACCATGAAATCGTGACCTGAGCCAAAGTCAGACACTTAACCAACTGAGCCACCCAGGTGCCCTGTGAACTGCTTACTTCTAAACACACTTGAACCTGGTAGCTCTTTTTATAGCAAGACGATAGCCAGACTAAAGAACCAATGACTTTTTTTTTCAATTCGATTTACATTAAAAATTAAAACAGACTCTCATGCAATTGATGTGGATTTTTTTGTTCCTATTCATGACCTCAATAGATATTTTAACATTATTTTGACAGACAGAATGTTCATAGGCACTGGGAGTGAGCTTTATTGAGTAAAACTTGGTTCCTACAATTCAGGAAGTAATAATTCAGTGAGTGAGAAATATAAGCCCTTATCCCACAATATGATAAGGTCTACACTAGAGGTTTATACCAATATACTTCAAGACTGCCAAAGGGGTTAGCAAAGAAGCAATACTTGATTAGAGACTGACCAAGAAAACTTTACTACCAGTGGGGAGAGTAAACAGTAAATGGATTGGAGAATTCCTGAGAAGTGGAAAAAAATCAATAAACCTGGAAAGTGATGAAACATGGACAATAAAGTACATTTTTAAGGGAAGAATTATTGCTAGGTTTTTGCTGTGGACAAATATGTAATGATAACGACATTAACATAAACAATTGTTAAGAAGAAGCAGATATATTTACACATTAATTTGTGTGATAAAAACATAACTGTAAAAGCCAGAATAATTTATAAAATATTTCAGGATATTGTTTAAAATATTTCATCAAATTTTAGGGTACTTTTACAGACTTTGATTTCAAATTATTTTTATATAACTCAACCAATTCTAGTGATTTAACTGGTAATCCAGCATCATTTTTATCTCACTCATAAAATGCTGTATTTTATTCAAGGTCTTTAATATTAATTTGCTTTAAATTTTTGTATGACCACTGCATCTATTAATTAAAGAACAGTCAACAAGAGTAAAATATACAGGGATGTTTTAGAAGGAATGATTCTATAATTGCCACTGCATTAGTGAATATTATTTTTTTATTATGATGATTCAATGAGGCTGCGTTGTTGTGTCAAGAACTCAAAGTATAAACAGATAATAACTTATAGTTGGAACAAAGTCCAAGTTGGCTCCATAACAATGCATTCTAGTTCTGGGGAAATACCACTAAGTTATTTTCCTTGGGCGGTGGGGGTTGGGGTGGGGAATAATTTTCCAACACTATTTTCCACAAGAGAGGGCCCAGAGTGGGGAGCAGTTGAAAAACTCATCCATGAATACGATCTAGCCCTAAACATACATACCGAATAAGAATGGATCCAAAATTAACAAATTCATATTAATCTTAGTAAAAATCACTTCATAGTATTAGTAAAATGCAGTATTATTGAAATATCAATAACACGTGGAGTGGGGGTAGGATATACTGAACACAAGCAACTCAAACGATACACTTGCAGAATAGAGACTTTTTGAAAGTTCATAAAAGATATAAATACTCATAAATTATTCCAAAGGAGTTTCTCCACTAGATGCCAAAGAGTTTAAGAGTGATCAATAGTGAATTAACAGTGTTTAAAGTAATCTGCTCCTCATGTGGAACATTGACCTAGGAATCCAAGCTTTGCAATTAATCAGGAAATACATTTGCATATGTTTTAAATTGAAGACCTAATAACAGAATATAGATATAGTGTTAATTTTTTAGATAGGATAGATTACACTCTAAATACACTAGATGGAACCATATCTGTAGATTTGAGAAGTCAAACACTTCATCTGTTGTTTTACTTAAAATTGAATTTTAATATGTTGCATTTATTTGAACATATGAGGAAATATTCTTAATTCCTGCCAGAATTCTTAGGTCCAATGTGGTACTAAAAAATTGAGCAGTTTATTATAAATAATAAAAGTAGAAAGATTACAACACTCGTTTGTGCATCAAAATCTTAACTTCCCTAAATAAATATAGCAAATTCTTAACTTTGGAACTATATTTCCATGTATTCTCTCATTTTAGATTTAATTACCAAATTTATCAAATGATGATTTTGGGTGTTTTGGGACCATGAAATTCAGAAAATGTAAGTGAGTCAAAATTCTGCACACTAAGGTTGTTACTTGTTTAAGCAAAATGTATCTTTTAGGGTGATATAGCTCCAAAGAGAGACCATATTTTTCCTAACAGCTTTGCCCCACATATCAGCACACTTTATTTTCTCCTAAGCCTTTGACCTAATTTCAACACTTGTTTTTGCCTGTTAAATGAAAAGTTCATTTATATCTGAAGGAGTCAAAACCACCAAGACTGTACATGTAATGCAATTCCAGATTATGGGGAAATTCAAAAGTTTAGCACCCAGTGTGAGCATATCCCAGGAAACAGTATTCTTCAGTTTGAGCCCTCTTGAATACAGACAGCATCCAGGGTCCCAATTCTATGTGCAGTCTGTGGTTAACAGGCTCATCTAAAGACTGATGGGGCATTCTTACTTGAAATCTTGGTGAAATATGTTTTCCATATCATTTTCCAGAAGATGCTTAACCTCCTCTACCTGACAAGGTCCCTTCCTGATGCCCTGTAGTCATCCTGCCTAGATTTTGAAAGTCAAGATTTGCTTCCTCTGCAATCTAAGTCTCTCCTTTATTTCTTACCCCCATTTCTTACATCCAGACCATATCTTAGTTTTCAGTGTGTAAATACTCACTTTACGTGAGCGGTATTTTCATCTTTCATTTAAGCAACCTGCTTCACTGTCTTTGTTACTACATAAACTGGAGAAATGGCAAAGAGAAGAAGGATAAGGAGATATATCCACACAGTACACAGAATAAAATTAAATGTGTAGGGGTGACTGGGTGGTTCAGTTGGTTAAGTGTCCAACTTCAGCTCAGGTCATGATCTCATGGTTTGTGAGTTCAAGCCCTGCATTGGGTTCTGTGCTGAGAGCTGGGAGCCTGGAACTTGGTTCAGATTCTGGGTCTCCTTCTTTCTCTGACTCTACGCTGCTCAAATTCTGTCTTTCTCTCTCTTAAAAATACATAAACATTTAAAAAATATTTAAAAAATTTTTTTAACGTTTATTTATTTTTGAGACAGAGAGAGAGACACAGCATGAACGGGGGAGGGGCAGAGAGAGAGGGAGACACAGAATCGGAAGCAGGCTCCAGGCTCTGAGCCATCAGCCCAGAGCCCGACACGGGGCTCGAACTCACGGACTGCAAGATCGCGACCTGAGCTGAAGTCGGACGTTTAACCGACTGAGCCACCCAGGCGCCCCTAAAAATATTTTCAAAATTAAATGTGTAACCTAAATATATTGGAGAGATCCTTTGCAAAGACTGAAAACAGATCTCTACAGTGTGTCACGGCCAATATCTTGATATTCACTCATCTTCATTGGCATCCCTAGTCCTTGTACCTATGAAATATTCTGAACAACTACAAAAGGCTTATAGTGGCTCATCCCCCCTTCCATCTGGTGCCCTCCTACATCACTACATGCTGCTCTCTAACACCAAAGCTGCTTTGTTTTCCTTGGTTCTTATCAAAGTCAAGTTCCCTTTTGTGAAAAGGGAGAGAAATACTGCAACAGGAGCAGGTATTATTTTGAAATCTGAAAGTAGAAATACAGCATACAAAGAAGGCTAAAGTCAATGAAGAGTCAGAAGTATAAGTTTGGGGTAACCTACTGGCAGATACCTAGTCACATAGGTTCTTGATACTTCACATCTCCAAAAATGGGTTTCTGGAGTCTAGTGAGAGAAGCAGGTGCAGCCAGATCTGAACTGGCTGACAAATTGTTTATATCAGCATGTACCATCACCCATACAGCAAAATCCACTCTGGGCTTCTGCGTCCAGAATCCAAAGACAATGTACACCTACCACAGAGCCATAAAAACCATTACACAATAATATACATTTTCTCCTGAAATGTACCATTCTCTTTTCATTTATTAGAAATCCTTATTTCTGGAAAAGAAATTCAGAATTATTCTGCTCATCTTCAGGTACTGTCAGACAAAAGCCATCCACAAACTCTGCTGTCAAAAAGAAGTAAATTACCAGTGTCTGCTTTGAATTAAAGCCTGTTATACACAGTCCAACATGTAAAACATATAAAGGGAAATCTATTCTGTTTGAAACAAAGGTGAAAAGCTAAGAATCATGCTACCAAGCCCTGTACATTCTCACCCTCCACCCCCACTGTGGCCCATCAGGGAACTCCAGCAAACATAAATTAAACACCCTATCTACTGCAAAGTCATCTCTCATATAAAAGGATGCATGTGGCTTCCAATAAGTAAAAGTTTGCAGACTTCCTAACAATCCTGAAACGGAAATCCAGTGCTCTTTGAGTTCTAGTTCAGTGTCTTTCTATTAAACTATCAAAATAGTTGCATTTTAAGTTGTTCAGGTAATTAAGAAATATATATTTAAAAAGGAATTTACATAAAAGGGAAAATAACTTGAATAGGAAACATAATTGTCCTCATTTTTTATTCCTGCATTTTGTTATCTATAACTTACTTCAAAGTCAAACACTGCAAAGTTAAAAATTATTAATCATTAGGTTTACAGGTCTCTTTGTCTGAGGATAATTTCCCACTTAGAAGCCTTTGTCTTCATTGTCTTGCTTTTTCTATAGCATCTTCTGACAGGAAGTTGATCTTGGGAATATCATTAAAGTTAACTAGAGCTGGGAAACGAGATGCTCAGCATTTTCCTAGTAGCAGCTAAGAACTGATGTTTACAATGGGATTTTACTCAATGATTTCTATCTCACTGGCGTGAAAACATTACTAATAAGTGCCATCTTTATTTCTCCAAACTTTGAAACTATGTATCTATGAGCTTTTGAATTACTCATAAATAATTCTTGATGTGTTCTCTGGTTCCTCTTGTATCTCTTTAGTGATTCATTGATTGTATTAGAATTCAGGGACTCATTTCCAGATTAATTTAAAAGCCAAAGAAAAATTCTATTCCTCCCAAAGGTCAAATATTGCCATAGCGGGGAGTTAGTACACAACTTTAAAAAGTGTTTTCTATAAGAGCAACTCAGATGTTACCATAGTAAATTTTAATAGCAAAAATACAAATAACATTTTTGTTAAATGAGATGTAAAATTCTATAGAAAAAAGAGAAATAAAAGAATGAAAAAAAATATTAACATTCTTAATGAACATTCTGTTAAAAAACTAACTTCTCCTTTTGTTATAATTTAAATATTTTATGACCTATCAATGTACTTTGTTTTGTATAGCTAAAATGCATGGAGAAATCCACATTTTACACAAAAATTTGGTAAACTTGACATTGACATAGTCTCCCTTTTAGGATTTTAGAGAAAAGTAATCTCTGGAGAATTCTGAAATTTAAAAAAAAAATCTGTGAAACTATTTGAGATTAATTGCCTTGAAATTTTGAATTTCTATGCTTTGATCACAAGCTTAAATAAAATGCAAAATAAGAAAGAATATTAAGTTGCTTTATCAATCCCTAAGGCCTTTTGTCTAGAGCTTTGTGACTTGGAAGAGCAGAAATGTGAGACCAAAAATAACTTAGATAAGAAATAGGTCTGTAAACTAGATCAACATTTAATAACAAAATGCCGGGGATGTTGTTATTTGCAAAAAAAAAAAAAACAAAAAAAAAAAAAACAAAAAAAACCCAACAGTATCTAGTCTCAAAATACCACATCTCTGCTAAGCTTTGAATGCCCTGAATGCAGACATTTCTAAGAAAACATAGAGCAGCTACCAATTCAGTATGCAGTGCTGGTTTACATGCCTGTGTATTTATTTGACTTGCTCCAGTTCATACTTATCCCCTATTCTTCATCTGCCCTACAAACAAGGTTTGTGATGATAATATGATATAAATAGGAAATTTGCAATATTTTATCCCACACTTCCATTTTCATTAAAATGTAAAGCAATAGTGTCAACAGGAAAAATAATCCAAACTTTCGGCATTTTGTAAATTCTTGGTTGTGTTTTTGGTATTACAAGTATAGTAGGTGTAGGATGGAATGTGTCACATGACTGACGTCCATGGGCAGTTAGCTGGTCCTGGTCCTGCAATGTAAAATGGTCAGTTTTGTCCTGCATTCTCTATAAATGTTGACTGTCCCACAACAAATGTATGAAAGAAAAATTTATAATTAATTATAAGATTGGAGTCTAACTGTATGCACATAAATAAAAAGTATTTAAGAACCCAGGTCCTGGTCCTGCAATGTAAAATGGTCAGTTTTGTCCTGCATTCTCTATAAATGTTGACTATCCCACAACAAATGTATGAAAGAAAAATTTATAATTAATTATAAGATTGGAGTCTAACTGTATGCACATAAATAAAAAGTATTTAAGAACCCAGGTCCTGGTCCTGCAATGTAAAATGGTCAGTTTTGTCCTGCATTCTCTATAAATGTTGACTGTCCCACAACAAATGTATGAAAGAAAAATTTATAATTAATTATAAGATTGGAGTCTAACTGTATGCACATAAATAAAAAGTATTTAAGAATATAGGGTATTGACTAAGAAAAAAAAAAACTCCTGGGGCGCCTGGGTGCCTCAGTAGGTTGAGCTTTGGACTTCAGCTCAGGTCATGATCTCACAGCCCCAAGTCTGGCTCTGTACTGATAGCTTGGAGCCTGGAGCCTGCTGCAGATTTTGTCTCCAGCTCTCTCATTCTGCCCCTCTCCTGTTGGCGCTCTCTCTATCTCGGATATAAATGAACATTAAAAATTTTTAAAAGACAAAGAAAAAGAACTCCAGAACTGGATTATCAGGGTTTAAATTCTGGATTTTTAACTAGCTGTGTGACCTTAGATGAGTTAATTACCCTCAAGTGCTTTGGTTTCTCTTTTTGTAAAACTGTAATGATAATAGCAGAGGGTTGCTGTGAAGAGGAAATATAAAAACCTACCGCACTGTTTGACAGTCAATACTGTGTAAGTCTTAGCTATTAATATTTTCTAAGAGAGAATAGATAAATCGGGGGAAGATTGAGGGTTTTTTCTTCAAACTTTATTACCTTTTCAAAAAAATCCATACATACAATGGTAAAGTGGCAGCTTTTATTATTTAAATCACCAACAATGCACAACTATATCTTTTTTACTTTTTCCTTTTTTTTTTAAGCACCTGGCATCCCTGCCTGGCTACAGGGAATAAGTCCCTTAAGATCCCTACTTTCAAATTTGTAACTGTTTGGTCTTATGACATACAGGTGCCCTTGGATGTAAATTAAAGTTTATTGGTCACATAGCAAACAGGAAGTGGATTTCCCCAAGGAGAAGGGCTTAGGTATGTCTGGAAGGAAACAGGATATGGGTGGTTGGAGGTTTTGTTTTGTTGTTGTTGTTGTTGTTGTTGTTTAATGACTACAGGGTGGAGTGGGTATGATGCTACACTGTGATCTGAATTGCCATCTGTGATGTGAGACTGGGGGGGGGGTGCAGGGGGAGTGAGTGGGTGAACTTCTGATCTCATTACTCTGATATGGAAGAATAAG
Source organism: Panthera onca (assembly GCF_046562875.1). Classification (NCBI taxonomy): domain Eukaryota; kingdom Metazoa; phylum Chordata; class Mammalia; order Carnivora; family Felidae; genus Panthera; species Panthera onca. Next base: position 148,041,865 of record NC_138342.1, on the reverse strand, counting down.
TCAGATATAGAAGACTGTCATCTTACTAACATCAAAAAGTGGAATCTTTCTGTTATAGTATCTTTCTGTATCATTGCATCACTTACAGTGATTGTATGTCAAACCATAAGCATCTAACTTTGTCAGTATGACTTCTAATGTAATTATGTCTTATAAGTTTACATTGAACGCTATTAATTATTATTGTTTAATACTGTAAATATCCCTTACATTTATGGCATTGTCTTGGTTTATGTTCTTTATGTAGGAAAGCTGTAAAATATGTCCATTTCACTTAAATATAATTTTTTTAATGTTTATTCATTTTTGAGAGACAGAGAAAGATAGAGTGTGAGTCAGGGAGGGACAGAGAGAGAGGGAAACACAGAATCCGAAGCAGGCTGCAGGCCTTGAGCTGTTAGCACAGAGCCCAGTGTGGGGCTCGAACTCATAAGCTGTGAGATCATGACCTGAGCTGAAGTTGGACGCTCAACCAACTGAGCCAAAGTTGGACACTCAACCAACTGAGCCACCCAGGTGCTCCTTGTACATTTCAGTTTAATGTAGGAAATGTATAAAACTTTTTTTTCTTAAAAGGTGTCATTGGGTCTTATAGGTTTGAGAATTTGTGATTAAAATGTGGACTTTTCTGTGACTTAGAAAAATGAGTAAGGAAAACTTAAAGGGGCATTCACAACATGGCATTTTTTCCAAATATAACATCTAATATTTTTCCCCAAGTGAGATTTATTATCCTAACTTTGTACACATATCCACACTTACCTTCTGCATTCAGTTGGATTTTGGACCAAGATGTCATGTCCTGAATCTTTCAAGGAAAGACCTTGATTGAACAATTGATGCTGCAAGTTTTAAAAAGAAAGAAGAAAAATCAGTTTATGCCAGATGGCTTCCATAAACCCAGCTGGTGATCCATGAGTTTGGAGGCCTTAGGCAGGATTAACTGCCTTAAATTTTTTAATTAATTGCTTTAAGGAATTGATTTATAACCGCTGAGAACTGCTGTGTAGCAACCAAGAAGTTATTTCATAAATAACTACAGAAAATATACACTTGGAATTAACAAACTGCAAAACACAGGTGAGGGAAAAACATTGATAAGATATTCTATTTACTCAGGGATTTACAGTAATAGAATTAAATGGACTCCACAGTGAAAGAAAAAGTCTATATACTGGAGTTTTTAAAAAGAGTTCTGTTGCTCTGCAGTCATTCTAAATCCATATGCAGACTTCAATCTGGTGAGGTGGTAGGCAAAGATGATACTTTTCCAGCTTCCAATTTTATGCTTATTGGGCATGGGTTCTAATAAAGTGTATCGTGAACAATACACTATTCACATTTTAACATGTTGCTTTAAAGGGTTGTCATCATTTTGGTATGAATGCTAAACAGGGGTAGGGTTGTTTTTCACTGACCCCATTGTTTATATTTCTGTTCAATTTCATCTCTCCAGGAGATGAAGATTACTTAGCAATAAACCTGATTGAGCCCAAGGGTGGAGGCCCCATAAGTCGATATTTAGCTATATGTCATTTTTTTAACAATCAGGAAGTTGTTAATAAAAAGATCTAGGTATTTTATTGCATCTCATTATTTTAAAGAAAAACATGGTGGGGCACCTGTGTGGCTCAGTTGGTTAAGCGTCTGACTTCAGCTCAGGTCATGATCTCATGGTTTGTGGATATGAGCCCTACATAGAGCTCTGTGCTGACAGCTCAGAGCCTGGAGGCTGCTTCAGATCCTGTGTCTCCCTCTCTTTGCCCACACCCCCCCACCCCCCTCACACTCTGTCTCTCTCTCTCTCTCAAAAATGAATAAAAGTTAAAAGAAAAAAAATGGCAATTGCTTCTTAAAAACATCTCCCTACCACTGATGTATTCACACCAAAGACCAAGGAGTTTGCAAATAACAAAAATGACCAAATATCTCCCTTTTGTGGCTAATATGATTTCTCATTCTCTTCCTAGTACAGATTTGGCCCTGTTTCCTTCTTTCTTCTTTCAATAATAGAATTTCCCCCATTTCATACAATCCAAGAAACCTACCTCCTTGAAGCCTTCATAAGCTCAAGTTTTGTATTAGTTTCTTTCTAACAGCTCCCATGGAAATAAATAAGGCCAATCAAATGAGAATAAACAAAGACTATTCATTTAGAGTTTGCTATCGCAAGGGAGTCAGTTACCACTACTGACATTTTGGCAGAGACAAAAAAGCAGTCAGAGGAGTGGGAAAATTTTTATAGTGGAAGAAAAGTAAGGCTTCAAAAACATCCTGATAGGGGAAGTTGGTATGGCAAAGTTGTAGGCTGGCTAACTAAAAGTGGGCATCCTAGTGGTTGATCAGATGCCCAAATGTGGCTTTCTCTAGTTGGCCCTACAATGGAAGCAGAGACAGAAATTATAAAAGCTTGGAGTTATTAACAAATATTAGCCATTTGGGACCAATGGTTACAGGGGTGTTGGTTCCTAAACTGCTCCCTGTACACGGAGAACAAAGAGAAATTGAAGAAAGAGTCCACTCCAGATTGGCAGGTGGCAATTTTAATGAGCAAGGGAGCTTACACATGAGGCTTGTCTAGGGTGAATTCAAGACAAATACATCTCTGCACCCACCCACTGGAATTTATATAGAGGTTTTAACTGGGTTAAGTCACATATACTGTCCAGATGTTCTCAACAACATATTACTCTCTTAAGGACGTCTTCCTGAAATAGGTCCTACTGAGAAAGGATTAGCAGAACATACATTCCAAGGACTGTGGGTTGTGGGAGTTGAGGAGGGGTGAGGAAGATCCTATTTCCTGGATTCAGCTCACAGGTCAACCTGCAGTCACATCCTCTTGATGGCCTCCTCCAACAAGGGGTCACTGTTTGGTTTCCTAGATTGTTGATAGAGATAGTGTTTTGACTTCCTATCTTTTGATTTACAATAGGCTGGCTTCCTGGATTGGTTATTATGGATAATGGGTTGTTTTTCTGGGATAATTCCTGCAATTGTGGGTCAGAGTTCTATTTTTGTATATTTATATATTCCATTTATATATTCAGTGTCTCATTTCTTTCTAATGGTATTTTACTGAGACACCTCACAATTTCCTATGGTGTATTTAGACCACATTTGCTAGATATGTTAAGGAAAAAAGACAATATACAGTAACCTGCTAGGCCTCCAAATGCTCTAGAATAGTGACACATAAAATAGGCTGAGACTACTACTACTGGATATGCCAATGTTGGCCACCTTTGCGTTTATGCCACTTGCTCAAGTTCACACTTAACATACATTAATCATATATTCTAAATATAGGTCTTTGATGCCTATATGATAGAAATGGGCAATCTGCAATATTTTACTTTCCACATTTCTAATTTCACATAAAATGCACAGCAACATCTCAAAGGAAGAACTATTCCCACCTTGGGGAATTTTGCAAATTCATGGTGGTGTTTTGGTTTTACAAAGACTGTAAAGTTAGAGGGAGGGCTAGGAAATGGAGCCACAGTTCTATATGTTGCACATCTTCTCTGGCTGTAATGAGCGAATAGAGGTATGTTCCTGGTGGCCTTTGGCTGACAGAAGTGGAGGTTCACTGAGATTCATCCAAGAACCTTGCTGCTTTGGACTGGGACCCTCAAGTCAGTAAAAGTAAGCACATCAGAAACTCCTTAAGTCTACACCTATTCAACACATCACCCTGCTTATGGCTGGGAAGTTAGTTTGTGCTGAATTGTGCACCAATATTTCATACAAGTCTTTTAGTCTGGGGTTAATTTTGTTTGATATTATAGATGACAACTGGCCTTGGGCTAAGTTCTAGAGATAGGAGATTACATATCTTTATAGATTCTTGTGGTTCTTCTGGGTCTTCTCAAGATAAAATTGTGCCTCTCCCAGGCAAAACACCTGCTGCTCCCTTTAGGATTTCTCATTAAGACATTAAGTTTTATGCATATTTTCCTAACTGGCAAAATTTCTATAGTAACTATTTAGAATTATAGTGGCTACTTTGGTAACATTGTTCTTTCCAAAACAATTTTCATTTGGGAGATGCCTTCAAACAAAAAAGGTAAAAGCACCCTCCAAAGAAGAATATCTTGCATGATGAAAGAAAAGACATCATTGGTTAAACATAGAGACACCCCATCTTTGTTTCTTTACTTCAGGAATTAAGCAGTGATTTTTTAAATCACAAAACTTGGTAATTTTCAAGAGATGAAGTTATTATTTAAAACATCTATTGAGGCACTTTTGTGGCTCACGTGGTTAAGACTCTGATTTCGACTCAGGTCATGATCTCACAGTTGGTGGGATTGAGCTCCATGTTGGGCTCCTTGCTGACAGGGCATGTAGCCTGCTTGGGATTCTCTCTCTCTCTCTCTCTCTCTCTCTCTCTCTCTCTCTCTCTCTGCCTCTCCTCCTCTATTTCTCAAAATAAATAAATAAACTTAAAAAACAATCTGTAATGCCTCTAATTGTAGGTATTTATGTCCAAATTCATTTTCTTGACTCTAAAGAGTCTTCCCTCAATTTTGAGAAGGAAAATAATTTGTTTTTTACAATAACTTCATATTTATTTGATGCTGACTCTCACTTTGTTTCTTTTTTTATTCCTCTATTTCTCTTTTTCCATCTCATTAAACTATAAAGATTAATTAGAAAAAAAACCTCTGTTATTATGTAAGTACTCTAAAGATATTTAGTCCAGATAAGCATTCATAATGTCTAAATTAAAAGAAAAAATATATATTCAAGAGTTTATGTTGGTTGTGGATAGTGAAAATATTACATATATAAGAGACTTTGTTACTATATTTACAAGATATAGAGGAAAAGCCTTAGTAACAAGAAAAAAATATAACAACAACAAAAAAGAATGGGATTTTTTTTTTAATTTTGGCATAAGTTAAGGTCTTTATTTAAAATTTAACTTACCATGTAAAAATAATGCAATCACAATGTTTTGGTTTGTGCAAGACCATTGTAAATTATGAATTCTTATAATGCTACTAATAATAGGAATATAATGTGATAGCTAAAATTTTAATTTCCCAGATTCTTAACTAGTTTTAAGAACTTAAGAACTTTAATGTGTTTAAGAACTTAACACATTATTTAGTTAATTAATAAATAATTTTTTGTATGTCTGGATGGTTTATATATATGATATTAATGTAAAACACTGGTCACTACACATAATTTTAATTTACTAATTCACTCTTATGTTTTTAATTTTATTTTAGAGAGAGAGCATGTGAGCAGGGGAGAGGGGTAGTGGGGAAGAGAGAGTATCTTAAGCGTGGAGCTCAATGCAGGGCTCAATCACACGACCCTGGGATCATGACCTGAGCTGAAATCAAGAGTCGGATGTTCAACTGAGCCACCCGTGCACCCCTTATTTTTTATAATAAAATAAAACATGAAAATTATTTCTCAAATTATACATGTACGTATACATACATAATTTATATTTGTTTTGTTACCTAAATTTGTTAAAATAATATATAGGTAAATGAATAGAAAAGGGAAGAAAAAACTAAACTATACTTTCATTTTCTCTTATGTCTAGAGAGAAAATAAATTAGGCATTTGCTTAAATATGATAATTAATACAAATCGTTGATTGTACTAGGTACAATACTTAAGGGAAATACAAATATACACACAAAGACAACTTTCTAGTTTGTTTCTTCCAAAACTTATTGTAGTTTTTCAAGATGAAAATTTTAGATAATTTTTCTGGAAACAGTGGTAAAAGAAGACCAAAGAACAAAATTATTAGAAATTAGCCTAGGAATCTCACATATCTATCCAACTTCAGAAGAACAGTCAAGAAGTAGTTGTGTAAAATGAAATCAGCTAATAAACGGGACCAAATCCATATTCTCTTCAAGTGGTAAATGGTTAGATCTCTACTGATTCCAATGGAACTTAACAGAAAAGAAGTAACTCTCTTCTCTATGAAATAGAAATTCTGTAATAGTTAGAAAATGAACCATCATCCTGATGATACAGATGCAAGACATGTGGTAAAAAATTATTCATAAAAGGAACTATACGTACATTTTGAAAAACTATGACACATTCAACATTATGTGACAAGACCTGGTTTCTCTCCATGGGTGAAATAAAAATAAATAACATAAAGAGAAAATACACTTAGATAAAATTATCAAATGATAAACTAAAACTAATGACTAAAATATGGAGAACTAGGAGGAAATTGAAAAAAGCATAAAACTAAAATCAGTTTGAAATCAGACATTTTGTTGTTTATTTTCTTTTTGTAAACAATGTCCAAGATGGTAAGGGTGTGGTGAATCAAATACTTGCATACACTGCTGGTAGATGAGTCTATTGATATGACTATCTTCCTGGAAAAGAATTTGGCAATAATATCAAATACACAAAATATATACATTTTAAGCATGTGAATTAATCAGGAAAGAATAGTGAATACAAATGTTCTTGGTACTTTGTGATAGGTTTCTGAATATTTAACTTTTGAAAATGCTGAGGTAAAAAATGATAGAATAAGAAAAATAAGGTCAAAAACAACTTTATTTAAAATAAGATCTTTATGTGTTTTAGGTCTGAAATTTGGAAAGGTATGAAGCTGAAGTCTTTAAATATATTGATGATATGATAAAATCCCGACTCTATTATGTTATGTGTACATTTCAAAATATAATACTCTACTTATAAAACATGCTGATTTTGCAGTTAAAATTATATAATGATATGTACCCATGTAAATATTCATTTTTAGGAACTAGAAAAGATGTCAGTGGAAGATGTTTTTATGGAGTGTTGTAATTTGGGAGATTTTCTTTTCAGTATTTTCCAACTATATTCTTGCATATACTCTTCAATATTTTCCAAATTTTCTGCAATAAGATAATGGTTATTTTATCTTTATTAAGTACATCCAATTTTTATTGAAAAATCTAAGTTTTTATTATTATATTTTTTCTCATTTTCAAAACTAATTAGAAAGTATGCCATATCCCTTTGTGTTATATCAGACAGATAAGTAAAATAGATTTCAGAAGACAGTACGTGGTCTAATACCACTGAAATTTTGGCACGTTAGTTTTAGGTTGAAGGGCTATTTTTCAAAAAAGGCAAAAAAAAGTACAAGGAACAAATAATAAAGCTCCATTACACTATACGCAAAATGCCAGGCTATGACTCAGCAGAACAGGGTTCCAGCTCCACTAGCTTTGCATCTGGGAGTTAAAAAAATATTTCTGCTTTTATCTTCATTCTGAAAAATATAGTACTCATTATTAGAAGTTACCTCATGTCCTGAACTTTATGAGATTCTTTTTAAGTTTATAAAGCTAAATACTGAAGTTTATGACCATGAAGATTACATATTGGCCGCTTTAGAAGGATGGATTATGTTGCCTACATATTTTCTTCATAGTTTTATTATCTTTCCCACTATGTAAGCAATTCAAACTATTCATTGTTTGCATTACATTTATATACTTATACTCTTATATATGTTTAAAATTTAACCATTAATGCATAATTATGTCTGGAATCTAACCAGTTATAAAATGGTCTGATTTTAAAATATTTAAAAAGAATATGGGCTACTTTGTATATCACATATATTTTTCAAGAAAATAAGACTGACATACGTATTCCTATGTTATCCCTTCTGTGTGTGAAAAATTTGCAATTCTAAATCTTTTTTAAAATTTATTATTTATTTACCGAGAGAGAGAGAGAGAGAGAGAGAGAGAGAGAGAGAGAATGAGATTCCCAAGCAGAACTGGCACTGTCATCATAGAGACCCATGCAGGGCTCAAACTCTCAAACCTTGAGATCATGACCTGAGCTGAAATCAAGAGTCAGACACTGAACCGACTGAGCCACCGAGGCTCCCCAAGAAGTTGTAGTTCTAAACTCAGAATTATTCTTCCCATTTTCAGGAATTGTCAGAGAAAACTCATCCACAAACTTGTAGAAAAGAGAAGTCAATTACCAATGCCTATTTAGATACCTTACACATCTTTAAAAAACTGGAATTGATTGTCTTGATATTTATTTATGTGGAGATTTCATTTAAATTCTGATATGAAATTTTGCAGAAGAATGAGAAAGCTGAGCTAAAACAAGGACAGGAACACTGAGTTGTCATCATACTTTACAAACCCTGTGCTCTCCTTCGACCACATTTCCAGGTTCCCTGCCTCACAGGTTAGTGGTTCCAAACTTGCATCTTCAGAGATGTAAATTTTGGACAGCTTTTCTAAACTAACCACTACTTCAACCATTTTAGCTCCAGAATATATCAGGACAAATTCCATGCTTGCATAAGTGTCACTTTACTTTAAAAGATTATTGACTCAGGGCGCTTGGGTGGCTCAGTCAGCTGGGCATCCGACTTCAGCCCCGCGTCAGGCTCTATGCTGGCAGCTCAGAGGCTGGAGCCTGCTTTGGATTCTGTGTCTCCCTCTCTCTCTGCCCCTCCCCTGCTCACGCTCTCTCTCTCTCTGTCTCAAAAATACATAAAAACAATAAAATTATTTTAAAGATTATCGACTCTGTGACTGATTAATGATTAAGGTTATACACATGGACATACATTTTAATGAACAGAAAACATACATCTGTATTATAAATGGACAATACATTATAAACAAGGTATTTTCTATTCCAAAAGTCTAACACATTAAACAAGTATTTTGAACTGAATTATGCTAAATTTCTGAAAGATCATATTTCACAAAATGGACAGATATATTACTTAATTTAGGTTTAGTTCTTTCAGTTATTTTAAGTAATTCTAACATTACTTATTTTTGTGATTGTAAATTGTTTCATATTCAATGAATTTTAATGTTCTAGTCTAAATGCTTATTTCTTTTTTAAAGCATTTTAAAAGAATTAAGATTTTTTGTCATATTACTCATTTTTAAATGCTAATTTTTCTCTCACTTCTATGTCTGCCATCATCAATTTCTTTTATATTTATACTTTGATGGAAATAGGTTTTTCTTTTTTGCCTGGCTTATTATGTCTTGCTTAAAATTCAACTTAGATTTGATTTTATTTTGTTTAACTCCTTTTCTCTTTTATTTTTCTGGATTACATTGACAAAAATCCCCTTACCTTTACGCTAAATTATATGTCATATAACAAAAGCTTTGCCAATTTTTTCTTTACATGCATCCCATTTGATATATTTTAAATTATTCTGCAGTTTAAGTTTTTATACTTGAGTATATAACTTAAGTATATAAAAGTATACTTTATAAAAGTATACTTTTATACTAAAATTAATGAACAGTAGTGACAGGTGAGAGCATTTCTCTTTATAAAAGACATTAATGATAAGTAAATACATTACTTACATATGAAGACTGAGCAACAACAATTAATTTTAAGTACTCCATTCTAATTTTCCTATTCAGATCCTAGGAAATGAAATAATATGTTCTAAAGGAATAAATTGAGCCACCCTTTTCACATTGACATATCATATATATATATGATGTGTATGCGTATGTATTATACATACATATATATATATCATATCATACATATGTATGTGTGCATATGTATTTTTTTATTTTCAACATTTCTGTTAATATTAACTCCAAAATCTCATAGTTAATAGGATGACTGCATGATAATTAAGTTTCCAGGCACATTCTTGTTTGCTTCTTCATTCATAAACATGTTACTTCCAGATCATGACTCAACATCTGCTGCAACTTTATCCAGTCACATTAAACCCATTCAGTCATTAAGAACAGGAATAAGAATATTCTTATTATCAGTATCCTCACTGATAACCATTTCATTCATCATGGACACATCATGTGTCCTTATACCCAATGGTAAAAACCTAGTATCACGTCCATCCCTAGCTGCAAGCTGAACAAGTAATTCTGTTGTTGGTACTTTACTAGGTTATAACAGAAGTTCTTAAATTTTTCATGGCCATTTCAAGTATACAGATTATTTTGTAATAATTTTTTTTGCTTTCTTTTGATTATTTCATGTATGTATTAGAAATAGCAAGAAATTTCTAGACTAGTTTCTTGCATATTACATCCATTGTGCTTTGTAATACTTTCCCGAATACCTCCTCATAAATTGAACATCACGCTCAAGAAAATAAGTTGTTTTTTTTTTGTATTGAATGGAGTATTCTAGGCCTTTTAGTATCAGCTACCATCTTCATTGGTTTTTTCTACTACCTTAAAAGAAATTTTCACTTAATTATGTGTTAAAGATAACAGACATGATGCCCAAAGCATTTAAACAAATAAAGCTACAGAAAAGTCTTTTTGAAATACAGTAATAGCTAACATATGACTCTGTAATCTCTCACCCACACTGTTGTGCAATGTAAATTTTTTTTTTTCTAATGCCCAGAGGCAAATTAATCATAACAGGTTGTCAGGATATTAAATTTGGGGTAAAATATTTGCAAGTCATTACAGTGAATATGCAAATAATGACTTCACACAGCAAATGATATTACAAACAGTATTTTAGCTGGCTGAAAAGTAGTCAAAAACGATATAGTAACAGAGTAAATGTATTTTTCCTTAAGATAATACATACATTTTTAAAGGTTTAGACAAGCAATTAGAGCAAATGAATATGAAAATCATAAAAGTGTTCTAAGCTAAGAGCAACTATAAGAAAAGTAAATGTATAAATTTAAAAAGAAAGAAGGTAGAAAAGGAAAAGAGTAAAATACATACAAGTAAATGGAAAATACAAAACATGTCTGATATAATACTCAGAATATACACTTTATTATTCATTAATTAAAATAATTGAAGGAATAAAAATTAATGTAGGAGTCTAGATATATTAAGCACATTGGACTCTAGCTCTCCTGCAAATTACAACTAAACCACCTGAGTCATAATAAAAAACAGAAAAAAAGGCAAATGGCTAGAAACTTAGGTACTCCAGGTAAGATCCAATATTGTGTACCCTGTGATTTATATTTGCATTCTATAAATCCCACTTTGGGTGCAAATGCATTATGCAACCCAGATCACCAACCTAAATAGAGGAGAAAAGAAAAATAAAAGCTCCAGAAAAACCTGCCATCTTTTAATCATAGAACCAGGAAGAGAAGTCTTGTTAGACACAACACTCACCCTTTGGTTTAACAGTTTTATTGATGTATAATTTATATTTATATACTGTAAACTTCATCATATTCAAGTCTACAAATAAATTATGTTTAGTAAATTTCCCAAGTGGTACAACCATAAATATAAATCAGTTTCAGAACATTTAATCATCCCAATAAGATACCTCATGCCCCTTTATATTTAATGTCTGTTCCTACCCCCAGCCCCAGGCAACCAAGCCCTATTTTCCATCTTTATAAATTTACCTTTTCTGGGCATTCTATATAAGTGGAATCATAAAATATGTGGTCACTTATGTTATACTTCTATCTGTCTTGTTATTATTTTCTGGTAGTTTGTTGTTTATAATTTAATTACCATACTGGTGTGTTTTGAAGTACAGAAGTTTTGAATTTTGGTGAAGTCTATTTATCCTTTTCTTTCTTTTCTTTTTTTAAATTGATTATAGCTTGATATTATATCCAATAAATCTTTGCCTAACTCAAGGTCTCAAAGATTTTCTTCTATGTTATCTTCTAAAAGTTTTATTGCTTTAGCTCTTACATTTAAGTTCTTACCACATTTTGAGTTAATTTCTCTGTATGTTGTGTGATAGGGGTTTAAGTTACTTTTTATGTGGTTATATAATTGTCCCAGTACCACCTGTTGAGCAAATCAAAGACTATTTTTCCCCAATTAATTCCCTTGACACCGTTTTTTGAAAATCAACTGACCACATACATAAGGAATTATGTTAGGACTCTTATGTATTTACATTATCTATATGATTTTTTCCTTATGCCCATCTTGTAGCTATAGCTTCACAGTAATTTTCAAGGCTAGAAATAAAAATCCTCCAATTTTGCTTTTTTAAAAAAAATATCCTAGCTATTATACTGTTGTGCATTTCCATATAAATTTTAGAATCAGATTTTTTTTTTTAATTTTGCAAAGAGCCTGCTGGAATTTGGAGAGAAACTGTGATCTATTTGAAGAGAATGGCCACCTTTGTTAATCCATAGACATGGGATACAACTGCATTTATTTAGGTTTTCCTTAGTTTTCTGTGTCAGTGTTTTGTTATTTTCAGTGTATACGTGTTGCACTTCTTTTATTAAATTATCCTAATCATTTTATTCTTTTTGAAGCTGTTGTGAATGGAATTTTTTCTTAATATTAATTTTGGACTGCTCATATCTCATATGTAGGATTTAAAATGCTTTTTGTATATTGATTTATTCTGAAACCTTGTTGCCTTGGATAGAGCACTTGTGATTATACTCAACTTATTATGGTCACTAACAAAGGAGTGCCTCTTCCCTCCACGCATGGGTGCCTGTTGCACAGGCATGCTCCTTTTCTTAACTCTGTACTATTACCAGTGAGACTGTGGGCAGTTTTAACTACCCCCAACCAGCACTAAGCAAATTGTAGCAAACAGGCACTTTGCCTCTCTGGCCTACTAATGGGATACTGTGGGCCACTGTCCTAATGATTTACTCTACCTAGTACACAAGTAAAAGATGGTGTCTATCCACCTCCCCATTAGGTGCTGTTGCTATGAAGACTATGGGACCAGAGCAGTGTAGACTAGCCCTACCTGGTACCAAGCAGCAAACATCAGCAAGAAGACAGCACTCCTACCCATTTCCACTGAGAGCTCTCAATGAAGGGATTAATATGGGGTGCCCTGTCAACTTTCCTATTCTGGGCAAAACTCAGCAAAGACATGGTGACTTTCTTCCTCCATACCAGGATGCCTGCTACGGACAGAGCAAGGCAGAGATCCATCTAGTATCTACAATCGATATTATGCCAACACAAGTAGAGGCAGCACCGTTACCCTCCCAACTGGAGTAAGGAGGCAAAACAATAGGAAAGAGTTGGATAAAAGAATGATTTAATACTGTTATGAAATCTTAGCACACCTCAAATGGCCTATTTGTGAAACTAACCAGTCAATACAGCAGAAGCTTTGACAATTTTGCTATTGTGTAAAATACCTTAAAAGTGTCAGAAAAGTCTTAAATTAGTGCATAAGCCCAGTAGACCAACACAGCATTGTCAAGATTTTCAAAATTAAATGGACATTCAAACCACAGCCCATAAAAGTGGGCCAACATGCACACTCTAAATAAAAGTGGCTTGATTTCCTTCTAAAATGAAAGATTTAAATAGGAACATGAATCTCAAAACATAATATTCAAAATGTCTAGGATACAATTTAAAATTTCTTAACATACCAAGAAGTATGAAAATCTCAACTTAAACGAAAAATTATATTCAATAAATGCCAATGCCCAGATCATAGGACACAGATATTAGAAATGTAGAAAAAGAGGGGCTCCCCTGGGTGGCTCAGTCAGTTAGGCATCCAACTTTTGATTTTGACTCAAATCATTATCTCACAGTTTGTGGGTTTGACACCCACCCCAGGCTCTGTGCAGATAGGACAAAGTCTGCTTGAGATTCTCTCTCTCCCTTTCTCCCTGCCCCTCCCCCACTCACACTCTATCATACTCTCAAAATAAATAAAACAACATTAAAATAAAAGAAATGTAGGAAAATATTTTTCTTAGGTTTTAATTTATCATTTTGAGAGAAACAGAGAGAGTGTACATGGGAGAAGGGTAGAGAGACACAGGGAGAAAAAGAATCCCACGCAGGATCTGTGCTGTCAGCATGAAGTCCCATGTGGAGCTCAAACCCACTAACCGCGAGGTCATGACCTATTAAGCCGAAACCAAGAGCCGGATGCTCAAGTGAATGAACCACCTGAGCACCCCAGGAAAATAATTTTAAACCACTTTTTAAAATTACACTGCAACACATGAACAGTCTTGAAAAAAATCAAGAGTATAATTATCAAACAAATAGAAAATATAAAGAAGAATCAAATGGAAATTTTAAAATTGAGAAATACAATAACAAAAAAATACTGATAGACTCAGTAGCAGAACAGTGACAGCAAGACAAGAGACAGTGAACTTGAAAATAGACTGATGGAAGTTATCCCCTCTAAACCACAGAAAGAAAACAAACTGGAAAAAATATAAATGGTCCCTTAGGGATTTGTGAATCAGTAATAAAAGATCTAATGTTCATTTCCTTGAAGTCCCTGAGGAAGAGGAGAAAGAACATGGATCTGGAAAAATATCTGAAGAAATAAGGGCTGAAATTATATAAAAGACATAAATCTCTATCTTAAAAAAGAACTCAGAAAAACTCAAACAGAAAAACATTAAAGAAATTCCTTCCCATACACTTCATAAACAATTTTTAAATGTTTTTATTTATTTTTGAGAGAGACAGTATGAGCAGGGGTGGGGCAGAGACAGAGGGGGCCAGAGGATCCAAAGTGGGCTCTGTGCTGACAGCAGTGAGCTCCATGCAGTGCTCCAACTCACAAACCAATCATGATATCAAACCAGAGCCAAAGACGGATGCTCATCCGACTGAGCCACCCAGGTGCCCCCATCATAATGAAATTTTTAAGAACCAAAGACAAAAGCATATCTTGACAGAGCCAGACATAAAACAAAACAAAACAAAAACAAACAAACAAAACCAAAAAAAAAAAACCCACAAAAAACAAACACAACACTTTGTATAAGCTGACAACAAGTCAAATAACTGCAGATTGCTCATCAGAAATTATGGAGACCAAGCAAAGTGATAAAAAGTGTTGAAGTGCTGGAATTAAAGAATTATCAATACAGAATTCTATATCCAGTAAAAAATGAAGTTGAACTAATGGCAATCTCAGATGAAGAAACATGAAAAAAAAATATTGTTATCAGCAGAACCACTCTATAGAGAACTACTAAAAGAAGTACTTCAGAGATAAAGGGAATGATTACAGAAGGGAGCATGGAGCATCAGGAAAGAAAAAAGGGCAGGAGAAAGGGTAAATATCAGTGAAAATACTATAAGTTATTTTTATCCCAAGTTTTTAAATTATCACTGTTTTTAAAAGCAAAAGTTGCATTTTTTGTCTGATGGGGTTCCAAATGTGTATAGAGAGAATAGTTAAAAAAATAGTGTGAGTGATATTTACATAAGTGTTCACTTTATACCATTTATCCCTTTGAATTCATTAAATTGGACATTTTCTCTTACGCTTAATACTAAAAATGCTAAAAAACAGAAATGTGGGGGAAAAACCCTATATGATGTTACAAAGTCCCAGAATAACTGTTATTTTTACAAAGAATGATGTAAAAATAATCTAGGAGAATATACCTTAAGAGATACTTTGCATCCTATACAACTCTAAGTATACATCAAAGTGATATTTTAAGAAATAAGACAAATGTTAAGACCATTAATAGAGATTCAGAGGCAAGCAGGTATATTTAGGAACATAATATATCAGGTTGCAACTTGGATTGTTTAATATTATTTCAGGAAAACCGATAACTATCTGAAGGGAAAGAAAACTATTTCTACCAAATAATTCCACTCAAAAAGTTACTCCAGGTGGATAAAAAGCTAAAGGTAAAGTTATAAAATGAAAATAATGAAAGTAATGAAAGATATCAGAAAGGTTACATATTTGTAACCTATGGTGTGAACAAAATTTGTAAACAAAGTTTCATAACAACAATATAGAAGGTTAAAGGAAGGTAAATTTTATTTCATCAAAGATAAGACTTTTGATCAACTAAATAGATATGTCCAGAACCTCTAAATTATCAGTCTCTGGAATATGTTAAGTACTCCAACAAATCATTTCAAATGGCAAGTTTAGAAAGCCTAGTAAGGGAGGTGTTAGTGTAGATGCGGTGAAAAAGCATGCTTTACATGCTCTAGGGAGAAAAACTGCCTTTTTAAAAATATAAATGTTTGTTTAAGAGAGGAGAGAGTGCGGGCATGAGAGGGGCAGAGAGAGAGGGAGAGAGAATCCGAAGCAGGCTCTGTGCTGACACAGCAGTGTTGAACACGGGGGGCTCAATCTCATGAACAGTGAGATCGTGTCCTGAGACAAAATCAGGAGTCAGAAGCTTAACCGACTGAGCCACCAGGAGCCCACCAAAAAACTGCCTTTTAAGACAGCAACATGTCATTGTTTAGTCAAATTATTGAGTGGCAACTGATATGTCATCATGGGGAACACTATGACATAGAAGGGGAAAAGCAGCTGATGATATCAGCCACTCCTCTCCAATATTATTCTCAACCTCCTCTTACATATCACTGATCTACTTCCCGGACTGAACAAGCTCTACTCTTGTAATAGGAAACTGGGGAGAAAATTTTCATTTTCAGAAGAATTTGTTTATGCAAAATAACCCCGCTGTGTACCTGTTGTTTTGCTGCTGGGAGAGACATTTGAAAACTTGAATCCTGTAAGAAGTGAATTGTGAAAGTTTTGTCTGTAAAATTTTTTTCTCATTAAACATTTGTTTCCCTCTCTGTTGCATGTTTTATCAGAATTTGTGATTTTAACGTGACTGACAATGCACTGTGGCTATATTTAAAGAGAGGTGTCAAACAGAATAGTATTCTAGACATAGGAGTATGGATAATTCTGATAAATATAGAGGGTTTTATGCTAAGTGAAATAAGTCAGGCTGAGAAAGACAAATACCATATGCTTTCACTTATTTGTGCAATCTAAAAAATGAACAAAGAAATAGAAATAGACTCATAAATGCAGAGAACAAACAGGTGGTTGCCAGAGGGGAGAGGGCTTAGGAATGGGGTGAAATAGAAGGGGATTAGGAGGTACAAACTTCCAGTTAAAAAACAAATAGGTCACAGAGATGAAAAATATAGCATGGGGCCTATAGTCAATAATATATGTAATAATCCTGTAGGGTGAGAGATGGTGATTACATTTATGGTGGTGAGCACTGAGTAATGTATAGAGTTGTCCAATCACCATGTCAAGCACCTGAAAGTAATCTAACACTGTGTGTCAATGCTACTTCAATAATACCTTTTAAAAATATGATCCTCTGAGTCATTTATTACACTAGTGCAACAAGGATCACAAACAAGTTGGTCATAACAATGAAAGCTACTATAATGCAGAATAGCTTTTTGTTACTCCATTCCATTTTGTGTCATCTGCAGCCAAAAACCTATACACATGTCAATGGTCCCAACAGAACTGGGAAGAGCACAAGCACAATTGACTGCCACTTGCCAAGGTGTTGATGATTTCAGATGGCAACTGCAGTCTAAAAACAGAATAAAATCTATAGTTTGTTTGTTTTAATTCAGAGTCAGTGAAAAGTCTCTGGGATGTGAAAGCAAGTTATTCATTTATTAAATGATACTTCAAAAGTGGTTAATTTTATATTTCAAAACTTGTTTAATCAAGAATGTTTTAAGAACTGAAAACCTAGACAAAGTACATATACATCTTCTATGATACAAAACAACACAATAGCTTAACAAAGGAATATTTCATTTTTTATAATTTTTAATGTTTATTCATTTTTGAGAGAGAGACACACACAGTGTGAGTGGGAGAGGGACAGAGAGAGTGGGAGACACAGAGACCTAAACAGGCTCCAAGCTCTGAGCTGTCAGCACAGAGCCCAATGCAGGGCTTGAAACCATGAATAGAGAGATCATGACCTAAGCCAAAGTTGGATGCTTAACCAACTGGGCCACACAGGCGCCCTGCAGATTTCTTAATAAGGTGTTTGATCTGAAAGGTGAATTGTAGGCATACTTAAAAAAATAGTCGGCCAGATTTTATTTTCTGAGTATTGTGAAAGTGAGGACTGTTGCAGAAACTACTTAACAGACATTTTTTAATTACCTGAGCACATATCTGCAGTGTAATAGTGAAAACATTTTGATTTTAAATGACAAAATTCTTGGATTTAGAAGAAAACTGAACCTTTGGGAAAATGTTGCAAAATAAAATACTGAAATGTTTCCAGTGCCTCTTTGGTTTGGAAGTAATGAAAGATATCAGAAAGGCTCATTTCATTAAAAACCTTCTGGAAGAAATGTAGAACACAATAGAGCAGCATTTCTCACACTTTCTCACACTTGCATGAATGCATTAGGCCCTTTCTCTGAACCCTCTGCTCAAGCTGAGAACTTGACAGGAGAGACAAAATGTAGACTGATCGCTTAATGAAAGTAGGATGAATTAGATCTGTCCAGGTCAGGTTATATAAAAGAAGAGTATACTGCCATTCACAAAAAAGCAGTGAGCATTTTGATGCAATTTCCAATATCTTCAGTGTGTGAGGAAATTTCCTTTTTTGAAAAGAGTCAAGAACATAGACTGAAATCATCTGAACTTGGTTGATACGAAATCCCTGTGTACTTATTTTCACAGTTAACTAGTTAGGTATTTGTGTGATAAAACACAAAATAAGAGGTAAATTCATTCCTTATTTTTAGAGTTGAAAAACGTCTCCACTTTTACATACATAAAGCTGTAAAAACATAAAAATACGAACACCAGTGTAAACTACAATTGTAACATCTAGTGTTCTACATGGACTGGATCCTGTCACTTAGCAAGAAATGTTTTTATATCAGTGTTGTATAAAATTATTTCTTAAACCATGTTGTTATTCATTTTTAAAATGTTTTATTCATATGTTAAATAATTATTGTACTAGTATACTTTCTTTTCAACAGTCATAAATTTTCATGTTATAAATAATCTTTTTTTTTAATTTTTTAATGTTTATTTATTTTTGAGAGAGACAAAGACAGAATGCGAGTGGGTTAGGGGCAGAGAGAGAGGGAGACACAGAATCTGAAGCAGGCTCCAGGCTCTGAGCCGTCAGCGCAGAGCCCGATGTGGGGCTTG
This sequence comes from Panthera onca, assembly GCF_046562875.1. Taxonomy (NCBI): domain Eukaryota; kingdom Metazoa; phylum Chordata; class Mammalia; order Carnivora; family Felidae; genus Panthera; species Panthera onca. The sequence goes on along the minus strand of NC_138342.1, from coordinate 148,022,959 downwards.
AACTCACAGAGCTGTGAGATCATGACCTGAGCCAAAGTCAGACGCTCAACCGACTGAGCCACCCAGGTGCCCCATGTTATAAATAATCTTAATGAAAATCAATTTATATTCACTAACTCCACCAAGCTTATTGTGAGACAATTAAATCTTATTTGAATTGCAGAATTTTTTTAATCTGAAAATGTTTGCCTGATCTTTAAAAAAATTATGAAAGGGAAGGAAGAGATGAATTTTAAGAATAATAAGCTATGTGTCACCTGGTTTTTGTTGTTATTTTGTTTGCTTTAGTTAATAACTTTAGTTAAATCACTTTAATTTAAACAGGAAAAAACAAAACTCTTTCCTACATGATATTTCATATACCATACAGCTCATTGACTCCTTAGCATTTTGTACAGTAGAAATTTGTGATGAGGATTTTTAGGACATTTAAGTAAATTAAAACAAATAAAGTGGGAGATTTTAAAAAACAGAAACTTCCTGTACATACATCATTGACTTGATTAGAGTTAATATTCTTCATCGGGAGAAGAACCCACACAAAGAGGAAGTAAGCTGGCCAAAAATAAGCAAATGTACAGAAAATGTCTTTTTCCTCTCAAAATATCATTAACAATTTATTTTCAGATTGTGGTAAAGAACTTTTTGAACCTGTGAATCTACCTTACCACATAGTTACTGTAATTTTTATTTAGGGCTTCCCTGAAACCTGAACATGAATTCAAGAGTTCGTCTAGTATAATATGTTTGAGGAATACTTTCACCTGGTAATGAGGAGCACCTAACTATAACCTGACAAAACAACATAGATAAATAATAAAAATCATGTTGGGCATAGGATGTCAAAAACAAAAAACAGAGTGTGTGATCTCATTTATAGAAAGCTTGACAACAAGAGAAGTTATTAATCTTTTCTTTTTTTGAGAGAGAGGGAGCACACACATACATGAGTGTGAGTGGGGGAGGGGCAGAAGAACAGGGAGAGAGAGAATCTTAAGCTGGCTCCATGCCTAGTGTGGAGCTCCATGCAGGGCTCCATCCCATGACTGTGAGATCATGACCTGAGCTGAAATCAAGAGTCTGACGCTTAACCAACTGAGCCACCCAGGCCTCCCCATTCATTATTAGCCTTTTAGGATGAGGGTTACGTTATTCCCCTCCCCTTCCCTTCCCTCCCCTTCCCTTCCCTTTTTCCTTTCTTTCCTTCCTTCCTTCCTTCCTTCCTTCCTTCCTTCCTCCCTTCCTTCCTTCCTTTTATTTTTATATTTATTTATCCATTTATTTTTACTCTTGAAGGGTATGTGAGTCATCTTTCAACATCTATACATTAATCAGACATGTTAATTTGATGAAAATTCATTCAGCTGTACACACTTATGATTTGTATAATTTTTAGTGTTCACATTGACAAAATTTAAGAAAACAAACACACCAAAAAGAAACATATCTTTGCAATAACACATTCCAGTGAAAATATATTCGTTAAACATATTAAAATGCTTATCTTTCTGGAGGGAGTTATAGAAATTATATGAAGGTATAAGGGAATCAATTAAGGGAGAACTATTGACCTACCAATGATTTTACTATGTTATACATGGACTATGAGTATGATAAACTGAGCTCTCCAATGAAAACAAAACAAAACAAAATAAAAACACTTCAGGATTTAGCAGTTAAACCAAAAGTGACCAATATTTAATTTAAAATTGAACATGTTTAGTCCAAAAAGTTAATGGAATATGTTTACATTTTGGTTCATATGTAGAAAAACCAATGACTATCCTAGATCACCCGCAGAGATTCCTAAAACATTGTCTTATAAATCACCTTAGAAATAATTTTGTACAATGAATTCATTTTACAGCTGAAAACACCATATATAAATTCCATAAATATGTTCATAGTCTAATAAGACTCCATGCTAAGCATAGAGACTGCTTAAGATTCTGTCTCTCTCACTCTCTCTCTCTGCCCCTCTCCCCTGCTCACACATGCTCTCTCTCTCTCTCTCAAATACTTTCATATTCACATAATTCACATTAAATTCTTTCTGTCACCCTGAAATATCTATATGAATTTGTGTGCATGTGTGTGTGTGTGTGTGTGCGCGCGCACACGTGCATGTAAGTTTTAGGTGGTCACATTTAGCTAATCAAACTCTGAATGAAATCCACATTCCAAATTCTTATTTTTCAACTGCTTTCTCTGCTTACTAGGCTTAAGCTCCAGAGCCCTTACTGTATTCTGCAATGTGCAGAATGACTACTGATTTACCTATTATAAATTAACTCTAAAATAGCTATGTTGTATGTATATGGTTGTACGTAAAAATGAGAGAAGCCATATAGAATCATGAATTCTACTACATGTAAGAAGGAATTATCGTATACAAAAATATCCTCCTGAAAGCCAAGAGCCATCAACGCCAGCACTGGCAGTCAATCAATGTACACCATATTATACAGAGGCAGCTCCCAAACTAAGAGTTCAAAAAATCCCTGGGGATAATTTATGAGCAAACACTTTTTTATGACTGTTTCAGATATCAGATCCTCACACAGCCAGAAACAAATATAAACAAATACTGTATTTTGTTCCATGCTACTGCAAAGAAATACTGTAAAATTACAGATACTACTGCTAGAAGAAACTTATAAAGGTCAGCTCATCATTTGATACAGATTTTAGGAAGTGGCCATTCAGATAATCTAGCAAATTTTTTCATGAAGCTGGAAAAAATAGTGAGGTTTAGAATTCAACTGACTTTCCAGGGACAGATTTAAGGTAAATCTAGGACCTAGATATCCCTATCTTAGCCATGCTCTTTTAATTTTTTTTTTTTTTTTAATGTTCATTTAATTTTGGGAGTGAGAGACAGAGCACAAGTGGTGGAGCAGCAGAGAGAGAGGGAGACAAAGAATCTGAAGCAGGCTCCAGGCTCTGAGCTGTCAGCACAGTGTCCAACACAGGGCTCCAACTCATGAACCGTGGGATATGACCTGAGCCAAAGTTGGACTGAGCCACCCAGGTGCCCCTGACCATGCTCTTTATCTTATTTATAACTGCCTCTATAACCATGATTTCAGGAAAATCTACCTTCGAAAAAATGATAGCCTAGATTCAGTTTTAGTTTATAAAGATTTTGTTTTCAAAAAGTAGTCTTCTATCTAAATGAATTTCCCAAGGTACATTTTTAAAAACATATAAATAATTTAATTGCTTGTTGCCATGAAAATACCTTCCAGAATCTCCTTCTTTTCAAAGCTTTTAAGTATTCTTTAATGAATGTTATTCCCTCACCTTTTATTGTATCTTAGAGGTCTAAGTACTTAAATACTTTTCTGAGTTCAGTGTCCTGGACTTCATCTGCTTTTACTACTGAAAAATTTGGGCACTTCCTTCTTTGAACCTTCAAATTATGACTTCCCACTGGCTACTAACTTTATTATATTGACATACTCAGTACTTTCAAAGTATCTGTCTCTAACTAAATCTCAATCTATAACTATGTCTATAGCATCTTTCTATAACTACCTCTACCTTAATTAACTTTCTACTCTTTGTTTCATTCACTACACAAAAAAAAAAAAAAAAAAACAAAAAAAAAACTCAAAAGGAAAATTTGGCTCGCTTGTCCAGTAATTCAGTAAGCTATATGTCCCTACATATATAGAGAAATGCAAAGTCCATCCTATGATTCAGAGTTCAAAATTTTATGAAAAAAAATAAGAGAAATAACAACTAAAATGGAGTGTGTTACATGGAATAAAAATGTTTGTGCCTAATCCCATTCATCAAGGATGTTAAATAATTGCATCTACACCTAAGCTAAAACAGAGACTCCAAATGATGGGCTCCTATATTGTACCTTGAACCATCTACAGTCTGGAAAATTCTTTACCCAATGTGAACCTAGAAGTCATCATTTTTTCTCTCAATTTTCTTAACCACAAGTTTTTTTTGCTTTATTTTCAAATAACACTTGACTCTACTCTTGGAATATGATATAATAATTCTTATTTTTGGTTATAATCTACCTATATCACAATGATGATATTGTCCCTACAATCTTAGACCAATTTAGGTAATTTCCTTATTGATTTCATTAATCTCTCCTCCTTTACCTTTGCCCTTCTTGCACTCTCTGCATGGTAAAATGTATGATATTCTTCATAGTCTGGCCCCCTTCAATGTTCAAACTAGCACTATAGCATATAAATCAAAATGTGGGTACTGTAATTCATTCAGCAGCCAAGAAAAAGGCATGGAACAAGTGTCCAAAATAAATAATACTTGACCTGATTTGTTAATAAAAAAGATTTGAGGGGTGCCTGTCTGGCTCAGGTTTTTGAGGGTCCTACTCTTGATTTCAGCTCAGGTCATGATCCCAGGGTCATGGGACCAAGCCTGTGTTAGGCTCCATGCTAAGCATAGAGACTGCTTAAGATTCTGTCTCTCTCACTCTCTCTCTCTGCCCCTCTCCCCTGCTCACACATGCTCTCTCTCTCTCTCTCAAAAATAAAATAAATAAATAAATAAAAATATTTTATAATGCAGCTTATGTATGAAAGGACATTCAAAAAGGAAGAGCAACATACATTACATAAGTTTTCTATTAATTTTTAAATATATAAACCCAGTAATATGATACAAAAAGTGGAAAAGATTATATTTCTCTTTCCTGTACTAGTCTCTTAGGACAATCTTCCCACTTCAGAGGTAGGACATCATGCATCCCTCCTGAGACATATGACATGTTTCAACTGTATTTATTTTATATAAAATTTTAAATATGTGTATTAATATATATTTTAAACACATTTTATAAATTTTATATATGTGCTGTCAGTTTAGTTAAACTACCGTACAATAACATTGCTGTCTCAAGCATCCATTTTTGTGGCCTTGCAGCCTGCCAGGGCCTTGAACTGACGCTAGCCCTTCCTGTGAATTTATGCCCTGGACAACAGTCCACAGAGTCACATGCAAATATAAGTTCCTGATAGGACTTCCACAAACGCTTTGTGAACAAGAGCATCCCCTGCTTCCCAGGCCTTCTCTGTGTGCTCCCCTTTGATAAGACCACTGCAGAGCTTACCAAAACCCTGCTACTTTTGGTTTGAAATGATCAATCTGGTCTTAGCCCAGGAACTCTAAAGCACTCCTCCCTTGTACTGCCTCTCTCTCTTTCTGCCTTCTACCTTGATATCCCAAAGTGGTTTCTCAAGGTGTGCTGTGTACCTCCAGGACCTGTGAGTATTAACCTTCTCTAGTTCAGTCCTCCTGCAATCTTTGGTTAAACCATGGTTCACTGTCCAAACACCCTAGGGCTCTACCTTGCAAGTGTTAATTTAACAAAATCACAACATATATAAATGCATATATACGACCAAGCATATCTCTTAGATAAATCCCTAAGGTTTGGTTTTACTAGATCAAACATTTATATATATTAATTTGTGTAGATATTATAAAACTGGCCACAACAGAGGGTTATACTTCAAACGTACCATCTTGTATGAGAACTTGTACCACCAATGTATGAGGATAGCATTTTCCTCAAATACTCATTAAAATACTGTTACCAAATCTTTTTGTGGTTTTTATAAAATAATATTAAAAGCAGCATTTCAAAGTAGTTTTGATTTGCATTTCTCTTAACAGGACTGCAACTGAGTCTTTTTAAATATAAATTTCAGAGTAGTTTTCATTTGTTTTTTTTTCAATTTATACTGTCCACTTTTATCACTGCATTTTAAAATGATTCTTAAATATTTAGAAATTAAGAAAATTAATCGTGTATCTAATATGTGAGTTTTATTTTCTTAACCCAATTGGTCATTTATCTTGACCTTTTCTAACATATTAAAATGTGACTTCTGTGTCATTATAGAAATTCTTCCAATGTTCCTTTTCTAAAGTTGAATAGCTTTATTCTTACATATTTGATGTGCCTGAAATAATTTTACTATTAGATAAGACATAAGATCCAAATGTCTTTTTTTTTTCCAGGGGCCATTCGGTATTTACAACTACCTTTATTATACATTCTCTTGCATTGTCTTTGAAATATTCTCTCTTGGGGCACTTGGGTGATTCAGTCCCTTAAGTGCCCAATTCTTGATTTGCTTCAGGTCATGATCTCACAGTTCATAAGATCAAAATCCACACCAGGCTCTGTGCTGTACTTGGGATTCTCTCTCTCTCCTTCTCTCTTGCCCTTCTCCCACTCATGCGTACATATGCCCTTTCTCTCTTGCTCGCTCTCGCTCTCTCTCTCTCAAAATAAATTAACCTAAAAAATATTCTCTCTGAAATATAATCACATATTATCTTGATTTTGTTGTACTAATTATTTCTTCTCTTTGAAATGGAAAGACACATTTTTTACTCTATTCCTAACAATGGAATTACTTCATTTCTTACACATTTTCTTGTCCATGCGTCAATGTTTTTATTTTTTGAGATTTATTGTTAGCACTAGAGTAAAAAAATTTTTTTCAACTGATAGTTTAAAAATTTAATCCACTATATACTTTGCATTTAAATAAATTTATTTTAACTTTAAGGGCAAATTCCTCTGTAATCACACTGGACGATGGATGACTTATTTACCCAGACTCTCTGCCATGACTTACCTACGTTCTTACAGAGCCAACATAGCAAAGAATATAACAATCTCTCCCCTAAAACTTGTTGTGTTAGCTTGGATATGTCACATATTCTATAAAACAGACTTACAATCTCCTGAATTTAACTTTCGTTAAAAAGAATGATGAAGATAAAGAACTTGCATCCGTTTATCATTTATTTTGTGAAAGTAGTTCTTAAGGCATTACACATAGTTTCTTCCTTTAATACTTAAATTATTTTATGATTTATGTAAATTTTATGGTTTTAGTAAATTGCTAAATTGCTTGGGGGCTAAACAGCATATGTCCACTTTCTTGTTGCCAAACCTTCTTGTCTGAGGAATTCATATTCCATGCAACAGAGACAGGATTAATAATAACAACTCTCCCCTCCAGGACACGGGGGCTGAATATGACCAAGACCTGGACAATTATATTGTCTCAGCCTCTGGCCAAAATAAAAGTTCTTAGAGTGTGCATGTAACCATGTGATCTTCCCAACCTTTTAAATCACAGATCTCTAAACTTAAAAGGAAAAGCTTTTAAAAAATGTCTCTCAAGAGTGCCTGAGTGGCTCAGTTGGTTAAATGTCTGACTTCAGCTCAGGTTATGATCTTGCGGTTTGTGGGTTTGTACCGCGCGTTGGGCTCTGTGCTGATAGCTCGGAGCCTGGAACCTGCTTCGGAATCTGTGTCTCCCTCTCTCTCTGCCCCTCCCCTGCTCACACTCTGTCTCTCAAAAATAAACATTAAAAAAAAAAAGGAAAACTGGTTTTTTTTGTTTGCTTATCCATTTGTTTCATTATTATTTTTTTAGGTTCCACATATAAGTGAAATCATATGGCATTTGTCTTTCTCTGTCTGGCTTATTTCATCTAGTATAGTACCCTCTACTATGTTGTTGCAAATGGCAAGATTTCATTCTTTATGATGGAGTAATATTCTATTGTATATGTATGTATATGTATATACACATATCTATATACCACATCTTAAACCACATCTTCTTTATCCATTCATGTATTGATGGATAGTTGGGTGGCTTCTATATCCTGGCTATTGTAAACAATGCTGCAATAAACATAGGAGTGTCTCCTTCTTTTCAAATTAGTGTTTTTATTTTCTTTGAGTAAATCCTTTGAGTAGTAGGATTATTAGATCATACGATAATTCCATTTTCAATTTTTTTGGAATCTCCATACTACTTTTCATAGTGGTTGCATCAGTTTATATTGCCCCCCAACAGTGCACAAGGATTCCCTGATCTCCACATCCTTGCCAACACTTGTTATTTCTTGTCTTTTTGATACTAGCTATTCTGACTGGTGTGAGGTGGTATATCATTATGGTTTTCATTGGCATTTCCCTGATAGATAGTGATGTTGACCATCTCCTCATGCATCTGTTGGCCATCTGTAAATCTTCTTTGGAAAAAATATCTATTCAGTTCCTCCGCCCATTTTTTAACTGGATTTTTGTTTTGGTGTTGAATTGTATAAGTTCCTTATATATTTTGGATATTAACCCCTAATTAGATATATCATATGCAAATATCCTCTCCCATTCAGTGGGTTGCAAAGATACTTTATTTTCAATGGGTTTTCTCAGTTGACGAGATATAAATATGGAGTTGTCAGATGCAGTGACACTTAATTAACAGAAGCCCTCCAATGTAGTAGAGAGAGCAAAATATGTCTTACTGATTTCACTATTTAAATCCCTAGATTGAGCAATGCCAGTAGCTAGCCTTTTTCTGAACAGTTCAATTGTAGGCTAATATACTCCTTCCCTTTGTAACTCAAGATAGTTTAATTTAGCTAGACTTTTGTGCCTTATATCTCAAAAAGGTTGTGACCAAAACAGGAATTTATAGCTACAAATAGGACATTATAAAAATGACAATTGAATCAGAAGTTGGATTATGGCCATGAAGTAGCAAAGCAACTTATAAATATGTACCTTTTAATGTATCTTATATAGTTTCACCATTTTCTGACGTTCAAGCAATCATGAACCTGGTAATGTCAGAATATTATATTTTGCTGTTACTTCTTGTGATCTTCTGTAAAAATCTACAAACTACAAAACAAATTTTAAAAAATATGATTAACAGCACCACTAACAATATCAACTTTAGTGAAAACTGGCCCAATGGAAAGCACATAGGCAAGAGGTTACAACCTGCAAAGAACACCCTTTCACTTTTTTACCTATAAAATCATGTGCCATGAATTTACACAATTATCTCCTTTGTGAGATTACATAATTTGAAATTGTGTGTACAAAACTTATGTGAAAGAGAGGTGTTCCTCATGAAACTGTAGAATTAGCATATTGTCACAACAAGGAACTCTGAAAGCCTAATTCCCCTGAAATTTGGGAATAACTCTTTCGTGAAACCCATGCCTAATATGAGTAACACTTAGATAAACTCATGCACACTAGTGCAAGTGAAAAATTGTCTCTGTCTCAATCACTGTTTATTTTTAATTTATTTTTTAATGTTTATTTATTTTGAGAGAGAGAGTGCGCAGGGGAGAGGCAGAGAGAGAGAGACAGAGAGAGAGAGAGACGGAGAATCCCAAGCAGGCTCTGCAGCTGTCAGCGCAGAGCCTAATGCAGGGCTTGATCTCACAAACCGTGAGATCATAACCTGAGCGGAAACCAAGAGTTGGACACTTAACAGACTGAGCCACACAGATGCCCCACTAACCCTTTGATCTAGAAGTGAAAAACAAAATGGGATTTATTGATTAGTTGCATAGATGGAGTTTGTGTTGATGAGAGTCAGGTTTATTTCAAGGAATTTAGAATTATCAACGCATGGTACATACTTAAGGGCATATATATGTTGGTAACTAATGCAGAAGCTCTCAGAAATCAAATATTGTCAGGTTACTGAACTTTTCGGGTAATGCATTGCTAAAGATATCATAAGTCTAAAAGTCTTTCACATGTATCTTTTTTTCAAAGTTTTTTCATATTCTGGTAAAATATGTATAACAAAATTTGCCATTTTAACCATTTTAAGAGTGGCATTCCTTTTATGTGCAACCATCACCACTACCTGTTCCAAAACTTTTTCATTACTTCTACAAACTGATATATTAACCCATAATTCCCCACCACCCCCCTTATAAAAATGTTAGAAATTCAATCCATCAATATTTGAAAAGAATAACATACCATGATCAAATTAGGTTCATCCTAAGAATAACATGTTGGTTTAATGCTCAAAAAAAAAAAAAAAAAGTAATTTACATATCAAAAGGAGAAAGTCATACAATGATAACAAATGAAGAAAACACATTTGACAAAACTGAACACTTCAAAAACAAACAAAAAACAAAAACAAAAACAAAAAAAGAAAACCTCTCACCAAACTAGGAATAGAAAGAAATTTTCACCATCTGATAAAGGACAATTACAGAAAATGTAGAGTGTTGTGCATACTTAATAATGGAAAATTGGACAGTTTTCTTAAGACTGGGAACAAAGCAAGACTTCCCACATGAACATCTTTATTCAAAAATGCACTAAAAATCCTGGCTAATACAATAAGATAATAAAATGGGGAAGTAAATGAATCTCTAGAGACTGAAAGTAGATCAGAGTTTGCCAGTTTCCAGGGTTAGAGAGAATTGGCTGCAAAGAGCCTTGATGGAAGTTTTCGAATCATGAAAATATTCAAATCTTTACTGGGTTGGCAATTATACTAAAATACATCTATTAAAGTTCATCAGACTGTACGGTAATAACATATACATTAAAATTTTAAGTAAATTTTTTAAATTAACCATTAAAGTCCTGAATTTTTGGGGCGCCAGGGTGGCTCAGTCGGTTAAGCACCAACTTCAGCTCAGGTCATGATCACATGGTTTGTGAATTCGAGCCCTGCTTGGGGCTCTGTGCTGACAGCTCAGAACCTGGAGTCTGCTTCAGATTCTCTGTCGCCCCTTCTCTCTGCCCCTCCCCCACCAGGCTCCTCTCTCTCTTTCTCTCTCTCTCAAAAATAAACATTAAAAAATATAAATACATATAATTCTAAAATTTTGTCTGAATTCTATTACATCATTTAAGAATTTTGTTTGTCAGGGGACAGAGTTATTATGAATATTTTATTTGTCTTACAAGTATACTAATATTCTTAAGACTACAGAGCTCAAATTTGTCCTGATGCACTCACATTTGTCCTAATGCATTCAGGCTTTTTACACCTGCCTTTGGTGTTCACTAAATCCCAGCTGTGTTCCATTAGAAGGGTCTGTGCAATAGTTAGTGGAATAGAGCAGTGAATTATCTAAAAATCAGTTGAGAAAATTTCATCTTTAGTCTACGTTTTGCTGTAGTGGGTTTATTTGAACAGTTTACATTATTGGTCTAATTTTATTTATCAAATAACAAACAACTTCAAAGTACACTGCCACATTAGTCCTACTGCCCTTTCAAATGATTTGTGTTTATATCATTACAATAAAAAAATTAAAGAAACTGAGAGAATCAAGGATATTTTATTCTTAATAAGATTTTTTAAATTTCATCAAGGTGGAACTCATTTGAAGTTTATTTTTCAGTCAATATAGAAGAATCTGTTTGTGGTGATAAGATAGGAACTTACTTTGCTGCTTGGATTCAAAGCAGCAGAGAGCAGAAGTCACAGGTTGAACTGTAATCAAAATTATCTTCCACTTTTTTCTTTTCTTTTTCTTTTTTTTCCTTTTGACTTAAATACAGTTTTAGTCAATAGTCTGGAGGCTCCACATTATCTATCAAACTGAGAAAACCTGTCTTAGGTAACTAGATCCTCTAATCAAATATTGGCAGATGAGATCCTGTGGGTGATAAAAACAGACTTAAAATCCACAGTGACATTATTTGATGAGAATCATAGTATACTTATTCAAGTCAAGGTGAAACATACATAGAATACACTTAGTTGTCAAGTTATTACTATTCCTCATAATATAATTACACGTCATCTTTACTGTTTTCATTAATATATATTTAAAAGCTAAGGTCAAACCTTTTCCTGTTTCTGTAACTAAGATATTTAATCTGTATTGACAACCTGATCTAAATCCAAAATACATTGTAAGAGTAGAAATGTTCTGATTGTGGTAGTAATACTGTATCAGAGTTTTAATATACGAAAATAATTACTAAAATATTTATAAATCTTATTTTCTTATTCAGGTCTTGTGAAATCACTCCCTGAAACTCTAAATTACTTTACAAATTAGGAAGAATAAAATTAGGTACCTAAATGTATGCTATCTAATAATAGAGATTTCAGAGAAGCAAGAGAACTTCACTCATTTTAGAAATATTTAGTGTGCTAATATGCTATTTATAGTGTTGCACAGCAATTCCGGACATTTTTAGTGTGTCCTTGTGTTTGTGAATTAATGAACAGATATTAAAGGGCGAAGTAACCACTATGCATAGGGTTCAGAATAGGAAAATGATTTTTATACCCAAGGATATAAATCTATGTAGGATTTGAGTGCAGTCATTTTCCTATAAAATATTGCCTGTGGACTGCCTTGAAAGAGCAGAATCACATTGTATTCATTGTTTAACAATGAAAAATTCATAAATTATTTAACTGTGTAATACACTGCAGGAAGGGATACCATAAAATACCAGTCTATTAATCATGCTTGATGACAGCATGCCAACAAGCCAGAACCCTTGGAAGATGAAGACTTGGAGTAAGCCCTAGTTTTAAATCAGTTTTGTAATATGTAAGAGACCCAAATCACATCTTGATCTGCCATTTTATTGTTGGAAATGTCAGACAGTATCAGTACCACTTACTACTATCAAACTCTTAGCACTTCAATAATATTGACATTTCTTTCTCCTTTTCTATTACTAGCTTTCCAAAAGTGAGAGAAGTTTGAGAAAAGTTTATTCTCGGGCTGCAACAGATGGGTTCAACAGCAGCTCTTCACAGGGAGTAAGACTCCTTGATTAGTGCCACCCAATAACCCTACACTTTCTGACTCCAGAGATTCCAAGAAAGTGAAAATATTAGAAATGAAATCTCAGGACTTTTTTTGCATAGTTAACAATACTCACCAAAACACCTAAATAATAGAAAGAATAGAGGGCTAATTTGTGAAATATCAGGAAGAGTAGAAATATGAGAAGGTATTATTTCAGCAGTTGTAGTGTCTAGAAAAAAAAATACTGCCTTCACCTTGTGGTACTGATAATTGCTTAAGAAAGAGAGCTCAGTATTGTAACTAGATTGTTTTATAACATTTCTAATATTTAAAATTCTGATTACCATGAAAGACAAATCCATATATGGCACTGTTATAATTTGTGCATTACCTTTAGGTCTCTGTATTCTATGAGATGCAAGCCTTAAGTAACAAAAAACAGTCTTCTTCTAACAGCATTAATCTTAGCCATGAATTAACTCAGGAAACAAAAATGATCAGAAACTAGATCCAATCAGAGGAACATCTTGATTATGTAGTAGTATGTTAGACAAATCATAACCCAAATGAGGACGGAAATGCTCTATGCAGCCCATAGAAAATATCCTCTTCTAATACACCCTACTTTTAAATATGATAGGATATATTGACTAAAGAAGAACTTGGCAAATCTTACCCAGCAATTGACTTAGAGGACTTGTATCTATTCTATACCAACTTTCTCATCTCATAATCTACTGGAAGGTGATAAAACAACATACTGAAAGCTTACTACTGAAAAAAGTAACTAAGTATTTCAACACATAATATGCTACAGATATTCTGCTACAAATCTTTATGTAATTATCACAGAAAATCTTCACAGCTGTCCTACAAAACAAGTACCATTATCACTCTCATTTTACAGATGTCACTGTGCTATGGGTTGCTGAAGGTCAAATAATCGGTGGGGTAGGATTGAGCCCAGGCAAGTGGGCTCCATACACAGAGACTGCTACCCTGTGATTGACTCAGAGTTTTATAATGTATAATGCTAAAGTTTCTTAACCACAGAAGTAGTAGAGGTAGATTATCTGCCAGGTTAAACACTATGTGACATTGTTATGTTTGCCATAGCAGTGATCATATTGCCAGGGTCACAAAATGTTTAACCCTGAAAATTATTAACAGGTTGAAATTTTTTATAAAAACAGAAGACAAAAAAATTTATCGACATGAAGTATTAATATAATACTCAATCATCTTTTATTGAAGAGATTCATGTAATGTGAAGCAGGCTATCAAATAGTACACTTTTATATTTTCCCAAATTAAAAATATTTCAGTTAACTTATCCTGATATATAACCAAAGGTAGCCAAAGATGGGTGCATTTAATGTGGCTGATATGATTTAATTTCTACATTCAGGTATAAAAGTGGGGTTTTCTTAAATATGGGACTCTTTAAGGGAAATAAAGTTCACATGTGAAAATCATTTCTATTCTAGGCAATGTATTCGATAAAAATATTACTTTAATAAATTGGAAAGAGAGTCCAACCGGAGATACAATTATTTAATAATGCAATTTAATCATTCTAAGTATCTTATTTTAAAAGGGCTTAAATTTTCTGTGCAAGTGCTATAATATACTATATAAGTGAATATGAGTAAATTTTATATTATGACACACTATTATTAGTGCATTCTTCAGGTGGCTCTTGAAGAAACTGGTTTTTCTTAATAGTTCATGCCATGACATACTCCCTTCTATAAACAACTCTGGGTATTCCTTTACTAAGAACAACCATAGCCTATCCAAATTCCTTGATAATACACTTAATCACAAATTTACTTGACAAAAAATATCCGATCAAAAAATTAATAAAAAATATATGTAAAACAAAACTCAAGGCAGTAGATGGCATATGGAAGATGAAATCCCCCATCCGGGTTTTTGATGAACTATGGGAGTAGGAGACAGTATCATAAAATATCATAATAGGACTTAGACAAGCCTTCAACACCAGTCTTATTAGCTTTAATCCAACAGAAATCATTACATGATTATGACAATTGATTAATAGCTATGGTAGATATGAAATAAGCCCCAACCTCCTTCAGTCTTGCAGTTCAGTCGGAACAATAAGAATATTGATCCCTTGGTGGTATTGACAGGGGTGCCAACCCTCTACTTTTTCATATGTGACAACTAATTCAGAAATCTACAGACTAAAAAGATTACATACATAAAAGCTAAAACTTTTGAACATCATGAGCAAAATATTTCATGTTTCATAATATCTGAAATAAGTATCATTCCTTAAGCTGAACATAACTAGGTAGTTAGAATTCTTTAAGTCAGAAATGTAATGCTTTGCCATGATTAACATTTTGAATCACTGTGAAGTTCTCAATTCATTCTGAGTCATGCTATGAAGATGTCTTAAGCCTGGATAAAAGGTATCACTGAAGGACAGAGAATGTACCATGTTCAAATTTTCAAATATTTTTTTAACATGGAAGAAATATATTCTTTTAGCATCCATTTGTCCCTACTTTGGCAAGGCCTTATGTCCTGTAAAGAAGGTGATTTCAACTGTTGTTTAGAAGAAAATGCTAGAATTAGCTATAGACATGTTAGAGATCACATCTTCTCCATTGTCCCCACTGAAATTGAGTTTATATCTGGGTTTATAAAACAGGCTATTTAAAACAACCATAAATCGAAAGTTAGGAAGATCCGTCTCTCCTTTGGATGCACAAAGATGCGTTGCTTTATATTTTTTTGATTCACATGCAAAATAGAGAAAATAAGAGGCTGAAAAAAATCAGGTTCACAAAGTCCATTGCACTATATGATTTTGGAGCAAGAGGAATGTGATGAAATAGAGAAAGGTATTTTAAAAATTAGTTGTATTATTAATACCATTGTTATATGATCTTTCGAGAATTTTTCTTTGGTTAAAGTGGACATGATGTGTACAAGTTTGTGCATAGAATATGGTGTATGGACTGTGACTGTAAGGATATTATACCAATTCCATAAGCTCTCCACAAAAATCAATGTTATTAAATCATATATGCAGACATATATGCAAATAAGCACGTGTAAACATATTAGAATTATCTTCAAAAATTCTAGAAATGGTTTCAATTAAATTTTAAGAAAATAGTGGGGCGCCTGGGTGGCTCAGTCGGTTAAGCATCTGACTTCGGCTCAGGTCATGATCTCACGGTTCGTGAGTTTGTGCCCATATCGGGCTCTCTGCTGTCAGTGCAGAGCCTGCTTCAGATCCTCTGGCTCCTTCTCTCTCTTCCCCTTCCACATCCTTTCTCTCTCTTTCTCTGTCTCTCAAAAATAAACATAAAAAATTTTAAGGAAATAGTTTTAACCTTTGTCTAATAAACATTTTTCTGAATAAATCATTACAAGTAAAATAATGTAATATTTCTCATTTTTCAACACTGTTTCATGATTATTTTCATAAATAGTACAGATGTACTCATGAAGAATACTTTTTCCATGAGTTTTAGCTTTTTTGTATTTTATCTTTTTCATCTGCAGAAAAAATATTGAATTTGGTAAGGATTTTTCCTAAAGGATTTGTTTCTTCTAATCTTCAGTGCAAAAATAACTTTTATAAACACCTAGAAATTCTATTTCTATTGAAAACTAAATTTTAAATTTAAATTTAAATTTAAATTAAAAATTTTAAACATAATGCATGATGATGCATGATGAACCAGTAGTATATTTATAGCATGTGCACATTTAAATTGGATTAATAAACTGATAAAAGAGTAAACTTTTTTAAAAAAGTTTTAATTTCATTATAGTTAACATACAGTGTTATACTAGTTTTGGGTGTACAACATAGTGATTCCATGATTTATTCATCATGGAATGATGCTCATGATGATAAGTGTCCTCTTAATCACCTTCACTTATTTCATACACCCACTACCTTCCCACTGGTAACCTTCAGTTTTTTCTCTATAGTTAAGAGTCTGATTTTTGGCTTGTCTCTTTTTTTGTTTGTTTTGTTTCTTAAGTTTCACATATGAGTGAAATAATATGGTATTTGTCTTCCACTGATGGACTTATTTCATTTAGCATTCTCCTCTCTGGATCCATCCATGTTTTTGTAAATGGCAGAATTTCATTATTTTTACAAATATTCCACTGTGTACGTATCACTTTATTACTAAATTTCAAGGTTATTTAAAAGTTTGAGAGTTAACCCAGATCGAAGAAAATAGGAAATTTAACAAGGTCTCTGAAATAAAACTTTGAAAGGAAGTTAGAAAACAGAAGCTGTAGTCTAATCTCTGTTCTATAATGGGTGCTAGAAAGGGAGATACTCTAGCTTTGAGTCTGTGCATGGAACAGCATATCAAAGATTCCCTGGATATTCATCTTTCATGATGGTGGGTTTGTGTTCTTTGGGGAACACTTACTTGTATAAAATCAAAGTGCTATAATACAGAGGGCACAAGACAACATTGACAAGATTCATTTATGGGCCTAAGCGATAGAAGGAATAGAAGAAATAGAAGATTTGCCCTTGCCACTTCAATTTCATCATGATACCTAATAATTCTGCATTCCAATCCTAGAAATGAAGGTAGAGGCAAGCTTCTAGCTTTGTCAACATGAACAATACACCTACTCCTGGCAGATCAACCCTTTCCAGCGGCAGTGATGAAAACCTTTGCCAAGCAGAGGATTCAAAAAAAGTAGTGTGTTCTTTGGCTTAAGTACCAACATAAGAACCTGAGGATTTGACTGTTTGTAATTACTATACACCTGGGGGAGCCCCAACTTGGAGAAGGAAAGCTGGGGGAAAAGAGGAGAGATTTGGTTACATACTAATAAATACAGGTGGCAACTCATGTGCTGTGCTTTGGGGCACTACTGTGGATGAATATTTATTTCCTAATGGTAAAGTAAGATACCTAAGATTTTATACCATATTTCTGATGAGACATGATTTTAAAATGTATTTCTTCATCACATCCCTCTCACTTTTCAAATTTTTAGAATCAATTTCATTTCTAAAAAGGAAAATAATAATAAAAAGATGTTTATAAATACATCATTTAAATTCTATCTTATCTCTTCAATATTAAACTGGCTTTGAATTGACCATGCAGTTCGATAGTCCAGGGATATTTACACAGGCATTTGTAAGGAGATGTTTAGAAGAAATAGGTTCATTAATTTTCAAGAAAATAGTTCTAGAAGCAGTTTTGCAACTTGAAATATTTTTTGTGTTTGCAATTGCATGCAACACAGGCAATACAGATCATATCATTGATGATTCAGCTGCCTTCAAACAGATTCTTGCTGTTTTTTTGACCTAGTAGGCTGCCAAATCACAGCATTAATGTATTTACTCTGTGAAACATCAGGCTTTAATATATATAATTTAATTATTATTTACACATCTATTACTTAACACTTGTCAAAAATCTTCAATATTTGACTCACACAATGCATAACATTGATTATTTAACTTGGCCTCAGTATGGTGTTATGATATATCATCTTTAAAAAAACAATGGGGACATCTGGTTCCCAGTTCATCATGTAAGGAGCTTACAAGTCCCCACTCTGTCCAAACAACAAGTAAAAAATTGAGCAAACTGAAAAATCAAAAACTCTTTTTTGGTCCATTAGAGAAGTGAGGTCACAGCAAAAAAAAAAAAAAAAAAAAAAAAAAAAACTGCACCCAAATTGGAGACACAGCCAAGCAGATACAGAGAATCACAACTTACTGGAGGAGATACCCATGCACAGAAACCACTGCAGGAACCATAATAAGGTAGGAGCACCTAAGCCATAACTGATGAATTGCTAGAGACTCAGTGTGGACAAACCTGAGAGAACAACTCCAAGAGGACTCAGTCATAGAAGGCCCTTATAGTTTTGTGAGTTTCACCTCTAGGGGTTCTACCAGTCCCTCACAGCAAATATCAGAAAAATTCCCTAAGGATCTGCATAAGGGAGGGGAAAATGAACCATTTTGCAATATACCAGAGCATTTTGTTCTCAATAAGACCTGCCCTCAGAGAAACATTTTACCAGAGCCTAACCTGTTAGGGATACATCACTGTTTAACTGACCTGGGGGAAGAGATATACCCAACTCCAGCTTCTTTAGTTTTCCATGTGGTAGAAGGAAAATATATCAGCCCCCCTCCTGCGCCTCCTCCCAGCCTAACCTAAGGCCCAGGGACAGATAAGATGAAGTAAAGTTCACAATTTAGAGGCATAAACTCATGAAAAGAATGAGATCAAATTGTAATACTATATAACATTATCTCTTAAACACCCCCTCACACACTTTACAATTATATTACTAACAGCCTATTTACCACAGTTATTTCTAACCAATACATCATATCCATCTTTCAATTAAAAAAAATCCAACACATACTAATCAAAGAAATCTACAAATTCAATGCAATCTTCCTCAAAATACCAAAGGTGTTTTTCACAACACTAGAACAAATAATCCTAAAATTTGTATGAAACCATAAATGACCTCAAATAGTCAAAACAATCGTGATAAAGAAGAACAAAGCTGGAGGTATCACAATTCCAGATTTTAAGATCTACTACAAAGCTAAAGTCATCAAAACACAGTATGGTACTGGCACAAAAACAGACATATAGATCAGTGGAACAAGATCAAGATCCCAGAAATAAACCTCCACTTAAATGTTAAATTATTCTATGACAAATACACGGTGAAGAAAAGACAGTCTTTTCAATAAGTGGTATTAGAAAAACTGGACAGCTACATGCAAAAGAAGGAAACTGGACCACTTTCTCACACCAGACACAAAAATAAACTCAAAATGGATTAAAAACCTAAGTGTGAGACCTGAAATTATAAAAGTCCTAAAAGAAAACATAAGGCGGTAATCTCTTATATTTATGCCTAGCAACATATTTATGGATATGTCTCCTCAAGCAGGGAAACAAAAGCAAAAATAAACCATTATGACTATGCCAAAATGAAAACTATTTGCACAGCAAAGAAAACCACCAACAAAACAAACAAGGCAATCTACTGAATGGAAGAAGATACTTGCAAATGATATATCTGATAAGGGGTTAACATATAAAAATATATAAAGAACTTATACAACTGAATACCAAAAAAAAAACAATCTGATTAAAAATTGGGCAGAAAAATTGAACAGATATTTTTTTCCAAAGAAGACATACAGATGGTGAACAGACACAAGAAAAAGATGCTCAACATCACTAGTTATCAGGGAATGTAAATCAAAATCACAATGAAATACTACCTCACTCCAGTCAAAATGGCTAGTATCAAAAAGATAAGGAATAACAAGTGTTGGCGAGAGTGTAGAGAAAAGGGAATCCTTGTGAACTGTTGGTGAGAATGTAAATTTGTGCAAACACTATAAAACAAAATGGAAGTTTCTTACAAACTGAAAAAAACAAACAACTTAAAAGCAGAATTATCATATGATCCAGTAATTCCACTACTGGGTATTTATCCAAACAAAATGAATACATTAATTAAAAAAAGTTGTGGACACCCTGATATTTATTGCAGCATTATTTACAATAATGTAAATAATACAAGATAAAGAAGCAACTCACCTATCCATTAATAGACGAATGGATAAAGAAGATATGGTGTATTATAATGGAATATTACTAAGCCATAAAAAAAGAATGAGATCATGGCATTTTTGACAACATGAATGGACCTAGAGTGTGTTAAGCTAAGTGAAATAAGTCAGAGAAAGACAAATACCATATGATTTCAGTTATATGTGGAATCTAATAAACAAAACAAATGAACAAACAAAAACCAAACTGACTCTTAAATATAGAGAACAAACTGATGGTTGCCAGAGGGGAGGTGAGCGGAGTGAATGGGGAAAATAGAAGGGGATTAAAAGGTGCAAACTTTCACTTATAAAATAAATAAGTCACAGAGATGAAAGGTACAGCATAGAGAATATAGTCAATAATAGTCTAATAACATTGAATCATGACAGATGGTGACTTCACTTATTGTAGTGAACACTATTAATGCATAGAATTTCTGAATCATTATGCTGTACACCTGAAACTAATATAACATTGTATGTCAGCTAAACTTCAATTAAAAATAAAACAGATGACACAATTTATAGCATGTGGAAAAAGTGGCACATCAATACTACAGCTGACTTCTGAAAGGGCTATAATTCAGTGAAGTGATTACAAAGGAAAAGGTAAGAGATAGCAAAAGGTCGCAAATAAAAGAGTGCATTTCTACACCAAGTTCATTAGGTCAGTGGAGGAGTTGCCTCAGGGACCCTGCCATTCTCCCAGGAGTCAAATGCATTCAAACCTGCAAAGCAGGCCTGAAATTCTTTTGTCCAGCCCATGCAACTGCATCAAAACATTTGCAGATTCCAAGAAGTGTGCTATTTTCCTGTCTGCCCTGGATCAATTGGACCAATTCCTTTGTGATAAATTACTTTCTGTCTCTCTTCCCTCAGCAAGACAACCATATGTTGGAGATCCTTTGTGGTTCCCCTCTACTTCAACAGTGACGACAGACATGGGGATTGCTCTTTTCAGTTTATCTTTAAACTCAGGCAAAAGACCCATCGGGCAAAGTATCCTGCGGTGGGAACTGAAACTACCCCCTTAAGTAATAGGGACTTCCCCACACCAGAAGGACCCTGCATGACCAACCCCGAGATAATGATCAACCTGACCTTTACTGCCCACTTGCATGTACCCATTGACTTTGTCCCATATTTTCCTTATGTAAAGTTGGAAGTATTTTCAGCACTTGGGAGACAGTATTTGAGACGCTAGTCCACTGTCTTCCCAGCGTGGGCTTCATTGAAATAAATTCCCTTCTTATTTCACCACCATTCATATCTCTGCCTTTGGATTTTGCCAAGTGGGGAGTGTCCAAACTTGGTCTATTTGGGACTCCCTATAGCCAGGTGCTCTTGCACTAATATGTCCCAGTTATAACATCAATGCTGAAATATCCTACTGTCTGATTTAAGAACAGATTATTCTTTTTTGGAGTGGCTATGGTAAGTCCTCCACTATGGACTGAATATTTATGTCCCCTCCAAGATTCATATATAGAAGCACTGATGTGGTGGACTTTAGACATGGGGTCTTTGGGAGGTAAATAGTCATGAGGGTGGAAAGCCATGATGGGATTAGTGTTCTTACAAAAAAAAAAGGAAGAGAGCTATTCCTTTCTCTTTGCTTTATTCTACTGGAGGACACAGGAAGAAGGCAGAAGTTTACACAGCAAGAAGTAGGTCCTCCCCAGAACCCAATCATACCTGATCTCAGACTTCCTAGACTCCAAATTATGAGAAATAAATGTCCATTGTTTAAAAAAGAAAAGCCGGGGCGCCTGGGTGGCGCAGTCGGTTAAGCGTCCGACTTCAGCCAGGTCATGATCTCGTGGTCCGTGAGTTCGAGCCCCGCGTCAGGCTCTGGGCTGATGATGGCTCGGAGCCTGGAGCCTGTTTCCGATTCTGTGTCTCCCTCTCTCTCTGCCCCTCCCCCGTTCATGCTCTGTCTCTCTCTGTCCCAAAAATAAATAAAAAACGTTGAAAAAAAAAATTTTTTTTTAAAAAATAAAAAAGAAAAGCCACAGACTGGGAGATTATATTTGCAAAAGATACATCTAATTAAGGAATGTTATGCAAAATATACAAAGAACTCTTAATATTCAACAATAAGAAAATGACCAGTCTGATTAGAAAATGTGTTAAGGACATGAATCAACACTTTTCTGAACAAGATATGCAGATGACAGAAAGCATATAAAAATATGTTCAACATCATAGGTCATTAGCAAATTAAACAAATGAACTAACACTGCACAACTACTAGAACATCTAAAATCCAAAAACAGAAAAAGCTAAATGCAGTGAAGATGTGGAGTAACTGGAACTCTCATTCATTGCTGATAGGAATGCTAAATGGTACAGGTATTTTGGAAGACAAATCTGGTTGTTTCTTACAAAACTAAATATACTTTTTAAAAAACTTTTTTAATGTTTATTTATTATTATAGAGACAGAGAGACACAGAGCATGAGCAGGGGAGGAGTAGGGAGAGGGGGAGACACAGAATCTGAAGTAGGCTCCAGGCTCTGAGCTGTCAGCACAGAGCCTGACGTGGGGCTCGAACTCACAAACTGTGAAATCATGACCTGAGATGAAGTCAGTTGCCTAACCAACTGAGCCAACCAGGCACCCCATTCTTTTTTTTTTTAACTAAATATACTTTTATCATAAGACCCAACAATCTCACTCCCAAAGGAGTTGAACACTCTGCACAGGAAAATTATATGCTAACATTACTTATAATTGCCCACATTTGGAGGCAGTCATCAAGATGTTCTTCAGTAGGTAAGTGGATAAACTGTGGTATATCAAGATGATCAAATATTATTTAGTGCCTAAAAGAAATGTGCTATCAAGCAATGAAAAGACATGGAAGAAGCTAAAAAGCATTGTTACTAAGTGAAAGAAGCCAGTTATAAAGGCTCCGTATTGTATGATTCAAATTTAAGACATTCTGGAAAAGGCAAACTGTGAAGAAAGATCCGTGATTGCCATGGGTTAGTGGGAAGGAAGGAAAGTCTTCCGCATGATACTACTATAGTAAATACATGTCACTACACATTTGTCAGAACCCGTAGAATGAACCAAGAGTGAACCCTTACATAAACTATGAACCTTGTATAACATTGATGCGTCAATGTAGGTTCATTAATTGTAGCATATGTGCCACTCTGATGTGGGATGTTGATGTTCCAGGACATTGTGTGGGGGGCAATGGGCTGGGTGTATATGTGGTAAACCTAAACTTCTCTAAAAATAAAGTTTATTCATTTTAAAAATTAGTAATTATAACAGTGGGATAATATTATTCCATTCATATGTCATTCATATAAATAAAATAATCATATAATGTATAATGCAGTGACTAGCACATAATAATCTCTCAAAAAGTGTGAACTATTGGGGCACCTCCGTGTCTCAGTTAATCATCTGACTTCAGCTCAGGTCATGATCCCAGGTCTGAGTTGAACCTGACTTTGGGCTCTGTGCTGACAGCTCAGAGTCTGGAGCCTGCTTCGAAGCTGTGTCTCCCTCTCTCTCTGCCCCTCCCCTACTCTCTCTCTCAAACATAAACATTAAAAATTTTTTTAATTAAAAAATTTAATAACAATTGTGAACTATTTATTTATAATGAATGTGTTGGTTTTCTTCCTATATATGCAATATTTGGGAAATATTCAGGAAGTGAGCATGCTGTTTAAACACAAAACAGAACCTGAAATCAAAAAGAGGAATAATCTTTAGATGATTTTTTTCAATCAAAATATTGAAATTGGTTAAATATAATTAGAAAAATTTCAGCCACTGAATAGTCGTAAAATCATTAATTCATAGTCACAAAGTACTATTCCTTGGCTTTGATATTGTTGTCTTTCATTCTTTTTTTTTTTTTTTTTGATTAGCCAAACATTTTTATAATCCAATCCCCAATCACTTTGTTTTAAGTTTGTTTGTTTGTTTGTTTGTTTAGCATAAGTAGGGGAGGGGCAGAGAGAGAGGGAGAGAGATAGAATCCCAAGCAGGCTTTTCAGTGTCAGCCAGGAGCCCAATGTGGGGCTCGAACTCACAAACCACGAGATTCTGACCTGAGCTGAAACCAGGAGCCAGATGCTTAACGAACTGAGCCACCGAGGCGCCCCTCTACCTTTCTTTCTTAATCAGTTGAAATATATGTGGTGAATTAATTAAAGTTAGTTTGGAAGGGAAGGGCATGTCATGGTACAGTGAGGCCAGACAGTGGCTGGATGTAATAGGTTATTCCATATAACAGGAAAGAGAAAAAGAACAATTCACGTTCCATTCTCTTTGCCAATCTGCTAATAAGGGCTATAATTTAAAAATAAGGGTACAAAAAATGACTTAAATATAGATCTCAAGAAGTCAAATGAACTCAATGTCCAGAATTTTACCTGTTCTATATTTCACTGTAATAGGAGTTTTATACTCAAAAAACGCTTTTATATTCAAAGAACCTTCAACTGTTGGAAAAAAGTTAATGTGCAATGTATATGTATCTATACCACATGCAACAAACAAGTAAGTATACAGAGACATATGTTTGAAAAATAGGAATGGGCATATTGGAATTTATGTAAGAAATCTTTGTCTCAAAATAACTGAATAAATTGTCAGACCAACAGTCTTCACACTAGATACAACAACTAGCATCAATTTGACAGTTGAGAATGATACAGAAAAATTGCAGCATGCTTCAAATTTGAAGATTAAGTCTTGATGTTACAGCTAATTTAATCTAAGGATGACACAAATGTCATATAAGGATAACACTTGTGTCATCCTTAGATTGGACTATAATATTTTTATTTATTATTCAATGAATTGTTATATTTAAAGGAATTTTACCTTGTTTTATAAGTTACATCGTTCTATGGTACATTGATCAATACTACATTTCCAGTGGAAACAATGCAGGGAGATAATTTTGTAATAAATATAATGACTATTTGTTAGGGCTCAACTCGTGCTAAGGACTGCAGGTAACTTTTAACTTTATTAGCATAAATTCTATTTTAATCATGAGAGCATTTCTGAGTGGCAACAGAGACTTAGAAATGTAATTTTTGTAAAATCAAAGAACTAGCAAGGAGTAGATGAAGAGGCTCAACTTCTGATCTTTTTCACTCTAGAGCATCTACTCTTAACCACTACACTATACATTTTATAATCAAATATGCTTATCATATCCAGCAAGTGACCATAAGAGTTCCTGGATATGCACAGCACAGTGCGAGGCACTAGAAGTTACCCAATATTTTAGTCTCATCACACACCAGACAGCCCTGTGTTTATTTTACTCAAAAATATTTGAGCAGCTAAAGCGTATTTTTCGTTTAGATAGAGGAGAACCCATTAAATTCAAATTATGTTTTAAAGCCTCAATAAATATGAGGCAGTAGTAGATCTGCTTAAATAAATTCCAAGGCTTTCTTAAATTTTCAAAATAAATATTGAGGAAATTAGAATAAATAAAAATGGTTTGCTCTGCTGACAGAATATCAATGAAGCATTTTTAAGACATTTAAAAATATATTGCTTAGGGTAGTTCAAACCTGAAAAGAATTGGTGATGCTATATGAAATTGTTTGGTTGATAACAATTTCATCTCTTAATAGGCATTCTTCTATACCAAAACTAAAAGCACTCTTTTGTTGTTTCTAGTTTATATTTGGTCTTAAAAATACTCACAAACCACTAGAATAATAAGGAAAGGTCAAAATTGGGAAAAACAAGAGGAGTGGCTAAATCCTTCATTTTTGTTATATTATTCTTTGTCCTTAGAAAATATGATGGCGTAACATCACTGAACACACAGAATCCTTTAATTTTTGAATATTCTTTATATAGTCCTTATAAAAATATGAATTCTCAATGATGCCTAGATAAATCTCAGTAGTATATTTAACATTCTCCTGAAGGACTCCTTGTTCACCTCAAGTATTTAAGAGTACCAAATACAAATGATGCTTTGAAGTGCAGTTGAAATGAAGGAAGAAAAACCAACTGAAACTTTTAGAATTAAAATGATCACAGGTAGGGGCACCTGGTTGGCTCAGTCAGTTGAGCGTCCGACTTAGGCTCAGGTCATGATCTGACAGCTGATGAGTACGAGCCCAGCGTTGGGCTCCGTGCTGACAACTCAGAGCCTGGAGCCTGCTTCAGATTCTGTGACTCCCTCTCTCTCTACTCCTCCTCCACTCATGCTCTGTCTCTCTCTCTCTCTCTCTCAAAAATAAATAAACATTCAAAAAAATTAGAAAAAAAAAGATCACAAGTAAAATGTTTGCTAACTTGAAGTATCATAGGCCCTAAAAGTCTCCCATGTCTTCTGAAGAAAACATTCTATTTATGTACTAAAACCGAAACTCTTTCAGTGTTCATTAAAAGTTTATATAAAGTTTATATTCATTTGCATTGTTATAATCATTATCTATAAACCATGTTTTTTGTCTTTTCATGAAGTTTTATGGTGCAAATTTCAAGAAATCTCTAAAAACATTTAACAGCTCTATCTTTTTTGAAATATTCCCTAATTGCAAATTAGGTGGTTAGTGGTTCAAAAGAGTTAATGTGCCTCTAACATCTCTCTTATTATCTGGGAATAATTGTAGGCATTGGGCTCATTAAGCAATACATTGACCCTCCTCTACTAATACAAAAGCTTCACATTTATGTTTTTTTTTCTCTTTATTTGACATTTATTTCACTTCCTTTTCATTCTTTTTAAATTGGCTAGATTCAGCCCGGTGATATCAACTTACATTTTAGAAAGGAACTCTCTTTTAACATTAATGTTTTATGTACACATGTAACTTTGATCAAAGCTTTTTTTAAATATCTTTGTTGAATGACATAATTTTTATGAATTTATTTTTCTGTCATCAATGGTCTCACCAAATGCTAAGTACAAACAAATCATATCCCCAGCAATACTCCAAAGGTCAGGATTGTAACGGCATCCTTATCAAGATGCCCAATCATTGTATCTTGATCCTCTACTGTAATTATCCCCAGTTGGATTTATAAAATAACTGATGTAGTTCTCATACATCCTTAGAGGTCGATAAGTTTTAACTCTATATGCCTTGGTGCTTACTGCTTATATCATTCTGTCAAATCATGTTGTATTGTCAACTGGAAAGACTCTTCTACTCTTCGTGAAGGATCCTTCCTAGCAAAGTCATATAAAAAATTTCTTTCTACCACATCTCATAGGAATTCAAAAGCAGGATCAACACAGAATCATGCCCTATTTTGTGTCTGTATTATCTCCAAATATAGGCTTTGCTGCTCATCCTGATGCAATTCCTCTGGCTCTCACTCACTTTTGCCATTTGTAGATCTTGAGTCCACATGATGGACTTGTGTGTATCTGAACCACCACTGAGACCAGGGGTGAAATTTTTGTTAATAAAAATATTGTGTCCTATGTTAATTAAGCAATACATGGTACAATTCTTTCCAGATATTTTGTGTTCTATCCTTTGAAAATTCTAGGCATTACCTGTAGGGTTCAGTGTACTCATCTACAGGAAAAGTTTCAAACAGCCTAAAATTGTCTAAATCAAGACACACACTTTTAAAAAGATATTATTTTCAAGAAAGTAGCACCTACATTTTCCTGGCTGATGTCAAATGCTTTATGCAAAGAAATGTTAATTCTTTATCTTCTCTATAAAACTATATATGGTGTAATTCCTTTTTCACCATATCCTAAAAGTCAAATTGTAATCAATTTAACTTTGTTTATATTAAGACACTTAAAAGGTCACCAAATCTGAAAATATTTCAAAGATATAGATGTCACAATGAATAAATAGAAAAGATAAGTTGAAAACTTGTTTCCAAAAATAGCAGTTTTAGACCATATATTCTCTTGAAAGAGTACTATAAAACCTGGAGACTTTATATATGTTAACAAATGTCTTCTTAAACCACCCACTTACAGGTGTTTGCAGGCTAAAACTAAAGGAAAAATGTAACTGAAAGAAATAAAAAGACTAATAGATGCTTTTCCCTGAGTGTTTGTCAGTAAGAAAAAATTAATTTCTGCTTTTAATAATCCCATAACTCAAGATGAACACAGGATTCTAAAAGGAAACTCTTCCCTACAATAGGAACATATAAGAAGGGCTACATCTCTACATCCTTTTAAACTGAGAATCAAAGAACTGGAGACGTACCAACCCTGAAGCACCATAACCCTTTTCATTGTCTGAGTAATTCAGAGAATTTTAAGGTACAGAAAAGTTTTGTCTTTATTCCAGAACATAACTGGTATACTGGCAGACATTCAGAATATCTCTGGAATAATATACCATAATTAATATCTCTATATATATTTAATTTTTTAATGTTTACTTTTGAGACTGAGATGGGGGGGAGGGGCAAAGACAGAGGGAGACACAGATTCTGAAGCAGGCTCCAGGTTCTGAGTTGTCAGCACAGGGCCCAACATGGGGCTCAAACCCACCAACCATGAGATCATTACCTGAGCTGGAGTCAGAAACAACCAACTGAGCCACCCAGGCACCCCATCCTATTTTTATTAAAAATGATATTTCAAGAAGTAACCAAATATCAAAAGACAGAAAAGTTATACAAAGAATCTTCTTCATGAGCAAGGCTACCAAAAATAATGGGCCACAGAAAAAACCTCACATGGTTCTTTGGTCCTTTGGTTGTTGAATATCAAACACAAACTATAAAGTGAACATATTTACAATGTTTTAAGAAAGATGAGCTGAAAAGGAATTACAAAAAGTCACAGGGTTAATTAGAAAAAAAATGATTGGGTAATTTTCTAAATACAAATTCAATAGCCAACACTGAAAACTCAATAGATGGTATAACAGCAGAAAAGAACCAGCTAAAAATGGAATTTGTAAACCTAAAGGTAAGTTAACATAATACAATGTCCATCAAAAATTATCATACATGAAAAGAAGCTGATCAAAGTCTTTCATAATGAAGAGAAAAAACAATCAATAGAAACAGAGCCAAGACAACAGAGATGATGGAATTGGCAAATAACAATGTTAAATGTTAAAATGAACTTATACTACATATTCAAGATATTAGAGGAAAGCATAAACAGGATGAAAAAAAATAAAAGTTTTAGAAAAGACAAAAACATCAAGATTGGATGAAAAGACCAACATGAATTATTCCTTATGTGGAGATTACTATAAGTCATGCAGAGATCTTGGAGTATGAGGTCATATTGAAACTAAATTGTACTTTTCAGCTCTCTCTCTTTGGAGGTATATGATTGTATTTTGCCTATAGGAAAAATTACACACACACACACACACACACACACACACACACACACACACATATATATACACATATATATGTAAAATTACATACATAATTATATATTTTAAGTTTTAATTTTATTTTAGCATATGGTAGGAATATATAAGTGTGTGTGTGTGTGTGTGTGTGTGTGTGTGTATATATATATATATATATATATATATGTTTTTTTAAGTTTATTTTATAGAGAAACTGTGAGCAGGGAAAAGGGCACAGGGAGAGAAAGAGAGAATCTTAAGTAGATTCCACTTGCAGTGTGAAGCCCCACACAATGCTTGATCTTACATCCCTGGGATCATAGCCTGAGCCAAAATCAAGAGTCAGCTGCTTAACTGACTGAGCCACTGCTTAACTGACTGAGCCACCCAGGCATCCCAGTAGGAACATATTTATTGGCTTTCCCGCAATGAGATAGGGCTACCTGGTTAGTGCTAGTAATAAAAGTGGTGAGCAGAAATGACATATGCTTTTCTTAGGTGAAATTTTTGATTCAAGACTCTTCAGAACTATCTTTCTGCCTGAAACAATGATCAGTATTATTACAGAAAATGGCTATGGCTACTTTCTCAGTCTAGGAGCCTGAGAAAAGATGACTCCAGTCTAGGGACACGTGGAATGAGTGATAAGTAGTCATCTGATCATATGGATTCTTATTTAACCTTATCATGGCCTACCTTAGGTTATCTGAACTTCAGAATTACTTGTATTTGAGTTTGTTGTGGGGAGCTGTACTATGCTAGTCCATGTTTGGCAGCCTCCCTGGCCTCTACTCACTGAATATCAGTAAAAACCTCCCCCACCCCGACCCAGTTGTTAAAACGAACAAAAAAATGTCTTCAGATCTAAAAGTGTCTCCAGATATTTCTACATGTCTCCTGGGGGACAAAATCACCCCTGGTTGAGATCACTGCCTATCCTGACTTCAAGAATTAATAACGTGAGATGAGCATAACTGTTTAAAATAATATTATTTTCTTAGAACCTAACATAATTATAATTTATGAACAGTCGTCAGGAGAAGAAAAATGAGATTTAATCTGCTCTAAAACTCTTGTATTTTCTTACACACACAAATAGTATATTCAATCTCTAAATCTACTGGGGTTATATTAAAATTTAAATCCTCATGCTAAAAAATTATCATCTTATATGAAAGAAAAAGCCCAATTATATATACAGGCTATGAATGTACTGAGACATAAATGAAAACCTGGTGATGTAAAAAGGTCAAATTACGGTCAATAAAAACTAAAAATATGTGTTTGTTTTCATTAATATCAAACAAAATACATGTCAAGTCAAAAAGTACTAACTGAAGTCAACGTGTTCCATGTCTGTCTATTTATTTATCTATCATATATCTTCATTACATGTATATATAAAGCCCTAGTATCAGGACACATACAAACATTTTAAATTTCTACATCACTTAAAGTAATCCCTCTCTCTCTCTACACACACTCACATGCGCGCACATTCATACACACACAGAGGAAAATGTTGGAAAATTACAAAGAAAAAAAGACAATTCCAAATCCACAGAGTGGGGAGTTTTACACACCTTTCATACTAACTAATATAACAAATAGCATATATGCATGTGTATATATATCAGACATATAGATGATTTGAACAAGATTAACAAACATGGCCTAAAGATAACCAAACATGACATATAGAACACCACACTGAATAAATATGGTACACACACTCTTTTTTTAAAAGTCTAACCAGAATACTTATGAAATTCAACATATACTGAGATACACAATTTTAAGAAAATCTCAACAAATTTCAGATCACTGAAATCATATAACTTGTGTTCTCTGGCCAAATGCATTTATATTAGAGATCAATAAAGCAATAACACTCAAATTATTCCAAATAATACATTTGGATATTTCAAATACACTGATAAGTTATAAATTAAAAAAACTCACTATCCAAAGAAGAAATTAGAAAATGTTTTGAATTGGATATTAATGAAAGTGCTACATAGAAATATTTATGCCATCCTAATATAATAGTATTTAATGGGAAATTTATAGCACTAAATGCTTTTATTGTAGAAAAAGTAAAGCTAAATATATGATCAAGAATTCATCCTTAGAAGTCTACAAAATAGCAAAATAAACTCTCAAATAGAAGTCTATAAAATAATACCAAAATAACAGCTCAAACAGATTTAAGAATTAATATAGATGAGTTAAGTCTTTTTAGATGAGATAAACTTTTAAAGACAAATATATATTGGAGGAAAATAAAAATATATATTATTTATAAAAAATAATAAAAGGCTGGAAGGATTAAAAAGATTAAAAAAGAGAGTCATAAAAAATAAAAATTTAGACAGATACAATAAATATAAGCAGGAAAAGTATAACTAAATGAAGATCATAAAATTTTGACAGGTTATACCTATCAAGGAGGATAGGGTTTTTTAAATAAGAAGGAACTCACTAGACTCTAGTAGTGATTACATAGCCTTTGCAATTAATGCTACACTCTACAAATATATTTAATGCAATTTTCATCTTGTCTATTATATTTTCCAATCAGAATATAGGTAAAATAGGTTCATTATAGATCTGTAGTTAAAATCAAAATATATATTAATAAATATTACTTTGAGGCATTTTAAAAGGCATTTTAACTCTATACCCAGAAGAGCCCCATCTCCTATGAGAATTCTGAATTCAATTTTATTCAGTTAAATTACTCATAATTAATAAGATAAAGAGTTTCATTACAAAAGTTGAAATGTTAAAAATAATTATATGGGTTTAAGTGCAGAAATTTACACACCATGCCAATGGTCAAAGATAATTTAAGGAATTATTAAAAAGCCCTATCAACATAGTTATCAGAGGGGATATCACTTATCCATCACAAAAGCCCAAACGTTAGGATAAGAGGTATATTATTATCCACATAATATAGACAAGATAACTTAGAATTAAAACTTCAGTAACATGCTCACTTTCATTAGTAAGTAGGAAACCATGGCTTTCACAGTCTATTTTTTCCAAAGCCCAGGTTACTTAGCATTTCATGAAATATGCTGTTTACAGATCAGTTTTAATAAATTACTTAACAGGTTATACTCCCAAATCATTTTTCTTTAAAGTAGTATAGCCTTGATAATAAACCAACGAAGATAGTAACTAAAAGAATATATTGTCTTTTGAATTTCCTAAATAAGGTTTGTAAAGTTAACTTTTGTATCAATTAATTGCTATGACTCAAAAGCCAAAAGATACCTGCAGTAAATATTGGAATTAAAGGTGTACATTAAAGTCTTTTTTCTACCCACCCTTCTTTTGCTTTCAGGAAATACTTCTGTAGTATTTTTGTGAAGGTGTGATCATGAAGTTCAGAACCAAGATAAATATAAATGAATGTAATGTAAACATAAATATGCAAAGTGATTTATAAATTGCATGAGGCAGATACTTCCTATATTGTCAGGAATTCCAGGCAGTTTCAAATTCAATGCAGTTACAAAATGTTATGCAATATTACTTAGGTTACACTTTGGTTAGAAGGATGCATTACACATGTGTAATTTCTGCTTTTTTATACTTTTATGTTTTGTGTGTTGCTCATAAATAATTACTATGTATGAAGCAAATAAGAATTGAGGCAGACTGAGGAAAGCAAATGTATATAATTGTATTTAGCATATAAATAATTTCTGAAAATATGACTGACCTGACTGACTGAAATATGACATAATGCTAATTTGCTTTATGTCCTTGCATCAACTTTACCACCTACATTCTTAGTGGGCCCTGTATAGAAATTCATGATCCCTTATTTGTAGGACCATAATTAGTAAAATAGCAGACAGTTGCATGTCAAATAGAAATAAAAATTTTCTCTAAATAAAAATTATAAAAGGCAAATGGTTATGGTTTTTGAAATTCAAAAAGATGTCCATGCTTTTTAAGGAAAGTAGCATTTATTTTTTTTCTTTCCAATATATCACTATATCCACACTTTATCACCACTCCTTTAAAAAGGAGTATAAGGTTATAATATAATCTTAGTGTTCCAGGATATGCATATTCAAAGACCTTCTGAAAAGCTGAACAGCCACTTTTTCTTGGTTCCAAATCTCACAGAAACATTTTTTCAGAGATTATATTATTTTGCCTTTCTTGATACATAAAAATACTTTTGCTACTACCTAAATCTGGAAATGAGAGAGAAAACAAGAAGCAAAGAATTAGAATTAAGGAACCTCCTTTTCTGGAGTTCTGAAAGATTCTCAGAGAAAATTAGCTACTATGGATTAGGATGTGTTTTGAAAGAAAGATAAATGATTAATAGTGATAGAAATCTCTTTTTTTTTTTTTTTTTTTTTTTTTTTTTTGTCAAGGGCTAAGAGAGACAAATCAATTAGATTCATGAGATGATAAGGTTAATGTTCAAACCAATGTACTTAATGCCACTAGCTTGTATGAATAGCATTCATTTTATGTTCCTGATTGCCCTTTTTTAATGAATGCCAGAGAATGGATCTCTAATATGCCAAGGTTTTGCCCTATACTTCAGGGACTAAAAATCTGCTTTAATTCAAGAACCAAGCAATTCCATTAAAATTCTATACTTGCCAAAAGATTTTTATTAACATTTGACATCAATTCTGAGCTCTGAAGCATTTTAGTAGAGGTTACACAGGATTTAACATCTTGGAACATACACTTAAGTGTATTACCTTAGAAGGCATGGGGACCTTGTAGTAGGAAGTTATGTTCTGAAATATTAATTTGATTTAGTGCCTTGGAAGCAGTGTTAGAAAGGCTTACTAATAAGAGAGGAATAGGAGGGTCAAATAAGATGCATCTGCTCTCCTACCATATTATTTAATTACTATCATTGAGTTGCCTAACTCACTGGATAACAATCAAATCCATCCATCTAATTGTAGCTATTTGATGTGATTTGTGGTTTGGCAATGAAATTCAAAATTAGGCAATATATTCTCATCTGTATCTGTCTCTATAAAAACATATTACCTATTAAAGATTCTAAGTGCAATTTTTACTTGTTGCCATATTTCTAAATAAACAGAATCATTTTCATTAGCAATTCATTGAGCTTATGTTCATTTTTATTTGTAAGAGCCACTGAATGACCTCATAAAAATAATTCTGGTAAAAAATAACTGTAAGTTTAATAAAATGCATCTAAATTGTTTCAGGTCACAAAATGCCTGAGTTTCTATTCATTCAGTGATTATTAGAATTAATGTGATTTATCCCTTCATTTCAAAGTTATAATTCTCTGACACATCAAAGGCATTTAAAATTGGGGTGGGAAGAGGCAAGATAATCCTTGCTCCATAAAAAAATCAAAGATAGAAGAAAATAAAATCACTCATGAGAAAGGGAAATATTTTGCATTTAATTTACCATTAAAATTTTATTTTTATATGTAAAATCCTTAAAATGATACAAAAAGTATACTGTCCATATAAGTCTGTGTTTACCAGTCACTTACCTCTCTTCCTCTGAAAGTAAATTAATAATATATTACCATTTATTTTCTCTTCCCTCCCAATGAAATTGGTATGATTCTAACAAAACAAGTGAAAGATCTATATAAGGAAAACTACAAAACTCCAACGTAAGAAATCAAAGAACTAAATAAAGGTAGACATATTCCATGTTCATGGATATGGAGACTCGATATGTCAAGATGATAGTCCTTCCCAAAAGAATCTACAGATTCAAGTCAATATCCAGCAAATTTGCAGCAAGCTATTTATAGGCATTGGCAAAGTGACTCTAGAATTTACATAGAGAAGCCAAAGACCTCAATAGCCAACACAATATTGAAGGGAACAAACAATGTTGGAAGACCAACATTAACCAACTTTGACTTACTATCAAGCTATGGAAATCAAGACTGTGGTATTAGCAAAAGAAGAAAAGGATCAATGGAAAAAAAATACAGTGCCCAGAATAGACCCATGTAAATATATTCAATTGATTTCTGACAAAGGAGTAAAAACAAACAAACAAAAAAAACATAGTGGAGCAAAGAATCTTCTCAACAAATGGTGCTAGAAAAAAAGTAATGCAGAAAAGTGAATCAAGACAAGACCTTACACTTTCCAAAAACATTCAAAACAGATCAAAACACTAAACAATAAAAGTGCTAGAAAATAACATAGGAAAAAACCTAGATGACATTGGATACGATGATGACTTTTTAGATCCAACACCAAAGGCACAATCCATGAGTGAAATAATTGATAAAGTAAACATCATTACAATTAAAAACATTTGTGCTGTGAATTAGAATGTAAGGAGATTGAAGTGACAAGTCACAGACTAGAAGAAAATATCTGTCAAACACATATGATAATGGACCATTATTCAAAATTTACAAAGAACTCTTAAAATGTAAATGATAAGAAAATGAGCAACCCAATTAAAAGAAATGGTTAAAAGTCCTGAACAAACACCTCACCAAAGAAGATACTTAGATGACAAATGATCATATGAAAAGATGCTAAATATATGTTATTAGGAATTGAAAATTAAAACAAGAATGAGATACCTCTACATGTCTTTTAGAATGGCTAAAATCTAAAATACTGACAACACAAAATGTTAGTGAGGATGAGGAGCAATTGAAACTCTCATTCATTGCCAGCAGGAATGCAAAATGGCATAGCCACTTTGGAATACAGCTTAGTAGTTTCTCAGAAAATTAATTATACCATACATTCAAGGAGTTATGCCCCTTGGTATTTATCCGAAGGACTTGAAAATTATGTCTACACAAAAACCTGCATGTGGATATGTACAGCAGCTTTATTCATAACTGGCAGAACTTGGAAGCAATGAAGATATCTTTTGTAGGAAAATAGATAAGCTGTGGTACATCCATGAAGTATTATTCCGCACTAAAAATGAGAGTTATCAAGCCATGAAAAGACATGGAGGAACTTAAATGCATATTACTAAGTAAAATAAGCTAATATGAAAGGGCTACATACTATATAATTTGAAGTATATGACATTCTCAAAAGGCAAAACTATGGAGACTGGAAACGGGGTTAGGATGAGTAAGTTCCCTAGGATAAGCAGAAAACAGAGGCTTTTTATGTCAGTGACAGTATTCAGTATGAGATTAAAATTTTAGACACATATTATACATACATTTGTCAAGATCTACATTATGTACAACACTAAGAGTAAATCTTAATACAAACTATGAACTTTGGGTGATTATGATGTGTCAATGTAGGTTCACTGACTATAACAAAGGAACTACTGCAGTGCAGGATGTCAATAGTGGGGGAGTTTGTGCCTGTGTGGGGACAGTGAGTATATACAGAAACTTTCTTACATTCTGCTCAATTTTGCTGTGGACTTTAGATTGCTCTAAAAAATGTGTATTTAAAAAAGAAAACCTTTATGTGCCAAAGGACACAATCAACAGAGTGAAAAGGGAAACCAGAGAATGGGAGAAGATATGTTTATTATATCACATATCTTATAAGTGGTTAACTTAGAGAATATATAAACAATATATAAACCCTTATGACTCAAAAAAAAAAAAACACCACTAAATAACTCCTTTTAAAAATGTACAAAGTATCTGAACAGACATTTCTCCAAAGAGAGTATACAAATAGTCAACAAACATAAGAAGATGCTTAACATCACTAACCTTTAGAGAAATGCAGGTCAAAACCACAGTAAGAGATCACCTCACACTCTACAGGATGGCCACTAAAAATAAAATAACACAATGCCAACAAACCAAAGGAACAGAAAATAATGTGTTGGTGAGGATTTGGAGAAATTTGAAACATTGGG
Organism: Panthera onca; assembly: GCF_046562875.1. Taxonomy (NCBI): domain Eukaryota; kingdom Metazoa; phylum Chordata; class Mammalia; order Carnivora; family Felidae; genus Panthera; species Panthera onca. The sequence continues at coordinate 147,985,573 of NC_138342.1, read as the reverse complement.
TACTGTTAATGGGATGGTAGAATGGTGCAACCACTACAGAAAATAGTATGGTGGTTACTCAAAAATTAAAAGCAGAGCTACCAATTGATCCAGCAATCCCACTTCTGTGCATACATCTGAAATAACTGAAAGCATGGTTTTGGAGAGATATTTGGTCACTCATGTTCACAGCAGCATTATTCACAATAGTCAACAGATGTAAGCAATCCAGACGTCCATTGATAGATGAAGGGATAAAGATGATGTAGTAAACACATACAATGAAATAATATTCAATATACCTCTGTTCATACCAGCACTAGCATCAATAGACAAGCAACCCCAATATCCATCAACAAATGAATGGATGTACAAAATGTGGTATGTATATACAATGGGATAATTTCAGCCTTAAAAAGTGGAGGGGAAATAATGTCACATGTTACAACATGAACGAACCTTGAGAACATTATGCTAAGTGAAATAAACCAGTCACATAAAAACAAATACTGTCTTATTCCACTTATATGGTGTATCTAATGTCAAATTCTTAAGAACAGCAAGTAGAATGGTGGTTACCAGGGGCTTGTTGGAGGGAGAAATGGGGAATTATTATTTTTTATTAAAAATTTTTTAATGTTTATTTATTTTGGAGAGAGATAGAGCACGAGTCGGGGAGGGGCAGAGAGAGAGAGAGGGATACAGAATCTGAGGCAGGCTCCAGGCTCTGAGCTGTCAGCACACAGCCCAACGCAAAGCTTGAACTCACAAACTGTGAGATCGTGACCTGAGCTGAAGTCAGATGCTTAACCGACTGAACCACCCAGGTGCCCTGGGAAATGGGGAATTAGTAAATGGGTACAGAGTTTCAGTTTTACAAGATTCAAATGTTCTAGAGATCTGTCACATAACAATGTGGATGCACTTAAACTCTACTGAATTGTATACTTCAAAGATGGTTGAGATGGTAAAAATTAAAAGGTGTCCTTTATTTCATGTATAATTTAGGATATTACATCATATAGACATACCATAACATATTTAACCAATGCTTTATTTGCGAATATTTAAGTTAATTTAAAAAAATTTTAACGTTTATTTATTATTGAGAGACAGAGACATAGCATGAACGTGGGAGGGGCCAAGAGATGGAGAAACACAGAATCTGAAGTAGGCTCCAGGCTCTGAGCTATAAGCACAGAGCCCGACGCAGGGCTTGAACTCGCAAACCAAGAGATCATGACCTGAGTCAAAGTTGGACGCTTAACCAACTGAGCCACCCAGGTGCCCCAACATTTAAGTTTATTTTTAGGAAATATTCCAGTAAAATCTGTGATATGATGTACATGCTCTTGGGTATTCCCATATTTGTAAAGGAGAAATCTGTAAAAAGACTGAGTAGCAGGAACCATGAAGTAAATGGATAACACAAGAGATTATGTCACTGAGCAAAGTATATACAATGTTTCAGGAAGGAGAAACTGAATAGTTGTGTAAATTTCTGCTTTTTAGTTTGAATTAAATGAGAAACTAGAATTGATCACTGAATTTGGCAAGATTGAATCTTTAATGCTACTATATTTGAAGGGTAGAGAGAATGAAAACCTTATTAGAGAGAGATCAATGTTGATGAGAAAAGGGGATGCATAAGCCAGAACTATAATTATAAATAAGTCTTTAAAATTATTATGATGGAGACAGAGAAATAAAACAGTAGCTGGAGGAAAATTAGAGATCAAGTAAGAGTTTTGTTTGTTGTGGTTTTACTTTTTGTTTATTTTTTAAAGTTTTTATTGTGAAATAACTAGAATCACATATGATGGTAGGAAACAATATTAAGAAATACTATGTATCCTTTAGCAAGTCTCCTCCAATGAGTTTATCACGTGAAACTATACTTTAATACCTAATGTGACACAGTAAAAATAAAAGACATGCTCATCTCCACAAGGATTCTTTATGTTGCCCATTTATAGTTACTCCACTTTCCTCCAGCCTCCCTCCCTAACTCTTGGCAGCCGATAATCTGTTCTCCATTTCTGTCTTTTTGTCATTTCAAGAATGTTACATAAATAGAATTGTACAGTATGTAGTCTTTGGCAGTTAGATTTTTAATTCAAAATAATTTCCTAGAGATAATCTATGTTGTGTCTATCAACAGCCTGTTTCTTTTTATTGATGAATAGCATTCTATGGTATGGATAGACCACAACTCGCTTAACTATCTATTGACATACATCTTGGATGTTTCCAGTTTAGGCTATTACAAGAAAGATACTATGAACATTCTTTTCTAGATTTTTAGGTGAAAATACATTTCTCTGGGATAAATACTCAGAGTCTAATGGCTGGGTCATATGGCAAGTTTTGTAAGAAACTTGCCATACATGGCTAGTTTTGTAAGAAACTTCCAAAATGCTTTTCAGAGTGGCTATGCCATTTTACATTTGCCCCCCCATCACCCTGTGCCAATGAGTTTAAGTGATCCAGTTTCTCCACATCCTCACCAATATTTGGTGTTGTCACTAGTTGGTAGTTTAATCAGTCTGTTAGATGCACAGTAATATCTAATGGTTTTAATTTGCATTTCCCTGATGACTAATGATGTTGAACATATTTTCATGTGCTTATTTACCACCTGTATATCTTCTTCAGTAAAGTGTCTGTTCATGTCTTTTGCCCACTTTCTGATTTTTTAGGTTTGTGCTTTTGACTTGTAAAATTTCTTTGTATATTCTACATACTAGTTCTTTGTCTGATACATGTTTTGCAACTATTTTCTCCTAGGCTCTAACTTGTCTTCCTATTAACAGTGTATTTTTTATTGCTTTTATTTTGGCAGTAAATTAAGCAATATTGTCATCTGAAAATGAAAATAAATTTTGGAAGTTTAGGATGAAAGGGTATGAAATAATCTTTTATAAGAGTGCTAAAGTATGTAGAAACTTATTTTAGGATTATCATGGCCATACTGAAAGTCTATCTGTGGAGACAGGCATAAAATGCAGTAATCTAACATGCCTTGTGCTTCAACCTTCCAAAGATAAAGTAGAAAACTGAATTAACTGGGGTTGTGGCTTTACCAAGAAAAGTTGGTATGTGGGAGACTGAGGAAATCGTGTTGATGGGATATAGAAAGCATTGGTTGTTCTGATGGACCATTGATTATTATCACAGAAATGAGGGATATTAATCTAATTAACAGTTTTTAAGATCAGTATTAGTGATGATAATGGGAATCAAAGAACTGCTACCATTGAGGAACTAGGGAGTGAAAGGAGAAGACAAATGCCTAAAAATGCAATGAAGAACAAGGACAGCACCAGTTTCACCTCCTTGTGATCCCCATGGCACTGAAGACTAATCCCCAGGGAAAAACAAAATTTCAGTTACAAACAAGAAAATGATGGCGATTGCTAAAGAGGTGTTTAGAAATTTGGAAATATGTTGATGACAAGGGTATGAAATTCACACAGCACCATGGAAGGTGAGAACTCAGGAGAAGGGTAGACGATTGGTCATACTAAGAAAATAGGAAGTGGTATGGCGCAGAAGTCTCGCTGATGAGCAGGGTTCTGTGAAGCTTGATTTCTTACGGAAAGGGAGGTACACAAGACATGGTACATAAAGGAATCAGTCTTGATGTTCTTTGAGGGGTAGGTGAGTGATTAGCTTTGATTTGAGCCACCTTATTGGGTATAATTGGGCATCTTTAGTACTGAGAAAGCCAGTCATTCTAGGAAACTGAGTGGGCTGTTTGATTTAAAAAAAGTGTGAAGAGTGGGCTGCTGCTGATACCTACCTATGTAATGTTCACATATATGTCACATCCTTGATTTGAAGGTCTTCAAGTGTGAAGTTGGGAGTATTTGTAAATGTAAATGGTCAAAAACAAAATGTGTAATATATAGTCTCTCTTATGCTAGATTCTCAGTCTCCATATCTGCTTTGAATTCTATTTCCACCTCTATAAACAGTGGGTCAGTTAGGACAAAATAAGATAATTCTATAGACATTTGAAAGGAGAGATAAATGGTATGGATGGACTAATGAAGTCAGTCCTTTCCGTTAAAGTTTTTTCTGCTTTGATTTTGATTTTTTTTTGTTTTTGTTTTTGGTTTTTTTTTTTTTTTGGATCAACACCTGAATGACTTAGCCAGCCATGTGAATGTTTGCAAACAAAGTGCTCCAGAAAGTGAAGACAAGATCTGCAGTTGCTTTGAGGTGGTAAAAGTGTGGCTTAGAAAAGGAAAAGAAAGAATGCCAGGGTTCATTGATTTTAGTGAGCAGGAGTGATTATTAACAATTTTATTGTAAGTCCAATTCAGAGAATATCAATTCTGGAGTCAAATAACTTTGAGATTGAGTCCCAGCATTGTCGCTTATTTTATGCAAAAGTTATCACTTATTTTATGCAAACTCCACAGTGTCAGATACTTTATTGATTATGTAGAGATAATGATATCATCCCTCATATACAACCTTGGCAATACTCAGTGAAATATCTCACATAAAGTACTTAGAACAATATATGATCAGTATGTGTTTACATAATACTATTAAGATTTTATTTAAAAAAAAATTTTTTTTAACGTTTATTTATTTTTGAGACAGAGAGAGACAGAGCATGAACGGGGGAGGGGCAGAGAGAGAGGGAGACACAGAATCGGAAGCAGGCTCCAGGCTCTGAGCCATCAGCCCAGAACGCGACGCGGGGCTCGAACTCACGGACCGTGAGATCGTGACCTGAGCTGAAGTCGGACGCTTAACCGACTGAGCCACCCAGGCGCCCCAAGATAATACTATTAAGATTTTAAAAGTTCAGTCTTTGTTTATCATGTTGAGTAACCAGTGCATAATTTCTAAATTTAAACTTTTAGAATGCAAACACCTTTGACAAGCAAGATGTATTATGCAGATCACAAACATATTATACTTTTAAAATGCTTATTTATAATGTTACTAAATTTCTACACCCATTAAAAATGTCTGGGCTTTGAGTCTAATTTCTAAAACTTTAATTTTTCTTCCTGGACTTAGATAACAAACTCTGAGGTTGTTACCTCAGAGATTCTTTTGAGGGTGGAATAGTTCCATTACCAGTTTGTATAAAAGAGATACCGTGCCAGAAACTACATATCTACTTCATTACTTTGAGAATCCAGGTTTGGAAAAAGGTGGAAACCTATCCTTTTTAAATTAACAGAATTCCTAACCACATGCACAAAATAGAAGATGAGTTTACTAAGTTTTATCATTATTATTACTTTTTTTTTATGAACATTCTCTTTCAAATGAGTCAGAGGAAATAGTTCATCTTGGAACAAGCAAATAGTTACCTTATTTTCAGCCAAATAGCATTTCCCAGTGCAGCTTAGTTGCAGATAGCTTATGATTATGTTGTTTCTGATTGGCTGGAGGAGGTAATGCTGCAATTAGCAATGTGTTTGCATTTTTTAGCTGTTGCCAGGTAATGCTCTGTTGGAGGCTCACTCTTCAGTACTTAACCACTGAAATTAATAGAGCAGCAACACATGCTGCTGGGAAGAGCTGTAGTATTTTGCTTATAAGCTCATTTTCCCTCAAAGAGTGCTTATTTATTTCTGTTACTTGTCAAAAATATCACATAAAGGAAAATGGTACAGAGAATGTGAAGTTAATGAAAACAGGTCATCTTTGTTATAATCCCTAGAAAAAGGACCCAGAGACAAAAGACTTTCTTGTTAATGTCTTATTGAGGAGGAAAAAGGGAGTTTCCCAGGGAAGAAGATGTGAGGGAAAAAATAAAGTGGAGAAAAAGTGAAGAAAAGAAAGAATAGAAGATGCATGACCAGGCTACATGATAATGTTACTAAGTGCTCTGTCTCACTGGTATATATTCAGACAGGACTTTTGAAAGCACTGAATCTCAGAACATTTAGTTGGAATAGTTGGAACAGATGTGAAAGGTGTCCAACCAATTACATTTGCCTCCTTCTTACTGCCATATCCTATAGCAGTAAGTTCAACCAATACCACACCAACTTCCCTGAATTCTGGAGTTATGTCATGTAGAATCCTGAGTGAGGCCCCAGAGAAGTCAAAGCTTCTAGGGGGTTGGGTTTAGCTAGGGTGTATGCACACCAGTCTCTCCTTGTGAGAGTAGGCACACATGGGGGTTTTAGGGGCAACTTTGGTGGCAGGTGCAGCAGCACAGGCTTTATAGCAACAGAAATAATACAAACTGTCACTGGGAACAGCAGGACAGGTTGCCAAATCCTCGAGGGGAAGTAGGCAAGACTGTGACAATCTGCAATGACACATGAGCTAAATCCAGTATAATCCTTGCATCATTTTGATTCACTCACCCCTTTCATGATATCCTGATCTCAATAATGTGCCTTCGCTTCTTCATAAAGAGATAAAGAGAAGGAAAGTTGCACTGTGTTAAGAAACTTGATTCAACAGCTGATCCCAGGATCATAGCAGGTTTTCATTTATGGTTCCACCAACTTTTTAGATTTTTGTTCATTCACATCCAGCACTTTGACTAGGCTAATCGGTGGTAGAAGAATGATCCAAACGTAAAAGCCTGACTAAGGTAAGGAACTGAAGTCCAGTAAGATAGGGAAAGATGTTTTGCCTCTAATGGGAAGAACTGCAAAGATATAAAGCAAAGGAAATGGATCTAGGTAGAGTGAAGAACTGAAACCACTAATTCAGTCTACAACAGTGAGAAATCACCTTTTGCGGTGGTGGTATCAGTGGCGAATCTGGGACGAGCTTCATTAAATGCCTTTTCCATCTGCTCTTTCTTCTTCTCTCCCTTACTTCCCTTTTCCCTTCACTGATGCTTCTCTAGAACTGCATTCAACAAAACTTTAGTAGAAGTTTTTGCTTTTGACTCTGTCTTCTGGGGATTAGGGACTAGAAGGGTAGATAGATCTGTAATTAAAAACAGAACTCAGAATGGAATTTTGGAATGAGGTTGGATGCAGTCTTAGGACAGCAGGTATCACATTATGATTGATGAGGAAGGTGTAGTAGGTAGTGATAGCACATTTAGTAAAACTTTCATTTGTGTTTAACACAGATAAAATAGAAGTAGAAAATAACCATACTCAGATATTAAGTACTTACTGTATTTGAAAGAAATGATCACAAAAAGTATGACATTTGCTGATAACACTTCACGTCTCTTAGTAAAAGAAGTTATTTGTCTGTTTACTCCATCCTGTCTCCCAAATCCCACTCTGAAAGTCTGTTTCATGGAACTGCAACTCACCTGTACTACAGGGCCTTAGAGAAAATTCTGGCAAAGCCAGGGCCTTTCTCTATGCATTCCACCAATGTTCAGCAGCTGGGCTTTACAACTAGAAGAATACTGTGAGCTTTCACTCCAGCCTCTTTGTCTTGGAAGTGAGAAAACTAGCCAAGACCAAGAAAGAGTAGGTTACTCCAAGATGATTTGGGATAATATGTAAACCATGTAGGGAAGGATAAGATTGGTCCATTAAAGACTGAATGAAGCTAAGTTTTTTCAAGTTTGCTGTCTTTTATAGAATAACTTCTTTCTCCAAATTAATTTATATAATCCCAAAAAAATTTAAATCATTCTAAGTTACCTTAGATATTTACCTTATCTACATATAACAACTGATTTCTGAGTATAGTTAATAAAAATTAATGAAAAAAAATCATTTACCAAACCTTAAGTATGAATCTGAAGGTTCAATTCCATGGAACACTATAGGAAATTATAAAGTACTCAAAATATGCACACACACATAAATATCACCCACCCTCATACATATATGTGTATATACACACATATGTGTATATACACATATATATACCCACCCACACACAAAGAGAATTGGAAGAATTGGAAGGGCAATAATATAATAAGAGATGTGAATAGAATTTGAGTTTGGACATACATAGACAAAAAATTCTGATGTTCTGTTTTCTAGTTATGGGAAAATGGACAAACGACTTTTCTTGTCTAAGTCTTAGGGTCATGAATGTACAATGGGAATAATATTACACTTCTCATAAGAATGCTCTAACAATGTCTTCTCTTGAGTACATTCCATTATGTAATGGAGAAAAGAAAATAAGAATGCCCTCAAGGATCCCATATTTTAGTGGAAGGGCTAGAAAATAAGCAAATATGTACAATTTATAACATCAAAATGCTTTGGTATGTGACAGCTCAGGACATTACTAGATAAAAAAGACAAACCTAACAGCCTGTGGACAGGAAAGGAAGGAAAAATTGTGCAGTAAATTAATATGTGAAAGTAAAGCATCAGTAATATTGAAACAATTTTAATCCACCACACTAGAAACGTGTCCCTTAGGATGCTGCATCACACATACACATTCCTCAAAATTTTGAGCAATATATAAACACATGCACACACTGACGAGCACAATTTTGACCCCTTTTATAGATTATCACTCTGAATATATCACCTAAGAACTGATTCTTGCAGATTGGCTTAACTAATATATGAAACTGAAAGAAGCAGTATGTAGTTTGTTGTTTTTCAAGCCTCAAAAAGTAAATTAAGTTTCTATTCTTTCCTTCATCAATAATTCTACATTTTGACTGCTAACAAGTATATTTAATTCAATCCAGCCATCATATGAGACTGGGAGGGTAGGAATTAGCTAACTGTTTTTTGTTTGTTTGTTTGTTTGTTTTAACGTTTGTTTATTTTGGGGACAGAGAGAGACAGAGCATGAATGGAGGCAGGGTCAGAGAGAGAGGGAAACACAGAATCTGAAACAGGATCCAGGCTCTGAGGTGTCAGCACTGAGCCCGATGCGGGGCTCGAACTCACAGACTGTGAGATCATGACCTGAGCCGAAGTCGGACACCTAACCAACTGAGCCACCCAGGCGCCCCTTAGCTAACTGATTTAATCATTGTTACAATGTATATCAATTGATGCTAAACTGTGCCTCACCCACCAAATTACTGCATATCAACCAACTGTTACAGCACGAAGAGAGCACATTTTCTTAAAGAACAACCCTTGCTAATGTATTAATTTATGTTTCAGTTTTTCACTTATTGGTTTATCACTCAGTACTTTGAATTTAATGACTTTATTTTGTGTTCCAGTTGTAAAAGCACAAGATCACTGGAGAAAGACATGAATGATAACAAATACATTTGCAATATATTTCTTCTATGGTTAAAAACAATTGTTTTAAAAATGTGTTCACAAAGAAAGACAAATACTGTTTGTTCTTACTTACGTGTGTAATCTAAAACAACAACACAACAATAAAACTTGAACCCATAGATACAGAGAACAGATTGGTGGTTGCCAGAAACTGGAGGTGGGGTATGGGTGAAATATGTAAAGTCAAAAGGTACAAACTTCCAGTTATAAAATAAGTCTTGAAGGTGTAATGTACAGGCGGGGGACTACAGTTAACAATACTGAATTGTAAATTTGCAACTTGCTAGGAGAGTAGGTCTTAAAAGTTCTCATCACAAGAACAAAATGTCTATGTGTGGCCATGGTTGTTGAATAGACGTGCTGTGGACTGTTTCACAATATATACAAACAGCCATTATGCTTCACAAATGAAACTAATATAAAGTAATATGTCAATGATAGTTCATTTTTAAAAAGTGTTCCAATTGGGACTTGTTTTGTATTTCAGGTTTGCATTAGTTTAAAAGACTTAGAAGATAGATAATTCCATGTTCCTGGTCAAATTACCATTTTGCTTGTTGATTTTCATTTTTATATTCAGTTAATATCATTTTGGGGATGAATGTGGTTAAATGTTTGTATGTTTGTGCATGAGTATGTAGATATATATTTCTTTAGAACCATGAGAATTAATGTCTTTATCTATTTTTTGGCAAATGGTTTCCTTATCTCAAGTCTTTAAATAGAAGCTTGTATTCAAGATGGGTAACACTGAGTACGTTTTTTATTGTTTCTTGGCCTCATGTCCCTTGTAAATAAAACTGAAATATACTGTTTTTTTTTCCTAAGACAATTTTCAGGTTTAGATGAACAAACTGTCAAAGTAAAAGCTGATTTGCCACATCTTTCTCTTTTTTTTTCCTAGGACAGTCTACTACAATAACCTCTTTTCCATTTTTCTGTTTAATCCACTTTATCAGAATGCCCAGCCTCTTTACATAAGGAGAATGCCAGCAAGAAATGTAAACACTAACAATATAATATTCTTCTAATGTTTATTATTCATAAATATATCAAACTTTTTCTACAAGCACAAATGGTTATGCTAGAAACAGTGAATGAAATTACATCATCAATATGTCTTTTTCCTTTGATGTGGTGACAGTGATAGGTACAGAAAGAATATAATTTCTTAGGCAGCACTGTTGACATGACTTATGATGTAGCAAAACCAGTGGACAAGTGTCCTCTAGCTGTCAGTTTTTGGCTGGAATCCCAAGTGAAAATGAACAGAACAAAGAATTTTGAGGCAGCCAGTTACAGAATACAAATTGCATAGTCATGTGGTTGACAATTTTTCCTTGTAATGACCCAATGAATCAGATGTAGGAAAGTCATTTCAAAGCTTACTAGAGAATCAATATTGACTTATTTCTGAAAAGTTTTCAAAGTCAAGTTACTAGACTTAATTGGGAAGAATGCTGTCTAATGATTTTGTTTTCTCTAACATTCCATTTTTAGCAGCTCAGTAATGAGTTATATCATTATTTATAAATAATTGTATGCTTTGGCTTTATAAAAAAGATGCATTTTTTTTATTTTAATCAATTAGTGAGACATATACAATTATGTCATATACATATACAATATATTCTTATTCCACTAAAAATCAAAATCTATAATCTAAAGCAAATAGGGCATTTCTAACCTATATTCATTTGGGATAGAAATTTTGATTTTTTTTTCCTTTGCACATTTTGTATGTACTAGAACCTAAGGATTTAATTCAAACATCCCCCAAAGATGGTTTTGACAGAGGTGCTCCACTAAAACAGCAAGTAAATGTAGAGAGGATAATGAAGTTTTTTTTTGTTTTTTGTTTGTTTGTTTGTTTGTTTTATAACAATTAAACATGACTAAGTATTCACATATCACACTTTGAACCAAACTGAAGCAGAAATATGACATTGCATTATCTATTTTATGCTGGAAGACTTAAGTCAATAAATTTTTAAAAAAAGATTGTTTATTGCTTATTCTTTTAAAATGAGATAAAAGATTATACTTGTATATATTTCACTCTTTACAATAAGGACTTCTTGTTCATACAAAAAGAGTGGGTAATTTTGACTTTCTTTAAAAAGTTTTATTTATTTAAAGTGAACTTTTTATTTCTAAAAAATAATGGCTAAGAATCTTCTTTGTAATTTTAAATCATTTTTAAAGTTTTTAAAAGTTTATTTATTTTGAGAGAGAGAGGAGGGGAGACAGACACAGAGAGAGGGAGAGAGAATCCCAAGCAGGCTCTGAGCTGTCAGCACAGAGCTAGATGCAGGGCTCAATCCCACAAACTGTGGGATCATGACTGAGCCGTAATCAAGAGTTGGATGCTTAATTAACTGAGCCACTCAGGTGCCTCTGTAATTTTAAATCATTTTGAAATGAGAAATATATTCTTGTATAACCTATTGCATTGAAATTAAACTATAAATTCATTGCATTTAAAGTTATTATGGCTTGTCCAAATCTGAAAATTACTAAAAGTATAGAAAGTTGTTAAATTACTATTTAAAAATTAAAAAAACAATTAGTATATTTTAATTTTATTAACGGATTCAATGATATAGACTTGAACTATAGAAAACTTCCTAAAATTCTGTTTTGTGTTACATATGTCTGTTTCCTTAACATAACTGTAGGGTCCCTAAGGGCAGAGATGTTTCTAGCATGTGCTTATATCTTTTGCACTTACTGCAATTCTGGTCACATAAGAAGTACATGATAACTTGTGGGTAAATGAGAAAATGAGTAGAAAAATAGGCAGATAAGTAAGTAATAGGAATAAAAACGTAGATAAGATGCATAAATCAGATAAGGGGCGCCGGGGTTGGTCAGTCGGTTAACCCTCCAACTTTGGCTCAGGTCATGATCTCATGGTCTATGAGATCTCATGGTTCGTGTGCTGACAGCTCAGAGCCTGGAGCCTGCTTCAGATTCCGTGTCTCCCTCTCTCTCTGCCCCTCCCCTACTTGTGCTCTCTCTCTCAAAAATAAATGAATTTTAAGCAAAATTTAAAAAAAGTCAGATAAATATATCCTGTGTAAATAGGTGACACAGATATGTGCAATAATTTGGTTGTTTCATACAGCTTCTTCTCTAAATCAGCCCATTGAATTAATAAGTATTGACACAATATTGAATAACTAATATTTCAGATTGTTGTATAAGTTTGTAAAATAAAATTGACCCCTGAAAATAGTTTAAAGCTTTATCTAGCCCTTTTAGATTACAAAGATCCTCTCACAAACTTGTTTTTGGAATCATGAGAAAATATACATACTTCCTGAAACTTACCTGCTTAGGTCATGAAGACAGTAACAAAATTATAACTGGAAGACATAATTTATACATGCTTTATACAAAATCTGCCTTAAATATGTAAAGTGTGTGCATGCAGAGACTTTGTTAGCAAAACAAAAATAACCAGCCAACTAGTTATACAAAAAGGATCTGTATAGTTTAATCAGAGGAAGTGGATAAGTTGTAATTACTTTAAGGTTTCAGTATATCTTATGAAATGTGATTTATCAGACTTGACAATTATAAACTGTAATTTTCTAATGTAAGAAATTCATCCATCTTAGCTAGTAGTCTGTCTCTCAGCTAAATTCAATTCAACATTTGTTAACGAACTGATGCACTGTTGTGTAATGGTCTTTTGCTGGCCATGTGTGAAGTTACAGAATTTAAGAAGTAAATTCTGATCTGGCATGGGTCCTAGAAAATGGCCACAGGACTGAGTTCTGTGGATGCTCTATCCTATTTTATTTATAATATTTTTCAGTATTTTGTGAAGCTGTAACAAGTTTTTTTGGGGGGAATAGATTTTGAGTGCTTCCTATTGTCACAACTTCACACTATCTCAAAAATTTTAGAAATATCTCAGACTCAACATCAACTCTCCAGAATGTCAAGTCTATTTTTTTTTTAAGTAAGCTTCACACCCAGTGTGGAGCCCAACTTGGGGTTTAAAGTCACGACCAGAGCTGAGATCAAGAGTCCTATGCTCAACCTACTAAGCCACCCAGGCACTCTGAACTTCAAGTGAATTTTAACAGAAAATAATAAAGAAATACAAAAAAGCAATATCCAAGGAATGAATAACTATACATACATACTATGTGAGTGTCTAATTTTAAGTGCATTCTGAAACTTTAAAAATATCTGGTTATAAAAGTTACTGCTGGAATGGAAGTTCTAGAGGATCCATTCACCAATAGCATTAGAAATCCTTTGATTTAGCAAAACCCCATCCTTAGGATCTGCTGACACCTTCATCCAAGAAGGGTACAAGGTCTTTCAGCAAATCTCCCACATAAGAACAATTCAACTGCCTACACACGACAAGCATTACCTCTATATGCATGTATTTATGTATATATCTATATACCCTTATTTATTGTTCCTCAACAAAGTAAGACATGGGTGAAAACAGTAACAGTGTCAAAGAGTAGTTTGTTGTTATTTAAGTGCTTTATCCTGTAATCTCCAACAGCTTTCCAAATCATTTTAATGATAACACTTCTCCTATTAATACTGGTAATAATGATGCTGGCATTTAAATTTTCTTAATATTACAAAAAGTATATTTCAAAAACCTCAATTATTCTAATGATCTACAATAAATCTGAATAAACAAGCATCATGCTCTGAAAATACAACTGTAAAGTAAGTGGCCTAAGCTGATCTCCATTTTATACCAGGCTACTTAGATTTTTAACCCACTTTAAATAGCATTCTAGAGATACAGCTCTAGAAATTAAACTGAAACTATTTTCAAAGAGATCAATACAGTAATACAAAATCAGGAATTGTACACATCATTTGTAGCTTATATACTCTGACATTTACGTTAATTATGGTATATCTACATAACTTAATGTTGACTGTTATGATTGCATGCTATTTCAGGGCATGCTATATTCATAACTGATGGAATTTATTTAACCCGTATTGTATTTTTTAATGTGGTGGACAAAAAAGAAAATAAATAAACATCTGATTGACTGTAAATGTACAGATGTTGCTTAAGGGAAAGACATAGCTGATGGCACAGAATAAACTTAGCAGGTGCTATTGCCAGAGGAAAGCCCATTGTCAGAGGAAAGGGCTATTTGATTATCCAAATGTTAATATCAATTTCTGACTTAGATGCACCAGTGTTAACATCCATTTAAGTTATTTTCAGAATATTACATCACTAAGATGGTTTAAAACAAATAAACTAGAACTCTTGCCAATTAATATAAACCTCTACCTACTCCATCCAGAAAATTGCTAATCCTCACTTTATTAAAAGTCTCTTGTATTGTCTTGATTTTAATTTCCTCAGAAGTAATTTTAAGGGACTGATCTAATATCCCAAGATTCTTTAATTCTGTAACCTTTGAATTGCTAACCTTTGCCACTCAGCAAAAATAACTATATTCAGCACTTATGGAGAAAATGAACAGATGACAAAACAAAGATTGAGTTTCCTGATATTACTTTGAGGTTAACCTGAAATCTCCAAGGAATATTCATACAGGCAATGTGAAATTGCCTTTTCTTTTTCCACTAATCTTTACTGCTTATTTTATTGATTCAATGCATTCTGATGAAACAGTGTTTAGGTAATTTTTAAAGTTTTATTTTTTTTAATAAAATTGTAACTCATTTTACCTTCCATTAAAAAATGATAAAAATCTTCAAATATCTTGCAAATGAAAAATTATATATTATATTGTATTATATATTATGTATTAATAAATAACTCATCTGTCTTATCATTTTTAGTTCATAGCTAAAGCAATATTATAGTTTATAATGTCATTTAATTTCTTGATCAAATTTAAGGACATTTTATGGTACACGTTTTTATTCAGGGGGGAAGACTTTGGTGTACCATTTCATTTAAAGGTTATGGAAATTTTCATCTCTCATACAGAATCCTAAAATTTAGAATTGATGTGGGGTGCCTGGGCAGCACAGTCAGTTGGGCGCCTGATTTCTGCTCAAGTCATGATCTCACCCTTCCCGGTTTCGGAGTCCCAGCTCCTCATTGGGCTCAGTACTGACAGCTCTGAGCCTCCCACTCTGTCTCTGCCCCTCCCCCGCTAGTGCTCTGTCTCTGTCTCTCAAAAATAAATAAACATTAAATTTTTTCTTTTAATTAGAATTTTTGTTGGATATAATGCAAATAATTTATTCACAAAGAAGTAGACATAACGTTCACCGGTGTTTCAAAGGTAAAATAATGTTTCAAAGAATAACAATGTTGATATTTTAATCATTATTTAATTCTATATTTTAGCAATACTATTTTTTTCTTTGACAATATTATGCAAATGATAACAACCTGCATCATTTTATTAACATCATTTTTGTATTATGGAAAGCAATCACATCAATTTGAACATGAAAATAAAGTTATTTTTAATTTATTTCGTAACAAGAAAGGAATATAATGTAGATACCATTCTAATTATAATCTTTAATCACAAAATTTATATATGCCTAACCTAAGAGTTAAAAAAGTTTTTTTTTTTTTTTTACTACATGAAGTTTCATCTTTCTCTTAATCTCTATAATCTTTTCATTTGGTGGGGATACTACGTTTCAAATCTTTTAAACCAGATTTATCAATTCTGAAAGCTATTCCTTTTTGTAGAAGCCATTTTCAATCTTTCAGATCAACTGGAGAACCACTTAGGGAAGTAAATAAACCTATTTTTCACTCTACTAAAGTTCCTAAGTTTCAAAACTATGTTGGCATTATATGAGGTACCATCAAAATCACCCCCCTGACCACTGGTTACTTTTTACTCCTATAATTGTGCTGGGGTTAGGAGAAACAACAATGTGCGGATCTCTTCCCTCGCCTCTAACTCTGGTAGTTCCAAGAGTTTAATCTCAATATTAAGAAAAAAGGCCACAGCCCTTCCATGTAAGTCACTGAGACAGAATTAGGAATAAGAAAATGAATGGTTCGGAAAGGGAGCAGTCAAGTACAAGCCTGATTTAACCAGGCAAGGATCCGACTCCCTTTAATTAGGATCTGTGTTATAGAGCTTAGAGGCTTAACATGATTTTACTTGAAGAAATGAATTAATAGCAATACTCAAGGTTTTTGATTCAGAGTACATCTTAGCTCTGAATTTCATCCCTACGTAAGGTCGCCTGTCAGTCAATCTTACACCTACTGTTCACTAAGCATAATCATAGTTTCATTTTAGTTTGTTGCTAAGTTTATTCTTAGAACACAGCTTATTTCTATAATATATTAAAGAGAGTAAATAAATAGAAAAATGGGCAATCACCATTTTTTGGAATAATAAGAGGCAAAACTAAATTTAGAATATTAATAAAGATATGTATTTCTTACTAGTATTGAACGATTTACATGTACCAATGTGAAAAATAAATTGTTCCACACTTTCCCCCCATAATATAGCTCTTGAATACTTTTATATTGATATGAATTTCCAATATTTCAATTATTTTTCTGATGCCTTTCATTTCTTTCTTAAATTATTCGATCTTTTTATTTATGAAACCCAGAAAAATTTTTGTTCTGCTGGGTGTATGCTCATTAGATGCATTAAGGTTTCATTTCTCAGGGTCTAAAGAACAGAGTTCCAGCCTTGGCTTCACTGAATTATTATGTAAAATTGAGGGCTTCTCAGGTATTCTTAGTTTCCTTCACAGCAAATGCAGGTATAATATTGGCTTTATAAAGTTCATAAAGTTGTTGTAAGTGCTGTATGAAATAATATATTCAAAGACGTTCTTTAAAAAATTAACTTGTCAGTTATTGAGTCTGCAAGTCAGTTTCTAAATATTGCCATTTTTATCAATGTCATTTTCATGATTTTTAATGTTTATTTATTTATTTAGAGCCTGAATGGGGGAGGGGCACGGAGAGAAGGGGACAGAGGATCCAAAGAGGGCTCGGCACTGACAGCAGCAAGCCCTTTGTGGGGCTCAAATTCACATATGATATCATGACCTGAGCCAAAGTCAGAGGCTCAAACTACTGAGTCACCCAGGTGCCCCCCACCATGACTTTTAAATGGGGAACTCATTCAATAAGCTATCGACTCTGTTCATAAATCCTCTTGTTCTTATTTTTTTCAACAGATAACTCCAGATTTTAATGCATGATGTTATATTTCTGCAGTTTATAATTTTCTGCTCTGGTAGGATATCTTGTTCATGGTCTTATTAATTTTAATTGTTCTGTTTTTGAATATAACATTAAGGTCACTTGAAATTGAAATTAATACCGGCTGTGACTCAGTCTGGATTCAATGTCATTAGCAAATTCCCTAAGTGCATTCTAAAGGATATTGTTAGAAATTTGAAATAAAGATGAATAAATAAAACTTTTTTTTTGTCTCCCCTGAATGACCGTGATATACTAATAAGAACTTCCTAGTTTCCTAATCTGATTTTGCAAATATTGAGATAAATTTTGTATATTTTTTTATAAATATTTACATGTCAGAATATTAAGAAATGGCATAATAGGGGCACCTGGATGTCTCAGTTGGTTGAGTGTCAACTCTTGATTTCCGTTCAGGTCATGATCCCAGGGTCATGGGATCAAGCCCTACGTCAGGCTCTGCACTGAGCATGAGGCCTCCTTAAGATTCTCTCTCTCTCCCCTTCACCACTCTTCCTCTCTCATGTTCTCTCCCTCTCTAAATACATACATACATACATATATACATACATAAATAAATAAATAAATGGCAAATATATTAAGCTACTTTATCAAAGAGGAATTTCACTCTATATGATTTTGGTGTTATATGATGTGATGTTGTGTGAAATTTACTTAAATAAGAAAATAACTAATCATAGAAACAACTTAACTGTTTAAATATTTGGGTTACTTATTTTTTTCTTTATTTCATCCCAGGTGTCTTCATATCATTTTAATAGTACCGATTAGAGACATATTTTGCATACAATTTATTTCACTTGTAGTTTTGCCAATAGCTATTTTATTTAACACAAATTACCTGACAAGTATTGAATTATACTCTTCAAGAAATTAAAGTATATACCTAACAGACTTCATAACACAGAAACTACAAGTGTATTTCAGTGTGTACATCTGTCCATCAAACAAATTAACCACATGGATTATCTAATATCCCCATAATTGTGGGTTTTGCTTTAAGAACACACTCAAAGGGAAAAAATGCAACTTATTTATAATGTGAAACAAATATTTCTAAGACGTCTAATATATTTTAGAAATTATCTGACTCACAAATTAGACCTGACTAGTTGCCCAGACAGACCCTAGATCTGGGACACTACCCATCAATAAAGAAATGTAGAGCCTCTTTATATTTTCAGATACCTGTGGTTGAAGGAAATTTTAAGAAACTGATTCAGCATCTATTACATTAAAGTAATCCTGAATTGCAGGCAAATTTATAGTGTACTTTTATGAAAATAGTCGCCACTGATGACAGACAAGGCTGAAGAAATCCACACTGAGTGGCTAAATTGAAAGAGTTTTAGAATACAAAAATTGTTCAAACCCAAAGAACTTCACTTAATTTCGGCACAATAATTGTCGTAGACTATACTGAGCTAATCCAATTTTCTAGTCAATCAGAGTCCAATTATATTTAGATGAGCTATAAGCTATTAAAAATAACTAGAGTTATATCTAAATATACGCTTCTGAAATTTGCACAGACATTAAGACCTAGTTCAAAACCTTCAAACTGGCAGGTTATAAAGTACAAAGTCAAAGTATTCTGAAAATGAATGTAGGCAACTTTGAAAGCACAATGAAATCAATTTTATTATGTCAAATATGTATACATGTTGCAGAGAATTTCTAATTAAGTCCTTTAAAGTTTTTTGCTCTGTTTCATTTTTCTACACCTTTGAAGAATATCTTTGAACATTATTAAAAGTGAAATGTGAATGTTATTTCTTTAGAATAAATGTAGCTATTTTGACTAAGCACTAAATTGTATAAATGATTTATGGGGATCAGATCTGCAACTCAATTTCTATACTTTTATTCCTCTCCTTTCAACATATTGTCCTTGATTGTTATTGCAAGGTCTGAACATACTATTTCTTCATAAAATCAGAAGGTTATTAGGGAGACTGCTACGTTATTTTATGCTGAGTTGTACCTGATGAGAATATGACAATGCTCAAATATAGCCATTTATATGCCGTAAGTTGTGTACCATCGTTTTCCATAAGTATTATTTCCAGAACCTATTTGTTCTGCATAATTGGAAACAAATTCAAATACAAAATAGTCTTGAAATAATTGCCAGCTCAATATGATAATATTAACTCATCCTGTATTTATAACTTTTCCATATGAAAAATTTATCATCGAGAAAACTAATAGTAAGTATCTAGCTATACACAACGATTTGAGCTTATATAAGCTTATATGAAACACTTGGCTTCTAATTTTTGGCTTCTAATTTTTCTATTTTCTAAGATATTTGACTACCTAAATAAGTATATTATTTTATTTAAAATCAAAGCAATTATAAATATTTTTATTAAAGATAAAACTTAATTAGAAAATTAGTTTTATCTGATAATTTAATAATTTTAAAAAATTTTTTAATGTTTACTTATTCTTGAGAGATAGAGAGAGACAGAGTGGAGCGGGAGAGGGGCAGAGAGACAGGGAGACACAGAATCCAAAGCAGGCTCCAGGCTTTGAGCTATCAGCACAGAGCCCCACACGGGGCTCAAACTCACAAACCGGAAGATCATGACCTGAGCTGAAGTTGGACGCTTAACCAACTGAGCCACCCAGGTGCCCCTAATATAATGAATTTCTGATAACAGATAAGCTATGTTTTACATTTATATTATTAGCAACATAGTAATTAGTATATTTTATATCCAGTAACACATTACTTTAATTAATCTCTGAATTGAGCATTCTATTTTAGCCATTTTATGTGTTAAAGGCTATTTAGTGGAGTCCTGGGTAATTATAATCCAGCAGTTATTTAAATCACAATTATGTGAATAATATTGCAGAGTAATTTAACTATGGCAGTAAAGGGATGCCTAATATTTTTGTGTTGTTCTCTGGTCCAACGTTACTAAGAAATGTCACTTAAATTTTCTGCATTTGCCATGTATTCTCAAGTGAACAGCGCAAAAGACATTTTCACTTAACTCATTAAGAAATCAGAAAAGTGAGGAGCCTGGTTGGCTCAGTCAGTTAAGCGTCAACTTTGGCTCAGGTCATGATGTCACAATGGCTCATGAGTTTGAGCCCCACGTGGGGCTCTGTGCTGACAGCTCAGAGCCTGGAGCTTTCTTCAGATTCTGTGTCTCCTTCTCCTTCTGCCCCCTTCCCAAAAATAAACATAAAAAAAAAAAAGAAAGAAGTCAGCAAAGTTTAAAATGCAAAGAAAATTCCTTTTGGAAATGACCGCCAAACAATTTTCCAGTGGAAAGACAACTTAATGTTCATTGTAATCTTGGGTTACCATGGAAGAAAACCACCTTTTAGTATTTAAAAAAAATCTTTATGATTTACTCTGTGATAAGCTTCATATCATGTTTACTCATATATATGTTCATCTTTTTGCCTTAGCAATGGCATGCAAGAGTGAGGTAGTGAGAGTGGTTTGCCACAGTGTAGGATACAACTGACTAAAACTTGGTCTACCTTTTATTATCACCATGTGATGGTAATTTTCAGCATCTCCCATGGTCATGTCCCTGGATTACCACCTTTGATATCCATTCCTACACATAGCCTCAGGATTCTACCAACATAAATTAGCAAAATCTTTGAATTATTTTGTTATATAAAACATCTCTTCTCAGACATGTTTTGCTCTGCTGGAAAATACTAGGATATAACTTTACTAATGAGTCTAATGCGAACAAGGAATATTTGGGGTAGATTTTAAGGAGAATGCGGATTTTTTGAAAGGAAAATCTCTAGGTACAATTATCAGTAAAGGAAGTGTGAATACGCATGTACATGAGAAGGAAAGTTGCTTACAACCAAATATTTTCAATCAAAATTTTCGGATCACACTTCTTACTAAAAAAAGTGCACATTTTATGAGACTTGATGAGACATTAGATTAAAATTATGTTTTAATTCTGCAAGAAATTACATTTTAAAACATGTTCAGTGTGATCAGGCCTGGTAGCTACAAGAAATAAAGGAATCTTTTAGAATAGCACAGATATACTCTGTATCATGACTGTGATCTGGGGTGATAATTTAAAGACCTTAAGCCTGACATGTTCTTTCTGTAAGTACTTTAGTGCACTAAAAGGATACACCCCACATGACAGTGTCTGTCCCTGTTACCACCTTAACAGTCAAACACAGTAGGTGCCTGGTTCCTCACAGCACCGATTTCGGTACAGACTTCATCACAATCGACAATAGGTGAAAATTGTACCACTTTATGTCATTACTAGATTCCCATCTTCAATTTGCAAGAGTATTGACCCTCTGTTCACGCATGACGATAAAACCAAACCCATTTCAACACTTTATATTTCGGAGTCTGGTTCCTGGCCTGACTCCTGGTGCCAATTTCTGTCACCATCAAGGTCCTATCATGAGACAAAACAGACACCAGCTCCTTGAACAACCACCACAACAAAATTAATGTAAGGAATTGCTCGACAGGGATGAAGCTGTTAACCAGATAACGTAAGAGAGTCAGAAAAAAACAAGAACCTAAGTTATCACTAAGAATTCCAGGAGAGCAGCTACCACCTCTAGCTGTGGGGGAACAAAGGAAAGAGCACAGTATCACTTAGATATTTGGCAAAGGGGCCCACAGAGCTGAAACTCAGACATCTGAGGAGAAGATGCTACCTGGCTGTTGTGTGTGACTATGACCTTGAAGGAGGAGGGGGTCTCAGGAGCAAACTGGTGTCTCAGAGAGGGTTCCGTGGTTCGAGATGTGATAGGAAAAAAATATATGGGAATGAACTGGTGTTGCCAGGATGAAGAAACATGTGATTCTAACAGTAAAGAAAGAAGGAAGAAGCATATAGCAAACACACAGGAAACCAAATAGGAAAGAATAAGTTCATTCTTTCTCCAGTCTTGGAATCTCCCTCTAGCATACACTTATGGCAGAATTCAACAGCGAGCCAGATGACAAAGAAGAAATGTTAACAGTCTCAGTAAAAAGTAAAACATAGAAAGGCTAATTTGGAAATGAGAGAGAATTTCTTAACTGCCACATCAAACGTACAATTTTTACATATATCAGACAAACCCTCCAAAGAATGAAAAACTTCACTGAAATCTCAACATGTTTTGAAAGTATCATCCTCCATTCTCATTCTAAACTATTATTTTAAAGTAGCTGTTTCTGGGGCACCTGGCTGGCTCAGTTAAGTGCCTGACTCTTGATTTCAGCTCAGCTCATGATCTCAGCAAGGGATCAAGCCTTGCGTTGGGCTCTGTGCTGACTGTGCAGTCAGCTTGGGATTCTCCCTCTCCCTCTGCCCCTCCCTCCTCATGCTCTTGCATGGTCTCTCTCACTCTCTCTCTCAAAATAAATAAACTTTTTTTTTAAATTAAGTAAAATAAAATAGTTGTTCCTAAACTGGGCTTGGTCTATTCATTCTTACTTCTTTTCATGTTCACAAGAGTCTGAACTAGGAGGCTCACTGGTGAAACAAAAGAAAAGAGTTTATCCGTAAAGAAATAAAAAAAAGCTTTCCATGGGGCGCCTGGGTGGCGCAGTCGGTTAAGCGTCCGACTTCAGCTCAGGTCACGATCTCGCGGTCCGTGAGTTTGAGCCCCGCGTCGGGCTCTGGGCTGATGGCTCAAAGCCTGGAGCCTGCTTCCGATTCTGTGTCTCCCTCTCTCTCTGACCCTCCCCCGTTCATGCTCTGTCTCTCTCTGTCTCAAAAATAAATAAACGTTAAAAAAAAATTAAAAAAAGCTTTCCTTTAAATGTATCCAAGATATATCAGGTTCCAGTCAGGAGCTTAACTACTGCAGTTAACTGAAGAGGGAAATTTAATAAGATATGAATTGTTAACTAATGAAAAAGATTATTTGCTAGTAAGAGTGGTAAAAGAAACTTCTAAGAGGGCCAGAAGAAGCAAGTACTATAAAGCTAATAATAGTCTAGGCTGAGGAACACGTGGACACAAGAGGTATTATCCACTGAGGAGAGCACCCAGGTCAGGCTGGTATTTAGAGCTCTTCAGTGAAGGAGCCACCATGGAGGCACAAAGCCTGCCAGTGGCCCAGGAACTTGCCAAATAGTTTGGGCAAGCAGAAGTTAGCCCACAGAACATATTCAGTAGGAGTGGCCTACAATGAGGAGACAGCTCCCTAGACTGTGGCTGGAACTACAGTGTAAGTAGCTGCTAGATATAGAGGGAAGCCCAAGAGTGCTGCAAGCGTTCACTGAAGGCCCTGGGTGATGCCCCCAGGATCTCAGCATACTCATCCATGGGTTATTGCCTTAAAAGAAGGAAAACTAGAAGATTTACTGGGTCCTGCTGTAGTATCAGAAAACAAAGCAAAAAAGGGTGGATGTAGAGCTGAAAGACAATAAATTGATCACTGTCATATCTGTTCATGTTTTATCTTCCCTGCCAAAAAAAACCAGGGAAATAGGTCCAGGAAATTTTACTGACACATCACTGCATTAGTTCAAAAATGTCTTCATGTGTAATTAATTGCATTTCCTAGTTCATGAAGTAGTCAGAGATAGGGTACGATATTATACTTGTTTTACACTAATTCTCAAATTATTTTCCCCCATCTAGCAACATCAACGTCAACAAGCAAATTCTTGGACCCCACTTCTGACCTCCTTCAGTCACTGCTCAGAAGTCTGTGTTTAAACAACTCTTAGAGATGACTCTGATGTATGCTAAAGACTGTATTCAAGACTGATTTTCATGAACCTTTGACTGTCTTTCCATTCCCTGAAATGTCTTATGAACTTGAACAGATATAATTCACAAGAAATATAAGGATTAAATAAAATCTTAATTTTAATTTTTATTTTTAATTGACAAACTATTTACCATAGCAAAATATCATATTACCTTTGTACTATGTGTACCAGACCAGGAGAGATAGAAAGAGAGAGAACAAGAAAACAGAATAAGAGTGTTAAACCTCACAATGGTTACCTAAGAAGTGATAAATATCTCTTTGGTAAAATTGTAGAAATAAATTCTAAAATTAATGAAATGTCCAGATCAGAAATTAAGTAAATTTTTGAGAAAAGATAGCTGTCCTATTAGCTGATTAAAAAAAAAAAACTGTCTCTTTGAAACTATCATTAATAAGAAAATTAATACACAGTCAAATTAATACCACTATTATCTGTCTAATATCAAAACCCTAGTGCATTTCCACATTACTCTTTATATATCAATATGCTTCACTCAGTGGTACATTTTGGTGATGGTCAAGACAGTATGTATGGTTGAGTTGTGATCTCTGTTTCCAATTAATTTTTATATGCCAGAAATACTAACAGCTTAATTTTATTTTGGAAAATCTAATTTTATTAAATTCCAATTTAATGTTTTAAAATAGATTTAATGATGCACTATTATTGGCACATCAGTGTTAATATCAAATTTGGCGTTTTAGTTGTATTATTCAGGTACATTTTTTATATAGAAATTTTTTTCTAAGACATTAAATAGGCATCCTTTTTTATAGACTTCAACTAAAAGCACAGGAAGCTAAATTAGTATTATTTCTGAATAGCATATAATCAGTGAAACTTGTATGGTCTTGACTTAGCATGTGAGGGTCACATCAAGTACATTATAACCTCCAGGCAGTTAAAAGTTAACGGCTTCATAAATATGTCACAGTGACAAAAGACCTATAAAATTAATATAAATTTAATACAAATGGTCACCATTCCCAAATTTTCTTCTTGGATGGATGAAATTACTTTTTTATTATTACCATAATTTTAGATAACCTTAATGCAGTAGCCAGCTTATATTACAATGTCTATTATGATATATTATAAATATATGTGTCTAAACAGAAGTGCACAATAGAATTATAAAATATTTTCTAAAAAAAGTCAAACTTTTCGACATCAATGGACTTACACTACCATAACTGGAGCTAAATATTTCTTTAGAAGTTACCTCACTAGAATCCTGTTACCTTTAATGTAAGGATAATCAAACCTGTAGGAAGAAATATCGAATGAGTTTTTATTTTATTTTATATTTTATTTTATTTTATTTTATTTTATTTTATTTATTTTATTATTTTATTTTTAAAGGCGGGGGGGGGGGGGCAGAAGAAGAGAGAGAGGGAGAATCTTAATCAGGCTCCACACTCATCCTGGATCCTGAGAAGGGACTTGATCTCACAACCATGAGATCATTACCTGAGCTGAAATCAAGAGTCAGATGCTTAAACAACTGAGCCACCCAGGTGCCCCTACTTTTGTTATTTTAACAACTCTCAAATTTTTATAGAACTGTAAGTAATAGAATATAAAAAAAATTTAACCATATAAAGAGGTGCCCCAAATCACCTTTAACGTCAGATGGCTACAGTTAGCTGAAAGTCACAGGAGTTCAATTCCTTTCCATTTTATTCATCCTTTAAAAGATAATAGATTTGGCAGTAGGGACAGCTTGCCAATAATTTCAAAAACTTGATTTATTTCAATTAATGATCATCTTTATGGAACTGAGAAAGTCAATGAAAATAAATCTAAATTAAATAAAGAAATTTAGAAAGATAGGTTACTTTTAATCTAGGTTGAAGACATTTAAAATAAAAATGACCATGCTGATATCCAAATAAAATATACTTTGGCATATTTTGAAAAGATTATGATATGATTAATATTAATGTCCCAAAATTTAGTTCCACTTTGATGAAGAGTAATAATTTCTTTTCACTCAGATACTCATGAATTGAAGACCAAGAGTTGTGTCATAAAACCTAAAATTAAACCTCTGCTTATTTTTTGAACCTTTTTTAAAAATACCTATTTATTTTGAGAAAGAGAGCTTGAGTGGGGGTGGGGAAGAGGGAGGGAATCCCAAGCCGACTCCATGCTCAGTGCAGAGTCCAACACAGGGCTTGATCTCATGACTGTGAGATCACATCCTGAACTGATATCAAGAGTCAGATGCTTAATCAACTGAGACACCCAGAAGTCCCTGCTTATTTTAAATTACACACTATTTTTTTTTTTTATTTTAGAGAAAGAGGGAGGACAAGTGGGGGAGAAAGGCAGAGAGGGGTGGGGGGAGGGAGAGAGAGAGAGAAAGAGAAGGGGGCAGAATATTAAGCAGGCTCCACACTCTGGGTGGAGCCCATCGTGGGGCTCAATCCCATGATCTTGGGATCATGATCCGAGCCAGAATCAAGAGTCAGATGCTCAATGAACTGAGCCACGCACGCACCCCTAAAATACATATTTTTAAAAGTTCCAGATAATATCATCACAGACTCCTAAGGTGATTTATTAGAATTATTACAGCATATCAATAATCAGTTTACCACCCTTATGAAAGATAATTTTATGACATAAATGAGGCAGATGTTAAAGAAGATGCAGGGAAAGAAAACTGGAAGCTGAAAAAATGCTGAAAGCATTAGGAGTGTAAAATATGTCCTGAGTCAGACATCAACTTTATTAACATTGGAGAATTAAAAAAAATACCCAAAGGAAACAAAAATATGAATTCAAAGGGATACATGCACCCCGATGTTTATAGCAGCATTATCTACAACAGCCAAATTATGGAAGCAGCCCAAGTGTCCATCAACTGATGAATGGACAAAGAAGATGTGGTATAATGGAATATTACTTAGCTATAAAAAAAGAATTAAATCTTTCCATTTGCAATGACATGGATGGAGATACAGACTATAATGCTAAGTGAAATAAGTCAGTCAGAGAAAGACAAATACCATATGATTTCATTCATATGTGGAATTTAAGAGACAAAAAAATGAGCAAAGGGAAAAACTAAAGAGAAGGAGGCAAACCAAGAAAGACTTTTAACTATAGAGAATATACTGATGGCTACCAGAGGGGAGGGAGGTGGAGGGATGGTTAAAATAAGTGAGGGGGATTAAGAGGACACTTGCCATGATGAGCACCAGGTGATATATGGAATTTTTGAATCACTATATTGTACACCTGAAACTAATACTACACTGTTAACTAGATGGAATTTAAATAAAAAACTTCAAACAAACAAACAAATCATTCTTATTTCAAAGTGATTAATAATTGACTTAAAATGATTATTCCATCAGGTCCACTGAGGCCAGATATTTCCTTCATTTTCCAAGTGCAAATATTGACCAGCTTGTTTGGACTTGATGTCAATGAGAGTTTCCTTGAGAGTATTCACCACAACCAGAATGGTTAAGCAGTTCATGGAACAGAGTTGACTTTTAAAAAGGGACTCCATTCTACTTTGGGATGACTGTATTTGAGAGATATATGTTCTTTGATGAAATTTAGTCTTAATGAATTCAAATTCTGACTAGTTTATTGAATATAAATCATTTTATTTCCACTGAATCACTTAACTATGTTTCCTTGTAACTTTATTTCCCTGTTTTCTGCATCTCACTATATTAATAAATAATTAAAAATATATCTAATAAGCAAAGACAACAATAAATCACCATAGAATAAGAACTGCTTTTAACATGGTCCAGATATTAGCTACAAGGAAGTCTTTTCAAGCTTCTTGTGAAGTAGTTTTAAAATTAAACTTACAATAAATAATAAATTTACAATAAAATTACTAAGGCAAGTGATCAAATAAACCAATAAAAAATAATTTAAAAAATGATCCCAAGTCAGGAAAGGAGAGAAAAAGGAAGATAACATAAGTAGAAAAATGGTCAAAAAGAAAATAAGGCTGTAGATTTAAACCTGAATTTATCAAAAATCATACAAAATATAAATAGAATAAATATTTCTACTGAAAAAGCAACATTGAGCTAAACTAAAAAGTAAAACTGACAATAATCTGCTAATAAGAAGCAAAGCTAAAACAAAAACAAATAAAAACAATTCACAATAAAAAATTAGCAAAAAATATCATAGAAACACTACCAAGATGCAATTGGTATACGTGTATTAATATTAAATAGTAGTTATGGGTCACTACTTGATGATACATTTTTCAGTTCTCCAATGCAACTTCATTATATAAAACCATAAAAGTTGATAGATTGTAATGTGAAAAGGCAAATCCACAATGATGTGAACATTTTTAATACATCCTTGCCAGTGACTGATCAGATAGTAAAAACAAATCACTAAAGTATAGAAAAGTTGGTAGCATAATTATAAACTTTTCCTAATAGACATATATAAATACTATCAGCAGGAACCACACACACACACACAAATTGCATTCTTTTCAAGCATATATGGGTTTGTGTCATACCTGAGAAACCCCACTCTTAAATGGGACTAGTAGCACACTTATGCAACATTTGCTTTGTAAGGAGTCATTAGTTTTATTATCCGAGATAGCAAAGCATTTATGCTATGTCCAAGCTGAAGACACTTACTGTGTCTTATGAGTCTGATCAATATTCAGACATCCTTAAGGAGATAGTTCAGAACAAAATCAATCAATGTCTCTGTTAAGAAGATGTACAGCCATGGAAAGAGACCTATAGAGAAGTGTCTCCCAACATCAGCAAGGTAGCTAGGTTCAGATCCATGTATGAAAAATGATTGCATGTTTTATAAGAGAAACCAACTGTTAAAACATATTTTCATAAAAATAAATGTTCTGAAGGCATCCAAAAACAAATATATGTGGGAACATAAATATTTGAAAGACATTAATGAAGACATGCCCTCTGTTTCGGGATAAAAAAGATTAAGTGCTATAATTCTTTTTTTAGTTTTTATTCTGTCAATTTAATGAAACTCAATCAAGGTTTTAATGAAACGTAATAACATTATTTCTAAACTATTACAGACTAGAAATGGCCCACGAATAGTCAAGATACTTCTATCAAACAGAAAGAGCCCTACTAGATATTAAAATTTACCATAAAGATATAATATTTGTGATGGTTTGGATTTCACAGTGGATAAAGAAATATATCAATGGTATAGAATATCAGTCTTGCAAATCAATACATACTAGTGAACTGTAACATAAAAATATCTTCATTAATAATAATAAGTAATAATAAACTATGCTAAATGGATTAGACATATAAAATTAAATATTACACTGAGTGTGATGAAAATTGAGCCCAACACAAATAAGCCTGCATAGCATAAATGCAGAACTTGTTTTATTAGAGTGAAACTCATACACAGAGAAGTGCTGAGAACATTCTATTCCCATGCTTGTATTATCCACAAAGGTGTATGCTTTGGTGAGAAATCTCTGATTGGTGTCCATGGGTAGGTAGGACTCCAAAATAGAAGCTAGGCCCATATAATGTGGCAGAGTTTTAGGGCCAAGGGAAGAGGTCACCTAAGACACCTAAGACAAAGGCTTTGTTAGAAAATGGAAGGCTGCAGAATGTAGTCTGCAAATGGAACACTAAACCTTAAGTAAATACCACTGTGTAATGAATACTCCAACACTTAGCAGGTTAAAATAATAGCATTTATTATCCCACAGTTTCTGTAGGTCAAGAACTAAAGTATACATTAGTTAGGTTCTCTGATTCAAGGCCTCTCATAGGACTTAAACAAGGGGTCCACTGAGCTGCTGTCATCTCAGGTTCAAATGAGGAAAGATCACCTTCCAGGCTTACTCACTCATGTGATTGTCAGCAGGATTGTTGCTCACAGTTTGTTGAAACTCAGTTAACTCCCTAGTTTATGACATAGGCTTCCCTGAGATTCTTGCTACCCGGGGATCTCCAATATACAACTCTCAAAACAACATCTTCCTCATTAGAGTAAGGAAGGAATTGCTGTACCAAGAAGTAGTCAAAGAGAGAGAAGGGAGATTATTTTGCCCAGATCCTGCTTCTTATTTGTTAAAGTTCATCCTATAAGGGACTGAGTTGCTCACACTTCCAGAAGAATCAAGTGGCCCACCTCTCAGGCAAGCACTTGAGTATTTCATCCAAATCTGAAAGTTATCGGCAACCCACACAAAAGGCAGGTCGAACAGGAGACAAAGAGAAGGGAAGAGCAAAGAGAAGTAAAAAGAAACACATAAACTTTGCATCCCAACATAAATGCTCAAATGCTTTATCATCCTAACACATACTTTTTCAGTTAGGTTAGTACTAGGTAAGTGGAAAATGAATTATACACTTCTATTCATAGCTCATGAAACACAAAATCATAGAACTATATCATGATTACATTTGGTTTACTCCGTCACTTCAGGCTCTGACAAACATAGAAGTTCATTGCCTACAAAATCTACAAAAGAATATGAGACTGGCCTTAAAAATGGAATCATAATGGCCTCTTAAATGACATTATGGTAATGTAAATAAGCATTATGCAAAACAGCTGCTGCCCTTGCAAAACAGCTGCTTTGTATAATTAAGTAAGTGTGCTGCTTCAATGAACAGAATAAGGCAAGAATGTAGCAACAATACAAGTTGGCATTAAGGACACTATGGTACATCTACATATTCAGTTTTGAATATGTAAGCATTCATTAATAACTTCCAACAATCTGTTAATATTCTCATCCTGTGTGATTGCGACCTAAATTCACAACACTTTAAGTGAAAATCAAAAAAGAAAGTACAAAATGGATACTGAAAAATCAGATCAAATACAATAGCACTTGATTTTATTGGGATAATATAATACCCTCTTTCTGCTGCAATGAGAGGCATTAAGACATAATTCCTCAAATGTATATAGGCCTCAGTGTGACCAAAGATGTAAGTCCGTGACTGTTGGAAGAAACAGGAAAAATTTAAACACAGGAGGGGGCTTGAGTTCTCTTTTATGTTTTCTACTTGAATGTCTACATTTTACTCAACGTTTTGGTCACTGTCATCTTCACTCTGAAGAGTTTCTCAATGAACAACAGATATTTTCTGCTGCTTTCTTAATTTTTAATTAGGAAAATTGACAATATATACCAGAGGGGAACAAGGAAACATCAGGAAATGTTTCTTGTGCCATAAGTTCAATTTCAGCGAGTACCATGTGGTTTAAATGATATAGTTAGCTATATATCTACCTGAATGTTATTAAAAGGGAGAACTGAGCTTGGATAACCATAGGGTCTTGATATGATAAAGGTTATTTCTATTTTAACTTCACTTCTGTTCTATTGTTTATTTTTCTTCCCTCAAGTTAATCAATGGAATTGATTATTTTTTTCAGTTATAATTGACATACGACATTGTATAAGTTTAAGTATATAATTTGTTGATTTGATTTATATATTGCATTATGATTACCAATGCAGCATTAGCTAACACCTGTATCACACCACATAAATTACGGTTTCTTTTATGTGGTGAGAACATTTAAAATCTAGTTTCTTAGCAACCTTGAAGTATATAATACAGTATCATTGACTAATCACTATGCTGTATATTAGATCTCCAGAACTTACTCATCTTTTAGTTGAAAATTTATATCCTTTAACAATATCTCCCCAATTCCCTCCACCACTCAGCCCCTGGCAAATGCCATTCTATTCTGTTGCTGTGAGTTTGACTTTCTCATATTGCTCTTATAAGTGATATGATACAGTGTTTATCTTTCTCTGTCTGACTTATTTCACTTAGCATAATGCCCTCAAGATCCATCCATGCTGTTACAAATGGCAGGATTTCCTTTTTTTCTCACAGCTGAACGATATTCCATTGTGTGTGGATATAGATAGATGATATAGATATAGATATAGATATAGATATAGATATAGAGATTTAGATACAGATACAGATATATAGATGTAGATATAGATCGTATCTTTATCGTTCACTGACAGACACTTAGGTTGTTTCTATATCTTGATTATTGTGAATAATAATGCAATAAAGACGGAAGTTTGGATATCTTTTAAGTATCCTGTTATCATTTGCTTCAAGTATATACCCAGAAGTGGGATTGCTGGAACATATGGTAGTTCTATTTTTAATTTATTGAGGAACCTCCATAATATTTTCCATAGGAACTGAGTTAATTTATATTCCCACCAACAGTGCACAAGGGTTTCCTTTTCTCTACATCCTCGGCAACACTTGTTATCTCCTAACAGAAAACAAAGGAAGAATCTCCGTGGCCTTGGTCTCAGCAATGACTTTTGACTAGGACACCAAAAGCAAAAATAAACAACTGGGGCTACATCAAACTTCACAGCCAAAGAAATAATCAACAAAATGAAAAGAGAACCTACAGAATGAGAAACAATATTGCAAATCATATACTGGATAAAGGAATAATATCCAAAATATATAAAGAACTTGTACAACTCAATAACAAAAAATAAACAATCCAATTGAAAAATGAGCAGAGGAACTGAATAGATATTTTTTTTCCAATGAAGGCATCCAACTGTCAAAAAGGTACATAAAAATATGATCAACATCACCTATAATCAGGGCAATGCAAATCAAAACCACAAAGAGATATCACTTCATACTTGTTACGATAGCTATCATTAAGGAAGATGATTATTTTTCATGTGAACATATTTAAAAAGGAATTGTTTAATCAAGTATAGGAATATTTAAATCTTTTTGGAAATTTTTCAGCTCATTATTATCCTTATAGGTTTCTTAATTTAAAATTAAGAGAAAGTAATTTGTAGAAATATGCCTGCCTCTGAATTTTCACCTATGTATATGTGAAAATATAGGTTTCATCAAAGTGGAGTTTGTTTGAAAGAATAACAGGACCAGTTTACAGATTTGCATTAAATACTTTAGCACACAAAACTGCCATTTTCATTAACCGCATAAATCTTTGAAAGCGTAAAAGAAACAACTGCATTTATAGTCTAAAATTTAGACTACATTCAGGAAATTTACACAATTTCCAAAATACAGCTCTTAACAAAAAAAACAAAATGACTCTAAGGTACTAAGGTTTTCAAATATAAAGACATTTTAGTTTAATATGTTTGCAGTTATGTTTTTTCTTCACCTAACCCAAGAATATACTTTCGTTCAAAATGTACATAAAATGACAGGTGTTTTAAGAACCCTTGCTAGAGTAAAGGGCTTACTTTTAGCAATCCAAGACTGAACAATTTAAGACTCTGAGCTCGGATAAACAAATCCATTAAAATGGAATAAAAGGGAACACAACAAATCCTCTTGATGCTACCTCAATTCACTTTATCAAAATAATATTACTATTCTTTACTAATAACCACTAATAAAAATTATGTGATGAAAGCATTGATTTATACTTTCTATGTGGGTTCAGTTCTGCTAAATGTTTTAGAACTTTATCTCAATTCATTTCCATAACATCTCTGTGAGGTAAGTAATCTTATTTTAACCACCTTACAAATCCAAATATGAGGCTTACTTTTTCAGTCTTATACACTAAGAAGTGGTAAAGGCTGGATTTAAATCAGTGACCAGTGGCTAGAGAGCCTCATTTAATCATTACCTTGCAGTGGCCACAGGTAGTACACGTATGTATGTGTGTGTGTTTGTAAATGTGTACACAGGCACAGTGTAAGATATTGAGAAGCATTGCTGTATTTTTTTTCCAGAGTTGCTAATTTAAGCAATTAAGCATGTTAATTATAACTGAAAGACCTCAATTCTAGGCCCCTATCTGCCTCTAAGCTTCTGGGTAAATGACAACTACTTTTGATTCTCAAAACCTTTTTTTCACTTACTTGCACAGAAAGTGTGTTATCAGTGTCCTGAGAAGAAAAAAATACGTGTCACTCAAATTGGGATAATTTGACAAAAGGGTTACATACAAGGTCAGAGTGGGGTTTAAGAATACCACATGACATAGGGCAGTATCCTGAGGTGAATATAAGGGGAGAGCAGTTACTTCCCCCTAGGCTGAAGAGGAGAGTGCAGGGAACATTAACTTGAACTTGAAGAAAGAAAAAGCTATGTATTGGCAGGTAACAATATCAATGACTTCATATTAAGGGTTGAAATCATCCAGTGACACCTTGCAGAGGAATATATACTGCAAACCTCCCTCTTACCTTTTCCTGTGATCTGCTGGTCAGTAATTGCCTGTGGATAAGAGATCCAGTTAATGTAGTCCACACTGGCCATCTGTGGTAAGACACAGTAGGAGGGGTGGGGGGTGGGGGGCAGAGGGTAGGTGAATCATTTGGTGCAGAAAAGAACCTATCCAGAGAAAAGTGTTTTGTAGAAGATGATATAAGGCCTCTTTTTCTCCATAGCTTATGATTAAATAGAAAATTTAAATCTATTTCAGTAACACCACAAATGCATATAATATATGGATAAATCCAACATTCCCTTATAATTTTATTTTTTTTAATTTTTTTTATTTTTTTTAACGTTTATTTATTTTTGAGACAGAGAGAGACAGAGCATGAAGAGGGGAGGGGCAGAGAGAGAGGGAGACACAGAATCTGAAACAGGCTACAGGCTCTGAGCGGTCAGCACAGAGCCTGATGCGGGGCTTGAACTCACGGACCATGAGATCATGACCTGAGCCGAAGTCGGACGCTTAGCCGACCGAGCCACCCCGGCACCCCATATAATTTTAAATAGATTGAATTTCCCATTAAAAGACTATGAGACTATATTTATTATAGGTCTTATCTTTCATTGTATGTATAATTTTGAATAAGATAATAGTAATTAAAAACTATTTAAGTGGAACTTTAAGGCTATTATAGTATCACAGTAAATGATTTGAGGAGAAAAAAAAAGCCAGTATTTAATACTGAAAAGGAAAAGATCCAGGATTCCTTTATAATTCTCATCAATAGAAATAAATTTATCATTAACACATTAAGAGCCAAAATGTGCTGTTGTTTTCTTAATTTTAGATTGTATCATATATATAAAGTAATAAAAACACCATGAGAAATACTTCACATTAATTAGTATTTACCTACAAATATAATTGTAGCTTGTTAATAGTGAGTAACTCCTACTGAATGGATAGAATAGGCACTACTACTTTAAATATTTTTAATTTTTTTTAAATTTTTATTCATTTTGAGAGAGAGAGCATGGGAGAGGGAGGGGTAAAGAGAGAAGGGGAGAGAGACAATCTATGCTGATAGCACTGAGCCCGACACAAGGCTTGATCTCACAAACTGTGAGATTATGACCTGAGCTAAAATAAACACTCGGATGCTTAGCCTACTGAGCCACCCAGGCACCCCTACTGTAAATGCTTCGTAAGTATTATCTCATTCAATCCTCACAACAACCCTATGAAATAAGTTATTTATGATGACCATTGTTACCAATGAACAAAGACACGGAGACTCACAGAAGCCCCATCTGCTTATTCATTTTTTCTTTTTCATTTGGCTGAGAACTCTAGCAAAGAAGAGGTGCACTATGAGACCCCGAACCCATCACCAGAAATCCAAACCTTCTGCAACAGTGAGTGAGGATACAACAGTAAACCAAATAAAGTGCCTGCCCTCAATGAGCTGACATCATAGAGGTGATATAAAACAACACTGATAAAAAAATTAAAAGTAGGGGCACCTGGGTGGCTCGGTTAAATGTCTGACTTCGTCTCAGGTCATGATCTTGCAGTTTGGGGGTTCGAGCCCCACATCGGGCTCTGTGCTGACAGCTCAGGCCTGGAGCCTGCTTCGAATTCTGTGTCTCCCTCTCTCTCTGTACCTCCCTCACTCATGCTCTCTGTCCCTCTCTCAAAACTAAACAGACATTAAAAACAGTTTAAAAAAAAAAACAACTAAATCTCAGGTACACTCAAAACATAGTGACAAGTACTCATGAAATTTATCACTTCAAAAGGGTAACATAAACACATACAAGTACCCTCTCACTTGTATGCTTCTTAAATCCTATTTCAAAACAAGCAAAATCTATTTACCTTACTTCAGCTTGTTGTACCCCATAGACTTAATTGGCTTCATGATTTTTCTTTTCTGGGATCCCTCGCTATGGAGGGACAGCATATATGTCTGCATGTCTCTCCCATCACATTTGCTATTCTTAGTGAAGTATATTTTTATATCCTTGACTTGACATTGAGATCATTGACTGTCACACTGTGCACCGGGGCAGTGCCTGGCACACAGTATGCATTCAACTCACCTTCTAAAACAGCAAGAATACTAAAAATAGCAATGACTATCATTAAGCCAAGTACTTCTTAAATATTGGTTTGTGTCAGGGACCTAGTGATAAGCTATTTCATCTTTCTAGTGTTTGGTTTGGGAAACTACAACCTCCTGGGCCAAATCAACCTACTGACTATAAATACAATTGTATTGGAACACAGTCTCACATATTCATTTATTTCTTGTCTTTGGCTGTTTTCACACTGAAACAAAGGTGAGTAGTAGTTGCAACACAGACTGGCCCACAAAGCCAAACAAGTTTCCAATTGACATTTTATAGAAAAAGTTTGCTGATCCCTGTTCTAGAGTCAAATAAAGAAATGATTTATTTATTTCACTCCTGTTTTGTATTGGTGGACCTGTACAGACTTTTGTGATCACAAGGCAGATTATACAAACCTGCAGTCCATTTGCCTGAACAATCCTGGATCTAAATCCTTAGGCTTTCTACCAACTCATCTATATTATTTAAATGATAATAATATTCAAAACTTTAAAAATTAATTATACTGCAATGTCATTACACTTCATTCACATCCGAAGAAGCTAACTAACTCAAACTTATTTATTTTTCAGACATATGACTGACAAATTTTATACCAACATTTTATTTTTATTCTAAAATAATTGGTCCATGAGAATACTGGGGAAAAAAGAAGATAATTTTTTGAGAACTCTTTTAAAGTCAATGCATATTTTCATTTGAATCAATTTAACAACAACAAATACTTGAATGGTTTTGATATTTAAAACAAAGTATAGCTAGATTAATGAGAAATTAAAGTCTTAACTAGTGGGAATATTGACTTAGTTTTAAAATAATTCTTATGAACTGCTCATTTTCACTACATACTCAATATATATTTACAATTTTTACAGAAGGCATCCATATGCTTGTGATTGTAATAAACATAAAACTAAACACATAAACACCCACTCACACATTTGCAAATAAATTTACAGTGACTGAAAATTAAATAAAGTATAATTATGTGAGCAGTTAACCAACCACTAGACATTTTATAATTATATATATAATTATATGAATATGAATTATAAAATAGCTTCAGTTATATGTATTTCACTGATATGTATGCATCTTTTCCTGATTATATATATATATATAAAATTGTGTGAGTCTACACAAATGCAAAATTGCCTAGAAGACTAATATTTTACTAAGTCAACACATACTTCAAAGATAAGATTTTAGTAAGGAGCAGAGAAGCAGTATATGAATTAATACTTTTATTTTATAAATTATAGTCCTCAAAATGAAAATGCATCATATAAAAACATACTGAAACTTCAAATTATGTATTTTTGATGCTATACCAAATATCTTAAAAAACGGTACCTTTAAAAAATATTATTTGCAATTTGGAATCTAAAACCCTATCAACAAACTTTTTGTATTATGTTACACTAAAATCCATTGGTCCTTCTTGCTTGTGGAAAGCTCTTTTACCACATATAATTTTCTAATATCATGCATTGGTCATTTGGAAAATATTGGCTTGGTGTATTAGTCATATCTTCCAAATGTTGACAGATTTCATTATACAATATTTTTAAATACCACCACTCTTCCCCTCAGAAAAGTGTTAGGTACAAGCAAGCTGTCAAACTCAC
Organism: Panthera onca; assembly: GCF_046562875.1. NCBI lineage: Eukaryota > Metazoa > Chordata > Mammalia > Carnivora > Felidae > Panthera > Panthera onca. Next base: position 147,947,525 of record NC_138342.1, on the reverse strand, counting down.
AGTGGCAAATTCAATTTTTCCAAAATCTGACTATCTTTAAAAGTTAAAATTCTACCATTGGCAACAAATATTGTCAGTTATTGCCTTGACATGACTCGCTTCATTCAATTCCAGAAAAATGTCTGCCATATAGCTAAATCAGAAAAATCAGTTTGTCATTCATTTAACTTAGATTGTGTTCTACAAAAATAGCAACTGGTTTTGCAAACAAACCAAACAACTGCACAAGTGCTCTTCCTTGAGACAAACATGTTTTATGAAGCAGAAAAAGTGCTATATGGATACTTCCTATTTCATCAGAGTACCAAAAAGACATGTACTTGAGGTCAAGATACATTAAAATATAATTTGAGCTACTTCATCATGGACATTTTTTTCAATGAAACTAGCATCATTTTTACTGTGAGCACATGGTGGTCAAGAATACAATGACTCACACAGTTGATGCCATTATGTAGATTCATGCTAAGGAGCTGTTGAGCTATTGCTTTTGCACCATTGTACAAATGTCAGTGCAATGGAAGAAGCAAATGACATCTGACTTGTTTAAAAGACATTTCTATGGCAAAATCGTCTCAGTTACCATGAAAATAACTTTGACGTCAGGTCTCAGAATCCTCACTGTTCCACATACTATGCTTTGAGGGCAACTGCTTAAGAGGATTTAAAGCATTAAGTATATTCTATGAAGATTAGCAAAGATTATGATGTATGCATGTATGTACTATTTTGCTGCTTTGAAAAATAAAATGCTAATGCATTTGGAAGTATGGCTTAATTGGAAAGCAGCTAACTACATTATACTATTAATTAGCAAATATAAAAATTAGAAATGTTGTCATGTAGTGACCTTGGCATGCATTTTAAATGTTATAAATAGTTCATCATATTAAAAAAAAATCCAGAAATAGGGAATATGTTGCTTGTTTGCAACAATATTTTCATCTTTGCTTCCCAAAATAGGTGCCTTGTACCATAATTATTGGCATCACTTAGGTTATAAATTAGAAATGGCAGGCCCTACCTCAGGGCTACCAATGCAATAATGCATTCTATCCAGATACCCAGGTGATTCATATGAACATTCAACTTTCAGAAGTCATGTGGTAAGCTACTCTGTGACACAGAAAAAAAAAAAAAAAAACTCCCCTCCTATTCATTCATTCATTCATTCATTCACTCATCAATTCTAATAACTATTCTGTGACCCCTTCTTGTGGTAGGCACTTTGACTGACATTAAATATATCATAATGAAAAAAATTTAGCCCTTGTCCTTAAACTGAAATGACAAGAAAGCAAGCGTTCTCAGTAAGTATATAAAAAGTTATATCCTTTTCTATATGGGAGAGCAGAGTATCTCCCTCAAAAACCTCTACATGCAAAAGGTACACTTTATTTATTATCAAGCTGATAATAACCCCAAACTCATTCTTTCCAGGGTAGGACATTTATAAACAGGTAAAGTATCACTGGGAATAAGGGAAAGTAAAATAATAATGCTCAGCTATGGGCCATCATGTAACCAAGCTAATAATAGTCTTCTCTCTCACATAGTGTTCAGAAGAATTGAACACTGTGTTCTGGAATCACAGCTCAGTTTTACAGAATTTAATACATAAGGCATTTATATGCAGGCTTTTGTGAAAATCATTCTTTTTTTTTTTTTTGTAGCTTTTATTTAGAAATATTCCCAAGTTGTAAAAGACAGCCAGAGACCAAGTAGGAAATTATAGGCTCAGAAAATATATGGTAACTATGCAAACATTTCTTATTGTGACTTTAGTTGCCATTTGACAGAAGCTTCCTATTTAATGGAGAAAACTGGCAATCGGCTACATAGTTGCCAAGTAAGGTTTCCAAAGAGCCTGATATGATAGCATCTGGAGTCAATCATCTAAACCACAGGGAATGCTGAAAAAACTTGCCATTTACAACCAAAAGTATCCAACACAGAAGGCTAAATAATATTATTAATACATCTGCTGCTACTAACATATCACTATATGTCAACACTGTTGTAAAGGATTATTTTCTATAGAATAAGCTGCCTAGGTGGGAAGCATCATCTATAACAATGAAGAAATACCCAACTCCTTTCCTCCCTCACCCTTCACTCTCTCAATCTTTCTCATTCTTTCCCTGTTTCCTTTCATAGGTAAACGTAAACCAATTACATTCTAAGTGCATAACCTTCCCCCAGTTCACCCCAACAAAGAAAGCAGTCAAAGTAACCTTCTTTAATATTTTCTGGTAATAAGTTCTCTGCTGACGTTATTACCATCTCTAGCTACCTCAGACTTTTAGGCAAAGGAAACAGAACATAAGGAAGGCCTAAGCCCTGGAGTGGTCTGGCAGAGATATCTTTCCATTCACTGATTTTTATATTGACTAAAACAAATTGATCCATCAGACCTATTTCAGTAAGATTCAGGTATAAATGGTTCAAGTATAAATGATTCAGGAATTAATGAGGTGACTATAAAATGTGGGGTAGCAACAGAAACAGATAAAACAGACTTAGAGAGTGAAAATGAAAGAGTATACTTAAATCTCTAGATTTAACAGGTGTCTCCAACTGTGGGTCAGTAGCTTCATAATAGGGGGTAAACTAATGAAAATTGAAACCCAAAAGCTGTTGTTTGGTTACAAGAGTGGCTGGTACAAATGAAATGTTTTATCTAGAAAGATGAGGACAATTGTTCTAATTTCATGAGGTGTGGCTGAATGGCTAATAAAAGTTTCCTATGTTTCTTCTTACCTGTATGGTTTTATATATCTATATATAAATTCCAACAATGTGCAGTTCTCTGTTCCTTTCAAACTAGAAGCCAAGGTATAACCAAATAACCAAGAGGAGCCAATTAAGTTTGAACCTTACAAAATTGGATTGGACCCATATCTTCCAAATAGAACTGCTATAGCTCTCTGTGCTTCCCTTTATTCAGTAGTAAATACAATATCTGAACAGGAGAGGAAAGGCCTGACTACTATTTCCTTTCATAACAAAATCACAATCGCTTTAATAATAGAAAAGATTTTATTTTACTTTAGGTTAGGCCTGTACATAGGTATTTCTGTTAAGCAACAGTGTAACTAAACTCTTTTCTATAGGTGACCATCTGCCCTTTGTCCTGAAAATAATGGTTCTCAAATTTACTGGGTCTTAAGAGCCACTCAGTATGCTTAAATAAAAAGAATTTTGGAATCCCATCTATTAACTTGTATTCAATACTCAAGAGATTTTGGTTCTCTAGGTCTGGGATGGGCCTAGGAATCTTCAATTTAATAAGCCTTCAAGATTATGATGCCATAAGTAATCAAGGGGACACTCTACTGAATCATCATACTGAATTATTTCAGGTTCATCTTTATCCAAATAAAACGAGAAGCTAGGGTTTGAGTTTTACCATATAGAGAGACTTTGTATCCTTGAGAAGATGATTTGCAATGCACTGGCTGGTATCAGAAGAGATAATTATAGCTTTGCACTCTTTTAAATAATTCCCTACTTTTTAACATATGGACTCAAAATGCCATTAAACAACATGCTAGCTTGGGGTGATTCAATATGTTTAGAAGAAACATCTTCAGCAGCAGCACGCTTTAGTGGTACATGTCTGCAATATGTAGCAATGGTATCTTTAGGTTATGCCAAGCAGTGAGAGCAGGCTGCTAGCAAATGTGTTACTTTCTAGTGAAACATATTTTCTTCTTTTATCCTGAGGTAGTCTGGTCTTTGAAAATGTGCATTAAAATGTTAACATCCTCTTTCTTAGGGAACTCCAGGGATATGTGTGTGTGGCCCTCAGGTGTGTGTGTGTAAAAATATGCAGCATAAATGAGATGTAGTGCTACTTGTATGTAATGCTCTTATTTTTTGCAAATTAATCCTCCTTAATGCTAATATTAATTAAAACATTTTTCTCAAGGAGTTTTCTTCCTCATTTTATTTTTTAAAAAATGAGACGCTTTTAACTGTTATGGAAGTCTGTTTTGCTAAGTTCAACCACCAGCCCCATTTTTAACATGAATTTCATTACCTTTAATATCTGAAGCATAAAACGGGGGGGGGGGGGGGGTGTTTGGTGACCATCCCACAGAAAAATCTATAAATTGACCAGGCCAGTAAGACTGAGGATGACCCTAACTATAAAATGTCATTAAACATTTGAGGAGAGGGATGGTAAATAAGGATCATTTACTAACTATAACTTTTCATTGTCAAAGTTATGGATAGGAGATGACAATGTTTATTGAACAAGTTTCCAAACTGCCTATCAGAACTCAACCAATTTTGGTAGTGGAGAAATGCTGAAGTTTTGGCTATTAAGTTTTTCAGGTTGTGATACTGTACCCAGGTACTCTGAGAGTTACAACCGTAAGAAAAATGCCCTGACTTAACATCAAGGAACTCACAGGTATAGAGGATGATAAGCCACATGAGGGACTCAGTATGAGCAAAGCTCAGACGTAGAGCTTCTCAGGGATTTAGATCAGTTAGGATTCTTGTATGCAAGCTAAGAAACTAGTGTCAGTGCATTTAATCAGAGGAGGAATTAGTTGACCCAGTGTTGGGTATCTTTGCCAAGGAAGAACAGTGCTCTGGATTGATCAGGTTAAGGATACTTCTGGCTACTGAACTAGTGAAGGAATCATAATATCTCCAAGGTATGCCTGTATAGAAGATGTCTTTTAGATTATCCGATAGGACAGGAAGATGAGATAGGGCTGCCATAAGACTTGTTTTTACATTGTTACAATTGATTTAGGTTAGACAATGAAATCATCCACTGGGTCCATTCTAACTCACTTTTGTTTTTCACTAGGGTCTATTATTATGGCTGTAGATCATAATAAATTTTATTTCCCTTATTTTTCTTCCTTTTTGCTTATAAAACCCTCATAGATATGGAAGGGATGACATACCTAGAGAGAGAATTAGTTTATGTCTTTTTTCACCTAATCCATATCTGCTTAACAACAGCTTATTTTATTACTAAGAGAAATTGCCTTAAAATAATTTCCCAGAAGAAGTTTTCTGTTTTCTATGATATAAGCATCTAAAGAATAGAACGTTGGTTATGCAATGCTTATCTGTTCATTCACAGTGAGAGGCTTACTCAATACAGTGTAATAATATAATGAAAATATAATAACAGCAACATGTCAACATGTTCTGATATCGAGGATTTCAATCTAGAAAAGAAAGGAACTATATAGAAGGAATAGTGGACTGTGTGTGTGTGTGTGTGTGTGTGTGTGTGTGTGAAAGACAGAGACAGAGAGAGACAGAAAGAGGTGTTTGTATCCGAATGTCTATTTCCTTTTTATTCCTTCTATACAACTTCTGAACAGCACTGAAGCATAAGGGTATTTTTTCTAAGCAACTACTAGGAACATTTTTTAATATCTAGTTAAAAGAAATGTAGGTCAGAGCAAAGCTAATATACATGGGACTTCTTTATTGTTTACAACAAAATGAGGTTTAATCTGTCCCACTATCCCAGATTCCAGAGCCAAATCTCAAAAAACAGAAGAGACATGAAGATTCAGACTGAATACTGGTATGTTCTGATATCTTAAGTTAGGTCTACTGTTTAATTCAAGAATGCAGAGTCAGTAGAAACAATCTATGAAAACTCTTCCCCAGTTTAGTAGGCATATTATATGTTGTAAAAAGATATTGAAATAGTGATTTTCGTTGATTTATTTTTCTTTACAGAATTACTTCCAAACATTTTTAAAATATAATGGGTATTTTTCTCTTTTAGATGGGTCATTTAGATAATAATGATGCTTACATACCTTTGTTTTTCCATGCTATACAAAACTTATCTTACAAATTAACTTTATGCAAAATGCTTAAATTATACTTTCTACTATTGGAGAAACCCTCTATGACAGAGAAGAATAGAATGTATCATTAATACGTATGTTAATTTTACTTTCCTAACAACTCTCCATTATTCTAGTGAACAAACAAAACATCCTATTGAAAGTGGGGTAATTCTATAATTACGATTCAGTTCTAGATGATTACATGTAAAAATATGAGGCATGTAGCTTCCAATCATAGAAATATATTTTCCCTTGGGTTGCTTCATTATAAATGTGTAACTGATGTGTAATAGAAGTTAGATTACATTAATTTAACATTTGCAAGTTAGTTTTGAAGACAATGCAAAATAAGAATAGAATAAATACTTGGGTTACAAAATTCTCAAAAGGCTTTTAGTATCTATAATTTCTAATATGCAAGTCCAGTATCACTTATCAAATGTGTGAGGAATTATCAACAACCTATATAGATTGTGAGTTCACATGAAACAGATTTATTTTGATTTGTTTCATGGACCTAGGGTATGCGGTTTCATTAACAGGAAACCTAATATTTGCCCTCCCATATTATATACACTTCCGTATGGTAGTCAGGAATACGTAAAAGCTTGAGCTGCTATAACATTAGCACTATCTGATTCATAAATTACTATGGTAGGTAAATTCAGGACAGGCATTTATGAATTTCAGTTTCACAAGAATTACCACTACTGACAACATAAAGGGACTCCAGACTTCCCTGTAGTACTTTTAATTTGGATGCCAACACGACTGGAGGCAAATGTGTCCGGTGATATTTTCTTATTATCCTCAAGACATATTTTTATTACTCCTATTCCTTAACCTATATGGGTTTTAATAAAGCGAAGTGATAACAGCCACCCAGTGTACTACAATACAGCTCAGTGAGGGCTGGTTCTTTGTGGCATTTTACCAATAGCATTACCACGTCATTTCATATCATTAGCTTTCTAATAAAACTACTTTTTAGTTGAGAAGTAGGTCAGAGGAAGGCTATTAAAAGGGCAGAAGAAAGAAGAGACAAAAACATGAAAATGTCTGTGAATATACTAAAAATTGCTGAATTGCACACTTCAAGTGGGTGAACTGTATAGTGCATGAACTATATCTCAATAAAGCTGTTAAAAAAACATAAAAGGGGCAGGAACGACCGTAGTGGGAAAGAGGAACTTGTAGAGCCATGATAATTTAAATAAATGTTTAATGTGAACATCTTAAGCTCAGTTAACGTTGCTTTTGTCCAAATTTTTAACTCTATTGATTACAATAAGTGTAATCACCTATAAAATATATATTTCATATATCACCACTCTAACTTTTCACTTCTCTAATATTTAGTTGCTTATGTAGAGTAAGCATAGAATGAAATGAACAAATATTAATCACTACAAGTATATTTTATACGATCTATGAGAACGAAAAAAGTAAGAAAATCAGGCAGATTTGTTTTCTTTTCCCTCTTTTTCAGTCAGAGAGTTCCATTGGTTCACAAGGATATTCTTCCATTCATGACTGCATTTTTTCCAAACATTTTCAAAGTATTTTCAAAGATCTATTATTCTATAGACTTACCCATTACTTTCAAATGAGTAGGAATGAAATAACACGTAATTCACTTAGGATATAGTTAGAAATTAAAATGTGAATTAAATAAAACTATTTTAAATAAGGAATGAAAAGTTATGCCAAGAATTTGTCATTTTTGGCATTCTGTGTTTTACATTGCCCAATATTTTTGACTTTTTTGTTTGTTGTTTTTCTGTAACAATCTTAACTGATAAATCAGTTCAATAAGACTGGAACTAATAAAGATAACTCAAATCCGTATCTTTATAATTAAGATCACTGGCAGTGGCAAACAGAAAAAGTCTGAATCTGGACTGCAAATCATTTCTTCTAATTACTAGTGACCTTAGAAACTCCTAACACGTCCACAGTTTGGAAAATCACTACAGAGAGTTGACATTTGTCCTATATATCTTTCACAGTGGACTGGAACACTTGGAAATTCTAGAGTTACCCTGCAGAACAATATAGTAGGCCTCAAAATCTTAAAATAATACTTAGCATTGCCTTAGTGTGTATGATATTTTAGATACTGGATTAAACTGAAATTCTAGGCTTAAAATTTCATTTGAACTTTTCAGATATTTGGGGAATGCTAAAATATTCTATTGCTTATAAATCTTGTCTAGAGTGCATAAATGCTTTAACATTCATGTGTCTTTTTCCTGAAAAAAAAAAAATACTTGGCAAATACAAAGCCAGTGGTTATTTCATGTTTGAATGAGTTAAAAAAATAAAATTTTCCTTACCAGATACTGAAATACATGCCATGGAGAATATGGAAAGTGTCCATGAGACCCTTTTTGTTCTATAATCACATTTAAGAAATTCCAAGTTTTAACTCAAAATCAAGGAATTTGCCTGAATTATATAAAAGACTACTCTGGGTACTTCAAGTTAGGGTATGAGTTAACAAAGGAGACAGTTCCAACCTATGACTGGATTGGGTGGTTGCAACCATAAATCTGGGTCCTTATTTTATGACTTATTTTTTGCCCTGGTCCATCACCAAGCTCCATATTAATAGATAATTTATAAGTATAAACATCTGTTTACAAGGTTGTTTAGTGGAAGTTAATACTCATGTATTAATGCATATTCATTAGGAGTTGACTAAAAACAGATTAGGATGAGTATTCCACAATTATCTAGTTAGAGTTATCTTGTTGTAAGTAGGAGAAAGTTTTAAAGTAAGCTTATTTAAAATAATGTTCTTTTGGAAGTGGTTTATACTCTTAAAAATTCCTGTAATAATTGTTTACTTGATAAAAACATAATACAACTAACACTGCAGAGGACACAGAATGTGTGTATTTATTGGCATTATTATGCCACTTTAAATATAATCAAAGTGAATATCTGGCATTAGGATAAACTGTTCTAAATATCAAAATGTAGAAAGTACGAGCTTTGCAACTTAATTACTTTCATTACAGGAGTCAAAAACAATAATGCAATCAAGCATTTAAAGGAAAATAAGATACAGTGTGATTTTTCTGTCAAGAGAATTAGAAGTAAATTACTGACAGATTAAAAAAAAAAATTGATAGTGCTGTGCCTGGGTAGCTCAGTCCATTGAGCATCTGACTGAAGCTGAGGTCATGATCTCACAGTTCGTGGGTTTGAGCCCTGTGTCGGGCTCTGTGCTTACAGCTGGGAGCCTGGAGCCTGCTTCGGATTCTGTATCTCTCTCTGTCTCTGCCCTTCCTCTGCTCATGCTCGGTCTCTCTCTGCCTCTCAAAAATAAATAAACATTAAAAAAATAGATTGGTAGTAACATGAACTAGAGATCAAGAGAAATGCCCTGAAAGTGACATTTGAACTAGTCCTTGCTGAATGTATAATAATTTGACAATGAAAGGTATTTCTGGTTGAGGGAAAAGACAACACCAATGTAGGGCATCAAAAAATATGATTAAGAATCAGGAAGTAAAAATGTTTTCAATTGTAATTTCAGCAATGGAAGACTAGATAGTTCTTGTCAACCTCACAATGATAATAATTCTAAACTGGACAAAATGTAATTTAAAAAAAAGATTACTGAACAAGGCACTGAGAAATCGTAGGACCAATGTCATAGAAGCGTAAAAGAAAAATAGAAAAACAAATTAAAAAGCCCAGAGAGCTGTTCCCAAAAGTTTGGCTAAGATGTTTGGAGGCTGTACAAGTCTTTTGACAACTTCACAGAACTGGCAAGACAAAAGGTGACATTCACAACCTGCCAAAGAGGAGAGGTCCTGGCAAAGCATACAGGCTTCACGATTAGAACACAAAAGACTAAACCGAATGGGTAAGTTTAAACCTGAAGTAAATCAGACTTCACATGAACTGAAGCCGGCTTTGAATGATCACAGTCTCCATTTAAAATAAGTGAATTTGGATTTACCTTTTTTTTTAATGCTTATTTATTTATTTTGAGAGAGAGAGAGAGAGAGACAGAAAGAGAGCATGTTTGTGCACGAGTGGGGGAAGGGCAGAAAGAGGGGGAGACAGAATCCCTAGCAGGCGCTGTGCTGTCAGCACAGAATCTGATGTGGGGCTGGATCTCATGAACCATGAGATCATGACCTGAGCCAAAATCAAGAGTCAGAGACTTCACTGAATGAGCCCCCTAAATGCCCTGCCTGTGTCTTTATCATAGTATTTCTTAGAAATAAAATAAAATCTTTTCTGGAGTAAGATAATATCCAGTAAGCAACACTCATGTTTGAGCAACGAGCAAAATACTCTTTCTTTTCACATATGCTACACATTCTGTATCTAACATGTAGGCAAGAGTGACAGAAAGGTGGATGGATGGATAGATAAGTGGATGGATGGACATCTGGATGGACATGATGGAGACACAAATAGATACAGACAAAAGCTTCAAATTATCGCAATCAGTACTGTGGAGGAAGAAAGATTCTTAGAGATTTTACATGCAATTTTTACATGTATGATGTGAGTGTGCAGTACATGTGAAAGGAAAGAGTATTTCTCTTTATAACTTTGCTCATTTGTTTCTTGGGTCACCATACTCTACTTAGAAGGTATAAAGAGAAGATAAACATGGACTATAGGCTTCATGAAAAGTTGCTTATTGCTCAAATGTGTAGAACTGTGAAAGCTGGAGAGAATGGAACATTCTGACAAGTGTGCCCAGAACATGATTCCCTGATTCTCTGGTTCCCAGAGGTTTTAGAATGTGCAGCCATTCCTTACTTTATCTCCATGCCATAAAATGCTTCCTTCTTCACTATAATTGCTATAATTAACCAAAAATTATTTGAAAAGCATAAAAAATCATTATTACTGGTTAACAAAATTGGGGACCATTAAATTTAGAATTTAATTAACTTACACGTTCCATTTTATATCCTATATTCACTTATATATTCAGTTTGTTTACAGTGTTGGCTCATATATCTTATTTTAAATTTAAACTTTCTCTCCTTAAGACCATATCTTGGGATTTTTTTCCTCTTGCCTATGCCATCCTTCCTGTGCCTTACTACCTCATACAGACTTCACATTATATTTTCAGCTACCTGCTCCTTTATGGATTATGACAAACTTAAAGACATTACTGAACCAAGATAAAAAGCATGAAACAATGTTAGGCAATAAAGAGAAAACATATTAATGTAAGTAACAGTACTGTATTAGGTAAGCTAGTAGAATTAGCATAAGCATATAATTTTAAAGTGGAATAATTCTGAAAGTGAAGGGGACTTTTAAAAACACTTAAAATTATATAACTAACAAATATTTGTTATTGATTGAAGTAACAGTTTTATTTATTGGACTTATAAAATAGGTTGAATAGCTATTTACAAAGTAAAATTATCTATGAAATATAAAAATTATAAACATATAAATATTAAAATTATATATCCAAATACATTACACAAGAAGTATAAAAAACAGACTTATTTCACAATGGATCATAGACTCAAATGTAAAATGCAAAATTATGAAATCCCTCAGATAACATAACCATCACCATACCCATGATCATGTAGGTTTTCCCCTATGTTTTGTTGAAAACTTCTGCCCTGCAAATTACAGTGTCACAAAGGACAATGTCAAAAGAATGAGAAGACCAGCCACAGACCGGGAGAAAATATCTGCAAAGATATATCTTATAAAAGACTGTTATCCAAAACATGCAAAAAAACCTCTTAAAACTTAACAGTAAGAAAACAACCCAATTAAAAAATAGGTCAGTGACTTTAACAGACACCTCACCAAAGAGGATATACAGATGGCAAATAAGCATATGAAATGATACTCCACATTGTATGTCATTAGGGAAATGAAATTAACAACAATGAAATATCATTACACACTCATTAGATGGCCAAAATCTGAAACACTGGCAACATCAAATGTTGGTAACAATGTAGACCTACAGGAACTCTCATTCAGTGCTGGTGAGAATGCAAAATCATTCAGCCCCTTTGAAAGACAGTTTCACAGTATCCTAATAAAGCGCTCATGTTATTTACCCACAGGAATTGAAAACATGCCTACACAAAAATCTGTACGCAGCTGTTTATACCGGTTTTATTCATAATTGCCAAAAACTTGTAAGCAACCAAGATATCCTTCAATAGGTGAATGGATAAACAAACTGGTACAACACACAATGTAATATTATTCAGCGCTAAAAAGAAATGAGCTATCAAGCCATGAAAGGACATGGAAAACCACAAAGGTATATTACTAAGTGAAAGAAACCAATCTGAAAATGTTTTATACTGTCTGATTCCAACTACATGATATGACATTCTAGAAAGGGCTAAACTATGGAGACAATAAGAACATCACTGGTTTCCAGGGGTTGGGACTGGGGAAGGGATGAATAAGCACAGAAGAGAGGATTGTTAGGGCAGTGAAAACACTCTGTATGGTACTATAATGAGGGATACATGCCAACTTGTAAAATGCACCACCAAGCGTGAACTGTCATGTAACCTATGGACTTTGGTGAGTGATTATAGGCTCATCAATTGTAACAAATATACTATGCCGGCAGGGCAACTGATGATGGGAGAGGCTAGGGAGGTGGCATATGAGAAATCTCTGTACCTCTTTCTCAGTTTTCCACCAACTTAAAATTGTTCTTCAAAAATTAAGTCTTAAAATCAAACAAACAAACAAAAGCAACCTTTTTTATAATGACCATTGAGCATTTAATAATAGAAGCAGAATTATTTTTTTTTGATTCAGATATACACATACTTCACTAATTCCTTAACTATATTAATCTCTAAAACTATTTTTCTAAATACCGTATTTTCTTTGTCTTTTTTACATTTAATTTTCATAAAATGTATATATAGTTTTCAAAATTCTATTTTTAGGGCACTTAATGAGATTAATGGCTTTTCAACTGGACTCTTCTTTGTAGACCTCAGTATTTTATTTTATATATAAAACATATATATATATATATTTTATATATAAAACATATATATATATATTTTATATATAAAACATATATATATTATATATAAAACATATATATATTATATATAAAACATATATATACATATACATATATATATATACATATATATATGTATATATATATATGATATACATTGGCCAAATATATATATATAGAGAGAGAGAGAGAGAGAGAGCGCGAGCAAGAGCGCGTGCGAGTAGGGCAGAGGGAGAGATAATCTTAAGCAGGCTCCACATTCAGTGTGAGGCCTGATGCAGGGCTCAATCCCACCACCCTGGGATCATGACCTGAACCAAAATCAAGAGTCAGACACTCAACCCACTGAGCCACCCAGATGGCCCTGTCTCAGTATTTTACATGAAGAATGCTCTCACTTAAGATGCTAACCTACAAGGTGAACTCAGGACATTCAGGTAAAGGAAGAAAGTCTCAATTCTGTTTTGTTTTGTTTTTAATAACTGAAATGTGCAAATATTTCAGCCCACTGTTTTTTAACACACTTTCTTTCTTTCTCATTTATTAAAAAACATTTATGCAAATCAATATCTACAAAAGGTTGTCCTCAAAAATCTTTTGAGTATTTCACTAAAGTTAGATGCTACAAATTTGAAAACTTTTTCATATTCATTCATATATTAGTTAGGTACTGCCATGTTACAAGCACTCTCAATATTCAATAGATTAACAATGATTGATCCCTGAGGTGGTTAGGTTATTACCCTTATCCTGTCTGGGCCTCAGCTTCTGCTGACTATGCTTACTCAGCCAGTCATTTGACGGTCTTAGAGGTCTTCTGCAGGCAGGGACAATTCACCTCAACTACACATGTTCTCTTACCCTCTAATTAGTTTGGTCTAATAATGTGGAAGGTGTCTGAGAGAGTAGAAATATGCCAAATCTCTTGAGACCTAGCCGCACACAGGCAAAACAATACTTTTGCCATGATGCATTGCCCCAAGTAAGTCATAAAGTCAGACTCTACCTTTGGATAGAAGAAGCTACTGAATCACAGTGCAAAGTACATGGATATTTGGAGAAGAATGAGGGTCATTTTTGCAACTAATCTACCAAAATTTCATTCTTGTAAAGAATATACATTTATTTAATTAAAACAGCTCCATTATAATACTACAACAAAGATTTTAAGTAATTCAAAATTTTAAGTAATTCAAAGCCTGACTGTGGAAATTCAAAATTAATGATTAACACTATGAAGTCTGGTTTACTTTTTCAGTTTCTCCATTGATTTTGAGAAATGACTTTTAACACCTTTGTATTTCCAGCATGATTTTCAATAATTACAATACACTAAACTTCAAAAAATGAAATATTTTTGTGTTCCATATTTGGAATAATTTGATTAAAAATTTCAATGATTTTGTACAAAATGCAACAAATATTTTAGTACTTCTTAAAAAAATATGTACTATACTTTTATAGGTGACTATGGTTGACTTAAAAGCAGTTATTAGAATATTCAAATCTTTATTAAGTTGATAACAGCAAGAGAAAGAATACAACCTTGCATACTTAAAGATAATTTTATATCACAAAATAAGAGTATAATTATTCTTGACATGTGTATACATAAATTTTGAAAACCCTATCTTGTATTAGTAAAATTTTATAATTTTTTTTGTATACAACTGTGCAAAGATATTTCTGCTTCATAGATTCTTATTTTGTATTCCACAACTGTACTCAACAAAAATTTGTATTCATACAATCAACACCAAAGCAATTTATTTCCTCTTTAATATTGAACTTTAAATCTATATTTACAAGAACATTCACAATAATATATCAATAATCAAAAATGGCATGGATGGTATCAATCAAAGCATATTTGGAATTAACTTACTAATTTTCAATTTGAATCATCTGATAAGATCTATTGAATCTAACATATTTGCAATATTGGCAAGGTATAAATACTAACGGAGGCAACATATTAACTAATCTTGCCATTTTAATATGGTCACAAGAAAACAAATGTAAACTAAGTGAAATTAATATGAAGAAAAATTATCTGATCTACATAAAAAATTCATATTTCATAGAGTAATGAACTCAGTAAGACTTCTACACCCATTAGTGTTAAATCATCATCTATAGCACAGTCTTTAAGTTACAGAAAAATCTACTAAATTTTAAAGTAGATACTGATGCTTTGCCAGCAGATTTGTGTCTTCTAATTTTCATCTAATCAGTAATACCACTATAGCCCTCAGGGTTGATAATAAATGTCAAGGTTTAGGTCAGTTCCACATTTATTAATCAACTTTCTTTAGAAACTGAAACCGAGTACATAATATTTAATATATCCTTTTGTTGTTTTGAAATATAAAATAATTTTATTTATTTTTGTGAGAGAGAGGGAGAAAGTAAGCAAGCAGGGGAGGGGCAGAGAGAGAAGGACACAGAGAATCTGAAGCTCAACAATTCCAGCACAGAGCCAGACATGGGGCCTGAACTCACAAACCTGAAGATCATGACCTAAGTTGAAGTTGTACACTTAACCAACTGAGCCATCCAGGTGTCCTATGAAATATAAAATGGTTTTAAAACAGTAAAATAGCTATACATTTATTTTACAGAATAAAATTAAAATCCCCATAGCAAAAACATTCAAACTATTCTCTATATGCTCTATAGAAGGACTGTTCAGTGTCTATTTAATGTATTTATTTCATTTTCCACACATTGGTCACTTTCACTTTCTACAGATTCAATATCATGTAAGTATCACTATGGAAGGTCAAAGAAATGGGAAAACACTGATACTATCCCTAGAAATACATTTACTCTGTTAGCAGATATACTTTCCTCAATAATATTCTAAAGTGAATTTTAAAAGTGCGTATCAGGGTCTGTGTAGATGTTTCCATTTTTAGGATCATCAATCTAAAATATGCAGTGCCACTGGATATAGAGATTCTCTGTAATACACAAATCATTCTCAACTATCAAATTCCATAAGTCAAGAGGGCACTTTAAATTTATGTTTCTAACTAGAATATTTTCTGTTTTGGAAGAAAAAACTGCCATACCATTAATCATTTAATGTTTTGTCCTCTTTTCCTTGACAGTAGTACTTCATGGAAACATGATCTAGTTGGAAACACAAATGAGATTATCAGAGAAAACATCTTACTCCTTATCATTTGGAAAAGTTTACAAAAATGCCTTTTAAATAAGTAATTCTTGTTTAGGCTTTGTAAATTTTAATATATCAATTTAATCAGTATTTTATAACTTTTCATATGGTAAAATTGTCAGTTTGATGTTTAAACGTTTAAATGTATTTTTAGCTGAAAAGTATTCATAAAAAATTCACAAAACAGATTCTTGAAACTATGCTTTAAATTGTAAAAATCTTTTTTGTATGTATTTTAAATAGATGATTATAAGTTAAAATTTGGTGCATAATAACAATTGAATCAGAACTAAAATATAGTGGTATATTACACTATATAACATACATTTTCTCTTATAGGAGCTCACCATTAATTTATGTATGAAAAAATTTTAATATCAAGGCACCACTGTAATATAGAGTATACCTATGACATAAGTAAACATAAGGTAATTTTAATATACTCTAATGTTTTATATTTACCAACCATCAGATACGTTTCATACATAAGTAACGCAGCTTATATAACACAGCTTAAAGACTACTTCTGAATATAGTTTAAAAAATTTAAGTCAAATAAGCTGAATGGGCATTATAAGGTTCTCATTATGTATGACAAACTATACTAAAAACACAAGATGAGTAATGTAAGATTCTGGGCTTCAAGGAGCCTAAAATTTATGTGAATGAACATTTACGTATATGTACTCTAATTAATGCATAAGGAAAATCTGTGGTTACATCAAAAAAGAGAAACCCATTTTTCTGATTCAAGAAGGCTTCATCCAACACATAACCTCTGAACTAGTGGAAAGGTAAAGAAGAAAAGGAAGAGTATTTCAAGTCATGAGTTAATGCATAGAAATACGGAAACACTAGATTTTTTTTAAAGGAATATGCGACATTTTTGTGTTTGCTTATTTAGAAACATGTGGGAGCAAAGGACACAAGATGCACTAAGGAGGGTTGGAAAGATGTTACAAATTTTATTCAGCATGCATGGGTTAGTACTTGCTACCACCTTCTCCCCCCGCTTTTTTTTTTTGAGCATGTGAAATGCATGATCATAACCATGTTTTTGTTTTTAAGTTTATTTATTTATTTTGAGGGAGGGAGGGGCAGAGAAAGAGAGGGAGAGAGAGAATCCTAAGCAGGCTTGGTGCTCTCAGCGCAGAGCCTGATGTGGGGCCCAATCCCATGAACCGTGAGATCATTACCTGAGCTGAAATCAAGAGTTGGAGGTTTATTCGACAGCCACCCAGGTGCCCCCATAACTATTTTTAATGCAGTTTTGATATAAAAATTATTAGAGTCAGAGATTATGTATGACAATCAGGTAGAAAGATAATCTTTCTTTTTTTTTTTTAAAGGAATCTTCCCTTTTTTTTTAATTTTTTTTTTAACGTTTATTTATTTTTCAGACAGAGAGAGACACAGCATGAACGGGGGAGGGGCAGAGAGAGAGGGAAACACAGAATCGGAAGCAGGCTCCAGGCTCTGAGCCATCAGCCCAGAGCCCCACGCGGGGCTCGAACCCGCGGACCGCGAGATCGTGACCTGAGCCGAAGTCGGACGCTTAACCGACTGAGCCACCCAGGCGCCCCAGAAAGATAATCTTTAAGTAAAGCTGTAACACTCAGGAATATTAAGATATATTTTGCATTTTTGTAAACCCATAACATAGAAGTGAGGAAGATCAAGCAAAATTGCAAATAATCTTTTATACTGCTAAGACTCCAAAAATGCCAAGAACAGAATAGTGCAGTTCTTACTGATTTTGCATGCAATGAACCTTATAAATTGTGTACACAAATTATAAGCAAAAGCAGGAGAGGAACCAATGGTGTTATCGTGACAATGTACCATGTAGTTACCAACAATGAGAGTAAATTAAAGAAAATCTAGAAGCAAATTACATTCCCTCCCACCCCACCCCCCAAAAAAATACACAAAGACTTAAGAAATGGGCCTATTTCTAGAAATAAACAGGGCTAAAGGAAGAATGAAGATAAACTCTCAAATAGGGACTGAGATAATCTAACAGAATTAAAGTTTTTTTGATAAGGTTTTTGCTGTTTTTAACCTGTTTAAAAAGATTGACCTTCTTTTTAACCTATTTATTTTATTTTTAATTTTACACCCACATATTCTCTGTATAATTACACTTTGTTTTTATTTTATTTGGAAAGTAAAACTGAATACATGCCTAAAAAGTAATTACCTGTAAGAACTGACAGACTGCAATCTTCTTAATCACTAAAAGGTTTAATAGCCAGTGATTTCCTTTATATTTTTTGGTAAAAAAAGAGTTTTGCCCTTTTAAACTCCAAGGTAGTTAACAGTAAAGCCTTTGAAAGCTTGTAAATGTGTTAATTAAACTAATTATAACTTGATTCACTCATCTTCGTACACAAACACTTCAAAGAACCGATTATGTAACACTCTGAATCTCCATACAATCACTTATATATTTTGTCAGTCTATTTCACAAGTCATTGTCAGCTACATGACTTGTTAAATAGAGCAACAGTTTTCAATGCCATACTGATTGATATTATAATAACCAGAGGGCTTTAAAAAATACAAATATCAGACCTATCCTAAATTAATTATATCAGAAATCAAGGGGATGAGGACTGACGACTGAGCTGTTTTAGAACTTTCTCCATATGGTAGTAATGTGCAGTCACAGTTTAGAACAGCTGAGAGAGAGGCAGTACACAGAGCATTTAAAAGCATGGGCAAGCTTTAGAGTTAGACTGCATGAATTCAAAGCCAAATATTGGTACCTATTACTCTATAATCTTGAGAACATTACTTAAACTTTCTATGCTTCAGGTTTGTTCATTGTTTTGTTTTCAAATAGAATAAAGATACTTGTGAAGATCAGACAAATTAATACATAGAAGGCATTTAAAAAAATTGTCAGCACATAGTAAATTCTTAGTAAATTGAGCAGTTATGGTCATCCATAAGCAGATGATGTGACTAAAAGATACTGCAGAAATCAAACTGAGAAGCATTCCTTCCCATAACCATTATTGCTCTCAAACCAAAATTACCGGTTTATTGCAAAAAAAAAAAAAAAAAAAAGGCTCTAATGGCAACAAAAAAAAATAGATTGGTAAGATGATATACCACAAGTCAATTTTAGTGTCTACATTTTTATATATTTTACATTCAGAGAGGGTGGTGGAGAGAGAGAGAGAGAGATCAAAAATGTTAAACTTTATGTAAACTTTATCTAAACTTTTAGATAAAGTAGAATAAAAGTTATTGACTTAACCATTCTACTTGAAACAACTAAAAAATTAGATAAAATATATTTAACAATGACTCTCAAGACACTGGACATAAGGTAATAAAGGACAGTAATCCCTGAGAGACAGGAAACAAATGAGGTGAATCCTATAAATGCTTCAGTTTACTTCCCAGAAAAGTTTTCAGAATAAAGTGCAGGGAGTTAATACCCAGTCATAAACTCATAGGATGATATATTGATAGAAAGTCCAGGGAGAGTAGAGTTTACTAGAATTTGTGGGGAAGAGTACCAGAGAGAATAACTGCACATAGAAACTCCAAGTATATTCAGGAGGCCCCCCTCAAATATAGAAGCAGGTACTTGGCAGAAAATGTATGAAGAAATTTTTCCTGTGATGGGAAAAAGAAAAATCCAAAATTTATATGAAACAATAATCAGAGTTATGCAAGATCCAAAAAGGAAAAATTCACAATGTCTATAATCCAATAAAAAATTAATAGGCATAAAAAAAAAAAGAAAGAAAGAAAAAAATGCTTAGTAAGAAAAATCAATCAGTTGAAACTGACCAAGAATTATTTCAGAATTAAATAAGTACAATAAAACAGTAATTGTAACTGGATTCCATCTGAAGAAGCTAGAAGAAAATTTTATCATGTGAAGTAGGGGCATGAAAGATATATTTTAAAAGATACAAATTAGGGGCTCCTGAGTGGCTAAATCGTTTAAGCTTCCTACATTTGATTTCCACTCAGGTCAAAATCTCACAGTTCGTTAGATCGAGGCCCACTATGGGCTCTGCACTGATGGCAGAAGCCTGCTTGGGATTTTCTCTCCCTCTCTCTCTCTCTCTGCCCCCCGCCCCCACAATTCACACACATACTATCTCCCTGAAAATAAACATTAAAAAAAAATTTGAACTCCTATAAAGCAGACATACACAACCCCCACCCTCCAAATACAGGATTTTCAGAAACAAATTTGAAACAGAATACGGCCTGTGTTCAATAAATATGTACTTTAAATTCAATCTAAGCAAAAATATGATTACCTTTAAAAAAATCTGTTAGATTAGGTATGCAGATTTCAATTATGATTAAAATTCTTTCTAATTCACAATTTAATATAGAATTTCATAAAATCAAAGACTCTTGAAGTTATAATATGTTTTAAATTTGATTTCATTGTCAATATGACCTTTTCTTTCTAAGTGTTAAATTAAATTGTATTCTTAAATGCATATCGTTTTAAATAAAATGTTAACACTTTGAGCTTTCTAATTGTAGTAACCATTGATAAAAAGTATTTCTTAAATGCTAGCTAATTTTACATTTTTCATATTTAGTAAGTGTCAATTAAAAATATAGGTTTGGATCACTTGTTCTAGCTTCCAGAAGAATGCTGGTGCAATTTTGATTGGGATTGAATTGAATGCGTAGATTGCTTTGGGTAGTACTGACATTTTAACAACATTTATTCTTCCAATCCATGAGCATGGAATGTTTTTCCATTTCTTTGTATCCTCTTCAATTTCCTTCATAAGCTTTCCATAGTTTTCAGCATACAGATCTTTTACATATTTGGTTAGGTTTATTCCTAGGTATTTTATGATTCTTGGTGCAATTGTAAATGGGATCAGTTTATTTGTCTTTGTGTTGCTTCATTGTTAGTGTATAAGAATGCAACTGATTTCTGTACATTGATTTTGTATCCTGCAACTTTGCTGAATCCATATATCAGTTCTATCCTAAAATTTGTATGTAACCACAAAATACCCCGAATAGCCAAAGTAATATTGAAGAAGAAGACCAAAATGGGAGGCATCACAATCCCAGACTTTAGCCTCTACCACAAAGCTGTAATCATCAAGACAGCATGGTATTGGTACAAAAATAGACACATAGGCCAATGGTATAGAATACACTCCAGAACTGGACCCACAAAAGTATGCCCAACTAATCTTTGACGAAGCAGGAAGGAACATCCAAAGGAAAAAAGACAGTCTCTTTAACAAATGGTGCTGGGAGAACTGGACAGCAACATGCAGAAGAATGAAACTAGACCACTTTCTTACACCATTCACAAAAATAAACTCAAAATGGATAAAGGACCTGAATGTGAGACAGGAAACCATCAAAACCCTAGAGGAGAAAGCAGGAAAAGACCTCTCAGACCTCAGCCGCAGCAATTTCTTACTTGACATATCCCCAAAGGCAAGGTAATTAAAAGCAAAAATGAACTATTGGGACCTCATCAAGATAAAAAGCTGCACTGCAAAGAGAACAATCAACAAAACTAAAAGGCAACTGACACAATGGGAAAAGATATTTGCAAATGACATATCGGACAAAGGGCTAGGATCCAAAATCTATAAAGAGCTCACCAAACTCCATACCCAAAAAACAAATAACCCAGTGAAGAAATGGGCAGAAAACATGAATAGACACTTCTCTAAAGAAGACGTCCAGATGGCCAACAGGCACGTGAAAAGATGCTCAACGTCGCTCCTCATCAGGGAAATACAAATCAAAACCACACTCAGATATCACCTCACGCCAGTCAGAGTGGCTAAAATGAACATATCAGGAGACTATAGATGCTGGCGAGGATGTGGAGAAATGGGAACCCTCTTGTACTGTTGGTGGGAATGCAAACTGGTGCAGCCACTCTGGAAAGCAGTGTGGAGATTCCTGAAAAAATTAAAAATAGATCTACCCTATGGCCCAGCAATAGCACTGGAGGGATATTACTCAAGGGATACTGAAGTGTTGATGCACAGGGGCACGTGTACCCCAATGTTTATAGCAGCACTTTCAACAATAGCCAAATTATGGAAAGAGCCTAAATGTCCACCAACTGACCAATAGATAAAGAAGTTGTGGTTTACATATACAATGGGATACTACTTGGCAATGAGAAAGAATGAAATATGGCCTTTTGTAGCAATGTGGATGGAACTGGAGAGTGTGATGCTAAGTGAAATAAGTCATACAGAGAAAGACAGATACCATATGTTTTCACTCTTATGTGGATCCTGAGAAACTTAACAGAAGACCATGGGGGAGGGGAAGGAAAAGAAAAGTTAGGGAGAGAGTCAAAAACCGTAAGAGACTCTTAAAAACTGAGAATAAACTGAGGGTTGATGCAGGGTGGAAGGGAGGGGAATGGATGATGGGCATTGAGGAAGGCACCTGTTGGGATGAGCACTGGGTGTCATATGGAAACCAACTTGACAATAAATTTCATACTAAAAAAAAAAAAAAAAAAAAAATATATATATATATATATATATATATATATATATATATATATATATATGTATAGGTTTAGGAAATGAGAGTCCTGTATTCTGTTATAACTAGTCACATACATTTAAACACATGATATTTCATGTCTTGGTTCTTACTCACTGGATGAACAAGCAGTAATACCTGACAGATGAACACTGATGTCTCTATGATGCTATGGACTGTCTCATTGCAACCAGTGTTTGTTGGTAAACAACAACAACTTATTACATACATACATACATATGTGTACTTGTGACTATACTTCTAGTTTATATCCCCATATACATATACTTAATTGAATATGCATATATAAAATATTTCATATCTTAACCAATATATGCGAGTACTTCTTTTACTTTACAGTGACCATTGACTTTCCTGGATGTTCTGCTTTAAATAAATCAACATATTAGATCTAATAAACAAATTTAGCTTCTATGTATTTCCCAATTATCTTAGTAAACAGGTATGTTTCTAAAATTCTGAGTTTCAAAGACATTTTAAAATTTAGTTACCATTACTATCTACCTAATATTTATATTATATTATAATTATATTTCAATACCTTAGTTATAGTATTATAAAATATGGTATGAGTTACATAGAATCCTATCTGACACCTCTTCAGTGTTTTCACACTTTTATGTACAGATATTATAGTTTTCTCAAGAAACTTTATTTTGTGCATATTAAATTTTATATCGATCACTTGTTTTTATTAAGAGTAAAATAATGAAGTCTGTTGCCACTGACAGGAATTTAGAGCTTATATTCATACATAATATGTAGCTGCAAAGGAAAGTAAATGTCATTTGTTACATTCTTTTTTCTCTCTACTTAAAAGGATAGAATGAGCTTAAGAAATATGTTTTGGGGGCGCCTGGGTGGCTCAATCGGTTAAGTGGCCGACTTCGGCTCAGGTCATGATCTCTCGGTCCGTGAGTTCGAGCCCCGCGTCGGGCTCTGTGCTGACAGCTCAGAGCCTGGAGCCTGTTTCAGATTCTGTGTCTCCCTCTCTCTGACCCTCCCTTGTTCATGCTCTGTCTCTCCCTGTCTCAAAAATTAAAAAATAAAAAAATTAAAAAAAAAAGAAATATGTTTTGTTTGCATAGTTGTTGTCGTTGTTTTTAACTTAATACCTTTCTTTAAGATTTCTTTCTAAGCCTATTAGAACATTTTAAATTAAAAAAGCTCAAGAAGAAATTAATGCTTTGTTTAACCACATATAAACTCTTGGTTTCAATCTCCCCATAACTGTCCAATGAATGATTCCTCCTCTTAGAAATAGCATTTTGCCTTACCTATTACCTAGGAGAGGAGTTTCATTTTTGGAAATATATCATCCACTTAAAGTATTTTGTCCTTCTTGAGGTTATTTTTTCTAATCTTCATGTTTTTTCTAGTTTTTTTTAACTATTAAGTTTTTACACTATGGTAAAAAAGGAAAGTATTTAAGTTTCAGTGTAAATTTTAAGATCATAAAATAATCCAAAATTCTATTAAATGAAATGAGCACATACCTACACTTATTGCCCATTTCTCCTCTTACTTTGGTTCTGAAGGCCTCAACAAAACAAAAAGGAGCTGTACATTTTAGCTGAGTGACAGTTCATGGACCAATGTTTATTTTGGTATTTAACTCATGGGAATTAATATTTTTGTTTTAGGTTAGTTGGATTCAGCATCTCAGTAGAGGACTAGTCATTTATTAAACCATACTAATAACTAATTTAAATTAATTTAAATTAGGTCAAATTAGTTAATTAGTTTAAAATTAAATCAAAATAATTTAAAACCATACAAATAAACTAATTTAAATTAAGTATGTAATTACTAATTACATAATTCATTAATTTGTTTTTCCTGAAGTTGCTACAATTTATATATGAAAACTTTATTCTTCTCGTTGAGAACTGCATTATGGTAGCCAAAGATAAAATTATTACTCAAAACAGAACAGGAACATTTTAAACACCAAGTCACTAAGAAAAACTTCTCATAAGAAGAGGAAGATAGATTAAAGACGTCTACATGAGGAGCACCTGGGTGGCTCTGTCGGTTAGGCATCTGACTTAAGCCCAGGTCATGATCTCACGGTTCCTGGGTTTGAGTCCCTCACTGGGCTCTCTGCTGTCAGCATGGAGCCCACTTTGGGTCCTCTGTCTCCCTCTTTCTCTGTCCCTCACCTGCACAGCTCACACACTCTCTCTCAAAAATAAACATTAAAAGAAAAGATGTCTAGATGAGTTTCATAAGAATGATAACTTGTGTGGTATCTCCATGGACTGATTTAAGAAAATCAAAGTAAACAGGAGAGTATTTTAACAGTGCTGATGTCCAGTACATAGATATTACACATTTAAACAGGGTGAGTTATGAAATCAAAAGACTAAGTCCGAGCTCCCCTTAACCACTCTGCAATCTTTGGTATGTGACTTAATTTTCTTAAGCCTATTCATTTGTAAAAACAAGAATGACAATTCCTGTTCTGGTCCACCTCCTATAATTGCTATAAGAAACTAATTAAAGGAGACTAAGGAATTTGAAAACTCGCCAAAAGCACTAAACAAGTCAAATGTATTCTAGGAATCTCTATTTTTTTTTTTAATGGAACGCAACACCACTTTATGTTTGTGACTGCCATGTTAAAGTAAAAAAGTTTACTGTTACATTGTGATGTTTATTTATTACCAAACTACCACCTGTTAAGTTTTTCATTTAGTCATCTTTTGTGTTCACTCAAACCCATGCATCAGTTGGTTTCACTCTCATTTTTCATAGGGGACAAGTGAAGTTCAGTGAGGTTATGAAAATTGTTCAGAGCTACATAGCCAATAAGCAAGAATATGAGATTAAAACTCTCCTTTATCTAATTAGAAAGACTGAAGTCTTTCTATTATTATATCTTTGTGGGATGGTCTAGGCATTAAGACACATTCTCAATGTTAATTTCCTTTTTCTTCTCTCTCTTTTTTTTATATTCAAGAATAATTGACATATAATAACCTATTAGTTTCAGGTTGTGCATCATAGTGCTTTGATATGTTTATACATTACAAAATGATCCCCATGATAAGTCTAGTGACCATCTGTAACCATACAAAGTTACTGACTATATGTAATGGTATACCTTACATCCCCATGACTTAATGATTTTATGACTGTGAGATTGTAGCTGTTAATCCTCTTCACTTATATTGCCCATCCCCTGTGTCTTCCCCTTCTCTGATCCTTCTTTAAGTGTTCCTTCTATCATCTGTTGTAGGGAAGCTGTTCAATCAGTTCTCAGTTCTTACGTTTATTTTTTTTAATGTTTATTTATTTATTTCGAGAGAGAGAGAGAAAGAGAGAGAGCACATGTGACCAGGGGAAGGACAGAGAGAAAGGGAGAGAGAGGTTATTGTATGTCAATTATTCTTCAATTATTCTTACTTATTGGCTACGGACCATGCATCAGTAGGTTAAGCATAGACTTTGGCTCAGGTCTGGTCATGATCTCCCAGTTGCAGTTCCTAGTTCCAGCCCTGAGTCCTTGGGCTCTGTCCTGACAGACTGTAGGCTGGAGTCAGCTTGGGATTCTGTGTCTCCCTCTCTTTCTGCCCCCCCCCACCACTCGCACTCTCTCTCTGTCTCAAAAATAAATAAAAACATTTAAAAAACAAAAAAGAACAAGAAAAGGAGATAACACATTTAAAAAAAAAAAAAAAAAAAGGAAAGAAAGGGGGAGAGAGAATCCCAAGCAAGGCCGAAATCAAGAGTGGGATGTTTAACCAACTGAGCTACCCAGGACCCTCCTCCCTTCTTTAGAAGGAGCTGCCCTGTATGTATGTGTAGATTTGATTTGTCTGTGGGAGAAGGTGAGTTCAGTGTGTTCCTACACTACCATCCTGGACCAGCTCCCTTGCCCTCTCCTTTTTCTTTCCTATGATCTACACTATAAACTAAACAATTTTCTTTGAGTCAAAAAGAAAAGGAAATTACCTTTTTTGTTGTTGTTGTTTCACTATGGAGTTTGATTTATTTCAGCCCAGTACTTCATTTCCCTGATCCTAGTGACTGCATTCTCTGGCCTGGCTTAATTTTCATGCCATTTATAAGCTTAGCCTCCCCTGTCTCTGCAGGAAAATTACTTACTGTTTACAATTTTTAAAATTATCAGTTTTGGGTGGCTCAATCAGTTAAGCATCCAACTTCAGCTCAGGTCATGATCTCACAGTTTGTGAGTTTGAGCCCCACGTCGGGCTCTGTGCTGACAGCTGGGAGCCTGGAGCCTGATTTGGATTCTGTCTCCTCCTCTCTCTGCCCCTCCCCTGATCATGCTCTGTCTCTCTCTGTCTCTTAATAATAAATAAACGTTAAAAAAATTTTTAAAAAAAGATCAGTTTTGAAGGTAAAATTGAAAAATCTTGACATTAAACAGGCAAAATATGTGTAGGAGCCAAAATTATAAATCAAGTTTCTGGGAAGTGAAGACTGGAAGCTCACTTACCTTAAATTCAGATAGACTTTTATACTCTTTGTATCAGTACTTTACGTTTTTAAACTCTGAATCAGAATAGTCATATTTGCAACACTTCCTGTTGGTCAATAATTTTAGATAGTTATAATTTGGTTCTAAGCCTAAAGTGGGCTTGATTTTGGAAAATAAATCTTTTCACAACTGCCTTGATGCACAGAAAGCTTATTAAAAATAGACATTCTAACATCTTTTGTACACACTGATGCTTAGACATTCCATTATCTACCATGGCCACAGTAGTCTTGATAACCAAAGTCATCTTTTCCATCTTTAGGAACCTACACCGGAACAACGACATCCAAGAGACAAGCAACTGTGTGTGTGAATGAATATTCCATTTGATTTCACACCTGGATGCTATACATCTACTTTGGATTGTGTACTATGTTTGTGTATTTAGGTTTTGATTCATAGTGGCTTCTCATGTTATGGCATTGATTTGCATTGAGCCCAAACTGTAAAGAAAAATAAATGGCTGAAAGAAATAAAAAGACAATTGTATGACATATGAAAAACATATTCCTTTGAATGGATTTTAAATTTCTTCTATCAAACTTTCTAATGCTCTAGATTTGAGAATAAATTTGATGAATAAACATAGATGTGTCTGTCCCCTTATTTTTTCTGACTTTTTTTATTAGGGGAAGGCATGTCTATTAAAGTATATGTAGAGCAATCTTGATTTATCTAGACCTAAGAGTCTAAATTTTGTAGGCAATCTTTAAATGGCAGCCCCTACTCTCTACAAAAAAAATGACTAATTCATGAACTTTCTTTCACTTAGTTCTCCCCCACCTAATTTCTTCCTTCCTTCCTTCTTTTCCTTTCCTCCCTTCACTTCCCTGACCCTCCATTTCCTTCCCCTTCCCTTTTCCTTCTTTCCTTCCTTGCCTTTCTCTTCTTTCCTCTTTTCTTTCCTTCTTTTTCTTTCTTTCTTTTCTTTCTTTCTTTCTTTCCTTTCTTCTTTCTCCCTTCCTTCCTCTTCCTTCCTTCATTCTTTCTTTTTTCTTTTCTTTTTTTCTTCTTTATTTTTTTCTTTTCATTCCTTCCTTTCTTTCTGTAAAAATACAATGAAACAACACAACTTACCTCTTGTGTGAGCTACAATTATTTCTAATAGCTACACTTATATGAATATTTGTATGTGTTTTTAGTTTCAAATAGTCTTCTTTAGGTATTAAAATAGTATCAAATATTATAAATAGAAAATTCTTTAGTAAATTATATTCTCACCTTTGTACAATGGTAAGGAGTTCTTTCAAGCCACATGTGTCCTCCTTATATGGGCCTTTGAAATTTTATATCCTTTTGTTTATATCACTTTGTATAACTGTTTCACTAATTATTTTCTAGGCTTCTGACCATTTTTAAAATTTTTTTTTAATGTTTATTTATTTTTGAGACAGAGAGAGACAGAGCATGAATGGGGGAGGGTCAGATAGAGAGGGAGACACAGAATCTGAAACAGGCCCAGGCTTTGAGCCATCAGCACAGAGCCCAACACAGGGCTTGTACTCACGGACTGCAAGATCATGACCTGAGCTAAAGTCAGACATGTAACCGACTGAGCCACCCAGGCGTCCTGGCTTCTGCCCATTTTAAATTGGTTTATTTATTTTTTGGGGTGTTGAGTTTGTTAAGTTCCTTACAGATTTTGTATACTAACCCTTTATTGGATATGTCATTTGCAAATACCTTCTCCCAGTCAGTAGGTTGCCTTTTAGTTTTGTTTACTATTGCCTTTACTATACAGGGTTTTTATTTTGATGTAGTCCCAATAGTTTATTTTTGCTTTTGTTTCCCTCATCTCATATCTAGAAGACATATCTGGAAGACATATCTAGAAAAAAAGTTGCTATGGCCAATGTCAAAGAGGTTACTGCCTGTGTTCTCTTCTAGAAGTTTTATGGTTTCAGATCTCACATTCAGGTCCTTAATCCATTTTGAATTAATTTTTGTGTATGGTATAAGAAAGTGGTCCAGTGTCATTCTTTTGCATGTTGCTGTATAGTTTTCTCAACACCATTTGTTGAGGAGACTGTCTTTTTCCCATTGAATACTCTGTTCTGCTTTGTAAAAGATATATTGACTGTATAGTTTATTACTGGGTTTTCTATTCTGTTCTATTGATCTGTGTCAATATTTGTACTAGTACCATAATGTTTTAATTACAACAACTTTATAATATTATTTTACCTGCTTCTTAATTACCTCCTATGAATTTATATTTTGCATAGGTTTTATCTTCTACTAAAATTTTCTACTAATTATTATCTATATATATGAAGGCAACTAATTGTTATTAAATAAAATGTTACCTAATTGGATTCTCTTATTGTTTATAGTACATTTTAATGTTTCTTTTTCAGGCATATCACCTTGGATAGTGGCAGGTTTTAGTATTCTTTTACCAGTAGTTTATTTAATTTTTTTCTTCTCTTCTATAATTATCTTGGAAAATTATCCCCAAACAATAGTGTAAATTTTTGCCTTTTCCTCTATTTAGAGAGAATGTCTCATTTTCTCCAATAAGGTGTTGCTTTTTAGGAACAACATACACAACACACAAACATTCTCACATACATATATGTGTCAAATTAAGAAAGTATCCACCTAGAAGTGCCCAAGTGTTTCAGTCAGTTAAGCTCCCGAGGCTCAGGTCATGATCTCATGGTCCTGAGATCAAGCCCCGCAAGTTGAGCTCTGTTTTGGGTATGTAGCCTGCTTAGATTCTCTCTCTCCATCTGCCCCTCCCATTTCTTCTCTCTCGCTCTCTCAAAGAAAAAAAAAAAAAAAAAGGAAAGTATCTATTTAATCTTACTGAGTGTTTTTAGCATGAATACATATTATTTGAAATAATTTTTAGTATTAATGGGAAAGAGTGTTTTTAATGTGTTAATATAATAGGTTTTAAAATGCATTTTTATATATCAAACAATTTAAATAGATTGGGATTACCTGAACTTCTGTATAATTTTCCACTGAACCTATGTAGGACTGATCTTATTTAAGGAGATTTTCTTCTGAAAACTTTCTGTTTTTGGAAGCACTCAAGGGGTACAATATTTTCTACATTCTTACATGGCTAAATTTTTAGTTGCCTTATTATAGCGAAGGCTGGGCAGCTAGACAGTCAATCCTTGGCACATATTTTCTTTCCTTGAGTATTTATGAGATATGGTTCCTCTGTTTTATATCACTGAACCTTATGAAAAGCATATCAACATGACTGTATTTTTATATTGGCTCTTTTGTAAGTTTGTCTTTTTGTTTATTTGTTTGCCTGGAGGCTCAGAGGGTTTTGTTTTGTTTTCTAATTTAAACTGTTAAAGTGTAATAATTTTTCAGATTATGATTTGGGTCTAAATCTTTTGGGTGAATTTTCCCACTCCAGGTTGTGTTTTTATAGGACTTCTTTTATTTCAAGATGTGTGTACTGTGAGGGTTACTATCTCCTCAGCTCCATACTCTGAAAAGATGTAGTGATAAGATGCTTGCTTATTCAGCAAGCAATGTACCACCAGTGATGTGTGCTACTTGGCTATCTATTTTGTCTCCAGACACAAATGGACTTTGGGATATCTAATGTTGCAGTGCTCCAGGCCACAACAGAGTCACAAATTCTAATCAAGTCAAAGGAAGAAGTATACTGAAAAAGGCAGAAGTTAAGAGTAGAGTAGAATGTGTGACGGGACCCTGAAACTAGAGGCACTTGAAAACATCTGAAAGAGAACAGCCTTAAGAATAAAAAACAGCTGGAATACTAAGAAAAAACATCTCACATGATACCTGATATACTGGAATCCACCATGGCTCGGACCTACACACAAATTCTGGTCTGCTCCAGTTTTCTAGGCAGCTTAAATGTCCCTGCATATGAAGGCAATGGGAAACTTTGCTAGACCAATTCAATCTCTCAAATAGAAATAAGAGACATACTGGAATAGGTCTCTCCTAGATGGCTACCCATGACATGATGACTCTGCACAAACTGACCATTTTCCACATTTCATACTGCACATGTGCCTGTGTTTTTGCCAGTTTATACACAAGTTCTCAGAGAGTAGCCAGTGGGGTCTCTCTAGCCTTCTGAGTTTCTTCAGAATATCTGGAGTGGTCTGTGAAAGATGCTAGCTGGTTGGATGCTAGTACTTGTATTTATAATTTCTCTCCTTTTGATTATTAGTAAAACATTTGGCTCATAAATTAACTTAGACTAGCTTAAATGATAATTCAAAATCAATTATCCCATTAATATGTTTAATTTTCCCAAAATGCATTCTCTGCACCTTCCGACCCTGGCCCACATATACATTTTGCCAATAGAAGCACTTCAGCAAACTTGGTCTATAGGTTATCTCAACTCCTTCCCCACTGAGGTAAGACTCCTGTGAAATGCTCCTTATTTACCTGCCCTGGGCATTGTTAAATGTATTTTCAAAATTAATTGATACAGAGGTCCAGAGGGAAAAGAGAAGATCATACAAGTGACATTCATTAAATCTATATTTATCCTGTTTTATCACTAAATATGCCACTAATTGAATATTTATGGATCAACTACATATAAAAATAAAATAGAAAAATTAATGACACCAGATAATCTAAAATCAATAATGATTAAGTTAAAATCAACGGTAAGTTCTTGTGGTAGGCAGAATTATGGTCCTTAAAGATGTCCACACCCTAATCCTTGGACACTCTGTATATCTTACTGGCAAAGGAGAATTAAGATAGGAAACAGAAATAAATTTGCTTATCAGCTGGCCTTAAAATAGAGAGATTATCCTGTACTATCTACCTCTGCACTGTATAATCACAAGTTTCCCTTAGTGTAAGAATGGGACAGAAAGGGAATCAGGATAGGACTATGAAAATAAATCACAGATAGATGTAACATTGCTGGCTTCAAAGATGGAAGAAAGGGCCATGAGCTCAGGAATATGAGCCACTTCTATAAGCTGGAAAGGGAAAGGAAACAATTTTAGTCCAAGAGCCAAAGAATTTTAGTTCCTGCATAAAGGAACAAACCTTGCTAATACCTTGATGTGGATCAGTAAGGCAAGTGTTAGACTTCTAAACTACAGCATTGTAAAATAATAAATGTGTTGATCTAAGCAATAAGTATATGGTATTTTGTTACAATAGCAATAGAGAATACTGCAGTTATAAATACATAATTAACATTAAATAAAACCATGAACTTTAGCAATGAGATTATCCTCTAGATTTAAATTATTTTAATTTTACCCAGAAATATTTTCTGCATGGAAAGCCATGTTTTGAGTTTTATTTTTAGATATCTTCAATCTTATCTACAATTATATGAAAGGTAAAGCCGATAAAATTATCACAAATTTCTCTTTAGTATTTTGCTTGCTCAAGTTAAAAGTGCTATTTTAGGTAAATTAAAATTTTACTTCCAATTTAAATGACATAAAAATAGACTTTTATTTTTCAACAAACTTGCAAAACAGATAAACATATAGCATCCAGCTATACATGTGAGAAAATGTAAAACGCACTTTAAAACCCAAAGTTGAAATTTCATTTAGGCTGGTCACTAACAATTAGATAACAGAACTTATGTAAGGAATTTAACTTATACTCTATTCTCAACTGTTGCTAAAAGCACTGAGGTGAAAATAACTTACAAGTGTAACTGCTTTTTCTCACTTACTAGAACAAGATCAAAGGGGGAAGGAAAAAGGTATATTTTTCACTACCTAATCTTCTCATAGGATCAGGATCTTTAATTAGTACTAGGATAATGCTGAATGCAATGATTATTTCATTAAAATTAGATGAAATTTAAGTAAATTGGACATTTTACTTTTCATAAAGTTCTACCTTAAAAATACATATCATGGGAGCCTGTGTAGCTCAGTCAGTAAAGCATCTGACTCTTGATTTCAGCTCAGGTTGTGATCTCGCTGTTGTGGTATCGAGCTCTCTCTCCCTGTCTCTGTCCCTCCCCTGCTCTCTGTCTCTCAAAATAAATAACCTTTTTTGAAAAAAATTTTAATGTTTTCATTCATTTTTAAGAGAGTGAGTGGGGGGCGCCTGGGTGGCGCAGTCGGTTAAGCGTCCGACTTCAGCCAGGTCACGATCTCGCGGTCCGTGAGTTCGAGCCCCGCGTCAGGCTCTGGGCTGATGGCTCGGAGCCTGGAGCCTGTTTCCGATTCTGTGTCTCCCTCTCTCTCTGCCCCTCCCCCGTTCATGCTCTGTCTCTCTCTGTCCCAAAAATAAATAAAAAACGTTGAAAAAAAAAAAAAAATTAAAAAAAAAAAAAGAGAGTGAGTGGGGGAGGGGCACAGAGAGAGGGAGATACAGAATCTGAAGCAGACTCCAGGCTTTGAGCTGTCAGCACAGAGCCCAAAGTGGGGCTCAAATTCACAAACCATGAGATCATGACCTGAGCCAAAGTCAGATGCTTAATCCACTGAGCAACCCAGGCGCCCTCAAAATAAATAAATAACCTTTTAAATAAATAAAATAAAAATACAAAAGAATAAAGAATAATAAGAGTATATTGACTACTCATAATTCTGTGATATTCTTTTTTTTTAACTTCCACTAAGTTAAAATTTGACATCAACAATGTAGAATCAAGACATATCTATTGTGTGTTTGTAGTCACAGAGCATGGTGATTAGGATTACAAGCTTTGGAGACTCTTAGCCTTATTTTAAAGCCTGTCTTATCCACTGTGAGTGACTAACATTTTTATAAAACATCTCCAATCCTTAGTTTTCTTATGTGAATACTTCAGAATGGTGACAACCATGTGAGATGACACTTGTTAAACACTGAAAAAGCTGCCAGACATATTGTAAGCACACATAAATAAATAATTACTACAATAGTATATTTTAATAATACCATTGCTTTGTGCTAGCATGCAAGTATACATCCACACACATTTAGAAAAACACAAAGGTGTGCTATTAACTATACTCATGGGAAATGATTAACCTTCTTATAATAACTTATACAAGGTTGCATGGAAGATATCTCTGAAATGAAGCTGTAAAACATTTTCAGTGTTTTGTAAGTATACAGTTCTCTGTCACCCTGATTTTTTACTACTTGGAATTTCTGAAAGAACCAAAGTAGTATATTAATGCAATGTATTTTTTTTTCCACTTCTTTTTGATCTTTTCAGTTCCTTGCACTCATAATTCACTTTGGCTCTCATGTTATTTATCTATATGTGACCTCTGATTTGACTTACCTTTTCGGTCTGTGTGCTTCATCAGTGCAAATTCTTCAGGTGTAAACCATATCCCTCTTTTATTTACAGTGTTAGTCAATCTCTCTTCAAAATGACTGTTAGTTCATATCATTCTTGCTTTTCAGTTGAAATATTTTATTTTTCTCCCATTTCAGTACTTATTCTTCACTGTAATTTTAGTCCATGGAAACCTGGAATTTACCTTATCTACCCCAAATGGCAATGACTATTATTCTCCAATAATGAAATGGGGATAATAAGGATCAGATACAGGGGGTCTACCATATTTAAAAAAGATACTACCCTAAAATTGTCAATATGTGAAAACATTGGAAATCACTAAAAATCTAGTCAAAATAATTGTGTTCACGGGACACCTGGGTGGTTCAGTTCATTAAGCATCCATCTCTTGATATCAGCTCAGGTCATAAATTCATGGTTCCTGAAACTGAGCCCTGCATCAGGCTCTGCAATGACAGCACAGAGCCTGCTTGGGATTCTCTCTCCCTCTCTCTCCCCCTCTCCAGGCCATGTGCTCTCTTCTCTCTAAATAAATAAATAAATAAATAAATAAATAAATAAATAAATAAACAAACAAACAAACTAACTAACTAACTAACTAACTTAAAAAAAATAAACTGTGTCAGGACATTTGGTACTTATGCAAGAAAAATAATGTATCTGGATTCTTCTTTTATCCACTCAATTAGGTGATGATATTGATGAGCATTCTAAAAGTGCTTAAACTTAGGGAAAATAATTACTCGTTGGATATAGGGATCAAGGAAGGAAATGGCAACAGCCTTTAACTCTTTATTTACTATACCTCAGGTGTAAGAATGGTATATTTTGGGCTTCCCTGTGGTGGGTGGACATGCTTAAAAGCAGGCATGACGTTAGTGACTTTTGTTTGATCATAATTTTTCTACCTTGGAAACTCTTCATTGCTCCCATTAGAAGTTCTCTTGAACTTCTAGGAAGATCGCAGAATGGGATGATCCTAAGCTCACCTGGTCCCATGAAAATACCTAGATAATAGCTGTATCAGTGTATTCAACACAGAAAACGACCAAGAGAAAAGCAGAACAGACCTTTCACAGTTAACCATACAGATGAGGTCACATTAAAAATTGTAGGAAGGGCAGAGACCCAGTTGGCAACCAAACTCCCAGTGAGACTAACAACAAATAGGAGGAACACCACAAGCACAGAGAAGGGAGAAGAGCAGACCCCACACCAGGCACCCCAGACAGGGGATAAGTCCCATGATATTAGATTTTGAAAGCCATCAGGGCTTAATTCTGAGTACTTTAAAAATCAGTGGAGACCTGGGGAAGATGGCGGCGTAGGACACTGGGCTCACCGCGTCCTGCTCATCACTTAGATTCCACCTACACCTGCCTAAATAACCCAGAAAACCACCAGAAGACTAGCAGAACGGAGTCTCTGGAGCCAAGCGCAGGCGAGAGGCCCACGGAAGAGGGTAGGAAGGGTGGCGAGGAGGTGCGTGCTACACGGACTGGCGGGAGGGAGCAGGGGCAGAGGGGCAGCCCGCTGGCCAAGCAGAGCCCCCAAGTCTGCCTTGCAAAAGCGGAGGGGCCAGATGGAGTGTGTTCTGACAGCAAGCGGGACTTAATATCTGGAAGGTTATAAGCTAACAGCTCTGCTCGGAGAACTGGAGGGCCAGAGGATAACGGGAGGGAGAGTTGTTGAGCCCCGGAAGACAGAGCTCAGCTTGGCAGGGAACAAAGGCGCTCGCCAGCGCCATCTCCCTCGCCCATCTCCCTCACCCATCCCCAGCCAAAATCCCAAAGGGAACCAGTTCCTGCCAGGGAACTTGCACCACGCAAACACCCAACTCTGTGCTTCTGCAGATCCATCCCTCCAGTGGGTCTGACTCCCTCCCAGTGCCCCAGGGCCCCTCCCGAAGCAGATCTCCCAAGGAAAAGCGAGCTGAGCCTGCCCCTTCCGCCCCTGTGCACCTTGCCGATCCACCCAGATAATACACCAGATCCCCAGCACCACAAGTCTGGCAGTGTGTAAGGTAGCCCAGATGGGCCACGCCACCCCACAGTGAATCCCACCCCTAGGAGAGGGAAAGAGAAGGCACACACCAGTCTGACTGTGGCCCCAGCGGTGGGCTGGGGGCAGACATCAGGTCTGACTGTGGACCCGCCCACCAACGCAAGTTATTCAAGACAGCACAGGGGAAGTGCCCTGCAGTCCCGCACCACTCCAGGGTGGGACTATCCAAAATGAAGAAACCTAAGAATTCCCCTCAAAAAAACGTCCAGGAAATAACAACAGCTAACGAACTGATCAAAAACGATTTAAACAATATAACAGAAAGTGAATTTAGAATAATAGTCATAAAATTAATCACTGGGCTTGAAAACAGTATAAAGGACAGCAGAGAATCTCTTGCTACAGAGATCAAGGGACTAAGGAACAGCCAGGAGGAGCTAAAAAATGGTATCAACGAGTTGCAAAATAAAATGGAGACAACTACAGCTTGGATTGAAGAGGCAGAGGAGAGAATAGGTGAACTAGAAGATAAAATTATAGAAAAACAAGAAGCTGAGAAAAAGAGAGATAAAAAAATCCAGGACTATGAGAGGAAAATTAGAGAACTAAGTGATGCACTAAAGAGAAATAATCTACGCATAATTGGTATTCCAGAGGAGGAAGAGAGAGGGAAAGGTCCTGAAGGTGTACTTGAAGAAATCATAGCTGAGAACTTCCCGGATCTGGGGAAGGAAAAAGGCATTGGAATCCAAGAGGCACAGAAAACTCCCTTCAGCTTGAATCGATCTTCTGCACAACATATCATAGTGAAACTGGCAAAATACAAGGATAAAGAGACAATTCTGAAAGCAGCTAGAGATAAACGTGCTCTAACATATAAAGGGAGACCTATAAGACTCGGGACCGATCTCTCTCCTGAAACTTGGCAGGCCACAAAGGAATGGCAGGAGATCTTCAATGTGATGAACAGAAAAAAAAAATATGCAGCCGAGAATCCAGCAAGTCTGTCATTTAGAATTCAAGGAGAGATAAAGGTCTTCCCAAACAAACAAAAACTGAACCAATTCATCACCACTAAACCAGCCCTACAAGATATCCTAAGGGGGACTCTGTGAGACAAAGTACCAGAGACATCGCTACAAGCATGAAACCCACGGACATCATAATGACTCTAAACCCGTACCTCTCTATAATAACACTGTATGTAAATGGACTAAAAGCGCCAACCAAAAGACACAGGGTATCAGAATGGATAAAAAAACAAGACCCATCTATTTGCTGTCTACAAGAGACTCATTTTAGACCTGAGGACACCTTCAGATTGAGAGTGAGGGGATGGAGAACTATTTATCATGCCACTGGAAGTCAAAAGAAAGCTGGAGTAGCCATACTTATATCAGACAAACTAGACTTTAAATTAAAGGCTGTAACAAGAGATGAAGAAGGGCATTATATAATAATCACAGGGTCTATCCATCAGGAAGAGCTAACAATTATAAATGTCTATGAGCTGAATACAGGAGCCCCCAAATATATAAAACAATTACTCACAAACATAAGGAACCTTATTGATAAGAATGTGGTAATTGCAGGGGACGTTAATACTCCACTTACAGAAATGGATAGATCATCGAGACACACAGTCAGTAAGGAAACAACACCCTTGAATGATACGTTGGATCAGATGGACTTGACAGATATATTTAGAACTCTGCATCCCAAAGCAACAGAATATACTTTCTTCTCGAGTGCACATGGAACATTCTCCAAGATAGATCACATACTGGGTCACAAAACAGCCTTTCATAAGTATACAAGAATTGAAATCATACCGTGCATACTTTCAGACCACAATGCTATGAAGCTTGAAATCAACCACAGGAAAAAGTCTGGAAAACCTCCAAAAGCATGGAGGTTAAAGAACACCCTACTAAAGAATGAGTGGGTCAGCCAGGCAATTAGAGAAGAAATTAAAAAATATATGGAAACAAATGAAAATGAAAAAACAACAATCCAAATGCTTTGGGATGCAGCAAAGGCAGTCCTAAGAGGAAAACACATTGCAATCCAGGCCTATCTCAAGAAACAAGAAAAATCCCAAATATAAAATCTAACAACACACCTAAAGGAAATAGAAGCAGAACAGCAAAGACAGCCTAAATCTAGCAGAAGAGAGAAATAATAAAGATCAGAGCAAAAATAATATAGAATCTAAAAAAACTGTAGAGCAGATCAACGAAATCAAGAGTTGGTTTTTTGAAAAAATAAACAAAATTGACAAACCTCTAGCCATGATTCTCAAAAAGAAAAGGGAGATGACCCAAATAGATAAGATCATGAAAGAAAATGGAATTACTACAACCAATCCCTCAGAGATACAAACAATTACCAGGGAATACTATGAAATATTATATGCCAACAAACTGGACAACCTGGAAGAAATGGACAAATTCCTAAACACCCACCCGCTTCCAAAACTTAATCAGGAGGAAATAGAAAGCTTGAACAGACACATAACCAGCGAAGAAATTGAATCAGTCATCAAAAATCTCCCAACAAATAAGAGTCCAGGACCAGATGGCTTCCCAGGGGAGTTCTGCCAGACGTTTAAACCAGAGATAATACCTATCCTTCTCAAGCTATTCCAAAAAATAGAAACGGAAGGAAAACCTCCAGACTCATTCTATGAAGCCAGTATTAACTTTGATTCCTAAACCAGACAGAGACCCAGTAAAAAAAGGGAACTACAGACCAATATCCCTGATGAATATGGATGCAAAAATTCTCAATAAGATACTAGCAAATCGAATTCAACAGCATATAAAAAGAATTATTCACTATGATCAAGTGGGATTCATTCCTGGGATGCAGCGCTGGTTCAACATTCGTGAATCAATCAATGTGATACATCACATTAATAAAAGAAAAGATAAGAACCATATGATCCTGTCAAACGATGCAGAAAAGGCATTTGACAAAATTCAGCAACGTTTCTTAATAAAAGCCCTCGTGAAAGTCGGGATAGAAGGGACATACTTAAATATCATGAAAGCCATTTATGAAAAGCCCACAGCCAACATCATCCCCAATGGGGAAAAACTGAGAGCTTTTTCCCTGAGATCAGGAACACGACAGGGATGTCTACTCTCATTGCTGTTCTTTAACACTGTTGGAAGTGCTAGCATCAGCAATCAGACAACAAAAGGAAATCAAAGGCATCAACACTGGCAAAGATGAAGTTAAGCTTTCACTTTTGGCAGATGACATGATATTATACATGGAAAATATGATAGACACCACCAGAAGTCTGCTAGAACTGACAAATGAATTTAGCAAAGTTGCAGGATACAAAATCAATGTACAGAAATCAGTTGCATTCTTATACACTAATAATGAAGCAACAGAAAGACAAATAAAGAAACTGATCCCATTCACAATTGCACCAAGAAGCATAAAACACCTAGGGATAAATCCAACCAAAGATGTAAAAGATCTGTATGCTGAAAACTATAGAAAACTTATGCAGGTAATTGAAGAAGATATAAAGAAATGGAAAGACATTCCCTGCTCATGGATTGGAAGAATAAATATTGTCAAAATGTGAATACTACCCAAAGCTATCTACACATTCAATGCAATCCCAATCAAAATTGCACCAGCATTCTTCTCGAAACTAGAACAAACAATCCTAAAATTCATACGGAACCACCAAAGGTCCCGAATAGCCAAAATAATTTTGAAGAAGAAGACCAAAGCAGGAGGCATCACAATCCCAGACTTTAGCCTCTACTACAAAGCTGTAATCATCAAGACAGTATGGTATTGGCACAAAAACAGACACATAGACGAAGGGAAAAGAATAGAAACCCCAGAACTAGACCCACAGACGTATGGCCAACTAATAATCTTTGACAAAGCAGGAAAGAACATCCAGTGGAAAAAAGACAGTCTCTTTAACAAATGGTGATGGGAGAACTGAACAGCAACATGCAGAAGATTGAAACTAGACCGCTTTCTCACGCCATTCACAAAAATAAACTCAAAATGGATAAAGGACCTGAATGTGAGACAGGAAACCATCAAATCCCTAGAGGAGAAAGCAGGAAAAGACCTCTCTGACCTCAGCCGTAGCAATTTCTTACTTGACACATCCCCAAAGGCAAGGGAATTAAAAGCAAAAATGAACTACTGGGACCTTATGAAGATAAAAAGCTTCTGCACAGCAAAGGAAACAACCAACAAAACTAAAAGGCAACCAACGGAATGGGAAAAGATATTTGCAAATGACATATCGGACAAAGGGCTAGTATCCAAAATCTATAAAGAGCTCACCAAACTCCATACCCGAAATAACCCAGTGAAAAAATGGGCAGAAAACATGAATAGACACTTCTCTAAAGAAGACATCCAGATGGCCAACAGGCACATGAAAAGGTGCTCAACGTCGGTCCTCATCAGGGAAATACAAATCAAAACCACACTCAGATATCACCTCACGCCAGTCAGAGTCGCCAAAATGAACAAATCAGGAGACTATAGATGCTGGCGAGGATGTGGAGAAACGGGAACCCTCTTGCACTGTTGGTGGGAATGCAAATTGATGCAGCCACTCTGGAAAACAGTGTGGAGGTTCCTCAGAAAATTAAAAATAGACCTACCCTATGACCCAGCAATAGCACTGCTAGGAATTTATCCAAGGGATACAGGAGTACTGATGCATAGGGGCACTTCTACCCCAATGTTTATAGCAGCACTCTCAACAATAGCCAAATTATGGAAAGAGCCTAAGTGTCCATCAACTGATGAATGCATAAAGAAATTGTGGTTTATATACACAATGGAGTACTATGTGGCAATGAGAAAGAATGAAATATGGCCCTTTTTAGCAACATTGATGGAACTGGAGAGTGTGATGCTAAGTGAAATAAGCCATACAGAGAAAGACAGATACCATGTTTTCACTCTCATGTGGATCCTGAGAAACTTAACAGAAACCCATGGGGGAGTGGAAGGAAAAAAAAAAGAGGTTAGAGTGGGAGAGAGCCGAAGCATAAGAGAGTCTTAAAAACTGAGAACAAGCTGAGGGTTGATGGGGGGGTGGGAGAGAGGAGGGGGTGGGTGATGGGTATTGAGGAGGGCACCTTTTGGGATGAGCACTGGGTGTTGTATGGAAACCAACTTGACAATAAATTTCATATATTGAAAAAAAATCAGGAGGTTTAGGCTCTGAGAAAGCCAAAGGGCAATAAGAAATAGTCCCTGCCCTTAAAGAGACAGTATGACAAACAACCCCTGGACATACAGCAGAGAAGTGGCAGTTTGAAAAGCACCTGGGGTATATGTAAAAGAGCTTTC
This sequence comes from Panthera onca, assembly GCF_046562875.1. Classification (NCBI taxonomy): domain Eukaryota; kingdom Metazoa; phylum Chordata; class Mammalia; order Carnivora; family Felidae; genus Panthera; species Panthera onca. The sequence continues at coordinate 147,905,825 of NC_138342.1, read as the reverse complement.
TTTACTAATCCCAGAACATGCTGGAAGGGCAGGGATCTTTAACAGACTACCTCAAGAACAAAAGGGCTCTCCTCCCACCCTAGGCTAGACAATCTGCACAACACTTGCAGGAAACAGCTAGAACACTTTCCACCTACCTTGCTAACACAGCTTACACTCTGCCCCACATTCTCCCGTAAGTCCATCCCATCCAACACACTCCATCCAGTCTGCTCCACTATAGGAGTCCTTCCAAAGTGATTCTTGCATTGTTTCCTAGCAAGGACCAGTGCCACTCCAAAGTGACTCCTGCCCTGAGGAAAAGGGAAGATAACCACAAACTCACAGTCCCAGAATCTGAAGCATTTTACTGGCAGTGCAGAGACAGTATCCTTATTAGTGCATCTACAGTCCTGGTAGGCATCTGGCCAGCCTACCAGTCCTGCCCACCAACAAAAGCCACCCAGGGTATAAGGCCGGGAGATTGCTCTGCAGTTTGGTGCCACCACAGCCATAGTAAATGGGCTGAGGGTAGGCATCTGGTCTGTTAATACCACCTAATCCTAAGCCCACAATGACCCCACACTGCCCTCTGAACAAGACAGAGACCAAACCAAGGCCACAACAGACAAAGCAGGCCATTGCAGCTGACTGGGCAGAAGGCCAATGCAACCCACAAAGTAGATACTTCTGCCTGGTTCTGATGAACAGAAGACATTACGCTACGGGACACTGCAGGACCTCTTCTTCATAAGGCCACTACATTTAAGATCAGGAGACATAACTGAGTTTCCTAATACATAGAAACAAACACAAAGAATTAGACAAAATGAGACAGAGGAATACGTCCCAAATGAAATAACAGGACAAAACCACATAAAAGAGCTAAAAGAGGGGCATTTTGGGTGGCTTAGTTGGTTGAGCATCCAACCTTGGCTCAGGTCATGATCTCATGGTTCAAGAGTTTGAGCTCCATGTTTGGCTCTGTGATGACAGCTCAGAGCCTGGAGCCTGCTTCAGATTCTGTCTCCCTCTCTCTGCCCCTTCCCTGCTTGCATTCTCTCTCTCTCTCTCTCCCTCTCTCTCTCTCTCTCTCTCTGTCTCTGTCTCTCCCTCTCTCTCAAAATTAAATAAATATTAAAATATTAAAACCAAACATTTAAAGAGCTAAAAGAAATGGAAACAAACAATATGCTTGATAAATAATTCAAAGTAATGTTAATAAAGATACTTACTTGACTGGAGGATCTTAGTGAGACTTTCAACAAAGAGATAAAAATATTTAAAAAAAAGAACAAATAAGAAATGAAGAACTCAAGGAGAGAGAGAGAGAGAGAGAGAGAGAACAAACATATTATATACAAGGGAAACACCATAAGGCTATCAGCTGATTCTTCAGTAGAAACTTTGCTGGCCAGAAGAGAGTAGCATGATATATTCAAAGTGCTAAAAGGAAAAAATCTGCAACCAAGGTTACTCTACCCAGCAAGAATATAATTCAAAATATAGAAGGAGAGACAGTTTCACAGACAAACGAATGTTAAAAGAACTCATCACCACTAAACCAACCTAAAAAAAAAACATTAAAGGGAATTATTGAGTGAAAAGAAAAGGCCATAGTCAGAAGTAAGAACATTAGGAAAGGAAAAAAAATTCACAAATAAATATAAACATAATAAAAGTAGTAAATTATCACTTATAAAACCAGCATGGAATTTAAAGCACAAAAGTAGTTAAATCACTTTTATCTACACAAATCAATCAAACTCATGAAATAAAATGATGTAAAGTGTGACACCATACACATAAAGCATGGGTGGAACAAGTACAAATCTAGTGCTTTCAGAATGGGTTCAAAATGAAATGACCACCTATTTAATATAGACTGATTTATGCACAAGATGTTAAATATGAGACCAATGGTAACCACAAATCAAAAGCCTGTAATATATATTCCAAAAATCAAGAGAAAAGAATCTAAGCACATCACTAAATAAAGCCATCAAACCACAGGGAAGACAGCAAGAGAAGAAAGGAACAGAGAAGAATTATACAAATAACTATAACAAAATGGGAATTGGTGTGTACCTACCAATAGTAATTCCTCTGAATGTAAATGGACTGAATGTTCCAATCAAAAGACATAGGGTGACTGAATGAATAAAAAAGCAAACCCATCTACATACTGTCCATAAGGGATTCACTTCTGACTTAAAGACACATGTAGATTGAAAGTGAAATAATGGAAAAAGATGTACCATGCAAATGGAAGCAAAAAGAAAGCTGGGGTGGGTAGCAATATTTATATCAGACAAAATAGACTTTAAAACAAAGAGTATAACAAGAGACAAAGAAGGACACTACATAATTATAAAGGGACAATTCAACAAAAGAATAAAACAATAGTAAAGGGTTATGTACCCAATATGAAAGCATAAAAAAATACATAAAATAACTATTAATAGACATAAATAAAGAAACTGACAGTAATACAATAATAATAGTGGACTTTAACAGCTCACTTTTATCAGTGGATAGATCATCTAGACAGAAAATCAGCAAGGAAACAGTGGCTTTGAATAATACATTGGACCAGATGTAATTAATAGATATATTCAGACATTCCAACCAAAGATGGTGGAATATACAGTCTTCTCAAGTGCACATGGAACATTCTCCAGAACAGAACTCATGTTAAGCCACAAAACAAATCTCAGTGAACTCAGAGAGACTGAAATCATATCATGCATCTTTCTCAACCACAATGGTATGAAATTCAATCACAAGAAAAAATTCTTGAAAGGACACAAATAAACGGAAGCTAAATAACATGGTACTAAACAATGAGTGGGTCAACCAAGAAATCAAAGAGGAATTCAAAAAATACATGGAAATGATCAGCATAGGGTGTTGTATGTAAGTGATGAATCACAAAATTCTACACCTGAAACTAATATTGTACAGTATGTTACTTAACTGGAATTTAAATAAAAACTTGAAAAAAGAAAAAAAATACATGGAGACAAATGAAAATAAAAACTCAATGGTCCAAAATCATTGGGATGCAATAAAAGTTGTTTTAAGAGAAAAGATTAAAGCCATACAGGCCTACTTCAAGAAGAAAGAAAAATCTCAAATAAACAACTTAACCTTACAACTAAAGGAGCTAGAAAATGAAGAAAAAGCGCAAAACCAGTGGAAGGTAGGAAATAACAAACAACAGAGCAGGGGCACCAGGGTGGCTCAGTCAGCTAAGGGTCCAATTCTTGATTTCGGCTGAGGTCATGATCTGACAACTGGTGAGTTCGAGCCCCACATTGGGCTCTGTGCTAACAGTGAAAATCCTGCTTGGGATTCTCTTTCTCTCTCTGCCCGTCCATTAATCATTCTCTCTCTCTCTCTCTCTCTCTACCAAAAAAAAAAAAAAAAAAAAAAAAAATTAGAGCAGAAATAAATGAAATAGAGACTAAAAAAAATAGAACATATCAATGAAATCAGGAGCTAGGTCTTTGAAAAGATCAACAAATTTATAAACCTTTAATTACCCAGATTCACTGAAAAAAGGAGAGGACACAAATAAATAAAATCACAAATGAAGGAAGAGAAATAACAAATGATAGCACAGAAATACACAAGATATAAGAGAAAACTATGGAAAATTATATGGCAAAAAATTGGACAACTTAGAAGAGATAGATAAATCCCTAAACCACATAACCTTCTAATACTGAATCAGGAAAAAATAGAAAATTTGAAAAGACTGATTATTAGCAATGAAATTGACTCAACAATTTAAAAAAACAAAAACTTCCCAACAAATAAAAGTACAGAACCAGAGAGATTCAAAGGTAAATTCTACCAAACATTTAAAGAAGATTTAATCCCTATTTTTGTCAAACTAATCTAAAAAGTAGAAAAGGGAGGAAATTTCAAATTTATTTTATGAGACCAGCATTACCCAGATACCAAAAACCGATACTTTATAAAAAAAAAAGGCACTACAGGCCAATATCTCTGATAAACATAAACGCAAAAATCTTCAATAAAATATTAGCAAACTGAAGCCAACATTTAAAAAATCGTTTACTGTGATTAAGTGGGATTTATTCCATGGATGCACAGGTAATTCAATATTCACAATTCAAACATGATACATCACATTAGCCAGATAAAGGATACAACCATACAATCGTCTCAATAGATGTAGAAAAAAGCATTTGCCAAATAACCACATTCATTCATGATAAAATATCTCAACAAAGTAGGGTTATAGGAAATATACTTCAACATAATAAAAGCTGGAGGGGGGATGGGTGAGGAATGCATGAAAGAAGTGAAAAGGATTTGGAGTACACTCATTATGATGAGCACTGAGAAATGTATAGAACTGCTGAATCACTATATTATACACCTGAAAATAATATAACACTGTATGTTTATACTTGAATTAAAAAAAAAAAAGTCTTAGTGAGCCTTTGGAGACATCCAAACAGCAAACTGTCATGAACTTACTGGATTTGGATACAGCATATTTAAATCCTCTAATAATGCTATTTGCCCTTATCTCTAATCACTAGAAGCTTTTAAAGGGTAATGATTACTGAGGACCATCATAATAATGAGTTTTAATTTATCTTTGATGCATACAGATACCAACATCTTTTTAAAGATCCCAATGTGCAGCCAGAGTTTAGAGCCACTCTTCTAGAATTTTACTTCCACAAATATCACAGTTTCATAAATATGTAGAATTTCAGACTCTTCCTCAGGCTGAGTGAATCTGAAGCTGCATTTTTAAGAGACTCTCAAATAATTTATAAGCCAAATAACATTTGAAAATCTGTCTCTAGAGCAGATGTTTGTTAATTCTTTCTTTAAAGGGCCAGAGAATGAATATATCTTAGGCTCTGTGAGTTATGCTTTATGGGTTATCTGTCAGAACCTCTCCACTCTGTCATTTTATCTCTGTCAGAACCTCTCAACTCCATCATTGTAGAAAAAGCAGCCATAGACAATATGTAAGTGACATCTGTGGCTGTATTCCCATAAAAGTTTATTCATGGAAGGGCGCTTGGATGGCTCGCAAGTTGGCCGACTGGAATCTGCCAAGAACTGTATCTGCTATTCCCAAAAGGTATTCTTGTCTGTGACAACAATAATACTATTTTGAAATATGCTACATTTTTAATGTACTTTTATTCACACAAAGTATCTCTCTACCTGAAAATATAGTTTCTCTTTTCTTTTTGATTATCAGATACAGAAAAACATTGATTTTTTCTAAATTTAATCTCAAATGTAAGTGAAAACTGTTGTTGAATTACTTTCATAAAATGCGTGGTAACCAAAGAGTTTAAGTCTATTCCACATAAAAGAATCAAAAAGATTAATTAAAGCATTAAGCAGATGAGATTTGAGATTTCTAAGAAGTGGATAAATGAAATTCTGGGAAGTCAAAACAGAAAAAAACTAAATAAATTTAATATGAAATAATATCCTGATTGAGAGCAATAAAATACATTTATATAATATGAATTAAAGATTCATGAAAAGCCAAGTCCTCTAAAAATAGAACTTGATTAAACAGAATATAGTGTTGAAAGAGATTAAAATAATAGCTACATAGTAAGTTTATTCATTTATTCTAGAAATAGTTATTTAATACCTAGTAAGTGCCAAGAATTATGCCGGATTTAGAGGATACAATGCCCCTATTCTTTTGAAGCTGTAATTTAGTAGGAAATACAGGTTAGAAGAACAGCTATGAGGAGACAGTGTAATCTACATTATGATAGATGGATGTTCTATACATGGAAGGGCACATAGGAATGGTAAATAGCACACACAGGCAATATAACATATTTTTACTGAATATATCTCATGTTACTAGTTGTTCTTCCTTAATATTAGAGGTTTACTACTCAAATTAATAATTCTGAAATGTAGAAAATACTTTTTTAAAGAATCAAGAAATATTATCAATAATTAGTGCAATGTCACAACTTCTTCCTCTGTCATCTGTAACCTGAATGGTTAAATGCTTTAACATTCCCATATACTTAAGGTTCTCTTTGTTAAAATTCTTGTTGGTTAAATTCAAAAATAACGTTGCCAAAACATTTGCTGATAAAATTGACAGAGCTGATTTATTTACTGAAAATATAACAGGCAGTAAGGAAATTCCATTTTCAGTTCACCATTGATTGATTTGCTTTCTAACTTTGTTGAGTCCATATATCATGACCCTATCCCATGTCAAAATAGTGACCTATTTTTTAATGCTACTTTCGCATTCATGTGTAGATGTTTTATATTCCGTTATTATGCAGTTTGGTTGTATAATGACATTAGCAATAGGGTTTCAGAAGGCATCGCTGTTACTTTAAACATACAGTGCTAAAGACAGAATAATTTAAAAGTATGCAGGTGATAAAAATGGAGCTTGCTTAAGATGTAAAATGTTGGGAATTTTACATAATCTGTTGTAAAGTCCCTCAGCTCCAAAATAAAGTGTTCATCAAATATTTAGTAAAAATGCTAAAATACAAAACCTTCCAGCATAAAATTAATCCCACTAGAGTATAATTTTATTTATTTGCTTGTTATTTTGGTATGTACTAGCCTCCTCAGTTATCTTAATATGATTTCTCATCCAATGCTTAACTTTGGATTATTCTTGTCACTGAGAAGAAGCCTTGTAGGGAAACTGTTAGGGATTCCATTTGCTTTATAAAAAGGTAAAGAATCCTTTGGCTTTGTCTTGTCCACAACTCAATCTCTAGCATGCTAACTTTCCCAAACTTGTGATAAGATTTTGGTTATTTGTTTAGATTTGTAAACAGAGGTCCAGATTGGATAGTAATGGCAATTGGTGTGTGTGTGTGTGTGTTTTCAACACAAATTGGGACTCTTCTTCACAGTGAAGAATATAACAGTGAATATAAATTTTGATTATAAGAGCCTGAAGTATGTATGGTTTGTATGAAGAAGGTTTGGGGAGTAAGCAATCTGTTCAGTCTTCCTCAGAATGTTGTTTCTCTGTCCTGCCTGAAGGCCACTTGTAGTTGTTGTATTATCCAATTTCTCATGGCCCATCTGCAACTGTGAAAGTCTTCTATGACATAATGTCCACTTCAGAGAACGGCACGCCTGGCTTTCCTCTTAAAGAAAAACTCTGGTGGCTCCCATGAAGAGGAAGTTCTATGATCTATGGGTGGGTGATGGTGGAACAGCCTATGGAGGAAATATGGGGAGAAGTGGAACACCCTGAACTTCTGTAGTTGTCACAGAATTTTTTAGAACCACAAAAAAATAAATAAATAAAGCTATGAATTTCCTCTATTTGGTAGTTTATTAAATACATTCTAATGAATTCAACTTGTGTCCCAACACCTCTTTAAGACAGAGTTTAGATTTGTTATTAAACAAACACAACTGGAAACACAAGATTAGGATTAACAACACTCAAATGTCAAAAGGGTGAAAACAAGTGGTGTAATTTCCTTATAAATCCCCTGGTCTAGGGATGGATTATTTAGAGATCAGTATGAACACTGAAAATTAGAAGACAGGATAAAACTCTCACTCTTTGCAACATTTTAATGGCAAAATATGGGAGATTAAAATTCTCATTAAAAACTAATTTTACATTTCTTAGTTTAAGCTACTCTGTGGGCATGGCAGGGAGGACACAGTCAACCCAATTTAAATATTGCTCAATTTTGTGTGATACTGCAATTTAAAGTGATTACAGGTTTGAAGTACAATAGAAATATGGATTAATTCTCCCTGCCTTATGATTGGCCAAATCATATTAAAACATTACTTGATTAAATTATATTAAACCATTACTTCCAGTATTTCCTAGGTGTTCAATCCATGTGTACTATTCTGAAATTGAATAGGGATGAACTCCGCTAATTATAAGTCTTTATAAAAACAGGGAGGTGGATTTTCTACATAGATAATCCAAGTTTCTATTAAAGAAACATATATTCTGTAGCCAAGGAATTTACATCAATAACCAAGGGAGTGAGACTCATTAGTGTGTTCTTATTAGAACAATTTGACTAAAACTTAACCAGGACCTTAGATTTCCATAGCAAAGTGTTCCCTGATGTAGGTTGCTTAGGAGTGCAATAAAAATTCTCTTGCAGATCCAAGATAGATTGGAACCATTAAAGCCTCATAAAACTTTGCAACTTTTTTGAAAAGCTAGGGAAATGAAGCCCAAAACAGTACCCATTTCTAGATGACACATGGATTTTTACTTAAACAACCTTTACAGTGTTCAAATGGTTAGTAAGGGACATGGCAGGTTGTAAGGTGACAATTTGAATAGTACACACTTTGCAAACTAGAAACCAAGTCCTCATAGCACCCACACCATATGGTCATAAATGAGAATGGGAAACTATGTTTATAATGTTACCTTGAAATTATAGTACTTTATATTTTCAGAGTGCAACCCTATCTAAATCATACAACACCGCTGTGAGACAGGTAAGTATTATTGTCTCTTTGCAGAGAAAAAAAGATGTTCCACAGATGTTCAGTGACTTGCCAGAAGCCATACTGCATTACAGCTGCCAAGCTGGGATCAGGCACATGGAAGCCTTTGATTCTCAGAATGTGCTCAGTAGAATCAAGAGAGCAGTTGAGCAACTATAACATCCTCCTTTTTGGTGTTTGCATTTAAAGGTAGTTTTTTAGGCAGTTTCTATTAGGCAATAATACTGAGAAGGAAAGAAATGTAGGAAGAGTGGGGATATTTCTCAAAGAAAAAAATTCTCTGCAACATATAAAGTATCCAAGGAACACTTAGAGGGCACAGCTTGATACTAAATGTTATACAATAATTATTTTCTAGTCATCTAATGCTGCATAACAGAGCATGCCAAAACATATTGGCTTAAGACAATTGTTTTATTATATTACAGTTTCTTTCTGTTAGCAATTGAGGATGGATTGGGCTGAACAGTTTTGGTTCAGGGTCTCACATGCAGTTTTATTCTCACAGTGGTTGGAGCTGGAGTAGCTGAGAACTAGCCAGGCATTTGTCTCCCTTTATGTGGTTGCAGGGCTTTTCCATGGGTCTTTCCACATGGAGTCTTTGGCATGGTGACCTCAGAATAGTCAAAATCCTTATATGATGGCTTGGGGCTCCAAAAACAGTATTCCAGCAAGTAAGGCATAAGTTGCATTGCTTTCTCTAACCTATCTTCAGAAGTCATGAAGTGTCACTTCTGCTGCTTAATGGTGGTTACAAGTGAGTCACAACCCATTTCCTAGCCCTCACCCCTGTTCAAGTAGAGGCATATATATAAGAGTTGATGGGAGCAATGCCAAGGCTGAAGAGTCTGTAGAATGAAAGATACATGGCAGCCATATTTGTAAAATAAACTCCACTACATCTTACAGAAAAACAAGAGTCTTTTATAAGTGATGACAGAAAAGATTGAAGAAGATGTTTCATGGGTCCATGGCTTTCATGTTCCACTGACAATGACAAATATATAACTGGAGGATCTTGCTCTTAAGGAAGTCTATGAGGATTCCTATTCCTGAACTATTCTTATGCCTATTCCTAAACTTCTTAGTTTATATGACTGTCCCAACATGAATGGGATGCTACATTACTTTGTGAAGATGATGATTCAAAGTGGATTATAGTGTGGAGGAGGGGGCAAGAGTTGAAAACATAGGAAATAGTGTATTGGTTTAGGCTTGGCATTGATATTTACTTTGCAATAAAAGATAAGTTTAAAATGCAGAGAGAAAAAAAAAAAAAAACAAAATTAGCCCTCTCTCCCCCATGGAAGTGTTACAATATGTATTTATATGGCATTCCACTGGATGTGAATTTCTGAATGTAATCTGCTATATACCAAATTTTACTTGGTCTCTATAACTTTGTCATAAATGGTAAAACTCAACTGACTAGTCCTCCTATTCCTTAAAATTATCAGTTATTTAAAAGGTATGCAAAATTTTATAATAGTACCTAGCAATTAGTAAACACAAAGGAAGTGTTAGTTTCTATTTCTACATCATCATCACCATCACCCATGCTCTTTGGAAACGTCATTGATCCCTCAGTACAATACAGGTCTTCCCATCACGTGCACTAGTTGTCCTCCACATGTTGCTGCTTATTAAAATTGTTTGCTTTTTTCTTCTGCTACATTAGACCCTTTGTGAAAATAAGGCCAGTATCTGCCTTATCTTCATTTTATTCCTAATGGATATATGGCACTTTTTAAACATCTTAGTGAAAATACACACCTTTTTTTCTATTCCTCAAAGCATTAACAATCATGCTTTAAAATAATATTAAGAATCATAGGATATTAATGTAGTTTTCCACATTTATAAGATAAAAGGCATTATGTATACATGATCAGGTTGCACATAAATTGTAGAGGCTGACTCTAGAGAAATGATCTATGATAAATGTGATTTATGAAGCATCTCACCTGATGTTGGTAAAATATGAATGTCCAATGTTTTAGTTACCTGCACTCTACAGAGAATTTTATATGACTACTAAAATGGCTTAAATAACCTTTTAGTTTTTCAAGTCATAAAAACACATTCTGTCCCTGCAAATATAAATTATACAAATTTACTGTGATTCTGTGGGACAACAATCTTTTCAGGTCACTCCACTCATAATTACAACTAATTAAAATGTGCCAAAGAAAGGATAGAAATTTATCACTGCTCATTAAACCTGTAAAGACTGTGTTAATTAGATGTCAGGCTCAGTAACTCACACAAATGTTTGCTGCCAGTCTAATTTTAGAGAAAAAGGAAAGTGAACTGCAGAATATTCTAGATGGGAGTCTAAAGTTTTCAAAAATCAGTAGCTTTAGGAAGACAACAAGTTCGTAGCTTGTTTATGGATATCATTAACATCTGCCAGCAGCCTAAACAAAGAAAATAAGTTAGTGTGATGTTTGTTGACTTTTAACTGATTTAAGTTTACAGTAACCCATAGGCAGGGCAATGAACAACCGTGGCTCATTTGCAAGGATTTTAAGACTTTATGTCTATTAAATATATTATGCTCCCTTAAATGAAGCAAACTATTTTTAGGGTAATTATATTTAGAAAAATAGATGTTTTAATTAAAAATGTTTTTAATGCAACACATAAGTTACATTTTATATAGGACTCCATGCCAAATTCTTCTATAAAGAGTATGCTTTGTATGAATATCAAAGAATTACATGAGAAAAGTAGAGCAAACTTGTTGGAGAACCAGGATTTGACTGTGAACAATGAGGCTATCATATAATATGCAAAATATAAAAGCATCCTTCCTGTTACCTAAAGAAGCAGGTATAAGCTGTGTACCGTTATGTGCAGGTCATGGAAGGATTCTAGATCTATGGATGTTTCAGGATTGAGATGGAGAGAACTGCCAAATTTTAGAATGTGATTAAGCACTGACATATCTCTGACTTCTTAGAGTCAAATACCTTATATATTCCATCATAATTCTCTGGCCTTTTGTCTCATGCCTTATCAACTTATATCTTAAAGAATTTTTTTTAAAAACCCTCTTTTGATGTTACGTCAATAGAAATCTTAATGACAAGCTGTTTACGTGATAATTTTATTGACTTTATGTTTTAAAAGGGCTTTTGTGCATGCTATTGCTGGCAAGAGAATCAAGGGCATCATACCACATCTACAAAAATTTCTTTAAATCTCCTCTGAAAATATTCTGTCATCAAGAAGACTGGATTTAAGAATTCCAGGATTATCATACCCTTACACTTGATAGAAGTGAATACTAAACCTTTCACATTTTAAACAAGTGTAAGACCTATGGGCGTAATTTTGTACTAAAAGATAGCAGAATACACCACCCTCAAGTATGCTGGCTTAGGATATTGACTATCTTGAGCTAACAGCACTTGAAAAACAGCAGATCTAAAACGAACAATCTGATCTCCCCAACTGGGCATATTTGGGATGGCATGTTTGGTCCCCTGCCATGTGTACAGTCTCTTTCTCATAAGCATAAGGAGCACCGTAAAGCATGCGATCATCTGAATACATAAGATCGAGTTTATATACTTGTGGAACTCCATGTCACTCAATGGGATACTTATTTATTGCAGTATGGCCCTTACAGCTGAATTTTATAACCTAACTATGTTTAGTATATTTTTCACCAATTTGAGTGATACAGATATAGATATTATGAAGATTTTATCTTGTTTCTTATGTGTTTGTCTAATTTAAATATGCCTAGTTTCAAAATTACTTTAGTTCATTTTTCTCACATAATAATTACCTTTTAAAAATGTCTCAAGTATATATTAAGAACCAGTTAGTTCTCCTTTGTTTTAAAACCCTTTATCCTTTGAAATGATAGTTTCTTAAAGCAAAAAACGAAAAAGCAAAAGAGGTGTTAAACTGAGAGCCATGGTATTTTTTTAATTTAGTAATTTCTAGAAACTGTAAATAATTAGTCATCTAAATTTTCCTTTATTCCAGAAGTATAGCCTTGTTTGTGGTTTTCTGATCTGATATGGTCTTTGTAAAGGTCACAGTGATACTCTTGATGATATATTCAATGGACCCTTAAGTAATGAGAAACTTTATGTCACTTTACTTGTCAGCATTATTCAATGTTGAAATAGTATTTTCTTCATAAAATATTCTTTTATCTTAGCTAAATAATATCACCTTCTCTGTATGCTCTTCCTTGACCATTTTCTCCCAGTCTCAATTGCAGATTTCTCATATACACCTCCTATTTTGAGATGTCTCAAGACTTAGTACTGAGCATTTGTCCCTTAAAGTCTCTACCTGGACAGTCCCATTATTCCCCATGGTTTTAACACTGTATCTTCCTTGTGAATTTCAAATGTAAACTTCATTAACAGCCCAGATTAATCTGAATATCTCAAAACAACATATTCCAAGTGAAACCCATGCTCCAACACACCCTGCCTTTCCCTATTTCTGTAGGTGGTATAATTCACCCAGTTGCTTAAGCTCAAACCTTGGGATTCTCCTTAGATTGGTATTCCCTTGTTATCCATATATGAAACTTACCCCCAGAATATATACTAAATAGTCAATACATTTCTCTCCATACAGTCTTCCATCACTCTAACTGAAACATCATTATTTCCCTAGATTACAGGAATATTTACAACTTTTAATCATTTGTTTATATAGTAAAAAACTGACCAAAAATATTTTAAAAACCATAATTTATTCTGGAAAGATCAAAACTAAGGAGGCAGAAAAATGATCAGTGTTTGCCAGGGGTTAATAGGGAGAGGTAGATGGATAAGCAAAGCATAGAGGAAATTTAGGGAATAAAACTCTGCCGTATGATATACAAATTGTGGATATATGTCACTTTGTCAAAATCCATAACACATAAACCAAGAATGAGCCTTAATGTAAACTATGGACTTTGGGTGATAATGATGTATCAATCAATGTAGGTTCATCGATTGAAACAATATAGAACTCTACCAGGAGATTTTGATACCTGGAGAGTCTCGATCTCTGTGGAGATAGAGCATATATGGGAACTCTATTTTCCGCTCACTTTTCTGTGATTCTAAAACTGATCTATAAAAATAAAACTGATTTAAAAAATGATACATAAAATTCTGTTAACCACCGTTCTCACACACATCCCTATGTAAAAAAAGTTTAATGGCTTTTAGCTATACTTAAAATAAAACCCAAACTCTATAGAATGGTGCAAGAGACTACAGGATCTGGCCCTGGTTCATCTCTTCAATTCAACTGATATTATACAGTTTTTATCGTTGCTTGCCTATACATTTTTTTTAACTTTTTGGAATGTTATTTCCCAAAGAGTTTGCAAGAGGTTTGTTAAATTTAAGAGAATGTGTACACCTGCATGACATGCACTCCTGTCAAGAAATGAAGCATTTCTATCACAACAGAAAGTTCTCCTTTGTCCCTTCCCAGTCAATGTTTTAAATTGCCTTCACCAAATATATGTTTTTGACTGCTTTTGGCCTTAGTATAAGTGGTATGCCCTCGAGTTTGGTTTCTTGTCTGCAATATTCTATCTGTGAGAATTTTCTATGATGTTATGTGTATTTGGGCCCTAGATAAGTGTATTCATTGTACAAATACTGTGTTTTGTTTATTCATTCTCCCAATAAGGGAAATACAGATTGTATCCAGCTTGGGGCTATTACACATTAAACTGCCATAAACAGTTTTGTACAAGATTTCCATGGACATGCTATTCATTCCTCTTTAATAAATATGTGGGAGTGAAATATTAATAATTATATAATATTTTTGTTTTTTAATAAATATTGCCTATATATAGGCCATTTGTGTATCTGTGAAAAGCGTCTATTCAAGTCTTTTATATATGTTTAATGTATTGAGGTGTGTGTGTGTGTGTGTGTGTGTGTGCGTGTGTGTGAAAGAGAGAGAGAGAAAGAGAGAGAGAGACTGAAAAAAGTATTTTCCATAGTGATTATCTCATTTTATATAGTCATCAGCAACAGATGAGAATTCCGATTGCTCTACATCCTGACGAACATAATTGTTATTTAGTCATTGTTTATGTGTGTCAAATACAGGTTTTGTGAATATTTTAGCATAGTATGTAGTGTCTTCATTTTCTTAATGGTGTCTTTTGATAAATATAAACTTTTAATTTGATAAAATCTAATTCTTATTTTTCTCTTTGATGTTTCTTGCTGTCAGTGACCTGTCTCAGGTGACGAAAATATTTACGTATGTTTTCTTCTAGACATTTTATTGTTTTATCATCTATATTTAGTTCTGTCATTTTTTTACAAATAATATTTGCATGTAGATTGAAGTGGGTTCGAGTTTCTCAGTTAAATCTGTATGTGTATCCAATTTACCACTTTAAATTTAATTTACTGTTGACTCATTTCATCACTGAATTTACCATTAACAATGATATTAGCTGTAAGTTTTTGTGGGTGCCCTTGATAAAACTGAAACAGTTCTTTTGTTTTCCTAATTTGCTTAGAACTTTTTTCTAATTGAAAGAGTATTAAATTTTTATAAAATGTCTTTTCCATACCAACAGAAATGATCAATCATTTAATATGGTGGATTATCTTAATAGATTTCTGAAGCTAACTCTGTGTTCCTGGAACAATCCCATGGTCACTACATACATATATTTATATAAGCTATGTGTATGTGTGCACATATGTGAGCACATGCACGCACACATTCTTTTTACGTGTTCTTGCTTCAAATTACTAACATATCTAATTTGATTTGTTATGTATATTTATGTTCATATTCGTAAGTATTATAGGTCTATAATTTTCTTTTCAGATAATGACCTATCCGCTTCCATTATAAGAGTTACATTGGATTCATAAAATAAATAGAAAGTGTTCCCTTCTCTTCTTAAAACTTTTGTGCAACATGGTATTATGTCTTCATCAAGTGTTTGAGTAAATTCATTGTGAAGCCATTTAGGCCTGGAGTTGCCTTTGTAAATTTTTATTATGATTTCAATTAAAATAGATAAACATATATTCAGATTCTCTATTTGCTCTGAAATCTTAAAAAATATATATATATATCTTATATATTTTTACATTATATATTTTATTTATATATATTTTATATTATATATTTTATTTTAGGGGTACCTGGGTGGCTCAGCATCTGACCCTTGATTTTGGCTCAGGTCAGGATCTCACAGTTGTGAGACTGAGCCCCATGTCAGGCACTGCCTGCTTAAGATTTTTTCTCCCTCTTCCTCTGCCCCTCTCTCTCTCTCTCTCTCAAAAAATAATAATAATTAAAATATATTTTAATTTCAAATACTTTGTCCATTTCATGTAAGCTGTAAACTTATTTGTATAATGTGCATAATGTTCTTTTATTGTGCTTTTAATGTCTATAGGCTCTGTGGTGATATCCTTTAAATATTTCCCGATATTGGCAATTTGTATTCTCACTCTTTGTTTCTTCTTGATTAGACCTGTTAGAGAGTCATAATTTATTTTCCAAGAAACATCTTTGCATTTACCTACAAATATCCTTATTTCATGTTAATTTATGAATGTTATTTTCATCAAATCCAGAATTCTAGAAAGGCAGGGTGTTTATACCTATTTTTTTTACTTTTGTTTTCATTATTTCTGATAATGTATTATTCACGTCTTTGTTTCTTTTTCAAAGATTTAACTTTGATTTTTACCATTTTAACTAGTATATAATACTCAAGGGTGGTTTGCTTTGTATTTTTGTTTGGTATTTAATTTTTCAGCATAAAATATGTATTTTTGTCTTCATATTTAGAAAATTTTAAGTCATTATTTCTTCAAATATTTATTTTTTCTGCCCAATTATCTCTCTTTTCCTTCCAGGAATTAAATTATATAGATGTTAGGATGCTCAATATCTCTCCACAGGTCAAAAGAGTTCTGCTAGCTTTTTTCAGTGTATTTCCTCTCCCATTGTTAAGGTAGTTTTTATTCATAACTATTCAAGTTTACTGCTCTGCTCTTCTGACATCTCCAATCCTCCCTTAAGGTCATTTACATTTTTAAAAATGCTGCTCTGCTCAGTTTTAGAATTTTGATTTGGTCCCTTTTCATATCTGCCATTTCTCTGAGTTTTGATTTGTTCATTTGTTCATTCCTTGAATGTATTTTTAAAAGCTTCTCTAAAATCTTTAAATGCTAATTCCAAATTCTTCACTATATTTTAGTAGGTTTAAATTGATTTTTCTCTTGAATATGGGACACATGTTAATATTTCCATGAATATTTAGTAATTTGTTGTTATATTATTAAATATTTTGAATGATACATTTTTTAAGACATTGAGTTCTGCGTTTTCCCTCTGAAATTCTGTCTCCCCTGTGGTAGGCAGCAGCTGATACATCTAAAAATTTTTACAGTTTACTAGTTATTGATTGTCACAGGATCCTCAGTCTCTTCTGTGAATATGTAGTTCATTTGACGGCCAAAGATTTGGGGTAGAACTTAAAAACAGATTTAGGGATTTGCCCCTTTGCAGTTTCTTACTTTCCAATATTTGGTACCTTACTGTTCAGTTTCCATGACAAATCTAAACTCCATCCTCTGATCCTTTAAACTAGTAAGACTGCACTTTAATGTTTAAATTCCTGTCACCTTGCTGTATGCAAACTGGAACATTTCAAATGAAAAGCATTATAGTCACCTAGTCCACTGCCTCTGACTCAAGGATCAACTCTTAAATTTTTGCCTCCTTCTGGCCATTTTTAGTTCTCCTTCAAAAGTAAGCTTTTAATAGTTTTCCAGAATTTTAAAACTTATGAGAGTTTCAAAAGAGCTGTTTGCCATTCTATAATTTGTAAGTTTGTTATATTGATTTGTCTCATACAACAAAAATGTAAGCAACATAAGGACATGAACTCCATTTTCCTTTTCTACATTGAATCTTTAGTAGTTACTATATGTGTGTGATTCTTAACTTTTATGCATTATCATGCTTTATCCTTTCAAAAATATCAGGAGACAGGTATTATATTTACGACCACTTTAATATGGTAAAAATGAAGTACGATTAACATCAGAGATCACAGATCCCCTAATAACAGACTGGGAAAAATTACAGTCTATCATTGATTGTTTCCGATTATTATCATATGACGTTTGATATGTTATTGTTCATTGTGGGGAATATTTAATAAAGGCTTATTAATCTCAATAGCTTTTATCATTATTTATTAATTGGAACTTATTAGCAATGTCATAAAAAAGAAAAAGTAAAGATTACTGCATTGAATATGTTGAAGAAAATTTGTATCTTATATGATCCTTGGATGTTTTCTAAACAATGTTAGAGAAACACTTGAAATGCATCTTACCATACAAACACATTTATCTTAACTTGAAAAATATAGCTACTGTATTGCTTATTCTTTTGTTTTTCTGATGATGCTTCACGTGAAGAGACCTTGGAAGATGGTGAAATGTTATGAGGATTTAAATTATATACTGAATTTCTTGCTATGCTGCCTACAGAGCAAAAAAAAAAAAAAAAAAAAAAAAAAAAAACATAAAAACTATTTACTCAGTCCATGCATACTATCTACTAAAGTTAGCTCTTATCACGGTACACGGGGCATATAAAATTATGTGGCAAATTGAGAGAAACAAAAAATAAGCAAAAAGAAACAGATAAATAGGACAAAGATATCATAAGCTGATTTACTAATAAAGAAAAAAGAGAATGAAATAGATACTTCCAGACCAAGTCTGTTTTTTGCCTCATGAATGTTAGATTCTCTTGGACATGCATATCTATTCTTCAGTATGTGTTTGTTATATGGTTTGTGTATTAGTGTTTCTCTGAAAGGATGAATTTCTTTCCAAACACCAACTGTTATCAGTTAATACTGCTGTCTAATAAACCACTCCAAAACTGATTGTCTTAGAATATCTATAGTTAATTATTCCTCACAATATTATTTTCAGCTGTTTGCCCATTCCTGTGCTGATTTCACCCAGGTCCACTTTTGTGGCTATAACTAGCCCAAGATTCAGCTAGATTGGAGGGCCAAGATGGCTTAATTTGCAGGTCTGGTTCTAGGTGTTGGCTACAGGCTAGAGACTCATTTATTCTCCACATGGCTTCTCATCCTCAAGTAGGGTTGCCTGCTTCTCTAAATAGGTATGTCAGGGAGCAAACATGAATGATGTAAGAGCCTTTGAGGCTTAGAAACTAGAAGTTGTAAAATGTCACTTCTGCCACATATTGTCAAAGTAAGTTAGAAAATAACCCCATATGAAACAAGAAGTGGAATTAAAGATGGGAAGAGCTGAAAATAAAATAATTTATGGCTATATTTAATCTATCACAAATCATCATTTAGCCACAATTACATCCATTGTTCCCAATGGAAAATACATCCACTCCACCAAACTGAATCTTATTTGACATCAAGTCAAATTCCAGTATCTTGTTATCTGCATATGGGCCAAATACAGAAGAAGCTCCTTGGGTACAGGTACACAGATCCAGAGAACTGTAAATATAAAAGAACTCCCCACTCCAAACACAGAGAGAGAGAGAGAGGGCAAACATTTGTGAGGCCTGGGTAGGATGACAGCAATAAGCAATCCCATTTAAAAATGGAAGGAGAAGCATACAGCAGTCATTAGGTTATAATTCCAAAAATGCGTTCAAGAACATGTTGTCAGCCCTCCTCCAGGGACAGGGAATGTTTCTTGAGGAGGGTATAACTTCTGTTCCAAGTTAGGGCTTCCTAATCCATATTTATCCTCAGCTCTTGGCTCTGTATTCTGAGCTTTTGGCTTCACCCTTTGAAGTCACATTTCCTTTGCAGGAAGAAGGACTAAACCACCGTAAATGTCCAAGATTTAGAGATATAAAGAATTTTCATCTTGCTTTCTGCTTTTAAAAAGCTGAGATCCCCTTTGGTTTTCACCTTTTTCTTTTTTAACCCAATCTAGTAGTGTTTTTTATTGGTACAACTCCCTTAAAAACGTTGTAACATATTTTCTGACCACAGTTATGGTCTCTTACCCAAAACCAAGATCCCTAACTTTTCTGGAGACACCAAGTGAGGTTTTGAAACGTATGAGAGGCCATGGGCATAAATTTCCTAAAATTCTTTAAGCCCCCATTTTTTTCTTGCTGAATTTAACAGGCACCATCTTACATCTCTCAGAGATATTACCAAAGGGTATTAAAGTCATACTTTTGATCTAATCTTTAGGTCTGGTTTCAAAATAAGAATTGTTTTCTCTAATCAGAGACTGTAAGTAAGTAATGTTTCTGTTTTTAATCCTGTAAATTCTCTCAATTTCCCCCTAAATTTTGCTTTCAACTCAACACTCTTTAGGTCATCTCTCTTTTGTTTCAACACACGTTGTTCTAAAACAGTATGGTGACATTTTTATTAACTTGCATGAAAATCTCCTAAACCAGACCTACAAGGGCATTCCCTTCACTTTCTGTCTTCCTAATTACTTATGGTAAAGGTTTTGCCAATTGTTCCTCAGTTATATAACATGAGTCCCCCCTTCTTCAACTTGTAAGAGCAGTTACAACTCTGCTTTTTGAGGCTCTGCTTGTGGACTCATCACCCTTCGAACTCTGGTCGCCACAGTGCTTGAAAGCCAAGGAGACATGTTTAGGTTTTTGCTTAGAAATACCTACTTACAGACACCAATTCTTCTTTTAAAATAATGGAAAATTATTTCCCATAATTTTCAGGGTTAGCTAGATAGTTCCTACACTGGTTTCATCTGGGCTCCCTCATAAAGCCACATTTAACTGAACAATCACTTGGACTAGATTTCAGAATCTTAGAATTTCATTTCTACTAAAACCTCAGGAACAAAATCACAACCATAAAATGTTATGTACAAAAGATACCATAAATTTAACATTAAAATATTCATCCTGAAAATGAGGAAAAAGAGGTCTGGAAGGCAATTTTATGTATATTGTTAAATGAAATATTCTTGAAAACATAAAGTCTCTGAAGTGAGAAAAATTGACCAAGAAAAAAAAGAATCATAGTGTGAAGTTATGTGCATTAAAAACAAAAACACAGGGCTCCTGGGTGGCCTAGTCAGTTTAGTGGCCAATTCTTAATTTCAGCTTAGGTCATTATCCCA
Source organism: Panthera onca (assembly GCF_046562875.1). Classification (NCBI taxonomy): domain Eukaryota; kingdom Metazoa; phylum Chordata; class Mammalia; order Carnivora; family Felidae; genus Panthera; species Panthera onca. Next base: position 147,885,183 of record NC_138342.1, on the reverse strand, counting down.
GGGTCTTGGGATCAAGACCCACATCAGGCTCTGCAAATGGAGCCTATTTGAGATTCTCTCTCACTCTCTCTCTCTGCCCCTCTCCCCAACTTGTGTGTGCTCTCTGTCTCTCAAAACAAAACAAAACAAAAACAAAGGACAGTAAAATGTATAAAAGCATACATTATGATAATATTCAGAAATAACTCACTTGTAACCTAATATGTACTAAAATTTACCTAACCACTGGGAAAGAAGAAAGTATTAGAAATATATGAAGGAAAGTTGTAATAGCAGTCTTTTATATTCCAAGTCAAATCTAATGAAAATGCCTAATTGAAAGGTTGGTAATGTGTGATCACTGAGATACATATGATATTAATTCAGTGAAACCTAGCATTTAGCTTCAGGGATTTTCAGCTACAGAAATAATTGATTATTGATAACCTATATATATAATTATTGATTATTGATAACCTATATATAATAGTCCATGTGGGATCACAGACTTCATAGTTTCATTTCTCAAAATGGTGATATGGTTGGAGTGATATTTTCCCATTTAATTCATTACAGCTAAAGAATTAGAGTTTATGTATTCAGCTACTTAATGAGGCATTTTAAATACATTTTCTCATTTCCGTTTATTTTTAACCTTCTCTTAGAAAACAAATGGTCAAGTAGAGATTCCTCTGCAAATATGCACATTTAAGGGAAGCAGCTTTGTGAGTATATGCTTCTTACTATTTTCCCATGCTCCAAATCCATCAAAGAGAAAGGGAAAAAAAAGTAGCATAATGAACTTTTCCTGAGTGACTTTATCAGGCACTGCATGCGGATGGGGAACTGATGATGTTCCACTCATTCTAAAGCCATAAATTATTTATTTGTTTTGGATGTCTTTAAAGGAAAATTTCCAAAGGGAAGAAACCAGATGCAGACTTAAAGAAAAGACATACCAATGTCCATGTCCTCCAGGCATATATAATGGAGTCTTTTCTATTAGGAAGTAACACCACAAAAAGTTGGCAATTATGAAGGCATATCGGGCCTAATTTCTTATCCCTCAGGTTTATGTAGCAGTTTTTCTCTCAATACTTGTGAAAATTTAGACAGTTTCTAGGACTAAGACTTTATTCAAGACTATGTAATAGAGGTCAATATTATTGTAACATGAGAGATAAATTGAACTCAACACAAAAGGCAACAAAAAGGCAGGAGAATTTTCAATCATGGAGTGAGATAGTGGAAAAGTACTAGAAAACCCTGGGGTCAGGGGGGTGGGTACTGGCCAAGGTGAACAGGCCATCTATACTTGCTAATTGGTGCTTTCTGAAGTTAGGCTCCTGCTCTCCCACAGATTGGGAGATAGGGTCCCTGTGGTTCTTAATAATAGTTCAAAAGGATGGCTCCCAGGTTCTTGAGAAAGACATTCAGGGTTATAAAACTGGCAAGAAGATGGGAGATTTACATGGGAGAAGATTTACATCTCAAAGGGGGCAGATCTGAAATAATTTATAGTTTCAAGTTTTGTTTGTTTTAAACAAATGCTCTAAGAAAATGGGAAGTCAGGGGCTTACACTTGGAAAGAAATGTGTCTAAACCTCAGTTTAGTCAAGCTGAGGGAAATGTTAAGGCCATTGTGGTCAGTATGTATGTTAGACATATTCTTTATATTTGCTTTTCTGAAAAGAAAATATATTTAGATATTTCATCAGATTACTGAGAATTTCAAATGATGCACGTATCTTCAACTTAAATCCCTTCTCTGTACAAAAGGCTTCCTTATGAATGTTTTACCAAAATTCTAAATTTGTGATTACAATTTAACTTATATCTCACCTCTAATATCTTCTCTAGATTTCTTTAACTAGATAAACATCAATACTATTTTCTTGATTTTTTGGAGTCAAAAGTTCAAAGTCAGTTTTGATTTCTTTTTTCAAACCTATCACTATCTCAACTTTTTCCCTTTAATTATTTTACAATTCACATAATTGTAAAGATCACAGTGCTTCACTGATCTAGTGCCCCTTTTTTTCTATTTTGATGTCATTACCTTAATTCAGATTCTACTCCCCCTACAGGATCTAGAAAACAGGTTTCTTTCATTCTTGATGTCTCAATCTATTTTACCAACATTATATGTTAAATTTGTTAAATGTCATATCTGATATTATCACTTTCTTATTCAAAGCATTTGATGTTTTTTTAATATAATTATTTACTAGTTTATATATACCCTGTAGCTTTAAAAAAATGTTATTTTCTATTATTTTGTGATTTTTTTCTCCCTCTTTCCTTCTTTTCTTTCCAGAACTGTTATCACTGCCTTTTGTACCTGTCTCACATAGTGTATTCTGGGAAACAAATCTGATAAAAGAGATGAGATCTGGTCCTGTCACCTTATGGTTTAGCTGAGAAGGCAATTAAAATAAGGCTTAAAACAAAGTGTAAGTGCTGAGACAGTGAAAGCACAGGTGTCAAAGTAGTATTTTGCCTAATTAAATATGGAGTTTAAGGCAAACCTCCCTGAGAACTGATTCTGAATTAGACCTGAAGAATGATTAATGATTATTCAAATAATGAGGAAAAGGAATGAGGAAGAGGATTCCAGTACAAAAGCCTATGGATCATAAGTGACAGGTCATAGGGGAAAAAGAGAATAAAGTATTAACCCAGAAATATTTGTGTAACGCTCTCTCACTGGAAGGGAGAGAAGTGAGAGAAGAGGCATAACTGATATACAGGAACCAGATAACAGAGGACTTACTAAGCCATTATCTAGACTTTTGGGTTTTACGTTTAAGTGAAATGAGGAATAAATGAAATATTTTAAATAAATGAGTCACATAATCACATCTGTATCTATGAAAGAACCCAGTGATGAATGGGTTTTGTATCAATCATACAAAAGGTAGAAAATCCAGCTAGCAGTCCATACTCCCCCACAAAAGATGCTGATCACCCATATTTGGGTGGAAGTTACAAGGATCCAGTGAAGTAGACCATATGTGGAAAATGTATTAAAGGTGGAATGGATAAAACTTGCTAATAGTTTGATCACCTGGAAGATGGAGAAGAAAGAGTATTAGGATTGCTCGTAGAGCAGCTATGAGTCTCTGTGGTCTCATTTACTTAGAAGGCAATAATTAGAGAACAACTAGATAATGACAATGATAATAATTCAGTTTTAGGCATGTTGATTTTGAGGTACTTATTTGACACTCTAATATTTTCTTATGACTGTGTCTCAGGAGAGTTTTTAATTAAAAATATAAATTAGGGAAAATGTACATAAATTATCCTTTTAGAGTATATATATAGAAGGAATACTGGGCCCATGGATATTTAAAAGTTAAAGAAAGTAACCTTTATAGAGAAATATGCAGAATGGCCAGATATGCATATAGAAAAATAAGAGAAGCGGATGTTGTCAAAGACAAAGAAGGGAGTGATCAAAAATGTCAAGGTTGATAAAGGAACAATGAGGGCAGGTTATGGCAAAGGACAATTGGATTTAGGGGCACAAAGGAACTTATTGCTGTAGTAGAAATGTCTTATATCTTAATTGTGGTGATGGTTGGTACATGAGTTTCTAAATTTATCAAAACTCATCAGCTTTTATACTTAACATCTATACATTTTATGTAAATCTTAGCTCAATGAAAAAAATTTAAATAGTTCTTAAAAGAATTTGTGTATCCATTTTCTTTACTGTGTAGTTCTGGCATGTTCAAAACATAGCATTTTCCCCCCAAATTTGCAATTACACTATGCAGCCCTTCCTTTCTTGCTCTTCCTTAATGCTTTCTTCATGTTTCCTAACTCCTTTATTTTTGCAAAGTCAATCTAGGGAGAGATTTTTTTATTAGTCAATTAGGGGGAAAAAAAAGCTCTTCTTGCCAAATAATTGGGGGAAAAATCCTTGAAAAGAAAGAAAAAAGTATCCCCAATCTAAGAAATTTCCTGGTTTCATTACTCTGAAGTATTTCCTAAACATATCACAAGAAATTACACTTCAAAGTATCCTATATTAGTTTTTACTTTTAATTCTCCAAGATCCAGTTGGTGTAGTTAGGGCATAGTTGAAGAAATATTGACTCAATTGACCTTGTTAAAAACTTAATTTTAATTTATCAATTATATTCAGGAAAACTTAAACATGGAATCTGTTTTCTGAAATAATACTTTTCATCATTAGTTGCTTTGTCTTTAGTTATATATATTACTCTGAGCCCTTTAAAAACACACATTATCTAATTATCCATAATGGTCAAATGATGCATTCTTTCAAAAAGTGAATATTACAATTATTTCCATATAATTTTCTGCTTCCTTTAGAATGCATATGCCATATTTTTGAGTAACAATAGTTATTTTTAAGAATAATATCTATATCTGTGTGTACTAACTTGTCTCTTCTCAAAGTGTGCATTTTCCATTAAGCCTATCTACCTAAATTAGTCAAGTTCTATATGAAAAAAAAGAAAAACTTGAAGAATAATATCAAGTAATTTAAATCATTCTGTCTTTCATAGTTTATCTATATTCATACAGTGGCATTAACAGAGATCCATAAATACTAGGAAATCCTACTGAACAGCTGGGGTTTAAAGTACAGTGTCTTTTTCATAGGAATAAAAATGCCTCCCTAAATCCTTAAATGGGCTTTAATTATGGTTTTATTCTAAACTCTTTCTGCAAAAAAGGGGGCAATGAATCCTTTCCAGCCAACTCAAATTAACACTTTCCAAGATTCATACTAATGTTTATGTGATCAAAGAAAGAGCATAAAGGAATTACCATTGTAAGGAGAAAATGGCAGACATGAGAGATGTGAGAGATGAGTATTTCAAAGACTATCTTTTAAGTGTTTTGGAGGAGATGTTAAGATAGCAGAGTAGTAAGTAGGAGGGCCTTATGCTTGCCTCATCTCTTGAACACAGCTGGATAAATACCACATGATTCTGAATATCCAGGAAATCAATCTAAGGACTGAAATAACAAGTGCACAACTAGAGGAAGGAAAAAAAAAGTCACATCATGGAAGGTAGAAAGTGCAGAGATGTGGTTTGGGGGAGAAAAGAATAGCCAGTGCTGCAGAGGAGAGGAGCCCTCATCAGGGGGAGAGAAAGAGAGCGAGCAAGTGAGCAAGCGAGTAGGGTTCAGGGCATTGCATAAGAAAAACACTTCCCCAAAACCAATAATGGGGAAAATGAAAGGGGCTGGTAATTACCAATTTTCACAAAAATCAGAGCTCAAAGTCTGAAGATTTAGAAGTCTGAACCATTGCAAGGGAAGCCTGGTGGGCACAGAGGTGCTCCTATGGAGGAGGAGGACAGAGGCCTAGAAGTGGAAAGCATGGTCTGAGGATACCCTGGGTCACACTGAGAAAGACAGCTCCTCTTCTTGGAGTGCATTTGGGAGAGGTGGCACTGCCTCTCCAGGGATGAATGAGTCAGTGGGTACCAATAAGCTGCTCTGTTCATTAGCATAGGAGCAGAGGCAGGTTCCGAGGGTAGCTAATCTGGATACTAGCTTTTTGCTATACTTTGCCATAAACTCCAAGCCTCTGCACTCTTCTTGGACAAACCAGAACCAGACACAGGATGGCAAGACCACCCCCCCCAGAGGATCAGTGCAGATATGTGCTACGCCAAGTGCCTAAATTTTGGAGTTCTGAAACACCACCAGCACACCTGAGATGAGACACAGGAGCACAGACAGCTCAGACATAGACAGGTTGAAGGCAGGGATCTGAGAGAAGCCTAGAACACATGAAGGGAAATTGTCCACTCTTCTTTGAGGGCATAAATCAGTGTGCACAAACTTCTCCTATCCAGAGAAGAGAGGCAGCTGATGCCATTTTCTCCCCACCCTGTAGCATGGACAGACTTCAGTGAGCAGCACAACACCCACAGTGGAGGTTTAAGCCCCTTATACCAAGCCCACCTCCTTGCCCTCTGTAGGCAGGGGCTTTTTCACTAGGGTAAGTGAGACTGAAAGAGCAGCAGCATGCTCTTCCCCCAGATGACAAACACACACACACACACACACACACACACACACCACAGCCTCCAAGTCCATGGACCATAGAGTCCTGCAAATCTTCATCACTAGGGGAAACAGGATCTAGTCTCTTTTAACAAGCAGACCAAAACACACCTACTTAACACTCACCATACAGTGGACAAGGTCCAAATACTCCCCACTGCAGGCAAGGAAAAACTCTTCAGAGGACTGACCTGAGGAGTAAAGCAGTCAAAACATAATATCAGAGTGCACACAGCATATTCCAAAAACACTTCCTGAAGTGTCAGGCCCTGGACTATATACTATATATGACTTTTTTTTTAAGTATATGATCTCTTCTTAACACAGCAGGAAACATAACAGGCTTTCCTAATACACACAAGACACAGACTTAGACTAAATGCCAAGGTGGAGGAATTCATCAGAAAAGAAGGAACAAGAGGAGGTCAAGATCAGTGAGCTAACAAAAACAGATATAAGCAATATACTTAAACCATAATTTAAAACAACAATCATAAGGATACTAGGTGGGCTTAAGAAAAGCATAGAAGAAACCAGAGAGACCATTACCACAGAGATAAAAGACCTAAAAATTAGTTAGGCTGAAATAAAAAATGCTATAGCAAAGATGCATAACCAAATGGATGTAATGACCACAAGGATGTTAGGAATAGGAGAACGAATAAAAAAAAAAAAAAAAAAAAAAAAGGAAATGAACCAAATAAATAAAATCACAAATGAAACATGAGCAATCACAACCTACACCACAGAAACACAAACAATTATAAGCAATATTATGAGCAATTATATGCCAGAAATTGGGCAATCTGGAAGAACTAGAAAAATACCTGGAAACATATAAACTACCACAACTGAAAAAAAGTAAGAAATACAATTTGAACAGATCCACAGCCATTAAAGATTGAATCAGTAATCAAAAATATCCTAACAGAGTGGAATTCTACCAAACATTTAAAGAATAGTTAACACCTATTCTTTTTGAAGCTGTTCCAAAAAATAGAAATGGAAAGAAAACTCCCAAAATCATTCTATAAGGCCAGCATCACCTTGATTCCAAAACTAGACAAAGACCCCCTAAAAAGGTGCAGGGGGGTGGCAAATATATACAGCCCAATTTCCTGATGAATATGGATGCAAAATTCTCAACAAGATACTAGCAAACTAAATCCAATAATACATTAGAAGAATACATTATTCACCATGACAAGGGGGATTTATTCCTGGGCTGCAGGGCTGGCTCAATATCCACAAATCAATCAACATGATACATCACATTAATTAAAGGATAAGAATCACATGATCCTCTCAATGGATGCAGAAAAAGCATTTGAAAAAATATAGCATCATTTCTTGTTAAAAATTCTCAAGGAAGTAGGGATAGAAAGAAAATACCTCAACATCATAAAAGTCATATATGAAAGACCCACAGCTAATATCATCCTCAATGGGGAAAAACTGAGAGTTCTTCCCATAAGGTTAGGAACACGACAGAGATGTCCACTTGCACCACTGTTGTTTAACATAGTGTTGGAAGTCCTAGCCTCAGAAATCAGAAAATAAAAGGAAATAAAAGACATTCAAATTGCAAGGAAAAAGTCAAACTTTCACTCTTCACAGAAGACATGGTACTGTACATGGAAAACCCAAAAGATTCCACCAAAAAACTGTTAGAACTAAAACATGAATTCAGCGAAGTCACAGGATATAAAACCAATGTACAGAAATCTGTGTACACCAATAATGAAGCAGCAAAAAGAGAAATCAAGGAATCAATCCCATTTACAATTGCACTGAAAATCATAAAAAAAAACTTTACCAAATAAACAAAGAGGTAAAAGATATATATGCTGAAAACTATACATAGCTTATTAAAGAAATTGAAGAAGACACAAAGAAATGGAAAAACATTCCATACTCATGGATTGGAAGAACTCATATTGTTAAAATGTTGACACTACCCCAAACAATCTACACATTCAATGCAATCCCTATCAAAATAACACCAGCATTCTTCACAGAGCTAGAACAATTTTAAAATTTTTATAGAACCAGAAAAGACCTAGAATAGCCAAAGTAATGTTAAAAAGAAAACCAAAGCTGTAGGCATCATGATTCCACACTTCAAGCTGTATTACAAAGCTGTAATCACCAAGACAATATAGTACTGGCAGAAAAAAAGACACACAGATCAATGGAATAAAATAGAGAACCCAGAAATGGACTCACAGATGTATGGCCAACTAATCTTTGACAAGTTAGGAAAGAATACCCAAAGTAAAAAGTCGCTTCAGCAAATGGTGATGAGAACTGGACAATAACATGTAGAAGATGAACCCAGACCACTTTCTTACACCATACACAAAACAACCTCAAACTGGATGAAAGACCTAAATGTAAGAAAGGAAACCACCAAAATCCTAGAGGAGAAAACAGGCAACAACCTCTTAGATCTCAGCCATAGCAACTTCTTACTAGACATATCTCTGGATGCAATGGAGACAAAAGCAAAAATGAACTCTTGGGATTTCATCAAGATAAAAAGTGTATGCACAGTGAAGGAAACAATCAATAAAACTAAAAGACAATCTATGGAATGGGAGAAGATATGTGCAAATGATATATCAGTTAAAGGGTTAGTATCAAAAGTGCATAAAAAATTTAGCAAACTCAACACCCAGTAAAACAAATAGTCCAGTGAAGAAATGGGCAAAAGACATGAACAGGCACTTTTCAAAAGACGACATCCAGATGGCTAACAGACACATGAAAAAATGCTCAACATCACTCTTCATCAGGGGAATACAAATCAAAACCACAATGAGACACCACCTCACCCCTGTCAGAATGGTTAAAATTAATAACTCAGGAAACAACAGATGTTGGCGAGGATGCAGAGAAAGGGGAACAGTCTTGCACTGATGGTGGAAATGCAAACTGGTGCAGCCACTCTGGAAAACAGGATGGAGCTTCCTCAAAAAATTAAAAATAGAACCACCCTATGACCTAGCAATTGCACTACTAGGTATTTATTCAAAGAATACAAAAATGTTGATATGAAGGGGCATATGCACCCCAATGTTTAGAACAACACAATCAACAATAGCCAAAATATGGAAAGGGTCCAACTGTCCATCAACTGGTAAAGGGACAAAGAAGCAGTGATAGATATATATACAATGGAATATTACTCAATGATCAAAAAGAATGAAAACTTGCCATTTCCAATAATGTGGATGGAACTAGAGTATATTACACTAAGCATAATAAGACAATCAGAGAAAGGCTAATAGTCAGATGTGGAATTTAAGAAACAAAATAGATGGACATAGGGGAATGAGGGGAAAAAAAAGAGAGGGAGGAAAACTGTAAGGGACTATGAACTACAGAGGACAAACTGTGGGTTGCTATAAGGGAGGTGGGCAGGGGGATGGGCTAAATACGGGATGGGTATTAAAGAGGGAACTTGTGATGAACATGGGGTGTTATATGTAAATGATAAATGAACAGATTGTACTCCTGAAACCAATATTACACTATATGTTAACTAATTAGAATTTAAATAAAAACTTGAAAAAGAAAAAACAGTATGTCACAGAAGACACTGAATAATAGTAGATACTTAAGTCCACACTTATGTGTATAATTAACTTGCAGTTTTATATTTTATTTACATCAATTAAATTTTAGTTTTGATACCTGTTCACTTTATACTCAGTCATTCCTGAGGTTTCCAAATCTGTAATGGTTGTATAGACTGTCCTAGGACTCATTTAGCATCAAATTGATGACTAAACCACCTTGTACTGCATCTATAATTTAAGATAAATATAAAGTATCTTCTCATGAAGAAGCGTATCTGAAATCCAGGTTTATGTAAACTACAGCTCCAATTCCTTGGATCTCGCACCCCTCTCTGTGCTTTTTTCACGTGAAATCTGGCCAGTTCCAGGATTATCCCTGTATATTGGAACTTAAGTCATTTATTAGGATTTTTTTAGGTAGCATAATTTCAAGATCTTGTTCTTTGTTAGGTCTCTGCTCTCATTCTTCTCCCTTTTCTTCAAAACAATTATGAAAAACACATCAATGGCCCTATGCTCTAAAAATGTGCAGTAAAAGGTATCACCCATAATTTGATGGGACACAATGCCCAAACTACCTAACATTGCAGTAGTAGATTCTATCATAAAATGTATGCTATTGGGGTACCTGGGTGGCTCAGTTGGTTAAGCGTCTGACTCCTGACTTAGACTCAGGTCATCATTTCATGGTTCCTGAGTTCAAGCCCCACATTGGGCTCTGCACTGACAGCACGAAGCCTGCTTGGGATTCTATCTCCCTCTCTCTCTCTCTCTGCCCCTCCCCCACTTGCTCTCCATCTCTCTCTCAAAATAAACAAAAACAAACTGAAAAAATAAAGTGTATGCTATTAAAAGTTAAGTTCTCTGAAATGAGGATTCAGAATTTTAAATTCTCTCTGAAGTTTGTGATTTGAAATCATAGCTTGTATTCCTTATATCTTTCATAGATAAAATAACGGCTTTATGGAATGATACTCTAGGAGCTGTAAACAACCCCTAGACTAAAGCCAGCAAAACAAAACAAAAACAAAAACAAAAACAACAGCACTATATTTTCAAGGAATCTAATTCTGACTTTCAAATTTGATAGCCATCCTAACTGATGGATGAATTTCAGCATGGAGGACCTTGAGCAGAGGAACTAGTTAACCCATGGCTGAAATCCTGCCTCATGAAAACTCTGGGATAATAAATTTTTGTTGTGTTAAGTCCCTAAGTCTGGGGTAATCTGTTACAATGCAATAGAAAACTAACACAGATACTAAAAAACAGTTGCTCCCAATCAAGTAATAGTGGTTGGTGAATGCCAAAATTTAATGTTCTACATAATTTCTTTGGAGAATCTGAGTGGATTAATAAAAAAAAAATATGACAGCATTGTCAAGTAAATGAAGAATATATCAGCACCAATTAAACTTAACCTTGTTTTAAAAAAAGTTTGTTTTTTTTTTTTTCCTTTCTGGCACAAATCCTGCTGACTGGTATCCTTGTATGATGTTGAGTAGTCAGCATGGTCCATTCTATTGAGAGATCACTAACTATAATGAAATTGCAGCATCACTGCTTTCAAATAGGTACATGCTTGGAGCGCCTGGGTGGTTCAGTCGGTTGAGCATCCGACTTCGGCTCAGGTCATGATCTCATGGTTTGTGAGTTCAAGCCCCGCGTTGGGCTCTGTGCTGACAGTTCAGTGCCAGGAGCCTGCTTCGGATTCTATGTCTCCCTCTCTCTCTGCCTCTCCCCCGCTCGTGCTCTGTCTTGTCTCTCTCTCTCTGTTGAAAATAAATAAACATTCAAATAGGTGCATGCTTGCAGCCCAGATGGACAAACTATCCACTCTAAATCTAATTTATATCCTCAATGAGAAAATGGGAGATTTTTAAAATCACTTTTAACATTATTCTGAAGATTCAGGGCTCATCATACCAACCAGATGACTAAGCAGCTTCATTTATCTTAATTAAAGCTCATCTTAATCAAGATACTTTCTGTTAGAATATTTCTTAAAAGACAGTTCTCAATCTCATCATCCTAATATCAGTCACAAGGGAAACATCATCAGGGGTACATATTTGAATATACAGCTTAAAATTCTTAAAATGAATAGTCAGTTGTAAAATCTTAAATAATGAATCCTCACTTCTTGAATAAAACATGATAGGCATTTAATTCAAATATTTGTAGCTGGGTGTCTTGGCTCTTTGTTCAGAATCTGCACAAGTGATTATATATGAAAATACCATATTGACTTAATATTTCTGGAAACCTTAGTTGTAGTTATGACAGTACTTTCCTATTTCTTAAAAGAAAACATGGTTGAGAAAAAATAGCATACAAATAATGTGTTTGTGACCACACAAACCAGTAAAAAAAAATGCCAATTTACATCTTGAATTTGTAAACTGCATCATTATCCAACTTTTCACTCATTCCCTAGTAATAGGAATAGACAGCAAATTATTTGCCATGTGACATTTTTTGGTATCCTCCCACTTAGACTTTCAACTAACTTTGAAAAATGGGATGTTCACGTTAGCAATATAAGTAGAGACTTGGGGAAGTCTTGTACATTTGGGCTTGTTCTCCTATGTTTCTGCAATGATGATGAAAAATACATGCTCAGCCATCTCACTGGTCCTGAGAAGGGGAGAGCTCAGTCTAGATCTATGAATCCCCGTTCATTCAGAGTTATGATCACCAGACACATTCATATAGACTCAGAATACATTAGCAATCTGTCAGCCAATTTGCAGATTTGTGAGCTAGTAAGTGCTTTATTTTAAATGCCACTGAGATTTTATGGTAGTTTATTATATAGAAATTTTATCATAGTAGTTATTTGATAAATTTCCCAAATTCCATTCAATATATAAAACGTAAGAAGTGGAAAAGGTTAAGAACCATTATTGAAGGTAAGTAACTGAAATTTGTAAAGGTGTTTAAGGATTTCAAATATATTAACAATGATTCTAGTAGTGCTTTAAAGTCAACAATCCAAACTTAGCAGCTACATGTATAATGTGGTTCAAAGCAAAATAAAATCCATTGCACATGTCATTAAATAAATGGAAATGTAGGCTGGTGGTAATGTAAATTGTTAAATTGATCTTTAAAATTATTTTCTTTTTTTAAATTTTTTTCATGTTTATTTATGTTTGAGAGAGAGAGAGAGAGACAGAGCATGAGGAGGGGAGGAGCAGAGAGAGAGAGGCAGACACAGAATCCAAAGCAGGCTCCAGGCTCCAAGCTGTCAGCACAGAGCCCTATGTGGGGCGTGAACCCACAAACCATGAGATCATGACCTGAGCCTAAGTCGGGCTCTCAACCGACTGAGCCACCCAGGGGTCCCATGAAAATTATTATTATTTTCTAACTGAATATATGCATATTATAGGTCTCATTGAATCTATTTCTTAGTATACATCCAAAGAAATATGTACATATTTGCAAGATTAAATTATGTTCATAACACGTTAATCTTATAATTTGTTGCATTTCAATAAGAGAGAACATAAGAATATGAATCAGCAATTACAAATATCAAACTACAGCTAATAAAATGAGTAGATCTCACAGGCACAGGGTTGAGGAAAAAATGTAGACAAAAAAGAATATGATTCTATTCATATTAAGTTCATAATAGGGATTGAAGTCAAAAAAGTGATTATATCTGGGGATAATATTTACAACAGGTTTTAAAGGGTGAGTTGTTGGTTTTGTGCCAGTACCATACTATTTTAATTACTACAGCTTTGTAACATAACTTGAAATCTTATATATTTTTAGTTGGATGGTGGTTACAAATTTAAATTCATTTCACAAAAATGTCCAAATGGTACAGTCATGATTATGTATGTAAAATAAATCAAAAACCATATGTAAAATAAACAATTTTTAAAAAGCCAGTATAAAGGTAAAAGTGGAGTTGTGTAAAATTCTTTAACGTGGAGACATAGGAAAATTTTACAAATACCATAGGAATTACTATAACCAGAGGGCTTCTGCTGGCCACCTGTTTCTGCCTTTCCCAGATACCCATTCAAACAAGTCCCCCGAACTGTTTTTCTTCAAAGGCCAATCTGACCCAATCTGACTATCTCTAATAGAATATTAAAATATTTATTCCTTCTAGTGAATGGAATTCACATTTAAACTTATGATTGTAATTCTAGTTAGCATTGCTTTCTTCTGGAATTCCTACCCATCCAGGTGATATTAGGTTTGTAGTGAAAGTACCAAGTGTGGCTATGATATAGCCAGGTGGAAGTTGGAGTTCAACATTAGAGTTGTAATTTGGGGATTATCAGTCTACAAATAGTAAAGCCATATGCCTGGATGAGATTACCTAAAAAGGTAATATAAAGAGAGAAGAAATCCCATTACCATGTTTGGTCTGTCTAATGTTCCCACATCTATACTGTTTCTTTATTCAGAAGAAGATCCTCTGACAACAAGGCTTTGTACAATATTAGCTTTCATAAATTATATTTGGTTTTCAGACAAAGAATTATTTATTTTTTGTTTTCTCTAACAATGTATTTTCACCTCAGCTTCAGATTCCAATTTTTATTACGTCTATTTTCTTTTTAAATTCTAAAAATAACACAATACTAAGTTTATATATAAGTAGTCTTATGGTCATATGTCTCATTCAAATTTTGTTCAGAAGAGGAGTGTAAAGCTACAATTTTGATGAGTTTTTAGATGCAGCACTAAAAGCATGAAAAGTTGACAAGCTGGAACTTATTAGAATTAAAAATTTCTAAGAAAAAGGAATTGAAAATGTCTACCTTGAGAAAGACACTATTAAGAGAATGAAAAAATAAGTCAATGTATTAGGAGAAAATATGTGTAAAAAATTATATCTAATAGAGGACACTAAATCAAAATATAAAAAGACTAAAATTCAACAATAATAAAACAAACAATTTAATTAAATATCCGAACAGACATCTCACCAAAGAAGATTTAGAGGTGTCAAATAAGCATAGGAAAAAGATGCTCAACATCATTTATCATCAGGGAATTACAAATGAAAACACTGAGATCCACTGCAAATCTATTTGATGAATAAAATTTTATTGTATCTATAAAATAGAAAATAAAATCTATTTCATTTATAGATAAGACAAAATTTTATTTTTTAACAAACTGACAACACCAAATGTTGGAGAGGACATGGAGCAACAGAGCTTTCATGCTTACTGGTAGGAATGAAAAATACTACAGCCACTTTGGAAGACAGTGGAGCAACTTTTTGCAAAGCTGAAGATAGTCTTACATTATGATTGAGCAATCATGCTCTTATAGGTTTACCTGATTTAAAAACGTAGGTCCACGCAAAATCCTGCATGAGAATATTTCTGGAAGCTTTATTTATAATCCCCCAAAATGGAAACAACCAAGATGACCTTCAACAGATAAGTGGATAAACAAATTTGTACAATCATACAACGGAATACTATTCAGCAATAAAAAGAAATGAGTAATTGAGCCACAAAAAGAGACGCAGATGAATCTTAAATGCATACTGCCTACTTAAAGTATTCTGAAAAGGCTACATACAGGACAATTCTAATTAGATGACATTCTAGAAGAAGCAAAACTATATACATAATGAAAATACCAGTGGTTGACAAGCGTGCAGGGAAAGGGTGGTAGGGTTGACATGGTGAAGCACAAAGATTGTTAGGGCAATAAAACTATTCTGTGTGATACTGTAACAGTTGATACATGACACCATAAATGTGTGAAAACCAACTGAACTTTATAGCACAAAGAGTAAACCTGAATGCATGTGACTTTTAAAAAACCATTTGTGGGGCGCCTGGGTGGCTCAGTCGGTTAAGCGGCTGACTTCAGCTCAGGTCGTGATCTCGCGGTCTGTGAGTTCGAGCCCCGCGTCGGGTTCTGTGCTGACAGCTCAGAGCCTGGAGCCTGTTTCAGATTCTGTGTCTCCCTCTCTCTGACCCTCCTCCGTTCATTCTCTGTCTCTCCCTGTCTCAAAAATAAATAAAACATTAAAAAAAATTAAAAAAAAAAAAAAAACCATTTGTGAGGCTGAAGTATCCCAGGAAGGAATGGAAACTAGTAAAAGAATCCAAGTGTATCATACATGCATGAAATGTTCTCATTGGCAGGGCTGGGAACAAATGATGGGGACCAAATAACTTTGGATGTAAGACTAAATGTAAAACTAAAACGTACATAAGCATATATTCTAGTTGATCTACTTGGAAATTTTTATTTTGTTTTATTTGTCTTGGGTTTGTTTTTTTTTTTTTTTTTTTTTTTCTGTAGGCATATGGGTTAACAAGTCTAAGATTGAAAACATGGATCCTGGAATTGAAATAGTGAATGGATATTGAAGATTGAAGGCTGGGAGCCTGTTTTTCCCTATGGGAGTTAGATGGATACAGATAAGCAAGAGATAGACACTAAAATGATTCATATGATAACTGATCTGAGCTAGAGGTATCAGTATGAATGTGTAGCTCAATACAGATACAGATGGTTACATATAGAAATAGAGTTATAGGCACATGTGGTACCCAGCTTTTGATTTCCAATACCATTCTCCAAAAAAATTAACCAGGGCTCCTTGAAGAAATGTCTAATACCAGGACTTGGTCAGGAAATATACAAGATGAGTCTGGAATGTATTATAGTTCCAGAAAGTAATAAGTGCTGAAAAAAATCAATGGGGATATGTCAAAGGGATACAAGAACTAACTGAAATTGTCAAAGCTGTAATTTGACCAAAAAAAAAAAAAAAAAAAAAATATATATATATATATATATATATATATATATATATATATATATATATATACAGAGAGAGAGAGAGAGAGAGATACTGGATTTTAAACCAAAGTATCAAATAAATGCCTATGTATCCTTACTGATATAAGTTAATGATTGAATAAATAAATGGGTGAGAAGCAACAAATCTGGCAAGCAGAAGAATTTCAAGTAATTTACATACACACTCCATCCTCGAGGTGAGCGATAAATCCCACTCTAAACATAGGCTGCACATTGTAGTATCCTCTCAAAGAGTGCGTAGAGAGTGGATAGGGGTAATTTTATAGTGCGGAATGCTGACAAACACTACGTCAGCCAAGTGATCGAGATCAATATCGGTAGTCATAAACTATATTGACAATATGTACCCTTGATACGATATAAGGGAAATGATATTTTACCTGTGTTATATTCCTGCTAAAAACCCATAGGCACAGTATAATTATGAGAAGATTATCAGACAAATTCCACTAGAGGAGCATGCTACAAAAATATCATACCAGTACTCCTTAAAATTGTGAATGTCATCAAAACAAGCAAAGTCTAAGAAATTGTCACAGCCAGGAAGAGCCTAAGGAGACCAGACAATTGAGTATAAAGTAGTATTCACAATGGCAATCTTTGGTCATAGAAGGATAAACTAGAAATCAGAATGAACTATGGAAATCAGGCATGGTGCGTATAGGAACTGTAATATCTGCTCATTTTTTCCCATAAATACCAAACTGTTTAAAAAATTAATTTTAAAAACTTCCTCTGAAGGAAATGATAGGAATTTGAGAGGATAATTTATATTAAGAAATTTCCTCCTGGAAACAGTTAATTTCATGATATGCTTTAAAAATAAGCTCTTGTAAACAAAAAGGTGTTCCCCTGTGTATAGTGTACTGTGTTCTTCATTACAAGGTTATAATGTATGAAGATAAATCCTTAAGATTGAAAGTATACATAAATTACCATAGCAACAACTTAAGTTTACTTCAGCTGCCATAAATGAAGCTCTAATAAGTACCAAAGCACACTGTGTCACTACACGAATTCCAGTATTCTGCTCCCTACTTGTAAAATGGTTGGTGCTATTTCATCTGCTTATTTTGAATAAAAACTCTAAGTGATCCACTGTGATCAATGATCAGAATGCACTGCTGAATATAACTGATAAAATCTCTTTCCTTTTAAACCTCAGACAGTTTTGGTTCTAATAATGTAAATTCTTTCAGGTTGTGTTTTCTAATATAATAAAAATAACTACTTTTGATATTAAGAATTACAGACTTATGTATTACACAGTATTTTGGAAACATAATATTAGCTTAAATTTATTCTTTATAGTATATGTTTTGGAGTCCAAAATACAGTATTATAGCAGAACCATGAAAATTTTTCTTCAGAGAAATCAAAAATGTGCAAGAATCAGTATGTGCAACCAGATTTAATTAGTTCATAAAAATCAGCTTAAACTTTCTAACTGATTTAAAATTATTTCTTAAATGTCCTGCTAAGTTATAAACCATTTAATTGGTATTTCATTCGTGTATTCATTAATTAAACAATAGTATTTGCCAAGAGCCCAGGATTCAAGGAGTGGTAAGCAGAGGAAAGGTCATGACGCTGTAAGTAGCTTAGATTTTTCCTCAGGTTTGGGGGGTGGAGGGTATTAAAAGGATCACTTGTGGAGCAAGCAGGCATCAAGGTAATCAATTAGGACAATGAGCCCAAATGAAACTAACAATCAAGTATTTATTTCCTTACTGCAAGAGGACAAGGAAGGGTAAACAGAGGCATCAGCTCTCCAGTGCCCCATTTTCCCCTGCTGAATGGCACCAGGTTACAGTGAAGTGGGTGCTGCACAGACACTGTCAAAGACACTCCAAAAAATGTCCTCTCTTTATGAACCTGCAAAGAATGAAGGAAGAAGAAAATGAGGGAAGAGCTATGAGTGGAAAGATTCTGAATGAAAGTAGAGAAAAATGTTTCAGCCCAAGCCCCCAAATAATAAGATCTCAGAGAAGATGTCTAGAAATAACACATGTCCACAAAAGGACTTGCGTATATGTGTTTATAGAAGCAGTACTCATAACATCCAAAAAGCAGAAAGGATTTGTCTATTTATTTATAACATTTATTTATTTTCGAGAGAGAGAGAGAGGGAGACAGAGAGAGAGATCACGAGCAGAGGAGGGGCAGAGAGAGAGACAGAGAGAGAGACAGAGAGAGAGAGAGAGAGAGAAATTCTAAGCAGGCTCCACACTGTCAGTACAGAGCTCAATGCGGGGCTCGAACTCACAAACCATGAGATCATGACCTAAGCTAAAACCAAGAGTCAGACTCTCAACCAACGGAGTCACCCAGGTACCCCACAAACAATTTAAATTGTACATATTTGGTGAATGAATAAACATGATACAATATATTCATACAATGGAGTATTACTCAGTATTAAAATAAGGATCAAACTAGTGATACATGTTACAATGTGAATGTACTGCAAAAAAAACCATGAAGTGAAAAAATATGCAAAATAAAATTGTATCATTCCAGTTATGTGAAATGTGCAGAAATGTTAAATTTACAGAGAGATTAATTAGATGGTGTTTGCAGCAGAAAGTAGGATGGGGATTGACTGCAAGTTGCCCAACAGAATGCTTGTGACAACAGTAATGCTTTAAAACTGGAATGTGGTAATGGCTGGATTTCTCTACACATTTACTAAAAATCATTGAATGTAAACCCTTAAAAACAATGGTTGAATTCATAACACTATGTTTAAAAAAACAAAATATAGGTGTGTAGCTGTGTGTATATATGCACATACACAAGTATATAGTAGCATAAATTTTAGATGAGGAAAGTTGGGATTGTAAATAGACAATTTTTAAAAGATATCTGTGACAGAAAAAGTAGAAATGAGATGTATGGCAGCATGATTCTGATGTGCTCTCTGTTCATATTTTCCTGTGCATTTTATTCTTTTCTCTTTTTCAATTCTTCTTTTTTTTCCCCCTTTGGAGACAGAAAGAGAGAAAGCACCAGCCAGGGAGAGGGACAGAGGGATGGAGAGAGAATCTTAAGCAGGCTCCACGCTCATTACAGAGCCCTATGCAGGGCTCAATCCCACAACCCTGGGATCATGACCTGCGCTGAAATCAAGAGTCGATGTTCAACTGACTGAGCCACCCAGGTGCCACTTTCTTCTTTAATTCTACGGCTTCTGTATTCTAGCTGCTTTGTCCACCCTGAATTCACAACTCTGTCTCCTCAACTAAAGACACTGCAGGGTTCTGTTTGTGTTCATCCACCCAGTGCTATGTTCTATAAACTCTCTAGACAGTAAAACAGACAATTGTAATACTTTTTTTACTTCTCTTATTTAAGGAATCACTGTTGTGTTGTTTATTGCCCAATGTCTAAAAATGCTTGTTTCATGTATTTTATCCCACATTTTAATTGTTTAGAGCAGAAGGATACATCAGGACACAGTTACTCCATGATGGTGATAAGGAGAAGTCTTATCTTTCCAACTCAGTGAGGGTTTTTTTATGTATTATTTTTAGTACACAATTGATTCTGAACAGACTTGGAATAACAGCACATTTCACTGAATCTAAAATGCCACTGATTTTTAAATGCACTATTATCTTATGTACCACTAAGAAAAAATAACACTTGCAATTTATTTTTCACATGCCATCACTATATCCAGATTTAAGAGATACTAAATGAGGGGCGCCTGGGTGGCTTGGTCGGTTAAGCGTCCAACTTTGGCTCTGGTCATGATCTCACGGTCCGTGGGTTCAAGCCCCGCGTCGGGCTCTGTGCTGACAGCTCGGAGCCTGGAGCCTGTTTCAGATTCTGTGTCTCCCTCTCTCTGTGACCCTCCCCCATTCATGCTCTGTCTCTCTCTGTCTCAAAAATAAATAAACGTTAAAAAAAAAAAATTAAGAGATACTAAATGTGAAAAAATGAGCACCATGAGGTTAATGAAATGTGATCATATTGACAACCTGTACTAAATAATCATATTACAATAAGATTAAAATTCATTTGTAATAATTTTTAACTAGTTTTACCTTTTCTAGTTTGTGAAAATGTGACATAAATATTTAATCTCTGTTTATAATTATTCTAGTAATAACACTCTTTTCCATAGGTGGGGCATGGCCTTTCAAAAACATGGCCTTTCAAAAGTTTCTGCCATTGATTTATCTCTTAAAGGTTTTAAATCTATCTTTCTTCAACTATGATAAATTTACTAAGAAATTCTATAAACTTCTTACACAATTAGAGCCTTCAAATAGCACTGTGGAGTTTCTTTAATCAAATTTTATTGAAAGAATATATGAAGGGGAATAAAGATTATAGTAAGACATCATTCTTAAAATCTTTAAAGTAAATGCTTATCACATTACTACTCTGAAAATGAATGTTCACATTATTATAGTTCCATCTCAGCAATCCCTTAGGTAAGCAACACCATTCCAAACTGCAATTCAAATTTGAAATGTAGAGGCAAGTCCACAGAATTTTTAATACATTAAAGTAAATCTCACAATTCTTAAAAGCCTGGGTGGCTGAGAACATATATAGTCTGCAACAAAAAATTATCTAGTACTACATAAATAGAACAAAAAAAAATGGATGCCTAAAGCCAGATATAGACAATTTTTGTAAAGTTAACAAGATATCATAAAATATAATCTGCCTCCATGACCATTATTAATTAATAACTTCTTAAGTTCAGTGCAAATGAAAGATCTGAGTTACCACCTCATATTTCCACTATCTATGAATTCATAAAAGACAGGGAACACATTGTTCTTTTTATAGTTTTAAGTTATATTATGATATTTAGAATATTATATACTCAAAAATTTGTAGAATTAAATTTTAAATGTACTATGGGAAAAGTAAACCTCTAATAGTTCATAGCCACAGTCAAATTCAATGTTCACTTAGTAAATGGAGACAAAAAGATCTTGACTCACCTTATTTGGAGTCCTAGACCATGATAAATGTTGAAGTGAACAAATGGGCCATTATTATAGAGATAATTTTTGAAAAGATGAGATATTTTATATGATTTGAGATTTCATTACTAAGTATTCTTGTTAATGAGGTAGCTTAGGCAATTTTAACTATAGTTTAGAGAAAGGTCACCATGCATACATTTTGTATGTATCATAAAGTAAGGATTACAATGTAATTAGTTTTATGGTCCATAGCTATGCAATTAAAGATGTTTAGTCATCAAATTATTTGAAATTATTTGAAAGCATGTATCCCTGGTGAGCATTTAAATTTGCCACATTAATGTATATTTCTTCTGTAGGGCTGGGTGACAGTCTGTGGTTACACTTTATGTACATTGCCAAGTCTATTATTTTAGGTCTTGACTCTGTACATCAAAGTGTCCTTTTTATGAAGGGTGGAGAATGAAATAGGTTCAGAAAGCAGATTATCCAGTATCACTAATGGGGATCCAGGAGATAGCACACAGAATCTATCTATTTATGTCACATGAACCAAAATCTATGACACATGGTTGGGAGGGAAGACAAATACTCTTACTACTTCTGTAAAGAGCCAAAATATTTGAAAATCAGTTACCCATTCATATAACAATACTGAACAAGTATTTATTAAGAATCCACCATTACTGTTGTAATTAGTTGTACAAGAGGTTACAAAATACATAGTCCTTTGCCAAAGGGAAGAGGAGTGGGGTTTGGACAAAACAGGTGAAATGGACAGGGAGATACAGGTGTCCAGTTATAGAACGAGTAAGTCATGGGAATAAAACCCAGTGCATAATGAATACAATGATATTGTAATAGTGATGGGACAGATGGTAGCTGTACTTGTAGTGAACATAGCACAATGCGCAAATTTGTCAAATCACTGCATATCTGAAATTAATGTAAAATTGTATGTCAACTATATTCAACTTAAAAAATGAAAAAAACGTATGGTACTTTGCTTTCAGGCTAGAATATAACTATGACTATAACTTATGTCATCCTTTTTATCTGTCACTGAAGGAAATAAAATTTCCATCTTATTTGATATTCTAGTATGTTTCAATAATAGTGAAGCAAACATCTGAAGTCAACAACCAACCATCACAATATATATTGAGGGAGAAATGATACCAGAAGAACAAAATCAGTGAGGATTCTCTAGTAAAACATCCCCAAAGTTACCAAAACGTGATAAAATATAGAATGCCTGAAACGGTCCTTTGAAAGCTGAGGATAATGTGTCCATCAGTCACCTCAGGAAAGTGAAAGTGCAGCAGATTTTAATTCACTAATGGTTATCTTATCCTAGGTATCTATACATTTAGTAATAGTTACTGAATTCTCAGTACAACCAAGTATTGTATTATTTTTAAACTTCCTATAAAAGTAAGGTATATAAATGTCTATTGAATAACATCTTTGGATATCTAAAAATAAAGAATTACAGATGTTCTGACTTTTACAAACTAATGTTTCTGAAGATGCATAATGACACCTTGCAATTTAATAAACCAACTTTGAGGTATATTTGTCAATAGGTTCAATTTTCTTTCAGTTCAAACTCATGGAGAAACATTAAATATAATTTAAAAAGTAAGCTGTTACAGGGCATCAAAGGCAATTGCAGAAAACTAGATTGTGAAAATAAGACAAATCTGGAAATTGAAAAGTTAGTAAATACCTCATGTAAAAAATAGAAACTGGTTTTACTTTAGCTAAATTTTCTGTACTTCTTCGGGAAAACTGTATTAAAAGGCACAATCATGATAGAGGGAAAAAATCTAAAACATTTCTAATTATTGGAGTACAAACACTTTAACCTCATCTAAACAATAAATGTATTTCTGAAACTTGGAGCTTTTTTATTCATTAAAGACAGCAATACCACCATATATATTACATATGTAATATATGTTACATATATAATATATATTACATGGACTGTGGACTGTGATGAGGAGGACTCTCCTGCTAGGGAAGTTGGGGAAATGAAGTTTTCAGGCCTTACAAATCCATGGGGGTAAGCTCTGAAAAGCAGATGGCACTGCGTATGAAAAAACATCCTTCCACCTAGCCTATCCTTCCACCATGCTTTCACATATGCTTTATCGAAAGGGAATTTTATATTTTTTAAACTAATAAATGTTTATTATAAACCAAGTAATTATATCTTGATATGTTGGTTTGGCTCCTTATTTAGGGGGAAAAAACCCAATTGTTTCGGCTTAATCTATTTACGATTCATTCACCCATTCAAACAGCTCCATACAACCATTCTACTGATATTCTTCCAATTAATGTCAACAAAGACTAGCTGCCAATGACAATGGCCCTTTTAAAATTCCTGTTACATTTTACTTCTTTGTATCATCAGTAAGACTGCACATTCTTAACATCTTATTCACTTGATGTTTCTTACATACTTGTTCTTATTCAGCATCTATTTCTATTACAGTTCCTTCTTGCCTTTTTTTCTCACCCGTCTTCCTTTATCAATACTATTATTTTTTTCCTTGAGTCCTCTGTTTCTCTGTCTCACCTCTATAAATTCTCTCTTTGTATTAGCAATCTACCTCATGCCTTCAACAATAGGCCAATAATTCATAAAGATTTACATATAATTCTCTGGCCTGAATTCCAGACTCATAAATTTAGCTATACACTGAAAAACTCTATTTAAATATCTCACAAAAATTGTAACTTCTCTTTATACAATAATAAAGATAGAAGTAACATCAAATAAAAAAAACCTGTGAAGACCTTATATCCTTCAAAAACATTAACTTAACATGAATCACAGAACTAATTATAAATTGAGATCTATAAAATTTCTAGAAAATAACACAGGAAAAATTCTAGCCTGGGTTTAATTGAACCTGGGTTTGGCTATGACTTTTTAGATACAACACCAAAGGCATGATCCTTAAAAGAATTCATAAGGTGGACTTTATTAAAATTAATTTTTTTCTGCTCTGAGAAAGACAAGCTACAGACTGGGAGAAAATATTTGCAAAAGATACATCTGTGTACAAAGTGTACAAAGAACTTCCTAAAATTCAACAAAAGAAAAAAAAAAAAACAACTAATTTAAAAAATGGGCAGAAGTCCTGAACCAATACCTCACCAAGTAAGATATACAGATGGCAAATAAACATGAAAAGATGTTCAATCATATCGGTAGGGAAATTAAAATTAAAACAACAATGAAATACCACTATACACTTATTAGAATGGCCAAAATTCATTACACTGACAACACCAAATGCTGATGAGGCTGTGGACCAACAAGAACTCTCATTCATTGCTGGTGGGAACACAAAATGTAAGGCCACTTTGGAAGACAGTTTGGCAATTTTTCACAAAATTAAACATACTCTACCATAATCACATTCCTTAGTATTTACCCAAAGTAGTTCAAAATTTATGTCCACACAAAAACCTGAACACAGATATGTTAGCAGCTTTATTCATAACTGCCAAAATTTAGAAGCAACCAAGATACCTTTCATTAGGTGAGTAGTTAACTATGGTACAATTCAGACAATGGAACATTATTTAGTGCTGAAAGAAACGAGTTATCAAACCATGAAAAGACATGAAATAACCTTAAAGCGTATTATTATATGAAAGAAGCCAGTCTGAGAAGGCGATATGACATTCTCGAAAAGGCAAAACTGCAGAGGAAATAAAAAGACCAATGATTGCCAGAGGCAGGGGTAGGGTGGGGAGGATAGGTATAGCATAGAGGATTTTTGTGAAAATACTCTGTGTGATACTATAATGGTGGATACATGTCATTATATATTTGTTCAAACTCCTAGAGGATGCAAAACCTACAGTGAACCCTTATATAAACTATGGATTTTGTGTGATAATGATGTGTCAATGCAGGTTCATAGATGGTTAACAAATGTACCAATATGGTGGAGATATGCATATGTGGGGGTAGGAAGTAATGGGAAATTTCTATAACTCTGCCTCAGTTGTGCTGTGAACATAAAACTTCTGAAAATGAAGCCTATGTTTAAAAAAAAAAAAAACAAACAAACTTCCTCTACCCGCTGTTTTGGTTAACATTACTACTTATTTAGTGAGCTAAATCACAAACTTGATAACTTGCAGTCAAAACTCCCACCCCCCAAACTCTCAAATTAGGAAAATTACAGATTTTTGGATGCTTTCATCTGTTACTTTCTAACAATTCACTTCTAAATTCTCATTAGTATTGATCGGATTAAGGCACAAAATTAGTACTGGGAAATAATATTGTTTGCCTTTCAATCATAAGTGTTTCTTTATTGGATGCATTAACTATGTTAATGCTAGAAACATGTTTTAAAATACAAAGTAGCCTACGTTTTACTTATGTTTAAAATTGGACTTTGTATCTAGAAGTTTAGAGATAAAGACCAAATTCCTTAAAATGGAATAACTATCTGTCACATCCTGGCATACGGCCATCTTATCATTTTCATTCCCTGCCACCTTCTGAAATGCAATATAAACACCCTTCATATCTCCTCAGTGTATAGTTTCCTACTTCTCTCTCCTTCCTTTCTCTCTCTTTCTTTCCACATGATTTTGTATGTTTCTGTCTAGAATTTCGGCCTTCCTTTGTTCAACTTAAATCATCTATAAACCTTTTAATGTATAGATCAAAGTAATTTTTAAGGTCTCCCTGAAGTCCTTATAGTTGCTTATACCACCCCAACCTGTGCACACACAGCACATTATGAATTACTACAACATAAACATCATCATATTAAGATGTGATATTTTCATATCTGTCTTCTCTATTAAACTGTGAGTTCTCTGAAGACAGAAACTATGTATTACTTGATCTAGCACACGTTACCATAAATGGTGGCTGAATAAATGAAATATTTCTCTAAAGAAGACCAAAAAGTACTGTTCAAAAGAATTTGAAAAAAATAAAGTGGCAGCAAAAATGTTCAAAATATCATTTGACAGCATTCATTATTCCTCCAAACCAGACCAACTCATTCTGACAGAACCATGACATGGTGAGAAAGCACTATGTGGTCAAGACAGAAATAAAAAGGAACTCAAATAAATGAATGCACTTTTTGTTATACTGATGAGCAAAATGTATTATTTAAGGAGATGCACTAGACTCCAAAGTGTTTATGTTAGTGAAAGATATTGACAGGCTATCAAAAGCTAACAGCAATGACATAGAAGAGACAACATAATTCACAAAACAGCTGTCCGAGGAACAGTCTCCTTTCCTGATTGAAAAGCAAACAAGCAAACTGCCATTTTGGTTTTCAGGAGCCACAAGAATTGTATTTAATTCAGGCATGCATATTATAAACAGTGCTGCATCTATTCTAATGACCTGAACTGTGTCTTCTTTAGCATACAGTTCAGTGCTCACCTTTGTTGACACACCAAAAGTAGACTGCCTCAATTCACCCTCTTTTCTTAGATACCTATAGCTTTTTTTCAGATGTTTCAGATATTTCTAGCAACTTTAATAGCAATGGCATCACTATGCATTGTAATTACCTGGTTACCTGGATGCCTTTATGAGTGCCCAATTTGGGGGGGATGACAATTTGTTTCTTGTCTTTGCATCACATCACATGGCTATTTATAGTTTTCAATGCTTGCTGAATACTGATGAATGAATTATATATGAGAATTCATTGATAATGACTGCAATAAACTCAAGTCACTCTTTGTAATAAAGCAGACTATATTGCTTGAGAAATGCCTTTCAGTAAATCAATTTGATGAAGGAGATGTAAAACTTTTGAAACAGTGAAAGAAATAAAATCCAGATTTGGAATGTTGGTGGGATATGCTGAGCAATTGATCAGTATATATAATAAAAATATTAATGTAATTCTGGGGTAAGATTTATTAAATACAATTTATATAGAGCAAAAATCACTCTTTTCAATGCATAATTCTACTCATACAGACATATTCACACAGCAGTGTAATCATCACCATAGTTAAGATATAAAACTTTCTAACATCCCCCCAAAATTCCACATGCTCTTCTATAGATAGCTTCTCCCATTCTTGGAGACTTTAAAGTAATAGACAATGGCTTTAAAGAAGTGACAAAAGCAAGTGACATATCAGACAAAGGGGTAGTATCCAAAATCTATAAAGAACTTATCAAACTCAACACCCAAATAAACAAATAATCCAGTGAAGAAATGGGCAAGGCATTAATAGACACTTTTCCAAAGAAGACATCAAGGTGGCTAATAGACACATGAAAATATGCTCAATATCACTCATTGTCAGGGAAATATAAATCAAAACCACAATGAGATACCACCTCACACCTGTCAAAATGACTAAAATTAACAACTCAGGCAACAGATGTTGGCGAGGATGTGGAGAAAGATGGACTCTTTTGCACTGCTAGTGGGAATGCAAACTGGTGCAGCCACTCTGGAAAACAGTTTGGAGGTTCCTCAAAAAAATAAAAATAGAACTACCCTATGACGCAGCAATTACACTACTAGGTATTTATCCATAGGACAGAGGTATGCTGTTTTGAAGGGGCACATGCACCCCAGTGTTTATAGCAGACCTATTGACAATAGCCAAAGTATGGAAAGAGTTCAAATGTCTACCGATAGATGAATGGATAAAGAAGATGTGAGAAGGAAATCTTGCCATTTGCAACAATATGGATGGAACAAGAGTATATTATGTTAAATGAACTTAGAGAAAGACAAACATATGACTTCACTCATCTGTCGAATTTAAAATACAGAACAGATGAACATAAGGGAAAGGAAGCAAAAATAATATAAACACAGGGAGGGGGACAAAATGTAGGAGTCTCTTAAATACAGAGAGCAAACTGAGGGTTGTTGGAGGGGTTCTGGTGAGGGAGATGGGCTAAATGGGCAAGGAGCTAAAGGAAGACACTTGTTGGGATGAGCACTCGGTGTTGTATGCAGGGGATGAGTCACTGGATTCTACTCCTGAAATCATTACTGCACTACATGCTAACTTGGATGTAAATTAAAATTAAAATGAATTAATTACAAAAGAAAATAATTAAGAAACTCTGAAGCCCGTAGTGTTAGACCCAGGTTTCTTAAAAATTCAAATTCTCATTTATAAACTTGAATTTTATAACTGCCACCAAATACTGCCAGTTGTTTTTTTTTCTTGAAATAATAGGTTAACTTCAGTTACTTCTGAGAAAATATCCAACAAAGTACATAAATATGGATGACCATATTTTGTTTGTTAGTAGTTCTTCACAGAAATAGTAATGTTCCATAAAATAAGTGACTAATTTAGCTCATAACACAAAAATTTTTCATTGAGACGATCGTTATACTGTTCTGTGTAGCAGAGATGCTTTATACATACTTCCATTCTCTCATATAGAATATAAAACCCGTGTGTACTCAATGGTCAAGATTTAATAAAATGAGTAACTTTCACTACCTCATCAATGTGTCAGGTCATTAGAGAAGTAGATATCAAGATGAGATCGGATTTGCAAGAAATTCATTGGAAAACATAGCTGTGAAAGAAGTGAGCCACAAAGGTCAGACCACAGTGCAGATCTGGCCCTGAGTCATGGAGAGATGAAAGAAGAGAGTTAGTGGAGATACATTAGACTGCAATTCAGTTGTACAGAATGTTTGTTTGACAAGGGCACTGATGAATTTTCCAGCCACAGTTTCCTGATAGAGGAGACCCACTCTCCCAGAACAAGCATGGTTTAGTGTCCCCGCTACCTTCAGCCATTATAGTTAGATGCAACCAAAGGATTTACTAGTTCAGACAATAGGGCTTTGCAGTTAGAGATCTGAGATGCACATTCTTATAGCTGCTACAATCAAGGACATTTGTAAGGAAAACCAAGGTTTTTTTCTTTTTAATATGAGTGTGTAGTGGTCATGAATACAATGTCTATTAAGTACAGACTGTTACTACTACCTTGATTTGTGCCAACACACCATTGCTTTTGCAACATCCATGAAAATGTCAACACAATGAAAACAGCAAATAATGTCTTAACATTATTATAAAAAGAGTTTGGCCTTTTAGAGGCCCTGAAAAAGTTTTGGACTCGCCTAAGATATGTTAAGAACCACTGTGCTAGATCAAGTTAGGAAATACACCACTGTTTTAAACATTATTCCTTTTTATTTCTGAGTTGTATTCCATTTATGGCTATACCATTTTGTTTTCATTTTCTCCTGTTGAATAATACATGTTCTTTTTTTTCCAGTTTGGGGCAATTATTTAGACTGTCGCTATAATTATTTTGTGGGAACATAAGTTGTTTTTTTTTTTTTATTTCTCTAGAGTAAATACCTAGGAGTCAGATTGGTGGAGATCTGTTAAACGCATGTTCATTGATATAAAAAACTACCAAACTGTTTTACATTTTGAATTTCCATAAGGAGTGAAGACTACGATGAAAAAAGAGGAGGTTAACTGTTGTAAGAGGTTGGGGAACGGTAAATATAACAGAGTAGCAGGTGAGAGGTTTTGGGTGATGAATTGACCTACATTCTGTTGGTGGAGGGTGGCTACACAAAGCTATACAGGTGTTAAAATTCATCAAACTGTGTACCAATAAAAGAGTCACTTTTACTGTATATTGATTTATAAGGTAAAATTAAAACAAAAATAAATGAACATGGTTTAGAAAAGAATGGAAAATCAAAACTGAATCTCTATTTGACACCTTTTAGTATCTATTGCCTTGTTATTTCATTGTGTAGGACCCTTACAAAAATAAAGATATAATTAATTTTATGATTGTATCTATAGACAATGCCAATGTTTCAAGAGTATTGCCTCAAAGAGCAATGTGAAGGTAATCAATGAAAATATCACACTTTCCTTTTATGTGTTTCTTTGAACTTAAGCACAAACAACTGGAAATAGGCACAATGCCATCTAAACAGATGGACTTGAACCTCTACCAGGCAGTTAGAAATGTATGTATGTATATCAAACAGACAAGCATCCCTGCTCTTGAAATAAGAATTTATGTCACTCTAAACTTGTCCACATATTTTCAGTGCATGAGGTGTTGATGTAGTTATGAAAAATACAAAAAATTAATACTGTGAAGGTAGTAATGGCTAGCATATCTGGCAAAAAATGTCAATATTTTCTTTTTTTCTTTCCTGATTTCAGTCGCTGCATCAACACTTTCTGTTTTAACACAGTGTACAGCAGTACTGTATTTCATATTTTGTGACTTGCAAGTATCCTTTGTCAATATGTTCATAATAGAGTTTTCTGGGAACAAAAAAAAACCCTGTAATTCTGTGATAAAATGCATGGTACTATAAAAAGTTGCATGAAACAGCATTCACAGAATTTAAATCAATTCACATAATGATCCAAGTATAAAGAGAAAAATATTTTATATAATAAAGAGAAATAGATGAAATGGGAGCAACAGGATGAGTTCTTCTATAGTAAATGATACTTTACTGATTGTATAAATCTTTCCCCAAAATTATCTCATTTGAGCTTAATGCAAACCATGGAAATAAGTACGGTGTTCTTTACCCAATTCTAGAAGATGTTGTGGTAGAAGGAAAAAATGCCTCTGCCTTGACAAAGATAGTTAACTCCTAATTCCTAGAATTTGTGACTGTGACCTTGCATATCAAAAAGGACTCTGCAGACATCATTAAGTTACAGATACTGATTTGGCCCAATATAATCACAGTGTCATTATGAGAGGGAGGCAAGAGGGTCAGAATCCTGGAAGGAGATGTGAGCAGATGATGTGAGCAGAAGTTAGAGTGAGACAGAAAAGGGACACAAGCTGGAGAATGTAGGCAACTTCTAGAAGCCAAGAAAGGCAAGGAAACTGATTCTTCCTTGGAACTTCCAGAAGGAATGTAGTTTTGTTGATACCTTGATTTTAGAACTTCTGACCTCTGGAATTATAAATATGAGTTATTTTAAGCCACTATTTCATGGTTAATTTGTTAAGTCAGAAATAGAAAGCGAATGCAGATGAGACAACTAAGATTCAGAAATTATAAATAATTTTACCCAAAATCTCAAAGCAAATACATTACTTAGCCTAGTTCTAACCCAGAATATTTGACTTGTTTTTAGAAGGCATACCATCATCCACACAGAGCTGTTATAACACAATCTAACGTGAAAAAAAGCCTCAAGAGATATTAACAGACGTATATTAAAAACTTGGGTTAGGAAAAGTCAAAAACACATAAATAAGAGACACCAAAACAAGACGTTAGAAGAACCCCTCCTGAATCAACCTAACACTAATAGAGTTAGAGGCACAGAAGAGTGTTTTAGGAAACTGATGGAGTCAAAATTATTCTCGGTTTCCTTAAATCACAAACAAGGTAAAGCCAAAGTAAATATGAAGACAGTTTTGTTTTTGTTTTAATGTGATGGCCAGTTAGGTGACAACACAAAAGAAGACAGAAGGGAGGCTAGGAAAACAAAATTTAGTATGCTCACAGGTCCTAGAGACAGGAGACATGCCAAGCCATATAGGACCACAGGAGAACAACACGAGGGGTTCAGAAGGCAGAAGACAGAAAGGGATGAAAGCATTAGACCAGAGCCTTTACTAGGGTTTCTTCAGGAGAGGCAAACCAGGACAGGGTAAACTATTTAGGAATAGCTACTTTGTATAATTTTAGCTTGGTGGGCTTTGGGACACATAGGTTGTCCCTAGTTGCCTGGCACTAGGCCCTGGGATGATTAATGCAAGGGAAAGCTGCCTCCTGTGGTGCAAGGGCAGAAAGAGAAAGTATGTCTCTGGATTGCTTACTTCACATATCAGACGCATGCTCCCAGCTGGGCCCTTTGCTAGCCCTAAGAATTAGCTAGTCCAGAAAAGCAGCAGTGTCTCCTCTGCCAAGAAGGTGTTTCAGGATGTCAAAATATCATAATAGATGGAAAATTAAAAATATATACAACACACAGACACATTTAATTTTAAAGAATTTTTTTAACAATTATCTTCATATTATCAGAGATAGTTGAGGACTGGAAATTGATTGACATTTTATAACTCACTTTCAATCCAGAACAAATGCTGGAGTAGTTGCCTATACGACAGACTGGCCTCCAAGTTTAAAGTCAATCTCATGTTGGGGTGCCTGGGTGGCTCAGTCGGTTAAGCCTCCGACTTTGGCTCAGGTCATGATCTCAAGGTTTGTGGGTTTAGGCCCACGCTGGGCTCTGCGCTGATAGCTTGGAGCCTGCTTCCGATTCTGTGTATCCCTCTCTTTCTGCCCCTCCCCACTCATGATCTGTCTCTCTCTCTCTCCCTCTTTCTCAAAAATACATGAACATTAAAAAAATTCTTAAAAATCAATCTCATGCTCTCATTCTCTCTGCACATAGAAGTGAATTAAGATACGTTGACCATATCCTTGATGGACTCCTCCCTACTACTAAATGGAACTGAATGGCAGATTCAGGAAAGCACCTTTCCAGGCTTTGTTGAATAAAGGGCATCTAAATCGATGGCTTAGAATTTGCTTAGAATGGAAAATATAAATATAATGGCTTCTGTGAACACAATCTTAACTCATTTTTGTTCATAATTTAACTTCACTAGAATTTATTTATTTATTTATTTAATTTTATGACTTGAATGTCCTAAGATGATCCTGGTTAGCCATATTTTAATTATCTAATTTCATAAATGTTGAATTTCCAGATTTTTGTTAAAGCCAACATTAGAATTCTGAGGTCATTCAATCTTGACGAATCTAACGTACACTTCATTTTAGCAAAAGGACCATAAAACAATCAGCTAATCCAATGTTCACTGTCCATAACCAGTTACATCTTGCTGATAGAAATGTCTTCTCACTGTTCTTTCTGTTTCACTGCATCTACATTTCCATTCTGCTACTGTCCATGCTCAATCTTCCTCCCAGAGGGGCCAACTTATATGGTAAGGAGATTCTTTCACTTCTCTGCATAAAATCTTTAAATGTTTATGTAAAGTATCCAAACAATACCTCAGCACTATAAATCTTAGAAAAATCTATTTCTTTCCTCCATATAATGTACACTTGCACAGTAGGTACTGGAGACATTAGACTATGTTTTAAAACTAGCAAATGGGGCGCCTGGGTGGCGCAGTCGGTTAAGGGTCCGACTTCAGCCAGGTCACGATCTCGCGGTCCGTGAGTTCGAGCCCCGCGTCAGGCTCTGGGCTGATGGCTCGGAGCCTGGAGCCTGTTTCCGATTCTGTGTCTCCCTCTCTCTCTGCCCCTCCCCCGTTCATGCTCTGTCTCTCTCTGTCCCAAAAATAAAAAAAAATTAAAAACGTTGAAAAAAAAAAAAATTAAAACTAGCAAATGACCTTCTCCCATATCTGCTTGGTGAACCACCATTCATTCTTCAAACATCAGCTCAAAATTTTTCAAATGTCTTTTTTTGAACTCCCAACATCAATATTAGAGCTTCTTATTTTGTGTTACCAGTGTAGTTTGTAAATGTTCTGATTATACCAATAATAACAATTAACTGTCTTTACATATCTCTTTCTATGAGATTATGAGTTATTTTAGTTCAGAGACCAGCTCTCGAGGACATTATACCTCTAGGCCTAGTGTAGCATGGGGATTGTCTGTCACATAATAGGGATTTATTAACTTTTGTATTTTTCACTGAACTACTTCTACCTTACACTCAGGGAAGTATTATCAAATATAAATTGGCTGAAGTAACTACACTCAGCCTGTCAATTAATTTATTAAAATATTTCAAAATCCGTACGCTCATATGCTTAAACAGTCTAATTTCACTATTGTTCTACATCCTTTTCAAGGTGCACATATTTTAGAAGCAAACAACCTTGCTTATTAACTCACGTGTATTTCTGGAAGAAACTGGTTTGTTTGCCCAGCAACATCTACTTTCACTTTAGTTGAAATTGGCAAAACTGCCACAGGGAAGAATTGACATTTTCCATCAATTTCTGGAAAGTGCAGTAGTACCAAATGTCATCAGACTTGAGTTATATTGGGAATTATTTTGAACTGCTCATGTACATGCTTGCAAAGTTTAATGTCAATCTTAGTGGCATAACAAGTAGGGCAATCTAGTGTCTAGAGCAGCAAACTGGCTCTAAGGTTAGTGAGTACTGCATTCGGTTCAATCAATCAAATACTTCTGGACACTTTTTATGGTGTTAGTGTTAGGCTCAAACTGTGGGTCTCAACAAGAGGTAAAAGATATAGTCTTTACTCAAAATAATCATTCAATCTAGATGAAGGAGAAAACTAAACATATAAAAATATTGAACAGGAAGTCAGAAGGGTAATTCTATTGTACAGGTAAAGAAAATGTATTTTAGTTCAAAGCCATATATATTGAATAGTAAAATCCTAAATTAAGTGACAAATTTTAAGGATAGATGGATTTTACAAATTGCTTCCTGGAAAGGGAAGTTTAGGTAGTAAGAGCAAAGGATCTGGGAAAGTTTGAGATCCTAGCAGTTTGGAATGATCTTGGAGGTTTTATCTCAGAGAAGATGTCTTAGAAGAAATAAAGGGCAGGTATTACATGAAGAGGCTGAGACTGGAGATGGAAAAGGGCAACAACATAAACAAAGGGACAAAAACATAAATAAAGGGACAGAAACAGTATGGGGTAGAAACAACATAAAGTTAGACAAAGAGGATGCTCAGATTTTCTTCTTCCATTAATGATCATCATGTTAAGGCAAATTAGAAAATGCCCCTGTGCCAGCCATTTCTTCAGGTGCTATGGAGGGAGAGCTTGCCAGCAAACAGACAGCCAAGTTGTGGACTTGCTTCTAGAATTCTGGCTTGGTTATTTTACTCTAACTTATACCAACTACCTAATCTTTCTATCCCCATCGTTTTAATCTGTAAAACAGATATAATGTTTACTGGGAACTAATTGTGTTTCAGGAGCTCACAGGGTTATTTGGAGAATAAAATAAAAGAATATATGTAAAAGTCCTTAGCACAGTTCCTAGCACATATTATGTAACCATTAGCTTCCTTTCCTGCCATGCAAGCAAAAACAAACAAAACAAACAGTCAAATAGGGAATGCCACCATTGAGTTCATTGGTAACTTCTACAAAAACAGAAACCTATTTTCTAAATTCTTTCATGAGTACAGAAAACAAAATAAGAGTATCTGGACAAAAAGGATGGCATAAAAATTATGTAAAGACCCACATGTAACAACATAGACTTCAACTCATAGTTTAAGTAATCCAAAATATTAATACAGATTTCTTACCTAGAACTGGTATTTCAATTTCATCTATGCGCTGACATTTACAAAAAAAATTAGGTACTGTTATGCCCAGAATTCGTGATCCCCAAAGACCACTAGGGAGCCGAGTCCGATGCAAAAGCAAAGAGCCTTTATTCGAGCTAGCTCGAGCTCAATCCCCTACCTGCACCGACGCAGTGGTGAGATACCTGGGAGAGAGAGCGAGTTTCAAAAGCACAAAGGTTTTATAGGGGTCTAGGGGCAGTTGGTGAGGTAATGGCTGTGGCCTCAGCCGATTGGCTGGGGAAGGGTCGTAGCCTCAGCCGATTGGTTGGGGAAGGGTCGGAGTCCTGTTACGCAGGTCGCTGGGCGTGTTTTGATCAGAAAGTTTGAACGGGTGAGCGGGAGGTTACTCAAGGGGAGGAGGCGCAGTCTGAGGTTTCTGTGATTTTCCCGGAAAAGGGGTCATGTCAGGGACATAGTCACTCAAGGTGGAGAACACAGAACAAGATGGAGTCGGCCGGCGTAGGCCCGCCCTTTCATTCCCCCCTTGTCATGTAACTTACGGACCCAATCATGGGACCGGCTGCATTTATGGTGACAAGGGGAACAGAGTTTGGAGGTTTACGCTAAGTTCTGGGAAGCATGTGTCCCTGGGGTGGCTCTGGGAGGTCTAATTAAGTATTGTCCCTGAGCTGGTATCTATGATCTGCCAGGTGATGTTTTGGGGGGTGTGGGGACTCCCGGTAGCATGAGCAATGACAAGCAGAGTTAACAGAGTTACCAATATTAGGTGGGTCGAATGTGCTGTAGCTTGAGCTTGAGCTTGAGCAGGTTGTGTTGGTCCCGACTGATGGCCCATCGCGTGACGAAGTCCTTCCGGATCGAGGAGGGGTCCGCTGGCCGAACGTGGGTGTGATGGACCCAGGTCGCGATGCCGTCTACTTTGAGAGCGGTGGGGGTTGTCAGCACTACAATGTAGGGTCCCTTCCAGCGTGGCTCGAGAGTTTCTCGGTGGTGCCTCTTGACATAGACCCAGTCTCCCGGCTTGTACTGATGAGGTGTCGGGGTCGGGCCAGCCTCGTAGATGGCACGGAGGCGCGGCCAAATATCCTCGTGCGCCCTCTGGAGCCCTCTCAAGGAAAGAAAAAGTTCTTGATCTTTAAACTCTGCAAGAAGTTCAGCTCGAAGGCTGGGAATAACAGGGGGTGGCCTGCCAAACATGATCTCGTAGGGAGTAAAACCCAGAGTGTAAGGAGTGTTTCTAACCCGGTAAAGGGCGTACGGTAGGAGAGTCACCCAGTCCCCGCCAGTCTCCATGGTTAATTTGGTAAGGGTCTCTTTTAGGGTTCTATTCATTCTTTCTACCTGTCCTGAGCTCTGGGGCCTATAAGCACAATGTAATTTCCAGTTTGCCCCCACCGCCTTGGCTACTGCCTGTGTTACCTGAGAGATAAAAGCTGGTCCATTGTCTGATCCTACCATGGCAGGAAAACCATACCTGGGTAAGATGTCTTCTAGTAGCTTCTTAGCCACCGTCTGAGCCGTTTCATGCTTGGTTGGGTATGCCTCCACCCAGCCAGAGAAGGTGTCTGTAAATACTAAAAGATATTTATAACCATACTTTCCTGGTTTGACTTCAGTGAAGTCGACTTCCCATTGGGCTCCCGGTCTGGTGCCTCTGAGCCTGGTTCCTTTTTTATTTGATGTGGCTTTCGCGTTGGTGAGTTGGCAGGTCTTGCAGGCAGATACAACTTGCTCTATTTTGGTGTCCTGTTGGTGAATCTTGATTCCGGCATGTCGGATTAAGTCTTTTAATTTTCGGGCCCCCATGTGAGTAGACCGATGCATGTGCTCTAATATTGAGACTCCGAGCACGAGTCTGGCAGCACGAGCACGAGTCTGGCAGCACGAGCTCCTTGTTAGGTGTATACCACCATCCCTTTATCTCCTGGGCCATGGGGAGTTTCTTGATCCGCTGTAACTCCTCCTGGGAGTATTTGGGCTGGTCTGGTAAAACTGGGTCTCCCGGGTCTGGTAGTTGTATGGTCCTGGTGGGGACTGGACTAAGGGCTACTGCCTTGGCTGCCTGGTCAGCCTTTCGATTACCTCTAGCTACTGGGTTATCAGCTTTTTGGTGCCCTTGGCAGTGGATAATGGCTAGCTTGGCAGGAAGCCATAAGGCCGTAAGCAGGTTAAGTATCTCCTGCTTATTTTTTATAGTCCGTCCTTCTGCCGTCAGTAACCCCCTCTCCTGATAAATTACCCCATGAATATGAGCTGTGGCAAATGCATAACGGCTGTCTGTGTAGATGTTAAGCCGTTTTCCAGCTCCCAGCATCAGCGCCTTGGTGAGGGCTATGAGCTCCACTCGCTGGGCTGACGTTCCGGAGGGTAGAGCCTCCGCCCATACGGTGTCCGTTTCGGTGACCACCGCTGCACCCGCATACCTGTGTCCATCTCGCACAAAGCTGCTGCCATCAGTGAACCAAGTAGCCTCGGCATCGGGGAGGGGCCGGTCGGTCAGGTCCATCCGGAATCCATGTACTTGTTCCAGGATTCCCGCACAGTCATGTAGTGGAGCACCTAGGTCAGGGTCGGGCAGCAGGGTTGCAGGATTGAGGGCTGCACTGGGGTGGAACCGCACTCGTGGAGGGTTGAGTAGGAGGCTCTGGTAATGAGTCATACGTGTATTGCTCATCCATCTATCAGGAGGCTGTTTCAGGACCCCTTCAATGGCGTGTGGGGTCGTGATCCAGATCTCCTGTCCTAGGGTCAGTTTGTCTGCATCCTTGACTAGGAGTGCTGTCGCCGCAATAATTCTTAGGCATGGCGGCCAGCCGGCAGCCACTGGGTCTAGTTTCTTAGACAGGTAAGCCACTGGGCGGTTCCAGGGGCCTAAGGCTTGAGTTAGAACCCCTTTTGCTATTGCCTTATGTTCGTCTACAAAGAGGTGGAAGGGTTTCGTAATGTCTGGTAGGCCCAGGGCTGGGGCACTTAGGAGGGCCTTTTTTAACCGATTAAAGGCAATTTCTTCTTTTTCAGTCCATTTAAATGTTTTCCCCTCTTTGGTAGCTTCATATAGGGGCCTGGCGATCTCAGCAAAACCTGGAACCCAGAGGCGGCAGTAGCCGGCTGATC
Organism: Panthera onca; assembly: GCF_046562875.1. NCBI lineage: Eukaryota > Metazoa > Chordata > Mammalia > Carnivora > Felidae > Panthera > Panthera onca. The sequence continues at coordinate 147,846,366 of NC_138342.1, read as the reverse complement.
CTAGGAATTCCCTCACTTCTCTTCGGGAGGTGGGAGTAGGGATCTTTAGGACAGTTTCTTTTCTGGCATCTGATAACCGCCGCTGTCCGCCCTCCAGGATATATCCCAGGTAACTTACCCTCTCCCTGCATATCTGAGCCTTCTTCGAGGATGCCCGGTACCCTAAAGCCCCCAGGGTAGCCAGCAGGTCCTGGGTCCCTCGCTCACAGTCTTTGGCCGTGTCGGCAGCAATCAGGATGTCATCTACGTACTGTAGGAGGGTGAGGCCAGGGTGCTCCCTTCTGTACTCACCCAGGTCCTCGTGTAGTGCCTCGTCGAAGATGGTGGGTGAATTTTTGAATCCCTGAGGTAGCCGTGTCCAGGTGAGTTGCCCACTGTAGCCCTCCTCCGGATCATGCCACTCGAAGGCGAACAGGGGTTGGCTCTGGGGTGCCAGCGGCAGACTGAAGAAGGCGTCCTTTAAATCTAGTACAGTATACCAGACCCTGGAGGGCGCCAAGGAGCTCAAGAGAGTATATGGGTTGGGAACAGTTGGGTGTATGTCCGCGACCCTCTTATTTACTTCCCGGAGGTCTTGTACCGGTCGGTAGTCATTTGTGTGAGGCTTTTTGACCGGCAGTAAGGGGGTGTTCCAGGCAGACTGGCAAGGAACTAGTACCCCTAGGCTTCGTAGTCTCCGGATGTGTGGCTGGATCCCCTTCCGGGCCTCCTGTGACATGGGGTATTGTTTGATCCTTACCGGACTCTCTCCTGGCTTGAGCTCTACCAGGACTGGGGTCCTATGAGCGGCTAGTCCCATCCCCCCACCAGTCTCTGCCCAAACCGAGGGGAATTCTTGTAGCCATCTGTCTATATTATCCTCTCTCGGGAGCGCCTCCTGGTGGAGGAGGTATTCATCCTCCAGTTTCATGGTCAGTACCTGGATGGGGTGGCCCTTGCCATCGGTGACCTGAGGCCCCCCTTGTCTGAAAGTTATCTGAGCTCCAATCTTGGTCAGTAAGTCCCGTCCTAACAGCGGGTAGGGGCATTCTGGTATTACCATAAAGGAGTGGGATACCCGGCCCGTTCCTAAATCTACTGTTCTTCGGGTAGTCCATGAATACTGGCTCATACCAGTTGCCCCTTGTACCCAGGACTTCTTGCTGGCTAGTTTTCCTCGTGGGGTGCGGAGGACCGAATGTTGTGCTCCGGTGTCGACAAGGAAGTCAACAGGGGTCCCCTCCACTTTAAGAGTTACCCTGGGTTCGGGGAGAGGGTCCGAACCCCGACTCCCCTAATCACTTAGTTCATCTAGCTCTAGGACTTTTACTCGGTCAGTCTTGCTTCCTTTCCCGCCGGCCCTTTTCAGACAATCTCGGGCCCAATGCCCTATCTCCTTGCAGTATGCACACTGATCCTTCTGCAGCCTCTGCTTCCCCCCCTTGGTGGTTCTTTTACCTTTTCTTGCTTCGTCTGCCAGCTGCCGGAGACGGCGGTCTCGTTCCTCAGGGGAGTCAGCAGTGGTAGCTAGTAGTATTCTGGCCAGGTCTCGAGTCTGCTTACTGCTGGCAGCCGCCATGGCGCGAGCCTGCTTGTCCTCAGGAAGCTCCCGGTTATTATATACCTTTTCGGCTATCACCAGTAAGTCCTGCAGACTTTTTTCTCTTAGTCTATCTATTTTCTGTAATTTTCTCCTAATGTCTATGGCCGATTGGTTTACAAAGGCCATGATAACAGCTGCCTTGCTTTCCGGAGCCTCTGGATCCATGGGGGTATAGGTACGGAATGCCTCCATGATCCGTTCTAAAAAGGCAGCCGGAGATTCATCTTTTCCCTGTTGTACATTTCCTACCTTGGCCAAATTGGTTGGCTTTCTAGCAGCCATTCGGAGACCCCCCATTAGAGTCTGGCGGTAGACCCGGAGCCTCTCCTTACCTTCTGCCATGTTGAAATCCCACTGGGGCCGAGTTAAGGGGAAGGAGGCATCTATCTGAGCCTGGTTGGTGGTGGGACTCCCGTCTGTGCCCGGAACTAGTTTTCGGGCCTCGTTGACGATTCTTTCTCTTTCTTCAGTCGTGAACAGGACCTGCAAAAGCTGCTGGCAATCGTCCCACGTGGGCTGATGGGTAAAAAGAACAGAGTCTAATAAATCAATAAGCCCTGCCGGTTTCTCGGAAAACTTAGGATTCTGAGCTTTCCAATTGTAGAGGTCACTAGTGGCGAAAGGCCAATAGTGATGGGGCTGATTCCCCTCCGCGTCTGGGGGTCCGGTGGCTCGCAGGGGCAGAATAGTGGAGTCGGTGGCGGAGGCGGATTGCTCCCTCTGAGCCCTTTGTCTGGTGAAGGGCGGGCTTCCCACTGGAGCGTTTCCGCCTCCTACTCTCGGAACAGCGTCTGCCTCCCCCGGAGGGGGAGGATGGTGTTCTTCCAGCATCCTAGAGGGTTTATACGAGGGAGGAAAAATTAATTCTTCTTCAGTACCCCCCTGTAAGACAGGGTAGAGGGGTGCTGAAGGCTGGATAAGACTTTTCTTCCTCTTTGTCCCCTGCAAAGCAAGAATGGGTTTTGACTCCGGAGGGAGCGGGGCTAGGAAGGGCTTAAGCCAAGAGGGTGGGTCTTCCACAAGGTCCTGCCAAGTGATAATGTAAGGGAGCTGAGCAAGATGGCCCGTCTTAGGCTGAGAGATGATACTCCTGACTCGGTGGATGGTAGGGAGGTCGAAGGTCCCCTCTGGTGGCCATCCGACATTGAAAGTTGGCCACTTGCTAGAACAAAAAAACTGCCACCGACCCTTTCGGACTTCCACACTGAGGTTGTTAGCTCTTCCCCTCACATCCTTAAAGTGATCAATCATAATACTTAGAGGAGTAGTCTGAGTCTGTCCCATAACGTCCGTCCAATAAGTCCACAGAACAAAACAGAGAAACACAAAAACAGACAAACAGAGGGCCCCTAGAAAATCTTCCAACTCCATGGAAGCAAAACTGAAAGCTAGCTTAGACATTTGAGGGGATTCCACGTCCCTCCAAAACCGATGAGGGGATTCCACGTCCCTCCAAAACCGATGAGGGGATTCTCCCGGAAAAGGGGTCATGTCGGGGACATAGTCACTCAAGGTGGAGAACACAGAACAAGATGGAGTCGGCCGGCGTAGGCCCGCCCTTTCAGTACTCCTAGAAAATTTGTTTAGTTTTGAAATTATATCAAATATATGTAATTAGTCATAAGCGTCTTTCCTAGGAACAACTATTTTCCAGTGGAAATCTAGGACTCCCACGTCTCAGGGCAAGTACTGCATAAGTGCCCTCCTTACCTATAATTGGGGCACTACACAGGAATCACAGCACCTAATTTGCTTTGGCAGCAGCTTGACAGCAGGTTACCACTTAGTATTCTCTGGACAAAAGAAAGAATGATGAAGCACAGCTGTTTTTAAAGGTAGCCCAAACTGGAAACTGAATAGGATGAAGCTACAACATGTCAAAGCACAACTTAGCAAATACATTGTGAAACTGTGTCAAGCATAAAGCAGAAACTCACAAAAAAGCAAAAGAAAGTCACAGAAAATCTCTTGAAAGTTTTTATTTAAAAGGTTACATGAGAAAGCCTTTAGGTTGCTTGGAACCTGCTTCTCATTTAGCAACACATTTGGTTTGCTGTTACAAAGTAACCACAGGGCAGGTGTTTTGTAAAGCTCCCCAATACACAGACACAGTAAAACTTTGCTTTAAGCTATGCAAATGCACTAAATAAAGTTCATAACCACCAAGGATCGCTTTTCAAATATTTAAAAAATATTACATACTTATTAGATGATATCAGCTCTACTAATAATCACAAATGACTTGTATCTTAAATTCTATCAATGATAGGGGCGCATGGGTGGCACAGTCGGTTAAGCGTCCGACTTCAGCCAGGTCACGATCTTTCAGTCCGTGAGTTCGAGCCCCGCGTCAGGCTCTGGGCTGATGGCTCGGAGCCTGGAGCCTGTTTCCAATTCTGTGTCTCCCTCTCTCTCTGCCCCTCCCCCGTTCATGCTCTGTCTCTCTCTGTCCCAAAAATAAATAAAAAACGTTGAAAAAAAAATTAAAAAAAAAAAATAAATAAATTCTATCAATGATTAATTGGTATCAACTGACTAGAATACTGTGCCGAAGATTTTGAACCCACGGGAAGTTCAGCGAGAGGTATGATTTACTGTGTTTGAGTTGAGATAAAGTAAAAGACTGCCTACATACTATACATTTGGTAGCTCTCATTTAACTACAATATATGACCATCAGCTCACTTCAAGAATTAAAAAAAATAAGTAGATTTCATTTATTTAATAAAGTTTTAATGCATCCTGCTCTACAAATACCAAGAATAACCAAAGAGTGTGTATCGTTATATATTAGAACAAAAGAATCACAGCAATAAATAATCAATAAATGCATACTTTATCAGTAGTCCTACCATATTGGTTTAGGTATTTATATTAGAATTCATCATACTATACTTTCTTCTCACACAAGACTGAATTCTTTGAGCCTAGGATCATATTCCTTTTTACACCTAGGCTAACCTACAGTCTATAATATAATCGGTTCTCCCTTTGTTGAAGGAACCATCAAGAGAAGGAAGGATGAAATATTCAGTGGAAAAGATAATAAAGAGATTTCAGAGACTGGACTAAGTGCTGAGAGTTTTGCAGGATTTTGAAAGTGGAGGCAATGTATTTTTAAGTTTATTTTGAGAGAGAGTGCAAGCAGGGGAGGGGCAGAGAGAAAGGGAGATAGAGAATCCCAAGCAGGCTCCATGCTGTCACTATAGATCCTGAGGCAGGGCTCCATCTCACAAACCATGAGATCATGACCTAGCCAAAATCACGTGTCAGATGCTTAACTGACCGAGCCACCGAGGCACCCAGTCTAAAAAAGACTTTTTTTTAATGTTTATTTATTTTTGAGAGGGAGAGAGAGATAGAATGTGAGTGGGGGAAGGGCAGAGAGAGAAGGAGACACAGAATCCGAAGCAAGCTCCAGGCTCTGATCTGTCAGCACAGAGCCTGATGCAGGGTTTGAACTCCAACAGCGAGATCATGACCTGAGCCAAAGTCAGACACTTAACCTACTGAGCCACCCAGGTGCCTCACGAATTTTTGAATGAATAAATGATTAACCATCCTGAATCATTTAGAGAGGTGCATAAATATTCAAAAGTAAAAGCCATCCGGCTGATAACCAGACTGTGATGTTCCTAACAGAACATAAAACAATGTTAACGGTGGGATATTGACAAAGCCATAAAAACAGTGCTTCTCCAATGGCCACACCATGGATGTAAAATGAATAACACCCTCCTTTTGAGTTATGGCTGTTTTGTTTTTGTTTTGTTTTGTTTTTTAACCAATGATATTTTAGTCCAATACCATTCCTCTCAACACTTCTACAAGTATTACTGAGATATCCAATCACTACATATTCTTGCTACTTGATAGCAAGCAGTCCTGTGCTGGTCCTTATTTTCCTCTCCCTTTCTTATAATCCCAAGGCCAAATTCTATAAAAACTCCCCACTCCTATTAATGAGACATTTCTCAGATTCCCTCCGAAGCGTTTTTTTCTCTTACTGCAGCAAGCTCAATAAACATACTTTATTTGACTATGGCTGTGCCCATAGTGGTCTTTTGCTGGTGGGCTTACAGTAATACTTAATCTAATAAAATATACATGGCTCTAATCTCTCAGAATTGTGTTTTTATTAATTACATAGATCACATAAACAACTATATTGAATATTACATTATTCTTGTTTACAAATATCCACCTTTTATCTGTAATTATTTTAATGTTTTCTTAGTTCAAAATCTTTAGATTCTTCTATATCTGTTACTTTTCAGCTTTAATCTTTCACTCTGTGGCTGTATTACCAGCCACACAATGATAAGTTCCATTGTAATAATTACATATTTCATGCAATAGCCTTTCATAGTTTATGCACATATATTGCTTTACTATATTAGAAGCATATTAAATGGAGGTTAAGGGAAAAGAATGCTGGCCCTCTTCATCTTGAAAATTAATAATATAAAGAGATATGATACAGTTATCTATGATTCTCCTCTAATCATAAAGAACAGGTTAGTGAGAGAACTCTATGAGAATTAGACCCAGGCCCATGATATGGAAAATCATGTAACTTCAAAGCTTCTGCTAGGAGTGATTACTTGACATTTAAAAGACCCCCCAAAAGAGAAATTGATAGAAACACAATAGTAGAAGACTTTAATACCCCACACTGAATAAGAATAGAAAATCCAAAAAGAAAATCAATAAAGAAACAGCTGACTTGAATAACGCTTTAGACCAAATACATAGATAGAATTTTCTACCCACCAGCAAATAAACACATTTTTTAAAGTACACACAGAACATTCTCCAGGATAGGTCACATGTTATTCATGAAATAAATTTTATTAAGTTTAAGATGAAAATCATTCTAGGTATCTTTTCTGACCACAAATGGAATGAAACTAGAAATCACTAAAAGTAAAGAAGCCAGAAAATTCAAAGCACACGAAAACTTAACAACACACTTGATCATTACGTCAAAGAGGAAGTCAAAAGGAAATTTTTAAAATATCTTGATACAAAAATAAAAACACAGTATGCCAAAATTTATAGAATGCAGCAAAGACAATGTTACTATGGAAGCTTATAATGATAAATGCCTATAATAAAAAATAAGAAAGACTGTTTAGCAATATTTGATCACCAAATTATTATGTTGTACATGTAAAATTAATATGAAATATAAGAATAATATAAAAAGTCAATTATATCTCCTTTATAAAAGAAGATCTCAAAAAAACCTAACATTAAATGTCAAGAAACTAGAAAAAAAATCTAAACTCAAATTAGCAGAAAGAAGAAGTAATAAAGATTAAAGCAGAGATAAAAAGAAAATAGAAAAACAACAAAGAAAATAGACAAAACTAAGTTGGTGTTTTGAAAAAATATAATCAACAAACAGCTAGACTAACTAGCAAAAAGGGAGAGAAGATTCAAATAAATAAAATAAAAAATGGAAAAGAGATATTAAAATGGATGCCTCAGAAATAAAAAGGATTATAAAGAATTAAGATGAATAATTATATACCAACAAACTGGAAAACATGGATAAATTCCTAGAAACACAGAACCTAGTAGAACTGAATCAAGAAGAGACATGAAGAATGAACAGACCAATAATGAGGAGATCGAATCAGGAATCAAAAGTATCCTAACAAAGAAAAGCCCAGACTAGATGGCTTCACTGGTATATTCTATTAAACATTGAAAGAAAAATCAATACCAGTCTTTCTTAAAATCTTCAAAATATAGAAGAGGAATAATTCCAAACTCTTTATGAGGCCAGCATCACCCTGACATCTAAGCCAGACACAGACACTACAAAAGAGCAAACAAAAGAATCCTAACAGCCAATACCCCTGATGAACCCAGATATAAAAATTCTATATTAAATACTAGCAAAACCAAATTCAACAGCATATTAAAAGAATTATAAACCATGACCAAGTGGGTTTATCCCTGGAACGCAAAGTGGGTTTAGCATATGTAAATCAGGGGCACCTGAGTAGCTCAGTCAAACTTCTGACTTAGTTTAGGTCATGATCTCATGGTTCATGAGTTCAAGCCCCACATAGGAATCTCTGCTGTCAGCACAAAGCCTGCTTTGGGTCCTGTCTCCCTCTCTCTCTGCCCTTCCAGTCTCAAAAATAAAATAAACTTTAAATTTTTTTTTAAAAAACTTGTAAATCACTGTGATACGCGACTTTAACAGAATGAAAGATAAAAACAGTATGATTATCTCAACAGATGCAGAAAGCACTTGACAAAATTCAACATCTATTTATGACAAAACCTCTCAACAAATTACATATAGAAGGGAATTACTTCAACACAATAAAGGCCATATATAAAAAGCCTATAGCTATGGGGCCCCTGGGTGGCTCAGTCAGTTAAGCATCTGACTTCAGCTCAGGTCATGATCTCAAGGTTCATGGGTTTGAGCCCCTGCATCTGGCTCTGTGCTAACAGCCTAACAGCTCAGAGCCTGGAGCCTGCTTCAGATTCTGTGTCTTCCTCTCTTTCTATCCCTCCCCCCTGACTCTCTCTCAAAAATAAACGTTAATTTTTTTTTTTTTTTATAAATAAGTAAAAGGAAAAAAAAGGCTACAGCCAATCATAATCAATGGGGAAAAACTGAAAGCTTTCCCTCTAGTATCTGGTACAAGGCAAGGATGTCCACGCTTGCTATTTCTAGTCAACATGTCCTAGACAAAGCAATTAGGTAAGAAAAGGAAAATACATTCAAATAAAAAAATAAGTTAAAACATCTCTGCAGATGACTCATGTAGGTAGAAAACCCTAAAGACAACATAAACTGTTGGACTAAATAAAATAAATTCAGAATATTTGCAGCATACCAAGTCAACATACAAATATCAGTGGCTTTCCTATATAGAAACAAATTATGAAAACAATCCCACTTACAACCACAACTAAAAGAATAAAATACTTAGGAATAAACATAACCAGAGTTGTGAGAGGCTTGTATGTACACTGAAAGTAATAAAACACTGATGAAGAAAATTAAAGAAGACAGAGTTACATGGAAAGACATACCATTTTCATGGATTAATATTGTTAAAATATCAGTAGTACACAAAGTGATCTACAGATTCAATACAATTGCTATCAAAATCCTAATGATGTTTTTCACAGAAATGAAAAAAAAATAAATTCATATAAAACCACAAAAGACCCCAAGTAACCGAAGAAATTTTGAGCAAAAAAATGAAACTGGAGGCAAGTATTGCACTTTCTGACTTTAAAATATATTACAAAGCTACAGTATGAATCAAAATGGTCTGATACTGGCATAAAACGAGACCTATACACCAATAAAACAGAATAGAGAACCCAGAAATAAATCCATGCATTTATAGGCAATTGATATTTGACAAGGGTGTAAAAAATGTGTAATAAAGACAGAATAGTATCTTCAATAAATTGTGTTGGGAAAACTGGATGTCCACCTGAAGAAGAATTAAATTAGACCCTTATCTCACACCTTAAACAAAAAATTAACTCGAAATGTATTAAAGACTTAAACATTAAACCTGAAACCATAAAATTCCTAGAAGGAAAACATAGAGAAAAGGCCCCTTGACATTGATCTGGGGAATATTTTTTTTTTTGAAATAACACCAAAAATATAGCCAACAAAAGCTAAAATAGAAAAGTGGGATTGTATCAATCTAAAAAGTTTCTTCAAGGTAAAGGAAACAACAGAATTAAAAGGTAACCAATGGAAAAGAAAATATATATATATATATATATATATATATGCAAACTATATGCCTTATGTGGGGTTACTACCTAAAATATATAAGGAAATCATATAACTCAATAGCAAGAAAACAAATCACCTAATTAAAAACTGAGTGAAGAATCTGAATAAACATTTCTTAAATGAAGACATACAAATAGCCAATAGGTCTATGAAAAAATGCTCAATGTCACCAATCATCAGTGAAGTGCAAATCAAAACCACAAGATATGTCACTTCACATCGTTAGAATGAAAGATAAATGATAAATGCTGATAAGAATGTGGAGAAAATGGTTACACTTTTGCATTGTTGGGAATGGAAACTACTACAGCCACTATGGACACATGTATGGAGGTTTCTCAAAAATATTAGAAATAGAACTACCATAAGATCCAGAATCCCACTTCTGGGTATATATCCAAAAAATAGAGTCAGTATCTCTAAGAGATATCTGCACTCCCATGTTCATTGTAGCATTAGTAACAGTAGCAAAGATATGGAAACAATTGTATATCCATTGACAGGTGAATGGATAACGAAGACGTGCTATATACAAAATGGAATATTGTTCAGCCTTTTAAAGAATGAAATCCTGCCATTTGTGAAAACATGGATGTGCCTAGATGGCATTGTGCTGAGTAAAATAGGCCAGGCACAGAAAGACAAATACTACGTGACCTCATTTATATGTGGAATCTAACAATGTGAACTCATAGAAACTAAAAGTAGAATGATAGTTCCCAGGTGCAGGATGAATAAGCTCTGGAAATCTAATGGACATCATGGTGACAACAGTTAATAATATTGCTTTATACAGTTGAAATCCTCCCCTACCCCACCACCACACAAAAAAATGACTAAGAGTGTTAATGACTATGTTAATTAGCTTGAGTGTGGTAATAAATTCACAATGTATACATATATCAAAACAATGTCTTGTGTACCTAAAATACATACAACTTTTATTTGACAAAAAAATTAAAAACAAAGGGCCCCAAAAAAGGATTCTTATTCCAATGGAAACTACTTACAGCTACATTAATTCCATTTGTGTACAGAAGGATTAATTAGCAAAAATATGTTAGAAGTTATTTTTGGATGGGGAAATGAATAACGCTCACTGGTGTTTCAAATGCTTAAAAATATATCCAGTTATTGTCTCACAGAATAAAATATGTGAGACAGAAGGTACTTTAGAAATCATGTGGTCCCAATCTCTATATTACAGAAAAAAATTCTGAAGCAGAGAAGATAAATGGATCAATACCATGCCAATTAAAAGTAGAAGCAGGACTATCATGGAGTATTTAGCTGAGAGTATATGTTGTGGATTCAGATCTGTGTTTACATCCCATTTTGGCCACTCAAAATTTGTGACCTTAGGGTCAAGTTACTTAATTTATTGTGCTTCAGTTTTCTCATGTGTAAAAGCAAAATAATGACACTGACTTATTTGGGATGCTGTAAGGATGAAATATAATTTAAAAGTATTTAATGATATGCTATTATTTTTAAATATTCTGACAAAGAAATTGAATTAATTAAATACAAAGTCAATTTCATATTTTATTTTAACCAAACATCAAAAACAATAAATCAATTTAGGTTCAGCAAATTTTTATTAAGAGGCATCTGAAATAAACAGGGCTTAAAAATATGTGTCTATTTTATGTATCTTTTGTATTTTACTTTAATAAAATAACTCATGTAAATTTATTATGAAGAAATGGAACTTTATAGTTAATAAATTATTCTTCCAGTGTTACAGCTAATACTTGGAGGAATGGGTTAGGATCCTGTATTACCAGACTCTCAAATGTGGCCTAATATATTACATAGCCACTGTACTGGAATGAAGACAGGCAAAAGATATCAAGGTGATTATAGATACCTAGCTGTAATTTAAGCAAAGAGAAATCCACTAAAAAGCGATGACGTTTAGAGCTAACACATTTCACCTGCTGCTTTGGATGGACTATAGATATCTACACTCTGCTACCCAAAAAAAACAGTCACCAAAGATAAAAAGAAAATTCAATTCTTCTATACGACATAATTCTTATTATGCAGTGCCTAAGGAGATTCAAGTTTTTCCCATATAAATAATAAAACTGTCACAGAATTTAAAAAATCATAAAGGCCACTGGTTTTGAAGTATAAATACTGACTTTTATACTGAACATAAAAGCAAATACCATTTAATCATTAATCTGAAAAGTATTTCAAAAGAACATTTAATCTACCTCTTGCCTCGAGAAAGAACTTCACCAAAACTCTTTCTATGAGATGCTAAACACCTCCAGAGAAATATTTAATAAACTTTCCAAATATTTCAAAATTTTATGCAACCTGAGAGAAGGCTACACAACATCTATTGTATATGGAGCCTGGTCTACCAAGTAAGTGTACAATTATGGTAACTGTGGTTTTTTTTTTCTTTAACTTAATGTTTATATCCGCACTAAACCCACTACTATCAGTATAGTTTCCTAGAGTTGTAGTGCAAAGGCATTCAAAGTTTGGGTTGAAATCTGATCCTGGTCTATCAGTATGAGCAGGAATTTGCTGACATTTTACTGATTGTCATGACATATTGGCTCCATGTTTCTCTCTGTTATTGCACTTAGCTACTTTACTTTCTGATCCTGACAGAATAGAGACTGCACAGTCATCTTCTATCTGGGTCCTGCCTCCTCTCTGCTGCCAGTGTCAAAAGTGAGTATCTCCTTTGTAGGCACGAGTGGATCAGACAATATTACTAGGATTGAACCCCTTTCCTTTCATATCCGAGATCTGTTTTTCTCTAATTTGTATTCATCCATAGGCAAATTCTTTCCTCATTATCTTCCCTGATGTTATTTTGGTAGAGAAATCCTCTTTCACAACTGGTTTTTCTTCCCCAAGCTTTACTGAGGTAACATTGACAAATAAAAATTATATATTTATGATATACAATGTGATGTTCTGATTATGTATACATTGTAAAGTCATTACCACAATCAGGCTAATTAATATAGCCATCAGTTCACATAGGTTTTTTGTTTTGTTTTGTTTTGTTTTGTTTTGTTTTGTTTTGGTGATAGCATTTAAGATCTGCTCTTTTAGCAAATTTCAAGTATACAATATAGTATTATTAACTGCAGTAAACATTCTATACATTAGATCTCCAGAACTTACTCATCCTACATAACTGAATATTTGTACCTTTGACCAGCGTCTCCCCATTTTCCTCACACTCCTCAGCCCATGGCAACCATCGTTCCACTCTTTGTTCACTTATAAGTGAAGTCATGTAGTACTGGCCTTTCTGAACCTTGGTTATTTCACTTAGCATATGTCACCCACGCTCATCCATGTTGTTACAAATGGCATAACTTAATTATTTTTAGGGCTGAATAATATTCCATTATTATGTGTATGTGTGTGTGTGTGTGTGTGTGTATTCCTAAAAAAAAATCATCATCATAGAACTACCATATGATCCAGCAATCCCATTTTTAGGCATATACCCAAAGAAAATGAAACCATGATCTCAAGAAATATCTGCACCCCATGTTCTTTGCAACATTATTCACAATAGATAAGATATCGATCAGTCTAGTTTCTACTGGTGGATGGATAAAGAAAACTTGAAATGGATAAAACATGTAAAGAAAATAAATAAAGAATATTGATATATGTTGATGTGAATATGAATATTCACCCATAAAAAAGAAGGACATTCTGCCATATGCAACAACATGATGGACCTTGAAGGGATTAAGTGAAATAAGTCAGACAAATATTACAGATCTCACGTATATGTAGAATCAAAATAAACCAAAAAGTACAAACAAACAAACAAACAAACAAACAAAAAACAACAAATAAACACCACCTCAGCTGAGGTGTATGTGCTGCTTTCTCTCCAGCTTTTGGGTTCTGAAAGTCATTTGTCTGTTGGAATACTACTACTTATTTGTTAAATAAAATTTTAATTCAATAGTATATATTAAATAGGCCATTTTTAAATTTTCCTCAAATTTTATCATTTTTTCTTGAAAGCTTATTTATTTTAGCATCAACTGTATTTATTTTCATTTTATCATTTTAAGGTTGGATTTTATAAATACAACTATGATAAATAGATAAAATATTTTAAATGTAACATCTGAACTGGAAAATACACACATTTACAGTGGGAAAAGAAAACCTAAAAGTGACAAATAAAGTAAGTATCTACTTTCTAACTGGGTTCAAACTTCTTGATTCTGAAGAATTTTTCCCATGGTTTCAAAGAAAATTAAAACTAACACAATTAATCAAATACCAGTAATCTCAATGAATTTTGGAAACAGAAGATAAATCAAGATATTAAATATATAAAAATAAATGAGAAATTGTGGTAAAAGAGCCATATCCTATAGCAAGGGGAAAAAGGAACATCAAACCTACCTTAGGTCACAGACATCCCTTTCTACAAGAATCTCTTGGAAGATACAAGCACAAAAGATTTGCTAAGTTAAACAAAATTATTTTATTGCTAAGTGTAGGTTTTGCTTGATTTCTCATTGCAGAAAACTCCGCACACTGGGTTGAAACAAGACCTTCTCTATTTCTCCATCCTACCTTCCCTATGCTGAAATCTGAGTCCAGAATTGTTTTGTGCTCAAAATGCTTGAATGAGATACAACAGTTAAGACCAAAAGAACAGCAAGTAAAATGCAAGGTAATGGGCACACTGGGAAGACATTCTCTCATTCCCTGTCAACAGAAGGAAAGGAATGAGGAGAAAGAGAAATTATCGTGTTTTTACCCTATAGGAAATATTTAAGAAATCTTCAGGGGGAGGACAGAGATGCAGTGGTGGCTTTTATATACATTGTAACTTACATTTATGAAAACACTGCAATATTTCAAGAAATATAGAAGTAACAAGAAAATATCAAGGCATAGGAATTGTATGAGATTACAAGAGCTTGGATCTTAATAAAAATATAATAAAAAAAACTAACAATATTGAGAACTTACTCTGTATAGGGCTCGTCCTAAATTTGCAGTTTATAGGTTGTATCTCATTTAATCCTCAGAGCAACCTGAAGGCACTGACACTATTATTATATGCTTGTATAGATGGAAACCTGAGGTAACAGAGCATTTAAGCAACAAGTATAGTAATAAACAGTTACCAAGTTAAAGATCAGAGACTTCACTTCAATAAATCTGACTCCATCTGTTAACTACTAGTTATATTGACTCCAAGTTAAAATAATTTCCTGATGTAGATAAGGGAACCATGCATGGCTCACAGTAAAGTAGAGGATCTTCAAGACAGAAGTCACATTTGTTTTAGCATTATGGTCCCAGGAATAAAGGGACAAAAGAAAAGGAAATTAATACATATAAAGAGGAAAAGGAAGTGTTAGTATATTAAGCAATCATCCTACTTCCACAAGTGGACTTCTACTTTTGATCACTGAATGAATCCATCTACAATGTATTTTCCCATAGTCTATCATCTAAATTTGACCTGGACTCTGTGGTATGATCTGGACTGGCTCGTCTTCTGTGTATCTTGTCTTCTTACACTATCTCAGTCTTAACTTCTCACATTCCCTGGGCATTTCCTTTTCTTCACAAGACATGTTTTTCCTCTTCCCATACCTATGTTCTCTATGCTATGCAGATCTCCTAAACTTCTACTTTCAGATCTGCCTACGTTTCTGCTGCCTTCCTGTTCAGTTTGATTTATTTCTGCTCCTTCTTTAGAAGTGACTTACCAAAAGTGAAATTCACCCATTTCATAAATATAAGCTCTCTTCTGGGAGATTATTTTCAATTATGATCTGAATTTGGGTGAAGATAAGATCTTGCTAAGACATTCAAAAATATTAAGTCCTTTTTACTAAGCTGTTATGTTAAACCTTTTGGGACCATTGATCATCCCCCTTGACACAACAACAAGTGAAAATTCCCTCACTAAATCCTTATCATGGGCTTGGCCTCTAAGATTTTGATATTTTTCCTACTATAGAACCTTTATTAGATTCCTTAATTTCTATCATTTCTAAAGATACATTCAGTTCTTTTGATTTTAATGTTTTATTTATTTTTGAGACAGGGAGAGACAGAGCATGAACAGGGGAGGGGCAGAGAGAGAGGGAGACACAGAATCTGAAATGGGGTCCAGGCTCTGAGCTGTCAGCACAGAGCCCGACGTGGGGCTTGAACTCACGGACCACGAGATCATGACCCAAGCTAAAGTCGGCCGTTCAACAGACTGAGCCACCCAGGAGCCCCAAGATACATTCAGTTCTAAAGGTACATTCAGCTCCGTGTTCACTGCACATATCCTACAGTGTGGTCGGTCAAAGTCCTCCCATTGCTCAGTGCCAACATCTTTCTCACAGGCACAGACTCCTGATGGTGATTTGCATTTTGGTGTTGTAATATTTTAGTTTATGTTTGTCTTCATATTCATCTCATAAGAATCTACAGTTCCTATGTAATGAACATGTCACTTCTTTCCATTTGTTCAATGAATATACTCTAAAATATAAATTCTTTCTTTCCTGGTTGTGCTAATATTTTGGGGTTTTGTTTTGTTTTGTTTTACTCAGCATTTACCACAGTCTCATGGGGCAGCACACCTTACATTTTACTCCAGAGAAATGAATTTTCTCCCACACTCAGCCCAGATGTGTTTGTTGGTCTAGCACCTGACTTTGACCAAAGTGGTAGGTACCTTAGGGTCCACGTGTTACTCATACTGCTTCTGGAATGGAAGAATGACTTGTCTTTGTTCATCATTTTAGGAACTTATTTAATTTATTAAGGAATTATCCAAATCTTCTTCCCCTGGAATAAATGATGAGATTTGAGTGTCAATGTAACCATATGTGATTTCATGATGGACATGGAGACTGTAGACACAATTTAAGCCATAAATAAAGATGCACCTGGAATCTGACTTAACCTTGGCCTATAGAGATATTTCAATTAAAAAAATTCATTTTATTGCTTTTGTTTTTATTAAGAAACACTCAGTTTAAGAAAAATTTAACATTTATTTATTTTTGAGATACAGAGATAGAGCATGAGTGGGGGAGGGGCAGAAAAAGAGGGAGACATAGAATCCAAAGCAGGTTCCAGGCTCTGAGCTGTTAGCCCAGAGCCTGATGTGGGGCTCAAACCCATGAACTGTGAGATCATGACCTGAGATGAAGTGAGATGCTTAACTGACTGAGCCACCCAGGCATCCCAGGAAACACTCAATTTTAATTAGCTTCTATTAGTGTCCTAACAGTTACACTTACTAGCCTAAAAACGCCTGGGTGGCTCGGTCGGTTAAGCATCCAACTTCGGCTCAGGTCATGATCTTGCGGTCTGAGAGTTCGACCCCCGCATCGGGCTCTGTGCTGACAGCTCAGAGCCTAGAGCCAGTTTCAGATTCTGTGTCTCCCTCTCTCTCTGCCCCTCCCCTACTCATGCTCTGTCTCTCTCTCTTTCAAATATAAATAAACATTAAAAAAATTTTAAATAAAATAAAAATTTTATAACATTTGCTTTTGATTTTCTTCTAAATTTATACTCCTCTAAATACTGACAATAAACTATATGTGTATATATATATGTGTGTATATATATATATATATATATGTATATATATGTGTGTGTGTATATAGATACATATACATCCATTTTTTAACAAATAAATATACAAGCTTATTTTTTTTCTAGTCCTATTTTTTGTAAGGAACATATCCCTGTTTTCCTGTTTTACGATAAAGTATTTTACCACAAGATACTATCCAATGCTTTTATTTTAAAAATGGAAATATTTTCATTTCATGAATGGTGTTATAATTTTTTTCTATGTCTGTCTCTGCCTTTCTTTCTCTTTCAATTAATCAATCTTTTTTTCTCTCTCTCCCGTTCTCTCTCACTCTACCACACTCACACATTCACAACCAAAGAAAGTTGCTTGATTATTTAAAATGAAATGACTGTCTTCTAATTGTGAATCATTTTTAGTCTGAATAATGTATTATTCAAAACTGTTCAACATGTACGTTAATTTAGATAGGACCAAAAATACAAGTGGAATAAAATTAAAATTCCTTATTTCACATTTGGATGCAGAAAAATGTTACGTTTTAGAAATAACTACTTTATAATTGATGTCAAATATAAGAATGAATCCTCAAAAGACAAATAAGAGGAAATCAAACAATTCTT
Organism: Panthera onca; assembly: GCF_046562875.1. Lineage (NCBI taxonomy): Eukaryota > Metazoa > Chordata > Mammalia > Carnivora > Felidae > Panthera > Panthera onca. The sequence goes on along the minus strand of NC_138342.1, from coordinate 147,828,793 downwards.
TTCAATGTGATTTATACTTGTTCCTGTTGCTGTAAAAAGGGAGAGAAAATGCTAACCAATAGTTCAGCAAGTATCCTGGAGTATATTTGTAACAAGTATGTGTCACTCAAGGCTGGGACCTAGGAAAATAGGGCAAGTTTTATGTCTTTTATTAAAATTCATCAATTGCTTTGTTAATCTCATTTCTAAAGTAACCATGTGTCAAATAACCAAAAGTTAAAGGTGAAAATGAATCGTTTGCATGGAAAAACTTGTGACTTTATAATAATAATGTGCAATTATTTCAAATAATCTCAAAAACTTCTTTACAAAGAGATTTAAATATTTATTTGCAATTGTATTTCTAACTTTTGGATGTTTTTATAAAGCAAATATCTGAAAATGGTAGACCAAAAGAATAAGCTTTAAAGATATTCTTAGAAGCACTGAATAAAATAACAAGATTTTTATCAAACAATACGTTCCATTTCAGGAGCTTGGTAAGGTTAATTAAGGTTCATCCAAATAATAAAATGCACTAATTCAATGAAACATATGGCTTATAAATAGTTATTGACCTAAAAGATGTCTATTATTATCTTGTTAAATGTACAATGTTTAGATGTACTATTTACCAACTTAAAGCCAATTTTGCCATAAGCAACATGTATCTGAGTGTGTGTCTGTATGTGGAGGAAAAAAACATTTACACCCCAAATTATCAACAACAGTTTTCCCTAGATGAAGGTACTAAAGGTTATGTTTATTTCCTTCATTTTATTGACACCTATCCTTTATTTCCTCCTCCAATCCACTTGTTTAAGGTGTAATAAAGGCTAAATAAATCACAGACCAGGTTTGGCCTCAACTGAACACCAAAAGCAGGACCTCAGAGTCTTATTTTGAAGGCACAAGAACCCCATTCAAGAATAAAGTGTCCTTTACCTAGATGGGTTGTTGGTGCTTAAAATTATATCATTGAGTTTTCATTCTTTTGAGCATGTGAAATCCCACATTAAACCTCAGAAGGGCTTTGCTATTAATGATGTAGAATATAGCATGAAGATACAGTAATTAGAGTCTCAGGAAATAGGCATGAAGTATGGAAATGAGATAGAAGGAGAAAAAGATAAACTTCACTTTCTTCCAATTTTCCTTAGGCCTTGCAATGACAAAATCACCACTAAAATTTACCTAGGGTCTATTTGTCAGAAAGCATCATAAAATAGGCATGATATCCATACAGATAACTTTTCAACTCAAGTTAGAATGAATAATTTATATTTCTAAGCAAAGTTTAGATGTACTTTTCAACTGGAAGCTTCAATTTGAAGTTATGATTCTTAAAGCTTTAAAAAGTGAGTAAGACACTTCACTGGGCAAATATCAAACCAATCAACTTTTCTTTGCTGAAGACACAGTGAGATTGAAAGAGAAGACATTTCCTTATTGTAAGATAAGTGCATATGTTCATCAAGGAAGGCCTGTAAAACAGACTGATTTGCAAAACATCAATCCTCATATCTATCAAATACACACACACACACACACACACACACACACACACACACACATACAAATTCCATTAAAATCAGTTTACATTATCTAGAAGCAGATTGACTACTGTAGACATTCTATAGTATTTCTTGCAGATAGCATTCAAGTTTTTATAATAAAATGAACTGTTTATTTTTATTTTAGTTTTCCAACCATTTTTATATAGTTAATTAGGTTTTTCCACTCAGTTCTAAAAAGTTCATTCAAATTGATTGTCTCTACACAATCTATATTTGCTGTATCTTTATATTATATTTAGATATGGACAGAGATTAGGGGGTTTTTTCAGCAAATTCCATACTAAATAAAACCATGTTTTAAATGTAAAAAAGCAATGGTATACGTAATTGTCCCAAAGGGTCTCATTCACAAAGAAGACATATAATTAGTGGACTGGAATGCCTGAGTTAAGGTGGGATTTATAAGCTACATATTTGATAACTTATGCCAGAATAGAGTCAACAATTACAGTAATTCTCCATTTATATGGCAATAACTACAGGTACAATTTAAATGTAACATTAAACATTAAATTTAATAACTATATGTCTATATGCAGGTGTAATACACCAGCTTGATTATTTTTAAGAAGGTAATTCCGTTTGGAATAGAATTTCACATTTTTAGCAATGGGCATATAATTAATAAATTAATAAATGTTGTGTTAGAATTGCTTATTTACTACTGCCAGTAGCTCCAGGAAAAAGGAAGGAAGGAAGGAAGGAAGGAAGGAAGGAAGGAAGGGAGGGAGGGAGGGAAAGCGGGGGGGTGGGGGTAGCAAGGGAGGAAGAAACAAAAGAAAAAGGAGGGAGCGAGGGAGAGAGAGAGGACTCCCAAATATCACACTATTTAAGGAAACAATTTAAATAATTAAAATGTCCTAAAGTAAGTGGATTAATCAACTGCTTTAAAAAAATAGGAAAAATAAGGACTATACCAAATTAAAAAGCTTTCACACAGCAAGGGAATCTACATATGTGAACTATTACAAAACAAAAAGGCAACCTGCTAAATGAGTTAATATCCAAAAAATATAAATAACTCATACTATAACTTAACACCAAAAAAGCCTAAATAGTTCAGTTAAAATGGGCAGAGGACCTGAATAAACATTTTTCCAAAGAAGGCATATAGTTGGCAAACAGACACATGAAAAGATGCTCAACATTACTAATCATCAGGGAAACGCAAATTGAAACCACAATGAGATATCACCAGACACCTATCAGAATGGCTACAATCAAAAAGACAGGAAATAACAAGTGTTGGTGAGGATGTGGAGAGAAAGAAACCCTTGTGCACTATTGGAGGGAATGTGAACTGGTGCAGCCACCATGGAAAACAGTATAGAGTTTCCTCGAAAAGATTCAAAATAGAATTATCATATGATCCATTAATTTCCTACTGGATATTTATCCAAAGAATACAAAAACACTAATTCAAAAAAGATATACTTACCCCTATATGTACTGCAGTATTATTTACAACAGCCAAGATACAGAGAGAATTCAAGTGTCCGTCAAAAGATGAATGGATAAAGTAGATGTGTGTGTGTGTGTGTGTGTGTGTATATGTGTATATATACATATACGTATATATGTACATATATACATACATATATATATGATGGGATATCATTCAGCCCTAAAAAACAATGAGATCTTGCCACTTGTGACAACATGGATGACCTAAAGGGTATTATCGTAAGTGAAATAAGTGAGGCAGAGAAAGACAAATACATATGATTTTACTTGTATGTGGAATCTAAAAAACAAAATAAGTGAATAAACAAACTAAAAAGCAGAAACACTCCCATAAATACAGAAAATAAACTGATGGTTACAAGAGGGGAGGGGGAGGAGGGATGGGCAAAATGGGCGAAGGAGAATGGGAGATACAAGTTTCTATTTTTGGAATAAGTCACAGGGATAAAAAGTACAGCTCACAAGTGTAGCTACCATCTGTCACCATTGACTGTACACTATTGACTATACAGTGACAGGTGGTAGTTACACTTGAGGTGAGCATAGTATAACATATAGAGTTGTTGAATCATTATGTGGTACACCTGAAACTAACATAACATTCTGTGTCAACTATACTCCCGTTAAAAAATTGGGAAAAAATGAGTAAGAATTCTACAGAAAAATGATAGTAATTTCCATTCATTAATTTAACTTAATTTTATTTAAATAAACCAACTTAAATCCATTTGATTTAAATAAGTCTTCAAAAGTTAAAATATATTCATACTACTTATTAGGTTAGGAAAATTCTCCCCTCGACCAAACTTTAGACTTTCCTGAGCTCCTTTTCAACTAGCCCTTGACTTGGGGCTTCTGTATTTGTCTCTTCATTGTCCAGTTTTTCCCAGAATCCTGCTAATATGTTTTAGCCAAAATCCCCAGTCCTTGGTATTTGATCATCCTTAGTATCAGGTTCCTTATTCTCCAGCATCCCCCTGATGCTGTCTGATCACCTTGTTTGTTCTGACTATAGCAGGAATCCTGTTTGGCTTGTTTAGCCAGAGTTTTCCCTTACTCCTGATGCTTCTTAGTAATTGTCTATCCACTCACTCCCACTCTGTTTTTTTGGTTATAAATTTCCACTTGTCCTGGTTGTGTTTGGAGAAAAGCTTTATCCTTCCCTCCCACTATAAAACTTCGCCTACAGAGTAGTCCCTGTATCTATTGTGATGGTCCTGAATAGATTCTGCCTTACCACTTTTCCCCAAGTAGCAGAACAAATATTTTCTTCTTTAATAGTTAAGGTGCCATAACTCAGAATCATATTCATCACTGAATCCCTAGACCTCTTATCCAAGATCTTCAGCATGTGCCTTTGAAGCCTCGGTCTTCATTCCTGACTAACTGATCAAGATTCTATTAGTGAATCTTACTCTGGAGCCATTTTTATGTACAAATGTCTATTAAAGCTAGTAAGGACAGATTTTAAATCTTAAGATCTACCTATAATCTAGAAGCTGAGTTAGAGTTCCAGACAAAAAGAAAATGGTTAGAATCCTAGGTTTTTCTGTTTGTAAGAAACTTGTTTAGAGTCCGATGGAGGTAGCTCTTTGTAAGAAGTTGAGTTAGAGGCCCAGGCTTCTTTGTTTGAAAGGTACCTGTGGGGCTAGAAGTTCTGACTCTCTGCCTCAAGCGGGGATTATTCCCTGACTCCTGGACTGCAAGTTCTTCTCCCAGCACCAGTGAGCATATACCTGTAAATGTGAAATGTTCTAAATGCAGATCCACTCCTGGGCTGTAAAATGTTTGCTGTTTATACAGCCTCTCTATTCTCTCCTTGATCCTATTTCTTCCATGGGACCTTTTCAATCATGGGCATCCCCTTCCCAAACCCCTTCTGACTATATGTCCCATCAATCCTGTCCACCTTTCTTATTGGCACGATTTACTAAGGATAATATGAAACTTCAGTAGCCTCTTTGGGAAACTTAAAATCTCCTCAGACAGGCTCCTCTAAGACATCTCCCATTCTGTCACCCCCTCTCTTCCTTTGTAGTTGTACCACCTTCAATTTTCCCTCCAGTTTCCCTGAATCCTTGATATGTCCCTTTCACAACCCTACCTCTTCACCACCTCTCTTCATGCCCGCCAGGCCTTTCCTTTCTCATTCCAGCAACTTATCTCCAAGTGTCACAGGAACTTTGGGCCTTGTGCTGCCATCAGGGCTCCCAAAAAACTCAGGGTCCTCTCAAAGCAACTACTTGAGGCTGAAAACAAAAAAGCCTAATTGGAAATAGAATGAGGATTTTATCCACTCAGATGGCTCAGGAGACCTTCCTATAGTCACTTTATTTTTCCTCAGTCACACATTTAAAAGGTAGCAAATAGCCTCCATGAAATTTCACACCAGGACAAAGTCTTCTAAAATACTGGTTAAAAAGTATGTATATATACATACAGCTTCATACTTACCAACTAGGTAATTTCAACTTGTTCCATATTTGTCAGAGACAAAATTCAGATAAAAAGATAAAGAAACCAGTGAGTTCTGCATTATTGTACTGACTGATTCTATGGCTAAAATTTTAGAATGGAAATCTAGATGTCTGTTTACATCTATATGTATATTTATGCATATATGTTTATGTACATATGTTATGCATAGGTGATGTTTTTCTACTTCTGTATGGTATTATCAGATTAATTTATAACATCCCTTAAAGGAGTTCTATTCATATTGGCTTAGAGATAAGTGAGTGAATATATAAAGTAAATATTCCTAAAACTCTCAGAAAAATAGATGTGTTGTGTAAAGTTCATGAGATTGGGTTAAATCTTTGAAAAATATAATTATTTAAAGATTTTTGGTTTGGCAAAAGCATCTTGTGCCTTCTACATACCAGCATTAAGTATAACAGGAACATACATTTTTACTCTACCTGGGTTTAGTAATCAAATAAGTTTAAAAATAGTTATCAGGGAAATAACTTGAGATGCTGGCTAGCTTCAGTTGGTGTTATAGTATGTCTTTTTAAAAGAAGTTTCCAAAATCTTTTTGGTATCTTGCAACCTAAGTTATGCAACCTAAGTAGTAAATATCCATTCACATCTAAATCATTCCTCAAGAGATAAAATACTGAAACATTCAGTTATGAAGATAAATTTAAGTTGATATATTTATGAATCTTGTTTTTATATGGTACCGAGCAGCTAAATATATTTGGGTCTGTTAATAAGCATGAGAAATTGTACTATGAGGAAACTATACTATGAGCATATACTTGTAAATGTGAAATGACATATCCATAAAATTAGCTACTCTGCTCATATAGATCCTGGTATGTAATGAACAAGTCACCATTGTCTTATAATTAAAAATCATAATATATGTTAATAAAACTACCGGAAATCATAAAACTGAAGAGAATGATGCATGAAAAGTATGTATGTAGGATGTTTTTGACAGCAAAAAAAGAGATTAATTTTATTCTAAAGTTCAATGTCTGGTTGGTACTGAATTAGAAAGGGGGAAGTATAGGGAAAAAATCTGAATGTATGTAAAAAAGTTGTAAAAGCTTTAATAAAAAGCCATTTTATCTCACTCAGCTAAGCTGGCTAAGATCTGAATGAATTATTGTTTTAGTTTTAACAAATGCACCTTGAGGGGCGTCTCGGTGGCTCAGTCAATTAAGCGTCCAACCCTTGATTTTGGCTCAGGTCATGATCTCACTGTTCATGGGTTCGAGCTCCACATTATCTGGCTCTGTGCTGACAGCAAGGAAATTTCTCTGTCTCCCTCTCCCTCTCTGCCCTCTCCCGCTCATGCTCTTCCCCTCTCAAAACAAATAAACATTGTTAAAAATGTATCTTCATATAAAAAAATGTACTCCTACAAAATTACAACAAAGTTTCATTGGATTATTGGTCTGCTCTTAGATTGTAAAAGGTTTTTATCTTTTGAGTATCTACCTAGAAAACCATGATTCTGCATTTTATCATAATGGTTTCCTGAAATTTATGTTAACTTTTATCATGTTCTTGATTATTTAAGATAACCTAAGTATTGTTTCATAATAATCAGTAAGCCTATTTAATCAAATGTTAAAATCTTTTTATATTTTTGACAATTTTGCCTTCCCAAAATCGAATACTAAATGAAATCTTCTTGTCCTCAAACTGACTTTGAGATCACCCAGAGGGCTCCTGGAAAATTTTATAGGATATGTTCTTTCACCTTGTAAGAAGAGGGATGAGAAACTAATTCAGTTCATTTGATATATTAAATTGCATTAGAAGTATTGTCCAATAATAACACTTAAACTTCCCTGGGTTACATATACATGGGTTAATGTTATTAATATAAATATTTCATAAGATGTATGAGGTTCATAGAAATTTCTCAATACTCTCATTGTCCATGATATGTCTAGTATCCCATTATCAGTTATATATATGGTTTTTATCTTAAAGTATTGTAAGTCATGGAAATAACCAAATTTCCTTGTAAGATGCATTATAATAAACCTCCATCAGATCTTCAACAATGGCAATTTTCATGTTTGCTGTTGTTGCTGATATTATTGCCACTGTCCTCCAGAGAAAGTTCTTATTTTGTTTCTAATGCTTTCCTGAAAGTGTTTGAAAAAAAAAAAAAATAAAACATTTACCTTTTTTCCCATCCAGATCCTTTTAGAATTCAGACACTTATTGAGTATTATTATTTTCATGGCAATATAATTATTTACATAAGTTCAATACGAATCTTATTGTAATAGGTCATAATTAGTAACACTGGTTATATTACCAAGGCTTTGACTGGAAAGTTATATTTGAGAATGATACACAGAATCAGATGTAAAAAGATGACCAACAGTTTTAATGAAGGAAGGTTGACTCATGGAGCCAATGCTTATGAAGTCCTCTTGAAAAAACAAACAAAAAAAAAGAAAAACTCTGGTATTTGGTTTACAGGTTCTTTGTCTTAAAGGTGACTAAAAAGGGTCATTTCCTGGAACCTCAGGATATCTTGGAAACTTGAGAAGACAGTATATCACACAAATAAAACCACAAATGAAAACCACAAATGAAATTTGGTGGTGAGTTCTTCACTTGGCTTTCTAGATGTGAGAGCCTTTTAAAAGTCTAATCTTAAGATTGCTAATGAAAACTTCCAGCAAAACTAACTTTAAAAAGGCCTATGTAGTCAATAACCACTATTGCTGCACATATGTAGATAATCAGAACAAGACTAATGAGACAAGATTTATTTTGTAAACAAGAATAGCCTTACTTTGGTTACCTTTAATCAAAAGGGGTGTGACTGTAGATAGAAGTTTTATGTTTCAGGAAAACTACAATGCATCCTTGAAGGTTCTCAAATCTAGTTTCTTGCAATATTTGTCTATAATTCTCCAAACTAATGTTTCCAATTTTTCTCCCACCTTCCTCACTTTGAGTCACTGATAACTAAAACTACCATTTTCCCAAAATCTGATAACCTGAAGGTGGACAACTTGATATAAACTTCAAAGAAATAACCACAAAAGATCTTATATAGACAACCTCCATGCCCATGACTGTGTAGGCCATTCAAAAAGTTTACTGAAACATCTGATGTCATCACCAAAGATATTCACTAAAAACAAGGAAACATGTCAGACTGCCGTTTTCATCCTCACTCTACTATCTAAAGATTGCTTCAAATTCCAGTCTAGAAATCCTAACTGGCTGCTCTCTGGCAGAAGCTATTCTATTAATCTTTGTGTTTCTCTTATTTTAATACAACCTCTCCTCATTAATTGCTTGAGTGATGTACCATAAAACAAATATCCTATTTTACCAAGTCCCAGCAAAAGGTTCAGGTGGTTCTTGGTGAACAAAAAGGCAACTGAGCAGGAAAATGGCCTTAAGTGTCTATTCTTTCCTAGAACAAGAGGAATGACGGGCCAAACTTGACCAAAGTGTAGGTAGACTCTTTTGAGCGATTTTTCAACTGATTATTGGACCTTGATTTTTGTCTCTTTACTGTCCAGTTAAAAAAAAATCCTGCTAAATTAGTTTAGACAGAATCACCCACACACTAGGTGATTGTCTAATCATGCTGGTCTGCCTTCAGTAAGAATCCTTTAAAGTTAGTTTACCAAGAATCCCTTTCTTAATTCCTGATGTTTCTTCCTCGTAATTTTCCATCTACTGACTCTCATCTTGCTCCTGGCTATCAATTCCCACTTGTACTCATATTCAGAATTGAGCCCACTCTCTCTCCTCTACTATAATACCCATCTGCAGTGGTCTCTACACTTATCACAATGGTCTTGAATAAAGACTGTCTTACCTTTCTTTCTTTAATAATTATTTAACACTAGTATGCCAAAATAAGTAGACTATAATTTCAAAAAATACACTGCTTTGAAATATAATCTGGAAATATTTTGTTTTTGTTTTTGTTTTTTATATTTTTACTTGCTCAAACATACCAAATGAATGTTTTAGCATGACTACTCTTTCTTGTCCCATAATATTTTTGTTTTACATTTTTATATTAAGTGTGGTGGATCTCATGTGAGTAGAGATACAGTAAATATTTTAATGCCAATAAGTATGATTTTATGATTTTTAAAACTATATTCTGAACATTGCCTCTAGCTCATGAACATGGTTCAAGGAGAAGATAAGATTCTTGATGGATCCTATCTCACCAAATTGTGAAAGGCAGCTTGAGTCTAGGAGGTTAATACTTATACTTTCCAAATATTATTAAAAGAATAAAGTTAACTTCAAAGTGCTCTATGTTATAATTAATATACTGTAAAAATCATTCATTTTTCCTATTTTAAGAAGTAGTGAGCAATTTAAGCTTAAGTAAAGGTGCAAGGTAAGAGTTGTAGAAAAGAATAACCCTTATTTGGTAAAACTTTTGGCATGTTTTACTTTGTAATTATTTAAATGTAGACAGAATTCTCTGTAATACTCTAGCCATCTCTAATATAAGAGAAGAGACAGTTGGACAGCAAATTAGCTGTTCTGTTGCAATATGCTCTCAGCAACCATGTAAACAAAGAAACCTGCTAATCAAAAGCAATTTCTCATGAAACAAAGACAGCAGCTAATTGAGAGCATCTGAGTCGAAAATAAGATTAACTTCAAAATGAAAACCTTTGCAGCTACTTGCAGTAAAGCTATTGGATAATATGAAAGCTTATATCCACTTATAAGTGGAAATGTTAGTAGAAATGTTATTTTTCATTTTGGCAAAATATTTTTACAAAACCTATAATTAACTTTCTCTCTAGTAAAAATGCTTGATGCTTAACAACAAATAAGAAAATTATAAAAATGGATCCCTCAGGGTCCATAACAGAAGAGCAGATTAGAGCCAAATGCACCATAGGGTGAGGCCTCCATGGTCTGCTTGGTGTGCCTTGCTTAGCTGCTTGCTATTTGTGCCTCAAAGGCAAAGGGGGAATGTGCTCAAGCCATCTGAACCTCTTTTCCTTCGGTTTAGGGTAAAAACAACACTAGCAGCAGAATGTCAGATGAGAAAAGGTAGAGGGTGGAAGACAGGCCTGGGTGTGTGGGAGAATAAGAATGAGAATAGATGAAGGGGTGAGTGGCAGAAAACTGTGGGCATATATTGTGCTAAGTAAAGATTACACATTATAGGGTTTCCCAGAGTCACATTTTACTAGGTAAAAGTTACATCAACTGTTTTTAAAGGTATTTATGTGTGTGTGTCTGTGTGTATAAAGTGTATAGGAACATATATAATAAAATGTACATACATATAATACAGTGTATAGGGACATATATGATGTATATTCCCTATTATATAATTGCTATTATTAATCACTTATTAATAACAAAATAAAATATATATTATATCCACAATTATGCATGTAATTATATGTATAACAGAACACAATTCTGAGCTACATTATGTACCTATGTGTATAATAGATATGAATGCATGCTGTAAATACAGAGTGAAAGATAGGTAGGTAGGTAGGTAGGAAGGAAGGAAGGGCCGTTTTTCATAATAAGGACATTTTCATATATAGAACAAAAGATGAATAAATGACAGCCAAAAGTTCATTCTTACTATTCAAGGCATTTTAGTTTTAAACTCAGTCTCTTATGTTTAACCCCCTAATTAAGTATCCTCTCACTTCCGCAAAACATTCTTGTGCCTACCATTCCTTCCCTCTCTTATCAGAGAGGATATAAATCTTGAAGGACCTCATATACAATTCTAATATTATGGGAAGGTATCAGTTCTAAGGTTTTTTGCCCCTGGCCCTTGGGTGTTGTTTGTCTTTCTCATCATCTGTTCCTTTAGTGCAAGTGATGCAGAGTGGGTGCCTCAAGGGAGGCTGGTGGTCTCCTCCTGCTGACTCAGCCTTGCAAAAGATCTCATTGTACCACTTATCTTTAGAGACTCAGATTCTTCCTCCAGTTCTTCCTAACCTGATCTGTCCACAGTGCAGCCTCTGGCCAAGATTTCCCTGCTTGTACCCACATAACCATGGAAAAGACATACAGGTTTTAATTCTTCACTATTTTGCAATCTCTAGATACATTTCCTATAGGTGAATCTTCTCTTTTTCTCACTTTATTGGTCTGAGGACAACCCTGATGAAGACAACATAAAATCTCCATCTACATAGACCTGCTATGCAGTTACTCCTACTCGAATGCAGCTATCTGTCCCATGCTGGCAAAGGGCATTCATCTAAGTTGCCTTCTCTATGAGTTTCTAGTAAGTAGTGAAAAAATCTCTTTACTGAGATTCCCAGTCTTAACTAGCTAGAGCTTTTAATCATCTCCAACATATATTTCACCCATAAAAGAGGAAGGTGTAGTCAGGACCTTCATGTCTGCCACAATTCTCAATTCTCTGTTTACAAATATCCCAACTCATTGTCCCTGTCAAGTAAAGGGCATTAGCTCCTGTTTCTGTGTTAAGCACCTGTGTTATCACTAAGCAGGTTTTCCACTTGTATATTATTGTGATAAACAGTATACCTAGAGACCACTGAGAAGTAACTCTTAGTTTGCAAAGCCTTTTTTTTTCCAAAACAAAAATAAACAAACTAAAACAAAAACAAGTAAGGCTGGAGAAAACATTCTGGGAAGACGGTAGCATAGAAAGTACCAGGAATCACACTCCCCACTTAGGCAACAACTGACTAGCAGAATCCATATGATTTAATTATTTTGGAGCTTGTGAGTCTATTGAGGGTTTGCAACTTCCAGGAGAAAGTCTAGATGATAAACGGTGGTTAATTTGGTCAATCTCAGGTCCTAGTTCAGCAGCAGCTATCCAGCTCCTAGGCCACATCATAGGAAGCCTACAAGCTTCCACAGAGCAAATTTTAGGCTGTTGTGGGATGCAGAGTAGACAATAAGGGTGCTGTTCTCCAAATCTGGTGGATTTTATTGTGATGATTGAGATGATTTTGATGGTGGAGATATAGACAAAGAAGTGAGCAGCCATAGTTGCACCACCTTCCTTGCACATTATAGCAAGACCCTCCTTTCTGGCAACATCTATGAGGTTTAAATTGCCAGTGCTCTTCCTAACCTTCATTTTTCTTTTTTCCCTTCTGGGAGTCAGATATTAAAAATGAGTATATTCAAAAGAACCTGATATACAGGAGAAATTGTACATGCCCAGGCTTGCAAAAAGTCTGAGAAGTTTACATTTACATCTTAGGCTGATCTTCAGCAGGCAGACAGCCTACAACAATCAAAAGCAAAAAAAATAAAAATATATAAATAAAAATCTTAAAAATTCAAACAATTTTAAATTGGAAATGGGGCAGAACCTGATTTCCAGTTACCACAGTATTAGATTCAAATATTCAATTTTCAATAAAAAGTTATGAAGTACACAAAGAAACAAGGAAGTATGGTTCATTCAAAGGGGAAAAAATCAAAACAAAAACAGCAACTGTCCCTGACAAGATAGACCTACTAGATATAAATTGTAAAGCAATTATTCTTAAAGATGCTCAAAGAAAAAGAACTAAAGGAAGATGTAGACAAAGTCAAGATAGCTACGTATGAACAAAATGTAAATTTCAACACAGAGACAGATAATCTAAAAAAGAAGTATAAAAGAAATTATAGAGCTGAAAAGTATAATAACTGCAATTAAAACTTTATTAGAAAGATTCAAAGGCAGATTTGAGCAGACAGAAGATAGGGCAATTGAATCTGAGGAACAGAAAAAAATAAAGAAAAATTAACAGAATTTAATGGACCTGTCAGATACCATCAAGCAGACCAACATACACATCCATGGTAAAAATCCCAAAAGTAGAGGAGAAAAAGAGTTGGAAGATTTTTTGAAAAAACAGTGGCTGATACGTCATTTGCAAATATCTTTTCCCGTTGGTTGCCTTTTCATTTTGTTGATTGTTTCCTTTGCAATGCAGAAGCTTTTTATCTTCATGACGTCCCAATAGTTCATTTTTCCTTTTAATTCCCTTGCCTTTGGGGATGTGTCAAGTAAGAAATTGCTGCGGCTGAGGTCAAAGAGGTTTTTTTTTTCCTGCTTTCTCCTCAAGGGTTTTGATGGTTTCCTGTCTCACATTCAGGTCCTTTATCCATTTTGAGTTTATTTTTGTGAATGGTGTAAGAAAGAGGTCTAGTTTCATTCTTCTGCATGTTGCTGTCCAGCTCTCCCAGCACCATTTATTAAAGAGACTGTCTTTTTTCCATTGGATATTCTTTCCTGCTTTGTCAAAGATTAGTTGGCCATACTTTTGTGGGTCCAATTCTGGAGTCTCTACTCTATTCCATTGCTCTATGTGTCTGTTTTTGTGCCAATACCATGCTGTCTTGATGATCACGGCTTTGTAGTAGAGGCTAAAGTCTGGGAATGTGATGCCTCCCACTTTGGTCTTCTTCTTCAATATAACTTTGGCTATTCTGGGTCTTTTGTGGTTCCATACAAATTTTAGGAACTTAACAGAAGACCATGGGGGAGGGGAAGGAAAAAAAAGGTTAGAGAGGGAGAGTGCCAAACCATAAGAGACTCTTAACAACTGAGAATAGACTGAGAGTTGATGGGGGCAGGGGCTGGTCCGGTGATGGGCTTTGAGGAGGGCACCTGTTGGGATGAGCACTGGGTGTTATATTGTCAAACCAATTTGACAATAAATTTCATATTATAAATAAATAAATAAATAAATAAATAAATAAATAAAATTTTAAAAAAAGGAAAAAACAATGGCTGAAAATGGCCCAACTCTGATGAAAGACATGAATATAAACATCTAAGAAGCTCAACAAAATCCAACTAGAATGAGTCTGAGACCCACACCAAGCCACGTTAAACCAACAAAAGACAAAGATTAAGAGAATCTTCAAAGCAACAAGAGAGAAGTAACCTGTCGCATATTTGGGCTCATCAATAGGATTATCAGTAGATTTCTCATCAAACATTTTGAAGGACAGACAGCAGTGGAAGTGATAAAAGAAAAAAACTGTCACCCAAGAATCCTGTACCCCCTAAAATTTTTCTTCAAAAGCAAAGGAGAAATTAAGACATTCCCAGATAAACAAAAGCTGAAGGAGTTCATTATCATAAGACCTACCCTGCAAGAAATCCTAGAGGAAGTATGTTGAAACTGAAGGATATTAGACAGCAACTTGAGGCTACATGAAAAAATAAAGATCTCAGTAAAGATAAATACATGGGCAATTATAAAAGTCAGCATTATTGTAACTTTGGCTTACAACACTATGTTTTTATTTCTACATATTTTAAGACATAATTGTGCTAAAAAACAATTATTAGTTTAACTTTTTGGACATGTATTATACAATTATGTAATTTTATTACATCAATAAATGAAAAGATTGGGGATAGAGCTGTAAATGGGTGTTTTTTTAAATATATTTTCAAAGTTAAGTTGATACAAACTTAAATTGGAGCAGTATAATTTTAGGATAAAAAAACATAATCCCCATGATAACCACAACGAAAATTATTATAGAATATATACCAAAAAAAGATGAGAAGGTAACCAAAATGTCTCACTACCAAAAAATAAGACACAAAACAGATAGTAACACAAAACACAAAAGACATAGTAATACAGGAAATGAGTGACACAAAAAGCTAAATGGCACTGTCTTAGTCAGCTGGCCTGTTATAAAAAAGTACTATAAACTGGGTGGTTTATAAACAACAGAAATTTATTTTTTACAGTTCTAAATAATGGAAGTTTTAGGTCCTGGTGTCATCATGGTCAGATTCTACTGAGAGCCCTCTTCCAGCTTGCAGACTACCAACTTCTCCTTGTATCTTCACATACCAAAAAGAAGGAGAAGAGACAAGCTCTCCCATGACTTGTAAGAGCATGAATCTGATTCATAATGGTTCCATTCTCATGACCTCATCTAATCCTAAATACTTCCCAAAGACTCCCACCTTCAAATACTATCACACTGGGGCATAGGATTTCAATGTATAATTTTTCAAGGACCCATTCATTCAGTAAGAGACATACAGAAAAATAAAATAGTGAAATGAAAGAGATTGGTCCCTCCTTATCAGTAATTGCTTTAAGTGCAATGGATCAAATTCTCCATTCAAAAGACAAAGACTGGCAGAATGGATTTAAAAACATAGCCCAACTATATGCTGTTTACAAGAGACTCATTTTACATACAAAGACACAAAGAGTTTGAAAGTGAAAAGATGGAAAGGATGGAAAAAAATAGTAACAAAAAGAGAGGAGGTGTGACTCTACATTACTAACCATTAAGGAAATGCAAATCAAAGTGACAATAAGATACCACATCATATCCATTAGAGTTGCTACTATAAAAACAAACAAATAGAAAATAAGTGTTTGTGAGGATGTGAAGACATTGGAATCCCTAAACACTATTGATGAGAATGCAAAGTAGTATATTACTGTGGAAAACGGTATGGCACCTCCCCCAAAAATTAAGAAATAAAAATAGAATTACCATATGATCCAGGATTCTGCTTCTGGGTATGTGCATAAAAGAATTCAAACAGGGTCTCAACAAGATATTTGTACACCCATATTCACAGCATCATTATTCACAACAGCTAAAATATGGAAGTGATTTGAGTGCCCACTTAGAGATGAATGGATAAGTAAAATGAAGTATATACATAACATGGATAGTATTCAGCCTTAATAAGGAAGGAAATTCTGAAATATGCTACAATATGAGGATATTTTGCTAAGTGAAATAAACCATTCACCAAAAGACAACTACTGTATTCCACTTAGATGTGGTATATAGAGTAGCCAAAATCATACAGACAGAAAGAAAATAGTTTCCAGAGGCAGAGGTTCAGAGGCACTGGGGAGTTACTGTTTAGTAAGTATAAAGTTTCAATTTTACAAGATAAAAAGAGTTCTAGAGATGGTTGGTGGTGACAGCTGTACAACAATGTGGATATAGTTAATATCACTGAACTGTTCCCCTACCAGAGGTTAAGATGGTATATTTTTTGTTATGTTTATTTTACCATAATAAAAAAATGGACAAAAAAACAATTAAATCTGATACACCTGCTTCTTGTTGACTTGACTCAATCCATGTAAAAGAATTTTACATCCACACTTTTCATCCTGTGAGATGAAAAGTGCCATCCTACTTTGATTCTGGGCTCAGCATCATGACAGGCTTTGCCCATTGGGATGCTTGTAGATATAATGCAAGTAAAGTTCTGACAAGTGCTTGAGCAACTAAGCTTGTTCCTATGCTATTGTCATCACTGTAAGAACATGGATGGATAAGCTAGGTGGTCCTGGGGGATATGAGAGAAACATGGACCAAACGAAACATACACCATAAAAGTGCCGCCAACTATGCCCAGCCTAGTCTGTTGGCCCCCATTTAATAATGAAAATATTTAGAAGTATGAACTACATAAATGCTTTTTGTTACACATCACTGAAATTGTGTGGGTGTGTGTGGGTGCGCGCGCGCGCGTGTGTGTGTACTTACTGTGGTCAGTCTGGAAGAGCTGATCCCCATCTAATTTGAAGATGTGTGGGTGAGTTTAGCTGAGTATAGCAAAGCCATCAAGCCCCAAAACATTTCCAATCTGCCAGTTTCCAGCAAATCTGTTGATGTCTGAGCAAACTAATACTTATTGTTTTATGCCACTGATTAGTAGTTGTTTGCACATAGAATTATTGTGGCAAAACAGATTCACAAATATAAAAGAAAAATAAATAACTTCTCTCTCTAAAGTGTCCAGCTCTTAAAAGTTAAAGTTACATGAATTTTAGATTACATTGTTTTTACTATGGTTGAAAATATCAAGTAAAAACAACTCTACTGTGAAACCTAAAGTAAGTCATGCCTTCTCTCCTTTTGATGTCACATGTTTTCTCTCCTATTGGACATCACAGGCTGAATGGTGGAAGGTACCAGGGCATACACAAAAAAATGTAGGATCCAAAATTCTTGCTTTAATTAACTCACATTACTTTAGGTCCACACTAAACATAATGGCAGATGGGTATAAGATAATGATTCCAGAAGACCCACATTAAAGAAATGTGAAAATAAGTAGGCATGGAGAATAAATAAAATAAATAAATAAATATAGATAGATTTAAGGAGTCTGTTAAGAGTTGTATAGACCACTGATAAGTCTTAAGAACCAATGAAATTTGGAGATCTGAAATCACTAGATTTTGTTATATTTCTATCTGCAAACTACCACAGGCCATGGGCAGTAAAGTCTGCATGTGTGCTTTGTGCTTCAAGTGCCTTTACCTAGAAAAATCCTACTTGATCTTTAGTACAAATATAACCTAAGGAAACCTGTACCGTAATTTTGATAAATACTATTATTATAGCATTATTTTACCTTTATAGTATTATTCTCAATTACGTTAAATCTGTAGTCTTTTGCTTATGTCTGCTTCTCTTGTTAGAAAATAAACTCCATGGGGAGCCTGGGTGGCTCAGTCAGCTAAGCATCTGACTTTGGCTCTCACGGTTCATGAGTTCAAGCCCCACATTGGGCTCTGTGCTGATAGCTTGGAGCCTGGAGCCTGCTTCGGATTCTGTGTCTCCCTCTCTCTGTCCCTCCCCACTCATGCTCTGTTTCTCTCTCTCTCTCTCTCAAAAATAAACTTAAGAAAAAAATTTTTTTAAAAGAAAGAAAATAAACTCTATGAATGCAGGAACAATTTTTTTTTGATTACCTAATTCAGTGCCTTGAACAGTAATCTTTTTTGCTGTTGCCCTTATTGTATACATGAATGAATGAACGAGTGAATGAAAGTTTAAAAATTTCAAGACTCAGGAAAAGTTATGATACTCAGTTATACCCAAATGCTCACTAGTTTCTGTTGGTAATTATTTTCAGAGATATATTCTGGTCTCAGAAGATGAACTGACTCTCCACTTTTACTAACACTATTTTAATGTGCTTATGAAGGGGGCCCATCTGAACTACTAAGTTGCCAATATTACTTAATACCAAATTTCATTCAAACTTGAAAAAAACCTTTTAGGTCAGATGAATAGATGTAAGTCATGCACATTACCAAGTCTCTATATCTTTCCCTAATTCAACATCATAGTTTTGGGGATTTCTCTCATGCCATGTTTTACTCTTTTCTTATTATAAATAACCCAACTGGTCACTAGAACTTAGAATGATAACTTGGTGACATTAATCTTTGGTCACTACATGATGTCATTGTTAAAACACAAATATCCTTTAATGGTTGACCTTTAAAACTCTACTACTTGTCTTGTTTATGCCTAATTTGTTGCATAGTTTAATCCATTATTCTTAAAGAAAAACATGAAGAAAAGTGTTATTCATTTTATATGTCAATGTTATCACGAGCTAATAAATACTGCCTATGGCTGCTTGAATTCTGATAGTTCTCTAAGAACACGTTTTCAGATGGAGGCAAAGAGGGAGATCATGAATGCACAGGCATCTAGAAGGTAACAAGGATTCCCCCAAGGTGATTGCTCAGGGGAATAAGTACGCAGAAAGAAAAGGGCTGAAAGCATGAAACTTTGGTTGTAATTTTACACTCCAGCTCTACTCATAAACTTCCCTTCAAGTCCCAGTCAGAAAGCACTTAAAGTTAGAAGGTTTCATATGCTCAGTCTAGGGGTTCCATTAAAATGTAACACTGAATATAGCAGTAACATGAGATAAAGAGAGGCCCAGTTTCCTGTGGAATGAAGAATAATACTGGAAATTCTCTGGCAAGGAATTGCCTATGAAGCCCACAGATATGCTCTGTGAACCAGAAGGGCAAACCAATATACTTAGATGACTTTTTAAAATAGAGAAAATGAATTCTAAGTGCTTAAAACCAACTAGAAACAAGTGAGAAAAAATGGGAACAACTAATATTAATCCATCCTCTTACCAGAAATTGATTAACAATCATATTACTGGAAAAGAGACTCTTTCAGTATCTTACATGATTTTAATAACATAGACTTATTTTCTACAGTGAGAAATTGTTTCCTTAAATGACTATTTCTTAGTACTTCATTATACGTTGAAACTTCTTAGGGTACAAAGAAAATGCCCTCACCGCAATCCATTATTGTAATCAATAAGAAACTCATCACTTTTAAAATAACAGTAATTATTTTAATGCTTCATACTGCTGGTACTTCTGTGGTTTCTGCATGCCACCAAAGTAATATTTTTCAACTTTAGTTGGTATGAAATAAGTTACTTTTTTTCTGAATTCAATTTCATAAATTTTTCATATGGATAAGATATGCTATTGAGATAAAACATAAGAATTTTAAAAATCATAATTAATTTTCTTTCAGCTCATCAGTGGCCCAAAAGACATATACTGGGAGCAAACTAGGAGGAGTGGAAGAATGTAAATGAGAACTTTAAGAAAATTCCAACTTGGATTTAACAATGATGCTTATTTGAACTGTATCAGGCTGAAATTAAAGGATAATTTTATCATTCACTCTAATGGGTACTACATAATCAGGATATATTATTTTCCTCTGACAATTAACATGCCAAAGACATATTTATATAATAAAGATTTACCTGAACAACAGGAATGTAGCTGCTGCATTGAATCCAACAGCATATTAAAAGAATCATTCACAACAACCAAGTGGAATTTATTTATTCCTGGGCTGCAAGGTGGTTCAATATTGCAAATCAATCATGATATGCCACATTAAAAAAAGAAAGGAAAAGAACCATAAAATCCTCTCAATAGATGTAGAAGAAGAATCTGACAAAGTACAACACCCATTCTTGATAAAAATCTTCAACAAAGTAGGGACAGAGGAAACCTAGCTCAACATTATAAAGACCATATACAAAAGACCCACAGATAATATCATCTTCACTGGTGGAAAAATGAGGTCTTTTCCTCTGAGGTCAGGCAAAAAAGACGGGGATGTCCATTGTATTTAACATAGTAGTGGATCCCAGCCTCAGCAATCAGATAAGAAAAAGAAATAAAAAGCAACCAAATCAGCAAGGAAGAAGTCAAACTTTCACCATTCACAGACAACATGATACTCTATGTAGAAAACCTGAAAGACTCCACCAAAAATTAAGTTGCCATATATAAAATTAATGTACTGAAATCTGTTGCATTTCCATATACTGATAATGAAGCAGCAGAAGGAGAAACTGAGGAATCAATCTTATTTACAATTGCACACAAAACTGTAAGATACCTAGGCATAATCCTAACTAAACAGGTAAAAGATCTAGGGGCGCCTGGGTGGCTCAGTTGGTTAAGCGTGCTACTTCGGCTCAGGTCATGGTCTCACAGTCTGTGAGTTCAAGCCCCGCATTGGGCTCTGTGCTGATAGCTCAGAGCCTGGAGACTGCTTCGGATTCTGTGTCTCCCTTTATCTCTGCCCCTCCCCTGCTCATGCTCTGTCTCTCTCTGTCTCAAAAATAAATAAAAACATTGAAAAAAAAATTTAAAAACATTAAAAAAAAAGATCTATACTCTGAAACTATAAGACACTGATGAAAGAAATTAAACAGGACACAAAGAAATGGAAGTCCATGCTCATGGGCTGGAGGAACAAATATTGTTAAAATGTCAATACTACCCAAAGTAATCTACACATTCAATGCAATCCCTATCAAAAGACCACCAGCATCTTTCACAGTTAGAACATACATCCTAAAATTTATATGGGACCATCTAAGACCTTGAATAGCCAAAGCAATCTTGAAAAAACAAAGCAAAGCTGGAAGCATCACAATTCCAGACTTCAAGCCATATTACAAAGCTGTGGGCATCAAGATAGTATAGTACTAGCACAAAAACAGACACATAGATCAATGGACCAAAATAGAAAACCCAGAAATGGACCCCCAACTATTTGGCCAACTAATATTCAACAAAGCAATAAAGAATATCTAATGGAAAAAAGACAGCCTTTTCACAAAATTGTGTTAGGAAAACTGTACAGAAACATACAAAAGGATGAAACTGGACCACTTTCTTACACCAAAAACAAAAATAAATTCAAAAGGATGAAAGATCTAATTGGAGACAGGAAACCATCAAAATCCTAGAGAAAAACACAGACAACAACTTTTTGACATCAGCCATAGCAACTTCTTAATTAGACATGTCTCTGGAGACAAGAGAAATAAAACCAAAAATGAACTACTGGGACTTCACCAAGATAATAAACTTCTACATAGCAAAGGAAACAATCAATAAAACTAAAAGGCAATGATGGAATGGGAGAAGATGTTTGCAAATTACATATCTGATAAAGAGTTAGTATTCAAAGTCTATAAAGAATTTATCAAATTCAACACCCAAAAAAACCAAATAATCCAGGGGCGTCTGGGTGGCTCAGTCAGTTAGGCATCTGACTTCAGCTCAGGTCATTGTCTCGTGGTTTGTGGGATCGAGTCCCGTGTCAGGCTTTGTGCTGACAGCTCAGAGCCTGGAGCCTGCTTTGGATTCTGTGTCTCCTCCTCTCTCTGCCCCTCCCATGCACATTCTTTGTCTCTTTGTGTCTCTCAATAATAAACAAATGTTTAAAAAAATTGTTAAAACATAAATAATCCAGTGAAGAAATGGCAGAAGACATGAATAAACAGTTTTCCAAAGGAGACATCCAGATGGCTAACAGACACATGAAAAGATGCTCAACGTTACCCATCATCAGCGAAATACAAATCAAAGCCATGATGAGATACTACCTCACACCTGTCAAAATGCCTAAAATTAACAACAAAAGGAAATAGATGTTGACAAGGATACAGAGAAAGAGGAACCCTTGTCCACTGTTGGTGGGAATGCAAACTGGTGCAGCCACCCTAGACCACAGTATGCAGGTTTCTCCAAAAGTTAGAAACAGAACTACCCTATGATACAGCAATTGCACTAGTAGGTATTTCCCCAAAGTATACAAAAATACTGACTGGAGGAGGCACATTCACCCCGATGTTTATACCAGCACTGTCACTAGTAGCCCAACTATGGAATGAGCCCATATCTTTTGAATGAAGAATGGATAAAGATGATAATGTGTGTGTGTGCATGTGTGTGTGTGTGTGTGTGTGTATTTTTTCATTCTTTTTGATGGCTGAGTAATATTCCATTGTACATATTCCATATACACAAAGACACAGATGGAGCTAGAATATATTATGCTAAGCAAATTCAGTCAGTCAGAGAAAATAAATAGTATATGAGTTCACTCATGTGTGGAATTTAATAAACAAAACAGATGGACATAGGGGAAAGAAAGAAAAAGAGAGGGAAGCAAACTATTAGAGACTCTTAACTACAGAGAACAAACTGAGGGTTGCTGGAGGGGAGGTGGGTGGGAGGATGGACTAAATGGGGTGATGGTCTTAAGGAGGGCAACTGTTATCATGAGCAGAGGTGTTATATATAAGTGATGAACCACTAAATTATACTCCTGAAACCAATGTCACACTATATGTTACCCAGCTAGAATTTAAATAAAAACTTGAAACATTCAAAAAAAAAAAAAAAGACAAAGGAATGCAGGTGCTACAAAGTCAATGCAAACAAAGGTTAGACTGGCATATTCCATCTTCAACTAAATTAGGAACTTTCAAAATTTATAATTGCCTGTATACTCCTGCCTGTGTCTATCATAATGTCATGCTCATGGTAAATGAGACAATGATTATTTAATTTTAGAAGAGATGCTATAGTCAGCTTTCATAGCCACAGAAATACAGTACTGACAATTAGATTTGCCCAACTCTAATTTAATCTCACTCGAATAGATGGAAGAAAAAGTTCAGCTAAGAGATTAAAAGTGGGGAATAAAAGAATACTTAGGAGAGAAATCAATCCCTCAGGGAAGCCATTACAAAACCATATTATATACATATTTTTTCTGTTGAATCTAATGATTTTCATTCTTTTTCTTTTAATTCTTCCCTAGCCTATCACAAAAATTTAATGGATGTTATATGTACAATTAAGCATGTGCAAGAATTCTGAGATGTCACTGGCCTTTCATGATGGCAGGTGGAACAGAAATCAAAACCCTGAAGCTCAAACTCTTAAGAGTATCTTTGATAATTCTTCTGCCTGGGAAGCACACAACAGGGAGCCATTCTCTCTCCCTACATGCTTATTCTCTACTTCTCCTGCCAATAATGTTTCCATTCCTCCTCTAAAATCCTCAGAGAAGCCAAATTTACAAATTATCTTTTTTGCATAATATTCTTGGCTCCCTCAAACTATAGTTTCCTGAATTTGGACTTTACTATGCATGCCCTTTTATATGTTTGGATCCTCGTGTGTGTCTTTCTCTATCACTCACACACATGTGCACATACACAAATGCACGCACGTGCGCACACACACACACACACACACACACACCCATATTCTTGGCTTTGACCAAAGAATTATCTGGCTTTGATTTTGCTCATTCATCTCTGACCCAAAGCTTCCCCTGTTGTCATTGTTTCCTTTCTTTTGTTTCTTCTTGTGCTATTACTAGATGGCTTTTACTTCAAATTACATTTAATTCCCAGGTATGGCATACACTGTGGCATGTACTGTTTAATGATCTTCATTGTCATGCGAAGTAGAACAGGTTTTGGGGGGTGGTCTTTTTGTTGTTTTTTTATTATTTTTTTAATGAAAAGAAAGCTTAATGACCAGGTTGTATTATACTCTGATCAAGTTAATTGTCTCCCACACAAGGGAAGGGGAGCAGGAGGTGCTGGGACGGCCAACCATATGACAATAAAATCTAATGGTCATCACTGCCTAAACATATTGTGATGTTTTAGCCATTTGGCTGAGGACTAAGAAGCAGCTCTTTTACTGTGAGCTGAAGTGGGTCAACCAGGTGTAGTATGAGGAAGAAAAAAAGGGACACCCTGAAGCACAGCTTCCAATAATGTGTCCCTGCTGGAAAATCAGAACATTAACTATAGGGCCCTGGCTACTGCAATCAGAGATAAAGTGGATATTTTTGATCTATGGCTACAGGCTGATTGTGAGGAACAAAAGCAGGATTTCAAAGACTGTCAGGTTCTACGAATACGGACTGCAGTTTCAAATCTAAGAAAAATCTGTAGAGCTAATACTATAATTGTGTTAGTAATTTCTGCACACAAAAGGACACTATAATATTAAAAATCAGAATCATAAAACAAAAAATTAATATACATTTCTCAGAAATATTCACTTGCTGATTGTTCAAATTAAGGAAAATAATTAAAAAAAATTAAGTAAAAAATTAAATATATTTCTACTGCAATTTCTGCTATTAATAAGCAATAATTCTATCAATTTGGCTGCACACCATTTGTAAAGATAGATATAGATATAGATATAGATATAGATATAGATACAGATAGATATAGAATGCATGATTAAAATTTAAAAATGTTTAATAAAAATTTTTAAAAAACCTTTTAGCACTTAATATATGATGTATCTGATAATTGACAGTTTAAAATGACCAGTATATCTTCATTGATTCAACTTTATCTGATTTTATCGATTTTGCCAATAAACTTTTCTTCCTCAATCCAACCACTTCCGAAAAATAAATCCTCAATGTACCACAAAACCACAAGTTCAAAGCATACAGTATAATATGGAACACTTAAGTAGGAAAATTCTCATCTATAAAAAAATTTTGTGGCAAGTGCTTCCTATTTAACATTTTTCCCAAATGACACACTAATTTCCAAAGAGGCACAGAAGCAGCACCCCACCTCAAGCCATACTGCAAGATGCCTTTAGGGCCATTAAGCACAAATACTTTGCCTGGATGAACTAGAATGCTATTTTGCTTCTTCTGAATATTGAGCACCACTGGTTGACTTGAATCTCACATAAATAAGGACATGCACGTTATAAGGGGAACAAAATCAAACATAAAATCTCCATTCATTTTACTAATTTTCAGAAATGTCAACATGCCAATGTGAAAAGTAGTTAATATACTTTTCTTTCAAACTTAATTACAAATAACCGGCGCACAAGAATATATTTTAGTGGAAGATACAGATAATGTAAATCGAATCAGGCTTTAACTGATTTTGTTTTCTACTGATAGACAAAAAATGAAACAGACTTATGGATACCAAAGTTCTGGACCTCAGAACTAACATTATTCAAAAAAAAAAAAATTTAAGGCACTTGGACTCCAATAGACGTCATAAAAACATCGGCATCAAGTAAATCTTTTCTAGAAAATTTTAACTAAAGTATAACATACCTACATAAAAATACTCACTGAATTATCATGAAGTATGGCAACTCATGTAACCAGGAACTACATCTAGGAAAATAATATTTGCATATTTATACAGAGACGTCTCCCAGTAATCAGCTGTTTTTTTCCAAGACAACTACTCTCCAGACTTATAATTCATATATTAGTAGGACCTTCTTTTTCCATTTATGTACACTGAATTATACAGTCTGAATTGGCTACATAATTTGAGAGACTCAGTGCAAAATGAGAAGGCTGGGTCACTTGTTCAAAATGCATTAAGAATTTCAAGGTGGTGACAGTAGAACATTAAGCCAAGCGTGGGCCCTGTGTAACTACACTGGTTACACACTCCTGAAGCCAACTCTGTATAAATCGTATATTTTTTATATACGTACAGTTTTTTCACCTCTCATTTAATTTGTCAAATTCATCATTGTTCTAAATTCTATGCTGTTTTTTTCCCCCACTGGCATTAGAGCACAGTTTGCCATCCCGTGAAAATATTTATCTATCATCTCTTTATAGAAATTTGTTTTCTCCAAAATGAGTAATTATGAATATACTGATATTGTTCAAGAATTAAAAGTTTAAACAATTTGGGGGTGCCTGGGTGGCTCAGTCAGTTGAGTGTAGGACTCTTGATCCTAGGGTCGTGGGAATGAGCCCCTGTCAGGCTCTGCGCTGAGTATGGAGCCTGCTTAAGATTCTCTCTCTCTCCCTCTCTCTTTCTCTTTCTCTCTCTCTGCCCCTCCCTGACTCATGTGCACATGTTCTCTCTCTCACTCCAAAATAAAATTTAAAAAATTAAACAATTTAAACACTGTCAAGGTATTTAAACAAAGAAGCTTAGAAGCTTAGATTGAGGTCTCTCCAATGCCTTAGCAACCTAAGTAAGCAAACCAAAACCTAAGCATGTAAATATGTCAAGGTTAAGAAATTGGAACCTAAGACAACCAGTCACAAACAGCCAACGAGGCTTTCTGAAATGAAGAAACTACCTAAGCTACAGCCAATGAAATAAGTTCCTTGCTTCACTTCCACATCTTCTCTATAAATGTCTTTCCCCTATTGCCTATGGGTGGACTGCTCGTAGCCATTTCCAGTTTGGTGTTGCCAAATTCAAATCTATGTTTGGTCAAATAAATTTAAAAAATTAGCATTTCTCAACTTACCTTTAACAATATTCTTTTGCAAAGCTTTTGGTGGATATCTGCACTCATTTCCATTGAACTTTTACTAAAAGAGTAAAATTTCTGTACCACATTGTGGAATAAGCTTAAACTCTCATTAAAGCAGTTCTATTCTTAATTTGGCAACTGATTTTAAAATAAATATTTTTATTTTTAGAGACAGAGATCAAGCGGGGAGGGGCAGAGAGAGAGGGAGACAGAATCCCAAGCAGGCTCTGCACCTTCAGCACAAAGCCTGATGCGGGGCTCAAACTCACAAACTGTGAGATCATGACCTGAACTGAAATCAAGAGTCAGGCTTAATGCAAGTGTCCCTACTTTAATTTTATTAATTCATGCTCTTATTGCTACTATTTTTTCCCTTTTACTTTATGAAATTAATTTGTTCTACTTTACCATATAGTTTCAGATGTAGGATGAGGTCATTGAATGTTATGTATTTTTACTATATTCATGAAAATACAACTCTACCGATAGCCCACAAGGTTTGATTATCATTTATAATCACTCAGTTACAAATATTTTATAATTTCTTTAATGGTTCATTGATCTGTGGATTATTTAGAATCTTGACTAATATAGAATCTTGACTAATTTTTTTTTTAAGTTTAGTTAGTTATTTTGAGAGACAAAGTGCGCACACCCATGTGAGCTGGGGAGGGGCAGAGAGAGAGGGAGAGAGAGAATCCCAAGAAGGCCCCGCACTGTCAGTACAGAGCTGGACATGGGGCTCAAACCCATGAACCATGAGATCATGACCTGATCCAAAATCAAAAGTCAGACTCTTAACCAACTAAGCCACTCAGTCACCCTGAATCTTGACTAATTTCTAAACAACTGAGGATTTCACCTTTTATTCTACTCTCATCTAAGAACACACTCTAAGTGTTCATTGAAATTCTTGAAGCTTTATTTACAGTGCAGTGTATAATCAATTTAGGTAAATAACTGGTAGCATTTGAACACAATGTTCACCCTTATAATTTTGTTGAATGTCTGCTGTTTATTTATCAGGCTTGCTAATTTTGTCCTTCATATTTTCTATATTCTTATTGATTTTTTATATTTCATTGCTCCATGAGCTTTGACGAAAACTTGTGGGCGAAAAATAGGTGTTCCACTACTAGTAGCTTATATTATCTTCTAAGGATAGAATATTTAATTATTAATTATAGGTTAAATATATGTTAAAACTATTTAAAACAATTGGAGAGGACCGAAGATAAGGGAGAAACTAGGGAGGATTCAATTTTGATGATGGAAATTTGTTGGATTCAATCCAACTTTATATAACCTTTTCCCCTTCAGTCTTCATAGTACAGACCACCTAGAAATCCAGAAGAAAGATGAGCTTATTGATTTGATGTATCAAATAACAAAATTCAGTGGTCCCAAAGAAGATATAAATTGAGAAAGTCCTGGAAAATAAAGTGCTACAGAGGATTGTGCCTGACATCTGGATATAAACACATCTCAAACTACGACTGGCCCATGAACAGTGCTTAGTGCTTGGCCTGGTAAGTAAGACTCCCAGTATCCCAATGGAAAGCAAGTGGTAGAAGGTTTAAACAGCTGAGATGCTATTTCTCCTGACCCCCCGTGGAGAAGCAAGAGTTTGGAGTTTGAATTTCACAAGTTAGAGAAACAAAGTACACACTGTGTGCTTTCATTTAAAATTCCAAAAGGTCCATGCTTATAGGAAAGACTGTGGTCACAGAATTAAAGCACTCATTGAGAACCAAGAGCAAAACTGAAACAGACTTATCTGACAAATCTCCACACAAAAAGGATCAGTTCTTAATTTAGCTGCCTTCTAAAACAAAACTAAACACTGCTAAAAGACAGATAACTAAATCTAGAGTCTTTATAATGTATAATCACCAATGAGATAAATAAGTTATTTTTTTAAATTTATTTGTTTATTTTTGAGAAAGAGAGAGAGAGCACAAGCAGGGAGGGACAGAGAGAGAGAGGGAGACACAGAATCTGAAGTAGGCTCCAGGCTCTGAGCTGTCAGCACAAAGCCTGATGTGGGGTTCAAACTCATGAACCACGAGATCATGACCTGAGCCAAAGTCAGATGTTTAACTGAATGAGCCCACCCAGGCAACCCTAAATCAAAAGTTTTTGTTGTTTTCTTTTTTAACACATGAAGTCACAGGAAAATGAGAGCCATTTCTCAAGGTCAAAGGAAGTAAAAAGCATAAAAATAAAAATAAAAACATAAGCCCAGAGAAAACTCCAATATTGAAATTAACATAGACACTGTATATTAGTTGTTGCAAATACAATCAATGACATAAGTGAAACCAAGATTAAAATAATTGATTTGGAATCTTAGCATTGATATAAGTGTAGAAAATAATTACACTAAAATTTTAGAAGGGAATACTACAATGTTTGAAATGAAAGTCATCAGATAGGCTTAACAGAAGATGAAAGAGGAAGGCAAATTGGTCAGTGAAACTGCAGACAGATTAATAGAAATTTCTCCAATTTGAATTACAGGGGAAATATTTTTTTTATAGTGGTTCCGATTTTTTTTTTTCTCACTGCAGCAGCCCATATACTAAAACTCTAAGGATACAGAGATGATTAGCATGGCCAAAAGGATGACATGCAAAATCATGAACCCTTCCATATTATCAAAGAAGAAACGTAAATGAATAAAGAGACAAAGTAGTTCTGTGTTGACATTGAGGCAACATTAAGTGGTCTAACATGCATGTAACAGAAACCAAGAAGTAACTCTTTGTAAACAGATTGATGATTTTTACTACAGAAATTTAATGGAGAGTCCTTGCTTTGAAATTGCTTTTTAGGGAAAAAAATCTGGTTTGTCTTCATTTCTTATGGAAAAAAATAATAATAATAAAATAAGAACAGCAACAAAACATTTGATTCATGGATTAAGTGGATTTGGAAGAATGGAAAGTAGTCACATAGACCTCTTCTTTCTGGGTAGCTTTTAACAAAGTATAAAACTTAAGAGAATCAAAATGGAAATGGCTTGGCTTCCTTTGAGAATATTTCTTTATTCATCATGACAACTCATAAGTTACCAAAACCAGTTTTATGGTGAGTGAAGGAACAGTTCTAACCTCTTTCAGAAAGAAATGCAATGTCTTTGCTTTGTTCTTTCTGTCATCTTTTGTATTATTAACAAAATTTGGTGACTGGTAAGATCCATGATTCATGAAAATCTGTTTTGAGAGTTCAATCTTTGTGTTAACACAGTTACTTACCTTAAACATGAATGATTATGAAAGTCTAATATGATTCATATGGTGATTAGCAGAAGAGAAATTAGAGGCTGAAGAAGTTAAAGATACATTTTGCAATTTCACATTTGGGATTGTTTTTTATTGAAGAGACCAACAACATAATATATAGTACTTCAACCAGAGTGAGCTTTAAGAGTTTATTTTCTAATATAAAATTTTAAAAAAAATTGGCTGTTGCAACATGTATTTCAAAGCTCTCTTTCCTCAATCATACCTGAATTGTCTTGCAAGTTTATACAACCTGACAGTCAGAATCCCGAAGGTAAATAATTTCTATTCCCAACAATGCATCTTACTTACATGTATTTCTTCTAAGGATATCAAAATAGTTTATGAACATAATGTTCACAGCATCCTTGAGAGGCAAACAAACTTGAGTATCATAATTAGAACTGAAATTCAAAGATATGCATTGCAGTTCTGTATTTAAAAAGCCATCCCAAAGGAATACAGTATTTACACACGGGAAAAAAATTATTGTGCTCTTTTTATTGTTTGGAGTTTTAAAAATCAGTTGCCAGGCAACTGGATTTTTTGTACATATAAATTGCTCTTATGATAGTTGCTTTTAAAAATCAATGATTATATTGATTACAGCTCTACTATGCAAATATCATCTGATATGCAGTTTTGTATATAAATAAATATAAATATAAATGTATATATTTCTCTTTGCTAATCACCATAGTAATAGTCATTGGGAGTTATAAATGAGCATTTTATTTCCAGTCATATAATTTTACATGTAAATTGAAAGACTGAGCAGAGTAAATGTGAGTATGAAATTTAATCTTTTCATTTGGAGAGTTGTTAAAGTTTTCTTTTCTTACTTGACATCAACCGTGAAGGTTGGCATTTCCCATTTTATAAACTAACATGAATATTAAGAAACCTAATAACTAAGGTGAACACATAGTTTAATATCGAAGCCAAGACAGTTTTTAGAGTAGAGTAGGTGCTATTAACATACACCTCAGAGTAACACACAGAAAACCAGGACAGAAACCAAATGTAAATTGGGGTATATGGTCATCCTACTATAGTACTCATAGTATAACTAATGTATTTTTGTTCTCAAAAAGAAGTCCTTAAAGTCACATTCATCTATCACCACAATTCTAAAGATTTTAAAAATTAGTCTTCTTCATTAGATTCATAGTGAGTTTTCACATCCAGTTAGTAATTGCTTATAAATTTTCCTGTTAGTCAACTAGACATGTATCTCATATACACTGCCAATTAATATATACAGGTAGCACTCATTCTATACCAGGCACTATTTAAGTGCTTTATATTAATTAATTTAATCTTTACAGCAACCCAACACTTAAGTATTATTACTATATCATTTTCCAGATGAGCAAACTAAGGTATTGAGTGACTATTTGTTCAAGTTTCTACAAGACTAATCCAGAATTTGAGCCCAGGCTTCTTATTTGCCCCAAGGTCTTGCCTCTTCATTACCAGTAAAATACTTCCCCCTCCCATCTACCCATTCATCCATCAATGATACAGCAAGGGCTCTGACATTTTATTCTTCTCTAACAGGTTTTTTTTTTTCAATTTTTTTTAAGATTTTATTTTTAAGTAATCTCTACACCAAACATGGGGCTCTAATTCACAACCTTGAGATCAAGAGTCACACACTTCACCAACTGAGCCACCCAGGCACCCCTCAATTTTGTTTTTAGAAATAATAGGCCATAATACAAGTTTCAATCCATGGCCTACAGCAGAAACATTTCATTTCATTAGAGTCAATGGCTATGTAACTATTTTAGCATACGGAAGGCAATTTAAGGTATGTTTTAAAAGTGTGTCTTCTAGAGTCTAACTTCCTGCTTTGATTCTTGCCTCTGCCACTTGTTAACTGCACACTTTTGGAAAAAAAAATCACTTAACATTTCTATGTATTGGTTTGTTTTTCTGTAAAACAGGCATATTCTCTCTACCTATCTCATTGTGTTGTAATATGGCTTAACTACATTAGTAAAACACTGAGAATAATGGTTAATAAACAAATAATTTTCAATAAATGTTAACTATTAGTATTACAAAATATTTTTGAAGTTTAATGTGATTTTACAAATATTTAAACTATGTTTATTAGATGTTAGAGATACTAGGCACAAGCCATTTATAAAGATTTGTAAAATGTAATCCTTGTTTTAAAGGAAGTCATAGTTGTAGTATTAAATATCTAATGTCTTAGAATTAATGATTTTATAAATGTATAGTTTTTATTGCTAAGCCATCCAAAATGTCATTTTAATTGCCAATACCCAGATCCTAAACTGTCTAATAACTGTTGGTGAAAAATATTTTGCCAAATAAAATTATAAAATGTTTGCCAAAATTCTAAAATGGTGGGAAAGGGAGCTAACTTGCAATAATTTTGTTTCAAAAAAATCTTTGAAAATATACACAAGCACAAAAACCCAATTTTTGCTCAAGTCAAATTGTTTGACCACTGTTAAAATATTTTTACATAGTATTTTCCCTCATCGTTATAGTAGAGTCTGGATACAGGTATAGATAAAGATATTATATACATACACGTATATATACGTGTATGTATATAATATATATATATACACATATATATACACACACACACATATATGATATTCATATTAAACATACAGTTCTTTTATTCTGCTTGTATTTAATACTGCATCATGAAATTTACCTATTAAATATTAGAATGTTGTATAATATCTATCAAACTGACATATTGTAATTTATTTAATCTTGTCTAACTTTAAATTTTCCTTATTTGTATCTACGACAAATAAGGCCAGTGTTACAATACCCTCATTTTGCATAGAACCCTGGTAAATTTCATAAAATTTATTTCTAGACTGAAAGTAAGATTTAAATAGTTTTAAAATTACACTAGGTATATATTGCCAAAATAGTTTTTCCATATTGTGATTCCAATTTATAGTTTTTCTTAAGTGAACAAGGTGATTTTGAATTTGAGACACTTAAAATTTGGCACATACTATATATTCACAAATGATACAGAGAAATTAGAAAGCAAATGTGACAAAATATTAAAAATTATTGGATCTGACAAAGTTTTAATAGACCTTCATATATTCCTTGCAACTTTTCTGATAAAAGCCAACAAATATGCAAGAAAAACAACAGCATATATATACGCTGGTGTTAAAAATGTATGTACAAATGTTATATATGACAAAAATAGCACAAAATATGAAAGGTGCAAACAGAATTATACTACTGCAATTTCTGTAACAACTATTAAAAGTAATTCAAAGATACATAAATGAAAAGCCAACAAAGGAGTAAGAACTAATTATAAAATAATAACAATAATAATACTCAATACTAAAGGAGGCAAAAATGTATATATAAAGAAATAAAAAATGGAATAGGTTAACAGAAAGTATAGAGTAAAACGCCAGAGCTAAACCCAACGGTTTTAAAAAATAGATTAACTGTAAATAGATCTAATACTTCTGATTTAAGACAGAGATTTGGAGACCGGATACAAATACAGGAACCAATTGTATGTTTGCAAAAGAGAAGCACCTTAATTACTAACATAAATAAATAAATAAATTAATTAATTAATAAAAATTATAAAAGGAGAGGATGAAAGAACTTTACAGTGCAAAAGCAATCATGTGAAAGCTGATGTGGATATTACCATTAGGGAAAATTAACAAGATGTATTTCGTTATCTTGAAAGGTTTAATTCATAAATAAGGTTGTGTGTATGGGGTGTCTGGGTGGCTCAGTAGGCTGAGTGCCTGACTCTTGATTTTGACTTAGGTCATGATCCCAGGGTTCTGGGATCAGGCCTCGCATGGGGCTCTGCACTGAGTGTGGAGTTTGCTTACGATTCTTTCTCCCTTTCCCTCTAACTCCCTCCTTCCTTCCCTCTCTCTCTCCCCCAATAAAAAAAAAGAAGTTTGTGTATGAATGTCTTTCAAATATACGAAATAAAAACGAAACAGAAAATTAAGATAAATCTGCAGTCACAGTGGGACAATTTTTCATCTCTGAGTAATTGATAGAACAACTAAAAGTCAACTGGTTATGGTATAGATCTAAACTACACTATGAACAAAACTCTTTTAAAGATCTCTACATCTAACACTTATGGAATACACATTTAAAATATATATATATATATATATATATATATATATATATATATGGCCTATTCATCAAGATAGAACATATGGTGGGAAATGAAAACATATTACACTGCAGAAGATCAAACTTGTAAGAGTATAATCAAAGCATTAAATTAGAAATCAATAAATACAATATGAGGAAAACTAACATATTTCACAAAACATATAACAAGTAACACTAGAAAATATTGCCAATTGAAAAAAGATGAAAATACCATATGAACATTTGTGTGACTTAGCAAAAGCAATGTTCAGAAAGAAAAGCTTTAACATCTTGGAAGAGGGAAAAGGTTAAAATAATGATGGTCTGAAACCAATATTGATTGGTTTCAGTCCCAATATGTAAAGTGATTGAAAGTTACCATATCCAGTGTATCAACAAGAAAAAGGTACTCAAACTTAAACCATTTTATCATTTGACCCATGAGAACTAAAGTTGCAGAAGAAACCACAATTCTAAAATCTGAAGGCACAGGCACATCAAAAGAGCCACAGACAAGATATGCTTACCCAGAGCACAAGTTGCTTAAGCCATAAATTAGGAGAGAAATTTAAATGGTCATTTTGACACACTTCTGGAGCTTGAGTGTGTACTAGTTTGAATGAGAAACTCCTGGGAGCAGAAGTCTTTCACACTTTCACAGACTTTATCTCCAGGAATTCCACCAGGTCTCATGATAAAAATGTGAGAAAGATACCCACCAGACTCTGGCAGGGGAAGGAGAAAAATTATTATTGTAAACTTCTTCCAGAGTATTCTGAATAGCAAAGCATAGCCTTCAAGGGCATTGATTTTATTAGAGCCTCATCCCAGTGTGGAAGAGTAGTCCTTCCAATCCGTCCCCTTCTAGCATATTTTGTATCAGCAGGGTACTGGGTGGGTGGGAAGAAATCTATACCAATGGAAAAATAGTTTGAATGTCATAGTCTTGATGCACAGGACAACTAAGAGAATTATTTTAATCATAAAACTATAGAAAGCATTCCCTATTCCACACCTGACCACAACATAAAAATAGACCTCTGTATAAAAACAATGGTACCGAGCTGAAAGTGGTGCAACATGTAGTCTCTCTTAGGAGGAGTACTTACAAAAGCTCAAAGTTGAAGGAGAAGACACAAACAAGGACATTAAAGAAATGTGAAGCCTCTGAAACCTTCAATGACAGTAAATACTAAACAGTACTCAACTTCTATCAAGGTTAACATAAATCATCACACTGATGGCCAACCATCTCAGTTTTTGTTACCTGATACATCATGTTCAGCATTCACTGAAAAATGAGACATTCCAAAAAGTGAGAAAACACAGTCTGAAGCGACAAAACAAGAAAAAGAATCAGATTCACCTATGACAAAGATTTTGGAATAATAAGACATGGAATTTGAAACAACTATGATTGGTATGTTAAGGATTTTAATGGAAAAAATAGGCAGCACATAAGAATAAACAGCATGCAAGCAGAGAGACAGAAACTCTAAAAAATAATCTAAAATATATGCTAGAAATCAAAACATTGTAACAGAAATGAATGTCTCTGATAGACTCATCTGTAGAATAGTTATGACCAAGGGAAGAATCAATGAGCTTGAAAATGTCAGTAAAACTTCTCTAACAAAATTGAAAAAATAAAAATAATCCCAGAAAATCCAAGAACTGTGGAGCAATTTTAAAAGGCATTATATAAGTATATTTTGAATATCAGAAAGAGAAAAAAGTAACAGAAGACATATTTAAATTACTAATGGCCAAGAACTTCCCAAATGAATGAGATAGCCAACCACAGACCCAAAGAGCTCAGAGAACAACAGGATAAATAGCAATGAGAACAAAAACCTGTACCTAGAGATGTATTCAAATTGTAGAAAAACAAAAACAAAAGAATATCCCAAAAGAAGCCAGAGGAAAAATACACCTTTACCTTTAAAGGAAGAAGATAAGATTTACAGCAGACTGCTTATTAGAAAGTATACAAGGAAGAAGATACTGGAATGAAATATTTTAAAATATTGAAATTAAAAACACCAATCTAGAAATGTATAGAAGATAAAATTATCTTTCAAAAATGAGAAAAATAATCATTTTATCAGAAAAACTAAAAATGAGGGAATTCATGAATACCAGACCTGCTGCGGAAGAAGTATTAAAAGAAGTTCTTCAGGGGGGGAAAATGATGTAGGAAGAAATGAGGAAATGAAAGATATAAAGATTGGAAATGAATAACTGTCTTTATGTTCAGAGAACATGATTGCCTATTTAGACATACTAACACAGGATGAATAAACACAGTCCTACCATAGAAGCCAGCAATCATACTCCTATGTATTTACCTAACAGATTTAAAACTTATGTCCACACAAAATACTGTAGGTTAATAGTTATAGTAGTTTATTCATAACTGCAAAAAATGAAAACCACAAACATACTCTCAAATAGGTGAATGAATACACAAACTGTGGTACATCCACACAATAGAATATTGTTCATTAATAAAAAGAAAGGACCATTAAGATGCAAAAAGACATACTTGCATCTTTTTTTGTTTAAAAATTTTTTTTTAACGTTTATTGATTTTTGACACAGAGAGAGGCAGAGCATGAATGGGGGAGGGAGGGTCAGAGAGAGGGAGACACAGAATCTGAAACTGGCTCCAGGCTCTGAGCTGTCAGCGCGGGGCCCCACGCAGGGCTCGAACTCACGGACCATGAGATCATGACCTGAGCCGAAGTTGGACACTTAACCGACTGAGCCACCCAGGCGCCCCAAGACATACTTGAATCTTAAAGGTATATTCCTAAGCAAAATAAGTCAGTCTGAAAAATTTACATACTGGATGATTCTAATTACATGATATTCTGTTAAAAAAAACTGCAGAGATGATACAAATGTTCAGTGGTTGTAAGATGTTCAGAGAGAAGGGTCGATAGGGAAACATAGTTGTTTTTTTTTTTCAGTCTAATAGAACTTTTTGTACGATGTGGTAATAGTATATACCTTATACTATATATTTGTAAAAATAATAATAACTTTACTGTGCAAAAAGTGAAGATTAATGTATACAAATTTTAAAATAATTTCACAGGTTGGGGAATCCTCTTATGGAATGAAAAATGTGCAAAAATAATCTAACTTAATTGTATTAAGCAACTTCACTAAAGGGGCAGGATAAAAATGCTCTGGAAATGAGAAGAGTCTGTAAGACTAAGGCATAAGCAAGTGTACATAAGTACTGTACTTTAGTTGATAAAGTTATTTCCCATGGAAATGCAAATTAAATTAATAATTCTAATAGTGCTATACTTGTATACCGGAGTTGAAAATTTAAGGAAATGTGTAATGGCTGGTAGAAGTCAGGTTTCTCACTTTTAGACAGATAATAGATAAATAAGCAAGGTGAAGAGGCCAGAATGATCCATATAGTAAGAGATTAGGATTGGAGACAGAATAAACTCATGTGTAGCTCTGCATTGATACAAAGTTACATACAGAAATATTTATAGATATGTATATATACATAGGTATGGATATGCACAAATTTACTTACTGTAAACTGGGATGAAATACAGAAGAAATAACACCTCAGTAGTAACAAACATGCCTAGCATCCAGATCTTAAAGTCTAACTTTCCAATTTAAAAAAAACCATAAGGACTATTAATAAATGGCTGATTATAAGACTGATATAGGAAATGAATAAAATAAGCCTGAGAACTTGTAGCACAAGAAAGGAAGGGAATACTTTAAAAAAATTATGGACAGGGGTGCCTGTGTGGCTCAGTTGGTTGAGCATCCCACTCTTGGTTTCAGCTTGAGTCATGGTGTCATGGTTCACGGGTTCGAGCCCCGTGTCAGGCTCTGTGATGATAGTCTAGAGCCTACTTGGGATTCTCTCTCCCCCCCCCCCTTTCTCTGCTTCTCTGCATCTCTATCTCTCTCAAAATAAATAAATATTATTTTTTAAATGTTAAAAAATTATGGATAAATATCAAAGCGCACAGGAGCCAACTAAAAGGTCTCACAATGACCAACAATGAAACCCCTGAGAAACAAAATAAAATAGCATTGAATTAAAAGCATAAAATAAATATCCATGAGTCCATACTGATATAAATAAATGATTAAAATG
This sequence comes from Panthera onca, assembly GCF_046562875.1. Classification (NCBI taxonomy): domain Eukaryota; kingdom Metazoa; phylum Chordata; class Mammalia; order Carnivora; family Felidae; genus Panthera; species Panthera onca. The sequence continues at coordinate 147,790,281 of NC_138342.1, read as the reverse complement.
AATAAATGGAGGACAGAAGCTAAATCTCCCATGCAGAAGAATTCCTAATAACTTATGTAGATATTCCTCCTTCAAGTAGGTCCAGCATAACTCTCCATTCCTTAAGTGTAAGATTCTCATGAGTCCATTCCAAAAAATGTATTATGTAAGGAGAGAAAAGAGAATAACTTCACAATGGAGAAGTCTAACTAACCTGACAAAAGCTAGGTGTTAAGCTAAGCTTAACATCAAGAGTGATAAGTCATGTTAGGATAGTGTGTATCCTTGATGTGATGATAATGGTACTTTAGCTCTATGGTCTTCCTTCCAAAAGACGTAATTCCCACCTAACTATGAGAAAGACATGAGACAAATCCATATATAGAGATAATATACAAAATACCTGATTAGTACTCCTAAAACCTGTCATGAACATCAAAAGCAAGAGAAGTCTATGAAAGGGGCACAACAAAGAAGAGACCAATGAAATATGGTACCTAAATTCAATGTAGTATCTAAATGGGATCCTGGAACATAAAAAGAACAGTTAAAAAATAAGTAAATTTTAATAAGGTTATGTGAGATATTAGAAAATATAGATATTAGTGTCTAACCTGGGTTCCTAGCACAGAACTCTTAAATTCTTTGGAATTTCCTAAGTGGTAAGACCATAAGGAGCATTTTTTTTAACCTCTTTGAATTTCCTGGGTGGTAGTGTCCTCTGTTCTGATGAGGTGATTTTCCATGGGCTCCTGAGTAGAGCTAGTCTGTAGAAAGAGAAAACCATGAATGGAAGCTTGGAATTTTCAGCCCCACCCCCATTCTCTACAGAGGGTACAGAGGATACAAATGGAGTTAATAATTTATCATGCTTCTGTGATGACGCCTCCATATGAATCTTAACAGTATGGTGTTCAGAAAGTTTCCAGGTTGGAACATGAGGAGGTGCTGGGAGAGACACCTGGAGATGGCAAGGAAGCTCTATGCTCTTTTCTACATACGTTGACCTATGTATCTTCTCCATCTGGATTTTTATCTGTATCCTTTTTCATGTCCTTTTATAATAAGCTGATTAAAAGTAACCTGTGTTCCTGAGTTGTGTGAGCCCTTCTAGAAAATAAATGGAGCCCAAGGAGAGAGTCCTGGGAGCCTCCAATCTATAGCCTGCAGGTCAGCTGCACAGTTAACAAGTTGGATTAGGATTGGCATTTGGAGGGTGGGAAGCAGCTTTGTGAGACTGAGCCCTTTATCTGGTGGGATCTGATGCAGTTTCTAGGTAGGCAGCATCAAAATTGAGTCACGCTGTAGGACACCCAGTGGTGGTGCAGAATTGCTTGAGATGGGGAGAAAAAACAAAAAAACAAAACAAAAAAACTTCACACATCCCGTGTCAGAAGTGTTGTAAGTATGATAGTAGTGTGAGAGTAAAGATGAACCATGAGAGGAAAAGTGAGTTTTCTGAGTCAGATTAGTTAATGATAATATACAAATAAAAACATCAGTGACAGAAGGTTCCATTTTCAGAGGTGGAAAAACAACTGATTAAAATCAAATTAAGTAAGAGGAAAAAAACAACGAAGAATAGAAAACACTAAGACAGAAAATCAAAACATTATAGAGATAATACAAAAAAAAAAAAAAACCCTAACATATGATATCTCTAAGAGTTGAGTGTGGGGGCTTTTAAATACAATTCACAACAAAATCAAGAAAAAACAATTCACCAATGTGAGGAATGATAAAGTAGACATTATAGATCCTCAACCTTATAATGATAAAATGTGATTATATGAACAACGTTTTGGCAAGTAAGGAGAAGAAATAAGGTGACAGAAAAATACAACTTACCAATGCTAACCCCCAAAAGAAATAGAAAATCCCAACAGTCATAAATGTCTAAAGAAACAATTAATATTTAAAATTTTCTCATATACTTCTTTTTCCTTGTATTATCCACTACCATTTCACTGACCCTATTGTCCTAATGATTTCTCTAAGCATCTAATATTTTGTAAATTTTATATTATTATTATATATATTGACTTATAATTCTTTCTTATAACTAAAGATACATTTAAACACTAAGTCAATGAGAAGTGGCAAGCAATAAATATTCTCCTGTAAGACAAATTACTTTTTCCATTCCTCCCCAAAGTTACTCTATTAGGACTTATTTCTTTCAGAGAAAAGGAAAAAGAAAAAAAAAAGTAATCCCCAAACTCTATGGAGTACTTAATATCACACTATTCTGGTAACATCTTTAGAGTGTAACAGAATCTTATTACCCTGTCATTCCAATACTAGTTAATTTTAGATTCACAGGATTTCCTTTGTAGATATTCCTAATAACAGATTTTCTTGTTTATAAAATTTCACTCTTTAAATTATCATTTTTATATTTTTAATTCAAGAATGTTCATCTTTCCCTGAGAACTCTTCTGTATTCTAAATTCTGTGTTCCATTTCAGTGGAAAAAAGTGATAATCCTGAAAAAAGACAAGATGTACTAAGTAAATATGGGACTGCTAAATAAGCTACCTCTCATATTATACAAGTACAGAAAAAGACACTCTCTGAAATGAAATTAAAAAAAAATAAAGATATGACTAGAGATGCTTGGTTATTGGTTGGAACCACTAAAAATCATTAATAATATATAAATATGCTACTTATGTTACCATAATATTATCTGTAAAAGCTCACGAAGATGAGACTCTCAAAAATTTAATGAAAAGTTTGATGCCTGTTCTCAGAAACACTTCTCTTGAATCTGACTATTAAAACAAATCTGTATTCTCCTCAGATGCATTGCATTATGACTGTCTGTAGCTGTGCCAAGAATCAACGTGGCTTCAGAAGGACAGGGATGCTGACAGTAGAATAAAGTATAATTTTTTTTTCACTTTATGTCCTTCTTTAAGGAAAAATAAAACATTTGATTCTTCCAAAATAACTATTATTTTTTCTTTCAGGCAGAAAGAAAACCAGGCAGAATAAACATCTCATTTGAAATAGCTCTTGGTATATTAACCTTTTCCCCCTGCATCACACCTACAAAATGTTTTATTTCAAATGAGATGGGAGCTTGAGAACAAACTGTAACTAAAAACATACTAATTGGCACTGATGGCTAAAATTATTAGTAAAACTATCTTATTTTAGTCTTTACCACAGTACTATTCGGTATTTTTTTTTCATTTTCTACATTTCAAGAAGTAAAGTAACAGTGATTTTACATAACCTGTCTTCCCAGGTTTATAAGGAATTAATGAGGACTTTGAATCCAATATTGTCTTTCTCTAAAACATGCCTTCTTTACCTCTAAATTCATGTTGCTTCTCTATTTCTAAGTGAAAAGTCTAGTTCTTCCTTTCTGTATACGTACATTGCTTTAAAAAATGTTTTAAAAATATGTGCACTGTCTGGTAAAATGAGGGACAGCAAAGCTTAGTTTGAACCACCAGAGATTTTTGGAAATGCTAAGAAAAAAAAAAAGTAGACAATAAACACAAACTGTGAAATGTCCTAAGATGACTACAAGTTCTCCTTGTCACTCAGAATGTGGCTGAACTGAAATTCTTAGTAACTAAAAAGGGGGTTTAGTGTCCTAAACAGTAGATGACCAGTGGCCAGAGCACTGGTAGTTGTAAAAAAGAAAAAAAATAGAAGAATACGTGACTCTATAGAGATTTTCAAAAGTACCACACAATTAGCAAGTATTTCAACTTAAATGACAAAACCAAATGAAATATTTTATTCGTCCCTCTGTTCTTACAAAAGAATTCCTCTCTCTCCCTTCCTCATGGCAAGTTCCTTTATCCACTGATGAGCTGGTGTGGAGAAAAGGGAAACCCAATGAAAGTCAAACAGAAGTTGAATGCCATATTTACATAATGAAAATTACCGTAACAGACTCTTATTGTACATTTTCCTAAACTCCATGTGCTCTACTGCTTTCCATCCTATTTCCACTCTACTGCTCCATGACTGCAAACTCTGAGTTTCCCCTCCCCCTTTTTAAACCTTGATCTCCAGAAAGAGGATTTTAGGGGTAGAAGAGAGTCCCTTCAATACCAATTGACTACAGACCTCAGTTATTCTAAACAGAATATTAAATCTGATATGAAGTATTGCAAAAGGAAATGAAATTTATTTAGAAAACATCCAATTGCTATTTCATTTAATGTATCTGAATCATTTAAAAACTGTCCATAAATGATCTAAATAACCCAGAAAATGCCCAAATGATTACTAGAAGAATAATTTTAATTTTGAAAATGTAGTGAAATAGTACATAGGAAATATTAGGATTAAATTCTGATATTTGCCCCTAAACAAAAGTCTGTTTATGGCATTTACATGGTTAACAGAAAACAGCAATTAAAAAAAAAAAGCGAAAGTACAGAGAAAGCAGACTGGCTTCAAGGTGGTTGTAGGCTACTGAACCAGACTGACCTTAATAAGACACCCAGGGAGCAGTTCACCTACTGATAACGAAAATGAAATCTGCACTTAGTAAGGCTGGCAGCTACCCCCTCACTTCGAGCTTTAACAAGTCAATTGACATACATGTGACCCACACTACGAAGAGGAGAGTCTGACTTCACAGAGGGATATCCTGTCTAGAAAAACTGCTAGGAGAGACAGCAGTCAAGTAGCCAACATACTTACTATTTAAAGGAGATTTAGACAGTCTACTGAACCCATGAATATATATTACAACAGCTCATTATTCACATTTCAAATTATCTATGAGGGAATGTCTTTACAGCTCTGATGAAACTTTCAGCTACTTTTCATTTCTGAAAGTTCTGAAAGTAACTTTGGGATGAAATAGAACTACTTTAAAAAAACAATTAAAAGCCTAGGTATAAGGGAAATAATTCATATGAAGTCACTTCTTCTAAATGACTACATTTTTGCAAGATATTTCTGGGAACAGTTAAGAAAGGATTACAGCTTGAACATGAACTTAATCTGATCCTAGCACAGAAAAACTGCTTTCTTAATTTCTTTTCCAACCTGAAAAACTCTTTATTCTAAAGGAAATCAAAGTGGGCCAGATTTTCTTTTTTATAGTTCTATCATTTTAGTAATCACGAAAAATGCTTCTACAGCAATGTTTTTGAAGTAACCTAAAGGTCATTTTAAACAAAATGCCATAATTCAAGTGTTTTTTGTTTTTTTTTTTTAATTTTTTTTTAACGTTTGTTTATTTTTTTGAGACAGAGAGAGACAGAGCATGAACGGGGGAGGGTCAGAGAGAGGGAGACACAGAATCTGAAACAGGCTCCAGGCTGTCAGCACAGAGCCCGACGCGGGGCTTGAACTCACGGACCGCGAGATCATGACCTGAGCCGAAGTCGGCTGCTTAACCGACTGAGCCACCCAGGCGCCCCAATTCAAGTGGTTTTGAAGCAAAGTAACTTATACACACAAACATACAGCTTATTTCTAAGTCCTTCATTTCTTCAGTTGTTAAATAAATTGAGAAAAGCAGCTCAGATTCCTTGTTCCAAAGTATGCTACCACAAACTTTAAGTCTCAGAAGGTAACAACACAAAAAAAATCAATTTCTGAAAACATGTCCTCTTAAAAAAATTTAAATACAGGATATAGAAATCTTTTATATTGAATTTTCCTTAGTTGAATAAATTAAAATCATTTATGTTTTGTGTAACAGCTTTACTGAGGTTTAATTGACATGCAATACTGCTATTTTTCAAATCTGTAGTTTGATAGGTTTTGACATATATGAAACCTTCATCACAATCAAGATAATGAATCACTACCAAAAGTTTCTTTGTACCCTTTGTAATCTCTTACTCTGTTCTTTACCCCTTTCACCTAACAGCCTCCCAGTACTTACACACCTAATCCTCAGGCAATCATGATCTGCTTTCTTTCATTATACATTAGTTTTTATTTTCTAGTACTTTATTTAAATAGAATCAAGTAAGTACTCTTTGTGTGGGGGTGGAGGGTAGAGTCTGGCTTATTTCATTCAGCATTTAACTGCTGAGCAGTACTCAAATGCATGGCTAATAAGACAGTTTGTATATCCATTCACCTGGTAAGAGATATTTGGGTTGTTTCTTATTTTCGACTCTTAAAAATAAGTCTGCATTTATGTACAAGTCTTTGTATAGGCTATATACTTTTGTTTCTTTGGGATAAATACCTAAAAGTGAAATGGCTGAGTCAAACAGAAGGTATATATTTAACTACTTAAGAAATTTCTAAACTGTTTTCCAAGGTATTTGTACCATTTTACACTCCTCAGCAGTGTATGACAAACTTCCACTTGGTCAGTATCTTTACAAATACTTGGTATGCTTAATATTTTTTTTAAATTTTACCCATTCTTATAAGTGAGGTGGTATCTCTTATACGTGAGGTTCAATTTGCATTTCCCTACTGAACAATCATGTTAAATATATTTTCATGTGTTTGTCATTCACATATCTTCTTCAGTCAAGTGCCTGTTCAAATTTTGTGCCCATTTTTAATTTTATTTTTTTCCAGCTTTATTGAAATATAATTGACATGAGATTGTGGAAGTTTAAAGTGTTCAATGTGATGATTTGATACGCATATACATTACTGCAAAATATTTACCACAATAAGTGTTAGTTAACAGTCTTCACCTCACATAATTATGATTTTGTTTTTGTTGTTCTGGTGAGAACATTAAAAAGTTCTGTTCTTGGGGTGCCTGGGTGGCTCAGTCAGTTAAGCGTCTGACCCGCCCTCCCTCCCTCCCTCCCTCTCCCTCTCTCTGTCTCTCTGTGTGTGTGTCTCTCTCTCAATAAATAAACTAAAAAAAGAAGTTCTCTCTCATAGCAACTATCAACTATATAATACAAAATTGTTAACTATGGCTTCCATGTGTACCTTAGCCCCTGGTACTTACTCATTATAAAACTATAAATTTGTATTCTTTACCAACATTTCCCCATTCCTTCTATACCTCATCTCCTGGCAACTACTCTGTTTCTAAGAGTTCCATGTTTTTGATTCCACACAAAAATGAGATCATACAGTATTTGTCTTTCTCTGTCTGACTTACTTCACTTAGTATATAATGATAATGCCTTATGGGTCCATGAATGCTGTTGCAAATAGCAGGGTTTCCTTTTTATGGCTGAATAATATCCACTGTGTATGTGTGTATCACATTCTATTTATCTATTCATCTATCAATGCACATTTAAGATGCTTCCATATCTTGTTTGCCTACTTTTTAAAACTGCATAGTTTGTTTTCAAATTACTGAGTTTTAAGAGTATTTTATATATAAATCCTAGATAGAAGTCCTTTATCAGATATGTGATTTGTCATTATTTTCTTCCAGTCATTAGCTTGTCTTTTTATTCTCTTAAAATGTCTTTCAACGAGAAGTTTCTTGACTTTTATAAAGTCCAATTTATGATGTTTTTTAGTGAATTGTACTTTTGGTGTTATATGCAAAGAAATTTCACTTAGCCCAAGGTCACAAAGATTTTTTTTCTTTATGTTTTCTTCTAGAATTTTACAGTTTTAAGTTTCACATTTAGATCTATGACCCATTTTTGAGTTGAATACTTTGAAGTATGATTCACAGTTTATTTTTTGCATGCAGGTATCTCATTTTTCTAAATCCATATACTGAAGACTATCCTTTCTCCACTGAATTACTGCTGTAGTTTGGTTGAATATCATTTGGCCATATGTGTGTGGGCGTATTTTTGGACTCTTGTATTTTGTTTACTCTATTTGTATATTCTTAATTGTCTTAACTTCTGTGGCATTATAATTTTAAAATTAGGTGATTCAATACCTCCAAACTAGTTATCTTTCAAAATTGTTTTGGCTATTCTAGTTCATTTGCATTTCTGTGTGAATTATAAAATCAGTTTGCCAATTATACAAAAAAAAAGAAAAGAAGAAGAAGAAGAAGAAGAAGAAGAAGAAGCAGCAGCTGCCGCCTGCCAAAATTGTGACTGGAATTCCACTGAATCTATACATAAATCTGGGGAGCAACATCATAATAATATCGAGCCTCTAACCCTCCATTTATTTAGGTCTTCTTTAATGTCTCTTAGCAATATTTGTAGTGTTTGGTGCATAGAGGTTTCACATTTTTTATTCAAGTCATCCCTATTTCACATTTTTAAAATTATTGTAAATTGTATTATTTTTAATTTCAAATTATTTGTTGCTAGAATATAGAAATAATTTTTTTTTGCATTGATCTTGTATCCTGTTAGTTTTAACAGTTTTTTGTTTTGTTTTTTTTACGTAAGATTTTCTGTGCACAGAATGATGCTGGTTACAAATAAGGACAGGTTTACTTCTTCCTTTTCAATCTGTCCTTAAACTTGAAAAAATTAAAGACTGAAAAGATTTAGTGTAGGAGATGCTTAAGAAACGTGTATTATTCTCTGTCTCTCTCTCTCATACACACACACACACACACACACACACACGCACGCATACACACACACATGCACGCACAGGCGCGCGCACACACACACACACACACACACGTATATATACTGCTATGGACTGAAATTCAAATGTTGAAGCCTAAACCCCTAGTGTGATGATTTTGGAGATGGGGCCTTTAGGTGAGGTCATGAGGGGTAGGGCCCTCATGATGGGATTAGTACATTTGAAAAGACTAGAGAGCTTGTTTCTCTCTTTGCTATATGAGAACACAGTAAGTAGGCGGTTGACCACAAGCTAGACAGAGAGCTCTCACCTGACCATCCTGGCACCTGATCTTAGACTTTCCAGCCTTTAGAACTGTGAGAAATCAATTTCTGTTACTTAAGCTACACAAACATTTAGTCCATTTGCAAAAGGGATAGTTTTACACACACACGGCCTGATTAGATTAACACACATACACATGTGTGTAAAACTATCCCTTTTGCAAATGGATTAAATGTTTGTGTTCCCCTGAAATTCCTATATTGAAACCTTTTTTGGCATTCCCTAACTAATTCCAACAATGTGGGGGGGGGGGGGGTGTTCTCCATACACATTACAAAGCATTTCTCAGGCACTAGCTGGATGTCTGCGAATTTAACTCAATTCTGACACTATGTATCTGGAGATGGCATCAGATTCCACAGGGCTCCTCCGACAAGCCTACCTCCTAACCCCCACTTCAGATGCCAGTCTCAAGGCCCAGGCTGTTATCTATGCTTCTGACCAACCTGCTACAAACTGGAGGTTCTAACCACCTTTTGCTTAGGTTCTTTTAATTTGCCTGAGCAGCTCACAGAACTCAGGGAGACACATTTACCAGCTGATTAGAGAATATGATAAAGGATATGAATCAACAGCCAGATGAAGAGATACATATGATATGCTGAAGCCCTAAGTATGAATAAAGAACAGATATATCTGAGAAATATACATTTCAAGGACCAAATTATAATTTATATAAATACAATAATCTGAATGTCCAAATATATCTTTCTTACAAATCATTACATCATAGAATATAATTCCCAATGTTCTGATATTGGGAGGTGGAGCCTTTGGGAGGTGATTACGTCATGAAGGGAAAGTCCTCATGAACAGGATCAGCGCCCTTATAAAGAGACCCAGAGTGCTCCCTCATGCCTCCAAGATGTGAGGACACAGGGAAGAGACAGATGTTGAAGAAGCAGGAAATAAGTTTTCATGGGACACTGCATCTCCTGGGGCTTTGATCTTCCCAGCCTCCAGAACTTTGTGGAATGAATTTCTGTTGTTTATAAGCCACCCAGTCCTTGGCATTTTGTTATAGCAATGTAAATGGACCAAGACATCCTCCTACTTATCTCAAAATAGCACCTTGAAATTTGAGACATTATGATCTAGTGTAATCAAGGAAGTACACTTCCAGGCTAAATAGAGCTGTTTCGGTATACTAAGAAGGTTAATATGATAATTAACAACTGGAGCTATACCAAATCATCAACTTTTGTTTGGTGATTGTCACAATCAAGCACACAGTATATAATTTCCAAAATCTTGGTAATTTCAGACTTATAGTTACCTCTTTAGCAAAGGAGTACTGACAGGATCCTACAACTGATCTCTAAAAAAACTTTCATATTCTATTCAAAAGTATCAAAATATAAACATACACATACTGAATGATTAATTCTAAACACCAAATACAATATAATCAAATGCAGTTTAGAACAATTCTAAATAAAAAGTATTCAGAATTTACAGTATACATGTCATTTAAAGCTGTATTTTAAAGCTAACTAGGCTCATAAAACATAACCATTCAGTAATACAACTCCTTTCTGCATTTTTGATAAATTATGTCCATAACAGAGGTAATTGTGGGAAAAAGAACATGATTTACATTTGTAAATCAACCCCAGCTATATTGTGAAAGGGAATTTAAGCCAGAAAATATTTCTTCTGTCAGTACTTCCATTTCACTTCCATGTTTATTTAGCTGAAGAAACACATACATACATACATACACACACACACACACACACACACACACAAAGTTGAAATGGGGATCTTATTATTTCATGTGTTAACTCTTATTAATAAGTACTTAAAATAAAAATCCTGATTTATCATATTAATAATTATTAACAATTAAGGTTAAATTTAACCCTCAATTTAATTATTGTCACCATTCCAAATTTTCAGTCATTTAATAATTGCTTTTATTAAAGCACTATTCTAACTTTAAAGCTTATCAATTTTATTATTGTTTGAAAATTAATATGTTTCCAAACTGAATGAATGAACCCAGAAAATGAAAAAGCAAGAGAATACATTGTAAACACATTTTTGTCAATACCAATATTATCAATTCCTTTAGATTTCTAAGAAACGTAGAGTCCTAATTGAGGAATTCAGTTAGAGATACTGGCCCAAGAGAATTCTACTCCTAACTACCAAAGAAATACACTATGACATTATTGTTCATTTAAATAGTCTCTAAACAAATAAAAATCTACTTTTATTATATACTTTCCTAAACAACAGATTAATTTAATTAAATTATACTTAATCCTCTAAAATTGATCCTAATGAATAATTTAAAAAATAAAAATCACTCTATTTGTAAAATTCATTTTCTAGATAGATTTTTGACTCATGCTTTTCTCTGCTTATAGGGGATATGTCATGACTAATAATGTACATTGTTAAGATGTCAAATTTTGTTCAAAATGTAATTGAACTCACACAAATGTATAGTATAATGAGATTTTTTTCAAGAGCACTCTAACTACAGGATAGAAAATCACAGATTCGCATGGGAAGAGACTAGAGTTAAGAGGCTGTTATAGTAAATTAGGTAAGAGATGAACAAAAGAAAAGAAAGGGAAGACACAGCACTTTTAATTATCTGTAAGTATTTCTATATGACTTGTGATTTATTTATTTTGGTTAAAAATTAGTGAAACATTAAGCATGTAACTGGTTTTCTGACTTGAGCACTGCAGAATAAATTAGTGGTAATGATGGATTCTGAAACCAGACTGCCTTGGTGTATGAGTCAAGGATGACTACTTACCAGATGTGTGACTTTGATCTAATGTTACCTGTACATCAATTCTGTCATTTGGAAATGGAGTATAATAACTGCACCTATTTCAAAAATTAAAGGATTAAATATGCTAATGTGTTTATAGCCCTTTATGTTCACATGTTCACGAACTGTTAGCTATTGTGGTACACTGTTCACTGCAACCGGAAGAACAGATTTTAATAACACCTGTCTATAATTTTGCTTGTAAATATGCATTGGGGATGCCTCTAAGATATCCTAGTGGGTATGTTCTAAAGGCAGTTGCATGTGCTACTTTATATTCCTAAAGTGGGATCTTAATTAGAGTTTGAGTTATGAAATCAACAGTAAGGAGATAGTAATAACTATAGTCATAGAAGTGTAAGAATATTTTTATAAAATATATGAAAGGTAAGGGGGGAAAGAAGGAAGCTTGGGTCAGAACATCAAGTAAAACAAAAATATAAGTGAAAGATGAAGACAGTGGTCATGTTAAGTATAATGTAGCAAGCCAAAGAGTGATACTAAAGGATGAGAAACTTGTGAAACATGGTGAAATCATAATTTAAAATGTTGGGAAAAGCCTGTAAAAGGTGAGGAGAAATAGGTATTGAACTTGTTTGAAAATTAAGAAAATGAAAACTTTGGTGACTTTGGGAAGAGCAGCTTGTATCAGGTAGGGGTGTGAGATAGAAGGCAGATAGATTTAGGTTGAGAAATGTATGGAAAATGAGAAAACCAAGACTCCAAGTCTAGGTAATTCCTTTTGAGAAGTTTTGATAAGCAAAATTAGTGTGGAAGCAGGAATGGGAGTAATGGAAAGAGATGATTTTTTTCTATGTTTAATATATTTTAAAGATTTAACAGGTTCGTATACCTTTTTTTAATGGGGATAATATATATGGCTTATAAACAGGTGGAAGATGAATACACAGAAAGAAGAAAGAGGAGTGGAGAAAAATATTTAAAGATGGAAGAGTTCTGCACAAAGCACAAATAAAAAGGTCAGTCTTAGGCAAAAAACAGACTACATCTGTTGTAACTGAAAGAGGAGAAAAGGATCATTATGAATCAGTGTCAAGTGAGTTCAAATCTGGAGTCTTCTGCTTTCCCTGTGAGAGGGAAGGAAGGAAGGAAGGAAGGAAGGAAGGAAGGAAGGAAGGAGTGAAGGAAGGAAGGAAGGAAGGAGTGAAGGAAGGAAGGAAGGAAGGAGTGAAGGAAGGAAGGAAGGAGTGAAGGAAGGAAGGACACTTAGAATGAGGTCTAAGAAGTAGAATTGAAGGTTTGAGGTTTCAAATTGAGAATTTGAAGGTTTGGGAAAGACATGGCATTTTTATATCAAGAAAAACAATAATCTGTTCCAGTGATGGAACTTTACTTGGAACATGCCTTTCTTGCTTATAAATGACCTGGGACATTTGGTCACAAATGTCAGCATCTTCTAGGCAAACTAATTAATAATGGCCATATCTCTGAATAAAAAGGTCACAAAGGAGCCTTTCTCTAAACAGAATAATACCAAGGGGATCTATTCCCTCCACTGACAGATGGATGAACCCAGGCTTAGGAACTGGCTGCTTGCGCCTTGGATGAGTAGCAGGGATTTCAGCACTTCAGTCTCCTCCTTGCCCCAACAGCTGGCTATCATTGTGCACTGATCAAACCGCACAATAAAAATCCTCAATGGTCTCCATACTTCATTTTCTCTAGCTGGCTAAACAGTCTCAGTTTCTAGAACCAGGCTTCAGCCTAGGTGACAATTTACTCTCTTGACTGACTCATTTTTTATCCAGGTGGTTTTCTGTCAAAATCAATCTATTTTACTGGTCATCTGGTCACCAACTTCAATCTATTTTATGTGATAAATAATTCCTGGAATGAAGAGGTAGATTTCATGTTAACATAAGATTTTTCACTACTGACAGGAAACCAGTGTTAAAGATTTTCAATATGTCATCTACCTTGTAATATAGCTAATAAAACAGTGCTTGGCATAATATATTTAATCATAGTTTAGTGGCTGACAGTTTTTGGTATCAACTTTAGATTCTTATTTCTCAGGGATACTCTCTCAATATTTCTTAATATTAGCCTTCATTTTTTTTAAAGGAATGATGAAAGGTTAGGTCTTCTAGCATAACTTGTGGATAAACTGTCATTTCACATCTTTTCCTTTACTTTTATATACTCCTCAATGCGTACACCATAATGTATAAAAAATAATAAATTTGTAGTCCAATTTCCTTTGCTAGTCTTCACTAAATGTTAATGTATTCTTATTTTCTTTCTTTAGTAATTTTTGTATTTAAGAGGTCTTATTTTGATTTTGATTTTGGCAATAAGGTATGAAGGTAGGAGAAAAATATGTTATCTTTAAATATAATAAATCTACTAAAAATACTGAAAACAACTTTCAAAGGACATACTTTTTAAAGAACGTTAGAGGAATTTTTTTTTTGGCCAAATTGAAAAATGCCATAAAGGACAATGTTAAATAAGTAAGTATACTTATAAGTAAATACAAATTTAAGGGGTTTCAACATATACTGAGATGCTGATGGACTTTGGGGATGATTTTAGGCATATTCAAGGTGAGAAACACTAGAAGCTGTGAGAAACAGAAGATTTAGAGCAATTCAAGATTTTGGGAAACATGAAATATTTGGCTAATGATGGGATAATCAAGAAATTCACTGGAATACTTAACAATGCAGTGCAGAGTGGGCCATGAGAGGCTAGGAGAAGGCATTTTCCTGAACAGAATTCTTTTAGAGCTTAAATATGGTCCACTTTATTTCATAAGGCCAGGAACATCCTTTACTTTATCAAAGAAGGAATGGAAATTGGCTTTAAGATTATTCCTAATAGGTTCTGTGTCCAGAATATGGGCAAATTGAGTTCAAAGTTCAGCAGATTTAGGAAGGCATGAGAAGGAAAGTAAGCAGCAGGGATGTTAGCTAGTAAATTAAGGAAAATAATCAAATTTGTAGGCACTGTTCTCCTTCTTTAATGTTTCTTTGTTGTTTTGTTTTGTTTTGTTTTGTTTTGTTTTGTTTTGTTTTGTTTTGTTTTGTTCTTACAGTGGGAGAAACATATGCAATCTATGGTCTTAATGCAGTAAATACTTTGGAGAAGTAACCTGTTATTAGCCAGGATGAGGCAGGGCCTAAATGATTAGGTTTTTTCACAAAGACTGAAGATATCAACTAAAGACATTTTTAGAATTTTCATTACAAATAAATCTAGGCCAGCTTGCCCAACTATGTATAATTAACTCTAACTGATATGTTTTTAAATGGTGTGTTTTCTATTGTACCTTACTATATTTAATCAAACATGCTATTCTGAATGCTTCAACTTTATTTTCTATAATAAGAGTGTTGATTTGTAAATTCAGAAATAAACCTATACATTTTTGGTCGATTGATTTTTGACAGAAATGTCAGGAAAATTTAAAGGAGAAAGGATAGTCTTTTCAAGAAATGTTGCTGAGACAACTGTGTACCAACATGCCAAATAAAGGGTCCCCCTTCGTTACACCATACACAAAACTAATTCAAAATAAAGTATAGACCATATGTAAGAGTTAGAACTAGAAAATTTTTAGGAGAAAATATAGAAATAAATCTTTGTGATCTTGGGTTAGGCAAAACCTTAAATAAAGTAAGGAAAGGACAAATGACACAATAAAATAGATAAAATGGACTACATCAAATTTTTCAAAATTTTGTTCTGCCAATAACACTGTCAAGAAAGTGAAGGGCCATCTGGGTGGCTCAGTCGGTTAAGCGTCCGACTTCAGCTCTGGTCATGATTGAGATAGGGTTCTGTGTGGACAGTGCAGAGCTTGGAGCCTGTAGCCTGCCTGCTTTGACTTCTGTGTCTCTTTCTCTGCCCCTCTTCCACCCCTACTCACACTGTCTCAGTCTCTGTTTCTCAAAAATAAATAAACATAAAAAAAAAGCGGGGTGCCTGGGTGGCTCAGTCAGTTAAGCATCTGACTTCGGCTCAGGTCATGATCTCACAGTTGGTGAGTTCGAGCCCCACTTCGGGCTCTGTGCTGACAGCTCAGAGCCTGGAGCCTGCTTAGGATTCTGTGTCTCCCTCTCTCTCTGCCCCTTCCCTGCTCATGCTCTGTCTCTCCCTGTCTCAAAAATAAATAAAACATTTTTTTAAAAATTTAAAAAAACATTAGGAAAAAACCGTTTGTTTTTTTTTTTTAAGAAAGTGAAAATACAAGCCATGGAACAGAAGAAAATATTTGTAAACCATAAAAGACTTTTATAAAAACTGACTTCTATCTAGGATTTAAAAACACAATACCCCTACAACTGAAAAATAAAAAGAAAATCTAATTTAAAATAGGCAAAAAATATGAATAGACATTTCTCTAAAGATGATATATGAAGAGACAACAACCATGTGAAATACACTTAATATCTGTCATCAGGGAAATACAAGTGAGACAAGAAAGATACACCACTTCCCACCCAGTAGGGTAACTATAACCAAAAAGGCAAGAACAAGTATTAATGATGATGTGTGGAAATTGAGACCCTCATACAATGTTGGTGGGGATATATGACAGTGTAGCCACTTTACAAACAATTTGACAGTTTCTTAAGATGTTAAACAGAATTTACATATTAACCAACAAACTCACTCTGTGAAATAAATTAAAACATATATCCACACAGGGGCGCCTGGGTGGCTCAGTTGGTTAAGCATATGACTTCGGCTCAGGTCATGCATAATCACACAATCAGTGATTTGAGCCGCTAGGGCTCTGTGCTGACAGCTCAGAGCCTGGAACCTGCTTCAGATTCTCTGTCTCCCTCTCTCTCTGTCCCTCCCCTGCTCATGCTCACTCTCTCTCTCTCAAAAAATAAACATTAAAAAAATTAAACAAACACATATATCCACACAAAAATTGGTACATAAATGTGTGCTGCAACACTGTTCACAATGGCTAAAAAAGTGGAAACAATCCAAATACTCATCAACTGATAAATGGATAAATAAAATGTAGATCTTCATGACACATGAAGTTGCAACCAAATAAACTTACGCTGTAGATATTCCCATACAATGATTTCATATGTAACCAACTAATATTCTTTTCATTTCAGGATAAAAAATTTCCAATCAAGCTGAACTACTCTGCTAACTTGTTTGGGCTTTTCTAATTTTTTAAATTATATAAATCAATGAGATCAAGTATTGTGGCCTCTAGCTGTTCTGCTCACATATATGCATAAATTATTGCTAACTGCTTCCCTCAAATTTAGATATTTTCAAGTGCAGCTGAGCAAGGCAAAGATTTAAACTGTCTTCAGTGAAGGTAAAATTGCTTTGGTTACATGGCAGGTTAGTACAAGAGGACACAAAAACTTGGGCAACTGAAAATGATAAAAGTGTTCTTTGATACAAAGTTAGTTAAAATATAAAATTTACTTAATATATCTTGTATCCTCTGTGCCTGTTAAATACTGAGGCAAGATGCAAAGCAAATTCATGAAATTACTTGAACTTAAGTAATTTAGCTAGAAATAAAGCCCATCTTTAAAACATTTTGCCTATTTGACAAACAATAAATCTATATTTTGCAAAAATTAACTATTTCCATGTTCTTCAAATAGCAAACACTAAGTCAACATGACATTAAGATTTAATCTCATATGCAAGCAAGAGAAAGAAAGCATAAATTCCACTAATAGTCTGTAAATTAAATAATAGGTTGAGGGAATTTTGATATTTAAATGAATAAAAATATAAATCTGACTCTATAAATATCTCTTTTCATTCAACTTTAATTACAAAAGATGTAAATAATAATGTTATATAACAATTGGATATATCTGCTGATTATAGTTTATCATACTAATTAAAATCAGAACGATAGTTGTTTAGAAAAGTTATAATCACAATAAATTTTTCTTTTCTGATGTTCACCAGTATCAAAGCAAGTTATATAATGAAAATATTAATAAATTTACATTTTTTAAAACGTTTACAGTTTAAATCTTATTTAACCAACATGATTAAGCAAATATATTTACTGAGCAATTGTTAAACATAGGATATAATAGTAGGGAGAAAAAATGCATAAAACTAAGACCTTTAGGGATTTATAATCTAATTGTGAGATGAGAGGATTACACCCATATATACAAATGCAAAGAAATTTAATTGCCAAAGAAGTAGTCCAAATATTAGCCTGGTAAAAAGATGGAAAAATCTATCTTGTTTAAGAATGATAAAAAATAAATAAATAATACATATAAGGTAGTATTTGAAGAGGTTCTGTCCATTTATTTGCTTATTTAAAATACAGAGGCAAAAAAACTCAAGAAAACATACTTTCATAGATAATGGTATGTTCACTGTCATTTGAATCATAATGCTATCTAATGCTCTCTCTAAAATCAAAGAAAGCCATAGTATGTATCTCTCTGATGTCACAGGATTGAAACGCTTCTACTGGAAGTTGAAAGATCCTGAGTTATTTAGAGGAAAGAAAACACGCTACCTGACAAAAGACATTAACAGTTCCCATTCCACAGCCTCCTTATGTTCTGCTTTTACCTATTTCCCCAGTGCGATCCCTGAATGAGGTTTTATGCCTTGATTGCTTTGTTCTCTTTTGACCTCTCTTCATATCCAAATTTCAATCTTTCTTTTTTTTTTGGTGTTTTAAGCATTTTATTTCAAAAGCATGCATTATAAATGATATGTGTGACTTGCTTATTAATGAATAGTGTGTGACTTGTTCATAACAAATCATTGATTTGGATGTTAAATAATTTTAGCGTTTTATAGAATTCCAACTTCATAAAATGTATTTTGCCTATAAAAACACTCCTAAAGAAATTGGATTTGAGCAATTATATTAAAATGTAAGAGGTTCTGTTTTCCTATCACAGTCTTTATTTCTTCATTTCTAACCTCACTCGTATTTTATATATTTTGAAAAAAATTTCCAGTCCTGGTAGGATTTATGTTGAATCAACAACACTCCATCCCTTATGTGAACAAAGTTATACACTCAAGGGTAAGATGCTATGGTTAGGTAGCAATCTATGCTGAAAAACAGAATACAATTAAAGTCTTAATGTGGTTGAAAATACATAAGATAAAATATATATATTAACACCTTATGTAAGCATCATATATGTATATTATATATATATGATAATATCTTATATACAACTCTAAAACCAATATTAATTTTCCTTCAAGTTATTCTTCCCAACAATTTAATTCATTTTATGAATTTTTAGAATACTTACCATCACCCTGATGAAAACAGGGCCAGGCAAGTGATATCTTTGTTGCTACTGAGAGAAAATTCAGTCTTTCATTGTCTATGGTCATATATTATATGAGATCAGATTTTTGTCTGAATTAGAAAAAAAATCTGGTAAATATTACTATAAATCTACATCAATACAGATTTCAATTAAAATTTTAACCTTCATGTATCAATTATGAATTGGAATTTTATGGATAGAGACATGTATTTGAATTAGTGGCAGCTTAAATGGCTCATGGATCTTGTAAGACAATTGTGCCTTCTGCATCTCAAAAAACTAGTTTCATTTCTCAGGGGTGTAAATGAATGGAAATAGTGCTAACTAGTAGTGTTTTGATCATCTTTATTAAACTAGAATAACAGATTTTTATTCATTTTTTATTTTAAAGTTTATTCCTTTATTTTGAGAGAGAGAGAAAATGGGGTAGGGGCAGACAGAGACAGAGAGAGAGAATCCCAAGCAGACTCTGAGATGTCAGCGCAGAGCCCGATGCAGGGCTCCAACTCATGAACCCATGAGATCATGAACTGAGCCAAGACCAAGAGTCAGACACTTAACCTGTTGAGCCACCCAGGCAAACCTAGAGTAACAGATTTAAATTTAATTAACTAAAAAACCAAAAATTTGTTCTGTCCTTCAATATCCTGAGCATCATTTTGAGTACTAGAAATACACAGAAATTTACTATCTCTTAATAAAGCTTTCCACATTATGAGATATAATAAAAGTACTTTATATTCCACAAAGTAGTTTAATGAGGATAAAAGCAATATAAAAATGTATTCATAAATTCAATCTACAAATATTTGTACACACAAATTACAAATTAGGTATACAGTGGTATATAATACAAACAAATGTCCTTTCTCAGGCTGCTTCCTTAATGAATAAAATAGGTATGTCAGATCAGGCCAAAAAATTGGAATGATAAATCATAAAGTATTTTTCCTAGATTTATTGATATATAAATGTCAGCCAAAGGTGTACATGTTGATTAGATACACTTACATATTGCTAAATAATTACCACCATAACATTAGCTGACATCTCCAACACATCACAAAATTATAATTTATTTTTTGTGGTGAGAACATTTAAGATCTACTCTCTTTAACAACTTTCAAGTACAGAATATAGTTTTATTAATTATAATTATGTTTTACATTAGATCCCAGAATTAATTAAACTGTACCTTAAACTGGAAGTCTGTGCTCTTTGACCAAATCTCCCCATGCCCCTCATTCCCTAAACCCTGGTAACTACCATTCTAGTCTCCATTTCAGCTTTTTTAGATTTCACATAGAAGTTATATCATACTTTGGTATTTGGTTTTCTATGTCTGGCTTATTTTATTTAGCAAAATGCCCTCAAGGTTTATCCATATCAGAAATGGCTGGATTTCCTTTGTTCTTAATGAGGGAGCAAAAGGCAAGCTGAGGGCAAAGCTCAGGCTAACACCCTGAAACCCCCCTCCCCAGGTGGCCTATGTGTGACATTCCTCAGGCACTCCTGGCTGCCCAAGAACAAAGGAAAGGGAAAAACAAGTGGTTACTGATATAGATCACACTCATGCAGGACATGAGTTTGCAACTATCTTAATGATTTACAAGAAAAACAGCAGTTTTATCAATAAATAGACCCCCAAGAAACCTATAGACTCATTCCTGGATCCCTAACATCACTCTCCTGTCCATAGGAGAGAAAAACTTTTATCATCAGTCACACCTCAGAACCCCAGTACAGTTCTTTCTGCCCACAGTTCTTGTCCCTGTGCTATAATAAAAAACACTTTTTGGCACCAAAAACACTCAAGAATTTTTTCTTGGCCGTTGGCTCAGAACTCCACTACTTCAAATTACTTCATGGCTGAATAATATTCCATTGTGTATACACATATTCCACATCGTCTTTATGCATTCATCCACTGATGGACATGGAGGTTGTTTCTGTACCTTGGTATTGTGAATAATGCTGCAATGAACACGAGAGTGCAAATATCTCTCTGAAATCTTGTTTCCATTTCCTTTGGATTCTACCCACAAGTGGCATTGCTAGATCATATGGTTATTCTGCTTTTAAGGTTTTGAGGAATCTGTATACTGTCCCATAAAAGCTGTCCCAATTTATATTCCCACCAACAGTGCCCTTTTCTCCACACCCTCACTAACTGGTTATCTCCTGTCTTTTTTGATAGCCATTCTAACAGATGTGAGGTACCTCACTGTGGTTTTGGCTTGCATTTCTCTGATGATTGGTGATACTGAGAACCTTTCCTTGTAACTGTTGGCCATTTGTACATCTTCTTAAAAAAATTCATTCCTCTTCTGCATTTTTTAATCAGATTTTTTTGCTACTGACGTAACATGAGTGCTTTATGCATTTTGGATATTAATCTCTTATTGGACATATGGTTTGCAAATCTTTTCTCCCATTCTTTAGGTTTCCTTTTCATTTTGTTGATAGCTTCCTTCTCTGTCCAGAAGCTTTTCAGTTTACCATAGTCCTTCTTGCTTATTTTTGCTTTTGTTGCCTTTGCTTTTGGTATCAAATCCAAAAACATCATTTCTAAGATTGATGTCTAAGAGATTACCCACTGTTTTCTTCTACAAGTTTTATGATTTCAGGTCTTACGTTCAAGCCTTTATCGACTTTGGATCTATTTTTGTGTCTAATGTATAACAGGGTCCAGTTTCATTTATTCCCATGTGGTTGTTCAGTTTTCTCAACACCATTTATTGAAGAGATTGTCCATTCTCCATTGTAGGTTTTTGGCTTATCATAAATTAATTCACCATATATTTGTGGGTTTATTTCTGGGCTCTTTATTCTGTTCCACTGATCTGTGTATTTGTTTTCATAACAACACTAGATTTTTTTTGATGACTACAACTTTGCAGTATATTTGGAAATCAGAGAGCATGATGCTCCTGGCTTTGTTCTTTCTCAGGACCATTTTTGCTATTTGGGTACTTTTATGGACCCATTCAAGTTTTAGGATTGTTTGTTCTATTTCTCTGAAAAATACCATCTGGAATTTTGGTAAATATTGCACTGAATCTGCAGACTGCTTTGGGTAGTATGGGTATTTTAAAAATATTAATTCTTTCATCTATGAACATGAAATACCCTTCCATTTATTTTTGTCTTCTTCAGTACTTTCGTAAATATCATAATGTTCAGTGTACAGGTCTTCTACCTCAGTTAAATTTTTAATTATTAGTTATTTTAATTTTTGATGCTGTTGTAAATGGGATTGTTTTCTTAAGCTCTCTTTCTGATAGATCATTGTTAGTACATCGAAAAACAACAGACTTTTGTATATTGATTTAGTATCCTGCAACTTTACTGAATTTATTTGTTCTGACAGTTTTTGGTGGAGACTTTAGGGTTTTCCATATATAATACCATGTCATCTGCCAACAGAGACAATTTAACTTCTTCCGTTCTGATTTGAATGCCTTTTATATCTTTTTCTTGCCTAATTACTCTGGTTAGGGCTTCCAGTACTATGTTGGAAAGAAAGTAGCAAGAATGGACACCCTTGTCTTGTTCCTGATCTTAGAGGAAAAGCTGTCAGCTTTTCACCACAGAGTATGAGGTCACCTGTGGATTTATCATATATGGCCTTTACTATCTTGTGATACATTCCTTCTATGCCCAGTTTTTGAGAGTTATAATCATGAAGGGTTGAAGATACGTTGAATATTGGCTAATAAAAGAATTTAATTAGAGATAACTAATGTGTTATTGATTTAGAAGACTTGCCAGTGGCACTGTTTACTAATGTGGAGTGACTATGGGACTGGTAGGTTAGGGAGTAATTAAGTTCTGTTTTGGCAATGTTAATTTGAAGATGCATATTTATACATCAAATTAGAAATGGCAAAAAACAGACAAATTCTTCAGAGTTCTTAATAAAAATGAGGATAGACTATACACACTGGAAATAATCTCTTCTCTAATGCTGGTATGAAATTATCCACAGTGGTATTTCTTCTGAATATATTTCAATATAAAATGTTAGACAAATGTATTTTTGAAAGATCTAGCTGGAGAACCACTTTTTTTTCTTTTATTTTAAACTGTATTTTGGCCATTTCAGTGGCTTTGAGCATAATATAACTCAACATAGAAAAACATTCTAAATTTCTCCCCAAATACACTTGTTACCTATTAAATAACACACATTATTATTAAAATTATTTTATGTAACAATGTGAGGACATAAAAAATGATGACACAATGGATAGATAAACCTTAATATTTTCAGGGGATCCTGGGAAGATGGTGGCGTAGGAGGTGCGCTGGGCTCACCGCGGGTCCTGCTGATCACTTAGATTCCAACTACACCTGCCCTAATAACCCAGAAAACCGCCAGAAGATTAGCAGAACGGAGTCTCTGGAGCCAAGCGCAGACGAGAGGCCCACGGAAGAGGGTAGGAAGGGCGGCGAGGAGGTGCACGCTACACGGACTGGCGGGAGGGAGCCAGGGCAGAGGGGCGGCCTGCTGCCGGCCAGGCAGAGCCCCCGAGTCTGGCTGGCAAAAGCAGAGGGGCCAGACGGAGTGTGTTCCGACAACAAGCGGGACTTGACATCTGGAAGGTTATAAGCTAACAGCTCTGCTCGGAGAACAGGAGGGCTGGAGGAAAACTAGAGGGAGAGTTGTTGAGCCCCGGACGACAGAGCGCAGCTTTGTGGGGAACAAAGGCGCTCCTCAGCACCATCTCTCTCGCCCATTCCCTCACCCATCGCCAGCCAAATCCCAAAGGGAACCAGTTCCTGACAGGGAACTTGCTTGTACCACGCAAACACCCAACACTGTGCTTCTGCGGATCCATCCCTCCAGCGGGTCTGACTCCCTCCAGGTGCCGCAGGGCCCCTCCCGAAGCAGATCTCCCAAGGAAAAGCGAGCTGAGCCTGCCCCTCCCGCCCCTGTGCACGTTGCCTATCCACCCCAGCTAATACGCCAGATCCCCAGCACCACAAGCCTGGCAGTGTGCAAGTAGCCCAGACAGGCCACGCCACCCCACAGTGAATCCCGCCCCTAGGAGAGGGAAAGAGAAGGCACACACCAGTCTGACTGTGGCCCCAGCGGTGGGCTGGGGGCAGACATCAGGTCTGACTGAGGCCCCGCCCACCAAGGCAAGTTATTCAAGACAGCACAGGGGAAGTGCCGTGCAGTCCCACACCACTCCAGGGACTATCCAAAAGACGAAACGGGGGCGCCTGGGTGGCTCAGTCGGTTAAGCGTCCGACTTCGGCTCAGGTCACGATCTCGCGGTCCGCGGGTTCGAGCCCCGCGTCGGGCTCTGGGCTGATGGCTCAGAGCCTGGAGCCTGCTTCCTGGAGCCTGCTTCCAATCCTGTGTTTCCCTCTCTCTCTGCCCATCCCCCATTCTTGCTGTGTCTCTCTCTGTCTGAAAAATAAATAAACGTTAAAAAAAAAAATTTTTTTTTAAAATACAAAATGACGAAACGGAAGAATTCCCCTCAGAAAAACGTCCAGGAAATAACAACAGCTAACGAACTGATCAAAAATGATTTAAACAATATAACAGAAAGTGAATTTAGAAAAATAGTCATAAAATTAAACGCTGGGCTTGAAAACAGTATAAAGGACAGCAGAGAATCTCTTGCTACAGAGATCAAGGGATGAAGAAACAGCCAGGAGGAGCTAAAAAATGCTATCAACGAGTTGCAAAATAAAATGGAGACAACTACGGCTCGGATTGAAGAGGCAGAGGAGAGAATAGGTGAACTACAAGATAAAATTATAGAAAAACAAGAAGCTGAGAAAAAGAGAGATAAAAAAATCCAGGAGTATAGGGGAAAATTAGAGAACTAAGTGATGCACTAAAGAGAAATAATATACGCATAATTGGTATTCCAGAGGAGGAAGAGAGAGGGAAAGGTGCTGAAGGTGTACTTGAAGAAATCATAGCTGAACTTCACGGATCTGGGGAAGGAAAAAGGCATTGGAATCCAAGAGGCACAGAGAACTCCCTTCAGATGTAGCTTGAATCGATCTTCTGCACAACATTATCATAGTGAAACTGGCAAAATACAAGGATAAAGAGACAATTCTGAAAGCAGCTAGAGATAAACGTGCTCTAACATATAAAGGGAGACCTATAAGACTCGGGACCGATCTCTCTCCTGAAACTTGGCAGGCCACAAAGGAATGGCAGGAGATCTTTAATATGATGAACAGAAAAAAATATGCAGCCGAGAATCCAGCAAGTCTGTCATTTAGAATAGAAGGAGAGATAAAGGTCTTCCCAAACAAACAAAAACTGAAGGAATTTGTCACCACGAAACCAGCCCTACAAGAGATCCTAAGGGGGACCCTGTGAGACAAAGTACCAGAGACAACACTACAGGCATGAAACCTACAGACATCACAATGACTCTAAACCCGTATCTTTCTATAATAACACTGAATGTAAATGGATTAAATGAACCAACCAAAAGACACAGGGTATCAGAATGGATAAAAAAACAAGACCCATCTATTTGCTATCTACAAGAGACTCATTTTAGACCTGAGGACACCTACAGATTGAGAGTGAGGGGATGGAGAACTATTTATCGTGCCACTGAAGTCAAAAGAAAGCTGGAGTAGTCATACTTATATCAGACAAACTAGACTTCAAATTAAAGGCTGTAACAAGAGATGAAGAAGGGCATTATATAATAATCACAGGGTCTAACCATCAGGAAGAGCTAACAATTATAAATGTCTATGCGCCGAATACAGGAGCCCCCAAATATATAAAACAATTACAAATATAAGCAACCTTATTGATAAGAATGTGGTAATTGCAGGGGAATTTTAACACTCCACTTACAGAAATGGATAGATCATCTAGACACACGGTCAGTAAAGAAACAAGAGCCTTGAATGATACATTGGATCAGATGGACTTGACAGATACAGTTAGAACTCTGCATCCCAAAGCAACAGAATATACTTTCTTCTCGAGTGCACATGGAACATTCTCCAAGATAGATCATATACTGGGTCACAAAACAGCCCTTCATACGTTTACAAGAATTGAAATTATACCATGCATACTTTCAGACCACAATGCTATGAAGCTTGAAGTCAACCACAGGAAAAAGTCTGGAAAACTTCCAAAAGCATGGAGGTTAAAGAACACCCTACTAAAGAATGAGTGGGTCAACCAGGCAATTAGAGAAGAAATTAAAAAATATATGAAAACAAACGAAAATGAAAATACAAAAATCCAAAGGCTTTGGGATGCAGCAAAGGCAGTCCTGAGAGGAAAACACATTGCAATCCAGGCCTATCTCAAGAAACAAGAAAAATCCCAAATACAAAATCTAACAGCACACCTAAAGGAAATAGAAGCAGAACAGCAAAGGCAGCCTAAACCCAGCAGAAGAAGAGAAATCATAAAGATCAGAGCAGAAATAAACATTACAGAATCTAAAAAAAACTGTAGAGCAGATCAACGAAAGCAAGAGTTGCTTTTTTGAAAAAATAAACAAAATTGATAAACTTCTAGCCAGGCTTCTCAAAAAGAAAAGGGAAATGACCCAAATAGATAAAATCATGAATGAAAATGGCATTATTACAACCAATCCCTCAGAGATACAAGCAATTATCAGAGAATACTATGAGAAATTATATGCCAACAAACTGGACAACCTGGAAGAAATGGACAAATTTCTAAACACCCACATGCTTCCAAAACTCAATCAGGAGGAAATAGAAAGCTTGAACAGACACATAACCAGTGAATAAATTGAATCGGTCATCAAAAATCTCCCAACAAATAAGAGTCCAGGACCAGATGGCTTCCCAGGGGAGTTCTACCAGACGTTTAAACCAGAGATAATACCTATCCTTCTCAAGCTATTCCAAAAAATAGAAAGGGAAGGACAACTTCCAGACTCCTTCTATGAAGACAGTATTACTTTGATTCCTAAACCAGATAGAGACCCAGTAAAAAAAAAGAACTACAGGCCAATATCCCTGATGAATATGGATGCAAAAATTCTCAGGAAGATACTAGCAAATCGAATTCAACAGCATATAAAAAGAATTATTCACCATGATCAAGTGGGATTCATTCCTGGGATGCAGGGCTGGTTCAACGTTCGCAAATCAATCAATGTGATACATCACATTAATAAAAGAAAAGAAGCATATGATCCTGTCAATCGATGCAGAAAAGGTCTTTGACAGAATTCAGCAACCTTTGTTAATAAAAACCCTCGAGAAAGTCGGGATAGAAGGAACAAACTTAAAGATCATGAAAGCCATTTATGAAAAGCCCACAGCCAACATCATCCTCAATGGGGAAAAACTGAGAGCTTTTTCCCTGAGATCAGGAACACGACAGGGATGTCCACTCTCACCGCTGTTGTTTAACATAGTGTTGGAAGTGCTAGCATCAGCAATCAGACAACAAAAGGAAATCAAAGGCATCAACATTGGCAAAGATGATGGTAAGCTTTCACTTTTTGCAGATGACCCAATATTATACATGGAAAATCCGACAGACTCCACCAGAAGTCTGCTAGAACTGATACATGGATTTAGCAAAGTTGCAGGATACAAAATCAATGTACAGAAATCAGTTGCATTCTTATACATTAATAATGAAGCAACAGAAAGACAAATAAAGAAACTGATCTTATTCACAATTACACCAAGAAGCATAAAATACCTAGGAATAAATCTAGCCAAAGATGTAAAAGATCTGTATGCTGAAACTATAGAAAGCTTATGAAGGAAATTGAAGAAGATATAAAGAAATGGAAAAACATTCCGTGCTCATGGATTGGAAGAATAAATATTGTCAAAATGTCAATACTACCCAAAGCTATCTACACATTCAATGCAATCCCAATCAAAATTGCACCAGCATTCTTCTTGAAACCAGAACAAACAATCCTAAAATTCATATGGAACCACAAAAGGCCCTGAATAGCCAAAATAATTTTGAAGAAGAAGACCAAAGCAGGAGGCATCACAATCCCAGACTTTAGCCTCTACTACAAAGCTGTCATCATCAAGACAGCATGGTATTGGCACAAAAACAGACACATAGACCAATGGAATAGAATAGAAACCCCAGAACTAGACCCACAAACGTATGGCCAACTCATCTTTGACAAAGCAGGAAAGAACATCCAATGGAAAAAAGACTGTCTCTTTAACAAATGGCGCTGGGAGAACTGGACAGCAACATGCAGAAGGTTGAAACTAGACCACTTTCTCACACCATTCACAAAAATAAACTCAAAATGGATAAAGGACCTGAATGTGAGACAGGAAACCATCAAAACCCTAGAGGAGAAAGCAGGAAAAGACCTCTCTGACCTCAGCCGTAGCAATCTCTTACTCGGCACATCCCCAAAGGCAAGGGAATTAAAAGCAAAAATGAACTACTGGGACCTTATGAAGGTAAAAAGTTTCTGCACAGCAAAGGAAACAACCAACAAAACTAAAAGGCAATCAACAGAATGGGAAAAGATATTTGCAAATGACATATCGGACAAAGGGCTAGTATCCAAAATCTATAAAGAGCTCACCAAACTCCACACCCGAAAAACAAATAACCCAGTGAAGAAATGGGCAGAAAACATGAATAGACACTTCTCTGAAGAAGACATCCGGATGGCCAACAGGCACATGAAAAGATGCTCAACGTCGCTCCTCATCAGGGAAATACAAATCAAAACCACACTCAGATATCACCTCACGCCAGTCAGAGTGGCCAAAATGAACAAATCAGGAGACTATAGATGCTGGAGAGGATGTGGAGAAACGGGAACCCTCTTGCACTGTTGGTGGGAATGCAAATTGGTGCAGCCACTCTGGAAAACAGTGTGGAGGTTCCTCAAAAAATTAAACATAGACCTACCTTATGACCCAGCAATAGCACTGCTAGGAATTTACCCAAGGGATACAGGAGTACTGATGCATAGGGGCACTTGTACTCCAATGTTTATGGCAGCACTCTCAACAATAGCCAAATTATAGAAAGAGCCTAAATGTCCATCAACTGATGAATGGATAAAAAAATTGTGGTTTATGTACACAATGGAGCACTACGTGGCAATGAGAAAGAATGAAATATGGCCCTTTGTAGCAACGTGGATGGAACTGGAGAGTGTGAGGCTAAGTGAAATAAGCCATACAGAGAAAGACAGATACCATATGTTTTCACTCTTATGTGGATCCTGAGAAACTTAACAGAAACCCATGGGGGAAGGGAAGGAAAGAAAAAAGACAATAGAGTGGAAGAGAGCCAAAGCATAAGAGACTCTTAAAAACTGAGAACAAACTGAGGGTTGATGTGGGGTGGGTGGGAGGGAGGGAGGATGGGTGGTGGGTATTGAGGGCACCTTTTGGGTTGAGCAATGGGTGTTGTATGGAAACCAATTTGACAATGAACTTCATATATTGAAAAAAAATAAAATAAAATCCTCCTTTATGTAATAAAAGAAACTGTAATATTTTCATACCAAATATATATATATATATATATATATATATATATATTTAATGCTTTCTTAGATTTTGATTCTATTTGAAATGACAGAATTTTGACCCTACCATTGGCATAGATTTTAGTACTGTAAATTCTACTGGAAGTAATAATTATTGGTATAAAATACAGTCATGTTCCTTTAAATAGGATCAGAAATCTAATGACTAAATTGTATAAAGTTCTTTTACTGCTTCCAAATATTGTATCTCATTTCTGCTCTGCATTTTAAGTGTGGCTTCCAAAGCATGATGGAATATGCACGGTATGAAAATAATGTGGATATGATGATTGCCTTGCCTGCTAAATATGGTCCATTTATAGTCTCATAATTCAATGCATTTTCCGTGGAATTTGCTGTGTTATAACTCAGCATTAAGCTCTCAAATCTTATCAAGTATCACTATAAAAATCATCCATATGAAAATCATTTTTCATGGTCTGTAATACTATTATTTTCTTCAATAACAGAAAATGTGTGAAAGTATCAATTTTCTTTTCTTCTTCTAATCTCTGAAATACTCAGAAAGAAAAAGCAAACAAATGCCATCCAATATATTAAAATTTGCTGAGTAGCTTTCATATTTGCATTCTGAATTTCACTATACTATGTTTTATTCATTTGTTTACTCTTGATGCTATAGGCTTATCAAGGACGCTAAATATGTGGAGATATATATCTCAATACTTTTTGATACTCATACTTCTTGAAAAGTTCCAAAGGAATGTCCATATCTGGAAAATTATCTATAAAGTTGTGGTCATGTAATTCAAGGTGGGAAAAAACTTACTGTCAATGTCACCTTTTTGACCACAAAACTGCTTTTTCCAGTACAAGTTGGAAATATAGTCTAAAGTCATAAAAAAATGACTTACAAATGGAAGCCATTTAAATAGTTTAAGTGTAGAATCTTTATTTGTAGCAGAGAAAATTTTTATGATATTAAGAATAGAGTTAAACTGGAAGCATAAATATTCTAAGTTGGAATGTGTCCAGAGATAAATCCATCTGAGCAGTCTGCCCTGGGCACCAAAACAATTAGCAACTGCATATACTCAGTATTAGCTTATATTGCTTATAAAATCCCCTCTCTCCAATATTGTCTATAGCCTTTGTAGGATTTTGGAGTCCAACATAAATATTGCTTTTTGTATTTGGTGTTTTGTTTCTTTTTTTAATTTTTTTAATGTTTATTTATTTTTGAGACAGAGACAGACAGAGCATGAATGGGGGAGGGTCAGAGAGAGAAGGAGGCACAGAATCTGAAACAGGCTCCAGGCTCTGAGCTGTCAGCACAGAGCCCGACACAGGGCTCGAACTCACGGAGTGTGAGATCATGACCTGAGCTGAAGTTGGCCGCTTAACCGACTGAGCCACCCAGACGCCCCTGTATTTGGTGTTTTTAGGGATCCATATCAAAGCAGAGCCTGAGAATAAATAAAGGAAAAAAAAAATAAGATAAAGAATGAAAAGCTATATGAGAGTGATTTATTGAAGTTAACTCTGAAGCCAACTGATGCTTAATTTCTGTTTGACAGCTTCAGAGAGTAAGATGCTTCATAGAATTATCAACCTAAGGATTGCCTTTGACAAGTATTTGTCCTCCACAGCTTCTTCTCTCTTAAGACTTTCCTCCAGAGGTGTTAACTCAAGCATACATGTACAAAACAAAAGTGCAGGAGAAAGGCATGTCACAGTCTCTTCAAAAGACTTAGTAATGAAGGATTCGTGAAATAATCTAGCTGCAACTGGCCCTAAGGCTTTAATATTCATCATCTCCGTGTTCTACCACTTATTCTAGATTTTCCTCACCTTCACTCATGCATATCTGATAAGAGGACTTCTGCATGTTTCTGTACCATATGAGAAATATCAGCAGAAAAGGTGAAGTTACAAGTGGCATATGCTTGAAGTGAGATACTTAAAAACTATCCCCTGCAGCCACATCTGAAATTAGACATAAGGTCTAATGGTGTATATGAGAGTAGTAGAAGCATTGAATTAATTAGGAATCGCCTTTTGTGGTTGCATTTATAATTTATCAAGGCTTTCCAAGTTGCTTGGTTAATAGAGTAGTACTATTTCTTATTCAGCATTTTACCCTTAGTGTCTTATAGTTTGGGGACTTAGTAGACAGTAAATTAAGTCTCGAAAGAACACACAAGTGATGATATCTTCATAAATACCTAAAATATCCTTCTCTCATATCCTATGTCCTTCCATTCCTGGCCATTCTACTTAAGAAATAGCTTCCCAGTCAATCCTCTCCCTTTTATTACCTTGTTGTACACTCCTGGCCATGCTGTTTGCATTTGCCACCAAATCTAAATACCAGGTTTCAGGGAAAAAAATAGGACATAGAATCATATACACAGAATTGGATCACGTCCATCCTTCCGTAAAATAATCTGTATCCTCCTTATTCTTTACAGTATGAAATATCAACAACTCTGCATGATAAATTCATCCACAATCTAGAGATAATCTATAACATCCCCTCATATGTCAAATCATATTCCAACACCCTATGTTCCAGCACCACAAAACAAGCACACTTTTTTTGAAAACATCATACATTTTTGAACTTCTCTTGCTGTTGTTCACTGCCTAGAATGTTTTTCTCTCCCTTCTAAGTGTGAAAAACACTACTAAAGAATCTAGGTTAAAAGTTATTTTGTGAAGTGTTCTCTTATTTCCTTAGGAACAATCATTCATGCCACTGGCATTACATTATCTAAGCCTCATTATATATAATTACACAAGTCTCATTATATAAGTTTCTTCTGTGGAATACACATGCCATTTTTCCACAAGTCTGAGAACTTCTGAGGCCAGGAAACATTTTTCCTGATATCCTTAATATTATGCTAACTCATAGGAAAAATATATTTCTTGGTTAAAAAGTAAGGAAAGGAGGAAGGAAGTAGGTAAGGAAGGAAGGCAGGGAGGGAAGATGGAAGGAGAGAGAAAATGAAAAACTAAACTCCATAAACTTCCCCATAAATATCCCTTGGTCACAGATGCAATCTATATATGTGGCTACCTCATTCACACACATTTTTAAATCTTTCGATCTTTTCATACAAGAAGGTCATACAGAACATTCTTCTGGCCTCAAAGGTAAAGAAAGTCATCCTCTGCATTTTCCAAATTCTCCACACAATATGAACACAAACAGATGGTTAGCACTGGAAACTGTAACCTACATCCCATGACAGGGATTAATGGAACAGCAGACAGCTGGGAACTAAGGCTCATTGTGCACAGTGAAGGAATGCCCTGGCCAGAATTTTTTCTTTTAATCTTCTGAGCATTGCTCTGAGCACTACACCACTGTGGACATCTGGTATAAAAATGACAAGAACACTTTAGATGGTTTAGCCTTTTGTCTGTGCTGTAATCATCACACACACACACACACACACACACACACACACACACACCCTAAACACATCAGCTCTTATCCATTTTGTTAAGAAAGGATGCTTAAAGAGAAAGCTGTGTTCTACCATATGGTGGTCCTGTGGCACCTGGATTCAAACATGCTCTTTCTTAACCTACTCTCTGCTCTGATCTCTAAATGGCCCTTTATCCTAGACTGAATGTTAAAGTACTTCTTTTATCACATAGTAGGACTTCTGGCTCGATTAGGACTGATCCCAGACTGAAAACTGAGACCTATATTTTTCTGACTGAATTTCCTGGTTGTGTTCTTTACCTGTATATCTCTGCTTATCTACTCAGAATGTACCAGTGTCCTCTTTCTCTGAACTAACCTAAGATTTCAGGTGACATCTTCTAGATCTCACAATGACCACTACCACCATCCTAACTAGTCAATCTCAGACCTCTGAAAATTTGACCTTCCTCCTACAAAACCTCATACACAAGTGATGATGGAGTCTTATTAATTCAACCTTCTAAATATTCAGCAGCTCTGTGACCCACTGTAACTGCCTTTACTAAAGGCCTTTTTAAAAAAGAAATTCAGCTTATCTGATGGCTGGCATAATGTAAGCAATCAAATGTGGGGAATAAGTGTAGGAATTCCCTGTGCTTGCACCAATGGGTTAACAAGGCTTTGAGCAGAAAGTGGCCACAGGACAAAGCATCCAAGAATAGGTAAACAGCTGAACAGAGCGAGAATAGGTAAACAGGTAAACAGGGCTAAAGACAGGTGCAGCAGGGTGAAATTGCCCAGAGCTAATTAGCAAAACGGAAGTGCCTTGTTGACCTTGTGGTAGCATGCTTTGTCTGTCTTAGCCCCTAGGCAAGTTAAGATAAACAGACATAGTGCCTCACACCTGCCATAAACAGCCATCAGTTCGGTGCCAGGATTTTGTATTGACCCAAACACCTAACACTGCATATCTTCAAAACCCCCTTTCTCTCATACACTTGAATTAATGGTCACTGTGACATTGTCTCTTTCTGCATGTCCATCATGTTTGTAAGCCTTCTGATCTTAATAAATATGGAGCAAGGACCCTTATTGGGACTCTGCTCTCCTCCCAGACACTAGCCTCTCTCGCATTCAATTCTGTGTCCTCTCTCTTGCTGGACATGAGAGAACTCCAGACTCAAAGTCTGTGACATTCAATAAGTGTTTGACAAAGGAATTGATTAATAACACTAAAGCAGAGTAGTTTATCTTCATGACTCCAGAATTACCACACTCAAATCCACACACAACCTTTCTGTCAGTGTTAGTTCCAAAAGGAAAAAGAACATAATAATTTTTCCATGATCCTATTTTCAATAAATTGAAATCCAAACTCCTCTGAATGGCATCTGGGGTTACTTGTCACCTGAGCGCTGCTTATATTTCTTGCTTTGTCTTTTGTAGCCTCCACATAGTTGCAATTGCTCTTCCTTCCAGGGATTCTTGTTACCCAGTGAAATTGTATTTCATTCTTTAGGACTAAGTTCCTCAAATACAACTTATTTTAAAACATATTATTTACAGAAGCACTGATTATAATGCATTGTCCCCCAATTAAATGTAAGCTCATTGAATTAATGATTGCCTTTTTGTCTAATAATCAGCATAGCACCTGGAACACTGCAAGTATTCAAAATGCTTAAAATAAGTTGTATCCATATTTCTCATCTTTATGTTATGCTTTTCATTTGTCCTCAGAGACAACCCTACCGAACCTTACAAATATGCCATATTCTCCACCGTGTCTCTTGGCCTTTGCTTGCTTCTAGCTTAGCATATCATACTTCAGGGTTACAACAACATACCCTTCAAAGGCTAATATTTGAGATTTCTCAAGTTTGCACAAACCTTTTCCTTCATTCCTATTATCTAATTCTGCATTGGCATGAGTTTGGACACTGGAAGGGAGACTGGTTTCCTTTCACAGATCTTCAAAACCATGACTTTGAATATCCTCTCAGTGCAATATCATTTTATATGTATACAACATAAAAAGTCAAGAGAAAAGAATATATCCCTTGTTACTTGTTCATAATTGAGATAATCTCCAGTTTACAAACAGCATTATAGCGTTTTTAAACAACCTAGGACAATGCTTGTAAATCCTTATTTTTACTCCTTCATACAAAGAATAAAATCTAAAGGGTTTCTCAGGCTTGGCCACAAAGGGTAATATAATTTTTAGAAGTAAACCAGAGTAAACTAGCCATTAGCCTTTTCATAGATAATTCTCGAATGAAAGGAGAGCATATTTTTTATAGAACCTCCAACTTGTGCCAGACAACACACGTATATATCACAAGCATGATCACTCAGTTAAAGGGAAAAGTCATTTGTTGAGTTACCTAGTAGGAGTGAGGTCTCATGATAGGTGCAGGAACAAAAATAATAAAAATAAAAAGAGACTACATATGAGCCTTTAGGAAGAACACAGTCTTCACAATACTCATTTGGGACAGGTAATATTATATCCTCACAGAAAATAAATGACAACTGAAGCCAGAAAGGTCATGATGGAAACCCACATCTGTTGGTGTCAACAATCCTCTGTTTTGCAAGTCATTTTCCTGCACCCTAGGGAAACATGCAAACATGACCTGCTCTGGTTAATCCAATAGGAATCTCCTGAGAGAAAACAAGACAAAGTTTAACTTAACACGTAGGTAATAGGAAGTAGTAAAAGTTTTGTTCGAATATGCAGTGTGGGCTTCTGAAAAATAGCTAATAGATTAATTAGCAGTGAAGATTCTGAAGAAAATACGTGAGGTTTATTTAGACTTAAAAGTACAGCAATTTTCTTTGTCTGACAATGATATTGGGGACAGTGAGTTTTACTTTGAAAGAAGGAAATCACGAGACACACAATGGCAGATTCTTTTAGTACTTCTGGATAAAAAAAAAGAGGGTAAAAGATGGTTTCCTCAAGGTAAGTGATAAGAGAAAGGATATACAAAACATCCAGTCTTTCTGAGTATCACAAAATGAAGAGATTCTGCAGGAAAATTGAAAAGCTGAACTTCAAGGGAACCCTCTTTCTTATAACCAAAATATGAAGCCTTTTCAGGAACACTAAAGATCCAAGAATTTAGGGTAAAAGAGAGCATAAACTTTCCCTTGGAAAAGTTCTCTCTTCACCTACAATCTTTTATCTTTCTCCAATAATATGCAGGCATTATCTGTCCTCCTTAGTTTCTCCCAAGTGTTTCCTCCTCAAATGATTTCAGTGAGAGCCTTCTCCCCAGGAGTCAGAACAATCTCTTTGAACTACTTTTCTCTTTCATATTCACCCTACACACTGCATTTAGATTTGTCTTCTAAATCTTTTACACACATCAAATGATACTCCGGGATCTTATAACTATTTTCACTTCAACAAGTAACTTATCTTTTGCAGATATAGACTAGTACTACATTTAAACTCAATGGCATGCTTTAGGTTATTATTTACAAAGTGGAATGGAAAAAAAGAAAAAAGAGGGTGGCAGATTTTTCTTTACTGCTATTAAACAATAGTTGAAGAAAACAAAGAGAACTGATTAAGAGTATGCATATTACAGTCTTAAATGCTTTCTAGGGGAGGTGTTCAATCAAATAGGATTCTCTCTTCTATCTTATTATTTCCAACACAATTGTTTCCTTTCCCTCTGTCTCCACTTATGCCCTGATATTCAAATCCTAAATATATTTAAAAGTAACTTGTAATCATTTCAAGCTATTTTTCTCCATTTCTGATCCTTCACTGCTACGTCTTTCAGAATGACAGTTACAATGTAAGCCCGTCTGTTCTTTACTTTAAAATTTGTTGATTTTTCATTTTTATCATTGAAATACATAGTTCAAAAAGTCCTAAAATTTAAAAATCATCGATACCTTACCCCACTCCTTCAACCTGCGAAGTACACTATCTATAGTCAACCACTTTGCATTGTCTGGATGTTTCTCCTGTTATTTAGTTCTTAACGCTACATAATAAATACTACTTGGTTTTCTAATATTATACAGTATCTAATATCTTCTAAATATAAAAGAAGGAAATTTGGTTCTTTTATATCATTGTCTCCTTTTCCCCAAAACACATGACCCCTCTGTTCTCCTCCTCATGTTAGGTTAATATTTATGGTTAAATCAAATTTTAATATTTTAATTATTTTACCAGTACATGTTATTCAATAACAACTTATATCATATAACACAATTTCATTTTCCTTCTTGTCCATCATCTTTTCTCTGAAGTTACCAACTGCTTCAACTTTAACTTAGTTTTTTTGTTTTGTTTTGTTTTCTTTGTTTTACTCAAATACCAATCAATAATCACAGGACTCACCTAACATGGTCAGGCACAGAAGGTAATTGATCCATTGCTTTTTTTCTCCTTAGAGCAATCTTGAGGAACACTCTACCTTCCTACTCCAATTGTATGACTTGCCTTTCTCTCATTTTGTACCTTCTCTTCACCGTTAAGAGTAGGAATCTCTTTACTTCTCTCTTTATCATCTCTCCTTTTCCTAGATATTATGTCTGTCTTCTTTCTTCCACTCCTCTCTCTTCTCTTCTCTTCCCCTCTTCCTTCCTGTCTTACTATTATTATCTCTCATTTTTGGATCACATTCTATGGTAGCTTCCCTATACATGAAGGGTAATTTTTCAAGTATTCCACTTTTGAAATACCATGTTCCTACCCAAAAACCGTAAGTGAAATTTTAGCTTGATATGTAATTTTCCCAGAAATTTAATGGAATTCCCTTATTTTCTTCTATATTTTAATAGTTTTGTTATGAAACCTAATGCCATTTGATTTCTGATCCCTTTCTTC
Organism: Panthera onca; assembly: GCF_046562875.1. Classification (NCBI taxonomy): domain Eukaryota; kingdom Metazoa; phylum Chordata; class Mammalia; order Carnivora; family Felidae; genus Panthera; species Panthera onca. The sequence continues at coordinate 147,752,687 of NC_138342.1, read as the reverse complement.
ATGAGCCTGAATTATCAAAATAGACTTTATCCTTCCCTCTTTTACTTTGGACTTTTCAGTGATTTTGCTAAAGTACAAATTTAATCATGTCACTCTCTAGTTGTCAGAATCATCTGTTCTTAGAAGAAAGCATACACTCCTTGGCATTTCTGACATAATTATTTATATTCTACCTCACCAGCCTCATTTCTTCCCACTCAAATCTTATACTTCATGCCCTGAAATACTATCTATCTTATTTCAGCTAGCTGAATATATGTTTTCTTTCACATTTTGGTTTTTGTATATGTAATCCCTCATCCTACAATACTTTCTGACTCACTCTTACCTTTAACTTCTATTCACCCTTCAGGTTGTAATCAATATTTGGTACCTCAACCTTGTGATAGCTTACCACAGACATCTCTAAACTAGAAATTAGCACACTGAATTGTATTTTTCTGTTTATGTCTGTTTTTTCCCCCAGTAAGTTAACAATTTCTTTAGATAAAGACTGTGACTCATTTGTCATTTTCTTCCAAGTTCCAAGAAATGCCTGGATGTGAAAATATTTTTTCTTTTTTAAAACATTTTCTTTTAATTAAATGGATTCATACCTTTTTTCCAAGAGCCACCTCCACCCCCAGCCTGGCATGGTATCATTTCCTTAAATTTTTATCACTTTCTTATTAAATGCACACTCACAACTTACAACTATTTGAGATAAATATACATGTATCATATTTTGCCTTGTACTAAACTTACTATTGAGTACACATAATTAACTAATTATCAAACATGAATTTTTTTAGCATAAAATCTTGCACCTACTAGTGACACATTGAGTTGATCTTTAAAAATTAATAGAAAGGAGTAAATAAGATATTCCCTCTTTTTTGCTACCAAATTTCACCATTCACTTGGGGAAATTGGTGTAGATCGATGTAAAAAGCTTTTGAGTAGCAGTGGCACTCTGCAGCTGTCTACAAATATATAGGACATTAATAAGTCAGGTGTGTGAAACTCAATGAAAGCCAATATTAGCAAATATGTCTGTTAAATATATTTCATTTAAAATTTTCTTCAGATAATTTCTCATCAAGCTACAAAGATAAGCACAGAAGCTTATTATCCATTTTGGAAAAACAGATGCCATAAAAAGCAAGAACAGAGGAGTACAGCAATTTTGTTAAATAAGACATCTAGCAAAGAATATTCCATCTGGGATTTAATTATCAAAAGATTATGAGATATAAGACTTCTAGAGCACTCTGCCAGAGTGTTTCTTAATAAGTGAGAACAAGAAAAAAAAAGAACAAATTCTCCCCATTTTAAAAAACACTAGTTATTTCTTAACTATTAGGAAAAGGAAGAAAAATAGATGAATTATAATTTGATTCAGATTTTATGTTCTAACACTGAACTTCTCTTGTTGAAAAATGTTAAGACTCTCTTTAAAACTTACAATGTTTTTACTAAAAAACAAACAAAAAACTCTTTATCAACATGCCGATAATGTATCTCTGTGAGTTCTCTAAGGCCCGTCACACCTAAAACTATCAGTGGAAACTTGTAACGCTTCAATATAAGTTTATTATCCTTGAAAGTAGCCTAGAATGTGAGTTGAAAATAATAAGCTTCTTGGAAAAATGTATTTTCTTTTACTGATACAGGATTGAAAACATGAGAAGACCCTTGAGAAACTTCATATCATGCTAATAGAGACAATGAAGGGCAGAGGTTACAGGTGTAGACACTAGATCCCCACTAAGAAGGTTCTTATCTGAGATTGATAGACACCAGGGTTAGTCATGAACCTCCCTGTATCACATCCTCTATATCCTATAAAATAAGAATACCACTACCTCACGGGGCTTTTTGCAGGGTTAGACGGGTAGGAGACACAGTTCAGATGGTAGCAATGACCCTTTTAGTACATGGCCATGCTTTGGAATAGAGGCCATCAGGTGAACTGTGGACCTCAGCAGGATGGTTTAAACCCAACGTTTAAGCTGTTTATTCAGACAGTTAATCATTTCAGAGGAAACAGTGATCAAGATGCTTCGCATATTCTGATGTTTTGGTTTTAATGACAAAATGACAAACTTTTATACAACCTCTGGAGAGGTCTCTAAGAAATGCATACTGACCTTATCAGTGTATCTTTGCAGGTTAAGAATTACTAAGACAAGACTCTCTCCTCATCTCAGAACCAACATAACAAGAGCAAAGACATTTATATTTTCTTAATACCAGTGGATCTATCACAGGGAAAAGTGCTACTTGCATGCTCTGTTGGTAGGTTAAAAACAATTAATACTTTCTTCCTAAAAACATATTATACTGCTCAGGTTTCCAGATGAGTATATAAGAACATGTTTAATCCATAAAAAATGGAACTATTATATACCAGTAATAATATTACGTGTTTCTATTTTATAGCTTTTTTTAAGTACCTTATATTTTATACACATTGACCAGTAAGCCATTATTTAATATTTTATATGAAAATTTATGAGCCAAAATTCTAATAAAATAAAAATGATTAGTATTTTATTCTAAAGGATTATATATATATATATATGTATATATATGTATATATATATACATATATATATATATACACACTATAATTTCATTCTATTTGCTTATTTATCTTTTTTTTATAAAAGTTCTTTTAAGAGATACAACAAAGATACATAGAATACAGCAAGAGAACTAATTAGTAGACAGAAAATTTTACTTAAAATTTTGACTTTGTACATATGTTTCCCTCACCCTGATAAACTCTTTGCCTTACTTTTACCTTTACCTTCAGGTTCTAGTTGAGGCTGAGTAACTTGCATTATAACAGGCACCACATACATATCTAAACTAGAAATTAACTTTCTTGATGAAGCTCTACCACCTGACAGTTAACAACAAATAAATAAATAAACAAAACTCACAACACAATGGAAAACTAAATTTCTAATAAAATATCCTTTCAGAATTTGGAAGGCGTTTCCAGTAATTATAATTATCAACACCGTGGGGCTGAGTTGGAAATTGAGAAATATATCAATACCTTCCTTATGGCATGCCCAATTTTTAGGTCAAAATGAAGGCTCCATGCTTGGTCTGCATGAAATAGAAAAGTAACAGCCATCTCCCTTTCAGGATGATGCCACTGTTTAAGGTAGACAGATGCACTGCTGCTTCAACCCTCATTTTCATCATTGGTAACACACTGAGTTACACATTATAAAGGCATATTATTTCTAATAAACACCACTCTTTTTGGCAGAAACAAGAAGAAATCTGTTGGCAAAGCATGCTAGGAGTTTTAATTTTGAAGACACTTCATTAGTTAAAAGTGATGGAGAACGAGGCTGTTGGCGAAGAAGCGTTATACCTTCGTCTACTAGAATAAAAGCGCAACGCTGTATTACATAAGACAAAAGTCTACTGGACTTAGGGTTTTCTGCTGCATTTTAGCCACCACTGTAGCTATAAATCTCAGAAAAAGATTCAATCGTCATCCCAGTGTCATTCAGAAAAGCTACTAAATTATTAAGTAATCATACCATAGATGCCAAAATTACAGCCAATATACTAATCAATTTAATTCCTATATACTAGTTGCAAACAATCTTAAATTTAAAAATGCAATTTATAGCAACCTCAACCATGATATACTTGTCAATACATTAACACAATATTTTTAAGACCTGCACGCTGAAAATAGCAAATTATTGTGACGAGGAATTGAAAACCTAAAAAAAAGAAAAAAATACATGAGCTATCTTTCCTGTATTGAAAGACAATACTTTAAAGACATTTACTCTTGGGGCACCTGGGTGCCTCAGATGGTTAAGCCTCTGACTTCTTAGGCTTAGGTCATGATCTCAGGGTTTGTGAGTTCCAGCCCCCCATCAGGCTCTCTGTTGTCAGCACAGAGCCCGCTTCATATCTTCTGTCCCTCTCTATCTCTCTGCCTATCCTCCACTCATGCTATGTCTCTGTAAATTTTTTTTAAAAAATTAATTTAAAAAATAGACATTTACTCTTTAAATTGCTCTATATTTTCAATACAATCATATTTTTATCTGAATATTCTGTGGAGACTGGCCAGCTGATTCTACAATTTACATGGAAATCCAAAGGACTGAGAGCAGCTAATAAAATTTTGAAAATAAAGAGCAAATATTGAGTACTTAAACTAATTTCAAGACTTTAAAATCTACAATAGGCAAAACAATATGGTATGGATATGGACAGACATTTACATCAAAGGAGTAGAAGAGGGTCCAGAAATATATCCACACACATCTGTGGTCAACTGATTTTCAACAGAATAAAGGTAATCAATACAGAAAAAATATTCTTTTCAATGAAGAGTTTTGGAGTGTCTGGGTGTTCAGTTTACGATGGCCTGCAGTTTTTCTCACAGTTCGGATAGGGTTATGCATATTGGCAGCAATGCCACAGAAATGGAGCTGTGCTCTTCTCATGGCATCCTATGAGTATAGTGTCAGTACATCTTCCCACCTTGATCAATTGGTGTGAATAGTGTCTGCCTGAATTTATTCACTATAAAGTTGTACATGTTTGCCTTTAACAAGTACCTTTCAGGGAGATACTTTAAGGCTATGTGAATATTCCATTTCTCATCACACTTCTTCCAATTAATTTTAACATCCATCCATCTTGCCTGTAACATATTACTGCAGGGTTTTCTTTATGGTGATTTTCTTATTAACCTCATTACTTCCATATTTAATAATTAAGAGTTTACTTTAGGGAAAAGAGATTCTTCCCCATTTTTTTATTTATATAAGGATAACTAAGTGGTGTTTATCTTATAAGAATCTAATATTATAATTATTAATTTTTTGATCCTATTATTCCATCTTCGACCACTGGAAACTTCCAGGTTGATTCCTGTATCTTTTCAACATGCCCCCATCATTTCTGAGCACTTTCTTACTTGCTGGCCCCATAAGATGTTTCAGGTTCATGGTGGACTTGCCCTGCCCTAGAACTGAAACTAAGTATTTCTTCAAAGAATCATGGCACTTAACAGGATTATGGTGTTAACAAATACAACCAGGGTCCTACATTTATTTATTGCTTCTGAGGTATCACTGCATTTAGTCTCAGCAGGTAAAACTAGGGCATAAATGTATGTATGCTAACACATATTTATACATCTATTTTATCTTGGTAAGTAATATTTATATATTAAAAAATAGACAAACCTGTATTCATACCAGTACTGACAATACCAATGTAACTCCACAAGGTTTATTCTACTCTTCCATCTTTCCACTTGTTCCCTGGAAATGGGAAAACTGGCTCTCATTAGCCATAATACATTTTCTTAATAATTTAATCATAGTTGGGGCGCCTGGGTGGCTCAGTCGGTTAAGCACCCGACTTCGGCTCAGGTCATGATCTCACAGTCCGTGAGTTCGAGCCCCTGTGCTGACAGCTCGGAGCCTGAAGCCTGCTTCAGATTCTGTGTCTCCCTCTCTCTCTGCCCCTCCCCTGCTCATGCTCTGTCTCTCTCTGTCTCAAAAATAAATAAACACATTAAAAAATTTTAAAAAATAATTTAATCATAGTATACACATAAACTGGTTTCAGGTATGCTCATATCCCTGTGAGCATCATATTTACTAACTACAGTACATATTGTTTTGGGTTCATTTTCCTCTGACTTTACAATATACAGTAAAAATATTTTCCAACATCACTTTTTCCTCCCCAACCCTTTGAATATAATGATGTTATTCAGTTACAAGATTGACTTGTGTGTTACAGAGTTCATCCCATTTGGGCTTCCTCCATAAACTGGTTAATTTTCATTATTTACTTTGGGATATATGACACAATACCATGGTTGTAACAACCAGAGATATAAAGAAGAAACTCCAAGAAGTGTCTCCACCTTCTCACGTCTGTTATCTCATTCTTGTTTCTCCACTATTTCCATCCATCCCTGACAACTCTCTGTAGGTAATTAATATTTAAAGTTTCTGATATTTTTCTTGCATTCTTCTGAACAATATCACTCATACTACTTTGTAGTTTTCAGTGTATAGATTTTGTGTTTCGTGTGTCAAATTTTTATTTCTAAGTTCTTTTATGCTATTATAAATAGAACATTTAAAAATTTGTCTTTAGATTTTTTTGTTTATAATAAAGACAATTGATATTTTGTATATCAATCTGTATTTTTATAAATATACATGATCTTAAAATCATCTAAAATTCTAGTAGCTATTTTGTAGATGCCTTAGTAGTATCGACTTTCATAATTATATCACCTGCAAATAAAGTTTTATTTCTCCTTTCCAACCTGTCTTTTCCTTTTTTGCCTTACCATACCACCTAAGATTTCTAGTAAATCATGGCACAGAATTGGTACAGGTGCAAACACTTGTTTTATGAAATCTCTGGATTGTGTTTTGTTCTTTTAAATATTACTGGTTTTAGTAAATAATTATCTTGCCTGGATTTCAAATATGAAATATCTTCCCCAATAATGTAAAACTACAGATCCTTACTCTGTTTTTTGTTTATTTGTTTAAGACTAGCCCTCCTAGCTGTCTCTCCTGTGTCTATATTGTTTACCAGTCAGTAATTTCGGCAGTGATTATGCAAAACATTAATGCCAATAAGGCTTCCAACATACATCCTCTGAGTTGATTGTGGGTTAAGGGTCACATTCAATAGTTCAACAAGTTTGCAAATTTCCTCAAGCTTCCAATTTTCTCTGTGTTATCTGGGGTCTCCACCCTATATCCAGTTACTAGTTAGCCAGAGATATATAGAGAATTTATTAACTCACTTTCTATGGCCCTTCCAAAATAATGTTTTAGCTGCTCTATCAGACACACTGAAATGAGTCTATCCCCTCCAGCCAGAAAGAGGGCATGTTTCTGAACCCGAGCTGGGAGTAAGGGAGCAAACTGAGAAATCATCAAGACAAGAAAGCCACAAACATCTCACCAGCAGTTTTCATATGTAATTGCTTCTCAACTTCTTGTCACCTTTGGTTGATTTCTAGTGCACTGATTTTTTTTTAATTGTGTCCAGTTTTACACTTCTTTTGAGGGATTTGCTCCACTTCCTCACACTTCCACTATTTTTAAATCAAAGAATTGTGTTCATTAATAGATAACAATAAGAGAATAAAGAGAAGATATGTGTAACATATCCAACCAAGGACTTACTCAAATGTAGTTCTGCCTAATATGGTGGGACCACAAGAAAGAGAATAGTTGTAACATTACAGCCCCACTCATGATGTCCCTGAAGGATAATGGAGAAGAGAAATCTTTTCTGTGTGCAGATATCTGACAAATAATCTGGTGTTTACGTTAAATTTGCCTTTAAGACAAAATGACTAGAAGTACAGATTTATACTGGTTCATTTTCTAGGTGGTAACTATATTATTCAGGGTTCTCTAGAAAAAAAGAACTAATAAAATGGGTGTGTGTGTATGTGAAACACACAGATACATATATGGAGAGAAAGAGAGAGATTTATTTAAGGAATTGGCTCACTAGATTATGAAAGTTGGCAAGTCCAACATATGTAGGGAGAGTGGACAGGTTGGATTCCCAGAAAGAGTTAATTTTTCAAAATTGAGAGAAGGTCAGTTTTTGTTCTTTAAAGGCCTTCAATTCATTGGATAAGGCCCACCCTTGTTACAAAGGGAACTACTTCCCTCAAAATCACATTTAACCTATTTAATGTTAATCTTATCCAAAAAAACTCCCTCACAGAAATATCCAAAATAATGTTTTTCCAAATATCTGGGTACTATGGCCTAGCCAAATAGATGCACAAAAATTAACTCTTACAATAAGAGACATGTAAGTGATGTAACTGAAAATTTGGTAACAAGTAGGTCTGAGGAAGAGATATTTTGATAGATTTTTAAGAATGAGTAGCAAGGTATTTACACCCATATAAATACACTCAAACTGGCAACCCTGCAGAGGTAGGTGTTGATAATCTTATAAACAAGATGAGCCCGAAGACAGCAGCATAGGCAAACAGCAGTCAAAAGTGGCAAGTTTATTAAATTGAAATTCTTCATAACAGAAGAAGGAATGTTTATCCTCAGTGGACTAAACATTTTCTGTAGTTTTAGGGGGTTTCCAGATTGCTCTTGAGAACCACCTTCTTTAATGCTTCTGACTGACTTCATTGGTCACTTGCAAAGTGTTGTGTAAACCTCTCTTTTCCTGTATTAAAGTCCTTATACCTAAAATAAATAGCCCTGCCTTTGATTTTTTTCCTCTTATGTGTCCTTTTCCTGTACTTTTCTTTTTTATATAGTAGTTATTTATTTATTTATTTAGAGACAGCACATGTGCGCAAGGAGGGGGAGGAACAGAGAGAGAGAGAGAAGGAGAGAGAATCCCAAGCAGGCTCCTCACTGTCAGTACAGAGCCTGACTCAGAGTTTGATCTCACAAACTGCAAGATCATGACCTGAGCTGAAATCAAGAGTCTGATGCTTAACCATCTGACCACCCAGGTGCCCTTCTGTACTTTTCTTAAACTTTCTGCATTGGAGGCATCTCTGCCAAATGAGGAGAATGTGAAAGGAAGGTGACATAGCTGGTCCTGTCTGTAAGTCACCAGTATCCATAGTCTTCTAAAGAATTTTGGTCAAGACCTCAAATGTTTTCTAAATAATTCTCTAATTTTATTGAAAATTTTAGGCATTTCTCTTAATTACAGAAGATTTAGAAGAACTTTAATTAAAAAAAAAAAAAAAAAAGCTTCAGTGGGGCTATATTCAACTGTATGACTTCTTTTGTAATCATTGTTTTTTTCACCAGACACAAATATTTGTTTTTGCCATATAGCTAGATAGATACAGTTTGCAACTAGGGGTAATTTTGCCCTCCAGAGAAAAATTTAGCAATGTCTAGAGATAGTTTTAATTGTCAGAATTAAGGGTAAAAGGGTTGTGCTACTGGCATATAGTAGGCGGAGGACACAGATGCTGTTAAACATCATACAGTGCAAAGGACAGCCCCAAGACAAAGCATTCTCCTGTCCAAAATGTCCATAGTACTTAGGTTGAGAAATCATAACCTAGATTCTTACAAGGATGATATAATTATTCCTAATTTAGGGATAATTAAACTAAGGTTCAGTGAAGATAACTTATGATCTACAGTTATACAACTACTAAGTAAAATAATCAGACTTTTGTTCTTTTCACTACTGGATTACATCTAAACCTACTATTAAGGAAGGTTGTTTTTACCAGCTGCTAAGTGAGAAAATTTTAGAAATGCCAGACTTCACACTATATTTAAAGTGCAAAGGATAAGAGACAACTTGTGCTGCAACCTTTGAAAACTACATGTAGTCTTGCCCATAAAAATGCTTTCTTGCCAGTGATACAGAATAATTTTCACTTTCAGACCTATTTTTCTGAACAGAATTATCTGGTTCAGTGTAGAAATACCCTGCATAAGTAAATGAATGTATTTTGTGACACAATTTTATCCTTGGAAACTAAACTTTATATCATTCTCATGTGTCCTACAAATTAATGATAATCGTTTTGTAATGATCACTCTAAAATTAGTAACATGTCTATACATATTTTCTAGATATTCCATATATATTCTTGTAATGAGCTGAATTGTGTCTCCCCAAATTTCATATGGTACAGTCTTTAATCCCTAGTACCTCAGATTATGACTGCATTTGGAGATGGGCCATTAAAGAGGTAATTAACTTATACTGAGGTCATTAGGGTGGGCCCTGATCCAATTCAACTTATGTCATGGTAAGAGGAGGCTGGGACATAGAGACACAGAGGAAAGCCCCTGTAAGGAGACAGAAAGAAGATGGCTGTCTATTGGAGGAGAGAAGCATCAGAAGAAACCAACCCTGCTGAAGCCTTGATCTAGGACCTCTAGCCTCCAGAACTATGAGAAATAAATTTCTGTTGCTTAAGCCACCTATTTTGTGACTTTATTATGGCAAACCTAGCAAATTAATCCACTCCCCAACAACACTTTACAGATCCATTTATACTTTAGATGAAATACGTGACTATTAGCACATTCCCAAATAATCCTACATAATTTTCCTCACTCTCATTATCATTGTCTCCCATTCACAAAACCCCAGCATGTTGTCTGTTGCCAACTAACATCAGCAACATTGGAAAATGGCAAAATCGGTAACCATCAGCCATGTTTCTGTGCTAGTTGACCCTTAGGTCAAAGACAAGCAGATGTTTAAATGAAGGTGGAAAGAGTAATTTTTCCTAATAATTAGCAATAATCAGTATAAAACATCAAAGAAAAATGACTCTGTGACTCAAGACAGGCTCTGGAATTAATATACCACCCTCTAAGTGGCAAATGATCACTAATACTTGTTCTACCAAAAATATCTTTTCTTCATCAGTATCTTTGTCTTTTAAGATTTATTAAAAGAGTGAAATGGACTTTTGAACTATTACAGACAAAGGATAACCTCTAGGCTATTAGAACTAAAGAGTATCTTTTTGTTTTACAAAAGTGTTTTTTTTTTTTTGAAAACTTTAATTTTAATAGGATTTTCTTTTTTTTTTTCTAAAATTTAATTAGTAAGACAATATTTTATGACTGATACATTTACTGTATCTAGTACTTTTTGAAAACAAATTAAAAAGTTTAGACAAAGTAACTTCTAGTCACATAGAATGTTTAAAATGTTAACTGTGAATAAACCAACTGATAACTTTAGAATGACAATTAAATACTAGTTGCATGAATTTTCTTGGTATGTTTTAGGTTAGAGCTTATGTGCTTTCTATACAAAAAAAAAAAAAAAATTACTTCCTGAGTTTGAGTAATATACCAGCTCATGATTGTGAAATGAGTCAAATTGTTGCTAAACCAAAATTAGAAAGCTATCAAATGTACTTTGGAATAATATGACAAACCATCACTTAATCTGGCATAAGCAAAAACTGGTATAAGAAAACAAATTAATACTGGACAAAACTCATAGTATATCTAAAAACTAATTTTATTCAGAGACTTACATATGTCCAAAGTCTTTATGTGACACCGTCCAAAAAACTGCCTAAGTTTGCCACAAAATCTTGCTATTTCCACAAGCTCATTTTAAACTCTCATTCAGTATATATTCAGTATCTGCCAACAATTTCTCCTCCCTGTAAGAGGGTAACTGCATGTGATTTTAGATGGTATTAACATTCAACACTCTCCTGTATTCTTTTTACTCATTTCCTTCTCCTAAGATACAGTATTCAGGCCTCCCAAGTGCCAACACTTGACCTCGTCCAAGTCAGATTTAAAACATGTCTTCCACAACAAACATACCCACCCCTATTTTCACAATTTCAGTCACTTTTTGCCTGGTTATATTTTCTACTTCTGTAACTTCTCTATTGCCTCTCAAATTTCTTCTCATTTTTGTAACTGATACCACAAGACACTTAAGGCCAAGTTTTCTCTCATAAGTCAAATACAGTCTAACATTTTTTTTTTTTGAGAGAGAGAAGGAGAAAAAGAAAGAGAAAGAGAAAGAATCGTAAGCAGGCGCAACATCCAACATGGAGCCCAATTCAGGATTTGATCTCACCACCATTAGATCATGACCTGAGCTGAAATCAAGAGTCAGACACTCAATCAAGACAGCCATCCATTTGCCCCATCTAACACTAAATTTCATACATTTGTGGTATCAGAAATAATTTTCAACTCAAAACATTCATGCCATGAAAAGAATAAAAATGGCATAAATTCTCCTCCATTACAAATACTAACTAAAGACTATAAAAATATAACCATGCCAACCACCATAATTATAACGTTTTTAGTATTTCAGAATTTCACTAATCTGATTATACAATATTTGGTACCTAAAAATACTTTAAAGCTTATTAAAAACAAATGAAAAGGCTACTTGTTTCAGCTTATACGGTATTAATTAAGTAGGAATGAGCATTGTTTCCATCTCGACGGAAGGAAAAAGCTAGAGAAGCAAAAATTAACGATTTTCATTTAACCAGTCAAGGAACTGGAGTTACAGGGAAAATAATAAAGAATCCAACATGTACAGCCATGATGACTGGTGATTTCCAAGTATTAAGTCCATTTGCATAAGGAATCAACCTGAAAGTGAGCCCTTCTTCAGAGCCACTCCAGAGAACAAATCCAAACTGGAGGGGCTTCTTGCCCAAAACTCAATGACTGGTGAGTACAATCATGTGGCCTCTTAGGAGTCTACCTGCAGCCACATGAACACCCTCCACCAAAGGCCATAGGCCAACCTGCCACTTCTCCCTGGCCTTACTCCATGCCATCGATGAGGCTGTCTTCAAGTACATCTGTGAGACCTGCACGATCCAGGCAGGTTGGAACTGTGTTAGCATGGAGCTAGCCCTTCCCAAGGGACCGGTCAGCTATCCAAGCACATCTCTTTCCTATTTCAGGGAACAGATCTAGCTTATCAATCCCTACATGGGCAAAGAGATAGTCCAGAACTTCATGGTGCTGATGTTTGCCACCAGGATCTTTGGCCCCATTTGGAACTAGAGTAACATAACTCTTACCTGCAAGGTGTCTTTCAGCATTGAAGGCCACAGGGGGCTACTTCGATGCCCTTGGCATCATCCTACCCGTGACGCAGAACCACCTCCTGCGGATGCTGTATGTGGCAGCCATGAAGAAGCCTGGCTCCACCAACTCAGAGGACCTCCGCAATGAGAAAGTCAAAGTGTGGAAACGTATCTCATAAGTACTGGAGAACAATGCGGTCTTGTACACGTGTGTGGGGAACCCCACGGAGAGATGAGGCCATCAAAGGGTACTTGGACGACTCCACAGTGCACCGTGGGTTCACCATTTCCACCTTCGCCATGTAGAGAACAAAGAGGTAGTACGGGGTGTTGTTTTCCCACCCTGTGGCAGATTCCCCAGTGAGCACAAGGCTGAAGGGCGGCAGCAGTTCCGAAAGGTAGCCTACAACAGCTTCTACAAGCCCAGGGAGGCCACACACATCAAAACGATGAAGAAAAAAGCCGAGCAGGTTCTTTCAACCCCGAGGAGTAGGCGCTGGACCAGACTTTCGGCAGGAACCGGAAGAGCCCGAACGTGCCTGAGCCCTCCTCCTGAACGGCGTCTGTGGGCCCCTCCTGGCCCCCCCGTGATGTACTTTACGTGCAGTGAATCGCTCCAGAGGCCGGCGAGTCTTCACGCCACTGCCGCACAAGGTCGCAAAAGCAGCCCCGGCCCATCGCCTACATTTTTGGCAGCCGAGGCCTGCAAACAGAGGCTGGTGGACGGCTGGGCTTTCAGTACTCGGACACCTCCAGGTAAGTTCATGTGCACAAGTTTCCCTGCCCCCTCGTTGTATTTGTCTGTCTGTGTCCTTCTTACTTTCTTACCTCCAAACCCCACTTTGAGAAGACTTCAGGACCATGGGTCTCAGCCTCATATTCGCAGCCCCTGGCCAACCCTGCCTGCCCCTTGCAGCTGCTGCCCAAGTCCAATTACATTCAACTACTGAGCACTGAGATTGGTGCCAAGACTGCCCCTGCCGGCTCAGCCTGAGCCAGTCTTTGCCCACGGGACTAAGCCCCAATGGAAGGAAAAAGAAGAGAAGCCCTTCCGTCTATCCCAGGCTTCTCGGCCAGAACAGGATGAAAGAAGCAACAGGCAGGGATAGTGGGTGGGGCTCAGTGGGGCAGTGGCCAGCTCACATCCCTGTTGGCTGTGGGCAAGCTCCTCAGAAGGCTAGGGAAGAGGGGAGAGCATCCACGTGAAGGCGCTTACCAAAGGTCCTGAGAGGACTCCTGGAGACACCGCAGCCTCAGTACCACACGGTATTCCTGATGACTAGTTGGAAAAGATCTTCATGCTGTCCAGCAATCCGTGTGTCTGGGGCTACCTGGATATCTCTCTGACCCAGCAGCTCCCTGCCACCACTCCAGCCTTCCACTCAGTCGCCACCCCCACCTCATCCCAGATATAGGTGGCCCCCTTGCTGCTGGAAAAGCAGAAGCAGTCGCTGGGATGCCCCATTTCAATCCTTGACGTTAAATCCACACACTGAAAAAAAAGCAAAACAAAAACAAGAGCAAAAACAAAAGAAAACACTTTTTTTTCTTAAACATAGTTTCGAATAAGACCTATGTGACTGTAAAATATAACTTTTAGATGGAAATCTGTGTTGGTTGTAACAGGACCTCCCCAGGTGTAATCTGAAACCAGCCCCTGTACTCAGAGGGCAGGGAGAGACCTAAGAAACAGGCAGGTCAGTTACTAGTTAGTAGATGGCAGTTTTAATAAGCAAAGGGAAGTTACATAGGAGACTTGTCTTGGGTGGCAGCAAGCAGATCCTTGCACCGTTCACCAAATCTTAGTTTATATGAAGGCCTTAACTGGATTCAGTTATGTATGTCATGCAGCTATTCACACTACATCTCTCTCTCAAGGCTATGTCCTTGGAGCAACCTATGGGAGTGGGAAAGGCAAGGAGAACTCACATCCCAAGGACAGGAGAGAAAGTGAGGAGCCTTGGAGTGCCTGGGTCCAGTTCATGAGTCAACTGGAGGTTGCATTTTTTCAATGACCTTCCCCAACAGTCTGCAGGAAAGAATAGAACCTGAGCATTTGCTTACCTTGGGTGTGTGTCACCAGATACCATATTCATCCATAAGAAGTTTTGGTTAGAAAATTTTTAACAAATTGCTAAGGATGAATGTGGAGTAGCATAAAGGTATAAAACCCTTAAGGGCATGAAGATACAGGGCAGTAAACACCCTCTCACTTTTTCTCCAGGACCCCTACCACTCACTCATGGGGAAGATGGAAAGAATCAGAGACAGTTCCCTATGGTGCTGGCTGGGAGAGGAGGACAGAAGGCCCTGCAGAAACTTCACAAAGAACACCTTTATAGAACACAAACCTTAATCTGCAGGGAGTAAACAAACAAAACAAAGTACATAAAAACTGTAAACGTAGAGTACTCATGGAAACCCATTGCTGCTGGGAGAGACAAACAAGGGGAAAAAATATCTATTCCTGGGGAAGAGCAGGGATATTAGACCCAGCCTTGCATTAGTTTGGAGTAGGGACAAAAAGACCGGGGGGGAGAGGGGTGCTCCTAGACTTTTACCTATTTTCACAGTGCCTACCCAAGACTGAGGTTTTTCATATGAGAGTGTCCTCACTGCCACACTAATAAGAATCAAGTAAAAGAATGAAAACAACTAAAAATTTCTGCAAGAGCTTCTTTTGCAAAGAAATACAAAGGGCAGACCTAACATGTAGGGGAGAGACCCAAAGGAATGCAGAGAGCATTAACTGAGATAAATCCTCTGATATATTATCCCACATCATAGATACAAGATGCCACTATAGAAATGTAAGGTATCACTGTGGGGCACTGAGAGTGACCACAGAAACAAATATTTAAAGCTCAGTCAATTCCTGACTAGATTAACACAAATCCCCACATTAAAGACAGCTGAAGAAAGAATGAGCTCATCTAGAAGTAGAAAAGTATTTATCTCAATATTTACCATTTTGCAAAACATGTTGAATTTCAACAAGAACAACGTTATAAGGCATACAAAAAGCAAAAACACAATGTAAACAAGAACCAATTACAACACCGATGTTTAAACACTTAAGGAATTTAAAATAACTATGGTTAATATATTTAGGGCTCCAATTTCAAAGGTAAGCACCTCCATGGGGAGATAGTTAGTTTCATCTAATGGAAGGAAACTATATGAAAGAAGCAAATGGAAATGCTAGAAATCAAAAACAATGATGTGGGGATGAAGAAGAGATTTCTGATGGGTTCATCAGAAGACATGATATAGATGAGAAAACAATAGAATTGAAGACACACCACTGGAAATTATCCAAACAAATCAAAAAAAAAAAATAAGTCAATAAGACAGAACAAATTATCTACAGTTCTAAGACAATTAACAAATTAGCATGGGTGTGATCAGAATCCTAAAAAGAGAAATGAGAAGAGATGGGGTAGAAGACATTTTTGAGGAAATAATGGTCAGATTTTTCCAAAATCAAGATCACAAACTACTGATATAAGAAGACTGAAGACACAGAAATGGGGGGAAACAAAGGTACCATATAGGCATAACATATTCAGACTTCTAAAAATGAAGACATAAAAGGAGACAAAAATGATTCATTATGTACAGAAGAATAAAGATCATAATACGGTAAACTTATCACAAACCACACAAGTAAGAATACAATGGAGTGACATGTTTAGATTGCCAGGGTAAGAAAAAAAATCTGTTCACCCCAGAATTCTGTATCTAGCAAAAATATCCTTCAAAACGAAGTAGGAAAACAGGAATTCACTGTCAGCAAATAAGCTCTAAAATAAAAACTAAAGAGAATTCTTTAGTCAGGAAAAATATAAAGATCTGTATTTGTAACATTTAAAGAACTCTTAAAATCATAAAACAACTCCAAAAATGAGTGGTCAAAGATCATAACACAATCTTTAATAAAATATGGGTGACAAACATATGAAAAGATGTCCAACATCAATCATTAAGGAAATAGAGTTAAAAGCACAAAATACTACTCTAAATCTATTAATATAGCTAAAATAAAAATAAAAATGCAAATGGGGAAAAATCTGAGAATACCAAATATTACAGAAGATGCAGGGCAAGTGGAACTCTTATTCACTGCTGCTTAGAATGCAAAATGTTATGGTGACTTTGAAAAACAGTTGGACAGTTTTTTAAAAAGTTGAAAAGTCGTTTACCATTGGAACCAATTATGTTACTTCTAGCTATTTACCCAAGCAAATCAAATACTTATGTTCAAACAAAAGCCTGTATATTGAAGTTTGTAGATTTATTCAAAATTGCTAGAAACTGGAAACAACTCATTTCCCCTTCAGCAGGGAAACAGTCTTTGTCTATTCATACAATATAATACTGCACAGGAATAGAAAGAAGTGAACTGTTGTTTCATGCATCAACATCGATGAATTTTAAAAGCATTTTCAAAGATCTAAAAGCCTGCATATTGTATGATTCCATCAATATGTGATTATGGAAAACAAAACCATTGAGACAAAATACCTATCAGGGATTAGAGAAGGAGAAATAATGTGACTAAAAAGGGGTAGCCCAACGGATATTAGGCCAATGGAACTGTTTAGTGGTACAAATAGCATATGTATATGCTAAAACCCATAAGATTGTACATCTCGATAAACTTTAAAAACAAGCAAACAGCCATAATAACTGTAAAACATCAAATACCAAGATATTAGGAAAACCCAGGATGAAATCTTGCAGTCCCCAACAAACTAATTTAACTGTATTACAATTAATTGTTACATACCTCACTTAAAGACATGAAGAGGAAAAGAGTAGAACTAAGTAACTTTGGAAAACAGTGTTTTGATCAGATTATCTTATGATACTATAATGATGGATACATATCATTATATATTTGTCCAGACCCATAGAATGTGAACTTTAAGGTTCCAAGAGTGAAACTTAAGGCAAACTATAGACTTTGAATGATTACAATGTGTCAGTGTATATTCACAATTGTAATAAATGTATCACTCTTAGGGGATGTTATTAACGTGGGAGGTTATGCATGTGTGGAGAAGGGGGTATTTGAGAAATCTCTATACCTTCTCAATTTTGCTATGAACCTGAAATTGCTCTAAAAACATGAAGTCTTTAAAAACATTAAAAAGATAAATGTAAAAATTTAATGAATGCTTTAAACATTTCTAAATGATATACAGATTATCCTTAAAAACTTTATGTCACAATTTTACAAGCTTTTTTTTTTTTTTTAATCAAGAGGTTATATTTGTTTGTGTCTCCTGAGAAAAAAAATAGAATAGCAGGGTCATTCTTATGTGTAATTATTTGACTCTCATCTCTAATACTATGATGTACCAAATTTTTTTACACCCTGTCACTGACATTCTTTCCAGACACTTTGAGACTGCTGGTCATGAGAAGCATATGTGTTCCAAACTTCCCCCAACACGACTGAATGCTATCATTGACAATTATCTTTTATCTTCCCAAGAGATGACCCCCATGCCTATATAACCTAGAGCACACAAAAGACCCAGAAGTTGGAGCCCTATTGAGGTTTATATTTGATACAGCATTAAAAATTTATATATGAATAAATATCATTTAGATATTAAAATATTCATCTACATTAGGTATTTATTTAATCATTATTAAGTGATATGAGATAGATTGATTTTTACTGTTTCTCAAACTTTAATGTTAAACAGTATAAAATGGAAAGCATATTAAAACAATTTTCTAGACCCCCATTCCCAGAGATTCTAATTCAGTCCTTTGGGATGTGAACCATGGGTTTGCATTTCTAATAAGCTCATGGGCTATGCCAATACTGCTGGCTCAAATACCACAATTTGAACTTTTAATCCAAAACATCTCATCGACTTCAGTTAAGCTCTTTTATATTATATAATCTAGCATAAGAGATTTCTATATTTCTTATGTCTTATTTTTAGGAATAGGTTGTATACACAGGAATAGGTTGTCTAGATCTACTTCTAGGCCAGTTGTAGCTAAAACTTGTTTATGTGAGAATGCAAAAAAAAGTGATCACCATGATACTAAAATTAATTTCAAACATTTAAAAATTGTGTATCTATGAGAACAATATAAATAAGATACCTACATGGTATATAAATCTACATACAGAGCTTCATTTTCATTAATATTTCATTGCCATTTTGAAGCAAAACTTCCACGAACAGCATTTATTACTTCAGAAAGGAAAAGTAAATTCAAAACAATATACTTGAGAAGCAGAAGTAAAGGTGGTGTTCAAATTGAGAATCCGGTGATATGTAGAAAGTGAAATATCAAATATTTATATAAACTTCTATTTATGGATAGCCTATCTATATAGAATACAAATTACTGTATACTACCTTACTATAAATATTATCATGTTCTCTGCGCATATTTGAAAAATTGCATGGAAACAGATATCCTGCTGTTACAACAGGGTCTATTAGAACAATTTATAATCTAGGTTGTGAAAAAAAATAATTCCTTTGAGATATAAGTTAAAAAAGTGGCAAAATTCCTTTCTTGATCATGAAGGAAGTGTAGTTACTTGAGAAAATATTTGAGGCCATCTGGCCATCCATACAGATCACCAATGTAGTCCATTGTTATTTTGGAATATTTTTTACCGACTGCAAGCTGGTACTCTCTTCTTGAATCTGACAAGCAAAGGGCAAGTTAATTGTTCTGGAGTGAACACAGATTTAATGCAGCAGGATGTCATTTTTGTGTGCATTAATAATTCAACTTTACATTACAATTTATCACATACCATGGACTATTTTGTATTCAACAGTGCACAAAAACTGATTTACCCACAGGCTTGATTTCACTCTCTAATCTGGTAGTCCAAAAAGAGGAACTAAGGTCCTCAGACAGAATATGTGTGTCAAAATGCTAAGATGAAAGGGAACAGGACATTCACTCTTTGTAGCTAATCATAATCTAAACTATATCAATAATATTTATTTCGGAGCAAACATTTTCTTCTGATTGCTAATATGAATTCTTATAGAATGACCATTCTATTGTATGCGTTTAGAAATTGCGTCCTTCCAAAAATTAAACCCATTCAATAAATAAGAGTTCAATGTCAGAGCCTAGATGGGCTCTGACATCCAGGAGAGCAGAGGAGGCCAGGCTAGGGAAGTTACAATGAAAGCAAGGAACAGCAGAGCATATAGATACAGAGGAGTAGGCTGGCATTGGATGCCAGAGTCTGATCAGTGGAGGTCATGACATTTAGAATCAGAGCCAAAAAAGGTAAGCTGGGCAACCATGCAATAGGCTGAATCAGTAAGGGATGCTCAATAAGAGAGAGTAAGTAGAGTGAGTAGGGCATTCACATAGGAGGCAAACAGAGCCGATTGCAATGAGGAAAGTAACTGTAAACATGGGCTACCAGGGCATAAATGTGGTCATCCATGCATGGGGGCATCTCTGTATGGGGTGTTGGAGACCAAGCAAATCTCAGGGTGCTTTTCACAGAGAGAGGAACTCCGTTGTGGGATGACAGCTCTAAAGGGCTGAGGACATCCTAGCATGGAGAGCTGAAAACCATATGCAGTGAGGAAAACTGCTTTGGGAGGAGAAACTCAGAAAGAGGAAAAACTAGAATGAACCTTGTACTTTGTATCTAAATGGAGTATTTCAGTGTAAATTCATGGCTTTTAATATACAGAGATAGATGTAGAAATAAATATAGATGTTAACACAGATGTATATATGTGTGTATGAATGCATACATGTACAGCCTAGTTATGTTCACTGAGATGGCTTAGGCCATGGAATAAAAATCAGCACATCTAGGAGGGCACCTTTTGGGATGAACACTGGGTGTTGTATGGAAACCAATTTGACAATAAATTTCATATATTAAAAAAAAAATTAAAAAAATAAAAAAAAAATTACACACACACACACACAAAAATCAGCACATCTAGTACGTGTACCTTGGTTTCTACTTAACATTTTTCCTCAAAACAAAAACAAAACAGCTACTCAGTGAAATTGCTGGTACATGGACTGAGGCAAAGAAAGTAAAAAAGAACATAGAATATCTTCTGCCAGAAAGAATGGTAATGCTTAACAAAGGAGAATAGTATAAAAGAACACAAAATAATAGAATTTCCCTGTCCAAAAATGTGAAACGGTTTGAGCATCAAAATAAATTAAGATTGTAACACAAAATAATGCATTAAATAAATTGGGAAATCATAACCACATATAGATATAAATTGTTGAAAGAATTGAAATTTTTAATTAAGTGTGGAGAATTACATAATTTCAAAGCATCTCCCAGAAAAATGGTTATTGTGATGGGGTGGCATAACTGTATACTGGAGAAGTCTAACAGACAATAAGTACCTTAATAATGTTAGCAGGATGAAGTTCATCAGTAACAGGCAAATTGAAATATTGTGCAAACCCATAGGATGCAATGAGGATACAGCAACATTTGGAATACTGTTCCTCTCATATTCCTATCTAAACTACATAACTTTGACTTAGTCATGATGAAACATCAGGCAAATGTGATTTGAAGAGCATTGTAAAAAATAGCCTATAATCTTCAAAATACCGAGGTCAGAAAAACTGAGAAAAGGGGCGCCTGGGTGGCGCAGTCGGTTAAGCATCCGACTTCAGCCAGGTCACGATCTCGCGGTCTGTGGGTTCGAGCCCCGCGTCAGGCTCTGGGCTGATGGCTCGGAGCCTGGAGCCTGTTTCCGATTCTGTGTCTCCCTCTCTCTCTGCCCCTCCCCCGTTCATGCTCTGTCTCTCTCTGTCCCAAAAATAAATAAAAAACGTTGAAAAAAAAATTTAAAAAAAAAAAACTGAGAAAAGCCTGAAGAATCCACCCAGACTGAATTAAAGTGAAGAGACAAGCCAGCAATGTGTGCTATAATCCTCAGTTGGAACCTTTTCCTCTCAAAGGCATTACTGAGACATAAGTTCATTCTAGGATCAGATGGTATTTATGTTAATTAGCTGATTTTGACAGTGTATTTAGTTACACAGGAAAATGTCCCTGTTTGTAAGAAATACATACTGAAGTAAGAAAAAAGATAAGACATCAGATCAGCAAATACTTTTAAGTACTTCAAAAGAGACTTATTTTACTGGACTTTGAATTTTTCTGTAAGTTTGAGATTGTTTAAAATAAGAAAAATGGAAAGAATATGGACACCAAACAAGTTCCCTTTACTTCTTAAGTAAAACTATTATTTTTACAATTGACTTTGTGGAGATTCAAATGGAAGTATGAACAAAATGTACAAATGGAATATGTACAAAAGTACAATTTTATTTATACATATTTTTTCAATCTTTTTCTATTTTGATCAGGTCAGGCCAACCAACATAAAATAGTCAAGTAGTTGATAAATTGATGCTGTCTTTTCTTTGCTCTGATTTTCCTAAACAGACTTCATATTCAAGTCAGTTTTTTTTTAATTTAAAGTATTTCCTTTATAATCGGGGTTTTTTTTGTAAAAATAACCTATATGCATATCTTTCCTCATTCAATTTCCAGGTAACAGCTTTCTAAGAGCACCTGTGTAAATAAAAACACGCAAATATATATATATGTTCATATATGCACACATATCTTACACATTCATCTGTATCCACACACACATATATATATAAAATATGAATATATACATATACATGTGCATGTACTTTTTATGCATGTACACATATATTTTCCCAAAAAGGATTATGATACATATATTTTTCTGAAACTTTATTTTTCCTTTCCAGGTAACCACACACATATTTCCCACACTGTTTTCTCCTAGACGTTTAATACTTTGTTATAGGTATGTAATGAATGAAGTTGAAATTACTGGTTTTGTTACAAATTTTAATGTAACATATGTGTTGTAATCAATATCTTACTGTATATACGTGTATACACACACACACACGTATATACATATATACACACATATATATATATAAAGTTACTATGAAACATATTCAGAAAGTTGTACTCATTAAATTCATAACTACAGGCAAAGAGAAAACCGGTTTACTCACATCCTCACCATTATTATTATTAATATTTTAAGTATTTGCCAAACTAAAATTTGAGAAGTATTATCCATTATTATAGTTTTCATTTCTTTACTTATGATAAGCCCAGACCTCAGAAGCTTTCATTTTTTATAGTTTTGGCATTATTTAGGGATCCTTTTAACTCTTGGTTCTGAGAGTTTGAAAAAAATGCTTATTTAGCTATTTAGCATAAGGGCACATTTCTATGTCACCTTTGTCAGATGCCATGGCTATTGAGCAGTGTTATTAACCAAACTGAAATATTAATGAAAGTATATCAGTGTATCCTTGTAAAAACAATCAACCACCCTTGACATATGTATGGAACTCTTTCTTCAATCAGTCAACAGTCAACACATATCCACTGAGAGCATAATGGAGGTCAGACTCTAGTCTGGACACAGAATACGGCAGTTAAAACAGGCAAAAATATTGCACTCACAGATTGTATTCTACTGAACAGACTGTAAATTGGCTGTCTCAAAATTTAGTAATACATTATACATTATAATGCTTATAAATGCAGTTTGCATAAAAGGGAAACAAGGCTGTCCAGGATTTTGAATCTGGAAGTCTGTAAGCATTGGAATTCTCTCTGTTGGAGGGTGCTCAGGTGAACACTGTTCGGTTAAGACACTGTCAATTTGATTCAGATAGTTTCTTAAAATATGATACCATCATTTATTTTACAGCCTACTATTGCCTAGTTAGAAGCTGCTATTTCATTCTTTGTCACTTGATAAACTTGTAACAAGATGTATTATGTGCTGGCTTTGATTCTGCAGTTTCTAGGCAGAAAGTCAGAAAGGAATTGCACTTCCAGGTGCTAGGAACACGTCCCTGTTTCCTCTATGTATCAGGTTTGGAAATACATTAACTACTATATTATATTAAATAGTAATATGTATTAATTTAATGCTAAATGTAATTTTTCAGAAATTTTAAATTTTTTCCTGATGCTGATTATATAATTTTTCTGCACATCAAATATTTCCATTTTAGTGCATTCACGTTTTACAATGAACAGTCATCCTCTACAAATTGATTTTTAAAGATGGCATGAAGTCAATAAATATAATGCCACTAAATTTAATAATTTTCCATTTCTTGTTACCTAGAATAACTGTCAGTTAAAACATTGTATTGTAATGGCTATAACTAAAGTTTATTGTCCAACTGTAAGTTTTTAGTGGATTCTATTTCATAGCATTTGACCACACCAATATTTTTCCTTCCAACAATAGAATAAGAAGGATTAAATAATTTTTAATTTAGAAAATAACTTAGAGTTTAGAGATATTTTAATATTAAAAAATGTTTATTTATTTTGAGAGTGGGGGGAGAGACAGAGATAGGGAGAGACAGAGAATCCCAAGCAAGTTCTGCACTGTCAGGGCAGAGCCCCACATGGAACTCAAACTCACAAACCGTGAGACCATGACCTGAGCTGAAATCAAGAATCGGATGCTTAACTGACTGAGCCACCCAGGAGCTCCTAGATATTCTCATATTTTTAATAAAATCTATGAAATGTAAATTTTTTTGAGAAGTATAATAATCACAATAAATGAAGTTTGCAGATTTGAAGTTTGGAGATTACTTAATTACATGGAGAAGGTTACCTATACATCAAATTAATAGGATACATAAAATAATTTTGTTATTACTTATTTTTTTTAATCCGTAGTTAATTTTATGATTTCCTCAAAATAAGCACTGAATTTAAATGCATTAAGCTATGAAGAAAAAATATCAAAGGATAATGGGGATGCGAAAAGTTTTAATATTCTACTAAAGATGTTTTTATACTTTTCAAACTATTTAGTGTCACCAAAACCAATAGTAACTACTTCTTGAATCCTAAATCTGGGCTAGATACTTTCCATGAATTTTAGAGACAATGTATAATTTAAATTTAATCATATAACTGCTTAAAATATTAAATTACATAGCATCCTATGAATAATCTATTGTTTAAAAACAACCCTATAGGCACTTGTACCCCAATGTTTACAGCAGCACTCTCAACAATAGCTAAATTATGGAAAGAGCCTAAATGTCCATCAACTGATGAATGGATAAAAATTTGTGGTTTATATACACAATGGAGTACTAGGTGGCAATGAGAAAGAATGAAATATGGCCCTTTGTAGCAACACGGATGGAACTGGAGAGTGTTATGCTAAGTGAAATAAGCCATACACAGAACGACAGATACCATATGGTTTCACTCTTATGTGGATCCTGAGAAACTTAACAGAAACCCATGGGGGAGGGGAAGAAAAAAAAAAGTAGGTTAGAGTGGGAGAGAGCCAAAGCATAAGAGACTCTTAAAAACTGAGAACAAACTGAGAGTTGATGGGGGGTGGGAGGGAGGGGGGTGTGGGTGATGGGTATTGAGGAGGGCACCTTTTGGGATGAGCACTGGGTGTTCTATGGAAACCAATTTGACAATAAACTTCATATATTGAAAAAAATAAAAACAACCCTATGAAGTAGTATTTCTCTATAACTAGAAATTGTAGAGTGAGGATTTTTACTAATAAAGTCTTTCTTCTGAGTCTACCCTAATATCTACTACTTAGTATTCACCCTGTTGTTTATTTATTAGTTTTACAAATGGAAAACTTTAGTACTAAAATAAAGTTTACCAATTAATTAGAAGTAGCACATTTTAGGGGGGCCTGGGTGGCTCAGTCACTTAAGCTTGGATTCTTGGTTTCAGCTCAGGTCATGACCTTGCAGTTTCATGAGTTTGAGCCCTGCTTCAGGCTCCATGCTGGCAGCTCAAAGCCTGCTTGAGATTCTCTCTCTCTCCCACTCTCTCTGTTTCTCTGTCCCTCCCCCACTTGTGCTGTCTCTGTCTCTCCCAAAATAAATAAATAAACTTTAAAAATGTGACATATTTTCACTTGAATAATGGACAATCATGCAGCAAGAAATTGAGTCAGTTCATGACACTGTATCAATAGAAATAATAGAAAATTCAGATGAGTTTTAGTCAAAAGTTAATTCAGTGAATATCATCCTGTCAAAATATAAGACAAATACAGAAGAGTTTATTTTATTGACTAGAAACAGTGAGGAAAAAGCAAATAATCAATAGTGCCTGAAAAACTGAACTGTTCTGAGAATTCAGTTGTTCAATACATGTTAATTAATTTTTAAAAATACTTTTTTTGTACAATGATTTTTATCCACTCTAATGTGTGATTTATACACACTCCCACACATACATAGGCCAGATCATTGTGAAAAGAGAAATCTCCAAATAATTATAAATAAGGCAGTAAATATTAGTATCTTAATTGAGGTACATATAGAAATGCACAGTGAATTAAAAGAGATTACTGGAGCTGTGCAAAGGTAAATGAAGGGTGCTTCGAGGTTGATAAAGTCAGTCTTTGATATTTGAACATCTGTGAAGAGTACAGAATAGCAGTTACTGAACAGTGAGTTAACAGGGCACATTTAGAGGATCCAAATATATATATACAAATATATACATGTGTGCACACACAAAATCAAAACAGCTTAATTTCAAAAGAGGGAGCATGAAAGATAAAGTTTGAAAAATAGATGTAGATAATATTGTGATGGACCTACAACAGACTAAACATTTATACTTTATTTATTGGATAATAGGCAGCCATTGAAGGTACCTGAGAACAATAATACTCTTAGGATTGAATTTATCTGTGAATTGCAGACAATTCTAAAATAAGAGTTTTGATAGCAGGTTAATTCTCTCTCAGTAAAGGATTCTTGAGGTGGTCACTTCAGGGAAGATTTGGTGTTATGTAATGTAAAGGTCCCAGACCTTTTCTATCTTCTTGCACTGTCATGCTTGGATTCCATTTCCAAGTTGACCTCATGATCTTACAGGTTTTCTGCCAGTCTGTAGTCCAGTCAGAAAGGAGTAGGAAGTAGGATATGTCATCTCACTAGATTTATGCATACCACTTTCACTTATGTTCCATTAGCCAGAATGTAGTCAGTGAGCCACATGTGCATGCAAAGGAGGCTTGGAAATGTATTCATTTTTCTAGGTGGCCATGTGCCAAGCTAAATATCAAGTAAGGGTTTTATTACTAAGTAGAAAAGGAAGAGCACAATATTGAGAGCAGTTAATGTACTTTCCAACAGTAGATCTATGATCTGAATTTAAAATTATTGGGAGTATATATTTTTTTAGTTGGATAGGAAAGAATCTACATTTGGGAGAATTGTTTGAGAGACCTCACATATTCAAAATGAGAGGAAATATAAAGCTGGATGTAAATGTGATAACACAATATTTTAAAAGAGTTAATGATAGAGGAGAAAAATTTGATGCTAGAAAGTAACATCCATAGTCAACATAGCAGAAATCAGCCTTTAAAAAAGAAGTTGAAGAGAAACCAGAATAGTGCTATGTTTCAAAACCGAGAAAAAATTTTTGAAAAAGAGTGGTCAATTGTATCTAGTAAAGCAGCGATTACCAAATGCATGTGGCTTAGATAAAAATACTAGAATTGACAGTTAAGAATACTGGTAACATTCAAGAGTCTTCATAGCAAATGGCAAGAATTTCATTAAATTTTATACTGTAAATTTTTAGAAAAGAAGGTAGGATAATTTTTTTTCTATTATTCTTAAGAAGGGAAGAAATACTTCCCTTCCCTTCTCCCACCCTCTCTTTGTAAGAATGTTATTACCTTTTAATATGAGTGTTAATTTCTCTACAGTTTTCTCTAAGCCCTGCCTTAGCTACATGCCACAAATTTTATATTCGGTGTTTTCATTTTTATTCAGTTCAAAATATTTTTCAATTTTACCTTTGATAGATGTCTCACATTGGAAATTTTATATTGTTGAGTGCTGCATTTTGTTGAATTGTATAAAATACTTTTGGATTTTGATTGGTATATTGTCATGCAGTTTGAGGATCATTTTGTCCCCTTAGAGGCTTTTGAAAGACTTTTTCTATGGCAGATCCAGAATAGTCTTTAGTCTAGGGCTATTTTGTTCTCTCTACAAAGGTATGACCTTTATGAGGACTCTACCGAATCCCTGTGTGACACAGGTCTCCAGTTTGGGGAACCTAACTTCCAGCCCCTTTTGGCCTACAACTTTTCAGTGGTTCTATCCTGTGATTTCACATATGCACCGGTCAGCACCCAAAGACTCAGGAAGGCCTCTACAAATCTCCAGTGCGCTTTCTTTCTCTTCCTCCCTCTCTGTGTAGCTTTCTTCTCTCTAGTCCTCATGTTGGGAATTCTGACAGGTCCAGTCTCTCCAAATTAATTTCTATCTGTTTCATTCAACAAGCCCCCTCACCCCCACCCCCACCCCCGCCCAGGCTGTCGTAATTTTCTATCCCTGAATTCTAATTTGGAGACTGATACTGATGAAATAACAGGGCATACTTCATTGTCTCCTTTGTGTCAGGGATTCTAGCCCCTCACTGCCTACTGTCCAATGTCTAAAAACCTTTGCTTAAGTTTTTTTGGTTTGTTTTATTTTCTCCATTTCCTTGTAGCCAAATGGCAGATTTTATAGAAGTAAATCGTTAATGGGCAGAAGTAGAAGTCATTCTCTCACTCTCTCTGCCATTCTGTCTCTTTCTCTTACTTTCTTCTCATTGTCATTTGAGAAGCAAGTGGACATTGATAGGGAGAGGAAAAAAGGTTCGGTTGATCATAGCCCTAATATGAGAGTGCATAATGTAATTGGTACAGTGATATCATAGGAGAATTGGGAGAGGATGAGATAGTAAATTATAACTGTAATTTCTTTAGAACTAAATATGTGAAAGGTCAGCTAATGTAATACACATTAACTAGTTTTCAAACAGGTCATTGAGGAAAGGACACACTTATTTGTAAGTCACTAGAAAATTCTTCATACATAAAAGCGTAACTTTATGTTACATATAGATAGATAGATAGATAGATAGATAGATAGACAGACATAGATAGATAGATAGATAGATAGATAGATAGATAGATAGATATTTAAATTAAGAGAAAAAAAGTATTGTTAAAGCAGGGATATCAGCAAGTGATTATGATGAATCTTTTCCATTTCCTTCCAATAATTAGTGTTTAATCCTTCTAACTTCAATGAGTTTCTCAAGCCAATTCCACTGGCATCAGCAGCCTCTGTCTCAATCTAAAATGTGAAAGGCTATGTTGCAATAAATAGATTTGTACATTACTGCATAATGCCAACTTTATTAGCAGTTTGGCTTTCATGGAGTGTGCTGTATTAATCACATTCCACAAGTGTACAAGGCTTTCAGTTGTTTCCCTGTGGTGATTGGTAAGCCTTTAGTGCCAAAGTTACTGGCTGAGTAAGCTGAACAATAAATCCATGAGGGTTTATTATTATTAAAGGCTCAAAATAGAGAAGCAACACAAAGACAATCAGTAGCAGAAAGTGGTGGAGATTCACAGATGTCATATAAATGTTATATAAAACATTAAAATTTCATTGATTAGTCAAATATTAATATATTTTATTGTAGACTCATGAAAAGAATTGACTTTCCTTGAGAAATACAGAGTTTTATAACTCAAGAAATTTTTAAATTTGTGTTGGGACAATTAAAGCAAACTCATGATTAAAAATTATTTAAGATGCAAAATCAAAAATCAAACATGGGTGAGTCAGAGTGAGTCTGCCAACTAGAGAATGGACTAGATTAGCTTATTGAATCTTTTAGAAGTATGACAAAGAAGCAGAAACTTGTGGATAGAAGATAAATTTTTTAAATCTTTTTGTTTACACACTCTCCTGATCCTCTGAAAGATTTGGAGCTGTATATTGATAACCACTTTGCATTAATAATAAAAAAAGAAAGACAAAAATGCAGAGGCCACTTTTAGACAACAGGCTTGAGCAATGGAGACTTGATCAAGGCAAAAGGGCCCACTGTGACTACCTGGCTGAATACAGACAGACCCATCAGGCAAGCCACCTCAAATATTCCATAAGCCCTAACTAAGCAATAGGCTACTTACAACCAGGCACAGTTACTAAAAAAGGGAAAATTTCATAAGTCACCATACCTCTTCATCTTTCCCCTTTAAAATTAGCCCCCACCCACTGCCTCCTTGTGCACAGTATCTCCTTTGCTGCCCTGCCTTCTGCTCCCTTGGGTGTATTCAGTAAACTTCTATCTCCTTTGTTCTGCCTCTGGTGAATACTTTCACTGTTCCTGACACTGGCTTCCACTGAACAGTCACCCCACATTTGGGGGCCCCTATCCTATCAGAAGAGACACCACAAAAAAGTAAGAAAATGGTCCTGTGGTAAGCAGAATAATGATCCTTCAAATATGTCCACATTCTAATCACTGGAACCTGTGATTATGTTACCTTACATGGCAAAGGGAATTTGTGGATATGATTAAGTTAATGACATTTAGATGGGGTGATTATCATGAGTTACTCTGGAAGGTGCAATTTAATCACAAGGGCCCTTAAAAGTAGAAGAGGGAGGTAGAAGAGAAGAGAAAATCAGAGATGTAGCAGCATGAGAAGTGCTCAACATGATATTGTTGACTTTGAATAGGGAGGAATGAGACCATGAACCAAGGAAAGTAAGAAAATGCAAGGACATCAATTTTTTCTTTAAGTTTCTGGAGAGGAATGCAATCTACTGATATCTGGATCTAAGCCCAAGGAAATCTCTTTTGCACTTCTGATCTACAGCACTATAAGATAATAAATTTGTGCTTTATTAAGTCACCAAGTTTATGATTATTTGTTACAGCAGAAATAGAACATTTAGCATCACCATAACCAAGGAAGGTAAGACACATGGTCCATCAGTGCAGCTGATACATCAGTATAATTCAAGAAAACTTTTAGTTCCTAAGAAATTTAATCTTTTGTTATCTATATCCTTTGAAATTTACGTAGGAATGGTATGTTAGTCAGTACTACTATAGTAATAAATGATCCCAATATCTCAGGTAGGTTTCAATAGAAAGTTATAGATGCTGTTCATCTTAAATGTAGAATGTTGGTGAGCTATGGCTCTACACCAGGTTGCAGCTCTGTGTCTTCTTATTCATGAAAGCAGGCAAAATGCAGGTCTATGAATGGGAATGCCCGTCCCCCATGGCCAATATGAAAAGCAAGAGAGCTGGCAGAAAATTAAGATGCTACTTTTAGTGCTTCTGCTCAAGTGTGGTATTCATAGAATCAACTCAAATTCAATTGATCAATGCATATCATGCATCCTAGCCAAAGATCAGTAAGGCAGGAAATTACTTTCTTCCCACAGGAGATAAGAAAGTCACATGACAATTAGCAGGGAAACACATAATCATAATAGGGGAAGAGTAGGTGAAATAGCTAACATAATAAAATCTACCTTGCACTGCTTTATTGTAGCTTTGTGTGTTCTTCTTATAATAAAGTTGCCAAAGGGAGGTAAAGTATTTGGATTTTTCTATTAAAAAAATGATTATATGCCATGACCACACACACACATACACGCACATGCACACACACTTTAATTTTTACATATATACATATGTATATATATATGTATATATATATGTATGTATTTATGTATATATGTGTATGTTTCTAAATTTATATTTTCCTGTCCATTGATGGGTTGAACATAGTCTTTTGTATTCTTTATTTCCTGTATTTCCTGGTTTTAGAAAACTGCTATATAGTTTTCTGGGTATGGTAGAAATCAGATTAAAGCTGCTCAGTATGTCTCAGTTTACTAGGATCCTTTAAGTCAAATGTGAATTTGCATAGAATTTATCTAAAGACAATGCAAATGAAAGTTAGACATACTCAAAGATGTTAGGTATGGATGTGATTATATAGTCTGACAGAATAGCTATCTCCTCTTAGAAGTACACAAAAGACTTTGATGGGAAGCCTTTTTTTTTTCAAGATTTTGTTTTTTTAAGTAATATCTACACTCAACATAGGGCTCAAACTTAACAACCCCAAGATCAAGAGTCACATGCTGTATTGACAAAGCCAGCCAGGCACCCCACCTAGGAAGACTTTTAGTATACCCAGATGAAGCTATATTTAGAGGCAGAAGATACCCAATTGACAGTTTTGTTGGGTACTCAATATTTGATTGTTCATTTTCCCAACATTTACAATTTCGTAAATGTATAATTGCACAAAATATGTGATAGCTTGGTCACCATTTGATCCAAACCAAATGTTTGGTAGAGATATTAGGAACTGGTCATGGTATACTAAGTGAGGCTGAAAAAATAATTATGGATAAAAGAGAATAAACATTAATTCCCTGATTAAAGAACATCAGTACACCTATGAAGAGATACAAGTAACAATTCACATTTTTTGTAGAGGAAATTCCTGTACTCCATTGGAAAACAAATATTGGTAGTCACCTACCAGGGTATTAATGGTCTTATGCTATTATTTACTGCCACTATAGGAACAACAGTGCTCCGAAAGGAACGAAAGGAGGAAAATCATCCATTCTGATCTTATTGACTTTGTAAATGAATCTAAGGATTTTATGATATCCTTATTTATGGAAAGCTTTTAATGGAGTATTTCTGATTAAAGATTATGGAAAGTAAATAAATCCAGAATCTATAGTTTTGTTTTGTTTTGTTTTAATTTTTTTCAGTTTTTTATTTACTTTTGACAGAGAGAGAGAGAGACAGAGCATGATCAGGGAAGGGGCAGAGAGAGAGAGAGACACAGAATCTGAAACAGGCTCCAGGCTCTGAGCTGTCAGCACAGATCCCGATGCAGCGCTTGAGCTCACAGACTGCAAGATCATGACCTGAGCCAAAGTAGGACACTCAACCAACTGAGCCACTCAGGTGCCCCATCAGAATCTATAGTTTTATTAGGCTTAACTTGAAAAATGTCATATACACAGCTGTATAAATTGAAGATAGCTACAAGATAGTCATTCAACACTAGGTGAGGTGAAGTTATATGCCATGTATGTTATTAGAAGTATTGTGTATTTTGGAAAAGAAAGGCCTTTCTGCTGTGGGAATGAAGAATTTGAAACCTATGTGTAATATCTAAGATCACTTTTTACTTTATGTGGGCTATTCCATTGCCTGTATCCTGGAAATTAGTTGTAAAATTGGAATAATGAAGATCTCTCATCACATGAATCTAACTTGACAATCATATTGCTATGGATTGAATTGTGTCTCCCCTCCAAATTCATATATTTAAACCCTACCCCACTATGTGATAGTATTTGGAGATGGGGTCTTTGAGAAGTAATAAGGGTTAGATGAGGTCTTGAGGGTAAGGGTCCCTTAATGGGATTAGTGCTTTTATATAAAAATAGACCATAGAGTGTATTTTCTCTTTTCCTGCCATCTGAGGGTACAGCAGCAGGAAAGGGGCTTTCTGCAAGCATGAAAGAGAGCTCTCACCAGAAAACAAATCTGCTGGCATCTTGATATTGGACTTCCTAGTCTTCAGAACTGTGAGAAAATAAATTTCTGTTGTTTAAAACACTCACTCTGTGGTATTTTGTTATGGCAGCTGGAGCTATCTAAGACATATCTTTTGTTAGCTCAGGAGCATCAGATTTGTAAATTCTTTATCAGTTTATGAAGATTCTTAGCCTTTATGTATCTTTTACACTCTTTTTCTGGTTTTCTCTTGTTTGTTTGTTTGTTTGCATCTTGTTAATCTCTCCTATACTGCAGTATGGAGACAGCATCTGACCTATCATTAAGTTCACTGTTTTGTTTTTTTTCAGCTATGCCTAATCTGCTGTTAACTGTATCTACTGATTATTAATTTAGTTTTAATTTTCACTTCAGAATTTTTATTTGCTCTTTTTTATTATATCTGTTTTTCTGTTGGAATTTTGAATCTTGTTATTTAATTCCTTCAATATTTTAATTATAGTTTCACAAAATTTCATGTGTGATAAAACCAATATCCATATATCCTGTATTTACTTTTATTTTCTATTTTTCTCTTGGTTTTCACTAAATTATTATCTTTTTATATGTTTGGTTACATTTAATTGAGTGCTAGCATTGCATTTAAAGAAATGGGAATAATTTGAGGTCTTGGATGTGGTTTTCTTTTGCATTTGGCAGAAACAAATGTTCTTAATTGATCAAGAAATGGAATTATTTAAATTTGTGTTATTTGAGGCCATATGATTCCTCGGAAGACTTATTCTACATAGGCTGCTCTACCAAAGTAACACAGACTGGGTAGTTTCAACAACAGACATTTATTTCTCTGTTATGGAGGCTGAGAAGTCTGCAATAAAGTGCCAGCAAATTTGGTTTTTTTATAAGGGCTCTCTTCCTGGCTTGAAGACAATTGCCATTTCACTGTGTGCTTACATGACCTCTTACGTCCATACAGAGAGAAAGCCCTGGTGTCTCTTTCTCTTATTATACGGCACTGATTCCATCATGAGGGCCCCATCGTCATTACCTCATTTAAACCTAATTGTTCCCTGAAAGGCCCATCTCCAAATACCATCACATTAGGAGTTAAGGCTTTAACATGAATTTCAGGGGACATAATTCAGTTCATAGTAAAGGATGCTGTTGTGTTCCAATCAAAATCCTGGGCTGTTTACAAAGCTTCCTAACTTTTTACAGTTTCTAAAAGCTCGTTTTTGTCCCTTCAGCTTAGTGTCTCATTCTCCTAATTGCGTCTTTTGCTTTAACAAATTTTGACTCAAGGGCAAAATTTAGCAAATGTCAGGTTCATATTTCTTAGCTTCTCTTATCTTTATCTCTTTCCTAAAAAGTTCTCTAAGCATTGGATTCCTTTTCACTCAGAAGTGTGATAAAGGAGCATGGTGGGAGTGAACTGCAATTTGATGCAGTGTAATCACATTAGATTATCACACAACATCTGCCAGGAATTACTTTGTTTTCCTCCCCATGTATTATGTCATTATTTCACTTTTAACAATATTTGCCACAACTCTATTTGGTGGAACAGTTATTATTCTCATATTGCAGTTGATAAGACTGCGTAAAAAATTTTAAGTAATTTTCCCAAAGTTGCATATTATTAGACAACAAATTTAGTGCACACTTCCCTACTATAAAAAGCCTCATGTTGAACTAAAACTTAAAGATCCAATGAATTATGACATAAAATCAATATACTATGCTGAGTACTAACTTATTCTATAGAGGTTTTTCTAATTTCAACAATAATTTTCAAAGCCCAGCAATAAGAAAAAAAATGTATTGAAATTCACATCTTATATATGTGACTTTCAAATTATAAGCTTAAAATTTATTCTTTATCTTAGCAATAGAATTACCTTTTGATTTTTTTTATCACATGCTACTTTCAGTACCAATAATGAAAAATGAGGAACTTTACTTAGAAAAAATAAAAACTACTGAAATATTAGTCTTATAAATGCCTAATTCTGCTTTTTCTCATTTTCATTTCTTTTGAGGCTTTTTTTAAATTTCTTTTATTCTTGTTCCCACTTCCCTTCTTTTTAACTTAAACTTTAAAAAAATACTTCTGTAATCAATTAAAATCCTCTTTAATCTCATACTTAATATGACAAGAAAGTGAAGTGTTTTACAAACTAATTAAATGATTAATGAGACATGACTAAAAGACTGTTTGTTGCTCCAAAGCATAATATGGCTAGAAGCAAACCTTAGGTGTGAATTAATCAATGATGATATATATGATAAGGATAAATACCTATTTTTTCTTTGGAAAGTTTTTCTCCACTTAATATGTCTGAAATAGTATATTACACTCTGAAAATTCTCCATTTGTTATCACTGTACTAAAATATTAAAACCTCTATAAATAGAATTCTGTAGATTCATATAGAACAGAAACTTTTGGCTGTAGCTTTCAATGTACATAAGAGTTAATTTTTCCCTAACAAAATACAAATCTACTTGTTACCCAACTGAAAGAAATAGTTCATTTCATAGTAGGAGTAAAGTGCATTAATTGTATTTCCATTAATTTGGAATTAATTTTCTCATTTGGCCCAAGAAACTTACTGTTAATAATGTCTATTCTTAAATACCAAAGAACCTATATTTACTGTACGTACCATGCAAAGCACACACAAAAAGTATCTCAGGAATGTCAGATGATGATAATACGATAGTATCATGAGGAAGTTACCAAAAAAGAAAAATTTAAATGTAAAGTAAATAGGTAATTTTCAATGCCTAGGAATGATTAAACCATGCCCAACTGCTGTTGGTCTAATGTAAGTGTTCAGTCCTTGATATCATTTCATGTCATGTCTTTCTATGGCAAGGATAAATGCCAGACCTCCCTCCCCTCAAAAGTCATTTATTTTCATAACTCTGCACATTACAGACATAATCAAATGTATTTTTAATATTTCCTTTAGCAAAAATGTATATTATTTTAATTTTATCCCAATGCTTTGTTTCTATTTTAAAAAAACAAATATCTTACATTTAGATGCTGTAATTTCTGTTTCATGTCTAATCTTGTTGAGAAAATAAAATAAAGCCTGATGCTTGCTCCCTTGTAGTGAATACTGTTTTATAACAGGACACAGAAACAAAATTTCTAAGCATGATTAAAAGTAAAATTTTATTATATGGCAGAGATATTAAGTAAAAGAAATACATTTCATCAATAATTGAACTCCCACTATCATTAATCAATTAATGTTCTTGAATACAGCTGATTTTGACTCTTTAGTAACTTATATTTTCAATATGTTAGTAATATATTTATATTATATGAGGTAGGAAGGGAAAGCAGAATCATATATCTTCACATCCAGTTATAGTGATTATTAATAATTCCTTATCTTGATTCATGTTCATCATGAATCAAAATACAGATTTTAGAGCTAAAGTCAAAACTTTCAAACTTGCCGTTGTTACTTAATTTTCTTGATTCAAATACAAAGTAAAACTGGAAATCACCTCAGGATCAACTAATTAAGATCTAAGAGCACTGTGGAAAACATGAGGCTCACTACAAACTTATCTCAAACATTTAAAATATTTTATTTGGGGCATCTTAGATAAATACAAACATGAGGGATACTAAGGAAGAATGATATTCTTCAACTTTACAATAAATGTTATTTTATAGGAATAACATGAATTTTGTTTTGTTTTAATATTGTATCTCAATATTAACTAGAAGATCACATAAAGAATTACATTTTATTTGTGATAAATTCATAGCTTCAACTGAATCTAATATGGATTATAAATTAATTATTTCATAAATATAATCTGTGAGATGTATAATATTTTAATGACTTGTAATAAATATGAATCAATAGGATATGTGAGCCAGGAAACTTCAAAAAATGACCAAAAATGATATTAAGTTTATAGGTAATGTATAGAGAGATATGAGAGACAATACGTAATATGGCTGTTTCTTAAAATACGAGAGATGGTTTGTGAATGTAGGTTAATATACTTTCTGTTTAAATTTTACAAAGTCAAAATAAACCACATGCAAAAAAAAATAGTGGAATGAAATGCAATAGCCTATGGACTGGGTTGATTAGTTCCCCTCAAAAATTCATGTGTACCTGGAACCTGTGAATGTAAACTTACTTGGAAATACTCTTTAGCAATGTGATTAGTTAAAATGAGGTTATACTGCATTAGGATGGGCCCCAAATTCAATATAACTGGCATTTCTAGAAGAAGATGAGAGGAGCAGACATAGAGACATACACAGGGAAAATGCCATGTGTAGATGGAGGCACAGATTAGCATGATGTATCTAGAAGACAACACCAAGGATTGCCAACCACCCCCATAAGCTAGGGGAGAGGCGTGGGATAAATTATTTCTTTTGACACCTTGATTTAAGATTTCTAGCCTCCAAAACTGTGAGACAATAAATATCTCTTTTAAGAAACCCAGTTTATGTCCATTTGTTATGGCAGCACTAAGAAACTAATACAACCCATATACATAGAGAACCAGATTTTAGTTGAATCATGCTCAGTTGCAACAAGGCCCATAGAAGTAGAGTTTTATTTTCAAGAAAATGGTAACCAGAACTTTTCAGCTAATATCAGCATTATAGTTAGCAAACGAAGAAAAGAGTGAAAGAACCCTTCTTAATAGGACAAGATAAAAAGGATTGGGATAAAGAACATTTGTCTAACTCAGTTCAGATGCACTTAAAATAGTCAAGATAGCCAAAAGATTAAGAATTTTAATTCATGGGGCACCTTGGTGACTCAGTCAGTTAAGTGTCAAACTCTTGGTTTTGGCTCAGGTCCTGATCTCCTGGTTCGTGAGTTCGAGCTCTGCATTGGGTTCCACACTGACAGTGTAGAACCTGCTTGGGATTCTCTCTCTCCCACTCTCTCTCTCTGCCCCTCCCCTGCTCGCTGTCTCTGTCTCTTTCTCTCAAAATAAATAAATAAACTTTAAAATTTTTTTTAAAAATTTAATTGAAAAATCCTGAGGCATATATAAATTCTATAGACTGGGGCCACATTGGAGGAAAAGAGGTTGTTGCACTTAATGAAGTTATGTAGAGTCGAATCCCCTTCTAAAAAATTAGCAGATATTCTCACTAGAAAAATACCTGACTCTCTGATATTGTGTAGGAAATTTTATAATGAAATGGAATTAGTGAAACACTAATTATTTATATTCATTTGAACAGTTGAAAAGAGCTGCAGAGAATTATTAATTTCCTATTAAGTAAACTCAAGCATGCCCTCATAATAAGACAATTCATTTCAGTTCCTGTAAAAAACTAGGGAAATTTACAGTTAAAAAGAAATCATAGGAAGAGTGCTGAAAACTCATTCCACTTTTTCTTATCTGATATTTATGTACTGAGAAATCGTCCATATATTCTGCAGAGCACTTTTCCTAACTAATCTATGCAGAAACATTTCCACCATCCTTGTTTAAATGAAGGGTCACAAATTTAAATCACAAAAAAAGCAACTGAAATGAATGTAATATACTTAAAATATTCTTTGACTATTAGAGGCAAAAACACATATATACACATACATGCATAAAAATATGGTCAGCACGGACGCCTGGGTGGCTCAGTCGGTTAAGCGTCTGACTTCAGCTCAGGTCACAATCTCACAGTCCGTGAGTTCGAGCCCCCCGTCAGGCTCTGGGCTGATGGCTCAGAGCCTGAAGCTGCTTCCAATTCTGTGTCTCCCTCTCTCTCTGCCCCTCCCCCATTCATGTTCTGTCTCTCTCTGTCTCAAAAATAAATAAAACGTTAAAAAAAAATTAAAAAAAAATATGGTCAGCACTTGTAACTTTTAAAGGAAACAAATACACAAAAATTTTGCTGGAAATTTCCCACTTTTAAATGTTTAGAGATAATTCTAATAGATAATTCTTACAGATATTTCAAAGTTTTCCCTTTTTCTATCATTTTACAAATTCTGATCTGTGTTTATAAATTGTTTGTATTTTTTTCTTATTTGTAATATATTCCTGTGTATACATTTAAACTACAATCTAGTGAAGCATAAATAAATGTGTATCTGTATATACAAATAAATGACAAGGATATATTAATTTTTGTATAAATGTACATAATTACCTGGATAAATGAGTAATCAATGACCTCATTTATTTTTTCACCAAGTAAAATGCCATGATCACTTTTGGTTAATGGGAGGAAAATTTTTCAGCTTAATCTCAAAAGGTAGATCAGTGATAAGTATAACATGACGTTAGTGAGAACACTTCAGCGTCTAAGGTGGGAGTAGGGAGAGAATAAGAATGTAAAGAATAAATCTACCTGAGAAAAAGGACTAGTGAGCTTGAAAAAAGCAAAACAAAATAAAACTGAGAATACATAGCCAGGTGTAGGGTCTTAAAAGGGGCGTATTGATTTTGGTTCTATTCCAAAGAACATTTGGAACTCTGCTGTGTGCATTAAGAGAAGGGTGTGAATGTTATGCTAAAACTATGTGTGAAGAATAGAACATAAGGAAACAATGCAATTTCTAGAAACAGGACTGTTTCAAAATGATAGAGAATGTTTTCTATGATCAACATACTTCCATCCTGCAGATGTGAGTGCCCAG
This sequence comes from Panthera onca, assembly GCF_046562875.1. Lineage (NCBI taxonomy): Eukaryota > Metazoa > Chordata > Mammalia > Carnivora > Felidae > Panthera > Panthera onca. The sequence continues at coordinate 147,712,984 of NC_138342.1, read as the reverse complement.
AGGGACTTCTGTTTTACACTGCACTGAAACCTTTTTATATGCACCAGTTTCATGTCTTGGATTTATAATTTCCTTGACAAAGACAATTTAATTTATGTTAAATGAACTCTCATCACTCCAGTAACAGTGGTATGTTAATACCACTTTAAGCCTTGCTGGGTTTTTAAACAGAACCAATTTGTCAAAAGCATAAAATCCTTACAGGTGACCATGAAGTTTACTTAGGAAAAAGAAACTTTGGAATCAGCTATTGATATTATCAATATTATGCATTGTAACAACTCTACAATTCTCTTACAATCTTTTATCAAAAATTATTTTGGTGTAATATTTCAAACCTATTTTTGGAAGACCTTTTAAACTTCAAATGAGAAAGAAATCCAACTGTTGCCTACCTAATTTCTTTTCCCTAACCTTTTTATCCTTTTGCTTACCATCTCTTCCAAATTTTGCCATTAAAACACAGGCACATTTATCCACAGTATAAAGTTTTCCTCATTAGGATACTCTGCTAAAATGGAGAAGCACATTCATGTACATCAGTAACTAAATCAAGTGTGTTTCTGTATGAAGAGAGGAAAGGCTGTGCCTATGATTATACCTGAGTAATTTCTCATGTAGTAAAACAGAGAAAGGACTCAGAGTTCCATTAGGTACCAAACAGTATGATACTGGGGTAGGAAATAATTTATAGAAATAACCAATGAAAAATTTAGGGCCCAAGCTCCATAAGCTATGGTTAGAATAAAGTAACCTAAAGTTACAACATATAACACTTCTACACATTTAAAAATAGCAAAATCATTAGCAAAGTATCTGTTTACTTTCTCATTACCACAGTACTGCTGTGGTGTGATTTGTTTTTGTTTTTTTTTTCCTCCCTTTCTCTTCAAAAATTTTTTGACTCAGATATTTACAAAATGTTTACAGCAAATACAGGAAATGTGAAAAACATGATAGGTAGTCTTATTTTTCTAAGACTCTAAACCCTATTGAGAAGGACTGCTTTACTTAAAAAAAAAAAAGGATATTAATTACATGAATATATTTGCTTTTTAAGAGCCTTTTCAACAATTTTTTTTCTTTTCCAGTACTATAAATGTTTATAATATTAAAATTGCTCTTCGTTTCTTGAACTAAATAAACACTGAATAGCCATGATCTTCATGGCTAAGAAGAATGGCGTTGGCATTAAATAGTGTAACAATGAATTAAATATTGTAATAAGATAATGTTAAAAGGGTTTAAAAATAGAAAACAATCAAGATTTGAAGGGAACACTTAAAATTTTAGCCTAAAAAGACTATCACAATTCTTATATTATCTATTTCATTCTTTATTTGCCAAGTGTTTGATATTTGCAATCATGGCAGAGAGCATAAACAAGCCAGTAGTTATACCCAGAAAATAGGACCCTCTCAGATATTTACAATTTGAGAATTTTTTTGAAAAATAAAATAACTTTCTAGATTTAGTAGTATTTCAAGTCTACAATTACGCTTAGTGAATTCTGAGCTACAATTGTCTATATAGTTGAGCTGGTCTCTTAATAATATAAATACATTAGACTAAGTATATTTTAGACATATGCAAGTATTTTTCAAGATTCTAAATGAATCATAGATCAAAGAAAAATTATATGAGATACTATAGCAATATTAATGACATTTAAACATTGACAATATGTAAGATTAGGATATGTCTTCTGATAATTCCAGAGATCAAAGATATGTTCCCTTCTTTTAGTATCATTTCTTATTTCTCTTTTTAAAAAGTAAAACATTATGAAAAACTAAAGGCTCTCCTGTTTAATATGAAGAGTTTATAACCCATTTAAATATGAAATCTATAGCCTAAAAATACTACTTTTGTTGATTTGGATGCTTATAGAGTTATCTGAAATGTTTGGAATGAGCCATTAATTCATTAACACACATAAATTACATATTTAAACAGGTATTTAAGTTCTAGTAATAAGTTAAGAATCCTAATGTAATTATAATACAGTAATTATGTCTCCTTCAACTGAAATAAGAACAGAGTTGCCTAAATTGAGGAATATATCTTATTAAGGGAAATTAATTTGATTTAATATTGTAAATACATGAAGTTAATTCCCAGTCTTTATGGAGAAAATCTTGTTGTTAGTATGATTTAATGTTTGCCATTAATGTTAGCTTATGTCTTGGTATTCAACTTGAAACTGTTAGGATAAAAATATACTGAATCAAAGTCACTATCTTGATGTGAGCTCAGATAACAGCAGCAAAAATGTTTACTAATGTCAATAAATGTTCTACAATGCTTATTAAATTAGTTCCTAAAATACTAATGGCTTATATTTTAATTTGTGTCATTCTGCTTATCCCACAGATTCACAGTTTGTTTGTTGAAGGCAGTTATTCTCAACCTGGGAGAATAAATTGCCCCCTAGGGTCTCCTCTGAAGACTTGAATATTTGTACTATTTTTAAAAACCAAAGATGCTTTGGAGGAATATTTAAAAATCAAATAAAGCAGTGTAGGAACAGTTTAATGAAATGTCAATTAGGTCAAAGATTCCATTACATGGTGTGATTCTCAAACAATTGAAATTTAGTGCCAAAACATTTATTGAATGATACTGTGTATCAGGGACTATTCTTACTCCTGGTGATACAGACTTGAAAATGCCATGGAAGGCCTTGATATTTATTAATTTGTTACCCACAAAGCAGAATAGCACACAATAAACAATTATATAAATAAATTAAAAAACATATAAAATAGGGTTAAGTGCTATTATAATAGTGATGCAGTGATTAAAGAGCATCTTTACTTTGGTGGTTAATAACGACCTTTTACTAAATTTAACCAAAGACAAGGAGTCAGCCTCAAAAATAGACAAACAAGAACAAAGATAAAAAAAGAAAACAGTCTGGGATAAAATAAAGAAATATTGAACAGTCTCTAACCTGGATATGCCTTGGTAGTTTTGGGAAACACAGAGACATGTGTGGCTTGATCAAAGGGAGCAAGTAAATGCATAAGGTTGGAGACCTGGCCATACTCCCAGATCATATCATATGTGTTGCGAAGCCTAGATACTGAATTTGGATTTTAAGCAAGAGAGCAGTATGTTTACACTAATATATATAATTTTTTTAAGTTAATTTATTTTGAGAGAGAGTGCAAGCTTGAGCCAGGTAGAGGTAGAGAGCGGGGGGAGAAGAAAATCCCAAGCAGGCTCCACATTGTCAGCGCAGGGCTTGATGTGGGGCTGAAACATCACCTGAGCTGAAATCCAGAGTCAGATGCTTAAACAAATAGAAGTAGTGAGACAAGTTTTATTACTTCATCTCTCCAGGTGAACGTGATAGTGAAACAGAGAGAAGTGAATTGCACTATGGTTAGAGTTGAAGTCTACAAGATATTCTGATGGATGAAATAAGAATAGTATAGTGATAAGAGTTAGGGATAAATCCTGTGGCTTTGACTTTTATGGCTAGATAGAAAGTAATGCTATTTACTAAGGTAAAAAAACAAAAAATGAGGGAAATAGCAAATTAAAGAGCTATTAAAGTGAAAACTATTTTAGATTTGATAATACTGAGGTCTCCTAGATTAAGTGGGGATTCTGAATAAGCAATTAGATATATAAGAATGGAGTACAAAAGCAATGCCAGGACTAGAGATAAGAACTTGGAAGTCATAAACATGTAGATGAAATTAAAAGTCCCATGACTGTATGAGATTACCCAGCCAGATTATGTTGAAGTAGTTCCCAAAGATGACTGAGAGGGAGAAAATAGCAAATTCCTTGTACGCATTGCTCTAGATTCAACTAGTCCAAGACTTCAAGATTGGTTATGATAAAAATGATGCAAAAGACTTTCACTCTTATGTTCTCAATAGTATAAAACCTGATAAAATAAAAGTCAGAGTTTCCTATGGTGTTATCAAAGAGCCATGGATAAAGGAAGGCTTAATAGAGGGTAAAACTTTGCAGGCACAAATTCTTCCATTCACATGTTGTCCACGTTTTTCATTAGATCTTTTTATATATTATGCATAGTTATTTCAGTATCTCAGTTTGTTAATTTCAACACCCAGACCATGTCTACTTCTCTTGACTTCTTTATCATTTAACAATAGGCTTTTTTTTCTGTGTCTTATAGGTTTTGTTTGAATTTTAGAGATTGTATGTAAAACAAAAATAGATATTGAGGTAAATCACTTTTTAATTGGATACAGGTATGCTTCTTTTTCTGCCAGGCTCTTAGTATGGGGAATTAAGTTGAGCTGGATTTGGGTATTTGTTGTCATGGTTTCCTTCAGTATTAAAATGTTCAGATCAGTCCAGGAGAGTGATGTTACCAACATGGTAGAGTAGGAGACCCCACCCTTATCTCCCAATAACAATCAACATTTAGACAGCTATCCATGAATAAAATTAGCTCTGGGAGAGCTCAGGAGTCCGCTTAAGAAGCTTCAGCAAATCAGTGGAATGAAAAAACCTAAGAATAACCTCATAAAAAAAGAGATTGAGAAACAGTTTTATTTAGCCTGCAACATCCCATCCCCAGGCCAGCACTGCCAAGAAGAAAATCCCAGCTTGACAGAATTCCCGTCATCAAGAAAGGAAGAATGGGGTAAACAACCAGCTTCCCCAGTCTTTTGGGGCATTGAACAAAGGACCCACTTAGGCTTTAGCCCACTCAGACTGCCAAGCCAACATGTCTAGAGAAGTCTAGGAAACAGAAATAAGAGGGCAGAGGATATCAATATCAACAATGTAGGAGTGACTGTGGTTCTTATTGGCCTGCTCTGCAAAGGACCCCAATAGCTTCCACCACTGAACAAACCAGCAGCCAACACAGTTGCCATGAACTTCTTCACATTTCATCAGTGAAATTTTTGGCTTACAGGTTTTTGTGTTTGCAGATGTCAGCTGCCTGAGTCATATCCTGCTCTGCCTCTCTCTAGTCTGGATCCACACTGGCAGCCAGCCCCTGTCTCTGCAGCTGCATATATGCAAAATGTTAGCCTAGACCCTTGTGGCTGACTCCCACAGCTATGTGAGCTTTCAGGGCTAGCTCCTCCAGCTGTGTGCCTCCCATGTATGCCTATGTTTAGATTCTGTAGTCACAGGAATGCACACTGACAGCCAAGGTCCCTACAGCTGCTGGTGGGCCTGGGCCTGGCCCTGTCTCCTGTCACCAGACTCCACTGCTATTTGTACAACCATGGCGATACCCTGAGGCCATAAGAGTACACACCTACAACCAAGGACCTCACAACTGCTAAAACAACTGCAATTGGTCCTAGCCTCTGCTGCCGGCCATGACCCTTGCTACTATGTGTATTTGCAACCAACCTTTGCCAATACATAGGCATGTGGAAATGGTCCTTACATATGTATGTATCTGGCCACCAACATTTCCTGCCTTGGTCCCTAACTGCTGGACCAGGAATCACCACTTAGAACTCCTAAAGCACTTGCAACCACTGTGCCCCACCTGCAACACCCATGAGGAATTACTCAGTTGTAGGTGTTGTGGACCTCAGTGGCTTGATCCAACAATACAATATACCTACCTGGATCACAGATGCCACATGCCTCCTTACTTGTCACCCTGCATCAATCACTAGACCTGGGAGCACTGCACTCCAGTATGCCTCCACCTACAGGTGAAGGACTTTTCTTACCAAAATAGTCTATAAAATCTGGAAGAGGTGACTGCTTCTTCAAAGTGCAGACACCAAAAGGCTACAGGGATCATGGAGAATCAGGGAAGCATGACACCACCAAAGGAACACAGTGAAATTCCAGTAACTTACTTCAAAGAAATAGAGATACATGAATTACCTGACAAAGAATTCAAAATAACTGTTATAAAGTTGCTCAGAGAGTTCTGGGAATATAAACAATTTTTTTTTTAAATCAGGAAAACAAAGAACAAAATAAGACGTTCACATAAAGGTAGAAAACATAAAGAGAAACCAAACAAATCTTGGAGTTGAAGAATACAATGACTGAATTGAAGAATTCATTAGAGAGCTTCAGTAGAAGATTGGGCCAAGCAAAAGAAACCATCAATGACTGAAATACACATTAGCTGAGATTATACAATCAGAGAAGCAAAAAGAAAAATAATGAAGAAAAGCAATGGGGCTTATGGGTATCGTTAAGAAAAGTAATTAATGCATTATTGTAGTCCCAGAATAAGAAGAAAAAGGGAGTATAAAGCTTATTTAAATAATAGCTGAGAATTTGCAAAAACTGGGGAAAGATTTGGACGTCTAAGTTCATGAATCTCGTAAGTCCCCAAAAAAATTCAACTCAAAGAGATATTCTCCAATACACATAATAACAAAACTGTCAAAAAATCAAAGACAAAGAGTAAATTATGAAAACAGAAAGAGAAAAGAAGCTTGTCTCTTATAAGGAGACTCCCACAAGGCTATCAGCAGATTTCTCAGCATAAATTTATAGGCCAGTGGAGAGTTGGATGTATATTCAAAGTGCTGAAAGAGAGAAAAAAAAGCCAACAAAGGATACTTTATCCAGCAAAGCTGTCTTTCAGAAATGGAGACATACATACTTTCCCAAACAAACAGAGGCTGAGAGAGTTTATCACCACTAGACATGCTTTATAAGAAATGATGAAAGGAGTTATTTAAGCTAAAATGAAAGTAATATTTAGTAACTATTTAGTAACATGAAAACATGTGAAAATGCCTGGTAGAGGAAAGTATATAGCAAATTCAGAATACTCCTACTATAATATGGTGATAATAATTATTAACACCATAATTAATAATTAACAATAATTATCTCTAGTATAAAGCTTAAAGGACTGAAGTAATAAAAATAGCTATAGTTGTGCTAATTTGTAAGGAATACACAATATAAAAAGATGTTCATTGGGGCACCTGGATGGCTCAGACTGAGTGTCCGGCTTCGGCTCAGGTCACTATCTCATGGTTCGTGAGTTTGAGCCCCGCATCTGGCTTTGTGCTTACAGCTCAGAGCCTAGAACGTGCTTCGGATTCTATGTCCCCCTCTCTCTCCGCCCCACTCTTGCTTGTGCTCTGTCTCTGTCTTTCAAAAATGAATAAACAAATTTTTTTTTTAAATAAAAAGATGTTCATTGTGACGTCAAAAACATAAAAAGGTAGGGGAAGTAAAAATATAGACTTTTTGTATGCAAGAAAATTAAGTTATTATCAGCTTAAAATAGACTAGTATCCATAATATATTTCATGTAAGCCTCATGGTAACCACAAAGCAAACACCTTAAGAGACACACAAGAAAAGGAGAAGGGAATCAAAGTATACCACAACATAAAATTATCAATTCACAAACAAAGACAGCAAGAGAGGAAGAAAGAAGGAAAGAAATTACAAAACATCCAGAAAATAATTAACAAGATGACATTAGTCAGTCCTTGCCTATCAATAATTACTTTAAATTTAAATGGATTAAATATCTCAATTGAAAGGCATAGAGTGGTATGTAGATAAGAAAAAAAGGCCCAACTATATGTATCACATAGACTCACTCTAGGTTTAAAGGCACACCAAAGTTCAAAGTGAAGGGATGGAAAAAGATATTCTATGCAAATGGAAACCAAATGAGAGCAGGAGTAACTAATATCACACAAAATACTTAGTCAAAAACTGTAACAAGAGATAAAGAAGATAATTATGTAGGGATAAAGGAATTGATTCATTATGAGGATATAACAATTGTAAATATATATTCACTTAAGTCAGAGAACCTAAATATATTAAGCGAATTCTAAAAGATCTAAAGGGAGAACTAGAGAACAGTACAATAATAGTAAGGACTCCAACTTTCCATTTTCACAATGGATAGCTCGTTCAGACAGAAAATCAATAAAGAAACATTGAACTTGAACTACACCTTAGACCAATGGACTAAACAGACATATACAAAACATTCCATCCAACAGCAGCATAATACACGTTTCTAAAGTACACACAAGAACATTCTTCAGAATAGGGTCATATGTTAGATCACAAAACAAGTTTTAGCAAATTTAAAAGATTAAAATCATACCAAATATCTTTCCTGACCACTATGGTAAAAACTAGAAATCAATAACAGGAGAAAAACTAGAAAATTCATAAATGTGGAAATTTAAACAACATACTCCATATAAAAAAAAAAGTCTTACACATGAAAATAGAACACAACAAAATATACAGTATGCAGCAAAAGCAGTTCTAAGAGAGGAATTAGTAGTGATAAGTTTCTACATAAAAAAAGAAAAAGAGAAAGATCTTAAACAAGCAGTCTAACTTTATATATCAAGGAACTAGGTAAAGAATTTCAAATTAATCCCAAAATTAGCAGAAGAAAGGAACTAACAAAGATCAGAGCAGAAATAAAAAAAATAAAATGGTGACTAGAAAAACATGAAAAAAAGATCAATGAAACTAAGAGTTGGCTTTTTGGAAAGATAAACAAAATTGACAAACTCTTAAGAAGAAGTTTCAAGAAACAGAGAAGACTCAAATAAAATTAAAAGTGAAGGAGGAGACATTACAACAATTGCCACAGAAATATGATCATAATCATTAAAAACCACTATGAGCAATAATTTTCCAACAAATTGGACAACCTGGAAAAAACTGATAAATTCCTAAAACATATGACATACTAAGACTGAATTATGAAGAAATAGAAAATCTCAACAAGCCAATAACAAATTAGCAGACTAAATCAGTTTTCAAAAATCTCCGAGTGAAGAAAAATTCAGGGCCAGAATGCTTCACAGGTGAATTCTAACATACATCTACAGAAGAATTAATACCAATCTTTCTCAGACTCCAAAAAAATTGAAGAGACTCTCAAACTCACATTATGAGTCCAGACTTCCTCTTGTAGCAAAGCCAGACAGGCTACTGTAAGAAAAGTAAAGCATACCCAGCATATTTCACAATTCAATTGAATCGTTTTGGATTCCCCCTCTATTAGGTACTGAATTATGCCCCACCAAAATTCATATGTCGAAGTCCTAATCCCTAGTACCTCAGAATGTAACTGTATTTGGAGATAGGGCCTTTAAAAAAGTAAATTAAATAAAATGTAGTCAAATGCATGGGCCCTAATTCAACGTCTAGAGCCCTTATAAGGGGAGTTCTGGACATAGGCACAAAAGATCAAGGGGTGATTATGCAAAGAAACAGTGAGAATGCAGTTATCTGCCAGCCATGGGGAGAGAACCTCAGAAGAAACCAAACCTTCCAATACCTTGATCTTGGACTCTGAGCTTCCAGAACTGTGAGAAAATTAATTTATGTTGTTTAAGCCAAAAAACAAAAAAACAAAAAAAAAGAAATAAAATAAAAATCCCTCCAGTTGTTGGTTGTTATTATCTTGTTCTTAATGTTAGTCTTGGAATGTTGGTGACTTATTATTCAATTTTCCCGCTCCACCCCTAGCTTTCAGCACAGCCTGTATTCCTGTGACATGGAGTTTGTCCACACTCTTGTGTCTCCCTCAACATTAGCCTGCTGCTGTTGTTTCTCCATCCATGGCTTATGGGGAAGGAGAATTCTCATTATTATACTCTTTAACCTGTTCCAGACTCGATTTTAAGCAGTCCCTGAATGCTGACCCTCAGAGATGAGAATTTCTGTTTTTCTGCACTTTTTTCCTACTCAGAGTATAGAACACAGGCAGTTATCCAGCCCTTCCTGCAATGGTAGCTGATCTTTCCTGTGTATTGGTAAAGGATCCTGATCAGGAGTAGGTTTCCTGCCCATCTTCCAATGGCATACTTTTTTTAAAAATGACTTCTGCCAGTGCCATTGTAACCAGCAGTCAAGACTAAAACCAGAAAAGGGAAAATTTCCTACACTTTTTCTTGGGGCAGATAGCTTGCCTATCGAAAGCAAGTCCATTTCCTAGGAGTGAGCAAGTTTCCTGCCCTTCCTGCAGTGACAGACACTTAACTTCTGTAAATCAGATGAAGTTTGAGGTATGAGTAGGTTTCAGGTCTGCCTTCTAGCAGCCACCAATCACTGCCTTTTATTCATCCAGAGCTCAGTACAAATAAAATTCTCTACCCTTAAATCTTGCCACGTCCTTTGTACCTGCATCACTAAGGTAGACTAATAAATTAAAGATGCATATTTCAATCCCTAGATCAACTACTACTGGGGAAAAATAAGTAAGAGTGATAGCTAGAAAGCCAATAGAGAGATTACAATACAATAGTAAAAATAATAATAATAATTTCATCCATTCTGCCTCAGTCTATCTCCTTGGCCTAGGCTGCTCACCATGTTTCTGGCACTATTCTGGTACTAAGAATGTAAACACTGTCTACTGCCACCATGCCTTACCTCACATTGTTCCATCTTTTCCTAGAGGCAAATGTTTCAGCAGGGCTTCCATTGTACTTGATAAGCTTGGGACTTCAGCAACTCCAGAGTCCCTGTCAGACTTGATTATACTCATAGAAGCTCTGTCTTTTCCTAGAAATGCCCAGAGAATAACACATATATAAGTATAGAGGTGGGGGGTGATTTCCCTTGGGACAAGCTTCAAACAATAAGAGACAGGATAGTGGATAAACTGATAGATAAATTGCTCTTTTTCCTTGGCAGTGCACTGACCTCAGATAAAATCCTCTGTAACGTTCTTCTTTGGGGGAAAAAAGAAGCTGTGTTTCTTAAAAACTGTTCAGCTTAGTAATTCATCTTTTTGTATTTGCTTTTCTCTTTTTCTCTGTCTCATTTTCAATTTCCTTTATTTTTGCTTTCTTGGAATGTATCTTCTAATAAAACATTAGCACAGAATCTTTGCTTCAGGTTCTGTTTTCTAGGGAAATTGGGCCGAGACATAGAACCTAATAGAGTAATAGGGAAAGAATGAAAGCATGAGGTTAAAAAGTTCAAGGGAAGAAAGTGATTTTAGGGAGTGGTCTGTCATAGACTCTGGGTCTGGAATTCTCTCTTGTCTAGCAGGAGAAGGGACATAGGATTGAAATGCAAGAGAGGCTAATGTCTGGGAGGAGACAAGAGCCCCACTAAGGGTCCTTGCTCCGTTTTTATTAGAATCAGAAGGCTTACAAGTGTGATGGACGTGCACAAAGAGACAATGAAATCATGAACGTTAACTCATGGGCATGGGGAAAAGGGGGTTTTGAAGATATGCGGTGTTAGGGGTTTGGGTCAACACAAAACAAAATCCTAGCGCTGGGCAGATGGTTGTCTACAGCAGACCTGAGGTGCCACCTCTGCCACCTCTGTTTACCTAAACTGGCCTAAGGGACAAGACAGAGCATGCTAGGGTACAGTCAACAAGGCACCTTTCTTTTGCTAATTAGCTCCACTCTGGGCAACTTCAACCTGCTGTGATCTATAGCCCTGTTTACCTGTTTACCTGTTTTGCTCCTTCCTTCCTGTGAAAGCAGCTTTCTCCTATTGTACTAAATTGGGCGCATTTCTGCCCTGAATACCTACTCTTGTTTACCTCATTTTGTATGCTTCCATCCTGAGATTTCCTATTCCTATACTTTTGTCCTATACTGGTGGCCTTTGCCCTGGTTACCTAATCTTGTTTACCTAATCTTGGATGGGTACATCTTGTGGCTTTCTATTTCTTTATGCCTTGTTAACCCATTGGTGCAAGCTCAGGGAATTCCTAAGTTTATTCCCCATATTGGTCAACTAAGTCAAATTTGCCTATTAAGACTTTGTGTAAAGATAAGATGTAACATTAGATTTGTCAATGTGAAAGTCATTTATGATCTTAGTCAATTCAATTCAGGAAGATTATAATCATTTGTGGCTGTAAAATAAAACCAACTATCACTATAGCCTTCAGTACATACTTTAAAAAAATTTTTTTAATGTTTATTTTTTTTTTTGAGAGAGAGAGAGAGAGAGGGAGCACGGGGGAGGGTCAGAGAGAGAGGGAGACACAGAATCTGAAGCAGGCTCCAGGCTCCAAGCTGTCAGCACAGAGCCTGATGAGGGGCTCGAACCCACAAACCGTGAGATCATGACCTGAGCTAAAGTCAGATGCTTAACCAACTGAGCCACCCAGGTGCCCCCAGTACATACTTTTTTGTTTTCAATTAGCTCCATTCATATACAGGATTAAATTGTTAGTGTGCCTTCCTGTTAAATGATCCCTTTAGTGTTAAATGTTCTTACCTTTTAAGTGAATAACAATGCCTCATTGAATTTTATTGTTTTGGCAAAAACCAAGTAGTCGTATTAGATATACCTAATTTAGGTATGCCTAAGAAATGTTGCCTTAACTTGCTTTCAAGTTATTTCTACAACATCAGAACTTTGTATGACATAGACCAAATATTTTTAGCTTAAATAGAATCTTCCAAAGGAAAAAAAAAGCAGCTGTTGACTAGATTGCTGACCAGAATTAAAAATTTAGCATATTGCATTCTCAAATTCGTACTGAGAAACCAGTTATTGATTGGATTTTTAAAAGTAAGACCATTTTAATTGGCTACCAAAAAAATGTTCACATTCCAGCCAACATATACTTTTGGTTAGCTATCTCTGTGTAATCAGAAAGACAGAAAGATGGGAGGCCTGAGTGGCTTACTCGGTTAAGTATGTGACTCTTGGTTTCAGCTCAGGTCATGATCTCATGTTTCATGAGTTCAAGTCCAGCATCGGGCTCTGCACTGACAGTGCAGAGCCTGCTTGGGATTCTTTCTTTCCCTCTCTCTCTGCCTCTCCACCACCTCTCTCTCAAAGTAAATAAATAACCTTAAAAAAATACAGAAAGTGGTAGTGGCTTTATTACACAGAACAAACAATTCAGTTCTGCACTGTAATTGAGAAAATAAAGTGTAAGTAAGGCTAAGTTATGAGAGTTATGCAAAAGCTTGTACATTTATCTCTAGGATCCAAAAATAACCAACTAAATATTAAGCTCTGTATAATGGAGTGAAGTATTTACCCCGGGGGATTTGCAGTCAAGTACACGTGATGAGGCCTTTCCTTTTCCAACCACTGCTACTCCTTAGAGTGTACACCCATTCTTTCTGTTTTGGAGGTTAGGAAGATTATGAATTTCTAAGCCAGTGAAAGAGAGATATAGACATATAAATGGTATAAGAACATGTAAAACTAATCAATGGGCTAACAGCAAGTTGTTCCTTTGGATAGGATGGAGAGTGTTTACTAGAAAGAAGTGTGTGGGAATTTTTTGGAGTGATGGAAATATTCTTTATCTTATTTTAGATAATGGCTACTTGGATATATACAATTTCAAAACTCATTGAACTCATCACTTGACAGCTGTACATTTTTTTTATGTTAACTAGACCAGTTAAAAGGGATCTTTTTTATCTTTGGATTTCTGATACATCAATGTTGTTTTGTTTTGTTTTGTTTTGTTTTGGAATGTGTCAAATGCTTTTACTGATGATTATGCCTCTTCTTTCTTTCTGCAATATTTAAGTGGTTATTTTTGTTACAGTCTATTTCATTAACTTTTAAAGCCTTATTATTCTCACTGGGCTTCCTACCATACTCCCCATTTTCTCCCCACCATGCTGAAAATAAAGGTGCTCTCTTACCTAGAAACAATTTGTCAGAGCAGTAGCTTCCATGTACCATACAGCCTGTGACTGTCAATAATTTACAAGCTCTTCAAATGTACTGGAACTGAACCTACATACTGGCTCTTTCTTGACTCCTCTATCTGTGGCGAGGCCTCTTCATGGGTTTCTAAAATCTTAATTCTTTTGGGACCCCATAAACCTCTTGCTTATCATTAGGTGTATATCTTGCCTCAAACTATTTAGATCTAGCTGTGAGCCTGAACTGAGCTTCCTCTCCAATTTAGCAAAACATCACCTTCATTTTTACCAAAGTAACTTATTGTTCAATCTTCCCCCTCATTCCTGAAGCACTAGCATATAAAACATATATTTTCTCTTTGAGAAACTGACCCCTCCCTTGGATACATCTTCTCTGCACAGAATGAAATAAATGAGTATGGAGAGAACATTACCCTTTGAATTTACCTGTGAGAGTTAGATTTTTCTGTAGGTAACAAACTAGCTTGTCTCAGTCTTTATCATTTTGTATACAAGTAATACAATAAAGAGAATAAATTTTCAGATACTTTTTCTTTCTTTTATCTGGAAGTCTACACTATTATAACTGAAAGTAGTCCTTTTCTATGGTAATCATGAGGGCTGTATAAAGTATTCCAGTTCTCCTAGGCATGAGGCAGAAATGTACTTGCATGCTGTGTTGAAGTTGGTCACAGCTGTGTAACTTTCTTTGGCCAATGAAATGTGAGCTGAAGTAATATGAAATGTTTTTAGCTATAGTGTTCTCTTTCCCTTTACCGTGGTGATAGGCAGTATTCCCCATAGTGACCATTTCATCAGTCTCTGTAACAGAAGGAGAAAGTGAACAGGTGGCATGATGTACATATAGAGTCAGAAATATTATTGCTTTAAGCTCTAAGGTTTTGAGTTTATTGCTTACCACAACATAATCTAGAGTCATCCTAACCAATCAGATTTCTTTTATTGATTTTATATCAGTCTTATACCATTCCATTTTTCTCATACCATTCCATTTTCTCATACCATTTCTTTTTTTTCATTCTGATATTGCTCTGGATAATTTCAGTCATCGATGAGAATTACTCCTGCACCTTTCCCCTCTGATTAGCTACATACTGAGTAACATTTCTCAGTGCCTTCTCTCAGTCACCTCAAAGCAATGATCAATATATGCCCTAATTCCTGCCTAACATTAAGAAACAAGAATGAAAATCAATAATTGCATTCATAATATCATCACAGGTATGCAGTGGGAATTCTGCATATTAGCTCCATTGTCCTTCCTCCTCTGGGAAAAAAGTTTCTCTAGCTTATTAAGTAGCATTCACTTAAATTCCCAGGTCCTTTTGTATGTCTTCTTTGGAGATGGCTGATATATTATTGAAGTTCTTCACCTCAGAGGGCTGAAACTCATATTTCCAAATTCTCTGAATTCTGGATGTGTAGTAAAATGATCACTTCCAAAGTACCTGAGAAATGGTGTGTGTCTTATGATCCCATATTGTATAAACCTGTTCCTTACCAGTGAAGTTATTAGACATGACTAATATTTTCTGTAGATTTTGGGCATAAATTTCTAAAGGCAGGAAGCTAACACAGAATATTCCATAAAGCTATGACTCTGAATTCTTTTGCAGGAATCTGCCCTATTTCATTCAATGCAGTGGGCACAGGTTCACACTGGGTCAAACCTTTAGGCTGTTTTTTTCGAAAGTTCTTTAACTTCCCGTAGAGCTAAAAGTCCCATTTTGCTCTCAAAACTGCGCTTCAAGTGGGAGCAGTGAAATGTTCAGCCCACAATTTTTAATAAGTTCTAGTGAGTTCTTTAGAGAATAACTGGCCCCTGCGAACCCTTAATCTTCCCATTTATTGCCTCTCTTTATCAGCTTCCCATAGCCCATCATATAATGGCTATTTGCTTAATATAGAACACATGACAAGTGTTAGAAGAGATGCTTTGGAGTCAGCTCAAAAATCAATTAAAGTATCGTCTTACAAGTTTTACCCACCTTTGGAGTCCCAAATTTCCTTGACCTCTCCCATCAGAGTAGTTATATTTTCCTACACATGAGAAGAGTGGAATAAGTCATTTTCATCTTTGTTCTTGATCTATAATTTTAAACTACTTATGAAATAGATTATTGTCATTGCCAACTTTAAAATGTAATTAGTATGTTTTGTCCTTGTCAAAAATGGCCTATTGTAGAGCCATAAATTGTTTCTCTTTACAGTGAAAAGAATTTCCTTCAAATTCTGGTTATTTAAGTACTACCTATTTCTTATAAATGATTTAGCACTATAGACAAATACACTGAAGAAAGATGAAATTCTACCACTTACAGATAAAATCTATTAACATTTTGAAACATCTATTATATGCTTATTTTCAAATATGTACAGTTTTGTACACATATATATGTATATATACAGGCAAGTAGATGAATAAACAACTATTTTTGTTTATCTGTTTTATGAGAAGGTAAGACATTTTAGTAATGATTGTGACATAGTCTGAGGTCATGAAGCAGTCAAAATTAGCATTGACAATATGTGCCAAAAATGGTATCCTCAGCAAATTCTTCTTACCATTTTCTTTGATTGTCCATTGACAAGACTTTCTTGGTTCTGTTTTATGGCACTAACTTTTTAGTCTCCCAGAGGATTCTATGAGCCTTAAATCTCTTTCCAATAATTATGTATTTTTCTATTTAAACTAATCACAGCAAGTTTTTCTTGTAACCAATAAAACTTATTTATAATTATTTACTTTGCTTATTCTTTCTAAGTTTGCTTCTGTTCTATTCTGGCTTCTCAGTTTGTTAGAATGGGAAAACATGGAAAGAACAGGTAAATACTTAAGAACTCTTTTTTCTCACACATATTGCATTTTTCTAATTTTATTTGCTATCACTAACACAGCTCATAGTTAGCAATATCCCAAAACTCTATTTCATGTTCAGCTCCTACTAACTAGTTCATGTTCTTTTAATTACCCAGAACATCCAAACCACAAAACATTTTCTATTATAAAAAGACCAAAAAATGAAACAAGAAAAGTCAGATAGCTACTACCTAAGAGAGTACCATTAAAGATACTTTATATGTGATGTCTTCTAATAACTTTGTGAGATAGAAATTATGTTATCCATTTCACAAATGAGAATATGAAACAGGGATGATTTGCTGAGACTCACAGATATATGACAATGCCAGAATGTAAACTAGAGTTTTCTGACCCTACTTCATTGTAATTTAAACTATGTAACCGTTTTCTTTTAAATTTTGCAAACATATTTAATTTTGCTTCCCCTTAACAAGGCACAAGTCAAAATTAAAGAGTGTGCATATAAATATATAACAAAGGGAAATCCTATAACCCCTTTTCTAATTCACTGTTATTATTAGCAATAAAATCATCAGTACATCTTACAGGACTAAGTATTACTTTAGGACCAGTTTTATGCTCTAAAATGGCCAAGAAATTTCAGATCAGAGTTAATAGGGGTCAAGACCGGCTGCAGGCCTGCTCCTTTGAAAACTATTACAATTTTTAAGACAATGATATCAAACCAAGCATGGGTCCCTTCAAAGCCTGAGAACTTGTATGACTAGTTGTACACTCATGAAGCCCTGATAAATTTGCTCCTAAATAATATAATTTGGGTTAGTAATTGAATAAATACATTATATATATATATATATATATATGTGTGTATATATATATATATATATATATATGTTACAAATTGATAATTGTTAAAGCTCAATGAAAACATGGGGACATTATACTATCCTTTCTACTTTGCATATGATTAGAATTTCTATAGAAAAAAGATAAAAAAGAGTGTATTGAAAATATTGAACCCAGAAACACTCAGATATATGGAAGACTAAAAATGTACACATAAGCAAAACAGAAAATAACAAAAAAATAAGTAATTAGGAGATGATAAATGTGAAAGATAGATAACAAATATCTTTATACACATAAATGTTCACAGGAATAGAACAAAAAAAATTATTAAAAAAATAAGAATTATTATTCTTCCATAGGAATATAAAA
The DNA here is from genome assembly GCF_046562875.1 of Panthera onca. Taxonomy (NCBI): domain Eukaryota; kingdom Metazoa; phylum Chordata; class Mammalia; order Carnivora; family Felidae; genus Panthera; species Panthera onca. The sequence continues at coordinate 147,695,344 of NC_138342.1, read as the reverse complement.
GAATATGTCCTGAAACGGAAATATTTGAAAATGTGCATCAAAAGAAGACCCTCTGTATGAAGACAAAAAATGACAGCAAGATTGTCATCTAAGTACATACAGGTAAATTTGCTGAAATATGATAAATAAGAAATCCTAAAGAAATCCAAGTTGAAAAACCACTAAAGTAATCTATAAATGAGAAAAACTGAGACTGGCCTCGGATTTCTCCTTAATAAGAATTTATGAAAGAAGATTATATAAAACACATCTTCAACATTCTGGATCAAAGAGAATATGGTCCAAAAATTTCTTTCAAGTAAAAAATAGCAAACAAGTATTTAGGCCTTTAAAAATCCAAGGAATAAAACACATTTAAGTCCTTCTTGAAAACAAACAAAACCTTTCCTGATAATAAATACTAGCCAATCAAGAAATGGCGAACTAGGAAATAGGAAAACTATGGTAAAAGCATGGATTGTGAATATCGAATGTTAAAATGCAGAATAAAGATTAAAAAAAGACTTATAGTTACAAAAAATTGACAAAATCTTGCTAACACTGAAAAGAGTTTCTAATAAACCTCCAGTATTTATAGTTTAGGTGAGCTGGACAAAGTGCATATAACTACATATTTCATTGTAGGAAGTGAATACCCTAACTGTCTAAAGCTAAAATTTGTAACCAGGAAGAAAAACAAAACACATATGTTTACATATTTTCTTCATGTCTTTATATTAAAGATGTCTTTTCTAAGGTAAATTTTTGTTTTGTTTTTAAGAAGAAATGTAAATAATAGATACATCTTTAAAAGAGTCAAAGATACTGAAAATAAACTAGCAACAACATTCAATATTCCACCTTCTGCAACTAGCCTTTGACAACATTTGGTGAATATCACCCCAATCAACCGTTCATAGGTATACAGAGAATGGTCACAATGACAGAAAAGTGAAGAGATAGCAAGTTTGGCAGGATTCATTGTTCTCAACTGGATTATTTCTCAATATTCCCATTGCAACTAAACTAGAAAAGATAAATGTTATAAACTTTCACTGTTGGTGGGAATGAAAACTGGTACAGCCACTCTGGAAAACACTATGGAGTTTCCTCAGAAAGTTAAAAATAGAACTACTCTCTAATTCAGTGATTGCACTACTAGGTATTTACCCAAAAGATACAAAAATACTAATTTGAAAGGATACATGCACCTCAATGTTTATAGCAGCATTACCAACAATAGACAAACTATGGAAAGAGGCCAAATGTCCATCAACTGTTGAATGGAATGAAGATGTGGTATATATGTACAATGGAATATTACTCAGCCATTAAGAAGAATGAAATCTTGGCATTTGATTGTTGTTTGAGCCTTTGCTTTCTCTCCTTCCTTGCTAAATGTAGGTTGTTAGTTGTGACTTGGAATCTGCTCCTTTTTCTAACCCTAACATACATCTTTAACTCTAAAAGGTATGGAATAAAAAAATCCATCAATCACAAAATAAAAATTTAAATAGATATAATTGTGAGTTTGTAGTGATATCACAGTCATATTATCACATCTGCTTCTGCTCTGAGAGACAGTAAGATCTTCAAATTTTCTTTTTTTTTTAAATCTTCAAATTTTCACAGGCATTTTTCTTCTAATGGATATATTCTCAAGAAACATTATCATTAAACATATTATAAAAAGACTGAAAATCTGCCAGTATTTCCCACCCCAAACTAACATTTTATCACATATCTTTTATTTGCAAGACCTAGGAAATGTTTTCTGGTCATTCTCCATGCCAGGAGAAAAATACATATTTCAAAATATGATCAGAGTGTGATAATATAGTATAGTAAAAACGTCAGAAACTAAAAACTAAAAGAGCAGACATTAAGTGCAAGCTTTACTACTTTCTAGTTTTTGGAGTCACCTGGAATTGATTCAAGTGTTCTGTTAATGGTCAGGCAATCTGTTGGGGAAAGAGGGACTGTCATATTTAAACTAGCCTTAAAGCCCATCTCCTGCTTCTCTCCTGTTCTTCTGATCTTCTTATCATGTATGCAGGAATTGATACTCAGGTCCTTGAACACATTCCTTAGCTGTGCAATCTGGACACATCATCTCTATATGCTTCCTTGTTCTTTTTCTGTTCTAATTTAAGACACTTGAATGTGACTTTTATCCTATTCCCAATTCACAGGCAGTCATTCCTGATGCACTTGCAGGATTTGGTGTAATCTTTGGTCACTTCCTAATTTCTGCTTTTGGCCATGATTCGTGTTCTTAGTTACTCCATTATCTGTATCAATTATGGCCAATATGGAAGTCTATCAAAAGAAAACTAACTTGCAAATTTTAATTAATATATTCTTGGGTTGGAAGAAAAAAGGTTTTATTCCGTTGTATATCCTATTACACCTCTTTACTGATGATGATATTTAATATAAGTTTGATATCTTTGATATATTAAAAATGAATTAAACATATAGTTAATCAAAAAAGCCAGTAGACCATAGACAGGGAGCACTGCAAATGCTTCTGTGTCCATTAATATTCAGGAAAGCAAATGAGGACAGAGTCAACGTAAAGCCATATGCTGCTGATGAGACAACCACCCTGAATCCCTCACACAAACAAAAGTGTATTGGTGTCAGATAAAATCTCTTTGCATTTATTCTCCCAGAGCACCGAGCTGAGAGAAATGAAAGGATTCTAATCCAAGGGCTCTACCAGGAATGAATTATTCATTGTACATACTGATTAATTTATGGTAATTATAAATCATGGATACGTGGTCTCACAGTAACATTTGATTTGTGTGATGATCTGCAAGATGGAGCTCCTGTAATTCATGTGTTTAATAACTGTCCTTGATTAGCTGAAGATTCGTTTTTATGAGGTAAAGGAAGTAAATATGATCAAAGCAAACTCCCAAAACACTAAGGTTTTATTTCTAAAAAGAAACATGAAGGTATTTGGAGCACTAAGACTAAACTCAACCATGTATGTTCATTCAAACATTGTTACTCAATATAAATGAGGTTGTCTAAATTTTAAAGTCACAACAAAAGTATGTCACACAAATTTTACAGATAATTGTAATGGGCAGCGTGTTTTACAAAACATATTTGTTTAATTATTCCAATTAAACGTAATGAAATGTTAGGTTTCCATGCAGGATTGGGTGGGAGAATTCGTATGCAAAAATCTATATGGTTTAAATGGCTAAAGCAAAACTGATAAAGGGAAGTACACACCTTTAAGTTTATGGATAATTTTTCACTGCTAACTATTGACAAAATGGACAAAATCTATCATTTTATTGGTGGCCTATCATAGAACTTTAATGCATTAATTTTCTAGGGCTGTCTTAACAAAGTATCACACACTTAACAACAGAAACTTATTTGTGCACAATTCTAGAGGCTCAAAATTTGAAATCAGCCTATCAGTAGGGTCTGTGAACTTTTTCATTGGTTTGTCAGTGAACGTCTTCTCCCTAGGTCTTCACATGGTCTTTCCTCTTATGTTTGTCTGTGTACAAATGTTTTCTTCTTTCAAGGACACCTGTCATATTAGATTGGAGTCCACTCTAAGACCTCATTTTAACTTAACTACCTCTTTAAAAACTTGATATTTACAAATAGTCACATTCTGAGGTATTGGGGATAAGGACTTCAACATATTAATTTTGAGAAACACAATTCAGTCCATTACATTCTTTTTACAAAAAGCTTTATTTCCTTTGAGGATAACTTATTTAATTTGAAAGGATCTGGGTTTACTTGTATGAAAATAACTAAACTCTGAGATTGGAAAAGTGAAAAATCATTTGGAATCTGCCTTCAATAGGATTACTTTGTAGTAAGAAAAATAAGTTTGTGGATTACTAAGTCATATTAATTTAATTTAATTTAATTGCTTAATTTTGTTAATGTATATTTATTTTTGAGAGAAAAAGAGACAGAGCATGAGTGGTGGAGGGGCAGAGAGAGAGTGGCAGACACAGAATCCGAAGCAGGCTCCAGGCTCTGAGCTGTCAGCACAGAACCTGACTCAGGGATCGAACCCACGAATGGTGAGATCATGACTGGACCCGAAGTCGGACGCTTAACCGACTGAGCCACCCAGGTGCCCCCAAATCATATTAATTTTAAAATAGAAGATCATAAGAGGTAGAGATATTTTGATAAGGGTTTATTATTTTAAGAACAAGCTTTTATAGGAATGCATCACATGTAATTAATATTTACTAGGTTTCTAAGAAATTTAGTATTTCTGGGTAGCTAAGGAAGAACTTTGAAGATGAGGGAAACTGCAAAAGAAGAATAGTAGAAAAAGTTTTAACAACTTGCAATATGCTTAGGTATAACTGCATTCCATTATGCAACTGGAGAAATATCAATAAATGAGGCAAAGGGGTATAGGAAGCCTTCCATGGAAAACATTTCAAAATAATTATGCTGCGTGAAAGCTAAAAGTCAAACAATGACAAGAAAGAAATCTATTCTATTATTTGATTTTATAAAATTCTACAGAATGGAAATTGATTTATAAGGAATGAGGAAATTGGTGGGAGAGGTCACACACACATAATCAGTTTCTTGGTTATGATGAAGTTTCACAGATAATCTACATATGTCAAAACTCATTAAACTTTCTACTTTAAATAAGGATAGTTTTGAGGCGCCTAGGTGGTTCAGTCGGTTAAGCGATTTGGGCTCAGGTCACCATCACGGTTTGTGAGTTTGAGCACCGCATTGGGCTCTGTGCTGACAGCTCAGAGCCTGGAGCCTGCTTCAGATTCTGTGTCTCCCTCTCTCTCTGCCCCTGCCCCACTCATGCTTTGTCTCTATCTTTCAAAAATAAATAAATATAAAAAATAAATAAGTACAGTTTTGCATATGTACATTATACACCAATAAAACTGTTGAAAGAAAAACAATTATAGAGGAAAAGGAATTATGTTGTTGCCATTTAAAATGATAACATTTGAGGGCACCTGGGTGGCTCAGTCGGTTAAATGTTCAACTCTTGGTCTGGGCTCAGGTCCTGATCTCACGGTTAATGGGATCAAACCTTGCATTGGGCTCTGTGCTGACAGTGCAGAGCCTGCTTGAATTTCTTCTCTCCCTGTCTCTCTAACCCTCTTCTGCCTGTGCGCTCTCTCTCTCTCTCTCTCTCTCTCTCTCTCTCTCTCTCTCTCTAAAAATAAATGAATAAACATTAAAAAAAGGTATTGGGGCACCTGGATGGTCAGTCAGTTAAGCGACCGACTTCAGCTTAGGCCATGATCTCAGTTTGTGAGTTTGAGCCCCACATCATGCTCTGTGTTGACCCCTCAAAGCCTGGAGCCTGCTTCAGATTCTGTGTCTTCCTCTCTCTCTGCCCCGCTCGCCCTCTCCATCTCTCAAAACTGAGTAAATGTTAAAAAAAAAAGGTATTATTTGTATGATATTCGTAAGATGTGTCGTTATTCTTGAAAATGTCTCTACTATTTTAACTTTGCTAAACTTTTAGCAGGAACTGATGTTAGATTTTTTACAATTATTTTTCTGCATGGACTGGATGATAATATTTTTATTATTTAGTATATTAATATGGGAATACACTTTAATTAGTATTTTACTTTTATAGCAGTTTTATGTTCACAGTAAAATTGAGGGGAAGGTATTCCCAAATACCTGCTACCTCCACACAGGCAGAGCCTCCCCCATTATCAATACCCGCATCAGAGTGCTACGTCTGTTGCAGTTGATGAATGTACATTAACACATCATAATCACCCAATGTCCATAGTTTACATTATGGTTCACTCTTGGTGTTTTATATTATATGGGTTTGGAGAAACGTATAATGACATGTATTTATCATCATGGTATTAGAGTAGTTTCATTGTCCTAAAATTCCTCTGCTCTCCACCTACTAACTTCTCTGTCCCAACTCCCAATCCTTGACAACTATGATCCTTTTTATTACCTCCATTGTTTTGCCTTTTCTAGAATGTCATTTAGTTGGAATCATACAGTGTATATACTCTTAAAATTGGCTTCTTTCAGTTAGTAACATGCGTTTAAGATTCCTCCATGTCTTTCCATAATTTGATAACTCACTTCTTTTTAGTGCTGAGTAATATTCCATTGTTTGGATGTACCACATTTATATACCAGTTCACCTACTGAAAGGACATCTTGGTTGCTACCAAATTTGGCAGTTATGAATAAAGCTGCTATACATATCTATATGAGGTTTTGTGTGAGCAGAAGTTTTCAACTGTTTCAGGTAAATAGCAAAAAGTGCGATTGCCAAGCCATATGGTAAAAGTATGTTTTGTTTTGTAAGAAACTGCAAAACTGCCTTTCAAACTTGCTATAACATTTTGTATTCCTATCGTAAATAAATGAGCATTCCAGTTGTACATTCTTGCTAGCATTTGGTGTTGTCCATGTTTCAAATTTTGGCTCTTCTGATAGATGCGTAGTGGTGTTTATAGTTTTCATTTGCATTTCCCTGATCTGATGACATATGATGTGGAACATCTTTTCATACGCTTTTTTGTCTTCTTTTTTTTCTTTTTTGTGAGATGTCTTTTAAGAACCTTGGTTCATATTTAAATTGGGTTGTTTATATTTTTTGTTGTTGAGCTCTATGAAAGCTTTTTAAAAATTATTTTGGGTAATGGTCCTTTATCAGATATGTCTTTTGTAAATATTTTCTGTCAGTCTATGATTTGTCTTCTCATTCTCTTGGTATTACCTTTTGCAGAGTGGAAGTTCTTAATTTTAATGAAGTCAGTTTATACATTATTTCTTGCATGTATCGTGCTCTTGGTATTTTATCTGGAAAATCACCACCTTGCTCATGGTCATCTAGGTTTTTTCTTATGTTGTTTTCTAAGAGTTTTATGGTTTCACATTTTTATTTAGGTCTACAACCCATTTGAAGTTAATTTTTGTGAAGAGTTTAAACTCTAGATTCATTTTTGGGGGGAGTGGATGTCCAGTTGTTTCAGCACCATTTGTTGAAAGGACTATCAATATCGAGGACTTATTAAAAAATATTTACTTATACGCAATGTTTTTCTTATACAAGATTTATTGTATCTTTAATATTTCAATTTACTCCCTACCTGGGGTTGATTTTTATGTATAGCACAATTTTCAGAATAAGACTTAGTTTTTCATTATGGATTTTTATTGACTGGCACCATTTTTTGACAAGATAAAGTAAAATTGAAATCATTGTTAATATTGTTATTGTTGAAATAGACAACTTTATTTTATATTATTTTTTAAAATTTATTTATTTTGAGAGAGACAGAGCATGATTAGGGGAGGGGCAGAGAGAAAGGGGGGAGAGAGAGAGAGGGAGGGAGAGAGAGAGAGAGAGACAGAGACAGAGACAGAGACAGAGAATCCTAGGCAGGCTCAACACTATCAGTGAGAAGCCCAGTGCGGGGTTCGGAGAGAGAGAGACAGAGACAGAGACAGAGACAGAGAATCCTAGGCAGGCTCAACACTATCAGTGAGAAGCCCAGTGCGGGGTTCGAACTCACAAACTGCGAGATCATTACCTGAGCCAAAACAATGAGTTGGATGCTTAACCAACCGAGCCACCCAGGTGCCCCTGGATACATTGATTTTAATTTTTATGTGGAAATACAAAACAAAAAAAAATAGCCAAGATACTCTTGAAAATGAAAATTTTCTTGTACTTATATTATGAAATATAAAGTCTTATTATAAAGCAATACCATTAAAGACAACACTGTCCTGGCATAAAGATAGACAATAGATGATTGAAACAGAATAGAGAACTTAGGTACAGACAACACAGACATACATACGAACACTTGATTTTATGACAAAGTGAAACTGCAGATCAACATTTTATAAGCATGCTTCATAAAACTGGAAGAAAGTCCTAATAGCTCCAGTTTGTTTTGTAAAACACTAGATCTCTATAGAATGTAGCATAATTATCACATCTTTACCAATACATTTTGACTGTAGTGAACAATCACAGGGCAGCACTGAAGATTTAGTATTTTTTTAATGTTTATTTATTTATTTTTGAGAGAGAGAGAGCATGTGTATGTGCACGCAAAGAGGGAAGAGGCAGAGAAAGAGAAAGAGAATCTTAAGCAGGCTCCTCACTGTCAGAACAGAGCCTGCCACGAGGCTCAAACTCATGAACCCGAAGATCATGAACTGAGCAGAAATCAAGATTTGGAAGCTTAACTGACTGAGCCACCCAGGAGCCCCTAAAGATGTAATATTTTGATTAAGTTGTCTAGGATATGAGAGAGTTGAATATGTTTATGGGCTATTTTTCAACAAGTAGATTTATAGAAAATAGTTCATGGATCAGGAAATTCAGAGACAATAAGAGGATTTTATGATTTATGAGATTGCAACATATTTCTGGTTAGAGAGGAAGACTAAGAAAGATATAAAGAATAAAAATGCATAATGAGCACTTTAAAAAATGTATTTGAGAATACAGTTTCAAAATTACCACTAAGCAGGAGGCATGTAACATCAGAGAGGTTTAATATTATGTTCACTTCAGCTAATAAAACAGAAGAAGAATCTTTACACCGCATGGAATACAACAGTATATAAATGCTAAATTACATGTTTTTGTATGGTAGTTCTTTAGTATTTTTATTAAAGTACTGTAAAGTTAATTTAACAAAAAATAGTGTGCTTGTAATATTCACCACAAAATGCAATGCTATGGTCTTTTGAAGGAAACCACAAGTGACCACAAAGGAAATCACAAGTGAAAAAATGAACATAAATACTTTAAAATATAAAATTAGCCTTTTGAGGGGCTCCTGGGTGGCCTAGTCAGTTGGGTGACTGACCTCGGCTTGGGTCATGATCTTACTGTTCGTGGGTTCAAGCACCGCATCGAGCTCAGAGCCTGGAGCCTGCTTCCGATTCTGTGTCTCCCTCTCTCTGCACCTCCCCTGCTTATGCTCTGTCTCTCTCTCTCAAAAAATGAATAAATGTTAATAAAAAAATTTTAAATATAAAATTATGCTTTTGATAATAATTTCTATATGAAAATATTCATCAAATTAATTTGAATGTATTCATGTATTTAGAAATCTTCAAGGATTTTCATTATAAATTATTAAAATACACAGAAAATTACAGAAAATAATAATGTAGACATTCATGTACCATGACCCAGATATAGCTGAAAAATCTTCTTAAAATACTTTAATTGTAGTATTTTAATTAATCGTTTGTTATCTTTATTAGGGTGCTAGTTTATAAGTGGTCATTGAAAGATTGCATATTATAGATAGGTTGCATTTATAAATGTAAACCATGCCCTTGATAAAATGGCATAGTTGTTCTCCAATAAGTGAAAGTAACCTAAAATTGATTAAAAACTTAGAGGATAATGATGGCAAATGAGCACTAAATACAGGGTGGTCTATGTGACAAAGGGGGGAAGTTGATCAGAGGGAGTTTAATATTAAGATTATATTCACTTTCAAAGCATAATTGGAGGTTATAAAGAGAGCTTAATTTGCAGAATTTGGTACATGCTGAGAAATTCAGAAATTGTTTATCATGACATTTCTGTATATTCATCCCATTATTTCTTCATTCAGTAGTGTCTCTATCCATATACTCTTCAGTGTTTCACTCTGTGCTCTAAAAGAGTTGGGAAGTAATGCTTAACCCTCTCACTAAAGCTACTTGTGATGCAAACACACAACTATAGGGCTGCAATTATTTGACAAATGAATAATTAAGCTGAAATTTCAAAATTATTGATTGTGTGAGATGAAAGACTTAGAGGGAGAACAGAAAAATGACAAGCATGGATTAATAATAAAGATCAAGTCAGTGCCTGGGTTAAAAACAATAAAGTAACATCCTAAAAGCCAATGATTTTTACCAATGATTTTCACCACTTATGTTTGATTATACATATGAAGCTATTTAAGATAGCTTTAATTATAGGCAATAGAATTTTGGCATCATATTCCTTTACAATTTTATTCTTTGTGCCTTTTCTTCCTTCTGCCTTTCTAAACCATCATCTATGTTACATAATTCATATGTATTAAAATAAAGTATGTAATGGCTAAATTATTTCTATCATTGGTTCAAAGAATTTCTAAGATAATGTCTTTGTTTTCAAAATGAGATTAATAAATTATTTATATCAGATAATGCCTCTAAAATTATAACTCAGGTTTTGCTTCTATTTTTAAAATATGTATGAATTTTATTACATTTTTAATATAACTGGCACAGGAACAAAATCTCATAAAACAGGTTTTGGAATCTAGAAATATAAGAGTATAGTAAGAGAATATGGTGCATATGCAGTATACTTTCTAAGGTGATCAGGAGGGTTAAGGGCAACAGCCCATAGCAAAACATTTCCGTAGGAAAATATGTGAACATTCTAACCAACTAGCATAAATACAGACCATAAATAATTTCATACTTCTTTTGGTCAGGGTTTATAACAAATGAGATCAGGTCAGGTCACATTTTGCTACCAGATGTTACCAAAAATGATATTTAGAGCAGTTTGGACTCCATAAATTAAATAATGTTTTGTGTCAAAACAAAACAAAAATAAACTTTGTTATCTTTGTGTAAATCTGAGTTCATTATCCCCTTCCTCCTTCATTCATTTTTTTTCTTCCCATCATCCTTGGTAACACCTTTGCTGGTCTAGGTTGCTTACCTGTTTGCGTGATACAAATCTAATCCCTGAGAAACTGGGGTACCTTTACACCATGCTCTTCTCAAGCTGTACCTGTTGGGCTTGTGCATTTATGGTCAAAGAGCAGGTGAATATCAGGGGACACACCAAAAAATGCACTTGTTACTAAAAGCATTCTTCCCTGTCTTCATTGTATAAAGGAACTCTACCTGTTTCTGATTATTAGCTTTAATTATCCTTGCTGGGATTCTGACTTATGTCTGTTTGTCTTTTAGCATCAGGAATCTGACATGACCAGATGGTGGCTTATCTAATGGTTTAATGGGACTCTTCCTCTGCTCCTTGTTAGAAACATCTTAACTATAAGGAACAGCAACTGTAAACCCACAGGGCTCAGAGTTATAGTGACGAAGAGGACAAATTCTCTAAGAGACTCACTGGAATTGACGGTCAAGGATTTACTCCTGTTCTTATCCTTCTACCTTTCGGCAAAAGGTCCATTCTGTTATTGTAGGAGGTCAGCAACATCTGGATCATATGATATAAGACCAGAAGATCACATACCAGGTGCCCACTGTCTTACCTCCTCTTCTGAAAAGTAGGTTCCATACTTTAGTGTAACTTATGTGGAATCCCATACTTGTAGAAAACAACAAAATGGAACTCTTAACCTCTTGGATAGTAGTACAGTGGTCAAGATGCTGGACGCATAAAAGCAAACTCATTCCTACAATACATGTAGCTTCCAGTCACTGTTAATCACCACCCTTTCCAGGGTTGATGGAGTGTAAAATAGTTTTCTATCAAGTAGCTGGTTGGTCTTTGAACTGGATGCTTTTTATTGGAAAATGAACACTGGTCTCTCTTGCTGGCAGGTTGGGCTCTCAGTAATGGTAGTAACAAGGTCAGCCTTAGTGAATGAGAGACTGGACCATTAAACCCCTGCTTAGCTTCAGTTTCTGACATCATGGCTCAATCATTCCATCTACATAAGTATTTAGTGCTTTTTCTGTAGTGAGTGCTTTCTGGGGAGCATTAGTCAGATACATAAAGATTTTCATACTTAAAATCCTTCCCCAAAGATCCATTCACATGCCATTTTCCTTAATCTCCTTACTCCAATATTCCAATCTTTTCTTATCCAGGATGCTGGTAAGTTAGTAGTCAACCAGGCAAGTTATTTGCCACTCCCCACGAGTATTATATATTATAACCTATGACCATTTTTTGTCCAGACAGGGATATCCTGTGTGCCCATTCTGAGAGTTTCCTTTGCACTATTTCTCAGGGCCACTGCTGAATGGAGCTAACATTTGCAGTCATATACAGAGCTTAGTTGAGGGTGAGACGCCAGTAAAATAGTAGTTGAAAGGATAGGAGTCCAGACCACCTGCTTATACAGCTTCTATTTTTTGGCCTTGTTCACATCTGATTCAAAATATAGTACTTCCATTTTATAATGGATTGCTACTGGTCAAATCTGACCTTATGATTTGGTTGATATGATAGAACTTGGCTTATGAAAGGTAATTCTGACTACAAGTTCACTTCATGTTCCTGGGTCCAGTTATAAAACAGGACATGTTTCTCAAAAAGTGTAGGGGCGCCTGGGTGGCTCAGTCAATTAAGTGTCTGACTTTGGCTCAGGTCATGATCTCACAGTTCGTGAGTTCGAGTCCCACATCAGGCTCTGTGCTGACAGCTCAGAGCCTGGAGCCTGTTTTGGATTCTGTGTCTCTGTCTCTCTTTACCCCAATCCTGCTTGTGCTCTGTCTCTCTCTGTCTCTCAAAAATAAATAAACGTTAAAAAATTTTCTTTTAGTGTATAAATATTGATTGTATATGACAAGATCTTGACCTATTAACTTACAAGTCTATCTTATAATTCTTCTATTGGGGCTTTCCATAAACTCCACATGGTATCTTTTCACTTCACAGGTACCTATAATACCACTTAATCTGCTAGGTCATGTGGTCCATGTGGCAGAGCCACTTCTATCTTAACGTAGACCTCCTTAGAGCCCTTTTCTGCTCTAGGTTCCACTTAAAGCTAGTAGTATTTTGTGCCATTTGGCATATAGGTCCGAATAATATTCTTAAATGTGGACTATGTAATTTCCAAAATCTGGAGAGTCCTCTTCCTTCTTAGTGGTGGGAAATACAAGATGCAATAATATGATCCTTATTTTCAGAAGACGGTCTGGAATACCTCAAACCTTGGGAGCTCTAAAATCTACAATGATGTGTTAATATCCTGATCTTGATCTACCTTGCACTCTCTGAAGTCTATGTGTCTTACCAAAGACTCCAATAGATTTGTCACTTCTTGTTTATCAATCCTCTTGACATGATTTTATTTTTAGAGTATGTCATTGTGTTGTTCTTGCATATGTCCAGATGTTCCAGGTCCCTTTGGATTGCATTATGACAGAGGACAGAGGAGATAACATAGCCTTGGGGCAAGACCATGGAACCGTGTAAGGACAGACTGTCTCAAGAAAATGCAAACTGTTTATGATCCTGCTTTCAAGTAGTAATGAAAATAAATAGATTTACCACATTAGTGGCCATATATCATGTGTCTAAAGTTTTGATGTGTTCAAGCAAAGATAGCACCTTTTGGCATGCCACCCATAATAGAGACCACTGCTGGTTTGTATTTGCAATTGTCAATTATCCTCCAGAATCTGTCTTTTGATGGGCCACACTGGTAGATTTAATGCTGGTTATCAGTATTTAAGGTTGACACTAGTCCCTGCTACTCCTTCAGAATATGGCATGGTTTTATCTTCTTTGTGCATAGGAGGGGAAGTAGTTTCAGAGACTTCCCACTGAACTTCACCTCTGATAGCTCCTATCCCAGAGACAAAAAAAAAAAAAAAAAAAAAAAAAAGTTAGGGTTTTGGCCCTTTTATTGAGTATATCCATTTCAATTGTGCATTTGACAATCAGAAAATATCAGAAAATATCACCAGGGACTCTTTAGACCTATTGAATATACTGTGAAACAAACTTGATCACAGACTCCATTTATTATCTAGTTCTCATGTACACCCACTCAACAGAAATCCATAAGGTACTGTGGATCCTCCAGCATCAATGTTAATGTGGATTCTGGGTATTCCTCTTTCCTAGGATATGAGTACTAAATTAAAAGGCAGGGTGTCTGGGTGGCTCAGTTGGTTAAGTGCTAAGTGTCAGACTTTGGCTCAAGTCATGATCTTGCAGTTTGTGAGTTTGAGCCTTGTGTCCAGCTCTGTGCTAACAGCTCAGACCCTGGAGCCTGCGTCTCCCTCTCTCTCTGCCCCTCCCCCGCTCACACTCTGGCTCTGTCTTTTAAAAATAAATAAACGTTAAAAAAATTTTAAAGGCAATATATCTCTTTGGAAAGTATTCAGAACTCACTATCAAATGTCCTTGCCATGGTGTTGCATGATCCTTGCATCTTGGTACCAGGATTTTCCTATGCTCACTAGGTTCCAGGTCTGAAAACTAGCTCAGATCCAGAAATTGACAAAAGATAAGTTTTTATTTGGAATGGTTGTCCATGGCATCCTGATTATTCATTTTAAAAATTTATTTTGAATCATATTCTAGCCAACTATTTATCTATTTTGCCCTTGGGAATGCTGTTTTATTAACTATCTCCTTTTGTCTTTATAGGTAATGATACTGTGATTGAAACTAAGCCTTCCTCGCTCATTATAAAAATCCTGCCCACCTTTTATTTCTGATGGTGAAGCACCTTCCCTTTATTTTTCAAGATTCTGTCAATCCTACTGTTACCAGGGAGCTCAGTTATTTTTTTTATTTTTTTAATGTTTTTTTTTTTTATTTTTGAGAAAGAGAATGAGAGAGAGACAGCAAGGGAGGAGCAGAATGAGGGGTACAGAGGATCCCAAGCAGGCCTTGTGCTGACAGCAGAGAACTCAGTGTGGTGCTCAAACCCAGAAACAATGAGATCATGACCTAGGGCAAAGTCAGACACTCATCTAAGCTACCCAGGTGCCGCAAAAGCTCAGTTCTATAACAGCATATCATACTATTAATGGCAGCCTATGGAGAGCATCCACCTCTGAACTTTTCAGTGTCCATATCACCAGTATATTCTTTATTTCTTTGATAAAGTGAAGTGTCTTCTAAGACCACTTATCATTATATTCATCTGGTGGATTTTCTGGCCTTATATAGTATACCTACTTCATCACAACTACTTCTTTGAGTCTTTCTATTTCTTCTTTCAACATCCCTCATGGTAGATTTGGCTTTACTACCCTATATACTGTGGGCTGTAACTTTTCCCCAAGCTGCTAAGAGCCAACCTAACAGTTTGTTATAGTTTGTTACAGTTTCCTTGAGTTTCTTGCTAGGATGTTGCTTTCTCTATCATGGGAGAAGGTTTTCATATTGATAAAATCTCCTTTGCCAAATTTTATGTTCTGCCTCTTTAGTCCCATATGTTTTCTCTTGGCTCCTACTGGGACATTTTGGCAACATCACACAGATCTGTCAGTGTATATCCTTTTTTCTCTTAGCAAACCCAGAGTTTACCTGGCTGTTTTATGTTGTAAATTGGCCCTTGTTGTTGGTCTGGTAGATAAGAGGAAGGCTATAAAAAGATTGTAGGGAAATATTCTTCCCTTGAAAGGCAGAGGTATCTGCATTATCTTCAAGGAAGCTGGAATCGCTTTTAAAAGGGAAGAAGCCTAGATTTTTTTTTAATGCAATGACCCAGATTTCTCTATCTCATGCCAAATAATTCCAACCTTTCCCATTCATGATTCTCACTTTGGTATAGCATAACTGTTAGTCTCGAGAGTTCAACTTTCTCTGGAGCAACATTACACTTACAATAAAGTGCTGGCCCTGATCTGAAGCTTTTTTCTGACCTCTGAGAGCAGGAGATACTATTCTCTTCTTGCTATCAAGGAGACTCACTGGTTTTCACTCTTTGCAATAAATCAATGATTGATCATTTTCTTCCTTTCATGGCCTGTCATGGTCTTTTCCTCCCTAATTAATCATTAATACCCCAGTAAAGTTCACTGGACTCTATAGTCTTTATAATTATTGTTTCTGCAGTATTTCTCAAATGTCTGATATACTGCCTGCATCAGGACATTCTCTTCTACCAGTGGTTCACTTCCAAAATTTTTTTTTAACAATTGCTGCACTGAATGCACATGGTACAGACTATGTGTTCTCTAATGACCAGGAATGATAGGGTTTTTATTACCAGGCAGCTGGTGGATAATACAGCTCCCAAATCCTATTTAATAGTCTGCTTTCTTAAAACACTTCTGGTGCTAAATGTTGCAGTGTAGGTCTCCTGAGAAGCACTCTGAGAGGGAGATTTGTGTGCAACACTTATTGGGGAGTGATCTCAGGATCAATATCAGTAGGGAAAAAATGAATGCGATTCTTTAGAGGGATAAATATAATCTTGAATTGAGGTAGCTCTCTAATGTTGTCTGCAAATGAGTTTAGTCCCACATTCACCAGTCATTGGAATGGGAGATATCCTTGAATGAGAAAGCTTTCTTCACAACATGGGAAGTCTCAGAGAAGGACTCTGGGTGAAAATGGTTAACCACCTGCACTCCTGGGAGATCAGGGACTGAGTGCCTCTGTTCTGAGTAAAGGAAAATTTGGTGAAGCATTTTTTATAAATTGGATATCTGGAAACAACATAAATGCACATTAATAAGGAACTATATAAACATTATAGATCAAGAGACAATGATATGCAACGGTTAAAAAAACAATGAAAGTAAATCTTCAGATCTTAATATGGATGGTTCTCAAAAAAGATAAAATTGAATACTAAAAATAACATACAGAATAATGAATGTATGTATTATTTACCTAAATAAAAAATACACAGACTAGTTATGTGTGCTTTTCATATATAGTCAAGTGGTCATGAAAATAATAAATTCACTAAAATGATCAAAATAAAATGATTGGCAGCACTTTTCATTGGGGAGAAAAAGAAGGAAACTAACCTGGAGAGGAACACACAGAGAACTGCAAGTTTCTCTGAATATTTTCATTCCATTTCTATGAAAATATGAAGCTAGATCTTGAAATTACAAACATTTAAACTCTGATTGCAAGGTGAATATACTTTCCATAACAATGTTAAATAGCCTCTTGAAACTTGTTTCTTGATGCATCCCAAGACCTCCCATTCTAATTTTCTCTTCATCCGCATGACTACCACCTGAATTCAAATCTTACCATGTTTGCTTAAATGATATAATGGTATCCCTGCCTACTGGTTACCTCCTCCAATCTATCTTACATCGTTATTACAAAAAGTAATATTTCCTAAATATACCACTAATAATATCACTACCCTGGTCAAACCTATCAATTGTTCCTTGTTTCCCACTAAATTATGACCCCCCCAAAAAACCCCACAAAGATTTAAAAAAATAATGAAATAGATGATAAGAAACAATCTGAGGTATCAAGCACCTAACTAAAGGACCCTAGAACAGGCATAAAGAGAAAAGAGAAATTTTTTTCACATAAAAAGCATCTTTAATCTTAAATTATGCTTATTTATTCATTTTTTTAACAAGACATCTTCAAATATGAATAGATAACATTCATAGTTCTTGTAATTAGGGTAAACATATATTTTGCTTTGCTTAGGACTGTCCTGGTTGACCTAGTTATCTTGCATAATTATTAAGAGTTCTTTGTACTCTCTGAAATGTCTCAATTTGCACTAAAATTAATATATCCACTGTATATCAAACCTTGGTATTTTGAAACCAAGCATACTTGTAGCCCTTAATTATGTTAAATTATTATATTTAGGCTCCAACAACTCCAACTGTAGTAAAAATTATTGTAAAATGTCATACTAAGTTAAAGAACATTCTCAAAGTATTCAGAGGAAAAAATGGATACACTGCAGAATAATGAGAATAAGACAGACATCAATATCTCATCAGTAACCTCTAATACTAGAAAATAGAGCAAGGTATTCACAGTTCATATAGAAATTTATTTCGAGACTAGTATTACATTTCAATAGTCAAGTGTAAAAACAGAATAAAAACATCTTCAGAAGTGTAACAAGACAAAGTTTATCTTCTATATACTACTTTTTGGGGGGTAATTTAAGAGCATTTAAAAAAAATTGTGTAAACCAAGGATTACACATGAGAGTCCAGAACTGTGGATCCACAAGGGGATAGATAGAAGTATTCAATGCCACCTAGATGAAAGGACTAAAGAACAACCTTCACAGTTTGAAACATAAGGACAAAACTTCAAAAGTCTTTAAGGTTAGATAGAGGATTTGCGAGAATAAACAGTAAGATTGATGATTTAGAAAACCATGGGAATATGCTTTATCTTAGTCAATAACAGATGGAATAAGAAACAGAAATATAAATATGTGGCTTGAAATTTTAGTGATGGTTGATGAAACAACTGAGAGTAATGTAATTATTTGGGGAAAAAAGAAGAGAGATACAGAGTTGTGTAAATGAGGTAAATCTCACCTATCAAAGTAGAAAATAATAGATAATAGATTAGATCAAAAGTGCAAAAATTAACATATAGAAGTGAAGGTACGTTATTCACAGATATGGGGATAAAGAATAGAATAACTACACTAAGTAAACCATAAAGTAGTTGGCTCTGGAAAAATACATTAAAGGTGGAAAGATTTGGGGAATAAAATGTTTCTCAATCTAGAATTTTCTAAGTTATGTATGTATATTTCCTTGATCTAGAAAATAAAAATGAGCAAACAAAATTATGCATGATGAGAGATATTATTAAACACTGCTTATACTAATATGTAATATAGCTTGGCTTTCTGGTTTTTGCAATCTCAAAATGCAGTCACATGGTCCATAAATAATATCTACTCTTCTCAGAGGAGAATTTTACTAGATTAGTATTTATTCACACATGCATTCATTCATCTGACAAATATATATGAGGCATCTTTCATATGCTCAGTATTCTACATGAGAATTAAAATGTAAAACAAACAAAAAAAGCAAAATAATTTTTTCTAATTTCAAGTATTTTATACTAGTGAGAGCGTTATACAATGAAATAGATTATGGAGAGCATGATTGATGAATGTTAGTGTATTAGAGGGTACTAAAGGAAAAATATATATAAAACTGAATTCAGGATAATGTACTATTTCTATGGAAATGATAATTGCATTGACTCAAATATCACAGTGATACCAGAAAAATAAATATTAATTTCCCGGAATATGCTATGATAATGAAAATCCAGCATTATGCAGATGTACATGTACATTTTACTCTATTGAATGCTAGTCAGGGAGTAAACCCAAGTTTTTCCTTTTATAATAAGATAAATGACTATTAAATGACTATTAAAATATAGTCCTTTTATAATAAGATATATATAATAAGATATATATATAATATATAATAAGATAATATAGTCCTTTTATAATAAGATAAATGACTATTAAATGACTGTAATAAGATAAATGACTATAAATGACTATTAAAAGACTATTTAATTCACTTAACTTTTCAGAGTAAGGACTGTCTAAATATTCAGAAACAAAAATTGATTGAATATAGTTTGGCTTCATAACATGATACTTTAAAGAAAAGCTACTTATACTAGAAAGAGAATGAAGAAGTCTTAGATGTATTTAAAGAGTCATTGGTAGAAGAGAAAAAAAAAAGACATGCCCAGTTGCACAGTAAAGTACAGAGTGCATTTGAACCAGATAACAACAACCCTTGAGATAGAACATAAAAATAAAACAAAATTGCTGCCGGTTGGTGAGAAAGGAATTATTCAGTTGCTGCAGCTACACTGATTATTGAGTGATATTCGAGATCAGGTATGCAGTGCTGTTTGGATGTTCATTCAAACGTATGTATACAAAGATGGCTGGAAAGAGGAGCAAGTCAAGTAGTCATGGTGTGAAAGCCTTTGGAAACCTGCATAGGCACTGAAAAAAAATTCTGACAAAGACAATAGGCAAAACAGTTTGAGAGTTGGTAGGGGAGGATAAAATATAAATGGAATTGTTAAAGACTTTAACAATCTAGATTTGAGTATATTCAGCCAGCTCCTCTCTTGTTAAGAGAATAAACAAAATTACTAGCCATGGAAGTTAAAAGAACAGGAATATTTAAGAATTATGTTGAAGGACGAAAGAACAAGCCTGGTGGCTGAGTGAATGCTGGCTGGGAGTGAAGGAAGCTGGAGGGATTACAGTGATTTAGTTTTCCACCTGGGTGGCATTACAGTGATGTTACCTATAACAGAAATAAGGAGGATGGAAAAGGAGCTCATTTAAAAGAACATCATGGAACCAATCAAAGGAAAAATAAAAAGTAGGTTGAATTTTAAAATGAATCAGCATATGACTGTTAAATCATTTTAAGCTTAATAAACTGACGAATTAATACAAGTTCTCCAAATATAAGAAAATTTTCTCAGAACTGGATTAATTTTTTTTCTTTTTTTTTTTAATGTTTATTTATTTTTGAGAGAGAGAGAGAGAGAGAGAGCAGGAGAGGGGCAGAGAGGGGGACAGAGGGGGCAGAGAGGGGGACAGATGGGCGTTGTGCTGATAGCAACGAGTCCGATGGCACTCAAAATCACAGACCAGAGGATCATGACCTGAGTCAAAGTCGGATGCTCAATCAGTTGAGCCACCAGGCGCCCCAATTTTATTTTTTCTTAAGGCAGAATTGAGTTTTAAAGACATTCTATAAACATAAGACATTATATGACAAGATATTCACATATGACAATATATGTCATAATTCTGTCTTAATATTTTTACAAGTTTAATTTTAAGTACTTAATAAAACTTTGTTACTTTTCCTCTAGTATTACATTTTCAATGGCTGAAATTTACACTACTTTGATGTTTTTCCAGGAAAAGTTTTCCTTTTTCTCTGATGACATCTGAATTATTGAAAGATTGCATCTTGACTATAAAATTAACAGAATGTTGAAAGGCATGTAAATCTTTTTGATGTGATATATAATTCATGTTTATTTCCTTTCTCTGTTACGGAAATGATCCTAGTTATTTACAGTTTATGTAAGGAAGAAGTAAGAAAACCAAAATTTGTTCTTATTAAAAGTTTGTTGCTAGGAAAAAGCAAGTTATTGCTAACCTTGTCCCATTCCCAAACTATGGTAACACACATGGAATTTTAACAAAAAGAACTACCAGTGTGGCATTTTGTTTTTAATTTCAAAAGGCTTGATTTTATTTTTCAAATTTTCTATCTTCAATTGTAAGCTTTTTTAAAATACAGCACACACACACATAATATATTAGAGATAATGTTAGAAAAATCCAAGAAAAACTGTTAAGTTCCTTTTATCATATCTAGAAAACTTATGCATATCTGCCAAATATTATACCTAAATCTTTGAGGACAAAACAAAAGTTTCAGGATAAGACTTGCATATAAACTGAGGTAAACATAATAATCAAATTGCGCTTATACCTGTTTTGCAGGGTAAATATGAAGGAAACATAAATGTGAGAAAAAATACACATTCTTAATATATATATACAACATATATATGGTGTTTATATATGTAAATATTACTTTAACTGGTGAAATAAAAGGATATTGAAAGGCCACAAGGTCATTTTTTAGTAATAAATGATTGAAATGTAACAGTTTATAAATGTGCTTATTAATATGCTGGTACATGAAAATTCAAGTTCAAGGGAAATAACTGAATTGGGCTTTTAAGGTTTAACTTCAGTGAGCAAATAGAAAAACATTGCAATTCAGGGGCACCTGGGTGGCTCAGCTGGTTAAGCATCCAACTTAGGCTCAGGTCATGATCTCACGGTTTGTGAGTTCAAGCCCCTTGTCAGGCTCTGTGCTGACAGCTCAGAGCCTGGAGCTTGTCTTTGGATTCTGTGTCTCCCTCTCTTTCTGCCCCTCCCCTGCTCACACTGTCTCTCTCTCTCTTTCTCTCAACAATAAATAAAACATTTAAAAAATTAAAAAAAAAAGAAAAACATTGCAATTCAGCACAAATATCTTATTGTTCCAACATAAAAAAGAAGACCTTGTTAACTGAATAATGCCTGTCTTCTCAGCCTGTGTTCACTTGTTTTCTTCTCCTTAACATATATGAAAAACATATAGACTTGTTATTTTTATAACTTTTATATAATAAAGCTATATTATTGAATTGTAAATCAAATAAGCATTTGTAAAATCACCTGTCCACTCAGGTTTGTTGTTGTTTTATGACTGTTTCTTATGTTCTCATGCTAAACTGTTATAATTTGTGTAGGAGTGACTTTTAAAACTTTGTATGACAGAAATATTCAAGCATATACACAACTACAGAAAACAGGTAATGTACTTCTTTGAATCCATCTTGAGCCACAATAATTGCTGCAATTGAACTAATACTGTATTGATTCCTTATTGCTTGAGGATGTTAAAGCAAGTTCAAGAAAACAATTTATTTTACACTTAAATAATATAATATGTGTCTCTCACCAAGATGTGATTCTTCTTTAATATAACCATACCAAAGAAAGTGTATTTTTATCACTTCAAAATTAAAAAAATAAATTACTTAGTATGAACTAATATCCAGTATATGTGCCGATTTTTTCAAGAATCGAAAATGTAATTTTTACTGTTGGGTATCTGAATTATTATGCATTTTTAATCTTTATCTTTCTTACTATAGTTAATGTAAATTATAGATATACATATGTGAATGTACATAAATCTATATATTTCTACCACAAATAATTTGCCCAAGTGTTTGAAAACTACATTATTTAACTCATATATATTGGAATTTTAAATTTTTTGAACTTTTTTAATGTTTACTTATTTTTGAGAGAGAGAGAGAGTGTGAGCAAGGGAGGGGTAAAGAGAGAGGGAGACACAGATCTGAAACAGTCTGCAGGCTCTGAGATGTCAGCACAGAGCCTGAAGCGGGGCTCAAACCCACGAAACGAGAGATCATGACCTGAGCAAAATCGGATGCTTAACTGACTCAGCCACCCAGGTGCCCTGGAGTTTTCACTTTTATTAAATGAAAAATATGTGGGTATATGTGTTTGTGTTTGTACGTATACAATTTTTACTCTAATCGTATCTAGTAGGATAGATTTCATGCTATAACCTAAGATACATAACATGAGTTTGATGGCTCAAAATGCACTTTCAAAATTAATTAATTAAAACATTCCATAAGTATTCACTGAATATTAAGGACTTATTGCTGTGCTTCCATTTGTGTCTGAAAACAAATCAAAACAACAACAAAAAAAAGAATTTGTAATTTCCTTGAATTTTGTTGTGCTAGAGCAATGTGGAAAATCCATTAAATATTATATAAAATGGAAAGATGTATTTGATAACATGTCGAGACAACTAATATGCCAAAAGTAGTAGAATTTTGAGGAAAGAGATGTCATCATTGACTGGAAACAACTTTTCCAAAGTAGGTTGTAGTTTCATTGGTTTTGGTGGTAACAACTTTCACAGACTAACCCAACTTAAGTACACTTAGGATCTGTTTAGTGAAGAGAATAAAAAGCGACTAAAAATTTAGTATTTATTTGAAGGAGTAATTAAAATGAGAAAATGGTGCATTTGTATTGTAAAAGTTCTTTAATTAAAAATTTAGATATCTCAATTATGCTATAATGATGGGAACAATCCACCCTAGGTATTTTAAACAGAAAGGATTTTATGTGAGACAGTTCATAATTATGAAATGTTTGGAAGAACTGGAGAAGAATGATGGAGTATCTGCTAGCACTACTGAGTTAACAAGTAAACTCTTTAGCTAGGATGCCAAGTCAAAAATATCAGAGTGTCTATATCAAGAAAAAATGTTTGTTTTAGTAATTAAAATAATTCATTTGTTCAACATGCCAACTAGATATGCCAGGTTGGTACATTCCAGGGTGTGGTGCCATATAAGGGACCCAGCATTTGTCTGCTCTGGTGGAAAATTAAGCACCAAGCAGGAATAGGTTTGATGAAGAGGAATCCATGTTGTTGAGTTCATACATAACCTCCATCTCTGCCACCATGGCCATTCTATTCATGAGCTCTTTGAGCCGACGCTGCTATGGTTTCAAAAACTGGCTGATGTTGGGGCGCCTGGGTGGCTCAGTCGGTTAAGCGGCCGACTTCGGCTCAGGTCATGATCTCGCGGTCCGTGAGTTCGAGCCCCGCGTCGGGCTCTGTGCTGACAGCTCAGAGCCTGGAGCCTGTTTCAGATTCTGTGTCTCCCTCTCTCTGACCCTCCCCCGTTCATGCTCTGTCTCTCTCTGTCTCAAAAAATGAATAAACGTTAAAAAAAAAATTAAAAAAAAACTGGCTGATGTAAATCCATGGCATAAGTTGCCTATTCTATAATTTTGGGGGGAGTTTTCTCTAAAGGGGGAGCCCTTTTGTGCACCCAGAAGACTTAGAAATATTGCCAGAGTCTGGATGCATTCTGAGAAGGCTTTTTTCTTAACTCCATTTAAGGGCTTTTGTGACCACACTGCAAATCTTGTTTCTTCAAGCTCCTCACCATTTTGCAACCGGACTTATAAGTGTTCATGAGAAACTATAAATATACCTCGTCTATACACCATTCTAGGCAAAGTAAATAACTTGATGGGTTAGCTGAGGTTCTCCCTGCCAGGATGATTTTCCTTCCCTACTGTTCTTCAGGGCTTCTTCTAGGTGGAAATGTTATGTTATGATAGTCCACTTCTGACAAGTAGTAGGATATACTGCATAACTATCTATAAATCAGACATGATCATTTTCTTTTTGGACAACAACCACGTAAAACACCATTTGAGACTATAAGCAGTAACAGATATGAGTGGCTAACGAATCTTTCTTGTACTGTTACACTGCTGTCAGGACATACTGTGGAGCCTGTTCTTAAATATATCACTTTCACTTAATGATAGAATTCTGCTTCATGCACATAGCTGTGTGACTTGAGACATAAGATAATATCTTGAGATGGTTTGGGGATAGTCGGCTCAATCATCACTTGATGTCCCATGGTCAGGTCTTTCTTGCTTGCTTATGGGACTCAACAAGGACTGTTTCTCAAAGCTTGAATAATTTTTTGCCGAAAGGAACATTGCTTTGCAACAAAACACTGAATGATGTTTCTTCCATGGGGGCATATCACAGGCACTATTATACTTACAAATGTTCCACTGATAGTCTGAACTCCATTGTATCTACTGAGACATGAAACTGAAGTTCAAGTGGCAGTTCAGCTTCCCCTGCAGTATGAGAAAGCCAGCATTCTTTTCTCCCGGGAAACACTTGAGCAGACAGCCTGACAGGTTCTTCATTAGATAAAGAGGATCAACACAACCAAAATGGTAAACGTTGCATCAAAATCTAAAAATGCTCAGCAGTTTATGTGACTATTTCTTAGTGGTAGTCAGTGCAAGATGCAGAACCTCACCTTTCACTTCTGAAGTAATAGCCTGACCTTGGACCTCCAGAAAATTCACTGAGATGGCAACCTCTTCGATGTTTCTGACCTTAATTTCCCACTTTCTGGTATTCGTATTTCTTACCAAGGATGGTAGAATACCTGCTACTTCTTGGGTCACTAAAGCTTCTGAGCAAACTGTCATCAACACTGTGAAACCTCATGATGATTGTGGGATGGCAAAGTTTCTTTGGAAGTAAATTATAAAGAATTACGAATTTTGACTTACCCTAGAAACTCCAGTGAAAATTTACATCTATAGCCTATTAAAGTAATCATAATGGTCTTGGCTCTTTTAAGTGCTGTCTTTGGCCTCTGCCATTTCTGAATGCTTTTTGTGGTGTGTTGTTATGGTAATAGCCACCAGTAAATAACACCTCTGGTATCCAAACCTTTGTGTTGTTCCTTTCCACAGTGACTCTGGGTTTGATCATGACTCTTTTTTGGGGCATTGGGATATTTACATATATGACAAGCAGAGACCTGAACATCCTTTGTGCTGTAGGTCTTGCTCACTTATTTCTGGAAAATCTTCTGACTGGGTAAGAAAGTGAGGTTAGGCTCCTGGGAGAAATGAGAGCATATGGATAAAAGTACTAGTACTTCTAACCAACTCACTATTCCAGTGGAAGCCCAAACACATGAAGAGCCCAGCTAACACCATGTGGAAAAGAGGAAGCATCTTGGCTGCACGTGGTCCAAAGTTTAAACCTTCAGAATTATAATTAAGTAAAAGATTGTTTAAGGCCGCTGAGTTTAGTGTAATTTATTAAGGAGAAATATATAACTAATAAAAACTTGGTGGCTAGAATAAGGAATATAGCAAACATCCAAAACATATGGCAGAGTCTGTGGAACTGGGTGGTAGGTAGAGGCTGGAGAGGAACAAGGAAATAGTTGATGAAGGCAGAAAAAATGTCAAATAAAGAGTCTATGTTGAATAAACAGCGGGGAAACAATTTTTGGAGACCGGAAAATGATGACTCGTAGTTTGAAAATAATTGTCAATCCACATAAATATAGTCAACTGACCTTTGACAACATAATGGAACCAATACAGCATAGAGAGTTTTTTTTTCTTTTTCTTTTTAAGTTTATTTTTTTTTATTTTGAGAGAGACAGACAGATGGATAGTTGGGGAAGGGCAGAAAGAGAAGCAGAGAGAATCTCAGGCAGACCCCTCATTGTCAGCACGGAGCTCTATGCAGGACTTGAACCCACGAACCATGAGATCATGACGTGAGCCCAAAACGAAGACACTTAACTAACTGAGCCACCCAGGAACCCCCAAAGAGAGTTTTTACAGCAAATTATGCTAGAACAAGTAGACATCCACATGCTCGAAAATGACTGTAGACACAAATCTTATACTCTTTGCAAAAGTTTACTCAAAGTATATCACAGACCTAAATAAAAATGCAAAACTATAAAATTCCTAGAAGAAAAACATAAGATAAAACATTGATGACCTTGAGTACAGCAATGATCTTTTAGTTACAACACCAAACACAGTCAATTAAGGAAATGATAGATAAACTAGACTTCATTTAAATTAAAAAATTCTGCTCTGCAAAAGATAATGAGAAGAGAATGAGAAAACAATTCATAGACTGAGAAGAAAAATTTGTAGAGGACAAATTTGATAAAGGACCCTTATTGAAATATGCAAAGAACTTTTAAAACTCAACAGTAAGAAAGACAATCCAGTTAAAATATAGTCCAAATCCCTTAACAGATCAATAAAGACATACAAATGACAAATAAGCAGATGAAAAATTTCACATCATATGTCATAAAGATGAGGGAAATGTAAACTGAAACAATGGTATACCACTAAATACCTATTCAAATGGCCAAAATCTGAACATTCACAATATCAGATGTTGGCATCAGGAACTCTCTCTCATACATGACGGTAGGAATGCAAATGGTACAGTTTGATGGTTTCTTATAAAATTAAACATACTTTCCTCATATAATCAGCAATTGCACTCCAGGGTGTTTAACCAAAGGAGTTCAAAATTTATGTCCACACAAAAACCTGCACACAGATGGTTATAGCAGCTTTATTCATAATTGCCAAAACTTGGAAGCAATCAAGATGTCCCTGAGTAGTTGAATGGATACAAAATCTGTGGTATACCCAGACAATGGAATATTATTCAACATTAAAAATAAAGAGCTATCAGGTCCTGAAAAGACATGGAGGAATCTTAAAAACATCTTGCCAAGTGAAAGAAGCCAATATGAAAAGGCTACATGTTATACGATTCCAACTATATGATATTCTGGAAAAGGCAAACCAATGGAGACAATAAAAAGTTCAGTGATTGCCAAGGGGAAGGAGCAGATAGGGAGAGCACAGAGGATTTTTGAGTAGTGAAAGGAAAATGCACTGTATGATACTATAATGATGGATACATGTCATTATACATTTGTTAAATCTATAGAATGTATAACACCAAGAGTTAACCCTAAGGTAAATTATGAACTCTGGGCGATTATGATTTGTCAGTGTAAGTCACTCAACTGTTAACTAGTGTACCACACTGATGGGGAATATTAATAATGGGAGATTCTATGAATGGGGCAAGCAGGGAGTATATGGGAAATCTCTTTACCATCCCCTCAATTTTGTTTCAAACCTAAAACTGCTCTAAAAATTAAAGTCTTAAAAAGCATTCTCAAAAGTGGCCTGCAATAACTGGGGGATATAAAGCATACCTAATAAACACATGGACCTTTATTTCCGGGGAGAATTTCTCTAAGTTGCTTCAAGCCATATAATAATGTTTAGGGAATCCAGAGGTTTTTTTCCCCCTCCTAAGATACATATCATTGTTAGTTACTATTTCTGAAAATGTTGAACTACTTTGAATTGTATTTCTGAGGTTCAGGAATTATTGTTCTATTATTTGGAGAATTTCTCTCCCAGAGTTATTTTGCAAGTTGAAAAATATTATTCTTTTATTTGTAAAATTTACGGATTTCAGTGGCCATCCTCAGTACTGCTGCCATTTTGGTTATCTTGTCAATATAAATATGTACGTCATTCTACTTTCCCAGCTGCCTCCCTTTCAGGTCACATTTAGTTATTTTAATAACTTCAGAGATGCAGGAAAATCCCTCAGAGGTATTTTCCTGATAAAATTTCAACCTTGAAATCTTGCTTCTTAAACTCTATTATTAGTATTACTGTTTTTGCTAAGCATTAACCATCTAAAATTCAATCTCCTTGTTTGTCCATTTTAAGTTTTAACACACGTGTGTGTGCATTTGTCAAAGCTTAGTAAATAACCAGTATTTGTTCATTTTATTGTATGTAAATTTTATATGAAAACTATAAACAAATATTAAACTATGAATGACATGCAGGACAAAATATTCAGGGGAAATATACTGATATCTGAGATTTGAAATGCAACAGAAAATAAGATGGAGTAATGGATGGATAGAGTATTCGATAATAGGTAGGTATTTGATAAGCAAGCATAATAAAATGTAATGGTAGAATCTGGTTGATGGGAATATAAAGTCTTCATTGTAAAAAATTTCAAAACTTTCCTCTATGTTTGAAAATATTCAGAATAAAATGTTGGAGGGAAAGTTCCAGGACAGATTTATTATCCTCCAGAAGGTATGGAAATTATTCTTTTAAAGACATTCTCTGATAAGTCTCTTTTCTTGTTTAAAGCTGTTACTAATGCAAATGGTGTCTAGTGTTTTGAGACTTCATAAGTTACCTAAGTTACTGCTTAAAAATACTTCCTTGTTTTCAACGTTTGTGTTTGTTTTGTTTGGGTTGATGTTTGAGATGTGATTTGCTCAATGAAAGATTCTGATTCATTGTCATGTTCTCTAAAACATCCATTAGAACTTTATCAGCAGCAACAGCAGCAGCAGCAGCATTACAATTACACAAGTGGTTTTTGTTCTCCTGTAGTAATTGGGATTTAGGCAATCTTTATCTTAGGGTATTTGCAAGTTTAGTAAACAGGAAGCAATGTGACAAGTCATCTAGCCCAGAGTGTCAGGTGACCCTAGATAGAAACAGAGGTAGGGGAAGTTGCTAGGCCAAAGCACCGGAACCCACTATCTTCAGATGGAACAGCCCTCACAATCCTCCTTTCTGGAACCCACTGTCTTCAGATGGAACAGCCCTCACAATCCTCCTTTCTGAGCAAATAGTAGCAAAAATCCTTTATTTCACCCTGCTTGTTTACCCAATGAGAACACTGAGACTTTATTATGAGGATAGAGTTCATATGGTTAATTATGACAAGATGGAAATAGAACAAAATTCTCCAGTTTCCTTTACAATGAAAATTACACTGAACCCATTGAATATTTAAAGGTGTAAATTTAGCCAGTACCTCTATTCGTTTGCTTGCTTTTGCATTCATTAAAAAAATAAAATTTTAATAAAGTGGGATAATGTAAGTTTATTTTGTTATAAAAATGAGAAGTAAAATTAAAAATTAAAAAATAAAAACTAACAAATGAGAAAGGCAGCCAACAAAGAAAATGCTAATGTATCTTTACTAAATAACATATACTTTTTTTTTTTTTTAACTTTTATTTATTTTTGAGACAGAGAGACAGAGCATGAACGGGGGAGGGTCAGAGAGAGGGAGACACAGAATCTGAAACAGGCTCCAGGCTCTGAGCTGTCAGCACAGAGCCCGACGCGGGGCTCGAACTCACAGACCGCGAGATCATGACCTGAGCCGAAGTCGGCCGCCCAACCGACTGAGCCACCCAGGCGCCCCAATAACATATACTTTTATAACTACAAGAAAAACATATATAAAACAAAGCAGAATTTTTGGCAATTTGTATCCTTAAAATACAATGGAAATTTTCCATTTTTACATTGATACCAATGAATTCATTCCCAAAATTTGTAACAATCTCTACAGTTGGTGCCACATGGATTCTGGTTATCTTTGTACCATTCATATTTTGGGGTCAGTCTTCGTTCAGAGATTGTTTTAAAAGCCCAGTTTGATAGTTTATGGTTAATGAAGTGACCTGGGATTATCTGAACTTGAACTATAGATGCTATTGTCCACATTAAAGTTAGGAGTCACCTAATGCTCTCTCAATATTGCTGTTTCATAAATTCCATGGATTTTCATTATCCCTATAACTACTGACTCTAAAAATGGAAATTATGGCATATAATTTCAAAGGTGATGAACTAAAGATAATCACAAACATTTGTTGAGCTCTAAGTGCAAGGAACTATTTTAAATGCTTTGTATGCCTTAAGTGAACTATTATTATTCTCATTTTATAGATAAGAAATATGAGGCTCACAACACTAAAAATTTTCTGAAACTTTAAAATGCTAATAAGAATCAGAGTTGGTTTTTTTTTTTTAATTCAGGTGGTTTGGTTCCAAATTTATGTTTTTATCACTGCAATGAAGTTTAAATTAGAGGTTCAAGAGTCTGGCCTTAATGATTTGTAAGTTACCCACTGTTTTATTCTTTGTGTTTAAATCTCAAGAAATCAGTTCTAGCAACAAGGTCACTATCTCAGTATTGGTCACTATATGCCATTTCCTTTCAAATTGCACAGTCCAATACTATGAACACTATAGACCTTTATCCCAACAACTTTTTATGGTAATAATAAAATATTAATATTTATTATTTATCGTGGGCCTCACATATAGATTTTACATTTACATTCAAGATCTCTTGATCCTCACAACAACCTCAAGAACTTCTTACTGTTATAACATATATAGAAATAATGTACATGAACTTATGGAAGTTCACTTGCTTCACTAAGATATACAGAAATTGGTTACAAATATATATGTAATATCCATGTAGATGTCTACCAATTGCAAAATTTGTCAAGGAAAGGAAATGAGGTCACATAGATGTAATTCAGTTATTATTATTATGATTAGTTGTTGAGTATAGTTGACCCACAATTTTACATTAGTTTCAGTTTTGGTGATTTGACAAGTTTATACATTATGTTATGTTGACCACAAGCATAGCTACCATCTGTGTGATTACATTGCTATTATAATATCACTGACTATATTTCTTCAGCTCTGCATTTTATTCTCTTGTCTTACTCATTACAGAACTGGAGACCTGTATATCCCTCTCCCCTTCGCTCATTTTACCTAACTCCCAATCCCTTCCCCTCTGGCAACCATTAGTTTGTTCTCTGAATTTATAATTCTGATTCTTTTCGTTTATTTTTTCAGATTGCATTTATGAGTAGAATCATATGGTGTTTGTCTTCTATAGTCTGACATATCTCACTTAGCATAACACTCCCTCCAGGTTCATCCATGTTGTCTCAAATGACACAATCTCATCCTTTTTCTATTGCTTTGTAATATTCCATTGTGTATATATGCCACATTTCCTTATTCATTCATCTGTTGATGGACTTCCATGTCTTGGCTACTGTAAATAATGCTGCAGTAAACATAGGGGTGCCCGTATCTTTAAAATTAGTGTTTTTGTTTCTTCTATGTAAATATCCAGTTGTGAAATTATTGGATCATATGGTGTTTATATTTTTAAAGTTTTGAGGAAACTCCATGCTGTTTTCCACAGTGATGCCACGAGTTTCCATTCCCACCAGCAGTGTATGAGAGTTCCTGTACCTCCACATCCTTGCCAACACCTGTTGTTCCTTGTGTTGTTAATTTTAGCCATTCTGACAGGTGTGAAGTGATAGCTCATTGTGGTTTTGATTTGCATTTCCCTATTATTGAGCATCTTTTCATTTGTCTATTGGACATTCATATGTTCTCATTGGAAAAATGTCTGTTGAGGTCCTCTGCCCAGTTTATGTCAGTTTTTTTTTTCTATTTGTTTTGTTTTGTTTTTGCTTTTGTTTTGGTGTTGAGTTGAATGAGTTCTTTATGTATATTAACCCCTTATTGGATATATCATTTGCAATTATCTTCTCATATTTAGTAGGTTGTATTTTTGTTTTGTTGGTGGTTTCCTTTGCTGTGCAAAAGCTTTTTATTTTGATGGAATCTCAATAGTTTATTTTTGTTTTTGTTTTCCTTGCTTTAAGAGATACATCCAAAAAAATGTTGCTATGGCTGATATCAAAGAAATTACTGCCTGTGTTCTCTTCTAGGATTTTTATGGTTTCACGTCTTTATTCATTTTGGGTTTATTTTTTGTGTATGGTTTAGAAAGTAGTCTAGTCTCATTCTTTTACATTTAGCTGCCCAGTTTTCCTAGAACCACTTATTGAAAAAGACTGTCTTTTCCCCATTGTATATTCTTCCTTCCTTTGTCATGAATTAATTGACCATATATATGTGGGTTTATTCCTGGAGTCTATCTTGTTCTGTTGATCTATGTGTCTTTTTTTGTGCCAGTACCATACTATTTTGATTACTACAGCTTCATAGTATCCTGAAATTTGGAATTGTGATACCTCCAGCTTTGTTCTTCTTTCTCAGGGTTGCTTTAGCTATTCAGGGTCTTGTGTGGTTCCATACAAATTTTAGTATTATTTGCTCTAGTTTTGCCAAAAACAAATGCTTTTGGTATTTTGATAGGGATCAGATTGAATATATGACTGCTTTGGGTAATATGGGCATTTTGACAATATTAATTGTTCTAATCCATGGGCATAGAATATCTTTCCTTTTGTTTGTGTCATCTTAAATTTCTTTCATCAATGTTTTATAGTTTTCAGGGTACAGGTCTTTCACCTCTTTGGTTAAGTTTATTAGTAGGTATTTTATTCTTTTTGGTGCAATTGCAAGTGGTGCTGTGTTTTTAAATTTGTCTTTCTGCACCTTTGTCGTTAGTGTATAGAAACACTACCAATTTCTGGGTATTGATTTTTTATCATGCCACTTTACTGAATTTGTTTATGATTTTCTATATATAGTATCATGTCATCTGTGAATAGTGAGAATTTAACTTCTTGTTAAATTCTGACTGCTTTGGCTAGGACTTCTAGTACTCTGTTGAATAAAAGTGACAGTGACACTTTTATTCACACTCTGTTGAATAAAAGTGACAGTGGACATTCTTGTCTTGTTTCTGACCTTAGAGGGAAAGCTCTCAGTTTTGCACCATTGAGGATGATGTTAGATGTGGGTTTTTCATATATGGATTTTGTTATGTTGAGGTATGTTCCCTCTAACCCCATTTTGTTGAAAGTTTTTATTATGAATGCATGTTCAATCTTGTCAAATGCTTTTTCTGCATCTATTTAAATGATCATATAATTTTTATACTTTGTTTTGTTTATGTGGTGTATGACACTGATTGATTTGTGCCTATTGAAGCATCCTTGCATCCCAGGAATAAATCCCACATAATTGTGGTGAATGAACATTTTAGTGTATTGCTACATGTTGTTTGCTAATATTTTGTTGAGGATTTTTGCAACTCTGTTTATCAGGGATTGTGGTCTGTAGTTTCTTTCTTTCTTTCTTTCTTTTTTTTTTTTTTTTTTTTTTGTGATATCTTTGTCTGGTTTGGGTATCAGTGGAATCCTGGCCTCAGAGAATGCATTTGGAGCCTTTCTTTCATCTTCTTTTTTTTTAGAATAGTTTGAGTAGAATAGGTATTAACTCTTCTTTAAATGTCTGGTGGAATTCAGTTGTGAATCCATCTGGTATTTTTGGTATTTTTTTGATTACTGATTTAGTTTCATTACTTGTCATCAGTCTATTCAGATTTTTTTCCCCCTAGTTCAGTTTTGGGAGATTATATGTTTCTAGGAATGTATCCATTTCTTCTAAGTTGTTCATCTTGTTGGCATGTAATTTTTCATAGTATTCTCTTATGAAATCCTTTGTATCTGTGGTATCAGTTGTTACTTCTTTCATTTCTCATTTTACTTATTTGGGTCCTTTCTCCTTTTTTCTTGATGAGTCTGGCTAAGGGTTTGTCAACTTGCTTTATCTTTTCGAAGAACCAGATCTGGGTTTCATGAACATTTTTCTATTGTTATTTTAA
This sequence comes from Panthera onca, assembly GCF_046562875.1. Lineage (NCBI taxonomy): Eukaryota > Metazoa > Chordata > Mammalia > Carnivora > Felidae > Panthera > Panthera onca. Next base: position 147,661,189 of record NC_138342.1, on the reverse strand, counting down.
TCTCTACATCATTTATTTCTGTTCTGAACTTTATTATTCCCTTTATTCTACTTACTTTGGGCTTTGTTCTTTTTTTTTCTTTTTTTAGTACCTTTAGGCATGGGCTTAGATCATTTATTTGAGTATTTTCTTACTTCCTGAGGTAGTCCTGTATTGCTATATACTTCTCTCTTACAAATGCTTTTGCTGTATCCCAGAGATGTTTGACTATTGTGTTTTCATTTTCACTTGTCTCCATGTATTTTTTTAATGTCTTCATTGATAGCTTCATTGACCCACTGGTTGTTTAGTATTCTATTGTTTAGTCTACATATGTTTGGGATTTTTCCAGTTATTTTTTCTTGTAATTTATTTCTATTTTCATACCATTGTGGTCAGAAAAGATGCATGGTATGATTTTAATTTTCTTTAAATATACTGAGGCTTGTTTTATGAGCTAACGTGTGATCTATTCTGGAGAATGTTCCATGTGCACTTGAAAAGAATGTGTATTCTATTGTTTTTGTATGGAATGTTCTGTATATATCTGTTATGTCCATCTGGTCCAATGTGTCATTCAGACATTGTTTCCTTAATGATTTTCTCTCTGGATGATCCATTCATGTAAGTGGAGTATTAAAGTCCCCTCCTATTATTGTATTACCATCAATTTCTCTCCTTATGTCTGCTAATATTTGCTTTATGTATTTAGGTGCTTCAGTGTTGGGTGCATAGATATTTGTAATTATTATATCCTGTTGTTGGATTGATCCCTTTATCATTATGTAATGCCTTTCTTTGTCTCTTGTTACAGTCTTTCTTTTAAAGTCTATTTTGCCTGAATTAAGTATTGTTACCTCGCCTTTTTTTTCTTCCATTTGAATGGTGAATGTTTTTCATTACTTCTCTTTCAGCCTGTATGCATCTTTAGGTATGAGATCTTTTGAAGGTAGCGTATAGATGAGTCTTATTTTTTTTTATCCATTCTATGTCTTTTTATTTTCATCACTCTATGTCTTTTGATTGGAACACTTAAGCCATTTGTATTTAAAGTAATTGTTTATAGGTATGTACTTATTTCCATTTTAAAAATTTGTTTTCTGATTGTTCTTATAGTTTTTTTTTTTTCTTTCTTCTTTTGCTTTCTTTCTTTGTGATCGATGAGTATCTTTAGGTTTTGTTTTACTTCTTTAGTTTGTGTTTACCTTAAGGTTTATATATAACATCTTAAGTGAATAGCAGTACCTATTAATTTAATGGTCATTGGCATTAAAACACATTCTTAAAAAAAACATAAAAATAAAAAATAATTTTTCAATTTCTCTTTTCCCCTTCTCTTTTTACTCCCTTCTTCATATTTTATTTATATGTGTCATATTTTACATCTTTCTATTCCTATTTTTCTTATGTCTAATTTTGGTTGTTTCTTTTTCATTTAAAGAAATCCCTTTAATATTTCTTGTAAGGCTGGTCTAGTGGTGATGAACTCCTTTATCCTTTGTTGTCTGGGAAACTCTTATCTCTCCTTCAAATTTGAATGATAACCTTACTAGGTAGAGCATTCTTAGTTGTAGGTTGTCTCCTTTCAGCACACTCAATATACCATACCACTCTTTTCTCACTTGTAAAGTTTCTGCTCACAAATCAACCTTACATGTTTTCCCTTATAGGTAACTTTTTGTTTCTCACTTGCTGTTTTTAGGATTCTCTCTATCTTTAACTATTGACATTTTTATTATTATGTGCACAGTGTGGACCTCCTTGGTTTCATCTTGTTTAGAACTCTTTGTATTCCTTGGACTTAGGCTAGGGAAGTTTTCAGTTATTATTTCTTCAAATAAGTTTTTTTACACTCTTTCTCTCTCTTCTGGGACCCCTATAAGACAAACATTTGTTGACTTGATGTTGTCCAAGAGATCTTTTAATCTATTTTAATTTTTTAAAAATTCTTTTCTCTTTTTGTTGTTCAGCTTGTGTGCTTTCCATTGCTGTCTTCCAGATTTCTGATATGTTCTTTTGCATCCTCTAATCTACTGTTGATTCCCTCTATTGTGTTTTTTATTTCAGTTATTATATTCTTCAGATCTGATTGGTTCTCTTTAATATTTTCCTTCTCTTTATTGCAGATCTCACCGAGTTATTTTATTTTTTCTCCAGCTGAGTATCTTTACAACCATTACTTTCAGATCTTTATTAGGCAGATAACATACCTCTGTTTCTTTTCATTCTTTTGATGTTTTTGTTTGTTTGTTTGTCTGTTCTTGTTTTGTTTTTTGTTTTTGTTTTGTTCTTTCTTTTGGAGCATATTCCCCTGCCTCCCTATTTTGTTTGAATTTTTGTGTTTGTTTCTATGGATTAGGTGATATAGCTACTTTTAAAGTTGAAGGAGTGGTCTTGTGTTTAGTGACCCCTATGCAGGCTATGTGTGCTTGGTGATTTTTGCTGGCTGTCTGGAGACATGCCTGTATATGCTGTTTACTCTTTTAAAACCGTGGCATGTCTCCATTTCTTTTGATGTTTTCTTTGTCTTTGGTTGTTCAGTAGTCATTCAGTCAGCCCTCAGTTCTTCTTCAAGAGGAATTGTTCTATTATTATGTGTAATTTTGTGTGTTCCACAGAAGAGGTGAGTTCAGACTCCTCGTATTCACCATCTTGAACTGGAACTGAGGTCGCATAGATTTTAATTGGTTAGGTCAGCAACTTTAACTGTATGTTCTTTCTCTTCTGTACTATATATCATACTTGCATTTTGTTGCCTCCTTGTATTAACTTCTGCTTGAATCTGAATTATCTGGCCTGACTTGTGTTGTCTGCTTATTCTTTAGATCTCAGGTGACTCTCTATGAATCATTATAGTCCGGGGACGGTTATCTCCCATTATGTGTTAATGGAAAAAAAGTGAGGATTTGTGTTTTTTCAAATAAGAGATTCAATATACATGTCAAGATATGAAAAGAGAGGGAAGCATGAATCAGGTTTGTCTTGGGCTCTCCAACTTTATTTTCCATTCATATAATAATAATCTCACCATGTTTTAATTTTGTAGAGGAAGTGAATAACGAAAACAACCTTTCCTCTACACTCATATTTCATAACTGGGTCCTGCAAATCAAACTGATAAAAAACAGATTAATGAAAGAAAATTTTATATTACATGAATACAGGGAGCCTCACTGAAAAGAACTGAAAACTCCAAAGTAGTGGTTAAACCTGGAGTTTATATATCATTTTAACAAAGGGCAGTAAATTGTGGAGAAGTAAGTAGATAAAGAAAGTGAAGGTTGTTCTTCTAGTAGTAAATTGTGAAAAGTAAATATATGAAGAGAAATGAATTAAAGATAGGGATAATTTAGGAAACTTTGTTATGTACACTCAACATTATGCCTGCTCCATTGATGAGCATTGTTTCTTGTGTTCAAGATTCATTCTCCTCTCTCTGGTATTGTAGAGGGAGACAACTTTATAAATGGAAATTTATGTTACCTTTACAAAGGGAAATTTATGCCCTGCTTTTAGACAGAAAGGGAGAGGGGAGAGAGATAATTACTTTCAGCTCAAAACAATCCTTATGCCAAAGTCGAATACTTTGGGGTAACATATTCTTATCCCCTTTAATATTTAATAAATGTCATAAAGTTTTTTTTACCTCAGACATGCCTATCCAAATTTAAGGCATATGAAATTAATATGCTAATGGCATTATTTGAATCACTAAGCCAGAATTTTAAAACATCTAATACTAACATATATTTATTTCTTTATTATAATCCCATGGTAAGTCACTCAGAGAAGTACCAGAAAAGAATAGGATATACATTGAAGAAAGTGAGTTATGTGATTTATATACAACTTCTCTAGAAGATAATTTTTGTACTGTTATTTAAAAGTAACTCAAATATTTTAAAGTTAAAAATATCTAATCTAAATTAATTTCCAATATAAATATTAAAACCATGCATTTGAGAGACTTTGGTATACCTTTTAATTACAGATGACATTCTTAGAGTGAATTTCTGTTTATAATTGGTACTATCTTATTTAATATATTATTCAGTTACATATTTTAAAACTCATTAAAAATTATAGAGGAAAGTAGTATATTATTATATAGTTAAAGCTCCAAGCCTACTTATACATGCATTGGGTGATAAAAAATTATTAAATTTATTTGTTTATTTTTTAAAGTTTATTTACTTATTTTGAGTGAGAGAAAGAGAGAAAGCTGGAGGGGCAGAGAGAGAGAAGGAGAGAGAATCCTAAGCAGTCTCCACACTGTAAGCACAGAGCCTGACCCAGGGCTTCATCTCATGAACCCTGAGATCATGACCTGAGCCAAAATCAAAAGTCTTATGATTAAGCAACTGAGCCACCCAGGCTCCCCCCACAACACAAATTATTAAATTTAAAAGGAAACATTATTTAGTATGTTACATTATATAAAAGTGTCTAGTTTCCCCTAACTTTAATTCATAATATTATAAAACAATATTATATACCTTTAAGATAAATGCGGAAGGATTGCAAACTTTCAAATTTAAATATAAAGACAGATTCAACTACTTTTTGTTCCAATATTTCTCTTTTACAGTCTTATCATGTTTGTTACAGTGAAATTTCTCAACAACCATCTGCTATAAAGATTTTCTCTTGGGTTATAGTTCTTTTCATATTGTATTCTAATTAGAGACTTTTAATCTTTAAGAAAAATTCTTATAACTAGATACAAAATGGAGTAAAACTATTCAGTGCTCTTGGAAATTCCCACAACATCTGTTCTATAGTAGCTATCCCATTCCTTTGGTTTTTCCTATTCCCTCCAAAAAGTATGTTGAGATATTGACATTCATAGCAATTATTTATAATAATCATCCAAGAATATTCTGAATGCTTCCTCAGATTTTTATGTTTTCTTTGTATTGTAATCACATTTTAATTCTCAATCAATATTATAAATTTCTTATCTTTTAATGTAGTTTTTCTTTTCTTTTTTTTATTTAAATTTTTTTTTAACGTTTATTTATTTTTGAGACAGAGAGAGACAAATTATGAACAGGGGGAGGGCAGAGAGAGAGGGACACAGAATCAGAAGCAGGCTCCAGGCTCTGAGCCATCAGCCCAGAGCCCGACGCGGGGCTCGAACTCACAGACCGCGAGATCGTGACCTGAGCTGAAGTCGGACGCTTAACCGACTGAGCCACCCAGGCGCCCCAGTTTTTCTTTTCTTTTATATTTAATTATGAACTTCATATAAGATATACATATAAAATATAAGGTATATATGCATGTGAGATATATGTGGTAATCTATCCCTCATAAGTTTGAACCATCAGTTAGCCGACTTTGTATTTATTCTCTTTTCACACAGTCTTAGATACAATATACCTCTTTTCACTCAAAACTTTTAATTATAGATGCACCCATAAAGGGCATATTTGTTAGTTTTGCCTAAAGCATCAACATAGAGTGATAAGAATTATCATGCATAAGTGTTTTTATATCAACTAGTCATTCTTTTTTGAATTCTAGAGTGATTACCAGTTGCCCCCCTGAAAATACTGAATCCATAACTTCAATATTTCTTCTTAGTCAACTTCCTTTTTTTAAAAACATTTATTTCCCTAATAGTTCAATTTACTTTTGACTTTTAAGCTGAAAAAATTCTCTTTGTCCTCTACTATAAATGATTATCATTATTTTTCCCAAGTGGACAATTTGGTTTCAAATTGCCATGTAACCATTTCAGATAAGTTACAGTAGAAAATAGTTTCTTTGATTGATACAGAAATATTTCTGCCCAATTATTATTTTCTTCTAAATTGTATTACATTTAAATCTACAGACTAATTTAAGTTTGCTTTCATTTGTCTGTACTTGGTGTTTGCATGTAGGCTTATTTCTAGATAGCAAGGTTCTCAAGTGGAGAGATGTATCATCTCATTATACAGAAGTTTCTGTAAGAATGAACAGTGAAAGAAATAATTTTTTTATCAAACATTAATTTCTTATTAGAGAATAGTTAACAACTTAAATAATTTACTCATTAAATATTTGGAATTATACTAAGGCAGCTTTTGAATTCTAACCCACCAGAGAGTGATCAGCTCTTTTTATTTACATTTTTATCTTTCCACATACAATTATTTTTTTTCTTAAAATGCTTCTGTCTACTCAGTTAAAGTTTACATCTTTTCATACTCCATGATGAGTTTTGTTACTTCTCTCTTTGGAGCAAACTAAAGATTTCCATGTGAGCACTAGAAGATGATCTTGGAGGTCTAGTTCCAGTAATATTATACAGCATATTCGAAAAATAAAATAAAGAGCTTAAATTTTAAATCATTTTTTGTCTGACATGCTGGAGTTTATAAAGACATCTTGCTACAAACCTAAATATAAGAAACTTAAGATTTAGTGGTAAATCCACCACTAACACAGTTATAAGACAACTCTTTTTACTAAACTGTAGTCTATCTGGTCTAAGTAAAATAAGTATTATTAGAATGGAGTGAAGAAAAGAAAGAGGGCTTAGGTTAATTTGCTAGATCATGGCACTTTCCATTTAAAACCCTCTTCATATATTGTCTAATAAAAATATGTAAATTAAAACTTCTCTTTCCCCAGGGAGACAATAATCATATTGCTTTGAATTCCTTTTTCCCAAAAAAGTAAATATTTTTATATTTCATATTGGCTTGACAATGTTCAAGAAATAAAAATATTATCATGAATTATGGTAGTCTTATGCTAAATTAACTTTGACTTGTACTTAGAAATGGAAGAATCTGAGGACTTCAGAATTTTCTCAAGGATATAGCTAATTAGATTAAAAAAAAAAAAAACCTGGCATGAATTAGAAATATTCCAAAAGGCAGCTCAATGTAGTGATAGAATGTAATAATTCAGCACTACCTTAATGCCTCAGTGACAATGGCAAATGCCTAACTGCTGTGAAATTATCACTGCTTTTGTACGATAAATTTTGATGTTTCAATCATATCTAAGATTAATATGTAGTCTGGTCCAAAGCACACAACTTTTTATATTCCAATAACCTCAATATGCCTGGTATAAGAAAAACAGATATAAATAGATAGTCAAAGACATTTTGGCAATATAAATACTAAATTATATCAGTTTTTTGTTCCTTTTCAAAAATAAATGTTTAAATAATAGACTGTTAATGCCGTTTACTACAAACAAAATTTGTCTAGCACTTGTATATTTAGAAGTATCAGGGGGCACCTGGGTGGCTTAGTTGGTTGAACTTCCCATTTGGGCTCAGGTCAAGATCTCACAGTTCCTTAGTTGGAGCCCCACATAGGGCTCCAGGCTCAGGTTCCCTGCTGTCAACCTGTCAGTGCAGAGCCTGGTTCAGATCCTCTGTCCCCCTCTCTCTGCCCCTCCCATACTTGCTCTCTCTCAAAAATAAATAAACATTAAAAAAAAAAAAAAGAAATATCAAGTTAATGAAAACTTGATTTGGAGTTACAATGTAATCCAATTTCAGTATAGTATAAGTATAAATGACCCCGGGGTAGAGATTTAGGTACGAGAATGGTATACTGTAGGGCTTTCACACTCCTCCCCTTCTTCTTTCCTTTCTCTCTTTCAAACCCCCTGAGCTGAGAGATTTGGATTTTTGAAAAACTGAGTGTCCCTATATAGAGCTAAAGTTCCTAGGTGAGTTTAGTAGTGCTTCCTTTCACAGTGAATATCCTGTGGTTTTATTTGTGCATGGCAGGGACAGTTCCAGATTGTCCTACCTTTTTCTTCTTATTTTTCATCCATTTTTTCATCTTTTTATTCAAGGTCAGTAAATGCCAGGTAGATCAACAGTGGAAAGAGGATAGATTATAATGTACTTTTAAATTCTTAACCTGAATGGTTGGCACTAGCTGGGATTGTTACAGAGCCCTACATTAAAGCTCTTCTCTTCCCATTGTTGTGTCTGTAATATCGTCCCATGACCTTGCTCAAAGTTGCCCTTCAGTAATTACTGAAACTTTACCCCCTGTATTGGTGTCTGCAGGGACATGTGAAAATTTTACATGCAGACCATCTCCAATACAGAACTCAATTTTCTTTTGTTAGAGACTCTCCTTGGGTGGTCCTAATCATGAAGTCTTGCTCCTCAGGGCTTTCTTCTTTGTTTTTTCTGTGTAAGAACATTTTTACAAGGGTCATGATGGCAATGGTCTGTAAAATTTCTTTCAGATTTCCCTGCTCTGTAGTGCTAATTTGGCACTTTTTCCCCTTTCATAACAGACTACTGTGGTCCTGTTTTTCAATTAGAATTTTCTGATTAATTCTTCATGATTTAGAGCATCTTTATCTCTTCAAAGAATCTGATTCAGTTAACCTAGAGTAACCTCAATTTTGTACACAACATAAGTAATGTTTTATTTACTTCTACCTTTTAATACAGTCATGCTTAGATGATCTTTTTCTAGTAACCTTAGGGGAACTTTAAAGGAAGATTTAGGTAAAACATTGTAAGAGCAGAAAGCTAATTGGAATCTCAATAAAAAAATTAATTGCCATATCCTACAACAATAAAGAGGTCAAACAAATCTCCAATGTATTTTGCTAGCTATACATTTGCATTAGAATAGATCAATGAAAGGTAATATAACAAATTAATTTAGAAAGGTTAAATTGATTTGTTAACCCTTATATTACCATTAGGACTGATGCTACTGGCAGAAATAAAACTGATTTTACCATAAAATTGGTCTTATTTCTGCTTTGTACTGAAGTTTTGCAGACCACAAACAGCCTTTATCACATATTCTTTGTTTCATTTATATGTTTATGTTAGTTCAAAACACCAGGAGCTTCTCAGAAGAAATATGAAACTGGTTCCGATACACAGAGGGCAGGCAGAGAAGAAGGGGGCAGGCCACTGCAGATTGGTAGGTGACAGGTTTAATAAGCCAGGGAACTCCATATGGGTTTGTCTTAGGTGCTGCAAGATTAGTAGAGTTTAGTACCAGAACCTTTTTTTAAGTTTATATTTAAATTCTAGTTACTTAACATATAGTGTTAATATTAGTTCCAGGTGTACAATACAGTAATTCAACACTTCCATACATCACCCAATGCTCACCACAAGTGCACTCCTTAATTCCCATCACCTATTTCACCCATACCCCCACTCACCTCCCCTCCGATAACCATCAATTTACTCTCTATAGTTAAAAGTCTATTTCTTTTGCCTGCCTCTTTTTTTTTTTTTTTGCCCTTTGCTCATTTGTTCTGTTTCTTAAATTCCACATATGAGTGAAATCGTATGGTATTTGCCTTTCTCTGACTGACTTATTTCACTAAGCACCAGACTCTTAAAAGTTTAGATCGAGACCTTAACTGGGTTCAGTCTCAATGGTCACAACACCTTACTCTCTCAAGGCGATTTCCTTGAAGCATCTCCTAGTGTGGGGATTATGGGTTGAATGTACATTCCAAGGACAAGGAAGGGAGGAGCCTATGATGGCGTGGGTCCAGCTTGCGATTCAACCAATGGTCACGTCATCTGAATGGCCAACTCCAACAGTTTAAAACCCTCTAAAAATGTTAAAACAGGGGCGCCTGGGTAACTCAGTCGGTTAAGCAACCGACTCAGCTCAGGTCATGATCTCCCGGTTTGTGGGTTCGATCAGCTCTGTGCTGACAACTCAGAGCCTGGAGCCCGTTTCAGATTCTGTGTCTCCCTCTCTCTCTGCCCCTCCCTGTATTTCTTTCCTTTAAAAATAAATAAACGTTATTGCTCATGCTTTGTATCTCTTTCCTTCAAAAATAAACGTTAAAAATTTTTTAAAAAATAAAAATGTTAAAACAGTGTTTAGCTAAACTGGATTATTTGTTTTTGTGGTTTATATACACAATGGAGTACTACATGGCAATGAGAAAATGAAATATGGTCCTTTGTAGCAACGTGGATGGAACTGGAGAGTGTGATGCTAAGTGAAATAAGCCATACAGAGAAAGACAGATACCATATGTTTTCACTGGATCCTGAGAAACTTAACAGAAGACCATGGGGGAGGGGAAGGAAAAAAAAGAAAAAAAAGAGGTTAGAGTGGGAGAGAGAGCCAAAGCGTAAGAGACTCTTAAAAACTGAGAACAAACTGAGGGTTAATGGGGGTGGGAGGGAGGGGGGGGTAGGTGATGGGCATTGAAGAGGGCATCTTTTGGGATGAGCACTGGGTGTTGTATGGAAACTAATTTGACAATAAATTTCATATAATAAAAAAACAACAACAGTGTTTAGCTAATGGGTCTGTGTGATATGCCACACATCAAATATGACCTAAAGGCAGTAGTTTATTGGCTTAAGGCTAAGATAAATCCTACTTTTATTTACTTCTATTGATAAATGTGAAAATCTTTTGTTACACTATATAACTGTATCAGAGATATTAAAATAACATTTGCTACACCATACATCAGTATAATTTGTGTCATTTTCCAATCCTTTCCAGTAGAAGCAACCTTTTCCCACATACCACACATTCCTAGTGACTACACTGGTGACAAGATGTTATTATTTTGTCAGTTCTATATTCCATCTGGTTTGTGGATATAACAACCGTACTTTATAAAACAAGTTTTTACAACCAGCAAACTTCAGTTGTCATTATGTAGTAACACCAACCATTTACCTTCTTTAGTATCTCTAAGGGATGTGTTTTTTTTCTTTTATCCAATCACAACCAGTTATGACATAGATAAGGCAAATTATATTTTCATCCAGAGGACAAAAAATAAATGCACTGTCTTAGTGACAATCTGCCATAATGTTGGTTTACCACTGACTTCCTATGGTTGGTCTTCCTTAGCTTGACTTTCTAAAACTCCCAGCCACTTTAAATACATTCCATGCCATGGTGATAAGAATACTCAGTAGTCTTTCCAAGGTGAGATTACAAGCCTGCTTTCAGCATGGTTGAGGGATGGGATGTTTCATTAGAATCACTATCCTATTTATCCATTCAATTAGATCTGTGTTGTACTTCCAGATCAATTTCTAGCTGTGGTCTGTCTCCTAAAAGAGACTTCCCTCTTGTGTCATTATGAGAATTTGAAAATACTTTTCATCATGATGAAAAGCCTGAAATAACTGATTAGTACCCTAAGACCAGCTTCTATTACACTTGTGTCAAAGTGGGACCAGTGGTGACAAAGCCATCACAGATGCACATATTGCACACTAATGGATTTCAAACTACTTGAAATAATAGTGTACATGTAAAAATATTTTATGTCCCATATGAATATCATTTGGGTGTACTTTAACTCCTATAACAGCTCTGGTGAGGAGGGTCATAAATCTTTCCATAAATGCTTTTTGCATCCTTATGGAGTGTAGTTATCTGTAACTTTGAGCCACCAAATCATACCCAAAGAGATCTCTTTTAAAACCGTCTACATTTCATTTCCACTGTCTTTAAATACATTTTTTTCACTTCTTTAGCAGAATAGTGGTGACACATTGGTCAGGTAGCTTCATTCTACTTTCCATCCTATTGATATTACTGTCTCAGTAATGTTTCATCTTTATTTATGGCCACCCAGAGTGCAGAATCTCTGTTATTCTGTCTCTTATTCTCTGTTCAATTTATTGGCAATATTCCTTCAAATCATCTGATAATTAACCAGACTAATGAGTATGGCTTATAAGCTGAATGAATCAGTTGATGGCTATTTTTGACTCCTGGAAGTTGCATCATTCGAGGGTGCTTTGTCATTCCTTTACTAAAACTTATTAGGATGAACTCCTTTAGGCAGAACTTGAAATTCAGCAGTAGTCTATTTTCCCCACTCCAGAAAGGACAGTTCCAGAAGTTTTACCCACCATTGGTCATTAGTCAGTACCAGATCTGAGACAGGTAGGAGTATTATTATAGTGCTTCATGCACTTGGTGAAAATGGAATGATTGCCTCCCCCTGTGATTGTAATAGACTTGTAACAGCCTCTTTTCCCTATGCTATGATCTCGTACTTTTTCCATTTATTACCTCTTTTAACCTTCACCCTTATGATAGTTGGGCTTTCTAGCTCAGCAGAAATACTATTTATGCACAAAAATTACAATAACAGCAGACCAGCTCATACTTTTTCCCAGACCAACTTAAAGGCAGTATCATAAGTTTTGACATGAAAGGAATTAGGGTTTTCCTTTGCACTGAGTAATGGAGCCACATCCTGAGCTAACTAAATTTAGCTAGAAAGGAAGAAATTAGAATTGCCCCTGAGGAACCCTTACAAATACACTATTTCAATTGTTTAAATGTCGTTTATTGAGCATTTGTATCACATCTCTTGCATACATGTAAATTTGAACCTTGGTCTAGTACAACAGACAGAAGAATTGTATGAGATGATGAAGGAAGGATTTAAAGCCACTGGCCTGTGATCTATTCACTTAGTTTACTGAAGGATATGCCTCTGGTAAAAAGAAAAGAGAAAAAGTGTTGCAGCTGATCACTGACCTGGAAGATCACCTGGTCTTCCAGGTATGTAGACTAGTGGTAGTCTCAGGTCAAAGAGATATTATCTACACACAGGTCTGATGTGACAAGGAAAACAACTACAAGATGTCTTAGACCACTTTGCTTGGTTTCATTTACTTGACTGCCTATATCCTTGAAATTATTAGTAACACTTGTAACATTGTAACATTTTATATTAGGCAAATTGCTAATTTTTGTGAGTCTGATTTGGCAATCTGATTTTTAAAAATTTCCTATATTTACAAAAATTATATAATTGCACATATTTAAAGTGTACAATATGATGTTTTGATACATACATAGTAAAATAATTAATGCAGTTCAGTTAACTAACATTTCCATTTCTTAGGTACCTTTTGTGTGTGTGTGTGTGTGGTAAGAGCGCTTGAAATGTACTCATTTAAGTGTTACCTCTGTTAGGAAAAATAGAAACTGTGTAATTGCATCCTCTCCAACATCAAACAGGGGTGTTTTTAATTATCTAGTTTATCTGAGGCCCATGTGCATGACCACACAGCAAAATCATTGGCTTCAGCTCCAGGGACCTCTGAATGTCTGAACACTTTCCTGAGGGTTGATACCTAACTCATCATCAATTCAAGCAACCCATACTCCACTCACTCTTCATATTTTCCCTTGTCTTGTAAGTCAAGATTTTAGCATTTGCATCATCTGTTGCTGATTTCTAAATGACATAGACCTCAATCCTTGGATTCTATCTGTGAATAGGCAACTTATTTTGGCACAGCTGGAAGAGATTTATAGGGTTCTGATGGCCTATACATCAATGTGAGTGGAGAAGAAAGTCTTCAGAGTACTCTAGTGTTGGTCCAATGTGCAATGAAGCAACCACCTTTATAGATAAGATGAAAATGCTCCCCACAGCTTATGCCGTACTGCTTTCTTTAACATACTACTTCCAATTCACAATTAAACTCTGTCACACTGCCCCTTCCATATTTTAATGATTTTCTGGCATCATCTAAGACATGATGGCATTTTCCAAGCCAGAATTATCTGATGCCCTTTCAGAATGAAAAGAATCTTGACTAAGGCCAAGTGATATGCCAACAATTTCCTTTCAAATGAGGTATATTGAATAGCTTTCTGATGTAGCTTAGAGTCTCTACTTGGTAGCATTTTTCAATTTAAGCCAAAGGCTCCCATATGCATATATTGTCTCTTATCATCTTAGCAGTTAGAGCATAAGTTCCTAGTTGGACTGCCTGTACCTTTTTCCTCTGTAAAATATTGTTTCTGCTCAGGATGATGTATAAATTCAGATGTCTTTATGTTGATTTTAGGAAGAGAGGACAATAAGATTCCTAGGTGATGGGGATAATTTTGCCAAAAGCAACTAGATTAGCCACTCTCTTAATTTCTTTATTAGCAGGATCTTGAGAAATAATAATTAACTTATCATAATTTGATTGTTATATTTAGTTGATCTGGCCCTTCTAATTCCCCAGAATTTTACAGATTCACTTGAATTTCAGGAGGGTTTATAAGCTAGACACCGTTTGTCACAAGGATGACTATGGTTCTTTCCTCCTCCTAAAACTCTTCCTGAGCAGTCATTTACCATGATGTAATATATGTTGTATACTGACTTGCCCTCAAAGTGTTCATCTCCAACTCAAGTCAAATCCTGCCACACTAAGTTGTGCCAACATATTGTGGCATTTACATATGCCTTTGTCATTTAGCAAATGTATACTGGGATTTCCATTTCATGAGAGTACAAATTTTGCCTGACTGGCTTTCAAAACTGTGATGACAAAGAAGTAGTAGCCAGGTCTGTAATGTTAAACAAGCTCTCCTTCACCTAGTGAACCTCCTATATAGTCTATCTACATAGCTACAATGGACTATTAGGAGGAAATACGTTGGCTAATTTTTCATAACTTACAGTTTACTTTTACAGAAACATCTTCTGTATATACACTGGCTAAGTAAAAATATTAAAATATGAGTTAGTAAGTATCAAAACTCTCACCCAATTTTTTCCCTAATCAGAGCAAAGATCTTGTTATCCCTAGAATTCTATATGACTTTATGTTTACTACTGAGAAAAATTCAGGCAGTTCTATAGATTTCCATTTAACATGATCAATTAAAAATGAGGTGTGAAGTGTGATCTTAATAATATGCCCTATAAGAAGGGTAAAGGCAGCATCCCTATTGACCTATCTAGACCATGTATGCATCAGCATGCAGGTGAAGGTGACTTAACCATCAAATGGTGTCTCCAGTTACACTTTGTGAATAACTTCATCCCTATATGAGTGTTTTTACACAGTAGCGTATCTATATTAATTCTAATTTTATCCTTTAAAGTGCATTTCCTATCCCTTCTAAAGATTACTGTATATTGAATTACCATATGTAACAGTAAAGGAATTTTATATACCCTCATCAAAGACGTTTCAACCAAATTTTTCATTTAGCCTCGGATCACCACCAGAGTTAAGTGAGCAGATCTCAACATCAAACCCAATACTTTACAGAGTCTGTGGCTTTAACTGAGGGTATAAATTCAGCCCCCTCTTCAAGAGTTCTTAAATCAAGTCCTAATACTTGGATTTGAATTCCCCAAAACTAGGGTAGATATAAAATATTTGACCTGCTACTTTAACAGCTTAGTATGGATGGGGTTGGAACTGTTTCCCAATTTTCAAATATTGATAATGCAGTAGCAATTACTTAATGAATATCCCACCAATTCTCCATTTTTTATCCCTTTCTTTAAAAGGCACTTCTACAGGGGTGCCTGGGTGGCTCAGCCAGTTAAGCCTCCACCTTCAGCTCAGGTCATGATCTCACAGTTCATGGGTTCAAGCCCCGTGTCGGGCTCTGTGCTGACAGCTCAGAGCCTGGGGCCCACTTCCAATTCTGTGTCTCCCACTCTGTCCTTCCCCTACTTGTGCTCCATCTCTCTCTGTCTCTCAAAAATAAACATTAAAAAAAATTTAAAAGGCACTTCTACTATTCAACCAAGTCAATCTGGTTATTATTCCCTCATATAATTTCCCCCCAATTTTTTTATTTCTCCCTTTTGTACCAAATTTCATTGGTTGCAAAGAAATTTTTGTCTTTCAGGCAGCTCATATATGATAACTGATTTAGCAAGCCAGTTATTGCCTTGCTAGTACTTTCTTTACTTGCTCATAGCAAGGTACCCAAGACTGAGGAGCCCCTAAACCAGTGTATACACACACACACACACACACACACACACACACACACACACACAAACATACCCTCATCTAAGTCAGTAGCTGAGACTTAGGTATATCTCTCTAATCATCACAGAGCTTATCTAAGCCCACTTGTACTTATAGTATTTCAACCATATTGAAGGAGTGCTCTTTTTTTTTTTTTTTTTTTTTTTTTTTTTTTTTTTTTTTTTTTGGTTAGGGACAAGTTACCTTTCTCACAGTAGGACTGCTGGCTATGGCTTCTCCACCACAGAAAGTTGTGTCTTACCATTCTGAAGCATCTGCTCACAGAAGTTTCGAGGCTAGTCAAGGGGACCAATTGGTAGCCCAAAGAAACCCACATATTTAGGAAGATCTAAAATTTGTGAGAAAGTGCCAATTATTAACTCTAAGAATCCAAGATAGTAATTATTTATTAGGCTTCTGCTGGCCTTTCTCAGTAAAATGTCCTAATTTTTCAACAGAATACACATGAGATTCTGAGTCACCCGCACTTGGTCTCAGTTTTTAGTTTATAGTTTTACTGTATGGTTTTATAGTTCATTTCAGAGTTTATAGTCCATAGTTATGTTTTTAGTTCACAGACTAGAGTTTCAGTCTATAGTTTTTCAGATAATCCACTGCTTTAACGGAGTTGCTTTGCCAGGGAAAATGCTATCTCTCCCCTTAGTGCCAGAGTCATGAGAAGGTCTTCCAGTGTCCAGAAAAAAATATTAAACTGATTTTTTCCTCTTGCTAACCCTCCAGATTTAGGGTTCTGGCTCTTACCAGAGTTGTTAACAACAGCAAAAAAATGTAACTATTTTTTAAAAATAGTTTCCATTTTATACTGGTATTCTCACTCTACTCATTTAGATAGAGCTGTTGGGTCTAAGTCTGTCTTCAGATTTTATTAGTAAGGCTACTTTAAAAATTTAGCCACTTCATACCACAGATGGATAAGCAGAAATTCTAGCATCTCATTCTGATGTTGTTTTCCATCCCCTCCTTTTTCTCTTATGATAACATGTCTTAGCTACTATGCTTTAAAAGTCTGAAAGACAATTCTTACAGTTTCAAACTGCTATAACACAAAAGATCCAGATGTCAAATCATATTCATACCAACTGTATGATATTTTCTAATATCAAGCTCTGTTAAGAATTTCAAGGGCACTAGTAATCAAGATGCTATATGAAACAGTTTAGCACCCAAGCTTCTTTTCCTCTCATACATCTTCTAGGCAAGTACACAGAAGGTGCTGTATCAATTAGAAAGCATCTCAATACTTTTAGAGATAGTAACATAGTCATATGAAATTGTACAGTGAATACCATAACTCATAGATTTCTATCATTTAGATAGATAGATAGATAGATAGATAGATGATAGATGTTTACCATAAGATAAATATAGTCCGCTATAAGCACTTCATAGAAAATTACTCTCCTGCTAACAGAAACCATTTAGTTTGTTTCCAAAGAAGCCTACCTAAATTAGTATGGTCACAGGAAGGGTAAACCAAATCACTTGCCCTATTTTTCCTCCAGAGCATCTTCTGCCCATTCCCCCATTCCCAAGCCAGGAAAAGTGAGAGCAGAATTTAAGGATTGTAGCTATGTAAACTTTTCTAATGCTTCTTTTTCCTCTGCTAGTAGCAACTTCTGTTTTTATAGTGATTCTGGGAACTAGAAGAATGGAAAAGCCTTTGATATCTTCCTAAAATAGTGATCTGTTTTTAATATAATTTTTGCTTTTTGGAGTTGATTATCATGTTATATTCTTATGCTAAACCTAAGAGATAGCCCAATCAATCTATTCTTTTGAAAGTGGGATTTAATAAAAGTATTAGTTATTTTAGGAGAATAACATCAATTCTCAACATATTTTCAAACTTTTAACCCACAGTGCTTGTGAGTTCTTATTTAAAATAATATTATCAGTGTTGGCAAAATTTTGACTTTGAAGTTTGACTACATTTTTCAAAACAACCAAAATATTTTTAAATCATTTTATGATTTTGGTTAATCAAATTGATTTTTAGAGCGTTGAGTCTAAATCAAGAGATTAATATGATAAAGGAAATTTTCCCATAGTCTTTGGAAATTTATATTCAAGTTCAATTCAAGAAATTAGTTAAAAACATTTGAGATACAAATACCTGAAGTGCAATATGTTCTTACTTGATATAATTTTTTAATGTTTATTTATTTTTTAGAGAGAGTGAGAGAGCATGAGCAGTGGAGGGACAGATAGAGGGGGAGAGAGAGAGTCCCAGAGGCAGACTCTGCATCTGCAGGGCTTGATCCCACTGATAATTATGACCTGAGCTGAAATCAAGAGTCAGGTGCTTAACCAACTGAGACACCCAGGCGCCTGCTTTTATTTTAAATACTCTTCTAATATATAACTATTATATCCTGTGACCCCCATTGATGAAATCACAGTTTAAAGAGAGAAGTAATTTATCAATCTTCCAACTAGAATAGAATAGAATAAATAGAATAACACACATGCACACACACAAACTTTATTGCTTAGGTAAATTAAGTTTATATTGTTAAGTATATTGTTTTGGGGGACTGCTTTTTTCTTATAAAAATTTGCTGAATATCTCAGAATAATGAAATATAATTTTACTTATTTAATTTATAAATGAATAAAAGTATTCTATCTCTATGGGAAAGAAGGGTCAAAATCAATATTAGAATAAATTCAGATAAGATGATCTTTAGTAACTTGTATATAATAATTATTACTTAATCTTTGGCCTATTAGAAAACGCATACATAATACTGTCTTACGTATATTATGTTTTGAGTTACATGTTTCTGCAATGAAAATCTAAGGATAACAATTTTTTTAAAAAATCAGGTTAATTTAAGAATATTGCTACATGTTTTAAAATAGAACTGGACATTTCAATTAAAAATATTTATATTAGGGATAAATAGCTCACTTGAAAAATATTCCATGTTATGTTAAAAGTGAACTACCTATACATCTTCCTTTGGGTAAAGTTGGCAAGGATATTTCAGAAATAAATGAAGTGACAGTGGATTGTAAATTGCCCTCAGTTCAAATTTTCACTCCCAAGTGGAAAGACATAAATGACAAAGAAACCAATTTACTTTCATTTATTTGCTCTCTAAAATGTCTTATTGCTCAAAAATCTTAATTTAGTTCTCAGTAAAATTGTACTAAAATTACTAGACATGAACAGCATTCATTTTTTTTAGTATAATTTATTGTTAAGTTGGCTATCATATAGTGTGTGATGAGTGCTCTTGGTTTTGGGGGTAGATTCCCGAAGTTCATTGCTTACATACAACACCTAGAGCTCATCCCAACAAGTGCCCTCCTCAATGCCCATCACCCATTTTCCCTTCTCTCCCACCCCCACCAACCCTCAGTTTGTTCTCTGTAAAGAAATAAATCACAAAACAGCTACCTGTATATTCTTCAGATGAATGTTATAAAAAAGCAAAGTAAGCCTAGTCCTTAGAAAATAAACTTTTTTTTAAATTTAGAAATATACTTCAAAACAAACAAACAAACAAACCACCAAGGGGTGCCTGGGTGGTTCAGTCAGTTGGGGCAACTGACTCTTGATTTTGGCTCAGGTCGTGATTCCAGGGGCATGGGATTGAGCTCCATGTTGGGCTCTGTGCTGAGCGTGGAACCTGTTTAAAATTTTCTCTCTCTCAGTCTCTCTCTCTCTCTCTCTCTCTCTCTCTCTTTCTCTCCCTCTCTCCCTCTCTGTTCCTCTCCCCCACTTGCTCTCTCTAAAAATAAGATAAATCTTTTATAAAAAAACCCCACCAAATCGAATCCTGTCTAGAGTAATGTCTTAGAAATTTGATAAGTGTGGTGTACCTGGGTGGCTCAGTTGGTTAAGCATCTGACTCTTGGTCTTGGCTTACATCATGATCTCCCAGTTTCATGAGGTGAATCTCTGCATCAGGCTCTGCAGTAATGGTGCAGAGCCTGCTTGAGATTCTCCCACAATCTGCCCCTCCCCTGCTCGCACCCTCTCTAAATAAATAAAGTTAAAAAAAAGAAATTTGATAAATGTTTATATAAAATGTCAATGACTTCTATTAAGATGTTATTTTCTGAAGAAAAAAAATTAGTCTTTTCCTTATGTGGAAAATGAGTGGGGTAGAAGTAATTGACCCTTTGACTCATTTCCAGTTTACCAGATCCTGATTGAACTGTTTTAGATCCATACACCTCATCTTCAACTGCTAATTTTATGTAATATTTAGACATCAGTGAATAATACTTATTTTTCCAATTTCTGAAAATACTACAAAGAAAATGAATTTGCTGTGCCAATTCAATGGTGATTGAAACAAACATCATTCATCCTAAAAATTAATCTTTCTAATTCTTTACTAAATGAGTGCTTTCTTTTTGAGAGCTTCATAAAGCACAAAAAAGGCTCTGAAATATGGCAAGCACATAAAAGTGAGAGAAATAATTCTCTAATCTTTTTTTTTAACAGCAATATTTGCAAGGTGATTACATGCTCAAAAAAGGTTCTCAGAATTTCTGGGAAAAACCTTCCTTTCAACTGGAATTATCTCTTACAGGTATATCAACCTGGATTTTTTTTTTCACATTACAAAATTTAATAAATAGATTTGAGTGCAAATAAAAGTAGTATTCTTTACCATTAGTGTGGTGTTTTGCTCATGTGTGTATACTAAAATTTATGTTGAAACACTCTTATTTTAAAAAGTGATTGGAGAAGTAGAATTTCACCCCATTTAGCCCATTTATTAAATTATCCAATAAATTTAGCCCTTTTATAACATTATCCAGCCAATAAGCTTGTACTGACAGCCTCCTGGTTACATCATTTTTGAACAAGAATGAAAAAATGAAAAATATATGCATGACAGCATCTGAGTATTTGCAATCAAACAATAAAATATGCTTTTTTTAAATCTAGAATTATTGTGGAAAATCAGGCTATAGAATGTCATCCTAAAGGAAAGGGGCACCTATCTGTTTATATTCTAAAAGTGTTTGTTATTCCATTGATTAAATGAGTAACATGCACTAGAATATCAAGTTACATACATTTTACTCTGAAGAAATTAGCAAATGCTTCTTTGAGTAATCTTAGAATAATGAGTTGTGCTAAAGTTGCTTCAGGATCACTTGAGCTACATAGAAAACAGTGATGAAGAAAACAGTGATGAACATAGATTACCAAAGGGAAGGCAACTTTTCAAATATTAGATTAATAAACACACATCTTCATTTTTTTCCAATTTTTCAAAATTTTTCTCTTATATAAATATACAACAATGTATTTCATATATGAAATATTCAGTCTCTGTTTGGGGTTTAATATGCTAATATAAGTACATAATAATAAAGCATAAATTAAATATCATTACTTTAGAAAATATGTTGTACTCACTTCATAGCAGTCTCCAAAATAGATCTGGAAGAATTGCTATGTGACACTTCTCTTCAGATATGATTTAAGTTTAAAACATATCCCTGGAATCCTCTGCTTCTCCCAGTTTCATCTAACAACCTCTAAATAGGACTGTACAATCCCATGCTAATTTTTGGATCATATGGTGTATCCTGCCATAATCCTCATATGTATTGTTCAAAATTTAGTGAATGTTAAGCTTGACAGCCAGAACTGTCTAGAAATAAGTTGGTTCTTTGAATGAGCATTTTAATTATTGGTTTTACTCTGTACATATCCATGAAGTTAATAAAGTACTCCACTTGTCATCAAGTCTGTTATAAGAGAGACTCAATGAGAAAGATATTTCGTTTTTGCAATTAACTAACAGCACACTTCCCTGTGTCCCAAAGATATATTTTAATTTTGTTATATAGCAATTAAAGTATGTCAGAGATGAAAATAAAATTAGTAAGACAGTATCCCAATTAAGAATGTGATTTTGCAGATTTAAAAATCAGGGTTTCATTTATATTTAATTGACAGCAACTAAAATAATGCAATGCATTTTTCATAATCAAGCAAGGCAAAAATGTTCCCTTTTCTCTATAACGCTGTCGTAGTAATTTAAAGTTCTGAACACTTAAGAGGAAAAAAACTTAGAAGATGCCATCATCAATTGAGGTATAAATACTTAACAGCCACCTGCCCTACAGCTCAAGTTACAGAACATTAATGAAGATAGTCCACAATAACTCATGTATGTCTGGATTTTCCCACCTGACTTGATAAGTAGTGTATTCTGATGGTTTTTTACTATTTGTAATTTTATAGGATTTTAATGATGATGAGGGTATCAGAAAGTCTTCACTTGAGGTTCAGTCCTGTTTCAAACTACCTATGTGACAGTGGGTAATTTATAAAACCATTGTGAGACTCAGTTTCCTCACTTTAAACATGGGGTACAATAATAGTACCCACCTCATAAATTTATTTGTGAATTAGATAATGAACATCAAACACTTTGCCTAGTGTTTGGCATATAATGGTTGCTCAGCAGTGTTTTCTTTCCCTGGTTTAATTTCCCTCCTTTCACTGACTGGAGTGAGAACCATCATTCCACCATGGCATCTCTTTTGCAGATTCCTAAATGATGATAGTTTTAACAAGTTGGCCATAAAGTAGTTACAACTCAAATATTTACAACGTGAAACAGAAATCAGGTGATAATCTATCTTTTATCACACAAAACACACCCCTACAAAATCCTACCTGTATCTGAGTCAGTTGACCATCTTTCTATTCCATCATGGTGTCTTATGCAGCAGGCAGTGTGCTAAGTATAACATGGGTTTAACCTAAATTTCTAAGAATAGCTTGGAAAAATGACACATTATATAAAAGAGACTTTAGTGTCATTGCTGTTTCACTGTTCTAACCTTCCAATCTATTCATAGCATCTAATAGTCTTTAAATATTTTTACACTAGTCACTTGCTTGCCTTTTCCCTTCCATCTAAATCAAAGTGTGACTTATTTTACTAAAATAAAAGCTCTCCCAGCATTTAGAGCTACTGATTTTATTGAAAAAGTAAACTATGAGACAAAACTTAAATTTTTTTCTTCCTTCATCACCCATTATCACTCTGTTTTGCACCTATGCTTCCCTTCTTCTCTTTTATCCTGATAGAAAACATTTATCTCCTGTTCATGTCCAGCCACTTTGGTAAGACTTTATATCAGTAGTCTACAAAAGAGTATCTTGTGTTCCTGATAATTTTTTTAGTTCTTTATGAAAAACATTGCACACATTTTTAAGTTTAAATAAAAATATTTTATGTATTTAAGTGGTTAAAATAGACTTAATTTCCAATGTAGTGCAAATGTTGACGGCTTAAACCATATATGTTACATTAGTCTTTTAATCATATTTAACAAAATGAATATAAGTGAACCCAGTCAACAAGCTGGTTTTTAGACACAAAGTTGATGATTTCTCTTTTATCATCATGAACTTGTATTTACATTATATTGGCTCAAAGAATTTTACCTTAAGGTAATTTATTTTGTTCTTAAATTATTAATTGGAAATAAATACATACTCATATACACAACAAAAAATTTGTTACTGTTGTTTTCTTAAAGGTTTCCTATTACCGGGGTGACTGGCTGGCTCAGGCAGTTAAGTATCTGACTCTTGATTTCCACTCAGGTCATGATCTCATAGTTTGTGAGTTTGAGCTCCCACCTCACAGTGTGGAGCCCACTGGAGATTTTCTCTCTCCTTCTCTCTCCTGCTGCTCTCCTAATTGTGCATGTTCTCTCTCTCAAAATAAATATATAAACTTAAGAAAATAGTAATACAACTGATGATGGAATGACTCATTCTAACATGTCAATTAATAAATCTATTTTAATCTCCACTTTTCCAATTACATGGTAAATTTCCAATTAAATTTTTCAACCTAGTTTTTTATATTTAATTTTGACTTTGTCAGTTAATTTGTGGTAATAATAATAGCAATGATAATTCAAATTAGAAGACAAATTTTACACCTATATAATTATGGTAATAGGAAACTTTTAGACAAATACAAAATCTGAGGCCCTCTTTCCAAGTACTATGCAAACAATCACTGTGGGTAAATTATTATATTTGTTTTTCATATTATATCGGTTGATAATTCTATTAGGTAACGCTAACGCTTTTTGAAAGTGAAGAATTGGAAAACTTCTGTTTCCACAGTAATTTACTACCATGTCATAAGAATCATTCATCATTTTCAGCACTACCACCAATATTGAGAATGTCTCTTCATTTGGACGTGCATATTCCCTGGAACAATGTCCCTTGTTGTAATAGGAGGAAAATGATTATGAGAAAACTCAGGGCAAAATTGATCAGGTAGATCAACTTAAGGAACAGGTACATGTAGAAGGTGAGGATCTAAAACTGAATTGCTAAAACCATCTCTGTCTCAGTCCCTGTAGAATGTGCTCCTGAGTGTGTACAGACTTCAGTGACAAGACTGCAGTTATGTATCCCATCCCTTTTGTACTCCTCACACTCTTCTCTGTCTTTAGTCCTCTCTACTCTACTGTTTTTTGTTTTTGGATTTTGTTTTTTGTTTTGGAAGCATAGTTGACACTCAATGTTACATTAGTTTCACGTGTACAACACAGTGATTCCTCAAGTCTATATGCTACGCTATGCTATGCTCACCACAAATATAGCTCATCTGTCATTGACTATGTACCATTGACTATATTCCCTATGCTGTACATTTATTACCAAGACTTATTCATTCCATAACTGGAAACCTGTGTCTCTCACTGCCCTACATCCATTTTTTCCATCTCCCCACCCCTATTATCTCTGGCAACCTTCAGTTTGTTCTCTGTATTTATAGGTCAGTTACTACTTTTTTTTTATTAATTCATTTGCTTTGCTTCTTAGGTTCCATATGTAAGTAAAATCATATGGTATTTGTCTTTCTCTGATTTATTTCACTTAACATAATGCCCTCCAGTTCCACCCATGTTGTCACAAATGTCCAGACCTCATCCTTTTTTATGGCTAAGTAACCATTCCATTATATGTTTATACCACATCCCCTTTATCTCTTCATCCATTGATGGACATGTGTGTTGCTCTCATATCTTAGATATTCTAAATAATGCTGCAATATTCATTGGGTGAATATATCTTTTTGAAATAGTGTTTTTATTTTTGGAGGGGCAGAATAACCAAGACTGGAATTAATTGGATCTTATGATATTCCTCTTTTTAAAATTTTTTACAATATTTTTGTTTATTTTTGTGAGAGAGAGAGAGACAAAGTGTGAGCAGGGGAGGGGCAGAGAGAGAGGAAGACACAGAATCTGAATCAGGCTCCAGGCTCTGAGCTGTCAGCACAGAGCTTAATGAGGGGATCAAACTTGTGGATCACGAGATCATGACCTGAGCGAAGTCAGATATTTAACCGACTGAGCCACTCAGGCACCCTGGAATTTTTCTTCTTAATTATTTTTTATTTAAAATAATTTTAATGTTTATTTATTACTTTGAGAAAGAGAGAGACAAAGTGTGAGCAGGGGAGGGGCAGAGAGATGGGGGAGACACAGAATCCGAAGCAGGCTCCAGGCTCTGAGCTATCAGCACAGAGCCCTGACGCAGGGCTCGAACTCACCGACCATGATATCATGACCTGAGCCAAATCTGGATGTTTGACTCACTGAGTCACCCAGGTGCTCTTCTTTTTAATTATTTGAATAACCTCCACAGTGTTTTCCACAGTAGCTGCACCAGTTTACGTCCTCACCAATAGTGCTCTAGGGTTCTTTTTTCTTTTTTGTTTCCTACATTCTTGCCAACACTTGTTATTTCTTTTTGTTGTTGTTGTTTTGTTTTGTTTTGTTTTTTTGTTCTAGCCATTCTCACAGTTGTAAGGTGATATTTCATTGTAGTTTTGATTTGCTTTTGAAGTTGAGCATCTGTTCATGTGTCTACATGTCTTCTTTGGTAAAATGCCTATTAAGGTCCTTTGTCCATTTTTTTCTTCTCTGCCATTAGTCTTGTCTACTCTACTGATTTTTGAACATATAAAATGTCCTGACTTCTCCTTTATTAAGCTTAAATAGAGGTCCTTCTGACCTCTATTTTCCACCCTAGTTACTTTCCTGTTTTAACAAATTTCAAAGAAAAGTTACTACAAATTTGATTTTATCACCTGATATCCAGTTAACATTTTTTTTCTTTTAGTTTGTGGTCTCCCTAGGACACTGCCATTATGCTTATTATATTTATTAATGACCTTCATATGAATATATTTAATAAATGTCTTTTTCTTTACAGAATTCTTTTCATTTCTTCAGCCATTCATATAATAGATATTTACTCTGTATATACTATGTGCCTAGGGTTACATTTGGTGGTAGAGATATGGCAATGAGGAAGTCAAAGTATCCAATAAAGTGACACCGTTAACCATTTTCTCCCTTTGGTACAATTGACATCACATTCAATTTATAGTAAAGAGAGATTGGGCACAGAGAGTCTAGTTGAAATGCCAAAAGTCATGTGGCCAATAAATGGTGGAGCTGGGATGCACACCCAGACACTACAGTTAAGTGTTCAACTTCAGCTCAGTCATGATCTTGCCGTCTGTGGGTTCAAGCCCTGCGTCAGGCTCTGGGCTGACAGCTCAGAGCCTGAAGCCTGTTTCACGTTCTGTGTCTTCCACTCTCTCTATGCCTCTCCCTCACTCACGCTCTGTCTCTTAAGTCTCTCAAAAATGAATAAATGTTAAAAAAATAAAAAAAATTAATTATAAAGAAACCAGAGAACTTGTAAAATTCTAAAAAACTATTTTTCCTATCCTGGTGACATTTATATCACTGAATGTGAAGGTATAGCATCCACCATTTGCTTATTGAGCACACTGACTTCACAGATAACTTTAAAACTAGCTCTCAATTCTGGAAAGATAAGTGGGGCCATGGAATCATTACTCACTTCTCTCACAGTGGTAACTTCTCCTCCAGGGTTTGCAGTGCCCAGAAAGAGAATGTCTACGTTTGCATTTGGCTATTGCTTGAAATGCTGAACTCAAGGGCCAAGATTCTTCTTTCTCTGTAATTTCCTGAATGAATTGGTATAAACATCAATAGCGAATGCTTGAAATTTGTCAGCGAAGGAGGACTATGCAATTCTCCTACTATTGTGGTACAAGAGAATGAGCAAGTTAGCCTCCTACCCTGTGTTACTCTGTGAGAGCTTTCAGGTATTTCAGTAAAAACAAACAAACAAACAAACAAACAATAAAACCACAACCGAACAAACCAATACATCATCCTCAGAATATGGTATGCTAGGTTGGAGAAAACTAACCTGGCAAAGCAGGAGATACAGTTGCATTTTATCAGATATGATGGACCTATGGCTCAGTAGCTCTGATTATTCTTACTGCTAACTCCATAGTTTAGCAAGGCATGCTTCCAGAAGGGAAGGTAAATTACTTGAGAGGTAAATTAGTGGCTAAATAAATAGATAAGGGACTGATCAAGGAGTATACTTACCAAAATATGAAAAATGATTATATGTAGGTGATGGACTATTTTTTTCATGTTTATTTGTTTATTTTGGGGGGGGGGTGCAGGGGAGGAGAAGAGAGACATGGAGAGAGAGAATTTCAAGCAGGCTCCATGTGGTCAGCATAGAGCCAGATGCGGGGCTCGATTCCATGAACCGTGAGATCATGACGTGAGCCAAAATCAAGAGTTAGTCGTTTAACCAACTGAGCCACCTATGTGCCCCTGGACTGTTTTCATTCAGTTGTTTTTAATCTATTATATGTTGCTTTGTGTTAAAAACACTTTTAAATGTATATCAATAATATATACAAGCTATATATTATAAATAATGTATAATTTTGGTGGACTATTTTATTACGTTAAATTTCTGTTTTCTACATGCCCAAAAACTCTTCTTAAAAAGTTATGGAGAGGGAAATGTTTTCCCATAGTTTTCGAGTTCCTGCATTATTTTATAAAATAAGAATTTCCATGTTAGGAATTTGGAAAGAAATACTGTACTGTGCTTTCTACCATGTTCATTGGCTCTTCTACATGAAGTCATTTAAGATTGCAAAACTTCAATATCCTTTGGTCTCCATTTCTTCATCAGTTTAATTTAAAATATTTTGTTTAACATGTAATAGTCCCTGCACATAGAAGGACTATATCTTTCTCCCTTCTGATCTTTGCACACCTTGAAAATGTGGTGCATGCCATGGGCAACATGCAGCTGGTTCAATAAATGCTTTCTATTTGGAACACATTATATACACACTTGCAAATCCCAAAGTCTTTTTTTTTTATTTTTTTTAATTTTTTTATTTTTTAATATATGAAATTTACTGTCCAATTGGTTTCCATACAACACCCAGTGCTCATCCCAACAGGTGCCCTCCTCAATACCCATCACCCACCCTTCCCTCCCTCCCACCCCCCATCAACCCTCAGTTTGTTCTCAGTTTTTAACAGTCTCTTATGCTTTGGCTCTCTCCCACTCTAACCTCTTTTTTTTTTTTTTCCTTCCCCTCCCCCATTGGTTTCTGTTAAGTTTCTCAGGATTCACATAAGAGTGAAACCATATGGTATCTGTCTTTCTCTGTATGGCTTATTTCACTTAGCATCACACTCTCCAGTTCCATTCACGTTGCTACAAAAGGCCATATTTCATTTTTTCTCATTGCCACATAGTATTCCATTGTGTATATAAACCACAATTTCTTTATCCATTCGTCAGTTGATGGACATTTAGGCTGTTTCCATAATTTGGCTATTGTTGAGAGTGCTGCTATAAACATTGGGGTACAAGTGCCCCTATGCATCAGTACTCCTGTATCCCTTGGATAAATTCCTAGCAGTGCTATTGCTGGGTCATAGGGTAGGTCTATTTTTAATTTTCTGAGGAAACTCCACACTGCTTTCCAGAGTGGCTGCATCAATTTGCATTCCCACCAACAGTGCAAGAGGGTTCCCGTTTCTCCACATCCTCTCCAGCATCTATAGTCTCCTGATTTCTTCATTTTGGCCACTCTGACTGGCGTGAGGTGATATCTGAGTGTGGTTTTGATTTGTATTTCCCTGATAAGGAGCGACGTTGAGCATCTTTTCCTGTGCCTGTTGGCCATCCGGATGTCTTCTTTAGAGAAGTGTCTATTCATGTTTTCTGCCCATTTCTTCACTGGGTTATTTGTTTTTCGGGTGTGGAGTTTGATGAGCTCTTTATAGATTTTGGATACTAGCCCTTTGTCCGATATGTCATTTGCAAATATCTTTTCCCATTCTGTTGGTTGCCTTTTAGTTTTGTTGGTTGTTTCCTTTGCTGTGCAGAAGCTTTTTATCTTCATAAGGTCCCAGTAATTCACTTTTGCTTTTAATTCCCTTGCCTTTGGGGATGTGCCGAGTAAGAGATTGCTACGGCTGAGGTCAGAGAGGTCTTTTCCTGCTTTCTCCTCTAAGGTTTTGATGGTTTCCTGTCTCACATTCAGGTCCTTTATCCATTTTGAGTTTATTTTTGTGAATGGTGTGAGAAAGTGGTCTAGTTTCAACCTTCTGCATGTTGCTGTCCAGTTCTCCCAGCACCATTTGTTAAAGAGACTGTCTTTTTTCCATTGGATGTTCTCTCCTGCTTTGTCAAAGATGAGTTGGCCATATGTTTGTGGGTCTAGTTCTGGGGTTTCTATTCTATTCCATTGGTCTATGTGTCTGTTTTTATGCCAATACCATGCTGTCTTGATGATGACAGCTTTGTAGTAGAGGCTAAAGTCTGGGATTGTGATGCCTCCTGTTTTGGTCTTCTTCTTCAAAATTACTTTGGCTATTCGGGGCCTTTTGTGTTCCATATGAATTTTAGGATTGCTTGTTCTAGCTTTGAGAAGAATGCTGGTGCAATTTTGATTGGGATTGCATTGAATGTGTAGATAGCTTTGGGTAGTATTGACATTTTGACAATATTTATTCTTCCAATCCATGAGCAGGGAATGTCTTTCCATTTCTTTATATCTTCTTCAATTACCTGCATAAGCTTTCGATAGTTTTCAGCATACAGATCTTTTACATCTTTGGTTAGATTTATTCCTAGGTATTTTATGCTTCTTGGTGCAATTGTGAATGGGATCAGTTTCTTCATTTGTCTTTCTGTTGCTTCATTGTTAGTGTATAAGAATGCAACTGATTTCTGTACATTGATTTTGTATCCTGCAACTTTGCTGAATTCATGGATCAGTTCTAGCAGACTTTTGGTGGAGTCTATCGGATTTTCCATGTATAATATCATGTCATCTGCAAAAAGCGAAAGCTTGACTTCATCTTTGCCAATTTTGATGCCTTTGATTTCCTTTTGTTGTCTGATTGCTGATTCTAGAACTTCCAGCACTATGTTAAACAACAGCGGTGAGAGTGGGCATCCCTATCGTGTTCCTGATCTCAGGGAAAAAGCTCTCAGTTTTTCCCCATTGAGGATGATGTTAGCTGTGGGCTTTTCATAAATGGCTTTTATGATCTTTAAGTATGTTCCTTCTATCCCGACTTTCTCAAGGGTTTTTATTAAGAAAGGGTGCTGGATTTTGTCAAGGGCCTTTTCTGCATCGATTGACAGGATCATATGGTTCTTCTCTTTTTTTTTGTTAATGTAATGTATCACGTTGATCGATTTGCGAATGTTGAACCAGCCCTGCATCCCAGGAATGAATCCCACTTGATCATGGTGAATAATTCTTTTTATATGCTGTTGAATTCGATTTGCTAGTATCTTATTGAGAATTTTTGCATCCATATTCATCAGGGATATTGGCCTGTAGTTCTCTTTTTTTACTGGGTCTCGGTCTGGTTTAGGAATCAAAGTAATACTGGCTTCATAGAATGAGTCTGGAAGTTTTCCTTCCCTTTCTATTTCTTGGAATAGCTTGAGAAGGATAGGTATTATCTCTGCTTTAAACGTCTGGTAGAACTCCCCTGGGAAGCCATCTGGTCCTGGACTTTTATTTGTTGGGAGATTTTTGATAACCGATTCAATTTCTTCGCTGGTTATGGGTCTGTTCAAGCTTTCTATTTCCTCTTGATTGAGTTTTGGAAGAGTGTGGGTGTTTAGGAATTTGTCCATTTCTTCCAGGTTGTCCAATTTGTTGGCATATAATTTTTCATAGTATTCCCTGATAATTGTTTGTATCTCTGAGGGATTGGTTGTAATCATTCCATTTTCATTCATGATTTTATCTATTTGGGTCATCTCCCTTTTCTTTTTGAGAAGCCTGGCTAGAGGTTTGTCAATTTTGTTTATTTTTTCAAAAAACCAACTCTTGGTTTCGTTGATCTGCTCCACAGTTTTTTTAGATTCTATATTGTTTATTTCTGCTCTGATCTTTATGATTTCTCTTCTTCTGCTGGGTTTAGGCTGCCTTTGCTGTTCTGCTTCTATTTCCTTTAGGTGTGCTATTAGATTTTGTATTTGGGATTTTTCTTGTTTCTTGAGATAGGCCTGGATTGCAATGTATTTTCCTCTCAGGACTGCCTTCGCTGCGTCCCAAAGCATTTGGATTGTTGTATTTTCATTTTCGTTTGTTTCCATATATTTTTTAATTTCTTCTCTAATTGCCTGATTGACCCACTCATTCGTTAGTAGGGTGTTCTTTAACCTCCATGCTTTTGGAGATTTTCCAGACTTTTTCCTGTGGTTGATTTCAAGCTTCAGAGCATTGTGGTCTGAAAGTATGCATGGTATAATTTCAATTCTTGTAAACTTATGAAGGGCTGTTTTGTGACCCAGTATATGATCTATCTTGGAGAATGTTCCATGTGCACTCGAGAAGAAAGTATATTCTGTTGCTTTGGGATGCAGAGCTCTAAATATATCTGTCAAGTCCATCTGATCCAATGTATCATTCAGGGCCCTTGTTTCTTTATTGACTGTGTGTCTAGATGATCTATCCATTTCTGTAAGTGCGGTGTTAAAGTCCCCTGCAATGACCACATTCTTATCAATAAGGTTGCTTATGTTTATGAGTAATTGTTTTATATATGTGGGGGCTCCGGTATTCGGCGCATAGACATTTATAATTGTTAGCTCTTCCTGATGGATAGACCCTGTAATTATTATATAATGCCCTTCTTCATCTCTTGTTACAGCCTTTAATTTAAAGTCTAGTTTGTCTGATAGAAGTATGGCTACTCCAGCTTTCTTTTGGCTTCCAGTAGCATGATAAATAGTTCTCCATCCCCTCACTCTCAATCTAAAGGTGTCCTCAGGTCTAAAATGAGTCTCTTGTAGACAGCAAATAGATGGTTTTTTTTTTTTTTTTTTTTCAACGTTTTTTATTTATTTTTGGGACAGAGAGAGACAGAGCATGAACGGGGGAGGGTCAGAGAGAGAGGGAGACACAGAATCAGAAGCAGGCTCCAGGCTCTGAGCCATCATCCCAGAGCCCGACGCGGGGCTCGAACTCACGGACCGCGAGATCGCGACCTGGCTGAAGTCGGACGCTTAACCGACTGCGCCACCCAGGCGCCCCAATGGGTCTTGTTTTTTTATCCATTGTGATACCCTATGTCTTTTGGTTGGCACATTTAATCCATTTACATTCAGTGTTATTATAGAAAGATACAGGTTTAGAGTCATTGTGATGTCTGTATGTTTTATGCTTGTAGTGATGTCTCTGGTACTTTGTCTCACAGGATCCCCCTTAGGATCTCTTGTAGGGCTGGTTTAGTGGTGACAAATTCCTTCAGTTTTTGTTTGTTTGGGAAGACCTTTATCTCTCCTTCTATTCTAAATGACAGACTTGCTGGATAAAGGATTCTCGGCTGCATATTTTTTCTTTTTAGCACACTGAAGATATCGTGTCAAGCCTTTCTGGCCTGCCAAGTTTCAAAAGAGAGATCAGTCACGAGTCTTATAGGTCTCCCTTTATATGTGAGGGCACGTTTATCCCTTGCTGCTTTCAGAATTTTCTCTTTATCCTTGTATTTTGCCAGTTTTACTATGATATGTCGTGCAGAAGATCGATTCAAGTTACGTCTGAAGGGAGTTCTCTGTGCCTCTTGGATTTCAATGCCTTTTTCCTTCCCCAGTTCAGGGAAGTTCTCAGCTATAATTTGTTCAAGTACCCCTTCAGCACCTTTCCCTCTCTCTTTCTCCTCTGGGATACCAATTATGCGTATATTATTTCTTTTTAGTGTATCACTTAGTTCTCTAATTTTCCCCTCATACTCCTGGATTTTTTTATCTCTCTTTCTCTCAGCTTCCTCTTTTTCCATAACTTTATCTTCTAGTTCACCTATTCTCTCCTCTGCCTCTTCCATCTGAGCTGTCGTCATTTCCATTTTGTTTTGCATTTCGTTTAAAGTGTTTTTCAGCTCCTCGTGACTGTTCCTTAGTCCCTTGATCTCTGTGGCAAGAGATTCTCTGCTGTCCTCTATACTGTTTTCAAGCCCAGCGATTAATTTTATGACTATTATTCTAAATTCACTTTCTGTTATATTATTTAAATCCTTTTTGATCAGTTCATTAGCTGTTGTTATTTCCTGGAGATTCTTCTGAGGGGAATTCTTCTGTTTGGTCATTTTGGATAGTCCCTGGAGTGGTGAGGACCTGCAGGGCACTTCCCCTGTGCTGTGGTGTATAACTGGAGTTGGTGGGCGGGGCCGCAGTCCGACCCGATGTCTGCCCCCAGCCCACCACTGGGGCCACAGTCAGACTGATGTGTGCCTTCTCTTCCCCTCTCCTAGGGGCGGGATTCCCTGTGGGGTGGCGTGTCCCGTCTGGGCTACTTGCACACTGCCAGGCTTGTGGTGCTGGGGATCTGGCGTATTAGCTGGGGTGGGTAGGCAAGGTGCTCGGGGCAGGAGGGGCAGGCTTAGCTCGCTTCTCCTTAGGTGATCCACTTCAGGAGGGGCCCTGTGGCAGCGGGAGGGAGTCAGATCCGCTGCCGGAGGTTTGGCCTCACACAAGCACAGAGTTGGGTGTTTGCGCGGAGCGAGCAAGTTCCCTGGCAGGAACTGGTTCCCTTTGGGATTTTTGGCTGGGGGATGGGCGGGGGAGATGGCGCTGGCGAGCGCCTTTGTTCCCCGCCAAGCTGAGCTCTGTCATCAGGAGGCTCAGCAGCTCTCCCTCCCTTTGTCCTCCAGCCTTCCCGCTTTCTGAGCAGAGCTGTTAACTTATGACCTCCCAGACGCTAAGTCGCGCTTGCTGTCGGAACACAGTCTGTCTGGCCCCTCTGCTTTTGCCAGCCAGACTCGGGGGCTCCGCTTAGCCGGCGAGCCGCCCCTCCGCCCCGGCTCCCTCCCGCCAGTCCGTGGAGCGCGCACCGCCTCGCAGCCCTTCCTACCCTCTTCCGTGGGCCTCTCGTCTGCGCTTGGCTCCGGAGACTCCGTTCTGCTAATCCTCTGGCGGTTTTCTGGGTTCTTTAGGCAGGTGTAGGTGGAATCTAAGTGATCAGCAGCACGTACGGTGAGCCCAGTGTCCTCCTACGCCGCCATCTTCCCCACCCTCAGGCAAATCCCAAAGTCTTGACAGAGGGTGAATCAGAATGGAGAAGGAGATATGATAAGCTACCCCACCTGCAAAATATATAAAACATACTTAAATTGGTCAATACAACTGCTAATGGTCTCCTGCAAAGTCATGTGATATAAAGTTCAGTGAGCCATGAATTCCATACACATTCAATTTATAGTTTTATGGCACCAGCAAAGCAGAAACAAAAAACAAAAATAGTAGGAAAGGTAGAGTGAATTAAAAAAGAAAGACTCATTTTTCATTTTAAATTGAATGTAATTATTCTGTCATTTGAAACTTACCCTTCACTTCAGATTTTAATACACCCTAAGTTTATAAATACACAAGGGCAGCACCTAATCTAAAAAATGGTCTTACCAGCATTATGCTCTTGCTTTAATTTCTCTTTCTACCTCTTTAATATCCTTTGGAATACTTTTCTGTAATCATTTTTTCCTAATCTTAGTTTTCATCCGTTATTTTGAAATTATAATGGGACAAGGGTCAGAGAGAACCTCCCTCGATGTTGCACTGAAGCAGCAGGTGAGAAGGACAGTACATTGATCCTCTGTGCATCTTTGTGTCAATGACGATTAATCCTTTGAAAAGTGACATACAATTGTGGAGGAAGGAGAAGTTAAATAGAATGAGGTGTATCAAGCAGTGAAGCTGCTGATCACTAATGGGCCTAATGCTTTAAATATTTTATAAAAACCATTCTTATTTTTATCCTTGTATTTTGTCCGTTCTCAGAAGCTACTTATTATTTTCAGCATAAAGCTAGGGTTCTTTGGCACTGTCTTTAATGTTTATCACCTTGTGAATACAAACATATCACCTTATGAATACACATATCATTTCTTATTTGCCTTTTCCCAGCTGATTGTGATCGCTCTAATACTGACCCCCTCCATGTCATATGGTAGGAAAAATTCCAAATTTTACATAATGTTTCTGATTCATTTTCTTAATATATGTATATGTGCATATACATACCCAGTTTTAAAATATCATTACCTGTTCACACTATTAACTATTAATAGGAAGGAAAACATGCCACCCAAAGCATGAGGTAATAAAATATAACAATAGCAATATGACAAGATAGATAAATTTTCATATGTCAGATTTAAACTAAGTTGTGATTATCCAAATGTTAGAACTATGTCAGATCACATTTTGTTTTTGTCTGTTGCAACGTATATAAACACTTTCAGTCCTAAACTCAGAAATTTAACTGCTGGTGGGTTGAATGTTCACTCTTCAGAGCATAGTTTAATCAATCTTTATGCAGGCTTAATTTCTGGGTATGAGAGCATTTCAATGAAAGGTAGTTATTTAAAAAATTGCTTTGAGCAGAAAATGAACTAATTAATACTCCTAGAAGTGGGATGGAATGTTTAATTCATTCCTGAGCATGTAAGAAAGCAGTCCTTGACATGGTTTTTGGAACTATGACATATATAAAGCCATATCAGCATGGATATTCTGAGAATAAAAAAAAAATGTGCCAGTTTGTCTACAACTAATAAGTAATGGTACAGCTATTCTATGTGTCATTTATCTTCTGCAGTCACAGCACTAATACATGGTTTTTCCTTTTTTATCCTGAAACAGACTTATTGCTTGATGATAGTTTACATGGTCAAAGATAATTCAATCTGACAACAGTAAACACCAAAAGAATTAATTCAGAAATATTCAAAGATGATTTAAATAGAAATCAGAAGCTGTCATAAAACTTTTTGACAGGGAGGAATTTGCAGGAAAGGTATGTGCTTCAACTGTAGATACATTTGGTATATAGAAGTGTTCTTGGTGAAACTATAGGGAACATGAAGGTGAGTTCAATATGGAGAAAGCCTGGGGTTATTGGAGAAGGAGGCTCTTCAGGCTACATTAATCAAAAAATATAAATTTAGCACTTACCTTCGTTCAGCAAATGTTAACAAATATCCAGCAATCAGCATTTTAGGTACTGGTAATAGAACAGTGAACAAAACAGACATAATTCCTGCTCTCAAGAAGCCCACTTTTTACTAGGGGAAAGTAACAGTATATACATAATCAAAAAATTTCATATAGTGGCAAGTGCTATTCATGTAATTAACATAGAGTAATGAGGCTTAAAGCTACTTGAGACCCACTTCAGATATGGTAGTTTAGAAATTGTGCTCACCAGGATGCTGGAAAGAGATAAGTGGCCCACTCAAACAAGGCAGTTGAGCAAAATGTAATAGAAGGAGTGTTTATAAAGGAAGATGTGGGTAGGGGTAAGAAAAAGTAACAGAATTGGCTAAGTTCCTTGGGGCTAAGAGTGAAGGAGCCATTACAGCCCCAAGTTTGAAGAGGTATGTAGAAAGAAAAGAGAACCCCAGATAAAGTAGTGGTAGGAGATGACTGTCAGAGAGGAGCTGAAGGTCAATGGGAAAGAAAATATCTGAGGATAGGCAGGGAGGGAGATAGGAGATGAATACCTCAAGGTCAGTCTTTTGTTATTTTCCCAAATCTCCCATTGAGAAAAAGTTAAAAAGGAATGAATCCAATTGAGGCAATCCACAAAGGTCAGTCTCTTAGGGACATAGCAAGGTAAAGAATAGTATAGAGTTGCACATGGAAAATGTACAGCAGAGAAGGCCTTTCTGAAGGGTGACATTTAATCTAAAACTTAATGGTTAACAGAAAATATGGTTGTAAGTTCTGGGATTTGGAAAGTGCTGTGAATCGGTGACTCCAAAACTAATGAAAACACTCTTCTTCCTGCTTTTACTATTGCAAAAGCTAAACAGTCCAACTTCTTTTCATCTAGAGGTGTCAATGTAACATATTTATGGTCAATGTCATGAAGAAGAACATATGAAAGTGGGGTTTTCCTACCAGAATACATGGAGAAATACTTACAAGGAAAATACTTTAGGCCTTTTTACCTTATTCCTGCCTGTACATGGATGTGATGCCTGAAAGCAAAGAAACTATGTTTCTTTCATTATGATAAAAGAAAAAATATGGCCGTGCAGAAGTACAAGAATCCTGAATCTTTTAGGACATGATTGAGCCACCAGATCATTCCTAAGACACGCTTAAATTTTTGTTGCATAAGACAAATAAACCCTTTTTTTCCTTTAAACCATTATGAGGGAAGTTCTGGTTACTCATTGTTGAACATAATTATAACACTTATAACAATTATAACTGATGGATGGAGAAAACCTTGCAATGGGAACCAACTAGGTTAGTACAGGCATAGAGGGAAGGCCAATGTCATTGGAGCATAATGTAATGGGGGTTGGTTAAGATTGATCTATGACCTTATAATCTGTGTGTCTTGTCCATACCTACTCTGTAACTATCGACATTTGTCCTCATGTGTCTTACCCCATGCTTGTTCCCTCCTCTGGCTACCTGTGATAGTAATGCACAAGGGGTCCCTGGAACTTATATACTGAGGCTGACAGAGCCACTTTTGGCCTGGGGTAAATGAAGGAGAGTAGCAGAACTCTTCCCCATAAACTAGGAATCAAGAAACAAAAACCACACTTCTATTTTTGTTGAGCCCATTCTTAGTCCATTTGTTAAGCTGCTTTAAAATACTATCAGCTAGGTACAATATTAGATATCATAGGAAGCTCATTCATGATGAAAGATGTTAACAGTGTTTTACATTGATTGAGTTTAAACAACTTGATCAGCCTACTGTAATGATTTGATTGTCAAGTTCAGATTTTCAGAGAAGTTCGTTTCAATTGAATAAAGATTTGAAAATATACATTAAAAGATGCAAATAGAGGATCAACTGGGGAAAAATGTAAGAGAGTGTCTCAGGAGGTATTTTTCTGATAATAAGGACTAGGGATTAGGAGTTAGTAAATGGAACAAGATGGTTATGCAAATTGCATTAAGTTGGCTGAGGAACATGCCATGCTAACTATTTCTGTCAATCCAACTGGGGTTTTGCTTCCTCTTGTGGCTAATTAATTCTAATGTGGCCATATTATTTGTCTTCCATACTGGGACACTTTAAAGAGTAAATAGGGTTTAACTAAGATATCATGAAAATATACATAATTGCGACAATCTTGGCCAAACGGAAATAAAATATAAAAATGTCCACTGTAGTTAATGCATAATTGATTCAGAGAGTCCTGCCTCAGCAAACCTCCCTTCTAGATGGCTAACTGCCTGAATAAGGGGCTGTCAAAGCTAAAACACTAATAGAATATTAATGTTCTTATACGATTTTATGTTATCTCTGTTGAGATATGATTTATATATATATATATATATATATATATATATATATATATAGTTATTTACAGATCATAAATCTAATAAGTTTTGACAAACACAAACATTCTTGTAACCCACACTTCTCTCAAGCTGTAGAGCAATTTGATCTCCCCAGAAATCTACCTCATGCCTCTTTTCAGTCAGTCTTCCTTCCCAAATAACCTCTTTTCTAGTATCAATCACCATAATTTAGTTTACTCATTGTATGACTTCATATAAATTATTTAATATAGTTTTACTTATTCCACGTTTGATTTCCCTCATAGAGTACTGTGTCTGTGAAACCCAACCTTGTTGTTTTATATGTCAATAGTATGTTCCTTTTTATTGCTGAATTGGGGTATACCCAATGTTGTTAATTTTCTCAAAACAAATTTTATTCTTGCAGATTGATTTCTTATGCTTAAATATAGTATCTAAAAATAAGAGAAACTTAAGAGATACGGAGAACAACCAGATTTCAAACTCTTTGTAATTATTATATCTATATCTGATTATCTTTAAATTTGTATGAGTAATTCCTAGATTCTTTATCAAAAAGTTGAAGAGATTTATCAAGGATAAATTTAAGCAGGACCCAAGGAATAGTCACTCCTTTTATTAGTGAGTTTCATGCCATCTCAAGCCTACTTACAACCTTATTCTTTAGGAAAACCTTTAGAGAGAAACAATAGAGGTAGATACTACAATGTATTTACATTTATTTGATGAGGGAAATAAGATCATCTTAGCAGCCTATTTCAAAGAGGCCAAATATATTAATATCTGGTTTCTATCATCTTATTATTGATTTAACTTTCATGCTTATGTTTTATTCTGTTATAGAGGATCTACCAATGGAACATAGGTCAATGACAAATGTATGATTATCCTTTAAATATACAAGATGTGCTGATTTAACAAATGCTTATTGGACTTACTTTTATATATATTTTACTTTTAGTAGTTCTATTTAATTAAACAATAAAGCTAGAAACTTAAATGAACATCAAGCTTCCATGAATCATGGTTTTTCCTCCATTCATTAAGCTCATACTCTATTATTTTTGAACTTGCAATCAGCCTTCTTGTAATTAAATAAATGAATTTCTCTGATGGTTAGCAATCATACTATGGCATTCATTTTCTTTGAGGAGAATTGAAAAGAAACAAATTATTACTCTCCGTTGAGATAGATTTTCCAGTATTCATTCTTTGTGTAGATAATTGTCAAGAGACTTGAAGAACTAGAAGTAGTTGGGTTTGCAATGAACTGGGGCATATAAGTTCAGGCAGAAGAAGGAGCACATGCAAAATCCCTAATTTAGAAATTAACTTGTAAATAATAATAAACTCATCTTTAGTAAACAGGAGAAAAGTGGCATAAAATGAATTCAGAAATATAGGTAAAAATTATTATTGTTATAGTGAGGAGGTAATTATAAAAACATGCACTTAAGGACAGCAGGATTCTCCCCAGCACTAAAGAAATCTAGGCCCTTCTACATAGCTACATCCCTTACACTATTAAAGGTTGATCTAGAAAACTTTAAACAACTTTCTCTAATTCTAAAGTACATCAGTAATGTTTACCTGAAATGAAAAGGTTAAATGACAAATGTATGATAAATATGTTAGTACCTTAGCCAAGAATTGCAATATGCCAAAGTAGAGATATTTTGTATAGGGTGTATAGTTAGATATCTGTTGTTGAATTAAAAATATTTAAAGTGCTCCTTCATACTGTGACAGACAGTACTAATACTGGAAGGATAAATACTGGGTTGGAAATAAATGAATAGATTAGATGAAGAGTTAAAGAACAGATAAACATAACTTCTGGGCAAAATATGTAAATTTCTGTCTCTCTTTGTTCTCATTTTTAAAACAGGTAAAAAAATACTTATGGGATTATTATGAGGATAAAAATCACTAATACATACAAAAACTTAGGAAAATGCATAGAATACATAGAAACTTGTTAAGACATGTTAATTGTTGTCATTGCTGTTGTACAAATAGTGTGTCAAGTATTGTGAAAAGCCGTGTTACCAACAAACACCTTAACTACCAACCACTAAAGTGATGAGAATACTTGTCTCTTGTTTTAGTAGAAAGGGAAGATGGGTCTAGATAGACTATGAGTGTGGCATGTGAAGAGATTTCTTTATCCTGTATTGTATGAGAATGAACATTTTTCAGAGTGAAGAGATAATTAAAGATTACCGATCTTAAATTTCAGTTATAGAGTTTATATACTGCCCTTAAATAATATTAAGTGCCTTTTACTTTTTGGAAAATAAAGAGCTAAGAAAAACACTTGACATTACATTTCTGAAGTATAAAATCCCCAGCAGAGATCATTCCATTGACATGAGTTTCTAGTATCACTGAAATAATTCATTCTTGCCTGGTTTAAAAAAAAACAGACAAAAAAACTTCAGATGAAAAATATGCACATAATATAAAATAGACCTAGGATAAATTATATAAGAAACCATGTAATTCTAATCACCACCATCCCCAAACACACACACACACACACACACACACACACACACACACAAACACACAAATATCTCCACTGTGTTACTCTTAAATTGTTGTTATTTCAAACTAGTGGTTCCTCCAATTTTCTGTTAAACCCTATAGCACATTTCTTACTGCCACTAATCTTCCTATTTCAGAAAATGTTGCAATGTTATACTTCCTTTAAACGCTGTTTTGTTTTTGTTTTTGTTTTTGTAATTTTCTCTGTTTAACTAAATGATTATTGCACTTGTGTTATCTTTATATAGGTTTCAGGATAATGGGAGAAAAAATAGTTAAAAAGTTTCAACAAACACTGTTGAAATACTTACTATTTTTAGCAGATAAGACATATTTGAGGTTAATTTTTGTACTAATCAATTTCAGTTATATCATTGCATGCTATTGACTACTCAAATCCCATTTCCTCTAAAGGGAGAGAGATTAAGAGAGAAAGAGAGGGAAAGAATCTCAGAGCTTTTTGAATAGAGGAGTAATACAAATACCATACGATAAACAACTGAAGTAATAGCCTCAATTTGACCATGTTCTGTGTGCCCTTCTGATTCTGCACTGGCTATATGACTGGCTTTGGTCAGTGGAATAATATTAAAGGTAATGCAAATAGACTCTTGAAAAATATTTAGACCTTGGTTCTTTTTACAGCTGTTGCACTCAGGACTACTTTTAACCTATCTTAGTCAGTTTAGGATTATGTAAAAGAAAACCATAGACTGAGTGGTTTAAACAGCAAACATTTATTTCCTTACAGTTCTGGAGGCTATGATGTCCAATATCAAGGTGCTGACAGATCTGATTTCAGGTGAGGTCCCACTTCCTGATTTGCAAATGGGGATCTTCTCAATATATCTTCATATGCAGGAGTAAAGTGAAGAGGGAGAGAATTTAGTCTCTGGTCCTTTTATTTGCTTATAAGGGCACTAATTTCATTATGAGGGATCTACTTCCATAACCTAATCTAACACCAATTACCTCCCAAAGGCCTTACCTTCTAATACTATCTTGTTGGGGGTTAGGGTTTCAACCTATGAATTTGGGTGGAGGGGTATACAAATACAAAGTTCATAACACACTCCTTTTCACATGAAGAAGTTTGAGTTAGTTAGACTGCTAGTTAATGAAAGATGAGTAGCTCGGTTCCATTTATCGTCCAACTTAATAGGCATTTGCACTTCAAAAATAGAGACCTAGAGTTACCAGCAGCACCCCAAACATGCATGTGTGAGCCCAGTCGAAACCAATGGAAGACATGCTCACCTGAACCAAGCCCAAGTTACCAATCCACAGAAGCCTGAGTTAAATAAATAGTGGTTTCTTTAAAACACTAAGTTCTGGAGTGTTTGGTATCAAAAATTAAATGGTGTACCCATAATCTCATTTTTAGCATATGCTTTTTGAGTATCCAACTGATACCAATTACTGCAACTTGAATTTACCGTCAGATAAAATATAGTACACTCAAATGGAGATAGTTTATAAAAGGTTTAATGAAAAACTATACCTATGTAAAATATAGGAGTAAATCACTACAAAGAAAACACAAAGATTGGTATAGGATTTATAATAGTAGAACCATTTTATCACCCAAAAGGTTGAAAGGATGATGCTAGCAAGTTGGTCCTCAAAATCAGTGATTGAAGGAGATGAGAAGTTTTGTTTGAGAAATGCAACCAATTTATGGGAAATCTACACAGTGTCCTGTTCTAACATCACTTTCCTCTATAATTCTAATTACGTAATGTAATTGCTACTGGATCACACAGTGTATTCATTTGACAGAACTCATGACTTAGAAATGTTAGGAAAACATAATGGGATAGAGAAAGATACACCAATAGGAAGTAGAAAATAATTCTAATATCGAAGAAAGTAAATTGCTAATATCAGAGATATGCTAATATCCAATAAAGTAAACTTTTAAAGCAGGAAGAATTCCAAGAAATAAAGAGAGACATTGTTTAACAATGATAGTTCTCTTCACTAGGAAAATATTGCAGTTTTAATTTATATGCACAAACTAATTTAGCTTCAGAGTATATAAAACAAATATTGCCAGACCTAAATGGAGACAGATAACTCCCCAAACAAGGTGAAAGATTTTAATGCATATATTTCTGTAAACATTAGAAAAAGCAGACAAAAGTCACCAAGAATGAATTGCAACCTCAAACTTGACTTGGTTGAGATGCTCATGCATGTGTACACAAACACAATAATATGGATAAAATACCTTATAAAACAGAAACAAAGTACACATAATCTAAGTGAATATAGACTATTTAAAATGTCTATATTCTGGGTCAATAATATAAGCTTTGATAAATTTTAAATAATGGAATTCATTCAATTTACATTCTTGAACAAAGGCAGAATTAACTAGAAATTAATAAAAAGGTAATTAGAATATCTTAAATTTGGGGAAATCACTTTGGCCAAAATAAATCCCATGTAAGTTGAAAATAAGTTATTTTTAGCTTAATGATAATAATACAGTAATTTTATACTTGTGAGATGCTGCTAAGATATGTTTAAAGAAAAATAATATTAAATGCATACAATTGAAAAAGAAAGTGTGGAAATAGTGATCTAAATGAGTATCTCAAATAAGTAAAATAGAGGAATATAAACTGGAAAAAATAAAGTGAAAGAAATAATAAAACTGCAGATATTAGTGAAGTGGAAAT
This sequence comes from Panthera onca, assembly GCF_046562875.1. NCBI lineage: Eukaryota > Metazoa > Chordata > Mammalia > Carnivora > Felidae > Panthera > Panthera onca. The sequence continues at coordinate 147,617,511 of NC_138342.1, read as the reverse complement.
ACACTTACAATAGAAAAATATTAATAAAGCCAAATTTTGTTTTTTTATAAAGTTATATACTATTGGTAGATCCCTAGGAAGGCTTATTATGAATAAAAGCGAAAAGGCATAAATTATTAATATCTGAAATGAGTAAGAGAACAACACCATATTGTATAAATATAATATGTTATAGGGATATCATTATAGATATTATAAAGATAATGGAAAAATTTATACCAATTGTTTAAAAAACTATCATAAAGTGGTGCCTGGGTGGTTCTGTTGGTTAAGCATCTGACTTTTGATTTCTGCTCAGGTCATGATCTCACACTTTGTGAGTTTGAACCTGCATCTGGCTCTGTGCTGACAGTGTGGAGTCTGTTTGGGATTCTCTCCCTTTCTCTCTGCTCCTTGTCCACTCTCCCTCTCTCTCTTTCTCTCTTGCTTTCTTGATCTCTCAAAATAAATAAATAAAGTTAAAAAAATAAAATACTATATAAGTGGACAATTTTCTGGAAACAAGCAATTTAAAAAAATTGTTAAAAGAAGGAATATAGAATCTGAATATCTATTACAGAATTTTAAATACTTAAAAGAAACATAAGTGAGATAACAGAAGCAGACATTCACATACACTGTGATTTTATTTATTACAAAGTAGACAGTGGTACTGCACTGAGGATGGATAGTAATTTTTAATAAATGGTATTGGATAATTTAGATATCCATATGGAAAAAAATGAACCTTAACCATACATCATATACATAAAAGCTTTTCAGGATACATCCATGTTTATCCATGAATATGGAATCATTATGGAATCTGATTTCCTCACATAATTTACAACTATAGAAATGGATATGCATATGAAGAAACTCTTCAGACATTGGGCAAAATGCAACAGAGGACCGTGACCCAAGAGAAAAGAGAAAGCAAGCCCTATGATCATTCTGGCTTTCTGTTTGAAGACATTTTCTGAATTTCAGTAAAGTAAGAGGCAAACAAAGCTGACCCTGATGATTTCATTGAATTGAGGAAAGAGAGATCAGTATTTGAGGAATGTACTAGAGAAAAAAGAATAACACAGAAAAATAAGTCCCAAACTATGCATCAGAGCACTTTTGAGTCTCTGTAGGGAGAAACTCTATGAGACCCAGCAAAGAATAACTGTGAGGGAATGAAAAATTACTGGGGTTCTCTAAACCAAATAATTCCTAGGAGCTCACAGAGATATGAAATCATTCACATCCCAGGAGTTAGACTGGAGAATCTCACAGAGTATTTAATAGAGACTTCAGAATGTTTACACCTGAATAGTAGGCTTAAACTAGCTCTACAGTAGGGCTTCCTTAGATTTGCCATGGAAATATTTAAAGGAGACAGAAAGAGAGGAGAGAGAGGGTGTGGGAGAAAGGATGAGTAAAGGTGGGAAAGTGGGAAAAAAGGAAGCAGGGAAAAAAAGAGGAAAAAAGAAAAAGAAAGAAAGAAAGAAAGAAAGAAAGAAAGAAAGAAAGAAAGAGAGAGAGAAAGAAAGGGAAAAAATCAGGCTAATCCACAAATCTGTTATTTTACTGAAGAACGAAATCTAACACTCTAAAGGAATACAATACATTCGAGTTCTCATCAACATAAATATCATAGTATCCAGTGAACAACAGTTAAAAAAAGATAGATGAGATATTTGGAAATTCCAGAAAATATGACCCATAACTAGGAAAATAATATTACTAAAATTATATACAAAAGTAAAATAGATGACAGAAATAGAGGTGATAATCATTAAAATAATAAATTTTAATATTTTAAGTATTTGAAGAAAAACTTGAATCTAATAAGAAGGGAAGCTAAAAATACAAAATGATCCAAATGGAATAAAATATACAATGAAAAGTATAATGACCTGAAATGAAATATCCAGTGTATATAATTAAGAGTAGTATAAACACAGAAAAAGAAAAGATGATTGAACTTGAAGGCATAGAAATTAACAAAAATTATCCAAATTGAAGCAGCAAAGCAGAGAAAAAATAAAAATAAAGAAAAATAGACCAAGAAAATTAAGACTCAGAAATAAATGGACTAGTATCTAGTGGTCTAATATAGGTATAATTGGATTCTGAGAAGGAGAGGAGAAGAGCAAAAATCCATAAAGAAAAAAACGACTGAAACATTTCTAGAGTTTATGAAAACTATAAGAATGCAGATTTAAAAACTCAAACAACTCCAAATCAGAAAAATACTAAGAAAACTACACCAAGCAATAGTATAATCAAATTGATGAAAACTAGTGTTAAGAAAAAATTCATAGGGGTGCCTGTTTGGCTCAACTGGTGAAGCATCCAACTTCAGCTCAGGTCGTGATCTCACAGTTCGTGGGTTCAAGCCCCACATCAAGCTCTGTGCTGACAGATCAGAGTGTGGAGCCTGCTTCGTATTCTGTGTTGCCCTCTCTGCCCCTCTCCCATTCATGCTGTCTCTCTGTGTCTCAAAAAAAAATAAAGTGTTAAAAAAATATTTTAAAAAAATCATAAAAAGCAGCATAGACAAAATACACATTAGGTAAATTTAGAGGGAAAACTACAAGAATGATAGCAGATCTCATCAGAAACTAGGCAAACCAAGAAAAACAGGTTTAAAAACTATTATAACCCAGAATTTTATACATGGCAAAAATATCTTGCAATAACAAAGGCAAAATAAAAACTTTTTAAAAACAAATTGAAGTTAAGAATTTCTCTGTGAATGATTTGAACTGCAAGATGGGAAGTTGGAAACATATAAAGGAATTGAGATTGCTGTAATTGAGTCTTTACTTAACACATAGAATCAGAATGTCAAATAAGACTCACAAAACCAGAGATCTTGCCAAGTGTCACGTTTTACTAAATAATTTTAAACATAAAAGCAATTTAAAGAAAGCTCGGATGAATAAGAGTGATCTGAGATGAGGATATGGTGTTCTTTGTTAGCATGTCAGACATGCCTCTTTGGCCTTGAAAATTGGAGGGCCTTAAATGAGGTTCATGGGATTCCTCACAAAGTGGGGAATAATGAAGTAATGAAACAGCTCAAGGGTTGTATAGCCTAAGTGACATTTTGGGGGACTATTTTCATATAAATTAGGCTCTATTTACTATGGGATCTCTAGCTGGGGATATGTTAGATGTCAGGTCCCTTATTCCTGATTATACCATTAATCCTTTTGAGATCCACTTATCAAAGAGACTTTTCAGGCATTTGACATTCTTTTCTTCATACCAGGGATTTTTCCCAAGTAAAAGGAATAAATGGATGACAGTCCAGCCACTTTAACTCCTTTCTTCCAATTTTTCAAAGAAAAATTAGTAACTATTTTGAACGTATATGTAGTAGTATAGGTATATGTGTATGTATGTGTATATATATATATATATGATGTAATATATATATATAATATATATATATAGGTATAGGTATACGTGTGTGTGTGTGTATATATATATATATATATATATATATATATATACATATACATATATATGTATATATAACACAGCAGAAAATTGAGTTTTGGGGAAATGGTGTATACTATTATAGATTCTTATATTATACTTGAAGTAGTATACTCTAATTTGAAATTTGACTGTAATAATGGAAGGATAATGCATATTTCAAACCCAAGCAAAAATTGAAATAATAAAAAAGGATATGCCTGAGAAACCAATAGTAAAGAGGGGCACCTGGGTGGCTCAGTTGGTAAAGCGTCCGACTTTGGCTCAGGTCATGATCTCGCGGTCCGTGAGTTTGACTCCCGCATCGGGCTCTGTGCTGACAGCTCAGAGTATGGAGCCTGTTTCAGATTCTGTGTCTCCCTCTCTCTCTGACCCTCCCCCGTTTATGCTCTGTCTCTCTCTGTCTCAAAAAATAAACAAATAAATAAATAAACGTTAAAAAAAAAAAAAGAAACCAATAGTAAAGATAAAATGGAATCTAAAAGTACACATGAATCCAAAATGAGGCAGGAAAAGAGAAATGGAAAAAAATAAAGAAAATGACACAAACTCAATAAAATCATTAATTATAATAAATGTAAGTGATTAAATAGCTCTCTTAAAAGGCAGAGATTTTCACATGGGATAGAAAACCAGGGTCCAGCTATATATGTCTCTAGGAAACACAAATATGAAGACACATGGGTTGAAGGTAAAGTGTGACAAAAGATACACTATGCATATTCTAAGCATAAGAAATGTTCATGGTTATATTAAATCAGAAAAAGTAGACTTCAGAACAAGAAATTTTGCCAGGGATATAGAAAGGCATTTATAAGATAAGGGAGTCAATTTGCAAAAAGACCTAAAAATCCTGTAAATGCATGTAATGTCAGAAATCAAAGTAAGAAGCAAAAGATGAAAGAATGGAAAATTTGGAGAGGACAATCAGTTACTATTGGAAATTTAGCACTCTTCTTTTATTAGATGATAGAACAATTAACTTTCAAGATAGCAAGAATCAAAATTAATGTGTGCTGCAAAATGTACTACTAAACAGAATGTTAAATTTATACAATCACATTGGAAAACTGACAGCATCTAGTAAAACTCAACACTGGCTCCATAACCCAGAAATCTTATTCGTTGGAACATACTGAGTAAAAACACATGTGTAAAAGTATGTATAACAAAAGGCAGAAACAAAAATACTCAGCACTAATTTTACAAACACTAGAATCAACTTAAATGCCTGTCAAGAATAGAGTAGATAAATAAATTGTGATATTTTCTTAAAATACTGTATAGCAATTAAAATGAATTGTCTATAATTACACCCCATAATATTCATGAATCTCACTGATATTATGTTGTGTTAAAGAAGCTGGATACAAAAGAGCACATACTAAGTTATACCATTTACATAAAATTCAAAAACAAGAAAAAATAATGTATGTTGTTAGTACTCAGGTCAGTGATTTACCATAGGAGTTTAGTGACTAGCAGAGAAAAACAAGGGTCTTCTCAAATGCTGGTAGTATTTAATTTTTTAATGTAGCTGCTGGTTAACAGGTGTATTCACTTCATGAAAATGTTTTGTTATGTACACTTTTAATTTCTCTATGCACGTTAAACTTCAGTAATCTCTATTACAGGAAAAAAAGAAAAGTAGGATGCTGGAATATATAAAAATGCTAATGAGAAAACAATATTGATGTATGCATATATTGTTTTTTACAAAAAGCAACATTGTGATGGCAGATAGAAACCTGGTTTTGAGTTGTAGCTATGCCTTAATTGACTTTGACACTTTGAAGTAATCACATACTTTCTCTTGGTTTAAACTTTCCTCTTATCAGACTGAGTCTGGCTAGTTAATATGTAAAGTATTATTTAATTTATTTGCTATGTACTGTATTGCAATATATGATATCACCATGGAATAAATATTGTGACAAACTATTGGCATGATATGGAATTAGAAATGTATAGAACAATTGGATTGGATACCTATTTAAGTAAAAGTTTGAAATAAAAGAAAAACAAAATGCCAGAAATGCCTTTAACTTTTCTCTATCCATCCATATGTAATTTAAAAACTTTAACACATTTCTTTTTCTGGATTAAAAATGTGTTTGCAGACAGATTGGCAATGTATCTGGCTTGAAGAATTAAAATCACATATGTTATACAATATGTATAAAATTATCCTTCTGTTTTTCAAACAGATATGATACAAATGCCAGGAACAGAAGTTCTGTTTCCTCTATTATTTTAATTTGCATTATTTTCTTTACAGAAATAAGAGCATATTCTTTTAATCTGTTTTTAACTAGTCATCTATTGAAGTATTAAAAAATTAAATTGATATATAAACAATAAAGAATGTTTTTATTTAAAAATATTTCCATTTCAATAATCTGATACTTACATTATAATAACTCTACTGCCTTCAGGATTTGATGCTGAAAAAATAATGCAATTTCTTTGGCGTGTCACACATGTGTAATTAAGCTTTATCTTTAATAAATCTGATGGATATTCTATTTGTTTACCCTAAATATGTATAACTCCATGAATGAAGGAGAATTATCCAGTTTCCTTTCTATTTCGCTGAATCTTGATATACCCAAGAAGAATGTCTTCTATCTCCCTCTCCTTCTTCATTTTTGAAGAAAAAATTTGTTAGTCTTTTCCTTTAATTCAGAAATGCAAAGTAGGAAAATATTCGCCAAAGTGACTACAATTACCTCATCCTTTTAACCCTTGAAAAACTTGCACATACACACTTATATGTGCTCACATACACATATGCACCATATGTATATATAGTATGCACATACACAAAAATGTATTTGCATAATATGTATAATATACAAATATAGTATGCATATATATAGAAACATAGTAAAAAAAAATCATGTTACAAAATTAAGCAAAACAACTCCATACTCCCTCAAAGCAACAGATTTGGGAAAAGTTTTTTGTGATTACTGCAGAAAAAAATTTACATACCTATTTATATGTTTTTAAATATATATATATGAATGTATCATATCTGGATCATATATATATAAAATAGTATATATAACACATCTTTTAAATGAGAGAGTAAAGAAGTAGCAATCATGCTCGCAAGGAGTCTTCTAGTAACTACCAGTCCCCAAACAGTTTCATTTCAATAATACTTTATTCTAATTGAAAACCACTCTTTTCCCATGGGTGGGCTAGCTACAGATTGGTTGCTAACAATGGAAAACGGAATAGTCATCCTCTTTGTGTTTTTATCTTTTCACCTTGCCTTTTTCTCTTTCTCTTCCAGCTTAAATGCAGTTTCTGAACCCCACATGGTCAGAATGGTGTAGGAAATGGGAAGACTTTAAGAAGGATGGAAAGGTCTTACTTAACTGACACTTTCATAAATTAGCATCTGTGTTCTGTGAACTTAGCAGATGTTGAAATTAACTCAGGCAAAAGTGCTTCTGTTCTACAAAGGTTTCCACATGGCTAGATATTTCTTCTCTGCAACCTCTTGAATTGCATGGATTTCTCTAGCTAGTTACTATCTATTTATAGCTATCTACCTACAAATCTCCAGTCTCTTTTATCTGAGTCCTCCTCTTTCCAGGTGAAACTCTCAAGTCAAAAATCCCTTGCCAACACTCAAGTGGCAGATGTGATTTGTCTTTGATCTGTTGAGTTTCAGAGCCCTCTATTCTGCTCTTCAGAACCTCAGGCAACTTCAGGCTTTACTCTGTATAATGTAAGTCATCAGTCTATTCATTTCAATATCTGATAGTAGCCCATAATTTATTATTCGCTATTTGTTGCTATCACCAACAATTAATTTTATTTCTCATAACATTTGCTACATTTTCAATTTTCAGAAACATTGGTAACCAGGCTTCTGAGATTTTATATCCTGTTAACTGATGATAAGAACACCTATTTGTCTATACTCTGATACTGGTGTGGCAGATACTGTTGTTTGCCTTGTTGTTCTAAAGGTGTTTCCTCATTTTTCTTTACTTTATAGAATTCCATTGTGCCCAGGTCAAGGTGATGAATTACATCTAGCCTACACTGATATTTGCAATTCTATTCTCTTTTGGCATTTACTGGATTCATGACTGTTATCCAAAAGGAGATGTCTGCTAGAAAGTCCCAGGGAAAGAGTTTACTCTCTTCATCAGATATAAAAATGTGATCAATAAATATGAAGCAGTCATGTTGGTACTGTATGTTGACCAACCTAAGAATGAAAATCCAACAACTTGGAGGTGGCACAGCAGAGATTGGAAAAAATGTGGGTTCTACATGACATTGCTGGACTGTCGTATTAATCATATATCTAAGTACAATAGATTCTTATTATATGATTTAATGAAAAAAAAACATTATTGCTTAAGCCACTTCAGACAGATAATCTTTTACTTGCAGTCAAAAGTATCTTAGTTGATTAAACTTAGTATCATCAAACTTTACTTTTTAGAAACTGATTGGACAAAAATACTCTCATTCCTTATACAAGTCAGAAATGGAAGATTAAATACAAAGATTTATTTTCTGATATTTAAAAATGAATCTAATTGGTCTGTCTTCTAAACTAACATATTATTGTTATTATATAAAAATATAGCCACAAAATATCTAATTATTCCTTTAGGTTGTGGAAAATTAAAGGTGCTGTTTGTTTTTGAGTTGGCACTAGATTAAATTTCATTGTGGGTAAACTCACTGAATTCAAATCCCCACAATGTGGAGACATAGAATCCCCCTGGATATTTTAGTACTTCTTAGACATGGGCAATTGTACCACACACTGAGAGGGAATTTTTGCTTTCACTTCCCTAGAAACATCTCAGTATTCATATTCAGTGAAAATTAGATCTTTATTCATGTGTCTAATAGACTACTATGACATGAAAGGATAATAAAATTTCTCTTAATTTCCAATAAGGCTAAATCATTACAGCCAGAGTAATTCCCTAGTGGTAAAAGCTCTCCTTAACCAGATTTTAGTCAGCCTCCTCTGAGCCCTCTTCTTTATTTTTAATGTTTATTTATTTTTGAGAGAGAGAAACAGAGACAGAGAAAGAGAGAATGAGCAGGGCAGGGGCAGAGAGAGAGAGAGGAAGAGAAGATCTGAAGCAGACTCCATGCTGACAGCAGAGAGCCTGATGTGGGGCTCCAACTCATGAGATGTGAGATCATGACCTGAGCCAAAGTCGGACGCTTAAGGGGCTGAGCCACCCAGACATCCCTGAGCCTTCTTCTTGATGAGCCTGCATCTTGACCTGCTGTCCTGCACGTGGTCTGTCCAGTTTTTAGCAAAGAATTCTGCTGATCTGGATTAGTAAAAACATCCCCACGTTTGATATCAGGTCAAATTCCATATCCCCTACCCTTGATATATAAATTCTTAGACTACCTTTAGCAAGAAACCTGTTATTTTAGTGAAAATTTCCCTACCCTTGATATCTGATCAAGTTCCTACTAGTAACTTTCCATCCACTGACCTCCTCACTCTGCTTGTTGTCATGCTGTCTTTGCTTAAGTCAGAGTTGAGCTCAGTTATATAAAGTTTCTTTTACCTAATGCAGTATTTTTAAATAAATCTGCTTTGGAATTTTTAAAAAATAAACTGCTTAACATTTTATTTTATTATTGTTTTTATTTTAGAGAGGGGCGGGGAGAGGGAGACAGAGAGAGAACGTATGCATGTGTGCACTGGGAAGGGACAGAGGGAGAGAGAGAAAGAGAGAGGGGGGGAGAGAGAGAGAGAGAAAATGAATCTTAAGCAGGCTCCAAGCTAAGTGTGGAGCCCAATGTAGGGCTCTATCCCACGACTCTTGGATCTTGACCTGAGCTGAAATCGAGTCTGATGTTCAACCGACTGAGCCACCCAGGTGCCCTCATTTTGGTATTTTTAACAAATATCTGGTGCAAAAAAATGTATTACACTAGGTTAATCTACTGAGGTACTAGGAAGAATACAGTGCTATCCCCCTTGGGATTTATATTTCAAAAGAGATAAAGTCCAGACTTGGATACATCTTCAGCTTAAAAAAGTGGAAGACACCTAGAGTTTATTTATGTAGGCCTTAAAATGCATATTTGTATCCCAAAATGTTAGGTGAGAACCCAGAATTCTTTCCATCCCATGTCAAAGGAGCAGAGTTTTTTCACTTTTCTCTCCAGAAGAAAAGGGAGACAGTGGTTTCACTCCTGTATATAAATGGTGGTTGGTACTTTTGAAAAGACTAGAGAGCATAATTCTACCCCTTTAGGCCGTATCTTATTGAAATAGATGAGGAGCATAATCAACCAACCCCCTGGCTATTCAGAACCTAATTAAGCTGATCAGCTAATTTTCTTAATAATTTGGCCAGATAGTAAGAATTAAATTAGAGGTAGGTCCTATTCAAGAAAAGGGATAGTCAAGAGAGGATGGAGCAGAGAGGGACAGAGAGACACCGAGAGGGAATGGAAGGGGTAGAGTAGACGTGAGAAGCAAAAAGTAACACAGAGACGATATATATATATATATATATATATATATATATATATATATATATATGACACATGAACTGTGAGATCATGACTGGAGCTGCAATCAAGAGTCAGGCACTTAACCAACTGAGCCACCTGGACACCCCATTTGAAAGAAAATTCTTAAAACCTTCCCCAACCTAAATTAGCTTCTTCACTTGCTTTTACCTTTAGAAAACTGATCTCTGCACTTATAAATGGTAAGTAGAAGAGATGCCTTTGATTAAGAATATGTTTCTTTTAGCAGAGTTTTCCTTCCCTTTGCTATAAATTCTTTTTTTGCCTTTTCATGATAATGGATTCCAAGGATTTTATTGATAATGTTTAATACTGGGTCCATTCTTCAGATCATTGATTCATAAATCTTCCTCAATAACAAAATCACCAAGACAACTTTTTTTAAAATATAATTTATTATCAAATTGGCTAACATACAGTGTGTACAATGTGGTCTTGGTTTTAGGGGTAGATTCCCATGGTTCATCACTTACATGCAACACCCAGTGCTTATCCCAACAAGTACCCTCCTCAATGCCCATTACCCATTTTCCCCTCTCCACCAGCCCCCATCAACCGTGTTTGTTCTCTGTATTTAAGAGTCTCTTATGGTTTGCCTCCCTCCCTTTCTGTTTGTAACTATTTTTCCCCTTCCCTTCCCCCATGGTCTTCTGTTAAGTTTCTCAAGTTCCACATATGAGTGAAAACATATGTTATCTTTCTCTGGCTGACTTATTTCACTTAGCATAATACCTTCCAGTTCCATCCACGTTGCTGCAAATGGCATGATTTCATTCTTTCTCATTGCCAAGTAGTATTCCATTATATATATATAAACCACATCTTCTTTATCCATTCATCAGTTGATGGATAGGCTCTTTCCATAATTGGGCTATTGTTGAAAGTGCTGCTCTAAACATTGGGGTACATGTGCCCCTATGAATCAGCACTCCTGTATCCTTTGGATAAACTTCTAGTAATGCTATTGCTGGGTTGTTAGGGTAGTTCTATTTTTAATTTTTTTGAGGAAATTTCTCACTGTTTTCCAGAGTGGCTGCATCAGTTTGTGTTCCCACCCACAGTGCAAGAGGGTTCTGTTTCTCCACATCCTCTTCAGCATCTCCTGTTTCCTGAGTTGTTAATTTCAGCCACTCTGACTGGTATGAGGTGGTATCTCAGTGTGGTTTTGAGTTGTATTTCCCTGTTGAGGAGTGACGTTGAGCATCTTTTCATGTGTCTGTTGGCCATCTGAATGTCTTCTTTGGAAAAGTATCTATTCATGTCTTCTGCCCATTTCTTCACTGGATTATTTGATTTTCGGGCATTGAGTTTGGTAAGTTCTTTATAGATTTTGGATACTAACCCTTTATCCCATATGTCACTTGCAAATATCTTTTCCCATTCCATCGGTTGCCTTTTAGTTTTGTTGATTGTTTCATTTGCAGTGCAGAAGCTTTTTATCTTGATGAGGTCCCAATAGTTTATTTTTGCTTTTAATTCCCTTGTCTTTGGAGATGTGTCATGCAAGAAATTGCTGCGGCTGAGGTCAAAGACATTGTTGCCTACTTTCTTCTCTAGGGTTTTGATGGTTTCCTGTCTCACATTCAGGTCCTTCATCCATTTTGAGTTTATTTTTGTGTATGATGTAAGAAAGTTGTCTAGTTTCATTCTTCTGCATGTTGCTGTCCAGTTTTCCCAGCACCATTTGCTAAAAAGAGTACCTTTTTTTCCATTGGATACTCTTTCCTGCTTTGCCAAAGATTAGTTGCCATACATTTGTGGGTCCAGTTCTGGGTCCTCTATTCTCTTCCATTGGTCTATGTGTCTGTTTTTGTGCCAATACCATACTGTCTTGATGATTACAGCTTTGTAGTAGAGGCTAAAGTCTGGGATTGTGATGCCTCTGCTTTGGTTTTCCTTATGAATATTACTTTGGCTATTCAGGCTTTCTTGTGGTTACATACAAATTTTAGGATTATTTGTTCTAGCTTTGAGAAGAATGCCAGTACAATTTTGACTGAAGAAATTGAATCAGTTATCAAAAATCTCCGAACAAATAGGAGACATGGGACAGATGGCTTCCCAGGGGAATTCTACCAGACATTTAAATCAGAGTTAATATCTATCCTTCTCAAGCTGTTCCAAAAAATAGAAACAGAAGGAAAGCTTCCGGACTCATTCTATGAAGCCAGCATGACCTTGATTCCCAAACCAGACAGTGGTCCCACAAAAAAAGAGAAGTACAGGCCAATTCCCTGGTGAACATGGATGCAAAAATCTCAACAAGATACTAGGAAATGGAATTCAACAGCATATAAAAAAAATTATTCATCATGATCAAGTGGGATTCATTCCTGGGCTGTGGAGCTGGTTCAATATTCACCAATCAATGCGATACATCACATTAATAAAAGAAAGGGTAAGAACTATATGATCCTGTCAATAGATGCAGAAAAAGCATTTGGCAAAATATGGCATCATTTCTTAATAAAAACTCTAAGAAAATTGGGATAGAGGGAACATACCTAAACATAAAAGCCATATATGAAAAGCTCAGAGATATTATCCTCAATGTGGAAAAACTGAGAGCTTTCCCCCTGAGATCAGGAACACAATAGGGATGTCCACTCTCACCACTGTCGTTTAACATAGTGTTGGAAGTCCTAGCATCAGCAATCAGACAACAAAATGAAATAAAAGGCATCAAACTTGGCAAAGAAGAAGTCAAACTTTCACTTTTTACATGATGCTCTCCAAGGATAGCTTTTAAAATACATATTATTGAGTCTCATTCCAGTCCAACTAAATCAGTAACTCTGGGGATGGGTTTGGCAATTTTCTATTTTATTTAAATGACTCCAGAATATTCTAGTGAAAAGTTATGTTTCCAGCCACTGTTATACTTTTCATAATAAGATATGTAGTGGTAATACTTGAACACATTAAAGGCAGCAAACAAAACCTGATGGCCAAATCCTACCCCCAGGTATTTTGAGTTAAATGGTCTGGAGTAGAGCCTGGGTACTGGTATTTTTTCAAAGCTCCCCAGGTGATTCTAATGTGCAGCCAGATTTAAGAATCTGTACTCAGGTATGCCGCGGGAGCTCTCATGCTTAGAATGAGCCTTTCTTTGAACTGTCCCTGGAGGATTTTGTTACATTATTATCATCAGTGCTCTATCTCTGTTGTAATCTTTGCACCATTCAGAAGCTTCTGGCACAGGGAAATATCTCAATCAAAATCTCACAGCATCCAGTTACAGAGGCACTCAACTTGGCCCTTGAAAAACGGAGAAGGCTTGTGTGGTGCAGGAATTAATGAATCTTTTTATCAACATATTGTTAAAGGTTCAATATTGTTGAAGGTTCAACATGTGCCTAGTGAATTTATTTGTTCATCAATTAATTCATCCCATAACTATTTATTGAGCATCTATTATATATCATATACTATAAAAGATAGTGGGGATATATATTTGAAACTGGTTAGAAAAAAGAGTCATTAAACAATTCCAATAAAAGCTACAAATGAAGAAGGGCAGGTTGACATGAGAGTCTATGTTGAGGATAAATAGCCAAAATTAGGGAATTGAGGACAATTTTCTTGAGTAACTTACATATAAGGATTTGAAGAATGAATTTTCCAGGTGTAGGTAGAAAAACTGTTTTTGATGGCCCAGAGCCAAGGAAAAGAGAATTTATCTTTAGGGTTGAATTGAAACCAGTATGATTCAACATAGTGAGCAAAGGAGAAAAATATATGATTAGGGAAGAGAGATGGGCAGAGTCAAATTTCAGAGCTGGATAGGTCTTTTTAAGATTTTTTTTTTTACTTCATTCTAAGTTTATTTTGAGTTAATTGAGTAGTATAAAACAAGGATGTGAGAACCTATGGTAATTTGGGCCAGGATCATGTCAGTTAAAATGGAAATAGCTGACAAGTTCAAGATAAATTTGATAGGATTGGAAGAACTAGATGATTTGATGGGATGTAGAGAAAATAAGAGATAGAGGTGTCAGCTGTGAATTCTGGCTGTTGTATGTGGCTAATGGGGCATCATTGTTGACTTGCAGAGGAATTTAAGGTTTGGGAAGGCTCATTAGTTCCATTATGGTTAAGTTTCTATATAGATGCATGAGAGAAATTCAGATGGAGATGTTTAGTAGGCCATTTGATGTGTTACCCTAGAGATCAGAAGAGTAACAGTAGCCTAGATACATTTTAAGAAGAGACATTGAATCCCTGGAAGCAGATGACCTATCAAAGGTAGAAGAGATTATAATAAGAGACAAACCTCAGAAACTTCAACACTGGAAGGTCAAGGAAAAGAGAGACCTCTGGAGACATACAAAGAAAACATCAAACTGTGGAATTATGGCACTCAAAGTAACAAAGTGTTCTAAGGAGGAAGGAGTAGGTAGAGGCAGAAAATTGTCATGTATGGACTTTCTGAAAAGAGCTGTGAATCCAGGTATGATGGAAGCAGTAGGAGAAATCATTTGACATCCCATGTACCTGTATGAGAAGTGAGGAAAATTTTGCTTTGTTTTGTTTTTAATATCCCAAAGAATACTCTATATATGAGAGGGAAGACAGTTATGAAACAGTGGGTTGAACATAATATCCAGTTTGTTACAGTTGGTCATTTTCATACTCTTTACCAGCTCGTGTAACTTGGGAAATTATCAATCACTAACCTACTATACAACATTGTGCCTATAACTAAGAATATTGTATTGTACAATTAAAATCTGTTAAGGGGCACCTGGGTGGCTCAGTCAGTTAAGCATTAGACTTGATTTCAGCTCCGGTCATGATCTCCTGCTTTCGGGCTTGAGCTGTCAGTGTGAAGTTCACTTGGGATTTTCTTTCCCTCTCTGTCCTTCCCCTGCTCATGTGCATGCACATGTGTGCTCTCTCTCACTCTCTCTCTCTCTCTCTCAAAAATAAATAAACATTTAAAATATCTGTTCAGAGGATAGATCTCTTACTGTATTCGTAACACAAGAAAAAAATAAAATAAAATAAAAATATTTTTTGATCATTGCAATCATATTCTATAGGCCTCATTGTCCTAGGCCTTATATATAAATATGGCTATCATTAATTAAAAAAATATATTACACAGTGGTATGAAAGATAGAACAAGGCAAAATTCCTTGGTGACATGGTCAAATTACTTTAAACATTGCTAAATGAAATGGAAAATGATTAGTTCTGAGATGGACTTTTAAGTGTCCTATGAGGAGATAATTTTTAAGTTGAATTTTAAAGAAAACGATGGATATTTTTTTATGTTTTTAAAAATATTTTGAATGAAAAATCTAACTGCTGCATATAAATTATGTCTGAAAGATTAACTGTGTAGTTACTAATGAATTCACTGATTCAGTGAATTAAGTCACTAGACATCCTAAAATAAAAATAAACTTCATGATTTACAGTTCCAAGATACTATGTGAGTTAAATTATAAGTATCCAAAATAATTGTGTTGATACAAACAACTAAATGTATACAGCCAAGTGTTTATCCTTTCATAGTTTTCCATGTTTAAAAAGAAAAACATAATCTTAAAATGTTTATTTTCATTCCTAGTACCACCAACAAATACTTTGTCAAATTCAAATGAAGCTTTATTAAAAGTATTATATTCTTTATAGATATTTAAAGTAGTAGGTTATAGACTATATTGTATTTTTTTTCTGTAAAAGACATGAAGAATAACATAAATGTTATGGATATTTACCATTGCTTTTTCTTGAATAAATTTGGGATGTTGTGGTTTCTCTCAATTTTACTGGCCACCTGCAAATACATTGTTTTCTATTGTACCATGCTTTAGAATTATGTATTAAAACTGAACATTTTTACTACCACTGGTTCAACATTTTCTGGAAGAAAAAAAAAAAAAGATAATTAATCCAGAAACTACATTTGATCTCAGTGAAGTATAAGTATTAGCTGGGTTTTATTTTTACTTTTACTATTTTTCATAACATTTTCCTCTTTTAAAAAAAAAAAAAGTTTGTTTATTTTGAGAGAGCAAGAGCATGTGTGCAGGAGAGGGAATCCCAAGTAGACTCAGAGCACAGTGCAGAGCCAGAGATGGGGCTCAGACTCAATAATTCAACCACCAGAAATAAAAAAATCCATCATCCAACTGATTGAGCCACCTAGGCAACCCTGGGTTTTATTTTAATAGAGATTTTTTAAAAATCCTATTCCATTTCTAATAATTGGATATACCCCATTAACTTATTTGAGTAACTCCTTTGTTTTTAATAATTGAGTCCATTCTTTATATTTCATTTGAAATTTACCACTATTTACTTGAATTTAATAGCAGTTGCCCTTTTTCTTTTCCTGATAGTGTAATTATTTTCCTGAGAAATTCCTAATTTTTACTAAATTCCATTTCCTTCCTAATGAATGTAGTTATCAAATGTGAGTTTTAATGCCATCTTGTGACTAAAATGCAGAAATGTTCGTCATATTGCAGGAAGCCAAGGAAAATCAGAGAAAGAATAACTTGAAAAATGGAAGGAAATATTCACCTAAGTAAAAGCCTATGATTCTATCACCAACTTAATGGTATATTCCTTAAAAAATCAAAATATTATTATTGAAAAATGTCAGTCCTTCATACAACATATTCTCTAAAATATGTTGTATCAGTTGTCAGAAATTACAAAGAATTCCTACATTGCTCTAGCTTTGCCCCGAGTTAAAAATTAATGAACTGTAGGGCACGTGGGTGGCTCCGTCAGTTGAGTGTGGGACTCATGATTTCGGCTCAGGCCACTATCTCTCTCAAAATAAATAAACTTAAAAAAAGGATCATTGTGTTAAAAAAAAAAAAGCTAATGAACTATAAAAATGCTATCATATACATTAAGATGGCCATGGAGAATTACTTTATATTTAGACAATCTTTATGTCCTATGATAAGTTTAATCTTATAAAACCAATTCCATGAAAACCTGTGCTGAACTTTAATTTTACTGAGAAAGGTTTGTGGCAGAGATTGACTTTTTGGTCATCTATTTCATTGACACAGAAGTAGACAGCATTTCTTTCCTACCTTTCAGATAGATTTTGCCTAACTAGATGTACAGAAGTGATAGGTTTTAGACCTGGTTCTGAGCAGTAAAATTCACCCATGTGTAAACTTTCTTATCTTTCCTCCCCTGCTGGCCTGATATAGAGGATGGCAAACTTGAGAGTCACATTCTGGAAATGACAGTTCTATAAGATGAAAAAAGGAGTCTGGGTTCATGAAATCTTTCCTAGAGAAAAGACTTGCCTAGTGTCAGGATATCTTATTTAGTCAGATTTTTCTACTAAATTAAAAATTTTGATTTTTAATATAATAAAATTTATTATATTATAATATAATTATATATATAATATATATATAATTATATATAATATATAATATTATATATAATATATAATATATAATATAATATATATATAATATATATAATACAATTAAAATAAAATTTTAATAATAATTTCATAATGAATTGATCTGTAATGAATAAAAATCACTGAATTTTCTATTAAGAATAAAATTTTTGGTAAGCCATTGAAACTTTTGGTTTTATTTGTTAAGGGTAGTCAGTATTATCTTTTAAAACATTTCTTTATTTGGGATTATTGAGTGGCTCAGTCAGTTAAGCACCCGAGTTCAACTCAGGTTATGATCTCACCGCTCATGAGTTCAAGCCCTGTGTTGGGCCCTGTGCTGAGCCTGGAGCTTGCTTCAGAGTCTGTGTCTCCCCTCTCTTTGCCCCTCTCCCACTTACAGCTGTCTCTTTCTCTAAAAAATAAACACTAAAAAAGCTTTTTAAACATTTCTTCATTTTATAAAGTAAGAAAATTTAACATGAGATCTACTCTCTTAATATATTTTAAGTGTATGTAACAGTGGGCACCATATTGTACATGAGATCTTTAGATCTTGTGTGTTTTATTAGCTAACTTGACTAGACTAGGGGATGCATAGATAGCTGGCGATATTACTTTTGGGTATATCTGTGAGGGTGTCTCTAATAAAGAATAGCATCTGAATTAGTAGACTGATGAGCCTCAGCAATGCAGGTGGCATCTCCAATCTGATGAGGGCCTGAATAGCCCAAAAGGTGAAGGAAGGGAGAATTCACTCTCTGCTTCAACTGAGGAATCAAACTTATGCCCTCAGACATCGATCCTCCTGGTTCTTGGACTTTTGGTCTCAGACCAAGACTTACTGGATTGGCCCCCAGATTCTCAGGCCTTTGTAATTAGGCTGAATTTCACCTCCAGCTTTTATAGCTCTCCAGCTTCAAGATTGCAGACTGTGGGACGTCTGGGCCTCCATAACCGTGTGAGCCAATTCCTGTAATAAATCTGTTATCACTATACCTATATCAAAATAAATTGTCTATATATCCATATCTCTTTTTATATATCTATATTTATCTATCTATTCATCCACACTATTGGTTCTATTTCTGTGGAGAACCCTGACTAACACATCTTATATAACTAAAATTTTATGCCCATTAATTAGCAATTTACCATTTCTTCTTCCTCTTATAACCTCCTTTCTATTCACTGAATCTATGAGTTTTACTACTTTAAGTATCTTATATAAGTAGAATCAGGCAGTATTTGTACTTCTGGAACTGGTTTATTTTATTTAGCATAATGTACTCAGGTACATTCATGTTGTGGCATATTGCAGAATCTCCTTCTTTTTAAAGGATGAGTAAAATTTCATTGTATGTATATACCATGTTTTGTTTATCCCTTCATCTATCAAAGGATATTTGGGTATTTCCATATCTTGGCTATTGTGACTAGTATTGTAATGAATATAGGCATGCTAATATTTCTTTGACTCTGATTTAAATTCTTTTGGATAAATGCCTGCAAGTGGGATTGCTGGATCATATGGTACTTGTATTTCTAATTTTTTAAAGAAACCTCTATACTATTTTCTATAGTAACTGTACCATTTTGCATTCCTACCCACAGTGTACAAGGGTTCCATTTTCTCCAGATCCTTGACAACATTTTTTGTCTTTTTTTTTTAAATAATAGCCTTCCTAGATTTTTTAAACTTTCATTGTAAATCTTGGTCTTTTTAAAGAACATTGTGATTTTCTTGAATTATAGAACAGAATTTAATATGACTAAAAGCGTATAAATGTCCAAATAATGTACAAAAATACCAGATAAAATGCTGTATCATACTTCCTATGTAATTAATTTCAAATAATGTTTATTTCAAAATTTGAAAATGTTCTCAAAAAGCAGACAATTAATTTGTGCTTTTATTACATATTTTTATTATGTTGGTAAAGCCATTAACAACTCACCTCTTTGGTTACTGACCAATTCTCTGATTTGCTAAAATTATAATCATGGTGAATTTGACTTCTTAGTTTCCAAGCTTATAACTCTTATAGATTGGCATTTTATAAAAGTAAATAATATTATTCATAAATACTTTTTAATTGATGTTTATATTTTTTAGAAGTGGTATTCTACTCATCATACTCTATTGCCTCATTATTTAGCCTGAAACTCACTGAAGATAGTGAAGCCTGATCATCCTTATTACCAGCATCTAGTATATTAAATGAATGAATGAATTCCACTATCCAATGATTTTTGGTGAAAAATGTGAAATAGGCTTTATATAAAAATTCTCAAAAGGCAATATTACGCTCTTTTAATCCTCATGTTTTATAGTGAATATAATAAGAACATGCTGAAATAATAACATCAAGCTTTAAAGACTTGATTTTCCAATGTGGCAATATTTCTGGGTAGACTATGTTTCATCTACAGATTGCTACTTCATTGTTTTGATAAGCCCATTGCAGTTTTTCCTTCCCTGTGGCCGCTGGATTCTTTATTTTTTACTTTTGCAAAAGTCCATTCCCAGAAAGAAGACCATATACATGATAACAGAAACTCAGAAAAGACTTTGGAGTAAACAACTAACAGGTATCTACAACATTTTGTAATTCTCAGCTATTCCCAGCTTATCGGTCTCCAAATCTTTTTGATAGTACTCCATCAGGAAACAATATACACTGCCACATAAGATGTTTTAATTTATAAACTATGTTCATACATTAGTATATTAATATAACACTTAATGTTGAGTACCTCAAAATGTAAGTTTAAATAACACAAGACATTTACTACTTTTTTCTTTGTGCACCCACAAATGAACTTTATGGTGCACTTTTTGGAGTGTGCAAACCTCACTTTAAACTTCACCACACAACTGCTTTTATGTTAGTTTTACTTTTAGGTGAATCCTAGATAGCTGGGGGAAAGGGTGAGAGAGAGAGACAGACTGAGAGACTGATTTTCAGTGTGGGGTGAGTCCTCTAAAGCATTAGCTAACTTTTCTTTTATTAGGCAAACTTTTAGCCCTATAATTCTGCAGAATAGATAATATATTGTTTACTGCCTGATGAGTTATTATTAGTAAGGAAAAAGAATGTGTCAAACATATTATGATGTTTATATTATCCAAATTTGTTGTGTTGGGCTTTGGACTTTTATGTACTGCTTATTCATTAATTCTATTATGTTTTAATGACATCAAATGCACTCAGTCAGGACCAGTTCCAGCTTCCTGCAATGGCAGCCATAAAAAATGCATTAAGAAATAAATTGGTATGTCTGTATGCACCATCTTCAAGATTCATTATGATGTCTGGTTGTTAAAATATAGAGAAACCATTTAATTATATGATATGCTAGTAGCCTGGTGTTAGCCCACAGTAAGATAGCAATATAAAGATTTACCAGCTCATCTAACTAAAGCCAGGAGCCATCATCTAAGAATCCCCAAAGGTCTTAAGTTTAGGAAGACCTCAATTATCTAGAGACTGACTTTTTGGCAATATGCTCCATTCAGAGTGCACAGGACTGACATATAATAGTGATAAAATATCAGGAAGAGAGACAAATGAGAAGCAAAGGAAGACAGCAAAGCATAGGAGATCGAGAGGAATGCAGTGCAGAAGAGTAGAAAAACTGTTCAGAGCTAGGCCAGTTAGCAAGAAGGACCATGAAAGTAGAATATAGAAAGGGCCAAAGTGAGTGTAAAGAAGATAAATATCTCCATAGGACCATGATGCTAACAACCGTCTAACATCTACCCATGATAAACATTCCCCAAAGTACATTAGCAGTAGAAGGGTGATGAATTCTGCTTTCTGCTGGGGCATTTGGGAGAACAACCTAAGCTATTCAATAATAATGAATACGGTATTTAATAATTTTAACGCTTCCTATCTGCAACATGTTATTCTAATGTATGAATGTGTAAAGAAATAATTCCTCTCAACTCTATGAGATAGAAACTACTATGATCATCACTTTAGTGATGAAGAAATGGATACATAGAGAGGTTAAATACCTGACCCATAGATACTGATACTGCAAAACAGCAGAGCAAATTTTGAACGTAAAAGCTAAGCTCCAGAGAACATTGGTCCAAAAAAATATTTGATCAACTTTAATCATGTGCTAGGCACTATTCTATGCATTTTAATACATAAGTGAACAAAAAAGATCCCTGCCATCATGGAGTTCTCTATACTATACTATCTCAACAGCGTAGAAGTCATTACAGTATTCTAGAATGACATCGATAGTCTCACTAAAATTAGTGCCTAGCAGAAATTAACAATGTGCAATTTTTGTCTCTAATTCAATAGTATATTCCTATATTTTTAGACAAGAATTATTACACTAATGTGTAATTAGTAATTATTAGTAATTTGTAATTATTATTACATTAATGTAATGTATAATGAGCAAAGTCTTAATAGCTCACAAATAATTTTTTAGTCCAAGGACTAAAAAATGCATTTCAGATCATCTCCTCTAACTAGATAACATTCACCTCTATATCATAGCATAAATAATAACTTTTAATGTGAGCAAAATACTAACCTGATTTTCAAACTTATGACCTTGAGGACTGCAATTTTAGTTGATTTCAGTTATATTTTATTTTTTTCAGTTATATTTTATTAAGAAACTTCAGAACTCATTATATTTAATAACATCTAGATGCAGTAAAATGTTAGACTTCAGTTAACAGGAAAAACTAATTATCTGGGAAAGGTCATTCTCCAGTGATATTAAGAGAAACCAGAAATAAGTCCCATTTCCTGAGAGAGGTAAGCATTTTTCTTGACTTCACATATTCACATTGAAGGAAATAAGAAAATCAATCTTTAGAATTAAAATTTTGTCTGACACATAGGTCTTAAATAACTGGGTTTAATGGATCTATACATTAGAACTGAACTTTGAATCTTCCCATTTGTTGCATTCCCTCTAAGCTTACTACCTTAGTCATTATTCATTGAAAAGAAGCACCTTCCTAATTTAACATGTGCTCTCTTTCTTCAGATTCTTCCTAAAACCTGCAGTTGGGGGAAGTGTTGGCAATACTTGCATTGAGGTTTTCTTGCTAAGTGAGCTTCAATTCCTTGTGTTTTATGGCACTTTATTAAATGAAGTTGTAATTTTCCATATATAACCTAAATAATTTATTAGTAAAATAATAAATAGGCATTTAGAGAAGTAGTCCTCAGATTAATGGATATTTTGCTTTCATTCCTTCTTTGCAAAAAATATTTCGGAAACATAGCTTGGCAAAAACAGAGACACACAGCAAATTTTATGACATGAAAATAATTTTAAAATAGTCAAGGAGAGCAAACAGATGAAGCGAACTTTGGAATATTTGTTCGGTTTACAGTAAGAATATCATGGTTCCAAAGAGCTTCTAGTCAACTTCTCTATGAAGTGAAATATCTTGCTTTGTTTCAAAGTATATTAATGTATCAATACCAAAAAAGGCACTAACAATTTTACAGCATATAACAACAAAAAGTCAGTTCATGTTGATTTGAGGAGCACATTTCATTAGAGCTAAGAAATACAACGTGCTCCATCCCTACATTCCAGCTTTCAAGCATAGATACAGATAATACAGATATGATTTAAAAAAAAAGAAAACAACTCCTAATAACTCAAAGCAATAAAAAAATGACAGTAATAAGAAACTCTTAATCCCTTTGTATCAAGCAGAAATATTTGCATCCCTTTGAACAGTTTCCAAAGAGTTACCAATTTCCAACACTTAAATAATTCAACCAAGTAACAAAAGTCAGGATACAATCCAGGTGTTTCTAACTCCTGGCCCAGTATTCTTTACTGTCAGCCACGCACTGAATGTGATGAGTGATGTAAAAAGTGAACTCTTTTTGGAAGATTATGAAAGTTAAGAGTCAAACCACTTTTGAGAACTGAGATGGTCCCTGTGAAGGCTTAATTAAAAATCAAGTTACATAGCCAAACACAATGAACACACATCCAACAACAATATGATAGTCTCTCAACAAATATGTATCTTTGTTTCAACTATAAATTATTTCAATTAAGTCAAAGTATATTGTTGTCTTTATCATCCCTTTAAAGTCTCCTTTGCCACCTCAGAAAAAGTTTAGCACCTCCCCTCTTTTCCCAGAATAACTCAAATTCTCTTGGTTCTGTTCCCTCTGGAATACTGTAGCATACTGTACATTAATTATCCACCTGGTTTCTTTATTTTTAATGCTCATTTTGTCGTGGGTAATTGTATTGATTTGCTAGGACTACCATAACAAAATACCACAAAATGAGGCCATACTGGAGTAGGATGACCCCTATTCTAATGTTTATTTATTTTTGAGAGACAGAGACAGAGAGAGACAGAGTGTAAGAGGGGGAGGGGCAGAGAGAGAGACACACAGAATCCAGGTTCTGAGCTGTCAGCACAGAGTCCAATGCGGGGCTCAAACAACAACCACAAGATCATGACCTGAGCCTAAGCCAGATGCCCAACTGACTGAACCAGCCAGGTGCCCCAGGATGGCCCCTATTCTAATGCTAATTGTACCCTTATAAAAAAGAGGAAATGTTGACATAGATACATAAATATCTGCAACTACCCTATTTCCAAATAAGGTCACTTTCTCAGGTACTGGGGGTTAAGAATTTAATATATGAATTTTGGGAGGACACAGTTCAACCCTTAGCAGTAATATATACTTAAGAAAAAAAATCAAATCATTAAAAATAGTACTCAATGTCAAGGGAGTATTTCCTCCCCGCCAATCTTACACCAGCCGTTTCCTTTCCAAAGACTACGAGTAACACTTTTCTTTCCAGAGATAGTCTACATAAAACTAAGTATGATTATATAAATATTTATGTGCTGGCTTGATGTCAGGTCACTGTTCTTTAATCTCCTCATTTTAAAGTAATTAAGATTTATTTTGAGAAACAATAATACACGCAACTTTGTGGAAAGTGAAAACATTGAAAATCACCACATTGTCACAACTAATGCTCCAATCTCTTCCTTACAGATACTACCACCTGCATTCTGTACACCATGTTGACCATGGAATACTAATAAACCATTTCACATATAACTAAATGTTTTCTTGTTCTTTTCTTAACCTACTGTAACTATTGACAGTTTGGGACAAAGTTGCATGTGGAAGGGCTGAGTCATCCATTTCAGGGCTAAGTATTTAATTCCTGGTGTGAGACATGACAGTTCTCTCTTTCTCTGCAGTAACTACCAACAGTGCCTGGGATGATGGCTGCGTTATCAGTCCTCACCTAATCCACATCACATGTGAAGTTCGAAGAAAAAGTAAGCCATTATTTTTCAGGCTACAGGAATTTGGGGATTGTTTTGTACACAGCAAAACACACAGCCCAGCCTGTTTTGGCTTAATACACATAATGTGTATTTTTTTTTCATTAAAAAAAAAAAAAAATCCAGTTAGCTGAATGGCACTCTCTTCAAGTCTATTCTCTCCAACTTTCTTTTAATTAGTGTTAACATGATGTTTCTTTATCCACTCTTTTACTTTTAACCTATTTTGAAAAAAAAAAATTATGTGATTTTCTCACAAGAAACATATAACAAACCTCCCCCCCACCAAACTAACAATCCCTTCTTTTTTTTTGTTTATTTATTTATTTTGAGAGGGGAACAGAAGGAGCATAGAGAGAGACAGAGAGAGAGAGAGAGAGAGAGAGAGATAGAGAGAGAAACCCCAAGCAGTCTCCACATTATCAGCATGGAGCCCGACTCGGGGATTAATCCCACAAACCATGAGATCATGACCTGAGCCAATACCAAGAGTGGGACGTTTAACTGATTGAGCCACCCAGGCACCCAACTATCCCTTCTTTTTAATTGGGATAATTACATTTATATTTAGTTTAGTTATTAATATGTTCAAGTTTAAATCTACCAGTTTTCTCTTTGATTCCTATTTTTCTTATATGTTCTTTTTCTCACTCATTCTTTTTCTACCTCCTTTTTTTAAAACTGAACATATATTTTTTATGCAATTGATATTTGTTTTCCATCTACTACATATATTCTGTAATTCCAGTTTTCCTCCTTTGTGAGCTTCACAGTTTGAACTCATTTTTTTTAAGTTTATTTTATTTATTTTGAGAGGGGAGGGGAAGGAGCAGAGAGTGTTGTTTCAGGATTTATCAGATCCCATAATATAGCATAGTACTGTTTGATTTATTACACTCTACCTCCAAGTAATATTATGCCACCTCACATATAGTGCAAGAACCTTACAATGGTATATTTGTTTCCTCTTTTGTGACCTTTTTGATATTATTGCCATGCCTTTGCCTGTAATTACTCTTACATATGTTATATATCCCAGAGCACATTTCTTTTTTACAAAGTCCATTATTTTTAAAACATTAATAACATTTCATTTTTACTATTTTCAGGAATCTTCATTCCATTGAGCAGATCTATATTTCCTTTTGGTATCATCTCCTTTTGTCTGAACAACTAGATTTCTCACACTGCAGGATTGGTGTAATCAATTCTTTCAAATTTTACATGGATGGAAGAATTTTACTTTTGCCTTAATATTTGAAATATATTTCAACAGATAAACAATTTTAGGCTGATGGATTTTCTTTCATTACTTTAGCAATGTTACCCCCCTGTCTTCTGCCATGTGTGGTTTATAAGAAGCCAGCTATTAGCATTTTCTTTGCTCCTTTATACTCAATATGCATTTTTCTGTGACTGTGTCTGTGACTTATCATTAATTTTGAGAAATTTGATTATAGTATGCATTTTATTTTTAAAAAATTAGTGTTTATTTGTTTTTTTTTTGAGAGAGAGACAGACAGACAGACAGAACACGAGCAGGGCAGAGAGAGGGAGACACAGAATCAGAAGCAGGTTCCAGGCTCCAAGCTGTCAGCACAGAGCCTCATATGGGGGCCGAACTCATGAACTGTGAGATCATGACCTGAGCCAAAGTCAGTCGCTTAACTGACTGAGCCACCCAGGCAGTGTATAGTATGCATGTTATAGTTTTCTTCACGTTTGTTTTGGGTTTCATTGAACTTCTTGGATCTGTGAGTTTGTAGCTTTCATCAAATGTGATACAATTGCCATTATTTTTCAAAAAATTTTAAATCTACCCATTCTTTATATTTGCTTTGGGACTCAAATTTCTCATATTTTAGGCCACTTGAGGTTGTTTCACAGCTCACTTATGTTCTATTTTTACTTTATTTTTTTTCTCATTGTGTTTCATTTTGTGCAGTTTCTATTTCCATGCCTCAAATTTTTACATCTTTACTTCTGCTTATGTATTATTTGCCATTAATCTCATACTCACCCCTGACAATGACTCTTTCTTTGACCAAATCTAGGGGGGGCTTCTCTCAGCCCTCTTCTCAACTGGGCCTCCACCTTGACCTATAGAAACTGCAGACTCTCAGCACAAATGATTTTGTTAATCCCTCTCCCCCCCACCCCCAAGCACACCCATTAAAAGACTTCAACAAATTCTAACATAGTTTCTAACAGCTCAAGGCCACATTCATAGGATGTTCCTTCCTCACCTTAAAGTGACTGCCTGAGAAAACTCAAGGCTTCCAGAGAAATTTACTGTTTATTGCAGCCAACACCTGAAGGTAGGGCCCTGTCTCCCATTCTCTGTGAGAGGGTAGGAGGAGCCTAACTTTGATAAGTACCACTTAGCAAACTCAAATGGATTTTACTTGGACCAACACTTCCTTTCCATTTTTATAAATTTCCCGACTCGCTTAAGCCCCCACAGTTCCCATTTTCTCTTTAAAATGCCTAGTCACTTTTGTACAAATCCAAGCTGAGTTCAGTCCACATTGGACCCTCTTACCTATTTCAATAGTATATTACTATATATTACTATACTACTAAAATCTCTTCTGTTTTAACTAGTGTCCACTTTTTATTTTTGACACCATGTTCAGTCTTTCCTCCAGCTTCATGAACATGTGGAGTACATTTAAATCACTCTTTTATTGTCCTCTGTGGTAATTCTTGCTTAAGTATTTGCTGTGTGGGCCATAACAGTCTTAAGATAGGTCTAACTTTTGCACCACTACTTAGGCAATGACATTCTGTTTAATCTAGGCCATTTGAATTAGGTGTTTCCACTCTATTTGATGGGAACACAAACTATTCCCAGTTGTGTCTTAGCCCAAAGGCTTTTTGCCTCTGCTTGTTTTCCCAAGAAATGCTCTCCCCAGCCTTGGATGGTTTCCTCACAGAGATACACTGATTCCTTATTCACCTGGAGCTTTGGCAAAAGACAATGGGCAAAACGAGAGCTCCCTCTCTTCAGCTTTGTCCTACCTGACACCTTGCCTAGTGAGTTCTAGTATCTGCAGAATCCAGATTTATCACCTCACCTCTGGGAGAACTTCAGGCTCCACCTGGATTTCACCTACCTGTGACACCACAGAGATACTAGCTCGAGAAGGTAAGATGGGGGCTATTATATGCTTCCCTTCATTTGTTTCCCTATTTCATGATTCAAGGTCCTGCACTGTATTTTTTCTAAGTCTGGTAAACTATTATATCAATTTTGTGCAATTCTTTTTTATATGCCAGAAGGTAAACATGGTACCTATTTTTCTATCTTACCTAGAAGCAAAAGTACCCCTCAACCCAATCTGAATTGAAATTGAAGCTTGTAATTTCCCTTTATTATATCCCCAACCCCCAAAATATTTGACAATAAACCCTCTAAAATACTTACTGAATCAATTAATAAATGAATCAAGGAATAAATAAATGTCCCATATGGAGAAAGATGAGATCATATTTCCCCCAAGTTTGTACACATGTAAATGTGCTGCTCTGCTGAAATCTTCAGTCTCCAAAGATGCTCCCATTGTCACACATACACATAGACAATTTGTTTCTAATTCATACACATTGTTCTTTTCCCTTACTGCGGGAGTTTTGTGATCATAAATTACATTCACCCTCTCATAAGTTGCACAATCTACTGTGGACTGGATTCTGGTTGTTTTCTGTCCCCAATCATTTGGCCGATTTTATTCTATTTTATGTAAGACATGACTTCCTAATTGTTGAGTCAAATACCTATTTTAATGCTTGTTCATGCTGATGTTGTTTGAGAAATCTGAAACTGTGAATCACCCCTCACCCCCCTTTTTTAGGTTTTTATTTTAATCACCTGGTGCTCATCACAACAGGTGCTCTCTTTATCCCCTTCACCTCTTTCACCTATTCCCAGCTGCCCTCGCTTCAGGTAACCATCAGTTCTCTATAATTAAGAGTCTGTTTTTTTGTTTCTCTCTTTTTCCCTTTGTTTGTTTGTTTTGTTGCTTAAATGTCACATATTAGTGAAGTCATGTGGTATTTGTCTTTCTCTGACTTATTTCACTTAGCATTATACTCTCTAGCTCCCGCCATGAATCATTACCTGCTTGATAAAAAAATTCTGTTTCTTTGGCTCTTAATTTTCAGTGCTACCCTTTGTACAATGCTGACACACCACTCATTGGAATTGACTTTGCATTCTAATATGCTAAAAAAGCTAAAGCATGATTTTACTTCTCAATTTTCTTATTCTGTCCTCTTACCAATCTTTGTAGTGCTCTAAGATATAGTTCACAGATCTTATTTTCTAAGTTTTTTTTTTTTATATATAATTACTCTTTCTAGGTAACTCCATATAAATCTAATGGCTTTTAGGAATCTGTGTACAATGATAATTCTGAAATTTAGATCTACATATTCCACCTTCTCAGTGAGTTCTGGAATTTTTTTATCTGATTTCCCACTAGACATTAAGAATTGGCCATCTAGTACACAGTAAAAAATACAGTATGTCAATTCTTCTCCAGTGCACATGGAACATTCTCCAGAATAGACCACATACTGGGGCACATATCAGCCCTCAGCAAATACAAAAATATCGAGATCATACCATGCATAGTTTCAGACCACAATGCTATGAAACTCGAAATCAACCACAAGAAAAAATTTGGAAAGGTAAAAAATACTTGGAGACTAAAGAACCTCCTACTAAAGAATGAATGGGCCAACCAAGAAGTTAAGGAGGAAATTACAAAGTATATGGAAGTCAATGAAGATGATAATACCACAACCCAAAACCTCTGGGACACAACAAAGGCAGTCATAAGAAGAAAGTATATAGCAATCCGGGCCTTCCTAAAGAAGGAAGAAAGATCTCAGATACAAACCTAACCTTATGCCTTAAAGAACTGGAAAAAGAATAACAAATAAAACCCAAAACCAGCAGAAGTCAGGAAATAATAAAGATTAGAGCAAGAATTAATGCTATTGAAACCAAACAGTAGAACAGATCAATGAAACCAGAAGCTAGTTCTTTGAAAGAATTAACAAAATTGATAAACCACTATCCAGTTTGATCAAAAAGAAAAAAGAAAGGACCCAAATAAATCAAGAATGAAAGAGGAGAGCAGAAACACAGCAGAAACAAAACAATAAGAAAATATTATGAGAAATTATATGCCAATAAAACAATAAAAACAATAATAAGAGAATATTATGAATAGTTATATGCCAATAAAATGGGTAATCTGGAAGAAATGGGCAAATTCCTAGAAACATATACACTACCAAAACTGAAATGGGAAGAAATAGAAAATTTGAACAGACCCATAAACAGTAAAGAAATTGAAATAGTAATCAAAAATCTGCCAAAAAGCAAGAGCCCAGGGCCAGATGACTTTCCAGGGGAATTCTACCAAACATTTAAGGAAGAGTTAACACCTATTCCTTTGAAGCTGTTCCAAAAAATAGAAATGGAAGGAAAACTTCCAAACTTTCCTCAACTTTCTATGATGACAGCATTACCTGGATTCCAAAACCAGACAGAGACCCCACTAAAAAGGAGAACTATAGCCCAGTTTCCCTGATGAACATGGATGCAAAAATCCTCAACAAGATATTAGCCAACTGGATCCAACAATACATTAAAAAAATTATTCACCACGGCCAAGTGGGATTTGTACCTGGGATGCAGGCCTGGTTCAATATCCGAAAAACAATTAACGTGATTCATCAAGTCAATAAAAGAAAGGACAAGAACCATATGATCCTCTCAATAGATGCAGAGAAAGTATTTGACAAAATACAGCATCCTTTCATGACAAAAACCCTCAAGAAAGTAGGGATAGAAGGATCATACCTCGACATCATAAAAGCCATATATGAATGACCCAATGCTAATATCATCCTCAATGGGAAAAAAACTTAGAGCTTTTCCCTTAAGGTCGGGAACAAGACAGGAATGTCCACTCTCGCCGCTGTTATTCAACATAGTATTGGAAGTCTTAGCCTCTGCAATCAGACAACAAAAAGAAATAAAAGGCATCCAAATCATCCAGGAGAGGGTCAAACACTCACTCTTCGCAGATGGCATGATACTCTAAATGGAATACCTAAAAGATCCCACCAAAAAAACTGCTAGAGCTGATTCATGAATTCAGCAAAGTTGTAGGATATAAAATCAATGCATAGAAATCGGTTGCATTCCTATTCACCAATAATGAAACAACAGAAGGAGAAATCAAGGAATTCATCCCATTTACAGTTGCATAACAAACCATAAAATACCTAGGAATAAATCTAACCAATGAGGTAAAATATCTGTACACTGAAAACTATAGAAAGATTATGGAAGAAATTGAAGAAGACATTAAAAAATGGATAAAAGATTCCATGCTCCTGGATAGGAAGAACAAATATTGTTAAAATGTCAATACTACCCAAAGCAATCTACATATTCAATGCAATCCCTATCAAAATAACACCAGCATTCTTCACAGAGCTAGAACAAATAATCCTACAATTTGTATGGAACCAGAAAAGACCCCAAATAGCCAAAGCAATCCTGAAAAAGAAAAACAAAGCAGGAGGCATCACAATCCCAGACTTCAAGTTATAGTACAAAGCTGCAATCATCTAGACAGTATGGTACTGGCACAAGAACAGACACTCAGATCAATGGGACAGAATAGAGAACCCAGAAATGGACCCACAAACGTATGGCGAACTAACCTTTGACAAAGCCGGAAAGAATATCCAGTGCAATAAAGACAGTCTTTTCAGCAAGTGGTGCTGGGAAACCTGGAAAGCGACATGAAGAATGAACCTGGACCACTTTCTTACACCATACACAAAATAAACTCAAAATGGATGAAGGACCTAAATGTAAGACAGGAAGCCATCAAAATCCTCGAGGAGAAAGCAGGCAAAAACCTCTTTGATCTTGGCCACAGCAACTTCTTACTCAACACGTCTCTGGAGGCAAGGGAAACAAAAGCAAAAATGAACTACTGGGACCTCATCAAAATAAAAAGCTTCTGCGCAGCAAAGGAAACAATCAGCAAAACTAAAAGGCAACCATCAGAATGGGGAAGATATTTGCAAACGACATATCAGATAAAGGGTTAGTATCCAAAATCTATAAAGAACTTATCAAACTCAACACCCAAAAAACAAATAATCCAGTGAAGAAATGGGCAAAAGACAGAAATAGACACTTCTCCAAAGAAGACATCCAGATGGCCAACCAACACATGAAAAAATGCTCAACATCACTCATCATCAGGGAAATACAAATCAAAACCACAATGAGATACCACCTTACACCTCTCAGAATGGCTAACACTAACAACTCAGACAACAACAGATGTTGGTGAGGATGTGGAGAAAGAGGATCTCTTTTGCATTGTTGGT
Source organism: Panthera onca (assembly GCF_046562875.1). Lineage (NCBI taxonomy): Eukaryota > Metazoa > Chordata > Mammalia > Carnivora > Felidae > Panthera > Panthera onca. Next base: position 147,585,340 of record NC_138342.1, on the reverse strand, counting down.
GGGAATGCAAGCTGGTGCAGCCACTCTGGAAAACAGTATGGAGGTTCCTCAAAAAATGAAGAATAGAACTACCCAATGACCCAGCAATTGCAGTACTAGGTATTTATCCATGGGATACAGGTGTGCTGTTTCGAAGGGACACATGCACCCCCATGTTTATAGCAGCACTATCAACAATAGCCAAAGTATGGAAAGAGCCCAAATGTCCATCGATGGATGAATGGATAAAGAAGATGTGGTATATACATACAATGGAGTATTATTGGCAATCAAAAAGAATGAAATCTTTCCATTTGCAACTACGTGGATGGAACTGGAGATTATTATGCCAAGCAAAATTAGTCAAACAAAGACAAATATCATATGACTTCAGTCATATGAGGAATTTAAGATACTAAACAGATGAATGTAAGGGAAGGGAAACAAAAAGAATATAAAAACACGGAGGGGGACAAAACAAAAGAGACTCTTGAATTTGGAGAACAAACAGAGGGTTACTAGAAGGGTTGTGGGAGGGGGGGATTGGCTAAATGGGTAAGGGGCAGTAAGGAATCTATTCCTGAAATCATTTTTGCACTATATGCTAGCTAATTTTGATGTAAATTAAAAAAAAATGTAAAAAGAATAAAAAAATATTGGAAAACAAAAAGACAGTATCAGATTCCATCCATCTGTAAATTTAAAAAATTTACTAACCCAGTAAAATTTTTGAACAAAGTATAGCTTTTATTTTTATGAATCCTTTTATTTCATAGCTCATATTCTATTAATAAACAAGGTTTAAAAATAAATTTCAGCGGCACCTGGGTGGCTTAGTGAGGTTAAACGTCTAACTTCAGCTGAGGTCATGATCTCTTGGTTCATGGATTCGACCCCTGCATCTGGCTCTGTTCTGACAGCTCAGAGTCTGGAGCCTGCTTTGGATCCTCTGTCTCCCTCTCTCTCTGCCCTTCCCCTGCTCATGCCTTTTCTCTCTCTCTCTCTCTCAAAAAAAAAACAACATTAGAAAATAATAAAATAAATAAATTTCAAATATGTCCACTTCTCAGAATCTGAAATCTAACACTCTTCCAGGAAATCATTTTCCACCTAGATTATCACAACTCCTCTCTAATGATTCTTTTCCTTTTATTCCTAATTTATGTTTTTTAAAAATATCCTCTACATAGCAAAGAGTAATGAACCTTGTATTTAACTTCTAAATTGGGGGTGCTTGGGTGGTTCAGTCTGTTAAGTGTCCAACTTCAGCTCACGTCATAATCTCATGGTTAATGGGTTCAAGCCCCACATCAAGCTCAGTGCTGACAGCTCAGAGCCTGAAGCCTGCTTCAGATTCTGTGTCTCCCTCTCTGCTCCTTTCCCGCTCAGTCTGTCTCTCTCTCAAAAATAAAATAAGCATTAAAAAATTACCTTGTAAATTGGATTATATTACTCTCCTTCTCAAAATCATCCAATAGATTTTTTATTGCATATTTGATTTAGTTTTTGTAAAGTGTATTAGTTTTCTAGCACTTTGGTAAGAAATTACCGCAAACTCCATAGCTTAAACAACAGAAATGCATCGCCTCACATTTCTGGAAGCTAGAAGACTGAAATTAAGGTGTTAGCAGGGTTGGTTCTTTCTGAAAGCTCTGAGGGAAGAATAGGTTCCAGGCCTCTTTCCTTGGCTTATTCATTGATGGCCATCTTCTCCCTGTATCCCTTCACATCATCTTTCTTAGATGTGTCCAAATTCCTTTTTTATAAGGACAACAGTCATGTTGAAATAATTAGGGCCCACCTTAATGAATCAACTTCAACTTGATTACCTTTGTAATGACCCATCTCCAAATAAGGTCACCTTCTGAGGTGACCATATATATATATGGTATTACACAAACTTCTCCTTGCCTATCTCACTAAATTCTTGCTCTTCCTTTCTCTCCCCTTCTTACTCTGTTTTAGACATAATGAACTTTGTTGCTGCTGCCTCTATTGTTTTTCATACCAGGGAGTTCATTTCCATTTCATTATCTTACATACAATATTTACTTTTCCGGGAATACTTGATTCCCATATCTTTACTTTGTTATTGCAGTTAGGTTCCTGACCAAACATCTCTTCTTCAGGTATACCTCTCATGATGCTGTAACCTAAGGAGTTCCCTTATCATTTTCTATCTCCCTTCACTACTTTATTCATTGTTAGGGTTGTTATGTCTATCTGATATGACATGTGTTATTTATTTATGTTTCTCTTAACCCACTAAAACATAACTCCATGGTAAAAGGTCTGTACATTTTATGTGTTTTGTATTGTACTTTTTATAATCCCAGAGATGAAAACAGCTCCTGGTACATGTATGTGGCATTCGTTCATTCACTTATTTATTCTCAAGAAATTCAAAACACAAAAAACTTTGTTCTCAGTTTTAATAATAAGTTGGCTTCAGATCTGAAATTGAGATACCATTTTTATTACACCAAATTGGCAATATTAATGGTAATTCTCAGTGCTGGCGATAGTTTTGTAGATGGGAACTCTACTGGACTTTATGCTAAGGTGGACATTTTGGTGATATAGTCCCTCCCCACCGTATTCATGACGGATATATTCCAAGACCCCCAGTGGATATCTGAAACTACACAGATTACCAAACCCTATTTATACTATGTTTTTCCTATACATACATACCTATGATAAAGTTAAATTTATAAATTAGGTATAGTGAGATATTAATAATAGTTAATAATAAAATAGAACAGGATAGCAACATTCTATAATAAAAGTTACATATATGTGAGGGATCTCTCTCTTGGTTGGCGCATTTAGTCCATTTACATTCAGTGTTATTATAGAAAGATATGGGTTTAGAGGCATTGTGATGTCCATAGGTTTCATGCTTGTAGCGATGTCTCTGGTACTTTGTCTCACAGGTTCCCCCTTAGGATCTCTTGTAGGGCTGGTTTAGTGGTCACGAATTCCTTCAGTTTTTGTTTGTTTGGGAAGACCTTTATCTCTCCTTCCATTCTAAATGACAGACTTGCTGGATAGAGGATTCTTGGCTGCATATTTTTTTCTGTTCATCATATTGAAGATCTCCTGCCATTCCTTTCTTGCCTGCCAAGTTTCAGTAGAGAGATCGGTCAAGAGTCTTATAGGTCTCCCTTTATATGTTAGAGCACATTTATCTCTAGCTGCTTTCAGAATTTTCTCTTTATCCTTGTATTTTGCCAGTTTCACTATGATATGTCATGCAGAAGATCGATTTAAGTTACCTCTGAAGGGAGTTCTCTGTGCCTCTTGGATTTCAATGCCTGTTTCCTTCCCCAGATCAGGGAAGTTCTCAGCTATTATTTCTTCAAGTACACCTTCAGCACCTTTCCCTCTCTCTTCCTCCTCTGGAATACCAATTATGTGTAGATTATTTCTCTTTAGTGCATCACTTAGTTCTCTAATTTTCCCCTCATACTCCTGGATTTTTTTTTATCTCTCTTTTTCTCAGCTTCTTCTTTTTCCATAATTTTATCTTCTAGTTCACCTATTCTCTCCTCTGCCTCTTCAATCTGAGCCGTAGTTGTCTCCATTTTATTTTGCAACTCGTTGATAGCATTTTTAGCTCCTCCTGGCTGTTCCTTAGTCCCTTGATCTCTGTAGCAAGAGATTCTCTGCTGTCCTTTATACTGTTTTCAAGCCCAGCGATTAATTTTATGACTATTCTAAATTCACTTTCTGTTATATTGTTTAAATCATTTTTGATCAGTTCGTTAGCTGTTGTTATTTCCTGGATGTTTTTCTGAGGGGAATTCTTCTGCTTCGTCATTTTGGATAGTCCCTGGAGTGGTGCGGAACTGCAGGGCACTTCCCCTGTGCTGTCTTGAATAACTTGAGTTGGTGGGCGGGGCCACAGTCAGACCTGATGTCTGCCCCCAGCCCACCGCTGGGGCCACAGACAGACTGGTGTGTGCCTTCTCTTCCCCTCTCCTAGGGGCGGGATTCACTGTGGGGTGGCATGGCCCATCTGGGCTACTTGCACACTGCCAGGCTTGTGGTGCTGGGGATCTGGTGTATTAGCTGGGGTGGATCAGCAAGGTGCACGGGGGGGGGTGGGGGGTGGGGGGGGGAGGGAGGGGGGTGGGGGGGCGGGCAGAGGGGCAGGCTCAGCTCACTTTTCCTTCAGAGATCTGCTTCGGGAGGGGCCCTGCGGCACCAGGAGGGAGTCAGACCCGCTGGAGGGACGGATCCACAGAAGCACAGTGTTGGGTGTTTGCGTGGTGCAAGCAAGTTCCCTGGCAGGAACCGGTTCCCTTTGGGATTTTGGATGGGGGATGGGCGAGGGAGATGGCGCTGGAGAGCGCCTTTGTTCCCTGCCAAGCTGAGCTCTGTTGTCCAGGGCTCAACAACTCTCCCTCCCGTTGTCCTCCAGCCCTCCTGTTCTCTGAGCAGAGCTGTTTGCTTATAACCTTCCAGATGTCAAGTCCCGCTTGCTGTCTGAACACACTCCCTCCAGCCCCTCCACTTTTGCAAGCCAGACTGGGGGCTCTGCTTGGCCGGCAGGCTGCCTCTCCGCCCCGGCTCCCTCCCGCCAGTCCATGGAGCGTGCACCGCCTCTCTGCCCTTCCTACCCTCTTCCGTGGGCCTCTCATCTGTGCTTGGCTCCTGAGACTCCATTCTCCTAGTCTTCTGGTGGTTTTCTGGGTTATTTAGGCAGGTGTAGGTAGAATCTAAGTGATCAGCAGGACCCACGTTGAGCCCAGCATCCTCCTACCCCACCATCTTCCCAGGATCCGATCTCTCTCTTAACATTCCTTATTACATTGTGGCCACCCTTCTTGTGATGATGTGAGATGACAAAATGTCTTCATGATGAAGTGAGGTGAATGACATAGCACTGTGACATAATCTTAGACTACTACTGATCTATTGACCATACATCAGAAGGAGGATCATTTGCTTCTGGACTGTACGTGACTGTGGGTAACTGAAACTGCAGATAAGGAGGGACCACTGTGCCCATTTAGAAACATGAGAATGTTTACAGCTTTGCACTTAGTCATTTTAGAGTTAATCATATATCATGAGTAAATAACAAAGTCTGCAGAAACAGATGTAGGTCCACAATTAATTCAACACTTTTAATTCTAGTCATAACAAAGCTTGAAACAAATCTAAAAGACTAAAGGGTTTCAATTATAACTGTATACAGTTGTATACAATAAACACCCCTTCTGCATTGCCATAAGCAAGTAGAAACTTAATTTTTCTAACTTAACTAGACGTCCAAAGGGAAGCACTTCAACAATCTCATAAGGGACCAAAGCTACTTGTGTATTCCTGCTATTCCATCCTTAGTACCTTGACTATCATTATTATGTTAGTTACAACATGTTTGCTAATGGCTGTCTCCCCCAGGAGTTGAATCATTGTTATAGGAAAGAAAAGAAAGCAAGAAAGAAAAGCTTTTTCCATCAAGAAAGCAAAGATTTCTCAGAAACCTTCAGTTTACTCAGTATTTTGTCATATATCCACACCTAGAATGTCTGGGAAACACTAGAGGCACACAACTTTGAGAAATTCATAGGGTACATGCATGGATACTTTATGGGCAATGATCATTTTTTTGGTTGACACTGAGAAACAGATTTTGAAAAGTGGAATTGTGTACAAGAAATAGTGATACTGCCTTCAGGTTTGATATCTGTATGGATAGAGTGGTGAGAAAGCAGAACTGAGAGGGTTTTATTTTTTGAACTGTGGTGCAGTCATAACAGAGGTATGAGTTTGTTCTATACTCAGTTCTAGAGCTGGCATAATCCCTTTGAATTGTGCCATATCAAGGGGCTGGTACTTATACTCCATATTAAACAGTCATTAGATGAAAACTGCCCCCAGGAAAATTGAATTTTGATGAAGCAAGTCTCTTGAGTTGAAGGTACCATCCAGACAGGAGCACAGCTAAGAGCATTCAGTCATTAACATGGGCAGATATGGGGAACTAAGTGCTTAGTCATGAGGGAGTGGTCTGTTTGGGACACCACAGATCTACTTTGCTAAACAAATTATGAATATTCAAATAGGAAAATGCAGACTTCAATACAATATTTTTGAAGAATTTTAAATGGCATAGAGAAATGCACAAAAAAGTAAAGACACTCTTATAAAACTATATGTGGTATGATTACCAATGTACATTATGTTTGTGTATCTGTGTGCTTGAGAATAAGAGATTGAACACTGCCAATATCCATGCTCTGAAATCTTTACCAATATGCATGTTTATCCACATTTAACAACAGTGATTTGAAATTCACACATATAAGTACTTTGGTTGCCATAAAATGGAATTTCATTGGCTCCAGAAGAGACTTGTATATATTTGATATACTTTATTATCTCCCTGCTCTTTGTCTTTTTTAAAATATTTATTTATTTTTGAGAAAGAGAAAGAGACAGAGAGAGAGAGAATGAGCAGGGGGAGGGCAGAGAGAGAGAGGGGGACAGAAGATCCTAACCAGGCTCCATGCTTTCAGCAGAGAGCCCAATGTGGGGCTCAAATTCACAAACCGTGAGATCATGACCTGAGCCAAAGTCAGACACTTAACCAACGGAGCCACCCAGGCACCCCTGGATTCAGTGTCTTTATAATTGCAATGACATATGAATGATTCCTGGTTTAAAAATCATTATCTTTCGCAGAGAAGAACCAAAATAAATATCTAATTTTCATTGTACTATTATATAATATATAATATCATTTGACTGTTTTAACCTGTTCCTTTTTTACTATATACTTCTAGTTGAGAATACTTAAAAAATATTTCTGTGATATAGAATTTTGTAATCCTCAATTATGTACTTATTTTAGCAGCCTGGCCCTACATGCCTGTTTAACTCTTCATTGTTTGTTCATGGTGGTGAGATCCTTTTATCTCCTGTAAGCATTTAATAAACAAACAAAAGCCCATTGCAGAACTTTCTGGAGTATCCATATTGATTTATTCTTCTCGTTGGGACCAATTATGACTGCATTGCCAGAATATATTTCGAAGTCTTCCTAGCTCTACTAAACTGTTTTATGTATTTATTTTTGTAATCTCTGATCATATATATGTTCCAAATGTTGGTACATGCCTATATCGTTATCATTGCTGCATATCTTTTCTTTTCTCTGGAGCAAAAGACCCTTCTCCATGGTTCTACTTTCAAAGATATTCATTTTGAATAATGGATTTTCCTTCTGTTATGTGAGGTTATCTTCCTATATTCCCTATTCTATTGATCAAACTGTATCCTTTCTTTAAGTTATATATTTCTAATACCCTTTCTACCAAACATTGGTGCGAGATCTATTATATTAAACCGTGTGATTTATTGCTCACTAACCCATACTTGTGCATTACAGGTAGATAGGAAGACTTTAAAGAGGTCTTATGCTCTTCCCACTAATTTTATAAACTACAAGAAACTTCAATTATTTAATTTTGTCAAAGAAATTGAATTAGTTGGGATTCAGTTTGGCTTCAATGACTACTAGAAAGCTATGGAGTAACAGTGGCTCAGATAAGATACAAGTTTATTTCTTTCCATTCTAAAAGAACCATAAGGTAGGCAGTAAGGAATGTGGTTATCTTGCCATTGTTCTAGTCTTGGTACCATGCTGTTGTCCTATGTGAGAGCTCAAGTAAGTCATCTCCACTTTCCAGGGAGGTGACATGAAGGTAGAAGGATGAAAAAAATCTATCTTTCTATTAAATTCTAGTTTAAATCAGTATGGTACAGATCCAGAAAGCTGCATGGATCAAATATATCATTAGTGGGGGCACCTGGGTGGCTCAGTCGGGTGAGCGTCCAACTTTGTCTCAGGTCATGATCTCAGGGCTCATGGGTTCAAGCCCCGCCTCAGGCTCCGTGCTGACAGCTCAGAGCCTGGAGCCTTCTTCAGATTCTGTGTCTCCCTGTCTCTCTGCCCCTCCCTCACTCACATTCTGTCTCTATCTCTCAAAAATAAATAAACATTAAAAATATATACATATAGGGGCACCTGGGTGGCTCAGTTGGTTAAGCGTCCGACTTCGGCTCAGGGCATGATCTCACAGTTGGTGGGATTGAGCCTGGCGTCAGGCTCTGTGCTGACAGCTCAGAGCTTAGAGCCTGCTTCTAATTCTGTGTCTCCTCCTCTCTCTGCCCCTCCCATGCTCATGCTCTGTCTCTCTCTGTCTCTCAATAATAAATAGACGTTAAAAATTAAAAAAAAATATATATATATACATACATACATATATCATTAATGAACTGCCATAAGACATTGTAACTACAAGCTAAATTAAGAGATGTAATCTTGCCAACACCACAGAAGCCCTTTCCTTGAAAACTCTAAATCATAACTCTCTCTCCCTTTCTAAGAGTGATCACATCTGAATTTTATTGTAAAACTTCCTTATTTTTCCATAGAGGTTTATCACTTAAATGAATACTGCTAAGCTAAGCTCATCATAATTTACTTTTTCATAATGTCATATTAGTTTCTTTTAACCTGTGTAATTTATTCCATTCTTATTTTTAATGTTTTGCTTGCAATGTGTTTGTTGAAGAGCCCTGATGACGTCTTGTAATGTATCTTATACATATAATTTTGCCAATTGCATTTAACTTATATAGTTTAACATGTTCATCTGTCCTGAGTTACATATAAATTGTTATTTTAATCTAGAGACTGAGTCTGATTCAGAAATGATGGTTTACCACAATTGGCAAGGAGGTGATGCGTTCCTTAGGAAGCACACAGTGGTCATTGATGCTTGAAGCATATGGTTAAATTAACTTATTAGGAGTTGCAAATGGTGATATTACAATTCCATTATTTTACCTTTATTTATTTTCTGGAATACTTCTATAAAGAGAAATTGTATCTCATCCACTATTTGATTATTCAGAGGTAAAATCCGAATCTAAGAGACAAGATAAATGCTAAATAATTTTATTTACTAGTCTTAAAAAATGTTTGTTTATGTAGCATAATACAGAGGTAACAATTTGGTATTATTTTGAGGGTTGAGTGGGTATCAATGTTAACTAATGAATTAAAACATATTTGACTTGTTTTTGATGCTCACATTTTCTACTCTTTGGCCCATGGGAACTCTTACAGTTGCTTCTCAAATCCTGTGGGCCTTTAGCAAATGTTACATGATAGTTTCCATTCTTTTTTTTTTTTTAATTGTTTACATTTCTTTATTTTTGAGGGAGAGAGAGAGACACAGCACAAGTGGGGGAGGGGAACAGAGAGAAGGAGACAGAATCCAAAGCAGGCTCCAGGCTCCAAGCTGTCAGCACAGAGCCCAATGCAGGGCTTGAACTCACAAACTGTGAGATCATGACCTGAGCCGAAGTTGGACGCTTAACCGACTGAGCCACCCAGGCACCCCTAGTTTCCATTCTATTCCCAAATGATTCAGAGTGTCTTGTATATCCCTTGCTTTATTGTTAAAATCAGTCATTTTCCCCCAAGAAACCCTGATTTTCTTTAGTGGAAGTTGAATTACAATATCGGTATAAGGCTTCTATGGATTGATGTCTACTGGATTGTTTACAATTCTAGGCCTTTGTAGTGGAATCTCATGAAAACAAAATTTTATGTTCATTTAAAGTTCATTACTATAGGGTATTTCCTTAATTTCTTAAATCTTCAATCTGTATATATATTGTTTTAATTACAAACAGAGTATCTGGTTTTGAAAGAACATTATAGAGGTAATTGGAATACCACATAATTACTCTTAGGTTTTATATCATATTGCAGGCAAATGATTTTCAGATAGCAATACTTTCATAAACATCAATAATTTGATTACTGACCTATATTCTTCTCATTGTCACTTCAGTTTCTTAGTTCTACATTGTCAGAGGAGATAGCTAAATATACCCTTCCTAGTATAACTCAGGTAATCTTAGTTCTATGTGTAAATGTATATATTTGATGTTCACCACCAGTCTTTTTTTTTTTTTTAAGGTTTATTCATTTATTTTGAGAGGGAGGGCAGAAAGAGAGGAAAGAGAGCATCCCAAGCAGGCTTCATGCTCTCAGCACAGAGCCAGATGTGGGGCTCAGTTCCACAAACCGTGAGATCATGACCTGAGCTGAAATCAAGGGTCAGTGTCTTAACCAACTGAGCAACCCAGGCGCCCCTACCACCAGTCTTTATGTTAATGTATTTTCAGTTGTTCTGAATGTCTGATGTCCAGTATGAAAACATTTGTATTATAAAACTAAATTCATAGACACAATATTTCCTGGGTTCTTGCCCAATGAAAATTGACCTTTAGACTTTAGACTTCAAAATCTGTTTGACTGTTTTAAATCCTTGATTTTTAAATCTTTCCTTGATTATCTTAAATGCGTTATGTCATATTCTTCTGACCAAAAGCTTTGTTTACAAAGGGATTAATGGCAAACTGATTTTATGTCCTTTATTAGTGACTTGGTTTTCCTATCTGTATAATGAAAGGATTTAGGATTTATTCTTATACTCTTCAATACTAAACAATTTTGCCAGAATTAATTTCAGTATTGAGTACTTCAGGAAGATTTCCCCCTTTAACATAGTGCACCCTTTCAAAATGTGGTATATGTAATATGTATGCATATATGTATACATATATGTATCTATTTATGTGTAAGCTATCCCTGAATTGTAGTTTATAGTGTTCCTTCTTTTCATTTGCTTCATTATTTAAAAAATAATCTGGTTATATATCTATTAAAACTTTTTTGTTTATCATCTTCTGTCACTTTTGAAGCTTCTATTTAAAATTCACCTACTGGGGGCCCGGGGTGGCTCAGCTGGTTAAGCATCTGACTCTTGATCTCAGCTCAGGTCATGATGTTATAGTTCATGAGATGGAGCCCTGCATCAGGCTCTGTACTGATGTGGAGGCTGCTTGGGATTCTCTCCCTCCCCCTCTCTCTGCCCTTCTCCCAGCCCCCTCTTTCAAAATAAATATATAAACTTTAGAAAATAAAATAAAATTCACCTACTTTTCACCTTCTGTTAATCTGCATAATTATCATTTCGGAAATGATTTTTTTCCTGTATTTCTAATTGTTTCCTGAAATTTAATAAAACATTTTTGGTGTTTCTTTTCATTTTATTTTTTGTAATATTTTCTTAATACTTTAAATCTCACTTTGAGGTACTAGATTATTATTTCCATCTATTTTATGCACATATTTTTCTGGATTATTTCATTTTATTTTTTTTTAAGTTTTGTTTATTTATTTTTGAAAGAGAGAGAGAGAGAATGAACTTGCAGGAGAGGGGAAGAGAGAAAGGTGGATAGAAAGAGGATCCCAAGCAGGTTCTGCACTCTCAGCACAGAGCCAGAAGTGGGGCTTGAGGTCATTAGCCATGAGATCATGACCTGAGCCAAAATCCAGAGTCAGACACTTAACTGAACCAGCCAGGCACCCTTGGAATGGTTCATTTTATATAGGAATTCTATTATAATGTTTTCTTCTTATGAGTACTTTGTGTGGGAGTTTTACTTGATAGTTTTGTTTCTTCATTGTTTTTGAACTAAGTTTTTCTGAATAAGGACTTTCATCCCTCCCTCCCTCCTTCTTCACTCCCTCCCTTCCTTCCTTTCTTTCTTTCGTTTCCCCTTCCTTCCTTCCTTCCTTCCTTCCTTCTTTCCTCCAGAGTTCCTTCTTCTGTGTCTTTTGTAAAGTCCAAAAGTATGGTGGTGACTTCTAATTTCAGTTTGAACATGTAAAGTATTTGGGTGCCATTATTCCTGATACTCCCATTTTTGCCATAAGAAAAAGGAACAAACTAAATTTCAGTGACTTTTTTTGGATATGTCAAAGTACTGAGGTCATAGGGCAAAATTTCAGCATGAAATCTGGGGAAACAGGTGCATCCAGAAATCTGCTAACCTAGATCAGGAGTAACTAGAGCCATAAAATGGTAGAAACATTTATATTGTTTATCAACAATAACAAAATTATGGAAAGAGCCATCAACTGGACAGTATCTACTGGATAAATATCCATTGTCCATCAACTGATGAATGGATAAAGAAGAGGTGGGGGGCGCCTGGGTGGCTCAGTCGTTTAAGTGGCCGACTTCGGCTCAGGTCATGATCTCGCGGTCCGTGAGTTCGAGCCCCGCGTCGGGCTCCGTGCTGACAGCTCAGAGCCTGGAGCCTGCTTCAGATTCTGTGTCTCCCTCTCTCTGACCCTCCCCCATTCATGCTCTGTCTCTCTCTGTCTCAAAAATAAATAAAAAACGTTAAAAAAAAAAAAGGAGAGGTGGAATACTACTTAGTGATCAAAAAGAATGAAATCTTGCCACTTGCAACAACATGGATGGAACCAGGGTATTATGCTAAAGCGAAGTAAAGTCAGACAGAGAAAAAAATACCATATGGTTTCACTCATCTGTGGAATTTAAGAAACAAAATGGATGAACATAGGGGAAGGGAAGCAAGATAAAAGACAGAGAGGGAGGCAAACCATACGAGACTCTTAAATACAGAGAACAAATGAAGGTTGCTGGAGGTGAGATAGGTTGGGGGATGGGTTTAATGGGTGATGGGCATTGAGGAAAGTACTTTTGGCATGAGCACTGGGTGTCATATGTAAGAGATGAATCACTGGACTCTACACCTGAAACCAAGACTACTCTGTATATTAACTAACTTGAATTTAAATAAAAAAAAAAAATGGTAGAAACTTAAGTACTCATGTTGGTGAATTGATGAAGGCTGAGTGAACCTAGTATGGTAACTAGGATGAGAACAAGAGACCCTTGGGAGCTGCAATGTTAGCTACAGACCCTATAGTTTCACGAACTTTCCCTCCAAGACATTCATCAAGTTTTCATGATGGGGATCTGAGAAAGATTCCCTCCTGTCTCTGGCGTGGGGAAAGAGTAGCCATAATACAATACTCCTGGAGTATTCTCCATTAAAAAAAAAAAAAAAAAAGCCTTATTCTGGAGAGTAAAGGATTTGACAGAGCCTTATCTATTGATAAGTGAAACCCTCCCCACTGTAGCCCTCCTCACACTGTCTGACTTACCTAAGAGAAAAATTGAAAAACAACACCACAGTCACCAGAGGTCAAGGCTTTAAGGTTTGGAAATGCTATAGCCAGGGAAGGGAATAGGAGGCAGGAAGAAAAACTGGTTGCTTGGTTTAGATCTTCTATATCCTTTCTCCAGAAAATTTTCCTGCTTCAATCAGGCTTTCTCTACTGTGAGTTGGCCAACTCTAGGCTGGTATTGCTAAAGGGTCAGACCTTTCTTCCTCTTTTGAAAGCTGGTTGGTCAGAACAAAGCATGGCATCTCCATTGCTCTCCTCTAAGCAGTAAATTTGACACAGCACGCTCAGATCCTTAGAGTAAGGCAGGTGGACTGCAGTTTTTTGGCTCTAACATTAAAGTTCCCAATGTCTAGTTATTTGTATTAATCCATAAAACATAAATAAAGAATCAAACTTGGAGAAGCAAATTAGAAGCAGGATAAAGAAGCTTCTTGCATGGTCAGGATGAGAAACATTAAATTTTTTGTCCCTTTGCTGCATATTATGTAATACAAATATCTATAAAGCATCCATGTATACCACTTGATTTTTTAAAATTTTTTTCAATGTTTATTTATTTTTGAGAGACACAGAGACAGAGCTTGAGCAGGGGAGGGGTAGAGAGAGAGGGAGACACAGAATCTGAAGCAGGCTCCAGACTGAGCTGTCAGCACAGAGCCTGACGCGGGGCTCGAACCCACGAACTGTAAGATCATGACCTGAGCTGAAGTTGGACGCCCAACCAACTAAGCCACCCAGGCACTCCTATACCACTTGATTTTTAACTTTCATGGCCTTGTGACTCAAAAAAATTGAGGTCCTAAAGTCCACGATAAGGAGCCATAACAAAGACAGGATTCAAATATAGGAAAAAGACTTCCTGTATCCAAGAATTTTAGACATTACAAAGTTGAACATTGTTTGCTACTATTATTGAATTTCTCACTATACTTGCCAGAGGGGTCTTTAAATGGATAAATTATATACCATATATCATATGCTTAAATACCATACATACGATAGAGCATAAGTATGTATGGTACAAGGTTCTAATTTGACATTTAAATATATGTAGTATTACTAGGGTGCCCTAATTATGTTTTTTTTCTTTTTTAATGTTGTTTTGAGTAGCCATCAGAGAACACTAGGGAATAGTGGAGGGAATAACCTTGAATTCATGTGGTTTTCCAAATTTATACTGAATTTAGCACTCAGTGCAAGAAAAATGATTTTCAGTTGAAACAGAAATTGAAAGTTTTTTGTATAACAACAACAAAAAAACACTTTTTCTAGGATTTTTCCCCTTATTTTTTCCTAATTTCTCTATTTCCCTTTATTTATAATACTGGTTTCAATGCTAGACAACTAGCATTGAATGGCACCCTAGTGAAAATAAACAAAATATTTTGCCCTCATTTATCTTTGAAGTTTTGCAAAAGCCTTTGGTGGCATTAGCAACTAAGTTTATAAAAACATAACTTCACTGAATAAAAATTCTAAGGTTTGGGGTTTGCTTATTTTCTAAAGTTCATCACTGAGGGTTTCTAGTATTTGATATTGTATGTACCCTAATAATTATTTGGAATCTTTAAAATGGAGGTCTATTTGAGACTTAACATTGAATTAATGCAAAGTTAGCTGTCCATAAAGAACAACAGGCAAACCCATGGTCGTCCTCACTGCAGTAATCCTAATTCTAACCATATATTCAGAATTTCTCCAACTAAAAAACTGAGTAAAACAAGGGAGCAAAAGAGACCAAGGTCTTTTTTACTCACAAAGGAAAAGTTTTGATCTCAGAATTTACTTTCTTTGTTAGTGAGACTTTAACTTGCAAAGGATTTTGCTTCTTATGTTTTTTTTTTTCTTTTTTTTCAATTTTTTAAATGTGTATTTAATGTTGAGAGAGAGTGAGACAGAGCATGAGCAGGGGAGAGGAAGAGAGAGAGAGGGAGACAGAATCCGAAGCAGGTTCCAGGCTCTGAGCTGTCAGCACAGAGCCCAAAGCAGGGCTGGAACTCATGAACTGTGAGAACATGACCTGAGTTGAAGTTAGCCTCTTAACCCACTGAGCCACCCAGGCACCCTTGCTTCATAGGTTTTAATCTTATTCTAGGATCTGGGGGCATTTTGTAGCTGCTGTAGTAGTTCTACAGTGTCAATGTGCATTTTCATTAGGTGGTCCTTATTGTAGCATTTGATATTGTAAAACCTATCATGAACATATTGTATCATATGGCATATCATAATATGAACTGAAAAATATAACAGGAAATGAAGTTACAGGTTTGGAAATGGTGTAGTCTTCAGGTTAATAGGATTAATATTTTGTCCAGATGCATTTCAGAGATTTTTAAGGCAAAATCTAATGTGGTTGATGGAATCTCAGTACTATATAAAAACAAGTTATTGTTTTAGCAGTGTGGATTTAAAAGGGTAGGACTAGGACTAATGCCTCTGCTTCCAGACAGAGCCATAACCCTGGTTAATCACAGGTTTCATGTTTAATCTCAATAGATAATTGAGACAAACAAAAAGTAGGGAACTTAGAAAAATAATTTTTCTTCATTCCTAATATTATTTTTTATGTTGAACAAACTCAATAATGCCTGGCCTCTCTTTACCCTTTTACTAAATTGGACCAATTTATTTGATTGATAAGTTTGGGAAAAATAAGCGGTACATGACTTGTATCTCTTCCAAGTAGACTGACCATAAGGTCAAGGACCTTTTCCAAGGAACTTCTCTGTAGGCATTCCTGCCCTAGTCCATAAAATATTTAAATTGGTAAATAAGAAATAATTCTGGCTTTTATGGAAAGAATCCCAAGTCTTTGCAAATTCTACATCTCATCCCAAAACTATGACTGCCGTGTCCAAGTTATGAGTTGTATGTGTGTATGTGTGTTTCTTGAGAAACGACTAAAAATCGCCAAGATCAGAAAATTAGAAAATCATAATTAGGGCAAGGAAGATCAGCAGTGTAATTATTATAAAAGTGACATTTGGAAAAGCAAGAGGAGTTGGGCCATTACCCTATTGCCTATGTAAATAGAACTGTGAGCAACAGATTTTCTCCGCAGTTTGATTCCTAAGAATTTTTATTTAAATGAAGTCATTGAACTTCTTACTCTGGTAGGATGAAGCTATGGTAGTACTTAGACGGAAAATTATAGCACTAAGGATTAGGTAGAAAAAAGAAGCAGCCGATGGTCTCAATTCTCAGCTTAATTTCTTTAGAACAAATTAAATGCAAAGCATAAAGATATGAGAAAAAAATGAAATAGAAAACATAGGAGAAAATCAATTGTGGATTAGGTTGTTAGTTAGGTTCTAACAGGCTACCTGGAAGCCAGCAAAGAGGAAGTCATGGCCAGTTATCAGGAAAGTTGGAGGCCTGTCCTGGCAGCCGGATCTAACCAGACAGGCCCAAGATGGTGAAACCCCTGACCAAATATGAAAGAAAGCAATCTTTCACCCCCTTGTTAATAACTGCCTACAAAAGACAGAAACCCAAACCCCAGGGTGTGAAGCTCTCTTTTTTTCTCTTGACCTTGCCAGCTCTCACATCTCCAGAGTATACTTTTGCTTTAGTAAACTTTGCCACTTGTGTTGCTATTGTCCACTGTGTTGTATCTGTTCCTGAATTCTTTCTCCTGATGAGACCAAGAACCTTTGGTGATATCTTTGGGATGGGCTGAATCAAGATCTCAGGGCCCAGGGTCTCCCCAGTTCACCAGCAACACAATGAAATCGAAAGCTCGTTCTTAATGTAACCATGTAACCAAATATTAATCAACAAATAATGTATAGTTAAAAAACTACTCAGAAAGAATCCTCCAGATCACGATGGCTTTATTGATGAACTTTCCAAAAACAAAACAAAACAAAACAAAAACCCCCAAAAAACAAAACAAAACAAAAAACAAAAAAAACTGGATTAAATAAAATATTATCAAACTCTTGAGAAAAATTTAAGCAGAGTAAATCTGCCCAACTCATCTCTGAAAAAACAAAAGTAGACAAAAATATTAATGAAAAAAACCAGTATAGACCAATATCCCTCATGAACATAAATAAAAACACTCTTTGTAACATCTCATAATATTTAAAATACTTAGAATATCCAAATATATGTGAAAAATACTGTATTCTGACCAAATGGAGTTGTCATCAGCAAATGCAAGAATGACTTAAATTTTATAAAAATAGATAGGGAAGCCTGGGTGGCTCAGTCAGTTAAGCCTCTGACTTCAGAAGGTTTGTGAGTTTAAGGTCTGCATCAGGCTCTCTGCTGTCAATACAGAACCTGCTTAGTGTCCTCTGTCCCCCTCTCTCTTTGCCTCTGCCCTAGCTTGTGCTTTCTCTCAAACACAAATATTAAAACAAAAACAAAAACACACAATAAATATATTTCATCATGTTAACAGACTGAAAAAATAAAATTATGGGATTATTTCAAAGATGATGGTGAAAACACTGTTTCACAAAATCCAACAACTATTCCTGATTAAAACTCTTTTCAAACTAAAAATAGAATGAACCATCTTCAACCTGATAAAGGCATATACACAAAATCTACAGCTGACACATTTAGTGGCAAAATACTGTATGCTTTTTCCCTAAGATCAGGAACAAGGCAAAAATCTCTGCTCTCCCCACTTCGATTCAACATTATGCCAGGGTTGTATTCAGTGCACTAGGCAAGAATAAGAAATAAAGGATATCCAGATTATAGTTTTATTGTATCTTAATATATCTTTATCTTGCATTACTTCTTGAAGAATATGTGCTTGATACAGAGTATTATGTTGACAGATTTACTTTTACCACCTCAGAAAGTAGTTCTGTTGATTTCTGGCTTCTAAAGTTCTTGATAAGAAATTAGCAAATACCGGAATTATTGTTTTCCTGTTGTGTTCTATTTCTGCTTTTTAAGATCTTATCCTTTGTTTTCATTAGTTTGAGTATTATGACACAAAGCATGGATGTCTTCATATGTTTTTTGTTCTGGGAATTTGATGACCTTCATAAATATGTAAATTTCTTTTTTCATTAAATTAGGAAAATTCTGACATTGTTCTTCCAAGTTTTCTTCTGCGGTGTTCTCACTCTAGAATTCAAAGTGTGTGCGTGTTCACTGTTTTGATACTGTTTAATAATTCCCTGTGTGGTTGTTTACTTTTCTAGATTCCTTAAATAGTATAATTTCTATTGGTCTTTCATCAAATTTATTAAGTCTCTTCTCTGTTATCGCCATTCATTTATTGTACATCCCAATGCTATTTTTTTTTGCTATTTTTTAAATTTGAAAAATTTGCTACTTTTTAAAATTTGCTATTTTTAAAATTATCTCTAGAATTTCCACTGGATTCTTTTTCATAGTTACTGTTTCTCCCCTGAGACTTCCTACTCTTTAAGAACTGAGAACATGGGGCGCCTGGGTGGCTCAGTCGGTTAAGCGTCCGACTTCAGCTCAGGTCACCATCTCACGGTCCGTGAGTTCGAGCCCCGTGTTGGGCTCTGGGCTGATGGCTCAGAGCCTGGAGCCTGCTTCCGGTTCTGTGTCTCCCTCTCTCTCTGCCCCTTCCCCGTTCATGCTCTGTCTCTCTCTGTCTCAAAAATAAATAAAACGTTAAAAAAAAAATTAAAAAAAAAAAAAGAACTGAGAACATATTTTTCTTTACTTCATCAAAAATACATATTATACTTGCTTTAAAATCCTTGTATGCTAATTGCTAATTTCAATATTGAGCTTTTGATTTTATTTTCTGTTGACAATGGGTTCCTTTCTTTAGTTCTTGAAATGTTGATTAATTTGGGATTTTTATCTTCCCTCTGGTTAAAAGGAATAAACAAGTTTCTGTATTTTGTTCAGAATAGTTATTAACTGCATGAGGATTACTCTGAAGCTTACCCCAGCATACTAGAAGAAAAATGACCATATATTTGTATTTACTCATTCTGTTTTTATTATTATTATTTCTTTAAATACACAAAGTATTTACCATTACATGCACATTTAACTTTGTTATTTTTCATTCCTTCTTGAATCTACAAGTTCTCTTCTGGAAATATTTTTCTTCTGAATATAATATTATGATATTTTCTTTAATGTAAATTTGCTGGTAAAAATTTCTCTCCATTTTTGCTTTTCTGACCATGTCTTTTTTTTTTTTTCCATCTTAATGCTTGTTGGTTGTTTTAGCTAGCTATACATTCTATGTTAAAACTTAGTTTTTTGAGTACATTAGCAATAATATTTCATTGTCTTCAGACATAACATTGTTTTAGTTGAGAAAAACATTGTCAGTCTTATTGACCCTTTGAAAATAAAATTTCTGCTAAAGTTTTACTCTTGCATATATATATTTAAATATATTGTCTAACTCTGATATGTTTAGGTATGCTTTTCTTTGTTTCTATTTTTCTTTTACCTGCTTGGTGTATGTAGGAGTGTCTTAAATCTGTGCTTTGTTATCTTTTGCAATTTTGGAAGCCATGGCCTTTTCAATTATTTTAATCCATCTCTCCAGTCCTCGTCTGTGATTTCCTTTACACATCACTTTGACTTTTATGTTATAATCCTTATGTCCCTTAGGTTATTTTCTATATTTTATATTTTCTCTATATCTGGACTTTTAAATATTTTTTCCTCATCTGTCTTCCATCTTATTACTTTTGTTTTTTTGCCATGGCTAGGCCCTATCTCCATCCTTTGAATTTACAATTTTTTTAATTTTTTAGTTCTAGAGTTCCGTTTTTTTATATATTCTGCTTATTTGCCAATGTTATTGTGGGATCCAAGGAATTTAACAAAAATCCCCTACCCCTGGACAAGCAGAGCAAGACTGACTCCATTTTGTGCTACACCCACCATCTCACATATAACCCCCACATGACCTACTTATTGCTTAAGACACTCCCCCCCCCCCCCAATCAAGCTGCTGAGCACACCCTTACCAGAAACCGGCTCATATAGGAATACGGAACCCCTAACCGCCAAAGAATGTAAACCCCGCCGTTTGCCCGCCAAACTTGAGCACCAATTCTGACCAGAGTGATAGGCTAGTTCAAACAGTTACTATAGGGTAAACTGTAATTCAATTGGCCACGTGCGTGTGGACTGACATGAATGTGCAACTTTCTGTGTGTGTTACAATCTCACTGGCCACTGGCCCCTATAAAACTGCTACACCTCTTAACCTAGTGGGCCAAGTCCCTGCTCCACTGTGTCGGGTATACTTGGGCCCAAGCTCGAGCTTGCAAATAAACCCTCGTGCGTTTGGATTGGTATCGGCTCCTTGGTGGTCTCTTGGATTCGAAATCGGGGGCATTACATTATCAGACTTGTTTTATAGGTCCATGCATATTTTAAGGTCTATTCTAGATACCTCAATTTACTGGGTACACTTTGTGTCTGTTTTTGATTATTTTTGTCTCTTTTGATCATGTTTTCATGTTTCCTCATATGCCTGTTTTTGTTTTTTGTTTTTTGTAAAGCAACCTTAATATTATATGTGAAAAAATATATATAGACATAATTCAGGGGCTAATATAGTATTATTTATCATTAAAGAATTTATCTTTGCTATACATAGGGAGCTGGAGCTAGTAACAATTCCAGAATGCTTTAATCCAGTCAGGCCTTCCATCTTTACAAGGGCTGATTTATTTATTGTTCATTCTTACTCCTCTTTTATAGCCTTTCTGGGTCACAAAACAAAGTCGGAGGGTGGGAGTGCTTTCCAAGTTTTTTTTTGAAGGTGGGCCCTGGATTTCAATTTACCTTCTTGGTCCTGTGAGGTTTTTGTTTTTTTTTGTTTTTGTTTTTTTTTTAATGTTTATTTATTTTTGAGACAGAGAGAGGCAACGGGAAAGGGAGACAGAGGGTCTAAAGGGAGCTCTGTGCTGACAACAGAAAGCCACATGTGGGGCTGGAACTCATGAACTGTGAGATCATGTCCTGAGCTGAAGTCAGACCTTACCTGACTAAGCCACCCAGACACTCTAATCCTGTGAGATTTTTTTTTTTAACGTTTATTTATTTTTGAGAGAGAGAGAGAGAGAGACACCAGGAGAGGGGCAGAGAGAGAGGGAGACACAGAATCTGAAGCAGGCTCCAGGCTCTGAGCTGTCAGAACAGAGCCCCATGCAGGGCTCGAACTCATGAACTGCAAGATTATGACCCCAGCTGACGTTGGACGCCTAACTGACTGAGCCACCCAGGCTCCCCCCAGTCCTGTGGTATTTTGGATATGTATTTTAAGTTTTTCAATTCTTTAGCCACCTCTGGAGGAATGTGCCTTTGGCTTTAGCACATATGACACCAAATGTGAGATTTACCATTTTATGCTTCCTTCTTTCTTTTGGTTCTTGCTTCATAGATTTTCACTGCTTTATCAGTTCTCCAGTGCCTCAGACATATTTTTTTTTAATATTTAAAACAGCTTTTCCAATTATTTTCAATAGTACAGATTTTGAATTGCCTTGCCTACCGATACCAAAGGCAGGACATATAGTAAGTTGAAAAAAAAAAAAAAAAGTTGAATTTACTGTTTGACACATGATTCATTGATACATTTCTTGCCACCAAATTCCTGTTCTTTTTTATAATTATTTTTAAGTTTATTTTTTTTGAGAAAGGGAAAGAGATAGAGCAAGTGGGGGAAGGAGAGAGAATCCCAAGCAGGCTCCACACTGTCAGCATGGGAGCTGGATCTCACAAACCAGGAGATCATGACCTGAGCTGAAATCAAGACATGCTTAACCAACTGAGCCATGTAGGTGCTCCCCAAATTCATGTTCTCATACTTTCAGGTATCTTCAATTAGGAACGTTTTCTATGACAATTACCTACTGATTAACTTCAACTCAGCAGCTGGGACATATGGAGTGTTTAGGAAAATGCTTAATATATTGCTCTCGCTCTCTCTCTCCCCATATATATTATATATACATGTATATATGTGCATTTATTATATATATGTATATATATATTTATACATATATATATATTATGTTCATATATACACATAGGTAAATTTAGGTTGCTAATCCAGACTTCAAATTAGCCAGACTGAGTTTATCACCTGCTAATTTTTTGACATTGAACAATTTACTTAATATCTCTATGCCTTAGGTTTTTCAGCTGTTGAATGCCAAAAATAATATATTCTTAGAAAATTTCAGTGAGTTAAATATGAAAACAATAACAACCTTGAATATTAATATGGTCCAAATATTCCTTCATCAGTTTAAGGTCATTTCATTTATTTTTTAGCCTTATATATTCTGTCCTTTCCAGTGATTTTCTTGAATAACAGTAGCCTTTATCACTGTCAGTCAAGAATTTCACATACATATATATATATATTTTTTTAATTTTTGCCAATAGTCTCATGTCAGATATGAATAAATTGACCATCAGATAGGTTTCGGGATATAAAGTTATATAGTCAGTGTTTTTTATTTTTTCTTCTCTTCAATAAATGCCTATGAAAATAGGGCACAGGGTGTGCACAGATAAAACCCAAACATAGGCAAAAATCAGCAGCTTTGACTGAATACAATAAATATCTCAGAGGATAAATAAAAACAGACCACAGATGTCACCAATAAAAGGTAGAAATAATACTAAGAGAGGAAGAAGTACAAGAATACAGAGCCAATTTAGTTAATAAAGTTGACCTTTTTCACCAGTCTGTGAAATAGTAATTATCTATCTGTAATAATAGTAATAAGTACATATAAACCACTTACTATGTCCAGATGTTCTATGTACTCTGATATAATGATTCATAACTTTCCCAATTCCCCCTTTTTCTTCAGCAACTTATCCCCACTAGTATCATCCAGAAAGTATATTAAGTAGCATGAAAATACATGCTCCTTAGTATTCACCAGCCACATTTGGATAACTGCTATATACAGCCTAAATTTTCTTAGTCTTTGGCTGTAAAAGAAGTTCAATGAGGACCCCTCATTGACAAATCAATCACAGTGCTATGTCCTTTCTCCCCCTGAAATATCTCCCATAAACACACATCACCATTCATCATTTCTCTGTGGATTATAAGCATCACTCACAAGGAATAAAGCAACAGAATTGTGTATGCTCTCCTTGCCTTCAATCTTGTTTTTTAAAATACATCTTCACAAAGAAGCCGGAGTGAAATATTTAATAAGGATTAATAACTTCATTCTCTTGCTTAAAAGAAATCAATGCCTTTTCATAAGTATCAGAATAGATACAAACTCATGCCATAACTTGTGAGAATCCCTTCTAAGAGACTTCCATTACCAGTATTTCTAGCTTCAACTTAGGCTATTCTTGACCTCACCCTTTTTATTCCTGAGATATTTGACTTTTGCCAGGCCATTTTATCTCTCAGGCTTATACTTAGATGAGGCGTATGCTAATTCTTCTGCCTGGAATACCCTTCACCAACCTTCCTACCTCCCTCTGACCATGTCTGTCTTCTAACCAGCTACAGGTTTCATTTTACACATGAGGCCTTTCCTGGATAATTACTCAGGAAATAAGTGACTTCTGCATCTGTATTTACTTTCCTGCTGTAACACAATGTTGCATAACATAATCTGTCTTTCTGATTCACTTTCATACCAGCAAGTGTTGCAGTGGTTAGCATACAGATGATAATTAAAATTAGATTATTGGTGGGGTGCCTGGGTGGCTCAGTCGGTTAAGCATCTGACTTCAGCTCAGGTCATGATCTCACGGTTTGTGAGTTTGAGCCCCATGTCAGGCTCTGTGCTGTCAACTCAGAGCCTGGAGCCTGCTTCAGGTTCTGTGTCTCCCTCTCTCTCTTCCCCTCCTCGGCTTGCACTCTGTCTCTCTCTCCCTCAAAATAAATAAATTAAAAAAAATTTTAATTAGATTATTGTTGAAATGATTTTTCATATAGACTCTGAAGTCACTCATAAACTCCATGTATTTGACCTGCAACTAAGAGGATACTTACTTCTTTACTTACCCTTCAGTGTTCAGTTACACCAGAACATGTTGCCATTGTAATTATAAATATATCTTAATATATTTTAATATAAGTAAATTTAATATAAATGTATTTAATATAAACAAATAAATAATATAAATTTAATATAAATTTATTTTATATTTATAAATATATTTCTTCCTTTCTTTGGTAGTTGATTAACAATATCAGGCATTAGTGCAATCAGGGAGTTTGGGGACCTCAATTTGAGGAGAAGAATGAGATATCAGGAATGTCCCTCACTTCAACTTATACTGTGCAATATCAAGATAACATTCATAGGGCATTCTAAGAACCAGTGTATTGTATCTGGAAATAAAGAGCAAGGGAAAAATAGATATGGTACCTCTGTTCAAAGAGCTCACCTACTAGACAGAGAAATTGACATTAAACCAATAACTACACTAATGAATCTACACATACAAACTGAGATGTCCTGAAAATATGAATCATGGTCTTATGGGAGCTTAGGACAAGGGCTATGATGTAAACTACTGTTAGGAAAGAAAGCTTAGGATAAAATTAGAAGGACATAAAATTTAATTGAAGAATAGGTGGATAGTATTCCAGATGGAGTAACAGAATATGCAAAGACTCTGAATCAGGGAGAATCACTGCACAGTAGTGGTGCTAAAAGAACATCAATGAGGGGAAATGCAGAATCAAAGAGCTTATCAGCATCGGGAGAGATTTTATTTAATCTTTATCCTAAGAGCATATGAAACCCATTGGTACATTAAAAAAGTTTTTTAATGTTTACTTATTATTTTTGAGAGAGAGAGAGACAGAGCATGAGTGGGGGAGGAGCAAAGAGAGAAGGCGACAAAGAATCCAAAGCAGACTCCAGGCTCTGAACTGTCAGCACAGAGCCTGACATGGGGCTTGAACTCACAAACTGTGAGATCATGACCTGAGTCAAAGTCAGACACTGAACAGACTGAGTCACCCAGGTGCCCCCATTAGTATATTTTAAAGATAAATATGGCATAATCAGATTTGGATTTTGAGGCAAATCATTTATTTTTAGGTGTGACTTGATATCTCAAAAAAAAAAAAAATCACTTTTTCTTTTAGCTCCTTACCCCTTCTCATTCTAGTTTGGGGAGACACATTAAATTACTGGAAGAACAAATAGAAGCATCATATTCTATTAAATCCTCCGGTGCTGAGTTGACTGGAAAGAAACATTAAAAAATTAAAATAAATTCTCCCCTCATAGGCTTCACACACTGTCCCTTTGACACTCAGTTTCGTGTTGTTGTTGTTGTTTTAAGTTATGAATCCTTTGAGAATAGAATAGAATCTTTACAACTAGGCATACACACAAGTATGATATTTGAAGGAGGAAATCCTAATTTAATATAATAGGAAGAAACAAGTTTCAAGACATCTTTAATTAAAAAAAAAAAAAAAAAAGAGTCAGAGGTCAGTGTTTTGTGTCAGAATTCAAAACAACTGTAATAACCAGAAACTAGATAGCAGTAGAAACACTATTCCTTGGGGAAAGTATACACACTGAAAATAGAAATGCTTGGATATAAACATAACATTTAAACAGGATTACAGAAACAATATGATCAACTGTATACAGTGTTTTAGTTTAAAGCAAAATCTTTTAGCATTTGCATTCTGCCTTCTATACTTCAAAGTACTGTCATGATATTACCAGTCTCTTAAGATTTTAAATCACACAAAATCATCTGGATGTTTAAAAAGCAAATACAGAAAAACAAATTTAATGTTCCTTATCTCAAATAAATGAGTCCGACCTAAAAAAGAATGTAATTTATGGATTTTCTGAGAATAAAAAACAAAGAGCTTAAGTATAGTCTAATGTCTGTAAAGTTTAGTAATTATTTCCTACATGTTATATTTTGTAGTTTATTTATAATTGTGAAATTTTGTAAGTCATGTATTTCAGAGCAATAATAAGGTGAAATCTAAATGTAATAACATGATATATTTCATGTTGCTGGTAAGGAAGAAAATCTATTGTTTCATCACACTTGTTAAATAGGAAGAATACAGGCTATAGAATTAGAATTAGAATTAACACTGAGTTCAATTTCTGTTACCTTGGAAATGTTTTTTCACCTCTCTAGTTCTAAGTTCCTTCAGTGCTAATCATACTTCCTTTAAAGTTTTACAATGAATATTAAATTATATATATAGATGAATAAGATATGTTTTACTCATAGGAAGAGTATGAGTACTCCCAACTTGGGTAACTTGAAGAGAGGTTTTATGAAGAATTATTGGCAAAGAATTGGCTAGGATTTAGGAAAACCACATGACATAGGGCAGTAATCCACTGCTAGCACCCACAAGAGAAAGAAAGAATAGGTTGAAAGGCCCATGTAATAGGAGACTTGACTTTCAGTGGAGGATGTAGCCCACTGGAGGAATCTTGCATGAAGGGAGTCATCTATTAATATACTGACTTCGCTCTCCTATTTTTTTCTTCCTCTCTGGATCTTCTGTCAAGGCTTTCCTTTGACTTTAAAGCTTCTTCCTTTGACACATTGTTGGAAGCAGAGAGACAAAGAATTTGTAGTTTAGCCTTCTGGGACACAGAGTAAGGTTGGGTACAGAAAACAATGGAAGCATATGAAAGAAATCAGCTTAGGGGCGCCTGGGTGGCTGGGTCGGTTAAGTGTCCGACTTCGGCTCAGGTCAGGTCATGATCTCAAGGTCCGTGAGTTCGAGCCCCACATCGGGCTCTGTGCTGACCGCTCAGAGCCTGGAGCCTGTTTCAGATTCTGTGTCTCCCTCTCTCTCTGCCCCTCCCCTGTTCATGCTCTGTTTCTGTCTCAAAAATAAATAAATGTTTAAAAAAAAAATTAAAAAAAAAGAAATCAGCTTAGTAAATATTAATAGATTTTTTAAAGGAAATTTTCTGGTTACTAGAAATAAGTCATAAAAGCATATATTTGATAAGTTTTCACAGAGTGAACATCAATTAATTCAAGAAACAAAGGGACACCTGAGTGGCTCAGTCGGTTGAGCATCCAACTTTTGGTTTTGGCTCAGGTCATGATCTCACAGTTCGTGAGTTTGAGCCCCACACTGGGCTTTTTCTTTTAGCTCTTTACCCCTTCTCATTCTAGTTTGAGGACACAAATTAAATTACTGGAAGAACAAATAGAAGGATCATATTCTATGAGATCCTCCAGTGCTGAGTTGACTGGAAAGAGACATTAAAAAATTAAAATAAATTCTCCCCTCAAAGGGGGAGAACATTGCAGTGACAGTGTGGAGCCTGCTGGAGATTCTCTCTCTCCTCTCTCTCTGTACCAACCTCACTTGTGATTTCTCTCTCTCAAAATAAATAAAATTTAAAAAATTAAAAAAAAAGAAACAAATTCAGAAAACAAATGTATCAGCAATGAGAATATTGGGCAATGTGTAGATCAAAAACATTGGAAGTTATTTTTCTTGAGCTGTGACCAGCCATCGAGCCTCTCAAAACTGAAAGTAATTGCACCTTGTTTACTGATGTGGAGCCCCCTTTCTCCTTCAGTGCCTCCTTATCCCTTTTACCACTTACCTTGAATTCAGCTGCTTTAAGGAGAAAGGTCATTAGGAATGGGGCTGAGGTCGATCCATGTTCAAGGATAATTAAAGGACGTATGTACTTGTCCAAATATACAGGAATTTGTGAGAGAGAAGAAATTCAAACTTTTATGACTCCATTGGATATAGTAACTCAAATTGCTATTGTATCCAGTCTCAGGAGGGAGGTCATCTGAATTCAACCTATGGGGCTTGCTCAAGGTTCACAATGAGGAAAGCAGTTAAGATAACTTAATGGGTGGAGTTCTTTGGGCCAGTTCAATGTACTTCTGTTATCACTTCTATGTGTAAATATATAATAGAAATTAATGCCTTACAAGCTTGTTCTTGATCCCAAAAGGCACAGATAGGATATGCTGAATTGGTTAGATTCACAGGTTGAGAAGTACTCCTAGGATGTGTAAATCAATACTAATGCTTCCTCCTATTCCCTCCCAGAGAGTCTAACAGGAACAATTTGGGAAGATGGGGAATCACAGCTCTAATTAAAAACTTAAAGACAGAAGAGTCAAGAAGAGATATCTCCATGCAATAGCCACATATGCCATTTTAAAAGAGCAACAGGAGCTGTAGGTTTGCAGAGATTATCACCAACTAAATCCGCTGTCCCAGCTGTTCCAGATATTGAGTGTAACTGAATGCACTATGCAGACTACTGATACTTGGTATGCTCTCTTAGACAATGCTCCGGCCATATTTTCTATACCACTGGTATCCAAGAACCAAGACTAATATATATTTCTGTGGCATGGAATTCCAATGTTTTTAGTCCTCTCCAAGAGGTATCTAAACATCCCTGCCATTTGCCGCCAGTGCATTGGTCAGAATATAGGACACCTCTCATGTCCAATGTTTTTACTATATAGATAATGTCCTGACTGACAAGCCAGAACTTCAGTCTGAAGGTCCTGATGTGATATTAGCACACATCTACTAGCAGGAGTGGCTTATAAACCCTGACAGAATTCAGGAGTTTGCTTGCCAAATAAAATATCTTGGGACTGTGTCTGTGGATTCCAAATGTTAGGGCCTTTCAGCAATCCAGGAAAAAAACTCTGTGACCCCCACCCCCAAAAAGGAGACCTACCTGATTGAACTATTTGAGAATTGGAGGCTTCATTCAGCATTCTTCTTAGTCTTCTCTATTGGCTAACCTGTAAATTAGCATCCTTTGAGTGGACCCAGGCCTAGAGCCTTCATTGGAAGCTGTCCAGCAAGCCGTGGCATGCACACTCTACCTTTGTAGCCCCTGTAAATTAAGTAACACTTTGGGCTAAAAGTCTGTAGCTTTCTCTTCAATCTAGGATTACTCCACTGAAAATGTGGCTGCTATCCCAGCCCATTTTTTACTAATACACCAATTCCAAAAGGCTCTGACTTTGTTGTATCAACTAAGTACTATGGAGTACCCTCTGGCAAAAAGCTACAAGGTTGCTGGAGGGAAGTTAACTAAATCAAGTTAGTTAACATACAATGTAGTGCTGATTTTAAGGGTAGAACCCAGTGGTTCATCACTTACTTATAACACTCAGTGCTCATCCAACAAGTGCCCTCCTTAATGCCCATCACCCATTTACCCCATCCCCCTACTCACCTCCCCTCTAGCAATCTCAGTTTGTTCTCTGTATTTAAGAGTCTCTTATGGTTTGCCTCACTCTCTGATTTTATCTTATTTTTCTTTCCCTTCCCCTATGTTCATCTGTTCAGTTTCTTAAATTCCACATGTGAGTGAAATATAGTATTTGTCTTTCTCTGCCTGACTTATTTCACTTAGCAAAATACATTCTAGCTCCATCTAAGTTGTTGCAAATGGCAAGATTGCATTCTTTTTGATCGCCCATTTGTATTCCTATATATCTATATCTATATCTATATCTATATCTATATCTATATCTATATCTATCTCACATCTAGTTTATCCATTCACCAGTCTATGGCAATACCTCCCTGAAAGCACTTGATCTCATCTGATCTTTATAAAGTATTTTTTAAAGAGAAATGGGTAAAATATCAATTAAGAAAAAAATAGTAGTTGGGCACCTGGGTGGCTCAGTCTAAGCATTCAATTTCACTCAGGTCATGATCTCACAGTTCATGGGTTCAGGCCCCGTGTCAGGCTCTGTGCTGACAGCTCGGAGCCTGGAGCCTGCTTCAGATTCTGTGCCTCCCTCTCTCTCTGCCTCTTCCCTGCTCACACTCTGTGTCTCACTCTCTCAAAAATAAATAAACATTAAAAAACATTAGAAATAAAGAAAGAAAAAAAGAAAGAAAGAAAGAAAGAACAGTAGATAATTCCCCAACCATGTCTTAAAATGTTTTTTGGAGCAATAGTAAGTAAATAAAGTAGTTTATAGTGCAAAATGAGAGTCAGATTAATCACATGGATTTTAAGGTATTTGGTATATAAGTGACATTTCAACTGAAAAAAAGGAATCAAAAGATAATTAATTTTTTCTTAATTAGAAAAATGTAAATGTCAACAAACTCTTTTTATCTATTGGTCAACTAAAATAGTTAAATCCCTGTATATTTTAGGATGTGAAAAAATATATTCTCATACATTACTTACAGGTTTTAAAAATATATAAAATTTTACACTTATTTAAATATATCTCTAGAAAAATTCTTGATTATGGGTATCAGTATTACAACCCCAAAAGAGATTAGTGTTATTACAACTAATTCTACTACTTCCAAGAACTGATAAAAGAAAATTACTAGTTAAAATATAAATAGATATGCACAAAAAGTGACCATACGGATATTGCTTATTATATTAAAAGTCTCCTTTTTAGGGGCCCCTGGGTGGCTCAGTTGGTGAAGTGTCCGACTCTTGGTTTTTGCTCAGGTAATAATCTCACAGTTCATGTGTTTGATCCCTGCATTGGGCTCCACGCTGACAGTGTGGTGCCTGCTTGGGATTTTCTCTCTCTCCCTCTCCCTCCGTTTCTCCTTTCCTTGCTCTGTATTTCTCAAAATAAATAACAAACTTTAAAAACAGTCTCCTTTTTAAAGGAGTTTGATTATTTTTTATTAAAAATGGAATAAGTCAAAATATTTATTTAGTTGTATCTTCAATATTTTAGGAATTTCTTAATGCTTTATAAAGAAAAATGTTTCAATTACATGAATATAATTTTTTATAAAAATGTATACATATAGACATACATGTGAGATATAATATACAAAAAAGTTTTAATTGGTTTTCCCTAGAAGAATTATGGGTGATATATTTCTTATATAATTCATTTCCTCACATAATTTTTTTATATCATCTTTTAAACTTAGGGGTGCCTGGGTGGCTCAGTTGGTTAAGCACCCAACTTTGGCTCAGGTCATGATCTCACAACTTGTGAATTTGAGCCCCTCATCTGGCTCTGTGCTGACAGCTCAGATCCTGGAACCTGCTTCAGATTCTCTCTCTCGCTCTCTCTCTGTCCCTCCTCTACTCATGCTCTGTCTCCTGCTTTCTCTGGCTCTCAAAAATAAACATTTAAAAAATTAAAAAAAAATAAACTTAGAGCATGAATTAAAATTTAGGAATCTAAAAAATTTGTTCATAATATTTAAAAAAATTTTTTTAACGTTTATTCATTTTTGAGAGACAGAGAGAGACAGAGCATGAATGGGGAAGGGGAGAGAGAGAGGGAGACACAGAATCTGAAGCAGGCTCCAGGCTCTGAGCTATCACGACGCGGGGCTCGAACTCACGAACTGTGAGATCATGACCTGAGCTGAAGTTGGATGCTCAACTGACTGAGCCACCCAGGCGCCCCCATAATATTTTTAAAATAACTTTGAAATACTTTTTCCCAGGTGATTATGAGTTAATTATAAGCCAAAAGATATTTTCAAGAAGCTGTTTATGACTTCTCCTATAGATGATAAACTGTGTTACATAAAAGTTGAAGTAAGAATATCCATATGGACTCATTCAATTTTAAATTTTAAATTTTAAATTCTGAGTCTGTAGTTAATTTTGATATATATACGGTATGTGTGATACATACATATATGTGTATATATACAGGTTTATATATGATTATATAAACACAAAATTATATTTAGTACAGATGTATTTGATTAGACAGGATTATTGTTAGTCATTCACCTTCATTTGCTTCCTTGACAAAATTTATTTGTATTAAATCATTGAAAGTATGAAACATCTTCTTGAATTTAAATTTATCTTTCCATGTTTCCAATCATAATATATTCAGTTACTTTTCAAAAGATAGAATGCAAACTTCATTAAGTCAGATGATTTGTTTTCTTTACTTTTTTGTTAGCTCCAGTACCTAGAATGTATTGGCATATAGTAGGTCCTCAGTAAATATTTGTGAAATAACATTTGATAATGCAGATTAGGCTACCAGGCATAAAGATAAAAATAAGGTAATTGATGATATTTCACATATCTGCATTATACTATTTTACATTTCTAATTTGAAATCATAACGTATCAAGAACTTTGTTATTTTTAACTATATTTTCATTAGAAATGCCTTACAGCATTTGAACAGTGCTCTGATTTGTTTATATTTAACATCAGCTTCAAAATTCTACATTAAAGCACAATATTGTTTCAACTTCTTGGCCTTTGGTAAAATGCCAAGTTTGACTCCACTAAGAATATGATCAATAGTTGTCATACACATAGATTATAAAGCTAGGAAAAAAGAAACAAGAAAATCAGTGATACTGTGGTGAATCACAGCTTATTGACTGCAGCTGAGTCACATCATAAAACTGTCATTCAGTCCAGGAAAGAAAAACTCATGTATTGCTTCTAATTTTTCTCTGAGCATAGTTTGTGGTACAAAACCCTGTGACAACATTCTGTTATTTGCCATTTGATGTCAAATGGTCCTTTTGTGTTTGTACTGCTTGAGAAATTTTCATTGAGCTTTTTAAAGTAAATACACATTTAAAACTCCTGAACCCTTTTTGTATTTATAAAAAATGAAATATATTAATATGTTAACCATCATTAAAATGCATATCAAATTTCTAGGGATAAAGAATTCTTGTTATTCTTGATTATTACCCTCTGTATTAGGCTCTGTATTTAGAGACAGAGCTTTTAAGAAGGCATTTAAGGTTAAATGAGGTCATAAAGGTGGGGCCCTAATCCATAGGACTGGTGTTCTTTTAAGAAGAGGAAGAAGTACTAAAGGTCCCTGTCTCTTCATGCATGCACAGATAAGAAAGACACTACGTGAGAACATGGAGAGAAAATGGCCATCTGTAAGCCAAGGAGAGAGACCTCACCAGAAACCAACCCTGCTGGTAGCTTGATCTTGGACTTCCAACCTCCAGAACTGTAAGAAAATACATTTCTGTTGTATAAGTTACCCAGTCTGTAGTATTCTGTTTTGGCAACCCTAACAGCAGTACTATGGGACATATATTCAAATCAATAATATTATCTTATTGCTCTTTTATTATTCTAATGTAATGAGGGGTGGAATTTCACTAATGTCAAGTTCTAGTCAAGTGTGTATTCTCAGATTTTTATTATCCCCAAATACCACTAACTCCAGGTGTCAAAAACTCGCAAACCACTGTTTCTGTCTGGTCTTGTTCACAAGTGCACCCTGTTCATGGTGGAGTATGCCAACTGAAACTCATTACATTTTCTGGATGGAGGCATGCTTCCTTCTGCTAGGCTCTCCACTAGAAGTGACTAATTAAAATCGCATAGCTAAGAGTGTGTCTCCAGATCACAGGAGGCACCATTGGCCTCCCATGTGGTTCCCTTAGCAGGCCATGTGAAGTATTCAGGCATCTCTTCATGTTAACACTTTGATCTTTCCCAAGTCCCCTGAGTCTGTTTCTTCCACTATGCATTTACTTTATATTAATATAACTTGAATGCCAATAAGTAATTTTCTCATGCAAAGTTGCTGTCATTCTGGCTGGGTAGAAACAAGTGTTATAAGTAAAAAGAACACAGTAGAGGGAGAAATCCTTTCAGGATAGCAGAGAAAAATTAATGTTGACACCTACTCATTCACAGAGCCAAAAGATTTCAAGATGAAGGACAGAAAACTCTAATGACAAGATCTATTAAACTTGCACACTGATGGTGTAAAGTCAGTAAGTCACAGCTAAAAGAACCTGCTCCCACCAATGGAATAAAAATACTGGTATTTGGCAGCATAGTCACTCAAGGAAAAGAAACAAAGGTAAACAGGAAATGTTTAATAGGAGAGCAGATCTTTTGACATCCTATTATAGAAAAAGATTCCTTTAGGACACATGCAAAGGTTCAGTCAATGTTATTTAAATAAACTTGAAATGAATCAGATCAAAAAGGGAGTAAATTTATACATGTGTGTGTATATATATAATATATAATATTATATATATACATACATAAATATATGTATATACATGTATATATATGTAATTGCTTCACAGATGGAGAACCAACACTTACTAGAAGACATGTAACTTTCTGAATGTTAAGAGGGGTTTATTTTATGAGTTGCAAGATTCCATTGAGATGTGACATTCTATAATTAGAAACCAAACCTCCACTGTGATTTAAATTCAGTTTCATTAAAACAGGACATGGCTGGCTCCCCAACTATTTTTGTTTTCCTTCATATCATAATAGATGGCATATATAAAAATGTATACCCAATAAAACATTATGTACAATCAACAGCTTATTTCAACTATAACATAATCACCAACAGTGTAAAAAAAAAAAAAGTTACCTCTATGTTAGAGGCATCACTGTATTTCCCTCATATCATACTCACTCTTCTTTCCCCTTAAAGAAAACATCCATTCTGATTTTCATTCTTATTACTTTCTTGCTGATTTTTACAATCTTTTTTTTCCTTAAAAATGTGTCTGAAATGAATAGAATTCTACAATATGGGCATCTTATGGCTGGTTTTAGCACGATATTACACTTTAGAGAATCACCCGTGTTGTTCTGGGCACATGCGCAAGTAAGTACCTCTAATGGGTACATAATTAGAAGTGGATTTTTCTGTGTCGTAAGATAAGAGTATCACCAAATATGGGAAATACACATTTCCACTGTTTACCAAAATGGTCAGTCCAAATTTGATACCCAGTAATTGTAGATGGGTCTCTGTTGTATTACATCTCCCCTGTTTTAGTAATTGTGTTTGGTGTGTAGTGGTATTGCTTTGTGGATTTATTTTTCATTTCCTTTATTATTACTGAAACTGTACATCTCTCTTTGACTAAGGAGGTCAAGCATATTTCCATTTTTCCATCTGGAAATCCTCCTTCATGAAGAACATGTATATGTTTCTTACTCATGATTCTTTTGGGTAGGTTGATTTGAATGAGTCCTTAATAATTTATTTCCTTAGATGGTGTTTGTTGATTACATGTGTGAGAATTATTAATTTTTACTTTTGGCTTGCTTTTCACTTATTTTTTTTAAGTCTTTTTATTTATTTTGAGAGAGAGAGTGAGTTGGGGAGGGGCAGAAGGAGAGGGAGAGAGAGAGAATCCCAACCAAGGTCCACAGTGCCAGTGCAAAGCCGTATGTAGGACTTGAACTCATGAACCATGAGATGGTGACCAGAGCCCAAATTGGACACTTAACCAACTGAGCCACCCCTTGTCTTTTCACTTATTTAATGGTATCTTTTGATAAAGAGAAATTCTCGTTTTTAATACAATATAATTAATCATATTTTCCTTTATGGTTGATCATTGCATGTCTGGTTTAAAAATATTTTTTAACCCTGGAAAGATATTATTCTATATTATATTGTAGAATCTTTGTGTTGACTTCATAGTCAATCTCTACTCACCTAAGTTTTGTGATTGTTGAGATAGGGGTCAAGTTTATTTATTTTCTTTCTTTCTTTTTTTTGGGGGGGTAGGGGAATAGGAGCATCTTTCATCAGTACATTTAAAGATTTGTCTTCCCTCACTGTTGTGTAATGCTACCTTATGTTTATGTATCCATTTGTATAAGCCTGGGCTCTGTTTTATTTCAACTTTACTTATCAATTCTTGGGCCAATACATATTGCCTCAATTGCTCAAATTCTAAAATACATCTCAATATCATTTATTGCCAATTATCCCTCTTATTTTTCCTCCAAAATATTTTGGCTACTCTTCATCTTTTCTATTTCTATAATTGTATTAAAACCAATTGGCACTCAAAACAAACAAAAAACTCCACGTAGTATTGTGATTGAATTGGAATTCTTGCAGATCAGGGAGAACTGACAGCATTAAATACTGACTAGTTCAATCAATGACTATTATATATAGTATATGTCTCCACATTAATTTCTCTCAATTATGAAAGATATATCTTTGTTACCATTTTAGAAATATAGCTGATTTTCCTAAGTAAACTTTTAACATTTTCCACATTAATATTTTCTTTAGGATTTAAAAACCTATATCTATAAAGAGATTTGTCTAAGAGTCTCTTTCTTTTTATATCTTAAAAAGATTTTTATATCAAAATTTTCCTTGTTTTATAAAATGGATAAAAAAGTGTTTCTACTTTTTATATTAACTTTAATAAATACCAAATAGGCAATATGTCTTTCTGAGATGTGTGATAGGATTAGCTGGTGAAGCCGCATGAGCCTGAAATTATCTTTGAGGAAAGGCTTATAATTGTGAAATTTAATATTTTTAATAAGTATAAGATATATAATTTTTATCTTTTTGTGTGTCCTTGAGCAATGCCTTTAATTTGTCAAATTTACTGGCTTAAAATTGTTAATAATCTTTATTTTATATTTAAAATATCTGTAGAAACTATCACTCCCCCTAATTTTACTGCTGAAGTTTATTGTTTGTGTGTCTTTTTATTTCTGTTCAATCTCATTAAGAATTTATTGAATTTCCTTTAAGAATCAACATTAGGCTCTGTTAATATTCTTTATTTCATAATTATTTTCTATCTTATTTATTTTCTTTATAAATTTCCTTCAGTCTTTTTTTAATAAAAATGGATTTGGCCTAATATAAAGGGAAATCAACCTCATATCAGAAGTCATACACAATATTAGGCTTTACTCGTCTATGTTTGTTGAAGATGGTATATAGTCATCAGTTTTGTAGTTCCTTGTAGTGTTTTAAAATCTAGATTGGCAGTTTTACTGGCTTCCATTTCTGTGTGTGTACTCATTATTATTGTTGCCCCTCTAAATGTAAATCTCTTTCATATCCTTTTACAATTTTCTCTTCACTCATAATGGTTTTCCTTCTCTTTCCTTTGCTTGGGATTAAGAGTAGTACCTTGATGCCTTCCCTCAGTTTGGAAAATTCCCAGACACCATGTCTTCAAATACTGCTTCTCTTTCCTCTTTGTATAGGAATCTATTTAAATGTTTGTGATACTCTCTGCCTTATGCCATGTGAACCTAATTCACGTTTCTATCCATTTATCTTTCTATAATTTCACGTAGATATTTTCTTCTAAAAACAATTCCCTGTTCAGTTGTTGTGGCAGTACAAACAGCCCCCAAATGTCCCTGGAACCCCTGAATACATGATATTACATGGCAAAAGGGACTTTGCAGATGGAAATAAAGTAATGGACCTCAACATAAGGACATTATCTTGGATCATCTTGGTGGGTTAAATCTAATCCCTTAAAGCAGAAAATTTTCTCTGGCCAAGATAGGAGAGACTAAGTAGAAGAGAGATGTTGTTAAGGAAGTCAAGGGATTGAAAGTATAAGAAGGATTTGATCCTCCATTGCAGGCTCTGAAAGGTAGGGAACCACATGGGCCAGACAGAGGTCTCTAGTACGTGAGGGCAGCACCCCTCTGACAGCCAGCAAGGAAACAGTGTCCTCAGTTCCGTGTCCGTAAGGAATGGAATTTGACCAACAACCTAAAATTAGTTTGGAAGTGAATTCACCCCAGAGCTTCCAAAAAAAAAGGCATCCCAGCCATGCTCTGATTTTGTCTCACAAAACTAAGCAGAAGACCCATTTGAATCATGCTGTACCCAGACCTCTGGTCTATAGAGCTCTGAAATCATAACTGGGTGTTATTTTAAAGTAAAAAAATGGGAGTGCCTGGGTGGCTCAGTCAGTTGAGTGTCCGACTTGGGCTCAGGTCATGATCTCATAGTTTGTGGGTTTGCGCCCTTCCTTGGGCTCTGTGCTCACAGCTTGCTCAGAGCCTGAAGCCTGCTTCAGATTCTGTGTCTCTCCTCTCTGCCCCTATCCCACTCACGCTGTGTCTCTCTCTGTCTCTCAAAAATAAATGAATGTAAAACAAAATTTTTTTGAAGAAAAATTTTTTAAAAAGTCACAAAAATGGCAGTAATTTGTTATGAATGCCTGAAAAATTGATACATTTGTATTAGTCTGCCGTTAAACCTGTCTACTGTCTTCCTAATATCAGTGACTATTTTCTTCCCTGTGTGTCAGTTTCTGTTATCTGTGGTTTCTGCTCCTTCTGTTTCAGGTTGGCTTACTCCTTTTTTTTTTTTAACCTGTTTATTTGTGCATATTTTGCTAAACATTGTATTTTCAAAATTATTGTAGAAATAATTT
Source organism: Panthera onca (assembly GCF_046562875.1). Taxonomy (NCBI): domain Eukaryota; kingdom Metazoa; phylum Chordata; class Mammalia; order Carnivora; family Felidae; genus Panthera; species Panthera onca. Next base: position 147,547,157 of record NC_138342.1, on the reverse strand, counting down.
GACTTTATGTTTAAATGGAATGATGCTATTTTCTTCCAAAGTTTTTCTTTTGCTTGCATGGGTGCCTTGTGACATTGCTCTTTAGGATTTCTTTCATCTAATTTTGGGAGTTGATGTTACTTGCAGCTAAAATGCAATCTCTGTGACTTTTTGTGCAATTTCTTGTTTAACTTAACTCCTAAGGTGCAGTCTTTCTGATGTCACTAGAATCACACAGGCCTTGGATATCCATCCTTACCCCTTTTTGTTCACTGAGGCTTTCAAATGGGCCCCTTGGCTTCTCAGCCTCAAAGCCATTCACTCTGGGGTCGATATATACCCTACAAGGAATAAAGTTTATAGATGCCAGACTTCTTCTCTAGGATTTCTTCTGGATCCTAGATCAGTAATTCTTCATTATCTTGCTATGTCTCTAATGACTTCTAGAAAACTTTTCTTATATTTTGTACAGATTTTTTGAATTTGGAAGCAAAAATATTAGTCCACAATAAGTCTTATGTCAAAATTTGAAAGCAAAAGGATTTTATTTTCCCAACCATTTAATTTGAAATCCTACATGAACTATAATTTAAGTAAATAAATATATTTATATGCTATTTGATATGTGACAGTCAGTTTTAAAGTTTTGACTCCAGAGCCAAAGTATTTGAGTACAAATCCCAGTTCTGTATTTATTTATGTGCAACTTTGAGCAACTTATTTAGCTTCTCTGTGAGTCAGGTATCTCCTTGGTAAAACAGCAATAACAGTGGTACTCCTTTCATAAGGTAATGATGACGTTTAAATCAGTTAATGCAGGAATAACAATTACAGCATTTCCTGTTACCTAGTAAGAATTTAGTTAAAAATTTCTCTAAGTTTTATTAGTTGTTTCTAGCAAGAAGAAAGGTATTATTTTTCAGCCACCAAATTGCCCAGATTTCCTAATTATAAACAACTACTTAGCCAGTGTTGATGTTTTTTGCTGTTATAACTCTCTCTTCCTCCTCTCTAGTACAAAAGTAAAATTTTAATGAATGTATCTTCTGTACAATTTGATGGAGAATGACTTATAGTAAATATAATTGTATTTTCCTTGCCATTGATTGACTTACATGTGGGCTTGCAATGCAGTTCTGCCCCATATATAGCTGTGAGTACTTGAAAGCCTTCTTGGAAATGAAGGACTCCAAAAGGAGTAGATACTCTTCTGTTGTTGTAAGAAGCACCTGACTGTGGAGGTGCCTGAGTGTCTGTGGGTTAAGTGTCCTCGGACTCTTAATTTCAGCTCAGGTCATGATATCATGGGTTTGTGAGTTCAAGCCCCACATCGGGCTCTGTACTGGTGGTACAGAGTGTGCTTGGGATTCTCTCTCTCTCTCCCTCTCTCTGCTCCTCCCCCACTTGTGCATGTGTGTTCTCTCTATATATATCAAAATAAATAAACTTAAAAAGAAGTAACAAAAAAAAAAAAGAAGCATCTGACTGTGATGCTTGGAAAACACAGCAGCCATCTGGTAATCTTTAAAGAAGTTAAGCTGAATTCAGAGAACAGAACATAGAGACAGGAGGAAACTGGGGCCTTGATGATATCTCTGTGCTACATAATTCAACAATTTTATAGCCACTCTATGCTGGCTATGTGAGAAAATATCATAATAAGATATACCAAGTTAATCTGAGGTGCAGCCAAAGTTATCCTCCCTGATAACATCACATCCTCAGTCCTTTCCTCTGCATGAACACCCTGTTAATCTATCTCCTGTAGTGCCTAGAAGGGTCAACATTACCATGTTTTCTGTTTAAAAAGCATGCTAAAATCGGGGGTGAGGGCATTGAAAGGTAAATTTTCCTTTATAGCATATTTTTATACTAAAACAGGGACCGCTATAGAAATATATCTATTGATGTCAGATAATCAGCATTCACATAATAACTGCTGCATACTTGAAAACAATTATTCCCTTTCTCTCAGCCTTCCCTTGCTGGACTAACTTCAGTTTCTTTAATCTTTGTTCATAAATCATCCTGCTTTAATCTTTTTTTTTTCTGTCTTTATATTGGACACTTTCCATCTTGTCTACATTCATCTTAAAAGGTGAGCATCAGGAGTGCCTGGGTGGCTCAGTCGGTTGAGTGTCTGACTTCGGCTGAGGTCATGATCTTGTGGTCTGTGAGTCTGAGCCCCGCATAGGGCTCTGTGCTGACAGCTCAGAGCCTGGAGCCTGCTTTGGATTCTGTGTCTCCCTCTCTCTCTGCCCCTCCCTGACTTGTGCTCTGTTTCTGTCTCTGTCTCTGTCTCTCTCTCTCTCTGTCAAAAATAAATAAACTTTAAAAAAAAAAAGGTGAGCATCAGAAGAGAGGAACAAAAAATAATCAAAATAATATCTGTGACCAATTTCACAGTAATCCCAGCTTGCCAAGAGAAAACAAAAGTGCATTGCCCATTTTCGGTATATGTTGAGGAAGAAAGAGTGATCAGGCTTTCTATGAATTAAAGTATCTACTTACCTGTGACAGAGGAAACTGGAGTTGAGTTTCAGTCAAGAATTTTGGTATGAGGACTGAGGTTATTCAGGTGAATGGCCTTTAAAACAGAACATTGGAATTAAGGAGGGATCTCTTTGAAGTGAGATTAAACAAGGGTTAAATGGCTTTAGGTCTATTATCAAATATCTTTTGTTCTGCATTACTAGGCACAGTTTAAACATTTGCTGTCAAGGTAATCAGTGATAAACAGATCAAGGCATTCATTTGCTTATTTTATTATATTTGGAGAAAGTAAGAGGAGATTAAAATTTAATTGAAAAGCTATCTAAGAAAATTTCCATCTCCCAAATTTCAATAATATTGTCATTCTGATGTGGAATGTGTTATTTATTTTATCTCTGATATGGACATAACTTATTAGTATGTGTCTTCTTAATATGTTTACAATTCCCAATGGACAATGATAAATTGTATTTATTAATATGGGAGGAACGAGTCTGAGGAGTTTTTTTTTAACATATATTTTGTCAGATATGTATTTATCAGTTTTTTATAAGTGCATGATAACAGTGAAAGGGTAATTTGTATACACATAATTGAATAGTCAATGCAAAACAAAAATTGTCCAAATAGAACTAAGACAACATTTGAGAATGGTTTAAATGGAAATATTTTTATTTTGTAATATGATGAACCAAGTAACAAAAAGTATTCTAATATTTTGTAATGTAACACCTTCATAATAATCAGCTAACATGCTGGAGAGACAGTTTGGTGAGTTTGGGCTCCTAATCATTTTATGTTTTTGCAGTGGATACATTTGATACCCTGATGAGGCCAAGTGACCACTCTCAGAATAGTGATAATAATAACTAATAATAATAATAATAGCAGCAACATATGTGTGTATATATATATATATATATATATATATATATATATATAAACTAACATACAAAATTATGAAGGCAACTAAATTAATTGAAATAAATGTCAAAGACAACTGTGTGATATTAGAGCATATATGGATCTTTAATAAGGCATTAAATAGTGAGGTACAGCTATGGTTCTGTACCACTAATTTTAAGTTAGTGGTAAAGATATATAATATTTGATATTTCTGCAGTATTGTGAAGTCATATGAAATTATCTATGATTTCTATTGGTGACAAAATTATAGACACTCATAATATTTATGTGATATGTTGTCTTGATTCACTAATAGAAAAATACTAAATTTTAATGAGACACTAGTAAAAATAAAGATATAATTTATCATTCAAATTCCCAGGCCTACCAGTTTCTGTCTGTAGACATTTTAGGAATCCATAATTTCAATAATTAGACTCCCATGGATAAACCAGAACTTTTGACAAACCTGGACTAAAACCTGGCTTTCCCAGTTAATTATGTAAAACTTTGAAAGAGGACTTCCATATAACTAAACTTAATTTTATAACCTAAAAAAATAGAAAGCAGAACAATATCTATCTTTCCAGGATTTGGTGTTTGTTTGTTTTGTTTTGTAGCTGAGCTCTCTCATAATACGTTTTGTATACTCTATAAATCCTGCTAGACTTCTTGGATTCAAAACTATACATTTTAGACTTTTTGGACTTTTAAAACGCATAGCTAGTTTAATCAATGTATTTAAAAACCTGGTGGGGAGTGGCCGGTTGGCTCAGTTGGTTAGAGCGTGGTGCTAATAAAAACCTGGTGAGTATATGTGTCTGTTTCTATCTAAATGTATCTAAGTTCTATCTCCAGTAATACTGTATAGTAAGTATAATTTTATTATTTTACATTTTTAACTCATTTAGTCATTCTTCTTACCCTTTTAGAACAGCCTTTTCTTCTCTTTGTTCATCTTCCTAGCAGTACTACCCAGAGCCAAATCCTTTCTGAGTTTGGCCTTGATGGCAGGCAACAGTTCAGACCTTTTCTTCGGTTTCTGCCAATGCTACTGACCCTTTCACATACCTCCATCCGTTGTTACCTGAACTTTGAACTACCCGCCCAGGCTTTTCTGCCCTTCCCCATGTGTATGAGATTTATATAGCTGCTGTAACTAATTACCACAATCCTAGTGGCTTAAAACAAAACAAAAATGTATCGTCTTGCAATTCTGGAGGTAGAATTCCAAGATGAATCTTTCAGGACTAAACTCATGGTGCTGGCAGAGCTGCGTTCCTTTCTGGAGGCTCTCAGGGAGAATCGATATTCTTGTCTTTGCCATCTACTAGAGCATTCCTGGATTCCTTGGTTCATAGCCAGCAGTGACTGCTTGAATCTTTTTCATATTGAATTGCTCTGAGTCTGATTCTTCTGCTCTCCTTTCCCATGTTTAAGGAGCTTCTTAAAAAAAAAAAAATTCTTAATGTTTGCTTAGTTTTGAGAGAGACAGGCAGAGTGCAAACAGGAGAGGGGCAGAGAGAGAGGGAGACACAGAATCCGAAGCAGCCTCCAGGCTCTGAGCTGTCAGCACAGAGCCCTATGCGGGGCTTGGACTCACGGACCACGAGATCCTTACCTGAGCCTAAGTCGGACACTTAAATGACTGAGCCACCCAGATGCCCCCAACGTTTTCGGTTATATTGGGCTCATCATCCAGGTAAACTAGGATAGTCTCCCTCTCTTGAAGTCAGCTGATTAGCAACCTTAATGCCATCTGCTACCTTAATTCCCCTTTGCCATATAACAGAATATTCCCAGGTTCTAGTCATGAGAATGTAGACATCTTTGGGAGGCTTACTCTTTACCATACCAGGTAATAAGGGATGCTTGTTAATGGGTAAACAGAGGTCAAGGAGTTCATATGTTTCTTTTTTGCAGAAATATTTTTTTTTTTTTTCAACGTTTTTTTATTTATTTTTGGGACAGAGAGAGACAGAGCATGAACGGGGGAGGGGCAGAGAGAGAGAGGGAGACACAGAATCGGAAACAGGCTCCAGGCTCCGAGCCATCAGCCCAGAGCCTGACGTGGGGCTCGAACTCACGGACCGCGAGATCGTGACCTGGCTGAAGTCGGACGCTTAACCGACTGCGCCACCCAGGCGCCCCTGCAGAAATATTTTTAAGGAATTTTCAAAGAACAGTGCTCTCACCCAAAACAGTGACTTGCATAGGTGTAATTTCAAGCTTTACAATAAGACAATGGAGGAAGTGTTCAGGAGCAGTCTGGCATTGTCAGGTTTCTAAATCACACTTGAAAGGTGGCCTTCTATTCTACATGCATGATATGCTCTGCATAAATAATAATAAAATGCTGTGTTTTAAGTTTAATGTAGTATGGGAAGATGTCTGTGTGTCCTTGATAAAGCACTAGAGGAAGGCACATATGGAAATCTATAATCATGATTTACATGTAGGGAGTAAAATTGCAATTGTATGTTGCAGTGTTTTATTCATTCTAATCATAATACTTTTATTTTTACACATTTGATGTGTGAAATTTGAATGTAAGTCTAATATTTGTGTTAATTTCAAAATAGAGAAATAATATCAGCTATGTTACAATAGAATATATAGGTTAAAAACCATTTTGTAAGGGTGCCTGGGTGGCTCAATTGGTTAAGTGTCTGACTTCAGCTCAGGTCATGATCTCACTGTTTGTGAGTTCAAGCCCTGGATCAGCTCTCTGCTGCCAGCTCAGAGCCTGGAGCCTGTTTCAGATTCTATGTCTCCCTGTCTCTCTGCCCCTCCCCCACTCATGCTCTTTGTCTTTCTCTCTCAAAAATAAATAAAAATTAAAAAAAAAATAGGAAAAAAAAAAAACACTTTGTGTTGGTATCCACAACTTCCAAACTTTTGCTGCTTGAATCTAATACTGATCTTTGCAATACACAGATGTCAGTCATTGGAATAATCTTTCTTTCTAAAAATACAAATCTTTGCAGAGTTTTGTACCCTTTTCCTCATGTATCAATAAGCTTATGTGACTCTTCATATTCTATGGGTCAGTTTAGAGTATTGATGTTATAAGACTATTTGATTGAGTGCCTGGGTAGCTCAGTTGGTTGAGCCTCATGATCTCACTTTTCATGAATTTGAGCCCCACATAGGGCTCTGCACTGACAGTGTGGAGCCTGCTTGGGATTTTCTTTCTCTCCCTCTCTCTCTGCCCCTCCACTACTTGTGCTGTCTCAAAGTAATAAATAAGCTTTAAAAAATTAAAATTATTTGACTGAAAAATATTATTTGGCTATAATATATATATCAGTTAGATGTAACCATGAATGCTATAAAACTAACCATCACAAAATCTCAGTGACATACAATACACTTACATGGCTGGCTAGCTGAGGGTTGGATAGGCAACTACCACTCAAAAGGCTGGGGATGGGCTGTTTGTCCACTGACCTAGGCTGCCTTCAGCGGGGTGATGGAAAGACTCAGCTCTGCTTCACTTACCTCTCCAGACAGATAAAGCTTTGTGGAGATAGCAGAGTCCCAGAGGGCAAGGCCCAGTACACAAACCTATTTCAAGCCTCTATTTGCATAGTGTCTAATCACAAACCATTGACCAAAGCAAACAAGCCATAAGGCTGAGCCCAGTGTGAAAAGGTGGAGAATGTCTTCTGCCCATGATGAAAAGACACTAAAAAGTTACAATTGAGCATCATGGACAGAGGAAAGACTAAAGAACTAAGCCCTTCAGTGAACTCTTATTTAGCTTAGAGAACTTATGACTCACAATTGGTTCTTCAGATAAAAATTCTAAGTATGTAATTTAATCAGCTCAACAGCTTTCTATGAACATACTCCATGAGTTGTCAGGTACTTCTAAGCATATTTTGACAAATTAGAGTTGGTTTATCTCTTAACTGAAACCTAGGAAACCCATTTTAAAGAGACAGAGGAGAAGTAAATTCATGATATGTTATGTGGAACCATCAATCAGTGTCTCAGACATCTCAGAATTAAGCCATTTTAGGAAACAGTTTTTGTGGTTATATGGTTATATTATTATTAGAGAATGACTTTAGAAGAAGTGAAAAGATAATCCACCCAAATAAGATTACTCCTTATTACTCAAATTGGGAAAACTTGAGTAATAAAATTACTTCTTATTACTCAAATTAGGAAAACTTGAGTGTGTTCAAGAAGCTTTCGTTCATTTCATTATATTCTAATTGTAACTTGAACTATTTTAATTGCAGTAATTCATATATAGCACAGATTTTGGAATAGAAAAACCATAAATAAAACCTATTTAGAATGTCACAATCAACTCAAAAAGCAAATGCTAGAGCCATTTCATTGTTTTTTTTTTCTTTTAGCATTTATTCACTATTGAGAGACAGAGAGAGAGAGAGAGAGAGAGAGAGAGAGTTAGCGAGCACAAGCATGAGAGGGGCAGAGAGAGAAGGAGACACAGAATCTGAAGCAGGCTCCAGGCTCTGAGCTGTCAGCACAGAGCCCAACGCGGGGCTCGAACTCACAGACTGTGAGATCATGACCTGAGCCAAAGTCAGAGACTCAACCAACTGAGCCACCCAGGTGCCCCTTGGGCCATTTCTAATAGGAATGTTAACTTATAGATCAGTGAGATAGCCAAGTTTCTTAATTTCAATAAGAATATAGCTAAATGGACCTTAAATAAGGAAAACTGAGCGAAGGGAGTTGTATTATTGTTTATGATACCCTAAATTTGTGGGGTTAGGACAATGATTTTGTACTTATAGATACCTCTTGTGTATCTAGTATATACCTCATATTTACTGAGCACTTGTAATAAGCCAGGCATTGTCAAAATAAAATAATAAGCAATAACGAAGCTATGAAGTAGGTGTTCTTTTTATTATACTGTTGAAGAAACTTAGTACAGGTTAACCACCTGCCCATGATCAAATTGGGAATGCAAGGCCAGGATTCCAACCCAGAGGTCTAGCTCCAGATTTAGCATTCTTTACCACTGTGTGACACTGAATTCCACATATGCTTTCTAGCAGTGCCAAGGAGCATTCATAGCATGTCCAGGCTGAGTGCCAGAGAATTCTACCTAATATTAACCCCTCACTTTTTTAGCACCACTCCTTTGTGCCTCCATCAAAACCAACAACCAGAGCCTAAACCTAAGATACTTTTCTGTAAAGCCAATGTAGATTATTCTTTTATATTAATGAGAAAAGGTCAAAGAAGGGGAAGAATTTAAGATTCTATAAAAAGTTGTCTCGGGGTATTTCAGTGGCTCAGTCGGTTAAGCATTCTTAATTTCAGCTCAGGTCACGATCTCATGGTTTGTGGGTTTGATCCCCAAATTGAGCTCTGTGCTGACAGTATGGACTCTGCTTTGGTTTCTCTCTCTCTCTGCCTCTCCTGCACACACTCTCTCTCAAAATAAATAAATAAACTTTAAATAAATAAATAAATAAATAAATATGGTCTTTATATACAGTTCTTTATATAAAGAACTATATATATCTTTATATCTATATCTATATATCTTTATATATATACCTGTATATATATATAATTATATATATACAAAATATATATGTGTATATATATATACAATATATACAATATATATTGTATACAATATATATATATATGTATATATATATAAAATATATATGTATATATATAAAATATATATGTATATATATATAATTATATATATATATAATATATAATTATATATATAGTCTTCATTCTTAAACAAAAGTGTTGCTCCTAGATCTAAGCAGAAAACATGATATGAAAATTTGTCCAAATTAAACCTTTGGATTTTAGAAATAAAAAACATTTCATTGTTGACATATAAATAAAAAACTTACTATCTCAATTGACCATGAGTGGGGCTCAAAGACAAGCAATTAACTTAAGTATAATTAATTATCTTCACAGTGCAAAAGTAGGGTAACATTTAACATTCATAGTTTCAAACCAAGACAATAGTTCTATAAAAATTTAAATGCAAGAATTTTTTCCAAAGCATAAATGAAGTTAATTATTAAAATTGTAAAGTTATGTACATTTGTCATTGGAACCTTCAGTCTCTCTTTACTGTATCCATTTTCCTCTCTTCACACACTAGTCCCATCCCTCTGTTTCAGATATATCAGCCCTGTGATCTTTTCTTTTTTCAATATGTTTCCTTATGAATCTATGAATTTAGAAATTTTCAGTTTATAGAATGGCAGATTAGGCAATTCAAGTCATTTTTATCAACTACAAATTACTGAAAAACAAATCAATAATCAAAATATTTGATACATTAATTTTTAAAAATCTTAAAGGCATGGATGTAATGACAAGGGAGTAAAAGTTTACTTATTTAAAAGTGAAAATTTAAGGGAACACTAAAGTAAGCACAAATACCACTTTTTGCCCCAATGGCATTTACAGATTAAGGAAAAATAAAACCTTTAGTTTAATGTCCTTGGAAGATAAATGGAATCGAAATGATATCCTAAGGCTTCTTCAGGGCAGGAATCTGGCAGGAAACCCTCTACACGATGATCTTGCACAGCTAAGGGCTGAAACTTCAATGCAAGAGTGAATAATAAAAAATGCACAAAATATCATAGCTCTGGGATGAATTTCTGACATTAAGTTAAAATTTGATGAGTCACTAGACTTTTAGAAGACTTTGGAACTTTTAGAAACAAATGAAAAATCTCCCTGGAGCAATGTATCTTCATTGATTGCTTCAAATTATTCTTGCAAATAATTTTTGAGATGCAATATCCAACACAAAGTCAAAGATATTCAGACACACAAAAAAACCTGTGCTCTATGATAAAGAATTAGCAAAAACAACCAGATAACAGAAAAGAATCTCTAAATTTATGAGGTATTAAGTGTAACAGGTAAGGATGAAATAGCAAGGCTATGTTTAAAAACATAAAGGATAAAATTGAAGATATATTTAGGGATACAGAGTTGAAAAAATAATTATAGATATTATAAATAAAAAATTAAATTTAGTGATTATATATAGTCTATTACACACTAGGCACAACTAATAAGACAATAAACTGGAAATCAGGTTGTCGTAGAGTCTCTTGTCCAGCAAGAGAGTGGACATTGGATTAAAATGTGAGAGAGGCTAATGTCCAGGAGGAGACAAGAGCCCTGTGTAAGTGTCCTTGCTCCATTTTTATTAGGATCAGAAGGCTTACAAGCATATGGACATGCACAAAGAGACAATGAAATCATGAACATTAACTCATGGGACTGGGGAAAAGGGGGTTTTGAAGATATGTGGTGCTAGGGGTTTGGGCCAATACAAAACAAAATACTGGCATGGGGTGGAAGGTTGTTTACAGCAGACATGAGGGCCACCTCTGTTTACCTATACTGGCCTAGGGGACAAGAATGACAGAGCATGCTACTTCAGGGTTGACAAGGCACCTTTCTTTTGCTAATTAGCTCTGCTCTGGGCAACTTTGCCCTGCTGTGGACTATAGCCCTGTTTACCTGTTTACCTATTTTGGTCATTCCTTCCTGTGAAAGCAGCTTTCTGCTATTGTACCAAGTTGGATGGCATTTCAGCCCTGAATATCTAATCTTGTTTACCTCATTTTGGATGCTTCCATCCTATTTCCTATTCCTATACCTTTGTCCTATACTGGGAACCTTTGTCCTGTTTACCTAATCTGTTTTACCTAATCTTGTATGTGTTCATCCTGTGGCTTTCTATTTCTTTATGACTTGTTAACCCATTGGTGCAAGCTCAGGGAATGCCTAAGCTTATTCCCCACAGTAGGTCAGAAAACAAAGGATGCCAAATGCAGCATATAGGCACAATACATGAAGAAGAAAAGAAGAGGAGAGGGAAGTCAAATGGTTCAAAGATAATGTCAAATTGCCTTCAGAATGTACTCACGGTCAAATGGTTCAAAGATAATGTCAAATTGCCTTCAGAATGTACTCATGTACCCACCTACTCAGGATACAGGTAACAATTGTGGGTACACTAGGTTTTGTCATGTTAATCATTTATTTTAACCAAATTTAAATTTCTACAAACCTAAACCAAAATATTAGAAAATTAAATAGTATACCTCAGTATTATTCTGTAGCCCTCAGAAGCAGTTATGTAACTGTTAACAACACAGTTTCAGGAGTCAGGTTGCTAAAATTTGTATCTTGGCATTACCAGTTAGTCTCATGTGATCTTTCCCAGAAAAGAAAAAAACAAAACAAAACAAAAAACCAAAAAAACCCAGTTTTCTGAGGCTTGATTTACTTTTACATAAAATGTGAATAAAAATATTCTCCACCCAAAAAGTGGTATTGTGAGCATATGAGTTGTCACCATGTCTAGCACAAAGTACTTGTTCTTTTTAGTAAAATTGTAAGTCACCTGTGAAATGTTTAATAATATTTAATACATAAAACATGTAGTATTGATCCAATTAATTGCCTACAATTCCATTGCTTGTGTTTCTTGGTGAAGAAAACTCCCTAAGAAAAGAATAGCACTTCTTCCTTACTTTCAAACACATATTCACTCTTTAATATCGCATTCCTGGTCATGATTTTAACTTATAGAGTAGGTATACCTCTCACCTTGGCAAAACTTAATTTTGTCTGTATTGGGTTGGAAAGTAATATAACATTGTATGAACATTATAATGTAATGTTAACATTGTAAGTTTCTATGTCATTAAATCCCTTTAAAAATTTATGGATTGCTAGTTTATATCTATATTATATAGCCTTGTTATTTATAAAATTATTATGCTTTTACAAATATTCAGTTTTTTCCCATATAGTTAAACTATAAGAGAAATGGCATTTTCATCACTGTGTTTTCCCACTCAAATGTTGAGTTAATCTGTGATTTTAAAAATGAATTTACATAATGCCAAGATATATTAGTTTTATAACCTGTAACATTCCTCCATTTTATAAATAAGATGAGTAATTTTGAAATTTCAGAGTTGACTATAATCTATAGCCTGTTTATTTCAATATAGTTTGCAAAATGTACAAGTAACATAAGCATTTAATAGCATAAAATGGTATATTGCTTGAAAAAAATAGCAGAAATAATTCCCTTCCCTGCAATCACTCATATTTGCAATGGGAATTTTTGAGTTTTCCTACCAAGAAACGAACTCTGTAGGATCCTGCCACTTCTTGAATCCAGTCTGGCTTTTTTACTTCTTTTGACAAATAGCATGCAGTGGAAGAGACATATGTCTCAAGAGGCCTTTCATGCTTCGGCTCATTCTCTTGGAATGCTGCCCAGTCACTATGAGAATAGGCCCAGGCTAGCTTGCTGGATGATGAGAGACATTTGGCCCTGAGACTACCATTGCCCCAAGTGGACAGCTAGCCAAACACCAGACGTGTGAGGCTACCCTACAGGAGCCAGCCCTCAGCCAAACTTCCATCTGACTATGGATGCATGAAGGAACCAAGCCGAGATCAACCAAGCCTGGCATAGATCCGAAGAACTGCTAAGTACCCAGTTAACCCACAAACTTGCGAACAATGTGAAAATTTTTTGTTTCATTAATCCACTAAGTTTTGGTATGATAAAAAAAACAATCTTCTAAAAAAAATAATTTGATTCACTATGAATTCATACCTAGTAAATAATGTGCATCTTACTATTAACAGTCATTTTAGCACACATCTTAGTTATGCTTTTTTAAAAATTTATACTCTAAAAATTTTATAAAGCAAACTATTTCCATATTAGAGTTTTACTTAACCATAGTCTTGTAAGATAGTAATTTTTATTCTTCAATAGGTTTATCTTCCAAGTTCAATAGTTTCTAGATTGATACTTTTATAAGTCTGCCTGTTGGCTCTTTCTCTCCAAGAGAGATTTCAGAAAACTTAATTCTTCTTTTAATTTTAGAACTCTTACATTAACAAAAATATTCTCATTTCTCAGCAATTCATATAAATAAACCCAAATTATCTATATAGAATATATAGTTTAGATAGTATGCCTGAATTTCATACTCTTTCAGAAGATAATTATGTTTCCTTTATTCAGTCAATTTATAGTACAGATTGACCTATATTCTTTAAAATTAAAGCCCAAGTGAGTTCATTAATTTTAGGCATCTTAAAGTTGATGAAGCCTTTTGAGTGAATTTTCTCTTGAAATTCAATATTTTAAAATATTTAATGCTTATTTAATATTAATTCAATGGCTAAATTATGGGCATTAGTATTTAATAAAATGAATGTTAAATAACATAATTAAAGTATTTTCTAACTTTATAAATATGTGTATTTTTTAATATATAGAAAACTGTATCTACAGAACATAAAATTAGATATCCAAGAATCTTACCAGTAGACCACAGTGAAGAAATTTGATTTCTAGTTCAAGAAAAAATACTCTAATAAGTTTTTCCTAAGTGGCAAACTTTTTCATGCTCTAAGTTACAGAAAAAAAATTAATATCTTCTAAAAAGTTCTTGCCAGTTCTCTCAAGCAGAATTAGTGTGCTAATGTCTGTGCTCATAGACAAATTTTCTTTTTACATATTTTCACTTGTCTCCCCAAGTAATCTCTTACATTCCTCAAGGTGACATCATCTTCATACTAAAGACTTTACATAATTGCACATTCTAAGGGCTCTTGAAGGGTTGAATGAATGAATTCAGTCTGTATTAAATATATTTTTTACTGTCCATACATGTTCCTGTTACTCATTTACTACAGCATGAAACAAATGCCTGATATTTTCCCCCAAATTGTAAAAATGAGGAAGCATTTTATGTATTTACTAGATGACAGAGTTGAAAGAGTCGTATTTTACTACTTCTTAGAGTAAATAAATTATAATGTTATATTCTAGATACTCTCATTTGAATTATTTCCCCTGCGCCTGGCCGTGGGAATACCTAGACAGTAAGACCAATAAGACAACATGGTGATGACATTTTTTCAGACTTGGCTAGTCTGCAGAAGTAACATGGTGGATAATTTTTCACTAAATGTTTGAAGCCTGATAAAACAAATATACAAAGGTAAAATGAAGTATTGGAAAGAGAACTTTGAAGATTTCTACATCTAAAATTTCCATATTCTCAAACATATAGAGAAGATAGATTCTGGTATACATTCCCCACTCAATTTTTTTTAACTGATAGGTAAAAGTGATTAAATGAATTTTTTGTTTCTCTACAAAATTAATGACTTGAAGCCCAAAGTATTATTTAGAAACACAGGTATTTCCTTTTTTCAACACTTCTCCATATTAATTTTTTCTGTGCTAAAGATCGACAGAGATTGCACAATTTTTAAGTGCATATGTTTGCTTTGCTTCTTGAAGTTTACTTCGGAAATCCCCCTTAGGATACTTTCCAGTTTCACTGGTGTTCTCCTTATTTTGTCAAATATACTCACATATATATGTGTTCACAGAGACCCTCAGTTTACTGAAGGTTCATTCCTCAAAATATATTCTTTAATATGGTAGTGCATTCCTGTTCCCACTGAAGTTTTATCTATTATTTCCCCACTTTTAAGTCTTCAAGCAAAAGAACAAAACATTGTTTTGGCATGAAATGTCTTAGAAACTAAAACAATTAAAAAATTAATGTAGTAGAAATATTGTTCAGTCTATAAGGCATTGATTCTTTTTGTATGCCTTTTAATGAATATACTATTAGAGCTCATGAATGATTGGGGTATATAGGTCTCTTTAATCTGATTTGTTAACTTTTAGATCTTCATATTCTACTAAGAGTAATTTATCCTTAACCTCTCCTTTCCCTTATTTGGTTCCATAATTTATTAATAGTTTCTAAAGAATGCTCTAACATTAATGAAAATAGATTATATAAAAAATTACAAGGTTTTAGCCTAATTTCAGGGATTACAAAAAATATCTTTTATTTATTAGTAGAACCTTCATTACATATGAGTACTTAAGATGAGTCTGATTTTTGTCATGGCCCTGAATTATAAAAGCTTTATATCTATAGATGTAAAAAGGACATTAGCTACAGAAGAGTCATCTTGTTCATTTAAGCAAGACTCATATTGTAGGATTATTCAATCATTTGTGTATAAAAATCATTGTGTATAAGTCATCCTGGTAGTTTAAGTATAATTTGGGATACCATGTTTTGGAAAAGGGTAAATTTTCAGTAACATTATTAAACCTATGCACATATCTTTTGGAGAAAGCCTGAAGGAAGAATTGAATTTCTATACAGATTATTAAAAGTTAGCATTTGTTACATGTTCTAAAGTAATGGCTGGATACAATGCAGCCTCCATTCATTTGATTGTAGACTGACAATAATGAATGATATGGATACAAGTTGTCAGGAGGGGTGCACATGGACAGGGTCCTCATTAAATAAAGTAATGGTGATACTGATAGCTCCCTGCAGTGACTCATCATGGAGACAAATGTCCATACATGGAGACTGACAGATGGTGAATGACAGTTTTATAATTGGATAGCAAGTTGGAAACTAGCAGATAATGCTCATATGCTGGATTTATATTTTACCCACTTTGTGGGCCTTTGAAAATCTTACTCTCTATTAAAATTGAATGTGTCTTTGTATTTTTCATCCTTCCTTAACTGCCATGTATCCATTGCATTTTTTTTCTATTCTAATGCACTGAAAAATATTCCTGATGATAATATTTTCCAGAACATTTCACCATGACCCTGATAAAATGATCTGAATTAGTTGAAACAAAACTTTAGACAAATGAAAATGAACTAGAAATTACTTTAAAAGATCTCTAAATACTGTCATAACTTCATTCTGAAACATGTATAAAGCATTTGAATATTGAGTCAGAATAGTTCCAAATCAAGTATATATAATAAAACAAGTGTATTCGTTTCCTGTTGGGCAGTAGAATAAATCAACATTAGTGTGATTATAGACTCACTTCAATTTCCTATCACAAATCTATGTTAAATATTAACTTTTATATCTTTATACTTAAAAATATCAATAGAAACGTCTTATGGCAATTTCTATAGAAGCATAATTATAGAAAAAAACATTTCTTTGAGTGATTTTACTACTAAAATGATGACTGCTTGTAAGAAAAATTGTTAGTTTGGTATGACAAAATTCTAAGAAATGATATGAAAATGCTTATAATGGTACTATATGGTTCATTTCCTAGTTGTCCCCAATTAGGTGTATCAGGTCCAAACATGACATTAAATAGCCTCTCTGTACTTTACATTTTACATGAGTATTTTAGTAAATATTTTCCCATTATGGTCAACTAAGAGTTAGTACTTCTTTTTCATCTTATCCTCAAATAATGAAAAGAATGAAAAGGAAGGAAAACTCACTGAGTGGGATTCTAGAGCTGTTTGCCTATGGGAAATACAGTATTTACAGTCAGAGTCAGATCTGCTTTGTAGGTGTGGTGGACAGACACTTGATTGGCTAACATTATTGTTACACCTTGGTTCATGCCTTGTATGACCCCCTAACTTTAAGTGCAGGTAGCATTTATGATTTGCTTCTAGATTATAGAAAATGGCAAAAGTAAAGGAATTCTTCAGATGTAATTAAGTGTGTAGGTCACTTAATTTTGAGCTAATCAAAAAGGAAGATTAGCTTGGGTGGGTCTGACTTAAGTAAATACATTAAAGAGGACTGCAACCTACCTGAAGTGAGAGCCTCTCTTAAATAAGTAAACTACCATGTTATAGATATTCTCAAGAGGGTCATACCTTTTGTTAAATGCTCCTCTATATGTGTCTTGAAATTCTTGATAATTACATCATTGAGCTTTTGCTTTATAAGTGAAATCCAGTGAGGCAGTGGAACATATATATTAACAGAGGAAATACACTCACAATGTGGAGTATTGTCTTTAGCCATTCCTTGTCCCCTCACCCACCTTTCACATATAACACAGGTGCACAGAATTTTGGTGGACCCATGATTTTGACAGTTCAGTGTGGCTCAAAATGAGTGCAAGGTAAATATGTTATGGAAGCTGCCAGACTTATACTGAAAATGATGACATACAAGGAAAATAAAATATTGGGCTAGTTATGATAACTTTTCCTTTCAGTTGTTCTTACTCATCAGGCAAGGTAGAGTAAGTGAAATAAAAACACTTGAATTAACTTTTGTGTAATGTTTCTACTGTGTTGGTAAAAATAAAATACATATAAAGTTATGAAATATAAATTATGCAATTTAAAGAAATCTATAAACCAGTTAAATGCTCTTATATTTACATTTAAAATTGCCATTACACAGAAATCTGAAGAAAAAAGAATAAAGCTGGAGGCATTATGTTCTTTGATTTCAAACTACATTACAAAGGTATAGTAATCAAAACAGTATAGTATTGACATAAAAACAGATCCATAGATTAGTGGAGCAGAATAAAGAGCTCAGAAACAAACCCATGCATATATTGTCAAATAATTTGTGGCAAAGGAGGCAACAATATGCAGTGAATAAAGAACAGTCTCTTCAATAAATGATATGTGAACTGGGCAGCCACATACAACAGAATGAAGCTAGACTAGTATCTCACACGATGCATAAAATCTAACTCTAAATGGATTAAAGACTTGAAAGTAAGACCTTGAACTATAAAACTCCTAGCAGGAAAAAAAAAAAAAAATACAGGCAGTGATGTCCTCAGTGATGTTTTTTTTAGATCTAACTCCAAAAACAAAGGCAACAAAAGCAAAAATCAACCAGTGGGACTACATCAAATTAAAAAGCCTCTGCACAGCAAAGGAAATCATCAACAAAATGAAAGACAATGGGAGAAAATATCTGCAAATCATTCTGATAAAGGCTCAATATTCAAAAGTACAAAGAAATCATGTAACTTAATAGCAAAAAAAACCCACAAAAAAACAAAAAAAAAAAACCAATTCAATTAAAAATGGGCAGAGGTTCTGAATAGACATTTTTCCAAAGAAGACATACAGATGGCCATTAGGCATATGAAAAGATGCCACTAATCATCAGGAAAGTGCAAATCAAAACCACAATGACATATCACATCACATCTGTTAGAATCACTATTATCAAAAAGACAAGAAATAAATAGTGTTGGTGAGTATGTGGAGAAAAGAAAAACCTTGTACACTGTTGGAAATATAAATTGGTACAGCCACCATGGAAAATAGTATGGAGAGTAGAGTTTTGGTAAACTCTATGGGGATCTTATCTAAGGTATGCACAGAGAGAAGGCCTTTGGGGCTGAGAGAGACTGCATATCATAAGGGTCAATGGTAAATCATATCAGGAACTTACATTTACTTGTGACTGCAGGCTTTTATGCATGAGGGCTAGTGTCAGTATAAGGTCCTGCAGATCATTTAGCTAAAAAAAATGATGCTGAGGCATGAGTACCATGGAGTAGCTTAGCTAAACTCTTGACAGGAAGGGAAAAAGAAGGGAATGCATGTCCAGCATTTCAGTTCTTGGGGGGACTTCCCAAGATGTCACTTTCTGTCTTGGCTCTCTCAAAGCACTGATTGGGAACAGCATACTTTCTATGTTTGGTCACCATGGAAAGCAAAGAAGAGCTCAGCAGCTTGTGGCAACACCAGAGAAACTGCTGTACTGCATAGACACCAGAAGGGCAAGAAATAAAGAGCTTTTGAAAAGGAAACCTTCAAATTTCTAATTGAGAAATTTTATGCATACCCTGAGAGAAGATACACCTCCAAAAATATTTGAGAGGCTCCATGAATCTCTAGCCAGGATGACTAATGGAGGTCTTCTGTACAAAGCCAGTCCATAGCAACAGGGAAAGGTGGTGGGTTTTCAAATGCCCATATCTGAGCAAAGCAAGCAAGCAAACAGAGAAACAGAGAAACATGGCACAATCAAAGGAATACAATAATCTCTAGAAATCAATCTTAAAGAATTGGAGAACTATGAATTACCTGAAAAAGAATTAAAAAAAAAATCATCTTAGAAAAGTTCAATGAGCTGCAAAAACACAGATAGACAACTAATGTAATAATGGAAAATAATGCATGAACAAAATGAGAATATCAACTAAGAAAAAATCATATATAAAAAAAGAAATTCTAGAGGTAAATACTAGAATAACTGAATCAAAAAATTTGCTAGAGGGGTTCAACAACACTTCATTAAACAGAAGAGAGTCTATGCACTGGAAGTCAATTAAGTTGAAATTATCAAGTCAGAAAAACAATAAGAAAAAATAATTAACAAAAGTGAAGAAAGCCTGAGAGACTTATGGACCAATATAAACATTATGGGAATTCCAGAAGAAGAGAATGCAGAGAATGCAGTTGTTATGGACTGAATGTTTGTGTCCCACCGAAATTTGCATATTGAAGTTTTAACCTCAAATGAGATGGTTTTAAGAAGTAGGACCTTGGTGTGATTAGATCATGAGGGTGGAGCCCTTATGAATGGAATTAGTGCTCTTTTTTTTTTTTTTTTTTTTTTTTTTAAGTTTATTTATTTTGATAGAGAGAAAGAGTGCCTGGGAGTGGAAGGAGGGGTAGAGAGAGAGGGAGAGGGAGACTCCCAAGCAGTCTCCATGCTTATAGTGCAGGGCTTAATGAGAAGCTTGGGCACATGAACTCAGGCTCAGATCATGATCTGAGCCAAAACCAAGATTTTGACCCTTAACCGACTGAGTCACCCAAATCCCCCAACAGGAAATACACACTTTATTCAGGTGCACATGGAATGTTCTCCAGAATAGATCATATGGCAAAGGAAAACTATGGAAAATTTACAAATATATGGAAGTTAAACAGCATACCCTTGAACAACCAATATGTCAAAGAAGAAATAAAAAATATTGAGATTAAAAAAAAAAAAAAAACACTTAAAACACAATATACCGGGGCACCTGGATGGCTCATGCGGTTAAACGTCCAATTTCGGCTCAGGTCATGATCTTACGGTTTGTGGGTTCAAGCCCCACGTTGGGCTCTGTGCTGACAGCTCAGAGCCTGGAGCCTACTTCAGATTCTGTGTCTCCCTCTCTCTGCCCCTCCCCCACTCTCACTTTGTCTCACTCTGTCTCTCAAAATTAAATAAATGTAAAAAAAAATTAAAAAAACCAAAACGCAATATACCAAAGTGTATGGGATAGAGCAAAAGCAGTACTAAAGGAAGACGTTTATATCAATAAACATATACATTAAAAAAAATATCTGAGATCACTAATCTAACTCTATAACTCAAGTAAATATAAAAAGTAGTACAAACTAAGCCCAAAGTTAGTAGAAGGAAGGAAATAATAAAGATGAGGGAATAAAGATATGAAATAGATTATAGAAAAAATATAGAAAATATCAATGAAATTAAGAGTTTATTGAAAAGAGCAACAAAATTGACAAACTGTCATATAGACTAGAAAAAAGAGAAAAGACTAATAAAAATATTAAATGAATGAGGTTACAACTGATGCCAGAAAAATAAAAAAATAATAAAAATATTTGTGAGAATACTATTGAAGACATTACTATACACCACACATAAGAGACTACTACACACAAAAAAACTAAATTAGAAGAGATGGAAAAAATCCTAGAAAACACAAATTGCACAGACTAAATCACTAAGAAATGGAAAATCTGAACAAATCAATAAAAAGCAAGGAGAATCAGTAGTGAAAATCTTGAACTGGTAGTCAAAAATGTTCCAGCAATAAGATATCATCTCACACCTGTCAGAATGGCTAAAACACAAGAAACAATAGGTGTTGGTAAGGATGTGGAGAAAAGAGAACCCTCTTCCACTGTTGGAGGGAATTCAAACTGGTGCAGCCACCCTGGAAAAACAGTATGCAGGTTCCTCTAAAAGAACCTGTTAAAAATAGAACTACCCTATGACCCAGCAATTGCATTAGGTATTTACCCAAAGAATACAAAAATACTAATTCGAAGGGATACATGCACCCCAATGTTTATACTAGCATTATCTACAATAGCCAAATTAAGGAAACAGCCCAAGTGTCCAACAACAGATGAATGGATAAGGAAAAAATGGCATAAATAAACAATGGAATATTATTCTTCCATAAAAAAGAATATAATCTTGCCATTTGCAATGGCATGGATGGAGCTAGAAAGTATTATGCTAAGTGAAATAAATCAGTCAGACAAAGACAGATACCATCTGATTTCACTCACACGTGAAATTTTAGAAACAAACAAATGTGCAAAGGGAAAAAAGAGAGAGACAAACCAAGAAATGGAGTCTTAACTATAGAGAACAAACTAGTGGTTATCAGTGGGGAGTTGGGTAGGCGGATGGGTTAAAGAACTGATGGGGATTTAGGACTGCACTGGTTGCGATGAGCACTTGGTATTGTATGTAACTGTTGAATCACTATATTGTACACCTGAAATTAATATTACACTGTATATTAACTAACTGGAATTTACATAAAAAATAAAAACTCCCAACAAATAAAAGCCTAGGACCAGATCCTTCACCAGTGAATTCTACCAAACATTTAAAAAGGAATTAATATCAATCCTCTCAAACTCTTCCAAATAATTAAAGAGGAAGAAACACTGACAAATTCACTTCACACTATAGTTAGTGTGTATATATAGTGCCTGTATATATAGTATACATAGTATATAAATACAGTACATATATAGTATATATGTATACAGTATACTGTGTGTGTGTATATATATATGTATGTATATATATGGTATATATGTATATACAGTATATATACTGTATATATAGTATATATATAGTATATATATAGTATATAGTATATATATGTACTATATATATAGTATACTATATATATATATATAGTATATATAGTATATATAGTGCCTGATATATAGCTGTTGATTGCTGAGACATCCATTTCAAAGACATCCTTCTTTTTTTTTTTTTTAAGGCATATATTTATTTACATATTAAATATGTCTGAATAGGTAGTTGGCTTTTTTCAGGAGAGTTGACTTTCTTTTTTTTTTTAATATATGAAATTTACTGTCAAATTGGTTTCCATACAACACCCAGTGCTCATCCCAAAAGGTGCCCTCCTCAATACCCATCACCCACCCTGCCCTCCCTCCCACCCTGCCCTCCCTCCCACCCCCCATCAACCCTCAGTTTGTTCTCAGTTTTTAACAGTCTCTTATGCTTTGGCTCTCTCCCACTCTAACCTCTTTTTTTTTTTTTTTTTTTTTTTTTTTTTCTTCCTTCCCCTCCCCCATGGGTTTCTGTTATGTTTCTCAGGATCCACATAAGAGTGAAACCATATGGTATCTGTCTTTCTCTGTATGGCTTATTTCACTTAGCATCACACTCTCCAGTTCCATCCATGTTGCTACAAAAGGCCATATTTCATTTTTTCTCATTGCCACGTAGTATTCCATTGTGTATATAAACCACAGTTTCTTTATCCATTCATCAGTTGATGGACATTTAGGCTCTTTCCATAATTTGGCTATTGTTGAGAGTGCCGCTATAAACATTGGGGTACAGGTGCCCCTATGCATCAGTACTCCTGTATCCCTTGGATAAATTCCTAGCAGTGCTATTGCTGGGTCATAGGGTAGGTCTATTTTTAATTTTCTGAGGAACCTCCACACTGCTTTCCAGAGCGGCTGCACCAATTTGCATTCCCACCAACAGTGCAAGAGGGTTCCTGTTTCTCCACATCCTCTCCAGCATCTATAGTCTCCTGATTTCTTCATTTTGGCCACTCTGACTGGCGTGAGGTGGTATCTGAGTGTGGTTTTGATTTGTATTTCCCTGATAAGGAGCGACGTTGAACATCTTTTCATGTGCCTGTTGGCCATCCGGATGTTTTCTTTAGAGAAGTGTCTATTCATGTTTTCTGCCCATTTCTTCACTGGGTTATTTGTTTTTCGGGTGTGGAGTTTGATGAGCTCTTTATAGATTTTGGATACTAGCCCTTTGTCCGATGTGTCATTTGCAAATATCTTTTCCCATTCCGTTGGTTGCCTTTTAGTTTTGTTGGTTGTTTCCTTTGCTGTGCAGAAGCTTTTTATCTTCATAAGGTCCCAGTAACTCACTTTTGCTTTTAATTCCCTTGCCTTTGGGGATGTGCCGAGTAAGAGATTGCTACGGCTGAGGTCAGAGAGGTCTTTTCCTGCTTTCTCCTCTAAGGTTTTGATGGTTTCCTGTCTCACATTCAGGTCCTTTATCCATTTTGAGTTTATTTTTGTGAATGGTGTGAGAAAGTGGTCTAGTTTCAACCTTCTGCATGTTGCTGTCCAGTTCTCCCAGCACCATTTGTTAAAGAGACTGTCTTTTTTCCATTGGATGTTCTTTCCTGCTTTGTCAAAGATGAGTTGGCCATACGTTTGTGGGTCTAGTTCTGGGGTTTCTATTCTATTCCATTGGTCTATGTGTCTGTTTTTATGCCAATACTGTGCTGTCTTGATGATGACAGCTTTGTAGTAGAGGCTAAAGTCTGGGATTGTGATGCCTCCTGCTTTGGTCTTCTTCTTCAAAATTACTTTGGCTATTCGGGGCCTTTTGTGGTTCCATATGAATTTTAGGATTGCTTGTTCTAGTTTCGAGAAGAATGCTGGTGCAATTTTGATTGGGATTGCATTGAATGTGTAGATAGCTTTGGGTAGTATTGACATTTTGACAATATTTATTCTTCCAATCCATGAGCAGGGAATGTCTTTCCATTTCTTTATATCTTCTTCAATTACCTGCATAAGCTTTCGATAGTTTTCAGCATACAGATCTTTTACACCTTTGGTTAGACTTATTCCTAGGTATTTTATGCTTCTTGGTGCAATTGTGAATGGGATCAGTTTCTTCATTTGTCTTTCTGTTGCTTCATTGTTAGTGTATAAGAATGCAACTGATTTCTGCACATTGATTTTGTATCCTGCAACTTTGCTGAATTCATGTATCAGTTCTAGCAGACTTTTGGTGGAGTCTATCGGATTTTCCATGTATAATATCATGTCATCTGCAAAAAGCGAAAGCTTGACTTCATCTTTGCCAATTTTGATGCCTTTGATTTCCTTTTGTTGTCTGATTGCTGATGCTAGAACTTCCAGCACTATGTTAAACAAGAGCGGTGACAGTGGGCATCCCTGTCGTGTTCCTGATCTCAGGGAAAAAGCTCTCAGTTTTTCCCCGTTGAGGATGATGTTAGCTGTGGGCTTTTCATAAATGGCCTTTATGATCTTTAAGTATGTTCCTTCTATCCCGACTTTCTCAAGGGTTTTTATTAAGAAAGGATGCTGGATTTTGTCAAGGGCCTTTTCTGCATCGATTGACAGGATCATATGGTTCTTCTCTTTTTTTTTTTGTTAATGTGATGTATCACGTTGATCGATTTGTGAATGTTGAACCAGCCCTGCATCCCAGGAATGAATCCCACTTGATCATGGTGAATAATTCTTTTTATATGCTGTTGAATTCGATTTGCTAGTATCTTATTAAGAATTTTTGCATCCATATTCATCAGGGATATTGGCCTGTAGTTCTCTTTTTTTACTGGGTCTCTGTCTGGTTTAGGAATCAAAGTAATACTGGCTTCATAGAATGAGTCTGGAAGTTTTCCTTCCCTTTCTATTTCTTGGAATAGCTTGTGAAGGATAGGTATTATCTCTGCTTTAAACGTCTGGTAGAACTCCCCTGGGAAGCCATCTGGTCCTGGACTCTTATTTGTTGGGAGATTTTTGATAACCGATTCAATTTCTTCGCTGGTTATGGGTCTGTTCAAGCTTTCTATTTCCTCCTGATTGAGTTTTGGAAGAGTGTGGGTGTTTAGAAATTTGTCCATTTCTTCCAGGTTGTCCAATTTGCTGGCATATAATTTTTCATAGTATTCCCTGATAATTGTTTGTATCTCTGAGGGATTGGTTGTAATCATTCCATTTTCATTCATGATTTTATCTATTTGGGTCATCTCCCTTTTCTTTTTGAGAAGCCTGGCTAGAGGTTTGTCAATTTTGTTTATTTTTTCAAAAAACCAACTCTTGGTTTCGTTGATCTGCTCTACAGTTTTTTTAGATTCTATATTGTTTATTTCTGCTCTGATCTTTATGATTTCTCTTCTTCTGCTGGGTTTAGGCTGCCTTTGCTGTTCTGCTGCTATTTCCTTTAGGTGTGCTGTTAGATTTTGTATTTGGGATTTTTCTTGTTTCTTGAGATAGGCCTGGATTGCAATGTATTTTCCTCTCAGGACTGCCTTCGCTGCATCCCAAAGCGTTTGGATTGTTGTATTTTCATTTTCGTTTGTTTCCATATATATTTTAATTTCTTCTCTAATTGCCTGGTTGACCCACTCATTCGTTAGTAGGGTGTTCTTTAACCTCCATGCTTTTGGAGGTTTTCCAGACTTTTTCCTGTGGTTGATTTCAAGCTTCATAGCATTGTGGTCTGAAAGTATGCATGGTATAATTTCAATTCTTGTAAACTTATGAAGGGCTGTTTTGTGACCCAGTATATGATCTATCTTGGAGAATGTTCCATGTGCACTCGAGAAGAAAGTATATTCTGTTGCTTTGGGATGCAGAGTTCTAAATATATCTGTCAAGTCCATCTGATCCAATGTATCATTCAGGGCCCTTGTTTCTTTATTGACTGTGTGTCTAGATGATCTATCCATTTCTGTAAGTGGGGTGTTAAAGTCCCCTGCAATGACCACATTCTTATCAATAAGGTTGCTTATGTTTATGAGTAATTGTTTTATATATCTGGGGGCTCGGGTATTTGGCGCATAGACATTTATAATAGTTAGCTCTTCCTGGTGGATAGACCCTGTGATTATTATATAATGCCCTTCTTCATCTCTTGTTACAGCCTTTAATTTAAAGTCTAGTTTGTCTGATATAATTGTGGCTACTCCAGCTTTCTTTTGGCTTCCAGGAGCATGATAAATAGTTCTCCATCCCCTCACTCTCAATCTAAAGGTGTCCTCAGATCTAAAATGAGTCTCTTGTAGACACCAAATAGATGGGTCTTGTTTTTTTATCCATTCTGATACCCTATGTCTTTTAGTTGGCGCATTTAATCCATTTACATTCAGTGTTATTATTGAAAGATATGGGTTTAGAGTCATTGTGATGTGTGTATGTTTTATGCTTGTAGTGATGTCTCTGGTGCTTTGTCTCACAGGATCCCCCTTAGGATCTCTTGTAGGGCTGGTTTCGTGGTGACAAATTCCTTCAGTTTTTGTTTGTTTGGGAAGACCTTTATCTCTCCTTCTATTCTAAATGACAGACTTGCTGGATAAAGGATTCTCGGCTGCATATTTTTTCTGTTTAGCACACTGTAGATATCGTGCCAAGCCTTTCTGGCCTGCCAAGTTTCAAAGGAGAGATCAGTCACGAGTCTTATAGGTCTCCCTTTATATGTGAGGGCACGTTTATCCCTTGCTGCTTTCAGAATTTTCTCTTTATCCTTGTATTTTGCCAGTTTCACTATGATATGTCGTGCAGAAGATCGATTCAAGTTACGTCTGAAGGGAGTTCTCTGTGCCTCTTGGATTTCAATGCCTTTTTCCTTCCCCAGTTCAGGGAAGTTCTCAGCTATAATTTGTTCAAGTACCCCTTCAGCACCTTTCCCTCTCTCTTCCTCCTCTGGGATACCAATTATGCGTATATTATTTTTTTTTAGTGTATCACTTAGTTCTCTAATTTTCCCCTCATACTCCTGGATTTTTTTATCTCTCTTTCTTTCAGCTTCCTCTTTCTCCATAACTTTATCTTCTAGTTCACCTATTCTCTCCTCTGCCTCTTCAAGCCGAGCCATCGTGGTTTCCATTTTGTTTTGCATTTCGTTTAAAGCGTTTTTCAGCTCCTCGTGACTGTTCCTTAGTCCCTCGATCTTTGTGGCAAGAGATTCTCTGCTGTCCTGTATACTGTTTTCAAGCCCAGCGATTAATTTTATGACTCTTATTCTAAATTCACTTTCTGTTATGTTATTTAAATCCTTTTTGATCAGTTCATTAGCTGTTGTTATTTCCTGGAGATTCTTCTGAGGGGAATTCTTCCGTTTGGTCATTTTGGAGAGTCCCTGGTGTGGTGAGGACCTGCAGTGCACTTCCCCTGTGCTGTGGTGTATAACTGGAGTTAGTGGGCAGGGCCGCAGTCCGACCCGATGTCTGCCCCCAGCCCACCACTGGGGCCACAGTCAGACTGGTGTGTGCCTTCTCATCCCCTCTCCTAGGGGCGGGATTCACCGTGGGGTGGCATGTCCCGTCTGGGCTACTTGCACACTGCCAGGCTTGTGTTGCTGGGGATCTGGCGTATTAGCTGGGGTGGGTAGGCAAGGTGCACGGGGGTTGGAGGGGCAGGCTTAGCTCGCTTCTCCTTAGGTGATCCACTTCAGGAGGAGCCCTGTGGCAGCGGGAGGGAGTCAGATCCGCTGCCGGAGGTTTGGTTCCGCAGAAGCACAGAGTTGGGTGTTTGCGCGGAGCGAGCAAGTTCCCTGGCAGGAACTGGTTCCCTTTGGGATTTTGGCTGGGGGATGGGCGGGGGAGATGGCGCTGGCGCCTTTGTTCCCCGCCAAGCTGAGCTCTGCCGTCCGCGGGCTCAGCAGCTCTCCCTCCCTTTGTCCTCCAGCCTTCCCGCTTTCTGAGCAGAGCTGTTAACTTATGACCTCCCAGACGCTAAGTCGCGCTTGCTGTCGGAACACAGTCTGTCCGGCCCCTCCGCTTTTGCCAGCCAGACTCGGGGGCTCTGCTTGGCCGGCGAGCCGCCCCTCTGCCCC
The DNA here is from genome assembly GCF_046562875.1 of Panthera onca. Lineage (NCBI taxonomy): Eukaryota > Metazoa > Chordata > Mammalia > Carnivora > Felidae > Panthera > Panthera onca. The sequence goes on along the minus strand of NC_138342.1, from coordinate 147,519,063 downwards.
GGCTCCCTCCCGCCAGTCCGTGGAGCGCGCACCGCCTCGCCGCCCTTCCTACCCTCTTCCGTGGGCCTCTAGTCTGCGCTTGACTCCAGAGACTCCCTTCTGCTAATCCTCTGGCGGTTTTCTGGGTTCTTTAGGCAGGTGTAGGTGGAATCTAAGTGATCGGCAGGACGCGCTGTGAGCCCCGCGTCCTCCTACGCCGCCATCTTCCCTTTTCTCCGACATCCTTCTTGAATAAACATATTTCCATCTATATTTCACAGCTAGTAGGAAACCAACTAAATCAGGAACAAGGCCACCCTACTTATGAAGTTCCCCTTTTAGAAATCCCTGGGTAATCTAGCCACTTTAGTTACCCTTTTCTGATCCTGTTCTTTAGTTCCCACTCTTATGGTTTAAATTTTCCAGTAAGGAGTAAACCCATGAGACCCTAGACACTTCTAATAAAGGCAGAACCCTGGATCCACACTAATTTTCTCCTCTTATAAGCAGGAGTATTATTGGACTAGGGCCCACCCTACACTACCCTATGACCCAGCACTAGCACTGCTAGGAATTTACACAAGGGATACAGGAGTGATGATGCATAGGGGCACTTGTACCCCAATGTTTATAGCAGCACTTTCAACAGTAGCCAAATTATGGAAAGAGCCTAAATGTCCATCAACTGATGAATGGATAAAGAAATTGTGGTTTATATACACAATGGAGTACTACGTGGCAATGAGAAAGAATGAAATATGGCCTTTTGTAGCAACGTGGATGGAACTGGAGAGTGTGATGCTAAGTGAAATAAGTCATACAGAGAAAGACAGATACCATATGGTTTCACTCTTATGTGGCTCCTGAGAAACTTAACAGAAGACCATGGGGGAGGGGAGGAAAAAAAAAGGTTAGAGAGGGAGGAAGCCAAAACATAAGAGACTCTTAAAAACTGAGAACAAACTGAGGGTTGATGGGGGGTGGGAGGGAGGGGAGGGTGGGTGATGGGTACTGAGGAGGGCACCTGTTGGGATGAGCACTGGGTGTTGTATGGAAACCAATTTGACAATAAATTTCATATTAAAAAAAAAATCCTGTCTCCAAACGCAGTAACATTCTGAGGTACTGGGAGTCAGGATTTCAATATATTAATTGGTGAGCAGGGTACACAATTCATTACATAACTATTCCTAAATCACATATACTCGCCTTAAGCCGACTAAAGCCATCATTATTTATGTACTCTCTTTATTTACACATAACCGTCATTTCTATATAAGTAGGACCTTAACTATGGTTAACTAAATTATGTAGCACCCTTACACAGGCCAGGTATTGATCTGAAGTATTTATTACATGACTTGTGCATATTTTCACAACTTTATAATACAATTAACCAATGCCTTATGAAAAACATATATGTTTTTCAAATATATAGCACAGGATAGGAATATAAAAATCTTAAATATTAGTATTTTATCTCAATGAAACGCTCAACTTTAAAGTAGCAAGAAAAGATTGATTTTTGCTTTCATCAGCTAAAATGGTCTTTTTGATTTCTAGAATTGTTATTAATTTACTTACGATAGAAAACTGATGGTGAGAAATCTTACAAGAGGGAAAAAGAACATTGAAAAGCTGATGAGTACAAGATGGAAAATGTTCAGAATTGTTAAATGCGTTCACAGAGGATTTTATACATATCTTTCCAATATAGATAACATGGCACTATATCAAATAAAAGACTACAACTTTAATTGTCATCCTGATATTAAGCTTTCTAGAAAAATGGAAATTCTTGGGACAATTTAATTTCATAAAGCAATTGCTTACTAAGTTATCAAAATTTAAAGAATAAAATATACATTTTAGAGTGATTTCATTAACGTTATGGAAACCACTCTTATTTATTATATGAAGTTTATTTCAGACAAATGGATTAATATACTGTAACTGTTACCAGCATCCAACATTCCATCAGGGAATTATACATCTTTTGAGTTAAAAATAACCTTACTGCCAGATACATGAAAAGAAAAAATAATGCTTTGAAAGAAGAAACCGCATTTATTGCAATTGTTCTGAAGTGGTGAACCAGAGTAAATATACAATAAACATCATAGTAAAATGATAAATTTTATTTTTTATTTTGAATTTGATAATACATTTTAAACAACCACTTATTTTCAAACTGTTAGCACAACATTGAAAAATATTCTGTTCTCATGAGCTCAGAACTATCAGATACACTAAATCATAAAGTCAGATAGGTAAGGCGTCAATTCATCACACTATGAAATTTACATTTGGGGTTCATACCAAGCAATTTATATTTGGGGCCACAATTAATTTATATAAATAGCTGGGCAGTACCTATGTCACCTCTCACTTTTGGATTGATTCTTCTCTCTTATCTCACTATCTAATGGCCTGGTGAACGTTGTTCATGAACAGCTGACAAAGGAAGAGTAAAACTTGGGCCAGGCTTACAGATTTAGAGATGTTTCAACTTGATATGATGGGGGGACCAAGAAATACTGGAGATACACTAAAGTTCCATTCAGGGTTAACTGAAAAGGAAAATAACGAGGGAACAAATCCCCCAACTAGGTAGAATTTTAAGTAGTGTACATGGGCATCTGTGTTGCACAGAAGGAGATATGGTCTGAGATAAGAACACACATAGACTCCTGCTTAGTGGTAAATGATAAATGGTTGCCGATTGACATAGATTAGGACATTAGAGATAGGCAGTTTAGGGAAGAAATATGTGGGCACAGAGTGCTAAGATATTGTTCCTTTTGTGGATTTCCACCAGAGAGTTCATTACAGAGGACATATTCATTTAGAGTCTGTCAGCCACCCTCTATTTGTAGCCGTCCCAGTATTGCACAATAGGCCCATGAGTAAGAAAGCTGTAGTGGCACCTTTTACTCCCTCTCTCCAAATATGTTTTTAGCAACTGCTGGTACTAAATTTGAGACTTGGTAGCTCTATACACCAGGAGAGAGCCTTGCTTATGGTTCAGATCATCAATGGAAAGAAACAGTCACTGAGAGGCAAAATTGATTATACCAAACATCTTCCAAGCATAAAATACAAGTATATCAGACATAATAGAATAAATGATTCTATATAATAGCAGAAGGAAACCTTAGTGAATTCTTCTACACATTGGGAACATAGGAAATGTTCTTAAGTCTCAAAATCCTGCAAAAATAAAGAGTGATGAGTTTTACAGAACTAAAATTAAAAGGGGAAGGGAGAGTCAGAGAGAGAATCAGAAAGCCAGAGGGAGAGAGAGAGAGAGAGAAATAGAAGAACCCCACCTCCCTAAAAACCACAACTTTTAGATGGCAAAATTAGTTCATAAGCTTTATAGAAAAGATAAATAAAAGGATAAATGGTAATTGCAACTTATATCAAAGTTGTTCTTTATATATAAAAACTTTATAAAAAGAGAATACAAAGGCCAACCACTGTAGGCAAAAAAAAGACACAGTGTTCTAAGAAAAATAAATGAAATGAATATGATAAATACTTAAAGGAGGTTATGCATACAGAAGGAATTAAGTGGAAAAACAGGTATAGTAATGCAACACCTTTGAATCTACATTTTTTATTGAAACTGAATAAGTGATTATACAATTACACAATATAGAATGGACATTAAAAAAAAGTGATTCCTAAAAACCAAAAGCAAACTAAAACAAATGCATTTAACTGAGTAATGAGTTAATAACCACAGAGAGTAATTGTTCTAAGATATTTTAAAGCAGAGTCATTTGACTGCACATCCCTAGTGGAATTAAGCTAACAACAAAATGAAGTGTAGGAAAGACTTAAAGATTTTTAGATAGCGATGTTTTAGTATTAATATTGATGTTACCCTGACTTATTAGATATTTATTAATCTATATGTGAATATACACCTCTGAGACATATTTATGTGTGTATAAATGCATATTAATATATACATATATATAAATTTGAGAAAAAACAAGTAATTATAATTATATCATTGACCAATGAGAACTTTACTATAAGAGAAAACATATAAATAAACTATATTAATTTAAACTCTGCAATAGATAAAATATTGTAATCCTAAATTTGAATCAGCCATATAAGTATGAACTCATGTATTTTTATTAAAAAATAAAATAAAGTAAACATATATGTTGAAATTATATATGATATACATGGTCAACATATATATGCATATGTGCATATTTCTTCTACTCCCCACTGTGAAGATCTGGAAATCAATGATAACTCAGTAGTAATGATTATTCCAAATGTCTATATTGTGGTTTCTAATGACTGTTTCTCATTCAAAGTAACCAGTTCCTTAGATAGGTGGCGGATTTCAGATGTGGAGCAAGATATATACAATTGAGACTGAATGATATTATTCCGAAATCAAGGATTCTCTGAAAGACAAATTCATCTTAAAAGGGCATAAAAATTGACTTGAAGAGGCTTCTGTTCACCAAATATGGAACGATACAATGAAAGAAAATAAATATGCATTTTTCTATGTGAACTGTACCTAGGGCAACAGAAAGTTGAGAGAATCTTTTTTTTTTTTTTTCATATACAAAAGTTCAGCCAGTAAATGAAGAAGAAATGGTGCAATTAGAATATAGCAATTGCAGGGATGCCTGGGTGGCTCAGTCGGTTAAGAGTCTGACTCTTGGGTTAGAGTGGGAGAGAGCCAAAGCATTAGAGACTGTTAAAAACTGAGAACAAACTGAGGGTTGATGGGGGGTGGGAGGGAGGGCAGGGTGGGAGGGAGGGCAGGGTGGGTGGTGGGTATTGAGGAGGGCACCTTTTGGGATGAGCACTGGGTGTTGTATGGAAACCAATTTGACAGTAAATTTCATATATTAAAAAATAAAAAAATAAAAAAAAAAAAAAAAAATAAAAAATAAAAAAAAAAAAAAAAAAAAAAAAAAAAAAAAAAAAAAAGAGTCTGACTCTTGGATTCAGCTCAGGTCATGATTTCATGGTTTGTGACTGCAAGCCCCACATCGGGCTCTAGGCTTACAGCTCCGAGCCTGCTTGGGATTCTTTCTCTTCCTCTCTCTCTGTCCCTCCCCCTCTTTCTCTCTCTCAAAAACAAACAAAAAAATAAAAATAAAGAATATAGCATTTGCAGATCCCTGAGTAAAATAATAGGTCTAGACCATATCAACAAGTAAAAAATTGGGGATTTTTATACTAAATAAGCTGAAGCACCTGAACCCACTGATGAAGATTGCCATTAAAAAAGAGCTACAGCACTTTGTCTAAGAGGCCCCAAAACCTCAAGATATGAAATTAACTAGATTTCAGATAGAACAGATGCTGAACATAAACACTGAAAATCTTCCTTAAAACAGGGGTTCTCAAACATGAGCAGGCAGCAGAATCACATGAGGGCTACTAAAACAGATTGCTGGGGTTGCCTGGGTGGCTCAGTTTGTTAAGCATCCGACTTCAGCTCAATTCATGATCTCACAGTTCCTGCCTTTGAGCCCCCATTAGGCTCTGTGCTGATAGCTTGGAGCCTGGAGCCTACTTGGGATTCTGTGTCTCCCTCTCTTTCTCTCTCTGTCCCTTCTCTGCTTGTGCAAGCTCTCTTTCTCTAAAATAAATAAACTTTAAAAGAAAATAAAAAAGAGCTACAGCCATACATTATGTACCTTATGATGTGATGCAAGAGGAAGTACTTATTCTTGGCCAAAGTGAAATCTAATTCCCATCAAGTCTCTTCATCTAATACCAGTTTATTAGGGGATAGATATTATATGAATGATGGGAATCCAGTCAGCCAAATAAATGGTAGAATATCCTACAGGGAAAATGTACTCGTTTCTTCCACAACAAGTGGCAAAAAGAAAATAAAAGAGGATCTAAAATAACAATGATCTAAGATAACTGTCAAGCAAATTCAGTAAATGGATTGTGGATCCTGATTTGAACAAACTAACCTTTATTTATTTATTTATTTATTTATTTATTTATTTATTTATTTATTTAATGTTCATTTATTTTTGAAAGAGCTCAATTAGGGAGGGGCAGGAAGAGGGAGAACGAGGATCCAAAGTGGGCTCTGTGCTGACGGCATTGTGGGTCTCAAACTCATGAACCGTGAGACCATGACCTGAGGTGAAGTCAGATGCTCAACCGACTGAGCCACCCAAGGCATCCCTGAACAAACTAACTTCTAAAACATGATAATGAAGGAAATGTTAATAATGACTGGGTAATTGATAATATTATGTAATTAGTGTTAATATTTTTAGAAGTTTGTGTAGTTATTTGATGTTGTGTAATACATGAGAAATATATTTATTACATTCTTGAAAAATAATTATATTTGCTTTTTAACTTTGAGATTAAATCCATGAATAAAAAAAGATATACATTATAATATCATTGAATATACAAGCCCTAGAGCTCTAATGTGCAGTGACAATGCATTTCTTAAAAGAATATGGTATTAAGAGGCCTTAATGGCTTATTGTTATTTACATGTCTATATGAGGTGACCATTACCCTATTGGTCAACAACAACAAAAACACCTTGCAGATATTTGATTTTCTCATTTTGTCATTTCCTATAATAATTTTTAGCTTATAGTCTTGTCCATGACTGTGTCTCTTAAATAATAAATAGCTGGTCAAAAATACTATATTTCCGTAGGTGGTGTTTATCCTTGTGATTATACAGGACACTCCCAGATAATCTAGAATTATCTCCATATTTTAACATCCTTAATCACTCACACCTGCAAAGTTCCTTTTTCCATGTAAGGTAACATATTCTCAGGGGGGATTAGGACATGGCCATCATTAGATGAGAACATCTATAATGTAGAATTATAATTTCTTTGCAGAATACAAATGTTTGAGCTATTGAATATATTTTCAGTAATCATCAACTTATCTTGATATATTAGGAGAATTTTAGTCTGAAACATCATTCCTATTTTAGTCTCTTCCTAATTTAATTTTTCATTACATGCCAACAAGTTAGAAAAGTGAGAACAAACAACAACAATGACAAGATGATTACCAGATGGCCTTTAAAAAGAGTGTTACCACAAGGCTGGGGCTTATCTAGTTATTTGTGTGCTGTCATGTGAGACATGAGAAAAATTACTGTTAAAACTTAATAATTTTGATTTAAAAAGAAAAAAATGTCATTTTCTGTAATTTTAACGTTGGCTTTTATTAATTTAACAGATATCTATGGCATGTCCCACGTGCCAGATGCTATCCTGAGTACTTTATAAATGTCACCATGGTTAGTCTTCAAGTATTTTTACCAGCCACATTAGATGGGAAGAAACTGAGGAAAAGAGAGTTCAGGTATCTTGCTTAAGATGACACAACTTGCATGTGATGGATCAAAGATTCCCACCCAATAGACTGATTCCACCAGAAGCCTACAGATTTGACCACTATACTAGGGTTGCTTAGCCAGCACAGTTTGATATTAACGTGATGAGTTTTGTTTTTTACTGCTGATAAATCAGGAGTTTCTCCATTGATAACCCTCAAGTGATAGAGCTCTTTCTGTTCATACAGAGATGTTTGTCCCAAGTCAAAGTCAAAGTACAAGTTAGTTTGGATTTGGGTAGCAGTGTCCATGCCTTCCACAACCACTGTTTATAACCTCAACATATATCTTGAGTGATCTATGCCCTGTTATTGAATTCAGATCACTAATTCAGATTCCCCCTCGTTTGGTTTAGTTTCCTACACACATGTCAAATCTTTGGTATATCAAAATCAAAAATAGTTACAAGATTTGAAAGGGAAAGATTCAAAGTAACCTCTCTGTTGATGAAAGTGATTTAAAGAAGCTTGAGTTACCTAATGGAAGATCCTATATACACATATACATACATTTATATATCTTGTATATTATGTAACAAAAACATATTTACATGTCTGTATATATACATACATATGTATATATACACACATATATACATATGTATATATACACACATATATATAGCTTATGTCATGAACTATAATTTCAGAAGAATAATTAATGTCTTTACAATATAAAGCATTTGCCCCACTTAATCAAAAATGAATGTAAAATGATTTTTTTCCTTAAAGTCTCTTTATACTAAGATGAATATAACTGCATCACATAACATGGCTTATATAATATCTGTGTCTTTATATCTAATATACTAATTTAAAATGATTTGTTGGAATGTAAGTTTATTTTAAGGCAAAGAACGAATATTATGTTCTAAAAAGCAATTATAAAACAGATAATTTCATATTATTTCTATAATTGCAGAATATTTTAAAGATGAAGTAGCACCCCTGAAATTTAAAAATTCATACTTAAAAAAATCAATTCTAGTATAGTTAACATACACTGTTATATTGGTTTCAGGTGTACAATATAGTTACTCAACAATTCTATATATCACTCAGTGCCCAAGATAAGTAATTGTACTCTTAATCCCCTTCACCCATTTCACCCATTCCCCTACCCACCTCCCCTCTGTTTTTTTGGCTTGCCTCTTTATTTTTCCTTTGTTTTTTCTTCTTCTTTTTAATGCTTATTTATTTTTGAGAGAGAGAGAGAGCACGAGTGCAGAAGGGGCAGAGAGAGAAGGGGACAGGATCTGAAGTGGGCTCTGTGCTGACAACTGCAAGCCTGATGCGGGGCTTGAACTCACAGACCATGAAATTTTGACCTGAGCCGAGGTCTGACATTCAACCGACTCAGACGCCCCTGTTTGTTTTGTTTCTTAAATTCCACATATTAGTGAAATCATATACTTTTGAGAACTGACATAAATGATGCTAAGAATTTTAATTCCATTTTTATTCTTAGGTAGCCATAAGACATTTTAAATTTATGCCAAATATTATGTATTTCTTAATTATATATTTATGTTTGTTTTCAACTTAATTTTTCCCAAAATCTTATTTATAAAAATGAGGTAATTAAGAAATTTAGTTTTAGGGAAGAAAACTATAAAGTTATGAAGTGTAATATTTTTTAGAGGATTTTGTGAATTTCTGCTACTGAATTTCTTACTTGTTTGCTTTATATAGTGGCATATAATTAATAATTCAATGAGATTTTAAAGCTTTCAAGGCAAATAGATCTTATAAAAATGTAGGAAAATGCAACAACAAAAACCTCAAAAGAATGGGCAAAAAACTTGAATAGACATTTTTTCCAAAGAAGATATATAAGTGGCCAATAAGTACATGAAGAAATGCTCAACATCACAAATCATTAGGGAAATGCAAATCAAAACATAATGAGATAACACTTTATGTCCATTAGGATGGTTATTATCAAGAAGACAGAAAATGTAAGTGTTTCCAAAGATTTGGGGAAATTGGAAACTTTGTGTATTACTGGGGTAAATGCAATGCTGTGAAAAACAATGTAATGGTTCTTGAAAAAAAAACCTTGTAATTACTACCTGATGTAGAAATTTCACTTCTGGGTACATATTGAAAATAATTGAAGGCAGGAACTTGAATACATATTAGTACACCAGTGGATTAAAAAATGTGGTATATACATAGAATGGAATATTATTCAATCTTAAAATGAGTTAAAATTCTGATATAATCTACAACATGGATGAACTTTGAAGACATTATGCTAAGTGAAATAAGCCAAACAAAAGGATGAATCCTGTATGATTTCACTTATATTAGCTCCCTAGAATGGTAAAACTCACAGAACCAGAAAATAGAATAGCAGTTACCAGGGGCTAAAAGGAGGGGCGAAATGGGAGTTTATTGTGTAATGGGTACAGAGATTCAGTTTGGGAGGATGAAAAATTCTGAAGATGTATAATGGTGATAGTTACACAACAATATGAGTATACTTAATGGCACTGAACTGTACATATAAAGATGATTTAAATGGTAAATTTTGTTATGTATATTTTTACATAATAAAAATCTGGAAATATCATGAGTTAAAAATCAAAATAATTCTGTGCTCTAAGAGGTAGGTAGGAATTAAGTCAAGAAACTTTTCTTTGTAGCTTTAAAAAAAAAAAAAGAGGTTAGAGTGGGAGAGAGCCAAAGCATAAGAGACTGTTAAAAACTGAGAACAAACTGAGGGTTGATGGGGGGTGGGAGGGAGGGGAGGGTGGGTGATGGGTATTGAGGAGGGCACCTTTTAGGATGAGCACTGGGTGTTGTATGGAAACCAATTTGACAATAAATTTCATATATTAAAAAAAAATAAAAAATTTTTAAAAAGATAATAAGGAATATTTTTGTGTAATTTTTAATTATTTGATCATTTGACTTTGCCCCTATATACACTTGAGTATAAGCCATATATTTTATATTAATAAAACCACTTTAACTGAAAGTTTTTAAGAAACAAACATGAATTCTATTTTTTTCCTAAAAGTTAAAATGATTCATATGCATCGTAAATATTAAAAAGCAAGTAAAAAAAGCAAATAAATTTAAAAATTGAACAAATTATCCCTCTCAATAGAAATCATGTCTAATATTTGGTAGCTATTATTCCAAACATTTCTTTCTTTTAATGTTTATTTATTTTTGAGAGACAGACACAGTGCAAGCAGGGGAAGGGCAGAGAGAAAGGGAGACACAGAATCTGAAGTATGCTCCAGTCTCTGAGCTGTCAGTACAGCGCCTGAAGTAGGGCTTGAACTCACAAGCTGTGAGATCATGACCTGAGCTGAAGCTGGGTGCTTAACCGATTGAGCCACCCAGGTGCCCACAAACATTTCTTTATTAATAAAAATTGATAATTTATTTTTTCCTTATTTTATTTTTTATTTTTGTATTCAAGAATAACTAACAGGCAGTGTTATATTGTTTCAGGTGTATAATATAGTGATTCAACCATTAAGTGCATTTCTCAGTGCTCATCAAGATAAGTGTACTCTTAATACCTTTTTATCCAGTTCACTCCCCACCCCATTTACCTCTTCCCTGTCAACCATCTGTGTTTAAGTCTATTTTTGTTGTCATTGTGGTTTTTTTTTGTTTGTTTCATTTCTTAAATTACCATGGTAGATTTCAAGTGAAATATGGTATTTGTCTTTCTTTGACTAACTTATATCACTTCATTATACCTTGTAGTTCCATCCATGATGTTGCAAATGACATGATTCCATCCTTTTTTATGGCTGAGTAATATTCCAGTGTGTGTGTGTGTGTGTGTGTGTGTGTGCGCGCGTGTGCGCATGTACCACACCTTCTTTATACATTCACCTATTCATGGACACTTGGATTGCTTCCATATCTTGGCTATTGAAAATAATGCTGCAATAAATATAGGGACCCATATATCTTTTCAAATTGATGTTTTTATTTTCTTTGGACAAATACTCAGCAATGGAATTGCTAGATGATGTGGTATTTATATTTTTAACTTTTTGAGAACTTCCATACTGTTTTCCACAGTGGCTGCACTAATATATATTCATACCAATAGTGCACAAATATTTCTTTTTCACCACATTTTCACCAACACTTATTATTTCTTGTGTTCTTTTTTTTTTTAATTTTAGCCATTTTCCTTATCCCCATCACCTATTTTACCCATCCCCTCCCCCACCTCCCTTCTGGTAACTATCAGTTTGTTCTCTATAATGAGGAGTCTGTTTCTTGGTTTGTCTGTCTCTTTTTCCCTTCGCTTGTTTGTTTTGTTTAGAAATTCCAAATATGAGTGAAATTATATGGTATTATATTTCTCTGATTGACCTATTTTACTTAGCTCCTTTTAAAATGGGATTATTTTGGGGCGCCTGGGTGGCGCAGTCGGTTAAGCGTCCGACTTCAGCCAGGTCACGATCTCGCGGTCCGTGAGTTCGAGCCCCGCGTCGGGCTCTGGACTGATGGCTCGGAGCCTGGAGCCTGTTTCCGATTCTGTGTCTCCCTCTCTCTCTGCCCCTCCCCCCTTCATGCTCTGTCTCTCTCTGTCCCAAAAATAAATAAAAAACGTTGAAAAAAAAAAATTAAAAAAAGAAATAAAATGGGATTATTTTAGGGTTTTTTTGTGTTTTGTTGTATAAATTCTTTATATATTTTGGATTTTGACTCCTTGTAGAATATCTAATTTGCATATATCTTCTCCCATTCAGTAGGTTGCCTTTTTGTTAGGTTGATGGTTTTCCTTGCTTTTCAGTTAACTGTAATTGACACACAACGTTATGTTAATTTCAGTGTACAACATAGTTATTTGACCAGTTTATACACTATACCATGCTCACCACAAGTGTAGCTACCATCTGTCACCATATAATGCTATTACAATATCATTGACTATATTCCTTATGCTGTGCCTTTTATTTCCATAGCTTATTCATTCCATAATTGGAAGCCTGTAACTCCCACTTCCCTTCATCCGTTTTGCACACCCTGTCCCATCTGGCAACCATCAGTTTGTTCTTTGTATTTACATGTCTGATTCTGCTTTTTGCTTATTTATTTATTTTTATTTATTTATTTATTTATTTATTTATTTTTAGATTCTCATATGTGTGAAATTGTACGGTATTTACCTTTCTCAGTCTGATTTATTTCATTTAACATAATATCCTCTAGGCCTATCCATGTTGTCCCAAATGGCACCACCTAACCTGTTTTTTAAATTGAAAACATGGTATTAATAGTTATGTGCTAGTTTCAAGCAAAGAAAATGTTTAGTTGTACTGGAATTTAACTTAAAAAAGAATCCAGGATGAAGGAATTGCTAAGTTTCATGTAAATGTTTTTTAACACAAACATGTAACTACTGAAAATCAGTAAATGTGTGCAAGGTTATGTGCGTGTGTGTCTGTGCGTGTGGACATTAGTTGTACATACCCACACATTCACAGCTGGCAGAGATGGAAATGTTAAGTACTTATAAGCTATGTTTCTTTTTAACTGTGTTTCCATTTTAGGTTTACTCTGACTCCATTGCTTTATTAGATGAGAAAATAGGCAAAAACACAATGATGTATGTTCCCACATCATTTTGTTTTTATCTTTTTGCCTTTTTTTACGTAGATTATAAATTTTACCATGTCAAATTTCAAATGTTATATTCTGTTACTATAAATCCCATCTGTCAGTGAGCCTTAGTTCTATATTTAAAAGACTTGGATATTCACTATTAGTTTAGCTTTTGCATTTCTAGGACATACAGTTTCATTTAGCTTGTAGTTGTGTGCATTTCACTATCAAATAGTTTTACTTGGATTGATGTGTGTGCTTCATATCCCCTGACCTCTCATGTGTTTGAGAATATTAGTCTATTACCTTCATATTGAAGGACATTTTGGACAATCAACTTATTTTTCACATACCTGTGTAGACACTTTGTTCCATGCACTTTGTTGTTTCATGCTGCTGTGAAGAAATTTGGCTCCAACATTCATAGATTATTTGCTTTTTTATGTTTGGATGTTCGAAGAACTTTCTTTAGCCATGGAGTTCAGCAATATCATCAGTATGAGCTTTGAAATGGATTCTTTAAAAAAATTTCTCTTCTTCTTCCCTTGAAATTCCATATAATAATGGCAAGATTTCATTCTTTTTTATGGCTGAAAAATATTCCATTATTCTATTTTCTTTATTATCCTCTGGTAGACACTTAGGTTGCTTCCACGTCTTAACTATTATAAACAATGCTGCAGTAAACAAGGGGGTGCATATATCTTTTTGAGGTAGTGGCTTTGTTTTCTTCAGATAAATATCCTCATGGAATTACTGGATCATATGATTAAAGATCATATCTATTTTTAATTTTTTTGAGGAATCTTAATACTGTTTTCCATAGTGACTGCACCAATTTATATTTCCACCAACAGTGCTTAGGGAATTCTTTTCTTCTAGGTTTCTTCTAGGTTTTCTTCTTAAGGTTTTCTTTCTAAACGTTGTTATTTCTTGTCTTTTTGATAATAACCATTCTAACAGGTATAAGGTGATATTTCATTGTGGTTTTGATTTGCCCGATAATTAGAAATGTTGAGCATCTTTTCATGAACCTGTTGGCCATTTCTGTGTCTTTATGTCTGTTCAGATGTGCTGCCAGTTTTTTAATTGGAGTGTTTGATTTTTTGCTATTGAGTTTTTTTGTGTTCTTTATACATTTGGATATTAACCCCTTATCAGATTTTGATTTGCAAATACTTTCTCCCATTCAGTAGGTTGCCTTTTCACTTTGTCAGTGGTTTCCTTTGCTGTGCAGAAGCATTTTTGTTTCATGTGATCTCATTTGTTTATTTTTGCTTTTGGTGCCAAGTATAAAAATTCATTGCCAAGATCAATGTCAGGAGTTCAGTGCTTATGCTTTCTTATAGTATTTTTATACTTTCAGGTATTACATTCAAGTCTTTAATTCAGTTTGAGTTAATTTTTGTGTATGTTTTAAGATAGTGGTCCAGTTTCATATTTTTGCATGTGGCTGTCCAATTTCCCAAACAGCATTTATTGAATAGACTATCTTTCTCCATTGTGTATGCTGGGCTCCTTTGTCATAAATTAATTGGCCATATATGTGTGCATTTATTTCTGGCTTCTAGGTTCTGTTCTATTTATCTATCTGTCTATTTTTATGCCAAGAAGTTGATCATTTAACAAAAATTTAATGTTTATTTATTTTTGAGAGAGAAAGAGACAAAATGCGAATGAGGGAGGGACAGAGAGAGAGGGAAACACAGAATCCAAAGCAGGCTCCAGGCTCTGAGCTGTCAGCACAGAGCCTGACACGGGGCTTGAACCCACAAGCCAGGAGATCATAACCTGAATGGAGGTTGGACGCTTAACCAACTAAGCCACCCAGGTGCCCCTGATCATTTTTTTTATCAATATTTTCCTGGGATAGTGTACAGATTTTACCCACAACTGTAATTTTTTCTTTTATTTCAGGAAATTTACCTGTATTTGTCATAGTATAATTTATTGCCCTGCTCTTTTGTTTAGGACATTTGTTTAGGAACACCAGCATATGTGCACATCTTTTTTTCTGTCTTCCTTATTGATCATCTTTTACCAAATTATTTTTATACAATAGGTTTTTCCATTTTGTTTCCTGGAGATTTTCTTTTTTTTTTTTTTTTAACATTTATTTATTTTTGAGACAGAGAGAGACAGAGCATGAACGGGGGAGGGTCCGAGAGAAAGGGAGACACAGAATCCAAAACAGGCTCCAGGCTCTGAGTGGTCAGCACAGAGCCTGACGCGGGGCTTGAACTCACGGACTGGGAGATCATGACCCAAGCCGAAGTCAGACGCTCAACCGACTGAGCCACCCAGGCGCCCCTCCTGGAGATTTTCAAGTTTGGCTATGTTGCCCCTATTTTCAGTCATGTTTACTAATATTTAATTTTTAAAATTTTCTTCTCTGCAATCTTTTATAATTTTTCATCTATCCGGAGTGAGACAAGCTCTGTTTTAATCTCTGTCTGTTGTATCATAACCTCTTCTCTGAACCATTGCACTTCAGTTTTGCACTTTTTACTTTTTAAAATTTTTTAAGTTCATTGAAGTCAGAGTATCTGCAGTTCTCTTTGATGCTGAAATAAACTATGTATCTTTTCTTCTTTAAAAAAAATAAAGTTTATGTATTTATTTTGGGAGAGAGAGAGAGAGAGCACAAGCCAGGGAAGAAAAGAGAGAAAGAGAAAATCTCAAGCAGGCTCCACATTGTCAGCACAGAGCCCAATGTGGGGCTTGCTTAGCCTCAGGAACCGTGAGATTATGATCTGAGCTGAAATCAAAAGTCAGTGGCTTAACTGAGCCACCCAGGTGCCCCAACTATATATAGTTTTTGGAGATCTTGCATTCCATTAATTACTTATTTTTAAGATGTTTTCTTTATTTAACTTTTGTGTATGCCTCTTTTTCTCTCTCTTTTCTTCTGCAATTATTTGAGACTAGATCAGGGTGAATTCCTTTGTGATTATCATGTTTGAGTGGCACAAATTGTACATGGGTGATATGGGGTGTATATGTGTCACGTTCTAGTAGAAAAGAAGCAGCTGGTGTGGTCTGCAGGTTTTTAGAGGTTGTATCATCTCTAGCACCGTGTAGTCAAGTTGTTTACTTTGGAAGCTTATGACTTTTTATCATTCATATTACACACTAGGGCACAGATGAGTTATTATAATTACTGAGTTGTAGTTGTGTCCCTTTTTTCCTTTGGGAAAAAAAGTAATATTTCTTAATTTTGTTAATTTTTTTTTTCAGGGCAACTAAAAATAGAGTAGTGAAGTACAAATGCCTTTCCTTGGTCATCTGGCCTGGAGTTTGAAAATTTTAATAATTGCTACAAAATCTTTAATAGGCATATCTAAATATTCTTCTATTATTTTTTTATTTTTATTTTTAAACAATTTTTAATGTTTATTTATTTTTGAGAGAGAAAGAGAGATAGAGAGAGAGGGAGAGGGAGAGGGAGACACAGAATCCTAAGCAGGCTCCAGGCTCTGAGCTGTCAGCACAGAGCCCAACTTGGGGCTTGAACTCACAAACTGTGAGATCATGACCTGAGTTGAAGTCGGACACTTAACTGACTAAGCCACCCAGGTACCCTAAAAATTCTTCTTTTAAAAATGATTCACACACTTACTTCTTTTCTAAAATCTGTGTGAAAGAATGACCCAAAGAACAACTGTGCAAAGCACAATTAAATGTAGTGAGGTAGGAGACATTTGGAAACATTGAGATATTCAAAGCAATAAGTTAGTAAAAGTTCCATTTTCTTGTAAATTGTTATTTCAAGGAAACATTATTGATGTAATTGCTATGGCTAACAAAGCACTACAGCATTATAAGCAATCTCATCCAGTTTTAAATTTGGCATTAGAAATAGTGTATATATCTTAAAACAGTAGAAAAACTTGCATATCTAAACGTAATCAGTTGAAAGTTTTCTAGTAGTAATTATTTTTTACTTTGCTCTGCTGTTCACATCAAATTTACAAAATCAGCTACCGTCCTTAAATACAATTATAATAAGCTTTCATATATACTCATATATCTTAGTAGTATCATTTGCAAAAAACAAATGTGATCTGACTAAAATGTAGACAATCTTAAAAAGGTTCTGATTACATTATTACAGCTACAGTGTAAATTGTAAAAAACCTAGATACACAGCCTGGCTTAGTAAGCATATTTTTAGGCTTCTAAGAAACATGAAAATGTGAGATTTATAATTTTAATTAAAATAGATGGAAACAGTATAACTTATAAAGCTTTTCAGTGATAGTTTTGCTGTATAAGTTTTCCCTCAGAATCTTATAACTTTATCTGTATGGTACTTGCTTTGTATTTAATAAGTTTTATTGCTTTTCTAAAACTGGTTTTGTGAATCAGTTTTGTTTTGGCTTATACAGCATGAATAACAATATAGAAAATTTTAAACATCAGATATTAATAAGGTAGTAAGAATATATCTCACTTTGAAAATCCCTCTAGTATTTTCATTTTTTTGTGATTTGCAATTTCAGGTCTTATACTTTATACATTTTATACATTATACTTTTTATACATTGTAGAGTACAGTGGAGATTACCACTGAGCCAAGAAATCTTTGTAGCAGGAATACTAGATTGAGGAAGATCACATTTCAGTGACATCCAGTAGTGTTTATTATGGATATTTTATCCTTTAGTTTGAAAATTAATTGGAATTATCCAACATACAGTATCTGGGACTAAACTCTACATTTGATTATGCATTTACATTAATTCCAAACCCAGACAACTCCCTCTCAAATATGTTAAGATGAAAAAATCATTAGAAATACTGGCATCATAATTTTAATCATAGCATTTTCATTAGAATGCTTTGTAGATATGTTCAAAGCATAATTTTTAAAAAAAATTTAATTTTTATTATTTTTGAGAGAGAGAGAGACATAGACAGAGACAGCGAGTGGGAGAGGGGCAGCGAGAGAGGGAGACACAGAATCCTAGGCAGGCTCCAGGCTCATATCTGTCAGCACAGAGCCTGATATGGAGCTTGAACCCACAAACTGTGAAATCATGACCTGAGCCAAAATTGGACGCTTAACTAACTGAGCCACCCAAGCGCCCCAGCGCATAAGTTTGTAATAAATATTCTGGGTTATTAATGACTTATTGTTGTCTGAAGTTCTCCTTGCCTTTCATTAATACCAAATATCAGTTACTAACAATTAAAGTTGCTTCAAGATGATAATCACCAGAGGGTAATGTAGTGTGTGTTAAACCTGTCAAACACTGGCTTCCCAAGTCTGCATTTAATTATGTAATTTTGGTAGCTTGAAATCAGCCATTCGGGGAGTATTTGCGCTATGGAAATCAGCAAATACTACGTAGGAGAACTTTTAAAGAAAAACAAAAAGTTCAGAGAGCTGGTTATTAGACATTTGCCAGCACAACATCACTTAATCATCTCAAGGAAAAATGAATGTTCACATTAATTCAGGTTTTACCTGAGGTGTGGTAGTAATAGGCTGTTGATTCTATGGATATGTCAATGTATCACCCAACACTTTACAATCAGATTTATGAAAGAATTAAGTAATTATAAAATATCACCTAGGAAACAAGCCATAGTTCAGTCAGTAAGTTTCCATCTTACTGATCAATTGTCCTTTAGTTTATATATAGAACTTGAACTGTAGAGATCTGTATAGAGCTTGAAAAAATTGATGTGAACCCTGAAGTTACCAATTCCTAGCTATGGTATTTTGAGATAGTTACTTTCTACTTTCAGTCCTATTCCCCAATTGATAAAATATTTAAATGAGAATAATTCCTCATTAACTGCATTGTTTTAAAGACTGACAAATAAAATTCACGTACCATGAAGGTTCCAAAGTAGCTATACTCTAAATTTTAGTTTCTATTATTGGGCTATTTTAAGCTGCTTTGAGTTTATACAATGCCTTTAATTTATTTTTTTAAATAGTTACATGTTATCAGGTTTCCTCATTTCTAGTAATCTCCCCAAGTCCTCAAGATTGAGCTTTACTTCTGCAGTGATAAAATCCTGGAAAACTTTAATATGACAAAAGGATTTCTATAATTCATATGTGCACAATGCATTTTATTAAAAAATGAATAAATAATAATAGTTATTCCTTTGGGCTTATCTTATTCCCCTTCATCTATATTTATTTTGATACATTTGATTTATGCTCTTTGTGTGTGTGTATGTGTGTGTGTGTGAAACAAGAGGCAATGTAAGGCAAGGGCACATATCATTTGAAAAGAAAACATATCTTCAATTTTATATCTTCAATTTTTTACAATATTTAGTTTTCTTGAGATTGTTAAATATGATTAAGTAAGGATGTGAGATTTCATGTTTATCAAAATGATGCATAGATTAAAGCAAATTAAAAAATAGTATGAAGTTAAAGATGGTTGCATCAAATGGGCTTTAAAGAAAGTGAAACTTCCTTAAATATCATTAAATTCTGCTTCTCTTTTACTTTGCTCACCTTGATTGTAAATTTTACATTGATAGGCCTTAAATTTCATACTGTTTATATCCTCATGTATTATTATATATTTCGTGTATTATTAATCTGATCTTTATGACTATACTATGAGTATATCCTGCCTTTCCTTAGGTTTTACTTTATTATTTTCTTTGTCCTATTGTGCACTATGTGATTTTAAAATGTCATTTCATAAAAAGAAAAACATGGGCATTTTGATTGAGATGTTTAAGATTTTGAGGAGGGCTGTAGGTGGGAAGCAAGAAATAATTTGATACAAAGGTCCACTGACACCTGCAGTCCTTACTATGCCATAACAAACAACATCAGGAAAACTGAAATGTAAGTTTTCCATTTTGAAGTAAAAAATATTTAAAGGAAAAAAAAATACAGACTCTTAACTGGCTGGGTGCCATGCATGCTTTCAGCGTGGAATGTTTCTCATACAAACTCACACAAAAATAAAGACAATAATCAAACTTTCATTAATCCCCTAAATCCCAAAGATAGTTTTCTAGACCTCCCCAAAACAAATAAACAAAGCAAGCACTCCCTAAAGCCATTCTAACTGAAGCTCTGGCAAGGATAAGACACAGAAGGCGGAATCGGTCCTTTCAGCCCCAACATCTATACCTGAAGAGGTGTGTCTCAGCTGAGCAGGATGAAATATAGTGTGTGATGCTTATGCTGCATTTTCTTGTTATTGGAATTTTTATGGAGAGGGCAAACAGAGTCATTTATGTAATGAATTTAAAGTAAAAACCCGGTTTTAGAGGCCATAATGACTATCTATGTAAAGGTGAGCTTAGGTTTGGGAAGTAGCATGAATTCTTTCAGGCCACGGGGCTTAAATTTATACCAAGCAGGAAACAATATATGATAGAAAAATGGTATCCAGGGGCGCCTGGATGGCTCAGTTGGTTAAGCGGCTGACTTCAGTTCAGGTCATAATCTCAGGTTCCTGAGTTCGAGTCCCTCAGGCTCAGGTCATAATCTCAGTTTCTGAGTTTGAGCCCTGCATCAGGTTCTGTTCTGACAGCTCAGAGCCTGGAGCCTGCTTCAGATTCTGTGTCTCCCTCTCTCTCTGCCCCTCCCCTGCTCATGCTCTGTCTCTCTCTTTCTCAAAAATAAACATTTAAAAAATAAAAAAAAAAATAAAAGTGGTATCCATACCTAGTAGGAATGATGAGGAGTATTTTTAGGATCTGTGAGAAAATAGGAATTAACAGTCAGTTTCATGAGCAGATTGTTGTATAAGAAATCAAACTTCTTATCACAAAGCTTATACATTACATAAACACAAGAAAGTTTTATGATAATTGAAACTTTCCACACTAATAATTTTCTCCATCAGAATAGACTTAAGTCTAATAGACCTGTAAACACAAGTCTAAGTTTTTACAAAAAAATTTTAATGTTTATTTTTGAGAGAGACAAAGACAGAGTATGAGCAGGGGAAGGGCAGAGAGAAAGGGAGACAGAATCCCGAGCAGCCTCCAGGCTCTGAGCAAGCTGTAAGCACAGAGCCTGACTCAGGGCTTGAACTCACAAACTGCGAGATCATGACCTGAGCTGAAGTCGGACACTTAACCAACTGAGCCACCAGGTGCCACAATACAAGTCTAATTTTTAAATAAAATTATACTTTATAGAATTTATTTTGAAATAGCTTAAATATTTTCAAGTTTTCTTTATCTTCCAATCTTCAGTATTTTGCAAACTAATGCCAAATTGGAATTGGTTGAAACTTGCTATTTTCATTTCCCATACCTATTATACATTTTTCCTTAAAGTTGGCCTATTTATTTTTGAGAGGGGGAGAAGGGCACAGACAGAGGGGACCAGAAGATCCACCCAGGTGACCCTTCCATACCTATAACACATTTTTAATATTTAATGGATTTTTTTAATTATACACTTGATCTTAGCCAAAAGGATGAGAAGCGATGGATTTTTTAAATTCTAAAACATTGGTCTTTAGTCACTTTGGATATTAGAACTTCTTTGAAATGGCCTATGAATGCATTCACATGCAATTCTCTATACAGATGGAATATTATCAACAATATTTCAACAATGATTAATCACAAATTATCAATCATATTATTAATCAAAATATTGTTAAATTTTTTGAAAATGGATTTAATAGCAATTTTACTATATTTTTTAATTTTTATTTTTTTATATGAAATTTATTGTCAAATTGGTTTCCATGCAATACCCAGTGCTCATCCCAACAGGTGCCTTCTTCAATACCCATCACCCACCCACCCCTCCCTCCCAACCCCATAAACCCTCAGTTTGTTCTCAGTTTTTAGGAGTCTCTTATGTTTTGGCTCCCTCCCTCTCTAACGATTTTTTTCCCTTCCCCTCCCCCATGGTCTTCTGTTAAGTTTCTCAGGATCCACATAGGAGTGAAAACATATGGAATCTCTCCTTCTCTGTATGACTTATTTCACTTGGCATAACACTCTCCAGTTCCATCCACGTTGCTACAAAAGGCCATATTTCATTCTTTCTCATTGCCACGTAGTACTCCATTGTGTATATAAACCACAATTTCTTTATCCATTCATCAGCTGATGGACATTTAGGCTCTTTCCATAATTTAGCTATTGTTGAGAGTGCTGTTATAAACATTGGGGTACAAGTGCCCCTATGCATCAGTACTCCTGTATCCCTTGGGTAAATTCATAGCAGTGCTACTGCTGGGTCATAGGGTAGGTCTATTTTTAATGTTTTGAGGAACCTCCACACTGTTTTCCAGAGTGGCTGCACCAGTTTTTGTTCCCACCTACAGTGCAAGAGGGTTCCCATTTCTCAACATCCTCTCCAGCATCTATAGTCTCCTGTTTTGTTCATTTTAGCCACTCTGACTGGCGTGAGTTGATATCTGAGTGTGGTTTTGATTTGTATTTCCCTGATGAGTAGCGACGTTGAGCATCTTTTCATGTGCCTGTTGGCCATCTGGATATCTTCTTCAGAGAAGTGTCTATTCATGTCTTCTGCCCATTTCTTCACTGGGTTATTTGTGTTTCGGGTGTGGAGTTTGGTGAGCTCTTTATAGATTTTGGATACTAGCCCTTTGTCTGATATGTCATTTGCAAATATCTTTTCCCATTCCATTGTTGCCTTTTAGTTTTGTTGGTTGTTTCCTTTGCTGTGCAGAAGCTTTTTATCTTCATGAGGTCCCAATAGTTCATTTTTGCTTTTAATTCCCTTGCCTTTGGGGATGTGTCAAGTAAGAAATTGCTGCGGCTGAGGTCAGAGAGGTTTTTCCCTGCTTTCTCCTCTAGAGTTTTGATGGTTTCCTGTCTCACATTCAAGTCCTTTATCCATTTTGAGTTTGTTTTTGTGAATGGTGTCAGAAAGTGGTCTAGTTTCAACCTTCTGCATGTTGCTGTCCAGTTCTCCCAGCAGCATTTGTTAAAGAGACTGTCTTTTTTCCATTGGATATTCTTTCCTGCTTTGTCAAAGATTAGTTGGCCATACTTGTGTGGGTCTAGTTCTATATAGCAATTTTAGTTTAATATCTGTTCACTGAAGATGATATATACCAACAAAAAACTGCATTTATTTCAGTATATCTTTCAAATCCCTTTGCATTTTTTAATTTAATTTGTTTAATGTTTATTTATTATTGAGAGATAGAGAGATGCAGAGCATGGGCAGGGGAGGGGCTGAGAGATGGAGAGACACAGAATCTGAAGCAGGCTCCAGGCTTTGAGCTGTCAGTGCAGAGCCCGCAGTCAGACATTGAACTGACTGAGCCACCCAGGTGCCCCATATCCCTTTGAATTTTATATAGCTAATAGTTTTTTTTTTAATTTTTTTAACGTTTATTGATTTTTGAAAGATAGAGAGAGACAGAGCATGAGCAAGGGAGGGGCAGAGAGAGAGGGAGACACAGACTCTGAAGCAGGCTCCAGGCTCTGAGCCGTCAGCACAGAGCCCAACGCAGGGCTCGAATTCATGAACCATGAGATCATGACCTGAGCCAAAGTTGGACGCTCAACCTACTGAGCCACCCAGGCACCCCATATAGCTAATAGTTTTTAACTAATGTTCTATCTGTGTAGAGAATTGTGTGGAAGTGCATTCATAGGCCATTTCTAATTACTTGGCAACTCTTCAGGAACTCATGGCCCAGGTATGGTAACAAATATGTTAAAATGAATCCTATGAAACAGATATTGAAATGGTGGGAGAATGTGCAAATATAAAGGATTCAAATATATGATAGCTATATTATTCTTGTCAATAGCAAATTTTCATCTTAATTTCATGTATATTCCAAAGCTGTGACACCAAATGAAAAACTGATTTATTTAGTTTTTGTTGCTGATATATAGGTTCTATTTAGATTAACATATTTGTGATATATAAAAAACCTAACTTGTGTAAAAATAATATCAATTATCCCCTCTTTTATTTGCTTCAATTTAATTTTGAGTGCTAAATTTTTCTTCAGGATGTAAAGTATTTCTTAGAAAATTATGGAATATTTTGATTGAAATGACACTTATAAGAAATCTAGAAAGAATTTTTTTAAATTTGTTTTTTAATGTTTATTTATTTTAGACACAGACAGAGCACAAGTGGGGGAGGGGCAGAGAGAGAGGGAGACACAGAATCCAAAGCAGGCTCCAGGCTCTGAGCTGTCAGCACAGAGCCCAACGTGGAGCTCAAACCTGTGAACCATGAGAACATGACCTGAGCTGAAGTCGGACACTCAACCGACTGAGCCACCAAAGCGCCCTGTAGAAAGAAATTTTAAATAAAACTTTGTTATACTTTAGTAAACCTGAAAACTGGCATTGATTTTATACTGCTTTTTTTTTTTTAGGTATCAATTCACACTACTTTGTATGTAACACAACCCTTAAATGAGATAATTAAACTAATTTACACATTTGAGCTAAGTGTGAATTAATTATCAGGCTATAGCTGTTCGATTATTAACTAGACCTGAAGTAAAATTGTTATATTTTCATGCATCTTTTCCTCACATGTTCATTTATACATGGTTTAAAATGTACGCTTACAAATTTAGGATTAACATAATCTTGAAAGGCTAACTGATTTAAAATGGGTCTATGAATTTTTTCTTGTTTTGGTGGTGTTGCTGTCATTACATACCCTCAGTCACTTTTTTCAGAGTTTTCTAGAATTCAATAAGAGTATTTTGAAGCTTTCTACTCAAGCCAACTTAATTCCTTATCAGGCTTAATTCCTTTTCTGCATGGCTATGCTAAATTACATGCTAATTGAATAATAAAATTAAAAATATTCACAAAAGCATAGACTCTTGGATTATTTTATATTCACCTGTAAAAACAGAAATTATTCTTTAAAGAAATTTTATAACAAAATATACTTTACTTTAAAAAATTTTTTTGAATATAGTTGAACCACAATATTACATTACTTTCAGGTGTACAACATAGTGATTTGACAAGTTTATACATTATGCCATTTACATCATTTATTTAAACTTCTAGACATTTATTCTTTATCATAGTTATATTCTATCTTATATACTGTTTGGCTTTTTTTCCAATGGCTTTACATTTTCTCATGTTCTTTCTTTAATAAAATAATAAATTCTTTTAAGGTCATACGTCACATTTACCTTCCATGTTTCACAGCCCAACACCACACAGGATGCTTAATTATCACATTCAACAAATTCAGTTGACAATTGAGACACTAAATAATGCATTCTGAAAGCTTGCAGACATGTATTTTCATGCACACAAAAATGTTTCAGTAATTGAGACTTTTATTCATCAATAATTATGGTAAAGCAAAAATCAATTTGTTATGCAAATTTCTGACATGACCATTTTCCATCAACAAAATCATGTATTCAGTAGTTACAATCTGAAGAACGACCTGTCTATGCTTTTTCTACCCTTGTAATCCAAGTCATGGCTTCTTTAACTAGATCTCTGACTTTTGTTCCAGAAGCTTCCTTAGATACATCATTCAGTTTCATTTTACTGAATTGGAATTTTAATACACCCTAACTGTACACCTGATTAGATAAACTGAAGTAGGAAACTAGTTGAAATATTTTAGTGAGTTTGATAATTCAAATATCATGAATGCAGTTTACTCAATAGAAGTATTACTGTTAATTATTTTGAAAAATGTCTTAAATCCAGTCATTTTATATTGTTAATATTGTTATTCTTATTAGTCTTTTAGAAGGGAGCTATAGTAAAATTCACATAAAAGTTTTAAAAACATATTTTGAATAGTAACATTTTGAAATAAAAGTATTTATTATAAGAATAAAAATCTTAACTGTAGAGTTGATAAGGCATATATTTCAAATACATTGACTTATTTAAGTTCATGATAGTCATGTTTTCAATTACATTGCATCATTTACATTAATTTGCTTCTGATAATTTGTCACATAAGTAATTAATTGTATTTATTTGTTTTGCAGTAGATATATCATCAACCTTGGGTATAGATTTTTAAATAAAGTTTTTTTCTTCAACGAAAAGAGGCAGTTTATCACATCTCACAAAATTAAGAAGACTAAAACTTTCACATAGCCTGGGTATAACTTTCAGCATAGGCATATTAACCATGACTTCCGTTGATACATGTGTGCTGGTTATGTCAGATATTAAGTCTTTAAATTCTATTAATTTTTATTTAAAAATTTTTTAAATGTTTTTATTTATTTTTGAGAGAGAGAGAGAGAGAGAGAGAGAGTGAGCATGAGCAGGGGAGGGGCATAGAGAGAGGGAGACAGAATCTGACGCAGGCTCCTGGCTCTGAGCTGTCAACACAGAGCCTGACACAGGGCTCAATCTCACCAACCGCGAGATCAGACTGAGCCACATGGGGCGCCCCTCTATTAATTTTTCTTAAAGTATTTTCAGTAAACATAAAAATCATAATCTATTTAATGACCACCATATTATTACGTTTTCCCAGGAAAACAATGGAATTATTTTCATCTGTCAAATAGTACAATTGAAAGAAAGAGAGTGATTAATGTTTAAACTGATTCAATAAGCTGTAATTAAAAATGAGATAAGTATCTACTCTCAGCAGAGCATGATGCTCCTTTGCTTATTATCATGCTATTTTAGTCTAATATTTGCGTGACTTTGTAAACAAAATTATTAGTGACTCAAAGACACAACAAAATGCATTACTGTCAAAATTAGAAGCGAGCATGTGTTCTTTCTTCACTAGTGAGGCCAACATATTTTAATTGTGAAATATTAACTCACCCTCCAGTAATTGCCTTTAATTTTCCAAAGATATATTAACAAATTATTTTCAATAAGATGCATAAAAGAAGTTAAAAAGTTATTTTCCCTAGATGGCATATAAATAGATATAAACAATCCTCTTTATCTTTTATTAATTCACCTGGTTAAGTAAAAGTGGACCTTTGCCAGACGGTTCATTTTATTCCAATATGAAATATAATTTCAATGTCTCTCTGAAGAACGTGTTTCCCCCAAGATTTTTATTAGAGGAGATGACATACTTAGTTTTTAAGCTTAGTTACTTTCAAGCCTCATGTTTTATGAGGATTTTTATATTTCTGTATATCACTATTTTGCTTTTTAAAAACTTTAATGTATTTGGAAGATAAAATATAGAAATTTTTAAAGAATCAAATAAAATCTAAAAACTCCTTTAGGAAGTTGGATTGTGAGTATCAGAGCAAATTAATGAATTGTAAAGTGACTTTCAACAACTCATCATTCCAACTATAAATCCATAATTAAAATTGTTATTTGTTACTTATTACTTGGGGCAATAAGTCAGATTTTATTTTTTTAAGTTTTTTTCTTTCCAGATAATATCAAAGTTTTTTTCAGAAGTAATATAGAGTTGCTATATTATATTTTATAATAAATATAACAAAGAAAGTAAAATTCCTCTAATAAACTAGGGTCAGATATCTTTTCCATATTTTATAAAACCCTCTAATTCATCCAAATCTGAAATTCTGTACAGTACTCTCTCTTTTTCTTTATGGAGCTCTCTATAGTTATTCTCTTGGCCAAGGACTTACAATCTTGTTATATACTACATACTATACTTATTTTTGTGTTTATTGTTTATTAACTGCTTCCTCTATAATGTAAGCTTCTTAAGGAAAGGTGTTTTCTTGTTCAATGATTTTGAAACAATTTGACATCTATATATAAAAAGAAGGAGAAGAATGCTTCATCCTTTATATCACACAGAAAAATTAACTCAAAATGAGTCATAACTCTACATGAAAACCTAAAACTATAAAATTTCTAGAAGAAGAAAATAAGAGAAAAATCATTGTGGATTCAGGTTGGGCAAAAATTCCTGGATTCAAAAGCGTGATCTACACAAGAAAAAAAAAGATAAAACATCATAATTAAGCAGTTATATTATTAAGAATGAACTCTTGAAAGAAAAGACACAGAGGAGAGAGTATATTTGCAAAGTATGTGTCAGATACAGAACTGATATCCAGAATCAATATAGAAATCATGAGGGGGCTTCTGGGAAGATGGAGGCGTAGGAGGATGCTGGGCTCACCGCATCCTGCGGATCACTTATATTCCACCCACACCTGTCTAAATAACCCAGAAAATCGCCAGAAGACTAGCAGAACAGATTCTCCAGAGCCAAGCCCAGACGAAAGGCCCACAGAAGAGGGTAGGAAGGGCGGAGACGCAGTGCATACTACAGGGACTGGCAGGAGGGAGCCGGGGCAGAGGGGCAGCCCACAGGCCAAGCAGAGGCCCCGAGTCTGGCTTCCAAAAGCAGAGGGGCCGGACAGAGTGTGTTCGGACAGCAAGTGGGACTTAACATATGAAAGGTAATGAGTTCACAGATCTGCTCGGAAAGCCGGAGGGCTGGAGGACAACAGGAGGGAGAGTTGTTGAGCCCCGGACGAGAGAGCGCAGCTTGGCGGGGAACAAAGGCACTCGCCAGCGCCATCTCCCTCACCCATCCCCCAGCCAAAATCCCAAAGGGAACCAGTTCCCATCACGGAACTTGCTTGACCACGCATACATCCAGTGCTGTGCTTCTGTGGATCCATCCCTCCTGTGGGTCTGACTCCCTCCCGGTGCCGCAGGGCCCCTCCCGAAGCAGATCTCTGAAGGAAAAGAGCTGAGCCTGCCCCTCACGCCCCTGTGCACCTTGCCGATCCACCCCAGCTAATTAGCCAGATCCCTACCACCACAGCCTGGCAGTGTGCAAGTAGCCCAGATGGGCCACGCCACCCCACAGTGAATCCCGCACCTAGGAGAGGGGAGGAGAAGGTGCACACCAGTCTGATTGTAGACCCAGGGTGGGCTGGGGGCAGACATCAGGTCTGAGTGAGGCGTGCCTACCAATGCAACTTATTCAAGACAGCACAGGGGAAGTGCCCTGCAGTTCCGCACCACTCCAGGGACTATCCAAAATGAAGAAACGGAAGAATTCCCCTCAAAAAAACCTCCAGAAAAACACGACAGCTAACGAACTGATCAAAAACAATTTAAACAATATAACAGAAAGTGAATTTAGAATAATAGTCATAAAATTAATCGCTGGGCTTGAAAACAGTATAAAGAACAGCAGAGACTCTCTTGCTACAGAGATCAAGGGACTAAGGAACAGCCAGGAGGAGCTAAAAAATGCTATCAATGAGGTGCAAAATAAAATGGAGACGACCACAGCTCATATTGAAGAGGCAGAGGAGAGAATAGGTGAACTAGAAGATAAAATTATGGAAAAAGAGGAAGCTGAGAAAAAGAGAGATAAAAAAATCTAGGAGTATGAGGGGAAAATTAGAGAACTAAGTGATGCACTAAAGAGAAATAATATACTCATAATTGGTTTTCCAGAGGAGGAAGAGAGAGGAAAAGGTGCTGAAGGTGTACTTGAAGAAATAATAGCTGAGAACTTCCCTGATCTGGGGAAGGAAAAAGGCAGTAAAATCCAAGATGCACAGAGAACTCCCTTCAGATGTAACTTGAATCGATCTTCTGCACGACATATCATAGTGAAACTGGCAAAATACAAGGATAAAGAGAATTTTCTGAAAGCAGCTAGGGATAAACCTGCTCTAACATATAAAGGGAGACTGATAAGACTCGTGACGGATCAACTTGGCAGGCCAGAAAGGAATGGCAGGAAATCTTCAATGTGATGAACAGAAAAAAATATGCAGCCGAGAATCCTTTATACAGCAAGTCTGTCATTTAGAATAGAAGGAGAGATGAAGGTCTTCCCAAACGAACAAAAACTGAAGGAATTCATCACCACTAAACCAGCCCTACAAGAGATATTAAGGGGGATTTTGTGAGACAAAGTACCAGAGACATCTCTACAAGCATGAAACCTACGGACATCACAATGACTCTAAACCCGTATCTTTCTATAATAACACTGAATGTAAATGGACTAAGTGTGCCAACCAAAAGACATAGGCTTTAAGAATAAATAAGAAAACAAGACCCATCTATTTGCTGTCTACAAGAGACTCATTTGAGACCTAAGGACACTTTCAGATTGAAAGTGAGGGGATAGAGAACTATTTGTCATGCTCCTGGAAGTCAAAAGAAAGCTGGAGTAGCCATACTTATATCACACAAACTAGACTTTAAATTAAAGGCTATAACAAGAGATGAAGAATGGCATTATATAATAATTACAGGGTCTATCCATCAAGAAGAACTAACAATTATAAATGTCTGTGCGCCGAATACAGAAGCCCCCAAATATATAAAACAATTACTCACAAACATAAGCAACCTTATTGACAAGAATGTGGTAATTGCAGGGGACTTTAACACTCCACTTACAGAAATGGATAGATCATCTAGACACACAGTCAATAAAGAAACAAGGGCCCTGAATGATACATTGGATCAGATGGACTTGACAGATATATTTAGAACTCTGCATCCCAAAGCAACAGATTATACTTTCTTCTCGAGTGCACATGGAACATTCTCCACGATAGATCACATGCTGGGTCACAAACAGCCCTTCATAAGTATACAAGAATTGAAATCATACCATGCATACGTTCAGACCACAATGCTATGAAGCTTGAAATCAACCACAGAAAAAAGTCTGGAAAACCTCCAAAAGCATGGAGGTTAAAGAACACCCTACTAAAGAATGAATGGGTCAACCAGGCAATTAGAGAAGAAATTAAAAAATATATGGAAACAAACAAAAATGAACATACAACAAACGCTTTGGGATGCAGCAAAGGCAGTCCTGAGAGGAAAACACATCGCAATCCAGGCCTATCTCAAGAAACAAGAAAAATCCCAAATACAAAATCTAACAGCACACCTAAAGGAAATAGAAGCAGAACAGCAAAGGCAGCCTAAACCCAGCAGAAGAAGAGAAATAATAAAGATCAGAGCAGAAATAAACAATATAGAATCTAAAAAAACTGCAGAGCAGATCAATGAAACCAAGAGTTGGTTTTTTGAAAAAATAAACAAAATTGATAAACCTCTAGCCAGGCTTCTCAAAAAAAAAAGGGAGATGACCCAAATAGATAAAATCATGAATGAAAATGGAATGATTACAACCAATCCCTCAGAGATACAAACAATTATCAGGGAATACTATGAAAAATTATATGGCAACAAACTGGACAACCCGGAAGAAATGGACAAATTCCTAAACACCCACACACTTCCAAACTCAAACAGGAAGAAATAGAAAGCTTGAACAGACCCATAACCAGCGAAGAAATTGAATCAGTTATCAAAACTCTCCCAACAAATAAGAGTCCAGGACCAGATGGCTTCCCAGGGGAGTTCTACCAGACGTTTAAAGCAGAGAGAATACCTATCCTTCTCAAGCTATTCCAAGAAATAGAAAGGGAAGAAAAACTTCCAGACTCATTCTATGAAGCCAGTATTACTTTGATTCCTAAACCAGACAGAGACCCAGTAAAAAAAGAGAACTACAGGCCAATATCCCTGATGAATATGGATGCAAAAATTCTCAGTAAGATACTGGTAAATCGAATTCAACCGCTTTTAAAAAGAATTATCCACCAAGATCAAGTGGGATTCATTCCTGGGATGCAGGGCTGGTTCAAAATTCGCAAATCAATCAACGTGATACATCACATTAATAAAACACAAAAGAAGAACCATATGATCCTGTCAATCGATGTAGAAAAAGCATTTGACAAAATTCATCATACTTTCTTAATAAAAACCCTCGAGAAAGTCGGGATAGAAGGAACATACTTAAAGATCATAAAAGCCATTTATGGAAAGCCCACAGCTAATATCTTCCTCAATGGGGAAAAACTGAGAGCTTTCCCCCTGAGATCAGGAACATGACAGGGATGTGCACTCTCACTGCTGTTGTTTAACATAGTGTTGGAAGTGCTAGCATCAGCAATCAGACAACAAAAGGAAATCACAGGCATCAACATTGGCAAAGAAGAAGTCAAGCTTTCACTTTTTGCAGATGACATAATAATATACATGGAGAACCCAATAGACTCCACCAAAAGTCTTCTAGAACTGATACATGAATTCAGCAAAGTCACAGGATACAAAATCAATGTACAGAAATCAGTTGCATTCTTATACACTAATAATGCAGCAACAGAAAGACAAATAAAGAAACTGATCCCATTCACAATTGCACCAAGAAGCATAAAATACCTAGGATTAAACCTAACGAAAGATGTAAAAGATCTGTATGCTGAAAACTATAGATAGCTTATGAAAGAAATTGAAGAAGATATAAAGACATGGAAAAACATTTCATGCTCATGGGTTGGAAGAATAAATATTGTTAAAATGTCATTACTACCCAAAGCTATCTACACATTCAATGCAATCCCAATCAAAATTGCACCAGCATTCTTCTCGAAACTAGAACAAGCAATCCTAAAATTCATATGGAACCACAAAAGGCCCCGAATAACCAAAGTAATTTTGAAGAAGAAGACCAAAGCAGGAGGCATCACAATCCCAGACTTTAGCCTCTACTACAAAGTTGTAATCATCAAGACAACATGGTATTGACACAAAAACAGACACATAGACCAATGCAATAGAACAGAAACCCCAGAACTAGACCCACAAAAGTATGGCCAACTCATCTTTGACAAAGCAGGAAAGAATATCTAATGGAAAAATGACAGTCTCTTTAACAAATGGTGCTGGGAGAGCTGGACAGCAACATGCAGAAGAATGAAACTAGACCACTTTTTTTACACCATTCACAAAAATAAACTCAAAATGGATAAAGGATCTGAATGTGAGACAGGAAACCATGAAAACACTAGAGGAGAAAGCAGGAAAAGACCTCTCTGACCTCAGCTGCAGCAATTTCTTACTTGACACATCCCCAAAGGCAAGGGAATTAAAAGCAAAAATGAACTATTGGGACCTCATGAAGATAAAAAGCTTTTGCGCAGCAAAGGAAACAACCAACAAAACTAAAAGGCAACCGACAGAATGGGAAAAGATATTTGCAAATGACATATCGGACAAAGGGCTAGTATCCAAAATCTATAAAGAGCTCCCCAAACTCCACACCCGAAACACAAATAACCCAGTGAAGAAATGGGCAGAAAACATGAATAGACACTTCTCTAAAGAAGACATCCAGATGGCCAACAGGCACATGAAAAGATGCTCAACGTCGCTCCTCATCCGGGAAATCCAAATCAAAACCACACTCAGATATCAACTCACGCCAGTCAGAGTGGCCAAAATGAACAAATCAGGAGACTATAGATGCTGGAGAGAATGTGGAGAAACGGGAACCCTCTTGCACTGTTGGTGGGAATGCAAACTGGTGCAGCCACTCTGGAAAACAGTGTGGAGGTTCCTCAAAAAATTAAAAATAGACCTACCCTATGACCCAGCAGTAGCACTGCTATGAATTTACCCAAGGGATACAGGAGTACTGATGCATAGGGGCACTTGTACCCCAATGTTTATAGCAGCACTCTCAACAATAGCCAAATTGTAGAAAAGCCTAAATGTCCATCAACTGATGAATGGATAAAGAAATTGTGGTTTATATACACAATGGAGTACTACGTGGCAATGAGAAAGAATGAAATATGGCCCTTTGTAGCAACGTGGATGGAACTAGAGAGTGTGATGCTAAGTGAAATAAGCCATACAGAGAAAGACAGATACCATATGTTTTCACTCTTATGTGGATCCTGAGAAACTTAACAGAAACCCATGGGGGAGGGGAAGGGAAAAATAAGAGGTTAGAGTGGGAGAAAGCCAAAGCATAAGAGACTCTTAAAAACTGAGAACAAACCAAGGGTGATGGGGGGGGTGGTTGGGGGGGAAGGAGGGAAGTGTAGGTGATGGGCATTGAAGAGGGCATCTTTTGGGATGAGCACTGGGTGTTGTATGGAAACCAATTTGACAATAAATTTCATATATTAAAAAAATAAAATTCATATGTATTCCTAAAAAAAAAAGAAATCATGGAACTCAATTTTAGTAAAACATCCTAATACAAAATTAGCAAAAGATTTGGTACTTCAACAAATAAGCACATGAAAAGATGTTTAACATCATAGGTAAGTAGGAAATGAAAATAGAAGCAACATTAAGGTACAATATTATACCATTACAATGGGATATAAAGAAAATGACAAATGCCATGTCCTAGCGAGGTCATAGTGCAAGTAGAACACCAATACAATGGCATAGATTGAAAATGGTATAGCCATTTGTGCCAACAATTTGCAGACTCTTACAAATGTAAACACACTCAGGGAAAAGTAGTTAAAGCCAGAATGAATACCAGGACACACCTACCAAAATAGTAAAAATGAAATAAGAAAAAAAATATCAGATGTTGGTAAAGACTTCAAGCAACTGGATTTTTCAAACATTCCTGATGAAAGTATATATAAATAAAACCATACTGAGAAATTGTGGCAGTATCTACTATGAAAGAACATATACATATTCTATGACCAAGTAATTTCAATTCCAGGTTTATGACCAATAGAGAAGTATAAAAATATTCACCATAACCACATATAAGTATATTCATAGAAACTCTATATACAATATCCCCAAACTAGAAACTACCCAAATGTTTATCAGAAGTACAATGGATGATCATAACATATACACAAAATTTAATTTTGTCAAACTTCATTGTTGTCCATAAATTTTATTTTCTGTAAAAGTAAAAAAATCCATGTTATATATAAGAGTAGTTAGAGTCAACTGGGGTGGCTCAGTTGGTTAAGGAGCTGACTCTTGATTTTGGCTCAGGTCATGATCTCAGGGTCACTAAATCAAGCCCTGGGTCAGGCTCTGTGCTGGATGTGGAGCCTGCTTCCTTTTCCCTCCGCCCGTTCCCCCCTGCTTGTGCACTCATTCTCTAAAAAAAATAAGTTTATATATATATATATATATATATATATATATATATATATATATACACACACACACACACATATATACAAAAATATATATAATGTATATATACATATATAGATTTTACTATCTTTGTACAGGGCAATAAGACCATATCATTTTTTTTTAATTTTTTTTTAATTTTTTTTTAATGTTTATTGATTTTTGAGACAGAGAGAGACAGAGCATGAACGGGGGAGGGGCAGAGAGAGAGGGAGACACAGAATCGGAAGCAGGCTCCAGGCTCTGAGCCATCAGCCCAGAGCCCGACGCGGGGCTCGAACTCACGGACCGCGAGATCGTGACCTGAGCCGAAGTCGGACGCTTAACCGACTGAGCCACCCAGGCGCCCCTCATTTTTTTTTTAAATAAAACAAAAATAAACTTATAATTACCATAAGATCCATCAGTGTCACTCTTACATATTAACCCCAATGACATAAAAATTTACATTCACAGAAAATCTTTTCACATATATTTATACTGATTTTATTCATATTCATCAAAATCTAGAAAACCCCAATATTTTTCAATTGGTGAATGGATAAACTTTTGTACATTCACACAATATCCATATAACATGGTATATTATTCAGTAATACAAAGTAATAAAGTAGATACCCAGTAATAAAGTAGATATTCAATAATAACATGGATAATTGTAGAATATTTTATGCTAATTGAAGTAAGTAAGATTCAGAAGGTAGTAAGAATGATTTCATTTATATCCCTTTCTGGGAAAGCAAAATGACAGAGGCAGAAAACAGATCAGCAGTTGTTCTAAGACATGTTGGCAATTACCTTTGAGCAGTAAGTTACCATAATGGATAGCCAACAGCTGAGAGAAATATGAGTTATAAAAGTATGTTTGCCATCACCATGGTTGTGTCTCACTCTGTTATGTATAATATTTTTATATTACATAGGCAGATGACATACATCATTACAATGCATTTTACTGAAAAGTAAAGCTAGGAACAGTATTTTATATATTTAGAAACTTGAAACAACATTAGTTAAAATGTCATCATGATTGTTTTTTGTTTCCTACATTAATATGGGGCTATTTTGCATTTTTTTCTTTTCAAATAGTATAGCTAATCCTCACTCCTGAGGGTAATTTCAGTTTGCTGATTTAACTGTTTTTAATATAGTTACATCTCTCTGTACTCTTGAAAGGCTATTGCAGAGGGGCCCAATCTGTGGATACACCCCCAGTATTCCCTAAGTCAGCACAAAAGAATAATCAAAGACAAAAACAAAAATCCATTTGTGGACACAAAAATGAATTTTATAGACCATTATAACATAATCTCAGTTATTCACCTCTCAGCAGTGTCTTGAGAATTATTAGGTCATTAGGAAGTTTCAAAAAATACCTGAAGAAAAGTAGAAATGGTTACAATTTTGCAGCACAGGTAAGGTTTCTTTTTCTCTTTCTTCCTTTCTTTTTCTTTCTTTCTTTCTTTCTTTCTTTCTTTCTTTCTTTCTTTCTTTCTTCCCTCCCTCCCTCCCTCCCTCCCTCCCTCCCTCCCTTCCTTCCTTCCTTCCTTCCTTCCTTCCTTCCTTCCTTTCTTCTATAAAAATCCTTAAATAGGGGTGCCTGGGTAGCTCTGTGGGTTAAGCCTCTGACTTCGTCTCAGGTCATGATCTCACGGTCCGTGAGTTCAAGTCCCGCTTCAGGTTCTGTGTTGACAGCTCAGAGCCTGGAGCCTGCTTCGGATTCTGTGTCTCCCTCTCTCTCTGCCCCTCCCCTGGTCTCACTCTGTCTCTGTCTCTCTCAAAAATAAATAAAGATTAAAAAAAATCTTTAAAAAAATCCTTAAATAATTCCTTATGATGGTTGTAGTAGAAACTTTAGCTGGCATTGTAAAACTAGTGTTCAAGAGATTTTGTTTCCCTAGAATTTTGGTTATCATAAAATTTATCATTAAGCTTTAAGCCTTAGAAATGACTTTATGTAAGACAGAAAGCTGATATTTCAAATTAAAGGGAAAAGTACATTATTTATTTGAGTAGTTATATTTGAGGACAAAGTCCTGAAGAGTGAAAATCCACAAAAGAACATTTACCTGAAAATGGGAGTCATGAAATAGCTAGTCTATTTTTATTTTTAATAGGCCTACTTATAATGCATAGAAATTTAATCAGGTTATACTCTAATTTGATAAACACATTGAGTGTTCAAAGTCAAAATATAAATGGAATTATGATATTGTCATCAAACTTCTTATGTAGCAATACATTTTTAAGCATTTTAACAACATCTATTTGCATTCAAAGGGGTGATATGCTGATAATGAACTGACTTTAGCTGATTCCACAAGGTTCTAAGATAATACTCTGTTATGCTGCATTAATGCTTCTTTGGATGCTGTACAACTTGAATTTAAATAATCAGTATTAAATTCAAACTTCTCACTATTTTACACATTGATATGCTTTTGCTTATTAAAAAAATGTATGATTTACTCAAGAAATTGATTCTCATTAGTGAGAGAAAAGGAATTATAAAACAGTGAGAAGGAACTCTCATTCATTGTTAGTGGGAATGCAGATGGTTACAGTGGGGAAACAGTTGCGGGAAGACACTTTGGCAGTTTCTTATAAATCTAAACATAGTCTTACTGTACAATTCAGTAACCATGCTCCTAAGTATTTACTCAACTTATTTGAAAACCTATCCACACAAAAAGCTGTGAATGTTTATAGCAGCTTTATTCATAATCTCCAAAAACTGAAAGCAACCGAGATATCTTTAACAGGTGAATGGAAAAACAAACTATGGTACATCTATTTAATGGAATATTATTTGTGCATAATAAGAAATATGCTATTAAGCCACAAAAAGACATGGATCAGCCATACTGGAAGTAAAAGAAACCAGTCTGAAAATACTACATACGGTATGAGTTCAATTGTATGATATTCTGGAAAACGTAAATCTGTGAAAAAAAATTCAGTAGCTGTCAAAGATTTGGGGAGGGGAAATGTTTTAATAGGTAAGACACATAGGATTTTGGAAGGGGATGGTGAAATTATTCTGTATAACATTGCAATAGTGGATGCATGGCATCATGCATTTGTCAAAACCCTTAGAATTCTATACTGCAGAGTGAGCCTTAGTGTATGCAGTTAAAAGTCACTTAGATACAGGTTTCCAGTTATGGAAAGAATAAGCCATAGAAATAAAAGGCACAGCATAGGGAGTGTAGTCAATTAGACTGTAATAGAGTTGTATGGTGACACGTGACAGCTGCACTTGTGGTGACCTGACATAATTTATAGAGGAGTTGAATCACTATGTTATACACCTGAAACTAATGTGTCAACTATACTCAAATTAAAAAAAAAATAAATCACTTAGGAGACCGAGGATGACAGTTTGAAATACAGGATGTGGCAAAATTATCGAACAATATTACACATGTATGAAATTATTGCAATAATAAAAAGATGGGAGAAAAAGGTACAGTTGTTAGCAATGTTGAAAATGAGTGGAATCTGTGCAACTAAAGGCAAAATAAATTGTACATAAGCATTGTGGTCTAGTTGATAATGTTTTTGCTCACCGGGTATGGGTTAACAATTGTGATACAACTTGAAATTAAATGTTATAACAAATGTTGAGTAGATGGTGAGGGCCAGACTTCTCACTTTTGGAGTTGGAGATTACAGATAAGCAAAAGGAGGAGGCAAGAATGACCGATGTTGTAATGGATTAGAATGGGAGATATCAGCATGTACTCATATTTAACTTAATATATGTAGGGATGATTACATATAATTATAGATAATCTGTATATACACAAGTTAGTGTACATATGCATATCTCCTTTCTCTGTCAGCTGAGAGGGCCTACAGGCTATGATATTCTAGTAGCAATGATTATTCTTAGCACCCAGATCTTGGTGTCTAATATCATTATCCAATAAAAGGATGCAGGGCTTTTGGAGAAATGGATGATTCTTTAAGAATGAGCCAGAAATATACAAGATGAGTCTGGAATATCTTTTAGTGCCATATATAAAAGTGATGCTAAACAAACAAACAAACAAAAAGATGGGTGTATGTCAGAGACATAGGAGCCAACTGAAAGATCACCTAAAGTCCAAACCTGCAAAAATTTGAGCAAAATTATAAATAAGATATTGCATTATAGTCTAAAGTATGAAGTAAATATCCACAAGTTCATACTTAAACAATTGATTGAATAATAAATAAGGGAGAAGAGGCAAATATTCTATGCAGAAAAATTCAATTTATGTAGATACTCTGGCCTGAAGGATGGGGGTCATAATTAACTCCCACTCCTTAAGTGGTAACTTCCTTCCAAAGAGTACAATATGAAAAACGAAGAAGATAGAGTAACTTTTCAGTGAATAAATCTGACCAATTTACCTCATCCAGAGGATAAAGTATTACAGTGAGGTCATGTTGATAGAATGTACTCTTGGTTTCATGTAATAATTATGGTAGATTACCTTTGTGGTCTTCCTCAAAAAACCATAACCACAGTCTAATTGTAAGAAAAATATTAGACAAAACTACTTGAGGGATATTCAAGTCCTACAAAGTACCTGAACAATGGTCCCTGAAACTGTTAGGTCATCAAACACAAAGAAAGTCTAAGAAACTATCACAGCCAAGAGAAGTCTAAGGGAAATAGGAACTTAATGTAATGTGGAATCCTGGATGGGATTCTGCAAATGAAAAAAGATTTTAAGTAGAAATTAATTTGAATAAATATTGACTTTTAGGTAATGACAACATATCAATATTGGTGATATAACATTGTCAATATTGATTGTAACAAATGTGTCTATAAACATAAAATGTTAATAGAGGAAATGGTGTACTTTGTAATTTTTTTAAAATCTCACAGAAACCTTGGTTTCATATTTTATATGGGAAAAAAAGCTGTGTATCTAAGAAAGAAATGCTTACTATAGTTACTTTGAGATGAAACCCATTTAAATTCAATAAAGTAAAAATGGAGGTTGGCATTTAAAATTAGATATAAATTCCTATAGAAATTGTGAATGTTTTTCTTAGGAAAAATTTATTGCAAAAAAGATAGAACCATTTAAAAAAATTGAATTCATTGTAAGTATACATTCATCACTGAATCTAAGGGACCTTTACTCCAAGTACATTAGAAGGTGGAATCCCTGGAACATTTTCCATTACTTCTTTTTCTGTTCTAAGACTTGTTGCTTTCAACACAAACCACGTGTGGCTTTTACACAGTCACTAAGCATTTTAAAATAACTCATTTTACAATTGGCTATTTGGTCTAAAAGATCACAATCATTTCCATAGAATGAGCTTTCTTTCACTAGCTCCACTTGCTTTTTGTTACCTAAGCCCCAAAACTAAACCTAATCTTATTAAAATATTGGAGTAAAGAGAGAGGACAGAGAAAGAGAGAGAGAGAATAAAGCATACTATTACATTATAATAGCATATATTTCAACAAAAGTTTAAATTGGAATTATCCACATTACAGGTATGTTTGGGGTCCAGATTCAGGTCCAAATGAAGCTAATTCTTTTTCTTTTTCTATCTTTTTCTTTCTCTCTTTCTTCCTTCCGTCCTTCCTTCCTTCCTTCCTTCCTTCTTTTATTATATTTTTTGCTTCATGTTTTTATTTAAATGTCAGTTATATAATATAAAATTAATTTCAGGAGTACCTTAATTTTTCATTTAAAATATGTGACTACAAATTCAACCTTTTCCATTATTGGAATAGCTTCCTTTTCCACCTAAGACCTTCCTTCCTGTGATAATTCTTAAGGTTCCAGAGGCATTATACAGTCCAAAATGTCTTGTAGATAAATTTTATCTACCTCTGGACATAATGATCTCAGGATGTACTCCAGGGAGTCCCAGGTACTGCTTCCATTAGATAGTATCAAACCCATTTTTGCCTGATAGCCAGCATCTATCACCACAGACATCATAACCTCCTTCTCAGATTTTGGCCAAAAGTCCTTAGAGGAAAGCTTGCTGCTCACTGAAGCCCCTTGAGTCTCTAATTTCATTAATTCATCCCCACATGACAGTTAGGAGCCCTGCTTTTTTGTCTTTTAGCGTCAGCCCTTGCCTAAATCATGCCTATGTCCTCAGCATATGCCCCAAATAGAAAGAGATACCTTTAGGGCAAAAAACAGCTGCAGAGAGCTCAGTTCTCAAAGTCTTCCCTTTCTCTTCACACCTATTGCTTCCACACCTATCTGATCCCTTGTCTAGGCTCACCTGCAAGTTTGTATTCACCTGCTTGACTAGTTATTCTTTCTTGGAGCATTGATCTGTTAAAAATCATTCAATCTGCCCAGAAAATGGAGATTCTGTCTCTTAAAAAATATTGTTATTGAAAAATACAGAACAAGCATACAAACCCTAAGCAAATGAATTATAGTTGATGAATTCAAATAGTGAGCACGGCTATATAACCAATATAGTAAAAAAAAAAAAAGACTATTTCCAGCACCACATAATTCTCCCTTTAACCTTTTCCCAATATCTATTATAACATTCTCACAGATAGTTAAGTTTTTTGAGTTCTACTTATGTTGGAACTTAAGGAATGTTTTCAATAAAATAATTTACATAGATATATGAATAAATTATATAGTATATAGACTTCTTTAACATTATGTCAGTGAGATTCATCAAAGTGCTGTACAAAGAGTTTGTTCATTTTTATTTTATAGTGTTTTGATGTATAAATACTAAGAGATGTTTTATCCATTATACTGTTAGTGAAAAGTTGGGTTGTGTCTTTATCAGTGTCGTGAATACTCTTGAACACATCTTTACATATGGTATCACTTCCTTTCAACCATCCCGAAATACAACCTAAGATGATTCTTCCAAAGGAACACCCTTCAACTCTTCAGCATTGACTTTCATGCAAGGTTTACGCAAATTACCTTGATTTTTCTTTAACTTATCTTTGGGGAGGACAGGCAAATATTTTGCTTTTATTCTGAGGGACATTTTTTTCTGGATATAGAATTCTATGCCTTATCATATGATCAACATACTTACATACTTTAACAAATGTCTAATAAAGGAAACTATTCTCAAATAATCTAGTAATCACTACTAAGATAAAATGAACAAGTTTTTGGTATTTCAAGCCATAGAGACTGGGTAATAATAGGTAGAAATTATTTTTCAGTCTAGGCCTGAATAAATAATTCTTTGTGAAAATAGACTTGTTCTAGAAAAACACAGAAAACCTTTAGAAATCAATTACATTATTATGATTTACTTTTACAAATCATATTATATTCAGTTTATATGTTATATTTGTTTTTATAAATCAAATTATGTTCAGTTACACATTAACATGAATCTTGCTTTCCTTTGTATCATGCTTAAAGATATTTTAGTTGCATTTTATATAAAATAATTAAAATTCCAGGGAACTTCTTCAGATAAAATTACCTAAACATCTAAACATCTAAACAAGAATAGCAACATTCTTGTTGCTATTATAAAGTTAAATTGAGAAGTATTAAATTAAATTAAATGTCAAAAGATTATTTTATGCAAATTAACTTTATTCTATATAATCTTCTGCCAATAAATTCATCAGATCAGAACTTTACTATATAAAAAATTTTTTTTGACATTTATTCATTTTTTTGAGACATAGAGACAGAGTGTGAGTGGGAGAGGGGCAGAGGGAGGGAAAAAGAATCCGAAGCAGGATCCAGGCATCAGGTGCCAGGCCCCAGGCTCTGAGCTGTTAGCACAGAGCCTGACATAGGGCTCAAACTCACGAATTGAGAGATCATA
This sequence comes from Panthera onca, assembly GCF_046562875.1. Classification (NCBI taxonomy): domain Eukaryota; kingdom Metazoa; phylum Chordata; class Mammalia; order Carnivora; family Felidae; genus Panthera; species Panthera onca. The sequence goes on along the minus strand of NC_138342.1, from coordinate 147,476,406 downwards.
TTCTGAGCTGAGGTTGGACGCTTAACTGACTGAGCCACCCCAGTGCCCCAGAACTTTACTTTTTATATGAGCGTAGTAGGTCCTATAGAAATAAACTGAAAAATTATATATCATCAATTTATAGATTACTTTTGTATTGAAAGTCCTATACCAAGAAAAAGGAAGATAATAAAACTGTGTTAGTACTGTGGTTTTCCAAGGCAAAATCCAAGTTACACCTAATCTTCTATTAAAACATAAACAAACAAAATGCTGAACAATGAAAGAAACAGTCAAGAAAACTAAAAAGCAACCTACAGAATGGAAGAAAGTATTTACAAGTGACATATCTGGTAAAGGGTTAATACCCAAAATATATAAAGAATTACACAATTCAACACCCTAAAAATGAATAATCCAATTTAAAAATGAGCAAAATACACCAATAGACATTTTTCCAAAGAAGACATCCAGATGGCCAACAGACACATGAAAAGATGGTCAACATCACTGATTACCAGGGAAATACAAATCAAAATCATAATGAAATATCACCTCATACCTGTCAGGATGGCTAAAATCAACAACACAAGAAACACAAGGTGTTGACGAGGATATGGAGAAGGGGCAACCCCTTGCCCTGTTGGTGGAGATGGAAACTGGTACAGTCACCCTGGAAAAACAGTATGGAGGTTTCTTCATAAGTTACAAATAGAACTACCCTATGACCCAGCAATTGCACTACTATGTATTTACCCAAAGAATACAAAAATACTACTACAAAGGGATACATGCACCCTTTGTAATGGCATTATGTACAATAACCAAATTATGGAAACAGCCCAAGTGTCCATCAACTGGTAAACAGATAAAGAAGTAGTGTGTGTGTGTGTGTGTGTGTGTGTGTGTGTGTGTGTAACATATACATATAAAATGGAATATTATTCAGCCATAAAAAAGAATGAAATCTTGCCATTTGAAATAACATGGATGGAGCTAGAGAGTATTATGATAAGCAAAATAAGTCAGTCAGAGAAAGACAAGTACCATATGATTTCATTCACATATGGAATTTACAAAATAAAACAAATGAGCAAAGGGAAACAAAGAGAGAGAGAGAGAGAGAGAGAGAGAGAGAGAGTGGCAAACAAAGAAACAGACTCCACTATTGAGAACAAACTGGTGGTTACTAGAGGGGAAGTGGTTGGGAAGATGGGTAAAATAGGTTATGGGGATTAAAGAGTGCACTTGTTGTGATGAGTACCAAGTGTTGTTTGTAAGTGTTGAATCAATATGTGGTAGACCTGAAACTAATATTACACTGTATGTTAACTAACTGGAATTTAAATAAAAACAAAAACAAAACTAATCCATTTGCTCACTTGAATATATTATGGGAAATTGTGGGTGGATTTGACCTTAGGGATAGTTGTAACCCATGTGCATAGGTATTCTCTCTCTCTCTCTCTCTCTCTCTCTCTTTGTCCCATCCCCACCTTCTTCTGAATGTTGTCTTCACTTAAAAGTCTGTCTCTCATAAAGGTTGTCTTGCCTCTATACAACTTCTAAACCAGAGAAGAATCTCATCTATAAATCCAAGTAGAAAAATGTCCAGGACAATTTTTTTTATAAATTTTTTTGTAATGTTTATTTTTGAGAGAGTCATACAGAGCATGAGCGGGGAAGGGGCAGAGAGAGAGGGAGACACAGAATCTGAAGCAGGCTCCAGGCTCTGAGCTGTCAGCACAGAACCTGACGTGGGGCTCGAACCCATGAACCAAGAACCTGCGAGATCATGACCTGAGCTGAAGTCAGATGCCCAACCAACTGAGCCACTCAGGAGCCCCTGTCCAAGAACAACTTTAATGTCCTAGTTCATCATCTCTAGAGCAATCACCACAATGTGAGTGAAGTATTATGATTGTTCCAAAGTTGGCCAGGTCACCATTTCTGAAATCAGGGGCTGGTAAGAAAATGTAAACAGGATCACTTGGTTGAAGAAAGAACTAGTTCCTCATATAAAGAACATGGTCCTAGCTGGCAAAAACACTTAGCTATTACTTCTATTAGTATGCCCAACAATGGATACTATTGTATTATTTCTTTCTACTTCTGTCTGCCTTTGAGACAAAAGTGGTTAAGTGTCATAGGTGAATATTTTTCTCATCATCTTATTTGTTGATAACAGAAATACAAAGGTGATAAGAGTACGTGGTGGTGGTAGTGGGATATGGCAAAGAAACAGTAAAGATAATATCTAGCAAAAGTATATGCAAAACTGATGCAAAGGAGCAGCAGAAGTCTTGTGCGTATCCTCATATAATCTTTCAGAAAAATACTGCTGTAGAAGTCAGAGTAGTGTACTATTTTTAAAAGACCTTCAAGGATGTATGACAGAAGTCTATCAGATGAGTTTAGTGGGACTGTCATCTTTGATGATATTTTTCTGCAAACTTGCTTTTGATGGTGAAGAATTTCACTTATTATTTTGGATTTCACATTTACTGATACAACTTCATAAAAGCTGAGATATAGTTTGCACCAGAGACTTTTGTTATAAAAAGGCGCAATTTCCCATATCAATGAGATGTGTAATAAGAAAAATTACATAGAGTAACTCATTAAAATTTTCAGGTTAGCGGTTCTCGATATTTATATTTAAATCTGAAAGATGCTTCTGTAAAATAAGTTTATTAATTTAAGACTGTAAATGATTTTTACTTAAAAAATAATATTGAAATTAAGAGGATTTTTTTTTTCTCATAGGAAGCGGTTCACTTAATCTCACTGGCTTAAAACATTAAAAAAGGAAAGGAAGGAAAGCTACAGATTCTATAAATATATGAACATAATCGAATATAAGTTCACTTTTGCCATTCCACAGTATAGTAGGGGTTTATAGAACATTATTTCAGATGTTGGAGAAATCAGAATTACCCTTGTATATTATCATAATGAGTATGGTTGATGTTACCAGTTAATAAAGTGTAATTGTCAAAGGTGTTGGGAATTCTATATATTTATATCTGAACAAGTACATTAATAGTCTATGTACATGAAGCAATGAATAGAAATAAAGTTGTAAAAAATAACTAATATGGGTCTAGCACATAAAATTATACACACACCTATTAAAATGTTGTGCAAAAGTATGATCCACATCATAAAATCCACAGAAAGCTATTCTGACCCCCTCAGAAAATTGTAACTAGTATTCACCTGAAAATTTTTAATGGGTAAATTCATACACACACACACACACACACACACACACACACACACACACACAGACACACACACACACAGAGACACACACACACACAGAGGCACACACACAGATAATATAACTTTTAAAGTAAAACAAAATGCAGAGTATTTAAATATATTATTCTTATTGACAGCTTTGTGTATATTAAGGGCTTATACATGATCTCATTTAATCCTCATTTCAAAGGGGATTTCTATTTTTTTCAAGAATTCAGAACCTCTCATTTCTTAAAGGCAAAGCAATTTCCCATTGTTCCTGTCTAGTTTATAATAAGACAATTTATTTTAGCAGTTTTTGGTTGAGGTAAAATTGGTATATAACATTATTCTTCAAATGTACATTATATTCTGATACTTGTGGGTATATAAAGTGACTACCAACATAAGTATGGTGCCATTCATTACCATACAATTAAGCCCCTTCATTTATTTCACCCACATGTCAACCCCTTCCCATCTGGTAACCACCAATCTACTTTCTGTATCTATGAGTTTGTTTTGTTTTGTTTATTTGTGTGTGTTTTATATTTCACATATAAGTGAAATCATTCAGTATTTGTCTTTATCAATCTGAATTATTTCAATTACCATAATACCTTTAAGGTATATTTTTACAAAAAATGGTAAGATTTCTTCTTTTTTATGGCTGAGTAGTATTCCAATATCTTCTTTACCCATTCATTTGTGTTTACTGAGACACTTGGTTGTTTCCATACCTTAGCTATTGTAAATAATGCTGCATAAACATAGGGCTGCAGTGCTATGTGTTTTCAAATTTATGCTTGGTATTTTTGAAATACCCAGAAGTGGAATAGCTTGGGTCAATGGTAGTTCTATTTCTAATTTTTTGAAGAATCTCCATACTACTTTTCATAGTGCCTATGTCAATTTACATTCCTGTTAACAGTGTATGAGTGTTCCCTTTTACCCACATCCTCTCCCAAACTTACTTTTTGTCTTTCTGACATTATACATTTTAACAGGTGTGAGGTGATAACTTATTGTGCTTTTGATTTTCATTTCCCTGAAAAATAGTGTTGTTAAACATCTTTTCAAGTGCCTGTTGACCACCTGTATTTCTTCTTTGCACAAACATCTATTCAAATCCTCTACCCATTTTTAATTGGGCTATTTATTTTTTGTTGTTAAATTGTGTGAGTTCTTTATATAGTTTGGACATTAACCCCTTGTCAGATATATGATTCTCAAATATCTTCTTTCATTGGAGAGGGTGACTTTTCATTTTGTTGATTGTTTCCTTCACTGTGTAGAACCTTGTTAGTTTAATGTAGTCCTATTTATTTGCTTTTGCTTTTGTTTCCCTTGCCTTTGGAATCATTCAAAAGATATTACTAAGACCAAGGCCAAGAAGATTTTGGCCTGTTTTCTTCTAGGAATTTTCCAGTTTCAGGTCTTACACTCAAATCTAATCCATTTTGAGTTAATTTTTGTGTATAGTGTTTGTAGTGGTCTAGTTTTATTCTTTTGTGTCTGACTATCCCATTTCCCAACACCATTTATTGAAGAGACTGTCCTTTCTCCATTTTATATTCTTGCTTCTTTTGTCACAAATTAACTTACCATATATGTTTGTGTTTATTTCTGGGATTATTGATATGTGTCATGTCTCTGCTTTATGCAAAAAAGCATACGATATTGACTATTTTAGCTTTGTAGCATAGTTTGAAATCAGGAGGTACCCCCAGCTTTGTTCTTTCTCAAGACAGTTTTGGCTAACCAGGGTCTTTTGTGGTTCCATACAAACATTAGAATTATTTGTTCTAGTTCTGTGAAAAATGCCATTGGGATTTTGACAGATTGCACTGAATCTGTAGATTGGTCTGGGTTGCATGAACACTTTCACATTGTTAATTTTTCCAATCTATGAACATGAAATAACTTTCCATTTATTTGTGTCTTCTTTAATTTCTTTTATCAGTGTCTTATAGCTTTCAGTGTATGTTTTTTGCCTCCTTGGTTAAATTTATTCTTAGGTATTTAATTTTTTTAGATGCAGTTATAAATGAGAATGTTTTCTTAATTTTTCTTTTGGATGTTTCATTATTAGTTTATAGAAACACAACACTGTATATTGTATATTGTATATCTGTATATTGATTTTGTGTCCTGAATCCATTTACTATTCTGACAGTTTTTTGATGGAGACTTTAGGGTTTTCTTTTATAGTATCATGTAATCTCAAATAGTTCCAGTTTTACTTCTTTTTTATGATTTAGATGCCTTTTGTTTTTTTCTGTTGCCTAACTGGTATGGCTAGGATTTCTAACCCTGTATTGAACACAAGTGCAGGTGTGGGCATCCTTTTCTTATTCCTAATCTTAAAGGAAAACTTTCAGCTTTGAATCTACTGAGTACGATGTTAGCTGTGGGTTTGCTATATATGGCCTTTATTGAATTGATATACGTTTTCCTTACACACAGTTTACTGAGAGTTTTTGTCATAAATGGATGTTGAATTCTCTCAAGTGTCTTTTCTTCATCTTTTGAGATACTCATATGATTTTTATCCTTTGTCTTGTTAATGCAGTATATCACATTGGTTGATTTGTGGGTGTTAAACCATCCTTGCATCCTTGGAATAAATCCCACTGGATCATGATGTTTGATCCTATTCACATATTTTGAAATCCAGTTTACTAATATTTTGTTCTGGATTTTTGCATTTATATTCATCAGGGTTATTGACCTATAATTTTCCTTTATGGGGGTGTCCTTGTCTGGTTTTAGTATCAGCCTAATGCTGGCTTAGATAAGAAGTATTTACTCTTCTTCAATTTTTTGGAAAAGTTTGAGGAGAGGTATTAAATATTTGAATGTTTGGTAGAATTCACCAGTGAAGCTATTTGGTCCTGGGCTTTTGTTTTTTGGGAGATTTTTTTTATTATTCAATTGCCTTGCTACTAATTGGCCTATTCAGTGTTTTCTACTTTTTCATAACTCAGTTTTGGAAGATTATATGTTTCTAGAAATTTATCCATTTCTTCTAGGTCATCTAATTTGTTGGCATATAATCATTCTGAAAAGTTTCTTGTGATCCTGTGTATTTCTGTGGTATTGGTTATAAGTTCACTTCTTTTGTTTCTAATTTTATTTCAGTCCTCTCTCTTTTTCCTTTTGTGAGTCTAATTAGAGGTTTTTCTATTTTGTTTAATTTTTAAAGAAACAGCTCTTAGTTTCATTGATCTTAGCTTTTGTGTTTTTAGTTTATTTCTACTCTGACCTTTATTGTTTCCTGCCTTCTATAAGCTTTGGGCACTTTTATCCTTGTTGTGGAGGAGGTCCTCAGCTACATTTCAAGTAGTTTTCAGAGGAAATTATTCCATATGTAGCTACATATTTGTTGTGTTTGTGGGAGGAGGTGAGTTCACAATCCTTCTATAGCACATCTTGTGCCCTACTTACAGGGGATTTTCATTTTAATCCTCATTTCTTAAAAAAAAAAAAAGTAAGTGGAAGTTCACATAAACAATTTACCCAACAAAAAGCAAAATCAAAATTATTCAGTACTCACTCTGAATCCATTTCTTCCTAATGCCAAAGTTGATGTTTTTAACCTTTCATTGCAGATGTTTCTATTACTTGTATTCTACGTATATTTGACTAATACCTAGCACAAAATATACTCATGGAATACTCATATTCTAAAATGAGTTTGACCCTGTAAGAATCAAGATGCAGCTTATCTGTCTCTTATTAAAATTTGAAACCCTGGGGTGCTGGGTGGCTAGGTTGGTTAAACGTCCAACTCTGGCTCAGGTAATGATCTCACAGTTCCTGACTTCCAGCCCCACATCCAGCTCTGTGCTGACAGCTTATCTGTCTTATTAAAAGTTGAAACCCTGGGGTGCTGGGTGGCTCAGTTGGTTAAGCACCCCACTTTGGTTCAGGTTATGATTCATGGTTCGTGAGTTCGAGCCCAGCATTGGGCTCTGAACTGACAGCTTGGAGCCTGGAGCCTGCTTCAGATTCTGTGTCTCCCTCTTTCTCTGCCCCTCCCCTGCTCATGCTCTGTCTCTCTCTTTCTCTCTCTCTCAAAAATAAATAAACATTAAAAAAATTAAAAAACAAATTTGAAACCTTAAGATTTGTCACCAGTATTTGGGCATGTTTTCATTCCCACATTCTCTTCCTCATTAAATAATTTAACAAAATCTTATTAAGTTCCAACTATGTCCCAAGTGCTGTTGTAAGTGTAGTTTAAGAATTTTAAGTGTAGTTAAGTGGTGAAAAATTCCATCAAGAAAAATAAAGTTTGAAAGACTAACAGCACATATTAGGATTGCAATTTTAAATAGAATGGTTAGAGAAGTACTCATAAGAAGTGAGAAAAAATTCAAATGTCATCAGGTAGGGAGCTAGGTGGATATCTGGCAAAAGATAATTTCAGGTAAAGAAAGTGTAAGCATAAAGGTTCTGAGATCAAAGTATATGGAGCATTCAGTAAACAGCCAGGTGATCAGTCTCGCCAAAGCAGAGAGAATAGAGTAGAAAACACTGAAAGATGAAGTAACATGAAAATGACAAAATCAGGGGCACCTGGGTATCTCAGTCAGTTAAGCGCTGGACTTCAGCTCAGGTCATGATCTCACAGTTCATGGATTCGAGCCCCACATCAGGCTATGTGCTGAACAGCTCAGAGGCTGGAGCCTACTTCAGATTCTGTGTCTCCTTCTCTCTGCCCCTCTCCCATTCGCATTCTGTCTCTTTCTTTCTCTCAAAAATAAATAAACATTTAAAAAATTAAAAAAAAAAAGAAAATGACAAAATCGGATCATCTGGCTTTGTATGTCACTGTAGGAACTCCAGCTTTATGTTGAGTGAAGTGGAAGCCCTTTGAAGACATGGAGAAGTGTGACGTAACCTGATCCAAATTTTAATAGGATGATCTGGCTAGTCAGTAAAGAGGTAGCAAATGAAGGTGGAGGAGTTAGTAACAGAAACTTCTGAGTTTAAAGTACTGACTGGAATGGAGATGGAGATGTTAAATAGAAAGTAAGATATAAAATCTGGAGTTTGAGAAAGATATCTGTGCAGGACATATACATTTGAGATTCATCAGTTTATGAATGGCATGTAAAATCCTGAAATTGGATGAGACCCCTCCCCCCCATAATGACTGTCAATAGAGAAAGTCATGGAGCACTCTAGATTTTTTTAATGATTTTTATTTTTAGTTTTTGAGAGAGAGAGAGAGAGCGAGAGAGAGAGAGAGAGAGAGAGAGAGAGCAAGCTGGGGAGTGGCAGAGAGAGAGGGAGACACAGAGTCTGAAGCAGGCTCCAAGCTCCAAGCTCTCAGCACAGAGCCCAATGCGGGGCTCAAACTCATGAACCATGAATCATGACCTGAGCCAAAGTGGGATGCTTAACCAACTGAGCCACCCAGGTGCCCCTGGAGCACTCTAATATTAGAAGGTCACTTGTGTGGATGAAGCGAAATGATCAGAGTAGACTGAGAAGGAATGGCCTTTAAGGTAAGATGCAAAGGAAGTAGGGGTCACTGAAAGCCAATTCAAGAAAATGTTTCAAGGAGAAGCTAAAGATAAGCTCTGTCAAAGGCTGCCATACATGGAGAAAGGTTGAGACTAGAAACTGAATAATGGATTTAGTAACATAACACAACTATCAGTGTTTGCCTTGGCAAGTGGAGTTTTAGGTGTAATGAGGAAACGTCTGATAGGGGTGGATTCCAGAGAGTTGAGAAGGAGGAAGGAATATTGGAGACAGCAAGCATATACAACTCTTTCAAGAAGTATTTCTGTGGAGGACAACTAGAGGGGAAAATGAGGTTAGGAAAATGTTTCTTTTTATTTAAGAGAATGGAATCATTTCTTCTAAAATTAGAAAAAAAATTAAGACACAGAGAGATAAAGGGAAATTGCAGAATGATGTTCCTTGAAGAAGACATGGACACTGCTATACAAGTGTTATTATTTGCCTTTACTAGGAACATAGGCACTCTACCCTTTAAAAAAATCCAAGAGAGAGTAAAAATATGTGGGTATATGTAGGTAAAAGATGTGGTGGTAGAAACTAAATTATTACCCCTGATTGCTTCAATTTTCTTAGTAACTTAGGAAGTAGGTCATCAGTTACAAGGATACAGGAAGAGGGTTTGAGGTGGTGATTCTATGTGAAATCATTATACAAAATAATTAGAAAAAGGACAGAAGAAGTGGGGTAATATGACTGCTTATCAGCATTAAGGACCTACTTGAAAGTAAGAGACATGTCTCAACAGACATGGTAGTGTGTCTTTTTCCAGCCACATTCTGCTACACTTTCTATTATTCTACATAATATCTCTAGATAATAGGAAAGACAAATTTACTCAGCTGTTCTGGTAGAACAACTTGATACCCTCCCCCCTGCAAAGTCACCACTATTTCTATTCAGGTTATAGCTTAATCAGAGATTTAATTTGAATATGAAGCCTAAGGTCAGTGAATGGTCCTGTTGCTCTGCTTTCTGGAGTATATGGTACATGAATACATGATCATTTAACTGTTATTTTCAACCCTGTGGAACATGCGGGCTCAAGTGAAATATCCAGATTTTATTTGAGTCAAATATTTAATAAATAATATTTTCATATATGTGCATTTTGCTTCCAAATTTAGTAACTTAGGAGAGTATTGTTTTGTCCCTAGCAAGAACAGTTCTTGAGATTTCCCTAGAGTTCAAACTTTAATGATGTGGTAGAAATAGAGTTTCCAGAACAGAAGCCAAAAAGAAGCTGACCAGATGACAGGAATAGGCATTGAATCTGCAGTCATAAAATGGGAATGAACACTATGATTTTTAACTAAAATGGATTTCTTTCCCATACATCTATTTAGAACTTGGAATTTTCAGTCAACATCTCCATACCCATCACTAGTGGTGAAAAAAAAAAAAGCAGCTTGCCAAAAAGTCTATCACTTAAAACCTGCATTTTGACTAAATAGGCAATTCAGAGCTCTTAAGGAAATTATTTTGAGATAAAATATCTTACTGTTGGGGCCTGAGATTTCAAGACGACCATAAAATAGAAATATTGTTATCTTTTGAAGTTTCTATATTGCATCATGTGTATGAAAATATGTTCAATATCTATTTTAACTTCAATAAGAAATTGTAATATTTTCCCTCCCCAAGAATTTATTTTTAACTGAAACTGTACTTGGAGGATTGTAGTTATCAACTGGCCCCTGGTGGGAAAGTTGCCAGTTAAATGAAATTCGTCACAATTGACCATCTGGGATTTTTCCTAATGAATTAGCTTTCTCAAATCTGTAATGTAGTTGTTTATAACCTGTTATCATGAAGGTAAATACTAAGGGATGCATTTCTCTCTCTCTCTCTCTCTCTCTCTCTCTCTCTCTCTCTCTCTCTCTCTCTTTAAAGTTTATGTATTTGTTTTTGAGAGAGAAAGACTGTGAGCAGGGGAGGGGCAGAGAGTGAAGGAGAGAGAGAATCCCAGCAGTCTCCTCTGCACAGAGCCTGACGTTGAGCTGGAACTCAGGAACTATGAGATCATAACCTAAGCCAAAATCAAGAGCCCGACACTTTAACTGACTCAGCCACCCAGGCACCCCTCTCTCTGTCTTTTTTAAAAGTAAACATTGCCTTTTTCACTTTTAGTCACAAACTCATGAATCTTTCTTCTTACTCGTTGACATTAATTCTAAGGTCAAGAGCATTGCCCAACTATAATATTTCCGTAAGTCACTCACAGAGTCTAAACTACAGGTTAAAATTTTTTTCCTTACTTTTTTTTTTGATACTGAATGTCTTGATTACAAGATGTACCCGTTGGTGCATCAACCAATGCACCAATCAATTCCCCTTTCTTCTTATAACTGTATTATTATTCAGCTAAATAGTGATTCTGTCTTTATATATTTTTCTTATTTGGTTATTCATGGAGCACAAAAATTGGCATGTGCCTCATTAGAAAGGGCAAAAAAATCCATAAAATGCTGACACAACATTGTGATACTTACAATCATCAAACTGTAAAGAAATTAAGTCTTTATCAATAATAGTTTTGAATTTTAAATGTTCCATAATTTATGAATGGGTATTATAGGCTTAGTCTCATATAATCTTGTGTATATTTCAGGAAACTTAGGTAAAGCTATGACACAGGAAAGCATACAAATATTTCAAAGCTTATTTAATTTGCAAGGCTAGGTTTTATATGGTTAGCTTTAATTGTTAATGTTCCAAATGAAATCTGTTTTGATGAATATGAATCCCAAAATAATTTTCATGGTAAATGCTTTTTAATAAAAATAGTATTATAAAACATTTTATAATATTATAGTATCAATTGCTTATGATTCTTGCTTTATCAGTCAATAAAATTATATTTTGATATTTATAATTAATATCACTGAAAACTATATTAAAAGTCAGCTTTTAAATGTTTTTAATTTCATTTGATAAATAAAAAGTCCATCAAAACCTAAAGATTATTAAAATATATGGGAATTTATAGAATTCTTAATAGATCAACACATTAATTATGCCAGGGTAAAAGCCATTTATATATACAGCATTGATATTTCTCTATATTTCTTGGCACTTTTTCACAGAAGAATTACATATAGTAAAAGCTGAATGACAATTATTTTTATGAAAATCTTGGATATACATCTATTGGAAGAAAACTTTGAAAACCAAACATTACCAAAAAAAGTGTAAAATTTAAATTCTTAGATCAGCTCTACTGGCATTTCCCCTCGCCTCTCATTTCTCCTTCCCTTCCTCTACCTCCTCCATCTTTTTTTCCTTTCTTCCTTCCTTTCTCTCTTTCTTTTTTCTTCTTGAACAAAATTGTTACCTTTCTCTGGCTCTCCTTTGACCAATACTAGGGAAAGGAAAAGCAACTTGGTCTTGCTTCAAACTGAATCTTCCAGTTTAAAACTTGGTGTGTTTAGGGTTCCTTTAGGCTTGCTTTTTTTCTCCTTCCTATTTTTCCCCCCTTCTTCTGAATGGTATCTAGATCTAGGGGCAAACTATATTATATCATGGCAGTCAGAAAGGAGCCCCTGACACCTCTGCTTTCCTCTCTATTCTTATGGCCATGTACTGAAGATAGAGTTGATGGCACAGAACTTTCTGATGTGTGTTGGCATCTACTGCTTCTGTTGTTCTTTGCCATGGCCTCTGGTTATAAAGTTTTCTTACTTTATACCCACATGTCTTCAAATTTATGAACTCTGTTGAGTAATACCTTGAATTCAAAGACATATGTGGGAAAAACCTTGGTCTTGGCCAGTTTAACATGGGGTTGGGTGGGGCCCTTTTTGGTTCTTTTACTACTTGAAGATTCTGTGCTACCCTAGGATTACTGTCCAAGATTCAGACAGGAAACCTTACATGGAAACTTCCTGCTGGAATTCCAGAAAGGAAGTGGGACCTTTGTATTATCAGATTTTCTTTAACATATCTGAATTCCTATTACAGTGTTTCCATTCCTGAGGTACCTCACAGGTTCTGGAGGACTCCGAACTTGTCTAATTCTCATTGTGTATCCTCTAAATTTCTTTAGGTCCCCTGTGTAGCCTAGGAATGGATTTCTGTTTTGTTTGTTTCATGGCAAACTGGAATACATTGCCTCCTACCCTCTGGTACTTGTGGTAAATTTTAATAATCTCTATGCTCTAGGGTTACAATGGTGATTATTTGAAATCTACAAATTTATTCTCTATTTTGGAAAGCTAGGTTCTTGGAAATTAACATATTGGTTTCAGAACTGTTTTCTCAGAATTCTATCTTATCCATTTCTAGTTGGACCTGGCTGGACCTAGGTGTCCTCTTGAGGCATGACTGATTATCACTTATTTTTTTTCTTTTCTTTCTTTTTTTTTTTTTTTTAGAAGAGCAGCCAGACCAGAGAACTATATTAGAAAATACACATAATTCAATTACATTTGGAAATACTGTGTACCTTACCTTATCTAGATATTAAAATATGATACATTTGCTCTTGATTAAAATTCATTTATCAATTGCTATTTAAAATTTTTCCAATGAATTTCATAAAATCAAAACTACAATAAAGTCGTTTTTCATAAAAAAGTAATTGCTCCCTAGTCAAATAAAACACTGCTTTGAGAAAATTCTATACTGTCTTCCATAGTGCTGCACCAGTTTGCATTTCCAGAAAGAGTGCATTAAGGGTAATTTTTCTCCATATCCTTGATCAGAGAAAATTCTTAAACTATCTGGTTTCAAATTTCCTTTCTGGCCAATTATTTCAAACAAAACTTTTCTAGATGGCTTTGTTTGGAAGAATCCTGAAAAATACAACCTGCTGTGTACTGCTAATCTATCTCCAGCTGTGAAAAATAAACTTTCTTTGACCACACATTTAGCTCTTATTGTGCAATTAGATTGCATATGCTAGTAGACAGCATTTCCTTCTCTCTCCAATCCTGAACTCACTAACTTTATAAATATTTAATATGCTTAAATTAGAGGCAGGAGGGCAGGAGGTAATTCTAGCAATAGTTAGCTTTTACGTTTTGAAAGCAAACAAAAGCCTCCATGTGTAGTAAAAATTGAAAAAGAAACAATCTTTGTAAGGAGAAGGTATCTATCTCTGTCCACATTGAGTGGTTTCTTAAACTTTTCCATAACAGTTTTGCTTCTGCCTCATGGAATATGTCTTCTATTGAGGAGATTTAGAATGCTTTGATTCCAAAAACTCTTCTAATTTATCTCCAAGGACACCTGAATTATTTAATATCTTCATTTAAAGTAACAGCAGTAGTGCATAATAACATCAACCCAAACCCAAGACTTTCTCAATAGTTACAGTTGTTTCCTACCGACCTTTAATATATAAACATAATAAAACTGATTTTGGCCTACAGGGAAATTATAAAAGCATTTGAATTATAAGGGCATTTTAATAAACATGTTTGTTATTTGAACTTTATTATTTAAACTTCACATTTTCTTAAATTTCAACTACGAGAGACATACTAATAGGGGAAAATTCAGATATTCTTTATCACTCGCTTTGAATAGTAATGAATTAATAATTCCCCATTAGGGGACAAGATATTTGTTGATAAACCTCTTTACATTCAGTGCTAAGAGAATGTGGTTGACAGGCTGTACTAATGATTACATGATGGCCATTTTCATTTTGTGTCAAGAAAATAAAAATAAAATCCCTTCTTTATAGAATAACAAGCATAGGGGAGACAGAGAGAGAGAGAGAGAGAGAGAGAGAGAGAGAGAGAGAGAGAGAAGCAGGGCTCACTCAAAGCGGGTCTCATGTTTTACCTGAAGCGATGCTTGTGCTCACCAGATGTAGGACTCTAACTCATGAACCATGAGATCATGACCTGAGATCAAGTCAGATGCTTAATGACTGAACCACCCAGGCACCCATAAATTTTTATACCCTTAAAAATCAACAAGGACTTAAAACAGATTTTAATGTGGCTTCTTCTTAGCTATATATTTACATATTAAAAATTAAAACTGAGAAATTTAACAATTATTGATTGACTTAAAAATTTTTTTAAAAATAAAAATAATAAGCCAACTTTATGTTAACCTAAATATGTTTTATAAGCTTTGCAAATCTCTTTAATGATTTGATTAATAAAAGCCAACTGAATTTCCATATCTGCTTCTACATTAATTTTGTTGTGAAATCACACATCATGCAGTTTCTGGAATATTACACAGTACACTTGTGAACAGACAAGAGTGGAAAAGAAAAAGAAAACAATGGGACTTATATACCTTCTTTGAAAACAGAGACTGTCATTCTTTTTGTAATTCCTTTTGTATTTGTTCCATGACCTATCTAACATATAGATGCATTTAAATAATAATATAGACAACTGAGGTTTTTGCAGCATGGAATATTTAAATTGGATATTTAAATCATTTTATTTTAAAGACAGTAAAGTTTAGGGGACCTAGGTGGCTCCCTTAGTTAAACATCTGACTCTTGATCTCTTATCTCAGGTCATGATCTCACAGGTCATGAGTTTGAGCCCCTTGTCAGGCTTTGCGCTGACCCTATGAAGCCTGCTTGGTTTCTCTTTTTCCCTCTCTCTCTGCCCCTACCTCACTCTCCAAAAATAAATAAATAAACATTAAAACAAATAAAAATTAAGATGGTAAAGTTATGTCAGGAACTTCCTAAAATTTGGGAAAATGCAGCCATATTTTTTCTTCCTACATAATAAACAAGCATGTGCATGTATGCATAATATACTAATATATAAATAATGTGTCAGATCATGTTGGATAAAGCAAAAATATCTGTGACTTAGAATACCTGTTTCACCTTTTCATCCTCCAGTTTGAGCACCAGCATGTCTGCCTGGGGACGCAGTTCATCTACTGTACTTACTTGTTACCTCCTCCAGATAAGTGGTTGCCTCCTTCTGTTTGCAGTTGTTCAGATCTCTACGTAACTCATCACATCTCCATGTTCATCTTCTTTCTGTCTGTCTGTCTGTCTTTCTCTGTACGTGTGTCTTCTTTGTCTATCAAAGGCAGGCATCATTAGTATGAAGTTATACATTTTATCGAATGAATACAATTCTGTTTTTTTACTATTTTGTCAAGTCCAGTTGTCTTCTGTCCTGCACTCAAGTTAGAAGAATTAGATTTTTGTCACGTTTCTTTATGCTACCTTTTGTGTCTCGTTACCATCTCTTTTTCCTTCTGACTTTCTACCAAAAAAGAATATAAGAGAATATACTGTCTTTTCTCACTTTCTACCAAATAGAAAAGTCCCCTGAGGGCACATGTATTATGAGAGCACATGTATTACTGACCTGTCATTAAACCTTGAACAAAAGCAAGAGAACTAAACAATGGCTATAGAGGCTTACCCTGGAAGAAGTGAAATGGCTCTAATTAGAGAATAATATTGAAAAGAAAATCATTTTCTCACATTCTAGTTAACAAATACAGATGTTCAAATTATCTGGTAGTGACCTTCAGGATCCAGAATTAGAAATACATTAGATAGTGATTCAGATAATGTGACTGATTCCAGGTTAGTAAAATATTAATGAAGAAATTTTTTGGCTTTGCAGTCACTCATTTATATTATCTTGGTTTTACTTTGTGGTCATGTTATTAGCAGAGAACTATAGACACTCCCAAACCGGCAACTAATTATTGTGTTGAGTTAGAATGATCTCAAAAATCCAAGTAGGTTATAATTTTGATTACTAAAAACTTGTGATATCTTCAAATATTTAGACTTATTGGTAATTACAAAAAAGTTTTTGCTAACACCAGTATTCCTACCTGTTTTAAGCTGCTTACATTTGCATATTATCATTGATAAAACAAATAACTGTAGTGCTTTGCTACAAAAATGTACTTCTCAAATTTTGATCAAGTTTATATTTACAGCTAAGCATTTCAAGTTGGAACAAAGAGAATCTTTAACAATTAACCTGATATGACAAAATATATCCATTCTTTCCTTGCATTGTTTCATTTGACAATGTCTTAGTGTGCACATGGGTGTGTGTATATGTGTGTGTGTGTATGAGAAAGAGGCCATCATAAAATTAATATATCAGAGGTCCAAGCATTAATTATCACAAATATCATTTTTTGTATATAACTACATGTGAATGTATGAAACCCCTCAAGCTCAAGGCCATAATGCAATCCTGGGCCAAGACAGTAGGCTTTACTTAATAAGTTGTGCTATAGCCATTATCAGTTTGATAATGTACCAGTCTTGTGTAATCAAAGTATCTAACTTTCTGTATGGAATACTAGACATCATCCAACATAACATGATCATGAGAAGTATTATTAATTAAATAATATTTTAAAAAAATGGAAATATTCTCCACATTAAAATAGAATTTATGGTTTTCTGATATTGTGTGACATTCTAGAACATTCTTAACCATGTTAAATATAATCTTGAATGTATGTTATAGAATAAGTTAAAAATTTAAAAAAATAAAGTGTTGACACTTTGCATTTTAATCATTTCCAATTCATTCACCTGCTACTATTTACTTTTTAGAGTCTCTCAATAACTGCTCCAGGCATTCTGTCCAGATTTCACAAATGACTTCAGTAGGACAGAGTAGAATGTGCTCACTGTATCTCATGCAGCACAGGAACTAATTGTTCCCTCAAGTATGCTGTTTTCTTATTATAATAGTTAGATAAATAGCTATTAACAAATGAATATGCCCAAGGCATAGCTTGTCAGATGAATAAGGTTTTAATCATCTAATGAAAGTGTTTTGGACTTTCATATATTAAATGTGCGTGCACATACACACACTCACACACACACACAAACCCTTTTACAGGGACAAATGCATTTCTACTATATCTCTCATATTACATTGTTGAATACAAATTTTCTTTATATGAAAGAAATAAAAAAATGAAAATAAAGACATCTTTTAAATCACAAGCATTAACAATTTTCTACATAATGATTTGTAATATTCATGCATTGTGAACAGTGAGAATGTTTAGAAAACATTTCCTTTTTTCAAAGTGTAACAAAAGGGGAAAAACATTGACAGTTAATGTTACTTTGATATGGTTTCAGATGTAATAGAATCAATTAACTGTCTTTAATTTTTGAAGGATTAATGCATATTATTTTTTAATTTACATTTTTATTTCTTAATGTTTATTTTTGAGAGAGGGAGAAAGAGGGTGAGGGACAGAGTAAGGGAGACAGAGGATCTGAAGCAGGCTCTGCCCTGACATCAGTGAGCCCGATGTGGGACTCCAATCCACGAACCATGAGTTCATGACCTGAGTCAAAGTTGGATGCTTAACCAACTGAACCACCCAGGCACCCCACGAATCCATATAATTTAACAGCTAAGAGTGATTTATCTACTACTGTCAGATTTTGGTCATTTATTTCTGTCAAACTATTGGTAGTTTGTGCTGTTTATGCTGAAAATAAAGGCAATCATTTAGACTTCTCTTCCTAGTATATAGTATTCTATTATAATTAAATAATAAAATATCCTCCTAAAAGATATCTTTTTTACTAATCTTAAGTCAGTTTTTTTTCAATATTCTTCCTTTCTGTTTATTTTGGGACATATTATCACCACAAATTAGAAGTGAATCAAAAAGATATGTCTAGAATAATCTAGTCTATTTTAAAATAAACATAGAGCTTAGATAGATTCTTAAAGTTAATAGCATAGGTATCTTATTAAACAGATGTCTACAAATATTATAAATAATGGACAAGACACCTTGCCTTTATCAGTCCTTTTAGGGATGAGAGAGAGAGAGAGCAAGAGCGAGCAGGGAGGGACAGAGAGTGAGGGAGAAAGAATCCCAAGCAAATTCTGCATGGCCATCAGAGAGCTCAATGTGGAGCTCAAACTCACAAACCATGAGACTATTACCTGAGAAAAAGATGTTTGAGTTGATATCTGAAGAAAGAGTAGGAGTTGCATAGGAGAGAGAGTGGATTTGGGGAAAGGTATCCATCATAGACTTGCATTGAAAGAAGATGGGTAAGAATAGAAATGGAAAACTTAATTAATGGAAGGAAGACTATTACATAGTAAACAATAGGTCTCCTACTATTTTGCTTTGTGCCTCTATGGTTGCATGAAGTAAGAAGGCTGTTGAATGACAGACCAAGACTAGACTTAGAAATATGTGAAAGGATTGAGAAACTACACACAGAGATGTGATCAAGAAACAACAGAATGTAAGGAGGTGAGGCTAAAAGTGAAATATTGTTTTGAGAGATTGGGTGGGAAGAGAAATGAACTGTGGGCATATGACCAAATTTTGTTATTTCTGGTGGTGTTCCCTACTTTTGGCCTTTTTGTCACTTACATCTTCATGTAGCATTCTTTTTTAGCAATCTGTGCATTTGTATATACTACAGATGGAACATAATACTTTAAAAGGAAGCATTTTGTCTAGATACTTTCAACAATGTTTGGTTAAAAGAAAAGAAGAGGGGGTATTTTCCATCCTACTGAATTTTACTGATCACTTTTTAACCAGATTCTTTTAAAAATATCAAGTACCCCAAATCAATCATCTGAATACATGTTATTTTTTTTTCTCTTCATGACTTGTTTTAAGGCCTGACTCATTTGTGATCCTTACATTTCACCTGCATCTATAATGTCTGTATACAATTCCGTGGAGTCTGAATTACCAAAACAATATGTATGAGTAGTATATTATTTTTTATTATTCTTTTTCAGTTTTATTGAGCTATGACTGCCATATGACATGGTATAAGTTTAAGATGTACAATGTATTGATTTGATACACCAATATATTGTGAGATGATGACCGCCTCAGCATTAGCTAACCCCTCCATCACCTCATGTAACTACTATGTCTTTTGTGGCGGGGACATTTAAGATGTACTCTCTTAGCAACTTCCAGGTACAGAAAAACCTTGGTTTGCGAGTATAGTTCATTCCAGAAACATGCTTGTAATCCAAATCACTTGAATATCAAAGCAAATTTCCCCATAAGAAGTAATGGAAACTCAGATGATTCATTCCACAACCCAAAAATTTTCATACAAAATGATTATAATACTGTAATATAATACAAACTAACAAAGAAATACAAAATATAGAGAAAAATAAATTAACCTGCACCTACCTTTGAAAACCTTCAAGGCCGGCATGAGGGAGACAAGAGAGGTTATTGTGTAGGATGACTTTCACTATCACTAACAGAATCACTGCTATCTATTGGCTCAATGGAATCTTTTTCTTTTCATGCAACTTGGACAAGGAACCTATACAATGACACTTACTTTTGCCTTCTTCTGGGCATTTCATGGAAATATGGCATTGCATTGTCATTAAACATTCATCGCTCGCACTGCTACAGCCTTATTCTGGTGGTGGTTTTCTACAAAATTGTGCACTGTTTCCCACATTTTACACATCTCCCTAATCTCATTTGAAGTAAGAGATTCCTCTGCATTTTTCTACTCCTCTTCTGCAGATGAGATGCAGATGTAGACCCCTTGTAAAACCTTGCAATTTCAGCCTCTCTCATACCTTTTTTGTACTTCTCAATGATTTCCTTCTTAACTTCCACCTTAATCATCTCCTTCTCTTCTTACCACCTTTCTTTTCAACCTTTTTCTACATGGGGGCCATTGTATATGCTCACATAGATGTGGACTATAGCACAGTATTAATAAACTCTTGTCATATACTGTATTTAATGTAACTGGCAATAAGGCAGCAGAGGAAAGGGTCTATATCTGCAGGCAGCCTGGCCTAGATTGAAGCAAAGCTTTTCTACGCTTACTCTTGTATGGATAAGCAAAGGACTGTCCATAGGTGCTTTGAAGTGACAAAAAATACACTTATGCCAATTTGGACACCTTTCAACATTCTGGAAAATCACTGATTTCTGCCAAACACTGCAGCCTGACACCGAGCATCTGAGTGTGGGAGACAATCACCCACAATCTCGCAGTGAGAGAGAGAGAGAAGAACCATTGGCTCAGTTGTGATCATGTGGCATTTGGCATTACATACTACTCCTATTGCAAGACATCACTCGTTTATCCAGTTAAAATTTAGTAGAAATGTTTGCTTGTCTTGTGGAACACTCACAGAACAAGTTACTCGCAATCCAAAGCCATACTGTATATAACAAAGTATTGTTAACTATAGTCAGCATGCTTTACATTAGATTCCCAAAACTTACTCATCTTTTAGTTCAGAAGTTTGTACCCTTTGACCAACACTTCCTTTGTATTATTCTTGAATAGCAAATTATTATGACAAAATATATTATTCATATATTACTTTAGAATGATCACAAGAGAATATATGTCCTAAGGCCTTTGCAACTGCAGAGCTCCACAGTCTTCCTGGAATTTAACTGTGCTTTGAACATGCCACTC
Source organism: Panthera onca (assembly GCF_046562875.1). Classification (NCBI taxonomy): domain Eukaryota; kingdom Metazoa; phylum Chordata; class Mammalia; order Carnivora; family Felidae; genus Panthera; species Panthera onca. Next base: position 147,455,249 of record NC_138342.1, on the reverse strand, counting down.
ATTTTAAAAATGCCCATTCTCTATTTGTCCCCTTCTTTATTTTATTTGCCCTGTATATAAACACATTATTATTTAGTATTCTATTGTGAATTATCTTTCAGTTTCCATCTATTTCTTTTTTATTATTATTTATTTATTTTTGAGATAGAGGAGGGTGGGAGAGGCAGAAACGGAGGGAGAGAAAGAGTGCCAAACAGGTTCCATGCTGTTAGTGCAGAGCCAGATGTGGGGTTCAATGTCACAAACCATGAGATCATGACCTGAGCCAAAATCAAGAGTCAGATGTTTAACTGAGCCACTCAGGTGACCCAATTTCCCTTTATTTTCAATCTTCTACTAGGTGGTTTTGGAGCCAGTAGTCATTATGTATTTCATATGTTTATTGCAGTTTGACATGCACCGAGAGTGATTATTATAATAATCACAATTATATGAACACTGCTAACTTTCACCCAAAATATTCTATACAGATCTGTAGTTCTTGGTCTATATAAATGCAAATATGTTCATGGAAGTGGCTACCAACAACAAAAAATGATAACAGTTATAACAATGATGCCATAGTAAAGTAAACAGTGTGGTATTGACACAAGGAAAGGCAAAAAGACCAAAGCAATAAATAGTGTCCAGAAGTGGGCCTACAGATATATGATTACCTGATTTATGACAAAAGACTCAATGCAATAAATGGTACTTGTATATATTAAATATATGGACAGACAAATATTTAGTCCTACCTCATGTCATATTTGCCATGTTTATACAAAGATAAACACAGATAGGTTAAAATTTTCAATAAATACAAATATTAAAACAATTTTTAAAAGATATGAGAACATCTTTATTTTAGAAAGGCAATAATTTCCTAAAAGGTCACTGAAATCATTAACCATAAATAAAAACAAAACTTAAATTAGACTCTCTACAAAAATTCTTTGTATCATCAAACCATATTAAGAGATATCATTAAGGCAAGCTTCAGTGTGGGATAAAATGTTATCAATTTGTATGTGCACTGTATAAAGAATATCTAAATATCAATAACATAAGGGCAGGCTAGCAAATAGAAAATTTGATAATTATGTTTTCCAAAAAGAATATCAAAATGGCTGGTAAATATCTGAAAAATTACTTTGTTCGTCTTCAATGAGATGTAAATTGATTCTACTAGCCAACTATTAGAATAGAGAAAAAAGAATACCAAATGTTGGCAAGGATACAGAACAATTTGTTCTTCATCCATTTCCAGTGTGGCTGTAATTTTATGTACCCACTAGGCAAGCCACTTGATGTATATACTTATACTGAGCTTATGTCTACACTGTGACCTTATAATTCCATTCCAATGCATATGTTCAAAAGAAATGTACACATCTTCACCAAAAGATGTTGACAAGACCATTCTAAGAGTATTGTTCTCAATAGCTCCAAACCAAAGATTACCCAAACACCCATCAACTCTAAAATGATGCATAAAAAAATTGTTGTGTACTCTCATGTTGGAATAATATATAGAAATAAAAATGAACAGATTATAACTAAATGATTCAATATCAACAATATTATCTGGTAATATTTGTTTTTATAAATTTAATTTACATTCAGAAACTAAAATATGGTGTTGGAAGTCAGGTCAGGGATTACATTCGGGTGTGGAAGGCTAGTGACTAGAAGGAAGAGCCAGATGGCGTCAGGTTTTGGCTCAGGATGTTCTGTTTCCTAATCTTGATGTTGGTTATAAGAGTCTGTTCAATTTGTGAAAATGCATCAAGGTATACACTTATGATTTGTTTGATTTTTTCCTGCACTTTTTTCTGACATTTTTTTACGTTTTTTCTGAATCACTAAATTCTACACATGAAGCTAATATTACACTGTATATTAACTAATTGGAATTTAAATACCAATTTGGAGAAAAATAATAAAAGTTCATTCTAATATATCAATACAATTTTTAAAAATAAATGTAAATTTTAATGACCTTTAGCGGAAATACATTCTTCAGTTAATGGCAGCCCTTTTTTATTCTTTATTGTCTAATTTCTGTTTGCTTAACAAGTTTTTAATAGTAGCCAGACCTCTGCTGTCATTGAATTTTTATCCTGTCTAGAATCTAGAATGAGTAGAAACTGCTTATGTCACACAAAATAATTCCCAATGAATTAAATTCTTCATTTTTTCACGAGTAGTTGACAGGATGGAGTCTTTTTTTATCTATTCTTTCCGTGATTGTCAAAACAATTATCTGATATTGTTTTGTTTCCCACAAATGATTACATTTATGAGACTATAGAATTATAAAGCAAAGTGTTAGTGAGTTGTTATGGAGGACAATAGATTTTTGGGATATTGGAAACCTAAACATTTTTAATTCACATGTTTAGATGTCGTATGTATGTGTGTTACGATTAGTGATTTCTATTCTTAAACCAACATGAACAGAGATTAAGTGTTGACATATACTTTTATATGACATTCTCTACTAGTACATTTCTATGGACTGTCCATTTTTTTATAGATCTTGATAGCTTAAACTCATAACTTTAATTAAATAAAAAATTCTTCATTCTGTCTTTTAAAAAGTGATTGCTTTTTTAAAATAACTTGCTGAATATCTGTGGTTTAATGAGAGCAGATTCCAGATTTTATTTTTCTATAAGCTAGTAAATATAAGAAATATTCTTCATATTCTTTAGGGTACCTTTAAATCATATGATCCTTAACGTCAGTTGACATGTAAGTGCGTAAAAAGGGTTGACATTCAATTAACACAAGCTCTTACAGGTTTAATGAGCAGCAATAAATTAAATCCCTTCTTTGGCACTTTAAAGAAAGTGTAATAACAAGTGGAATGAACTAGAGGGAATGTTGCTCCATTGATTCATAATAAATTCTTGCTAAATTATTTGTTTTCAGACAGGAGGAATTTGCTTTGCAATGAAAGCCATAGGTTATTTAAACATTTCTGTCTGTTGTAAAGCCAAATAATAAAATACAAATCCTTGTACTATATAAGAAAATCACAGGGTCTAGGCTTGGACTTGCTATTTCATTTGATTTATTTTTAGACATTCAATTTGCAGCTGCTTCTTGATTCCCCTTTATTATTTTTTCTGCTAGTAGTATACCGTTCCATGTTGTCAAGGTAACATCAGAGATTTTTATAAAATGTAGCATTAAAGTTTTAATTAGCAAGTAAAACTTTTGTATACAAATGTACTGTCTCAAACTCCACCCCTATTAAAAATATGTTTGCAAATAATAACATGGAGGTTTTTCTGCAAGTACAGATTGATATAAATTATTGAAAATGATTCCAATATAGCAATAAGTAAATCAGCTTTCATGTGTATAATGTAGCATTTTTAATTGATAATAGCCAATTACACTCATTCCATAGACAAATGACTCTGGAAGCCATCTAGTGTATATCTGATTGCAGCATGACTGAAGTTTTCAAAATTGATTTATTATCTGATATGATTGTGCTAATTTTCTCAGAGAGATGTTTCTCTAAGAACTGAGTTTTTATCATCCCTATTAAGTATCCCATTTAAAAAAATTGTATCTTGCATATATATTGAAGGAAGAAAATGGGTTATTGACTTGTGTTCCAAAACATGCACAGAAAATTCATGAACTATTGACACTCTCTGAAAGTTACATTTTTCTTCACATGTGAGAAGTTGGAGAATTATATTTACAAAATGTGCTCCTAACAAGGCAAATATATTTTCCAAGCTTCCTATAAGGTAATATTCTAGTTTTTTTCTGAAGATACTGAAAGAAACAAAGACAAAAACAAAATAATTCCTCATATAATAATAGTTTATATTTATTTAGCCTCATACAAATTGGTTTTGGTAAATAAAATACAGTGTTGTGTGATTTTTCACCCAAAAAGGCCTTGTTTACAAGTATAAACATTCTACTTATACACACTTTGGAATTATCATATTATAACTAAACTGAGTACAAATATCTTTTCTTATCATCACTTATATCACTGCTATTGAAATGAGGTAGATGCCCATTGGTTTATAAATTTAAAATAAAACCCCTGTACTCCTATCTCACATATAGCAAATGCATATTATAATTACATATGATTACATGCATATTGTAGCTCTACATGAGAAACTAAAACAATTAAATTTATAAAATAAAAATAGAGTATCTCAGTGGAGCAGGAAAATTTTTCTCAAAGGATATCAAAAGCATTATAAGGAAGAGGAAAATACTCAATGAATTGGATTTCATTAAAATGAAGAATTTCTGTTCATCAAAAGACACATGAAATGAATAAGTGTAACATTCTGGAAAAAGGCAGTAGTCTCTCTAGATAGAGAGAAATAGATTATAGAGGTAGAGCTTATCAAGAATTCGTCTCATATGCAGCATATAAGAAGACTATGATGGGCAAACAGTCCAACTCAAAATGGACAGAATACATAATAGGAAAAAATAAGTCATAATAGTTTGACAGCTATCAGTAAATGGTTGTCTCAGTACTGTTAGATAGACTCTTCGTTCTCCTGCTGAACATAAACGATTTCACATAACACTAGTATCAGACAAAGCCACTCTGTGACGGCTCTGGAATGATACAAAACAAGCCTCTTCACAATCTTGTCCAAGGACAGATAGAAGCAATAACGATGAAAACTACAAAAGTTAACAAATACTGTCCTCTCTCTGCTACCACCATTTCCCACTGATACTGTATCAATTAGAAGTTTAGCTATAGTCCATTCCTCCCAACTCCTTCATAAAATTTTTAGACCAAATCACTAAATTGTCCCTGTAGTATGATAAAATATAAACCAGAGCAAGCTGTGTTTTCTTGAACACAAAACAAGCTCAAATCAATCCTAAAATGAACCTCTGATAACATCCTTTATTTGAGAAGGCTCAGGGTTTCCCATGGTGTGTGGCCTTTCTTACTGCAGCAAGTAAAAATTCCAAGTATATTTGATGACAGATGTGTTCCTGGTGATCTTTAGCTAGTGAGCATCAATAATAAACAGGCAGTTCAAAAAAGATAGGCATATGACAATTAGCATAGGAACACATGCTAATATTATTTCACAGGGAAATCAAAATAAAGCCTTAAAATGCAAATACCTAAAACTTAAAAACCTAACAGTGTCAAATGTTGGAGAGGGTGTGGAATAAACTGTTCATCTACCATTGGTATAAGTGAAATATATATTTTACTTTATGTAAACAGGTTTATTGGAGGTAATTAACATACAGTAACCTGCCTGTGTATAAAATATACAATTTGATAAGTTTTGACACATGCGCACACATCTGTGAAATCATTCCAAAAATCAAAATGATGAGCATATTCAAGTACCCAAAGTTTCTTCATGCTCTTTTGACATCACCTCTTCCTCCCTTCTCTGCTCCTTGGGCTTCAAAAATCACTATTACACTTTATAATGCTACACATTACTTTGAATTTACTAAAATGTTATAAAAATGGAATAATATGTATGATTTTTTCCAGTTTGTTTTATCAGTTAGTGTTATTTTGATGTTCATCAATATTCCTGGCTGTATTAATAGCATATCACTTTTCATTATTGAATAGTATTCTATTTTATGTATACATCATAGTTGGTTTAACCATTCACCTGCTAATTGACATTTGGGTTGTTTCCAACTTTTGACTACTACAAATAAAACAGTTACTAACATTTATGTAATAGACTTTGTATGAGACATTTGCTTTCCCTTATCTACTAAAAATGGAACGACTGGATCATATAGTAGATATATATTTAACTTTTAAAGAAACTTCAAAACTATTTTCCAAATTTTGTGCACAATTTTTAAAATCCACCAGCAGTGCGCTCAAGTTCAAGTTGCTCCAAATCCTGGCAAATATTTGGTGTGGTCTTTTAATTTTAGCCATTCTAATAGGTGTATAGGGCTATCATTGGGAATTTAATTTATATTTGCAAAGTGATGAATGAGGCTGAGAATATTTTTGTGTGTTTATTTATCACCCATATTTCTTCTTTGGTGAATTATCTATTCAAAACTTGAAATTGTCCAAAAATCAATCAATGAGACAATGAAAAAATAACACATTAATTCAATGGAGAATGGCACAATAATAAAGAATAAGCTACTAATACACACAAAGATAGTGTTATGTCTCACATACACTATATTGAACAACAACAAAGAAAAATCCAAACACAAAGGAAAACATACTTTGCAATCCCATTTTGTGCTGTTCAGTAATAGGCAAATTAAAAAACAATAATACAAGTCAGATTGTATCTCTGGACAGATATTTGAGAAATTAGATACAGGACACAAAGGAATCTTCTGGGGTTATAAAACATTGTATGCCTTGATCTGAGTAACATATATGTATAAGCAAACCTGAAAGGAAACCTATGGAATGGGAGAAAATATTTGCAAATGGGATGCCTGATAAAGGATTAGAATCTAAAATATATAATGAACTTATAAGACACACCCAAAAAATGAATAATCCAATTAAAAAAGGGCAGAAGTTATGAACAGACATTTTTACAAAGAATACATACAGATGGCCAACAGACATATGCAAAGGTGCTCAACATCACTGATAATCAAGGAAATACAAATCAAAATGGCAATGAGATATCACCTACACCTGTCAGAATGGCTAAAATCAACAACAAAGAAACAGAAGGTGTGGGCAAGGATGTGGGAAAAGGGGGACCCTCTTGCCCTGTTGGTGAGAATGCAAATTTGTGTAGCCACCCTGGAAAACAGTATGGAGGTTCCTCCAAGAGTTGAAAATAGAACTACCCTATGATCCAGCAATTGCACTACTGGGTATTTACCCAAAGAATACAAAAATACTAAATCAAAGGGATACACGCATACTGATGTTTATAGCAACATTATCTATAATAGCAAAATTATGGAAACAGCCCAAATATCCATCAACTGATAAATGGAATGAATGGACAAATGAGAGGTTATATATATAAGCATATATGGAATATTTTTCAGCAATAAAAAAAAATGAAATCTTGCCATTTGCAATTACATGGATGGAGCTAGAGAGTATTATGCTAAATGAAATACGTCAATCAGAGAAAGACAAATACTGCATAATTTCACTCATATGTGGAATTTAAGAAACAAAACAAAACAAAACAAACAAACAAAGGGAAAAAACAGAGAGGGAGGCAAGCCAAGAAACAGACTCTTAACTACAGAAAACAAACTGATGGTTACCAGAGGGAAGGTGGGTGGGGATATGGGTAAAATAGGTGATGGGTATTAAAAAGTGCACTTGCTATGATCAGCACTGGGTGTTGTATGGAAGTGTTGAACCACTGTATTGTACATCTGAAATTAATATTACACTGTTTGTTAATTAACTGGAATTTAAATAAAAACTTAAAAATAAAATAAGACAAAATTCATCAAATTATATACATTTAGGATTGTTGAACTTTGCTGTATGTACGATAAAACTCAATTTTTAAAATATTGGTTTACAAAATAATCATCTTTGATCACCAAGGCAAAATTGGTCTTGACTGACCACTTATTGATGAGTTACCAAGACTGAAATCATGTAATTATCATGCTTTATATGATATCAAATATCCTAAAGTATGTACCATGTTTTTATTTCATTTTTAACATTTTTGTTATTTTATTTTATTTTTTTTCACCGTGCTATACATTAAATCCCAAAGACTTGTTCATCTTATGACTGTAGTTTTGTATCTTTGACCGCCATCACCCATTTCATTTAACCCCTCTGTATTTCCTACCTCTGGCACTCTGGCAACCCCCAATCTGTCCTCCACAACTGTGAGTTCATTTTTTTATTCTTTTATTTTTTAGGTTCTAAATATAGGTGAGATCATACAGTAATTTGTTTTTCTCAGTTTGAGTTATTTCACTTAGCATAACACGCTCAAGACTGATCCTTGATATTGCAAATAATAGGATTTCCTTCTTTTATCTGGCTGTACTATGTATATACGATCTCCTTTTCTTTACCTGTTCATCTGTTGACGGACATTTAAGTTGTTTTCATGTCTTGGCTATTGCAAATAATGCTGCAATGAACATAGTGGTGCAGATATCTTTACAAGAATGTGATTTTCTTTCCTTTGAATAAATACTCAGAAGTGAAATTGGTATCATTTGGATCAGATGGTAGTTCTATTCTTGTTTGTTTGTTTCTTTGGTTGTTTGTTTTGAGGACCTTGACACTATTTTCCATAGTGCCTCCAACAAATTACATTCCCACCAACAGTGCACAAGGATTCCCTTTTCATCACACCCTCGCCAATGCTCGGTATTTTTTGACTTTTTGATAATAGCTATTCTTATAGGTGTGAGGTGATATTGCATTATGGTTTTGATTTGCATTTCCCTGATGACTGGTAATATTGAGCAACTTTTCATGGACCTGTTGGCCTGCTATCTGACTTCATTGGAAAAATCGCTGCTCAGGTCAACTGCCCATTTTTATTTTATTTAAAAAAAATTTTTTAAATGTTTATTTTTGACAGAGAGAGAGAGGGGGGGGGAGAGAAACAGAGAGAGAGAGAGAGAGAATGAGTGAGAGAGGGGAAGGGAGAGAGAGGGAAACACAGAATCTGAAGCAAGCTCCCGGCTTTGAGCTGTCAGCACAGAGCCCGATGCGGGGCTTGAACTTATGAACTGCAAGATCATGACCTGAGCCAGAGTCAGACAACCAAATGACTGAGCCACTCATGTGTCCTATCAAATGCCCACTTTTAAATTAAATTTTTTGTTTTTTGCTATTAAATTTATGAGTTCTTTATATATTCTGGATATTAATCCCTTTTCAGATATATGAGTTACACATATTTTCTCCCATTTAGTAGGCTGCCTTTTGATTTTGTTGATGATTTCCTTTGGTGGGCAAAATCTCTTCAGTTTGATGTAGTCCCACTTGTTTATATTTGCTTTTGTTGCTTTTGCTTTAGGTGTCAAAGACAAAAAATATCATTTATAAGATCAATGTCAAGATTACTGCCCATGTTTAGGATAACTTTTAGGATAGTTTTATTGTTTCTGGTCTTAAATTCATATCTTTGTTTTGATCTTTGTGTATTGTGTCAGTTAGAGATCCAGCATCATTCTTTTGCATGTGATTGTCCAGTTTTCCCAGCACCATTTATTGAAGACATTATCCTTTCTCCATTGCATATTCCTGGCTCCTTTGTTGTAAATTAATTGACCACATATGCACGGGTTTACTTCTGGGCTTGCTATTCTGTTCCATATAGCTATGTTGTAAAAAAAAAAAAAGGGGGCAAGAAGATACCATTTGTGTAGATACTGTAAGTCACATTTTATATTAGCATAAATAACTTTCTATAATTTATATTTGTATTACTAGTGTGTAGATAAAACACATTAATACAAAAGTTTTTAGCTTTGTATGGTTATTGAAGCATTTTTTAACTTGTTTATAGTTTTTCCTTGTCTGATAGCTGTTACTCCAGAATACTTGTCACATTCTAGATTACCGTATTTGACAGCACACTGGGTATGGGCAATCATTTTAAAAGAGGCAGAGACATAAGCATCTAAAGACTTAAAAAATTGTCAGTCGTCTGCTGTGTGGAATATGAAGTTAAATTCAATCACTACATAGCATTTATGTGGCTGTTGTATTTCACATTTGTATGTGCACTTGATGAATGTGCTACATATATACATAAGACAAAGATAAATGCATTAGATTATGAGTAAGTATGTAGTCATTCCAAATAGAATAAAAGCTTTATTTTATTTTCCATACTCAGATCTTAAGGAATTCTTGTTTATTGATTTCCTGTCTCACATTTCAAAAGTTCAGAGATGAATTATTTTTTGTTATGCTTCAAATCCTTATATAGCAATTCACACCTATCATTTTTCAGAGCTCTTGTCTTAGAATAGGTGCATACTATTTTTTCATTATCCTGCTTATCATTCTCTATCCCTTTCTCTGTCTTTTGGCCCCAACTGCTGATCCATTTATAATTTTCTAGGCTTAAATATCCAATTCTACTTGTCTTTCCTCTTATATTTTTAAAAGCAATTTTAAATGTTTTCTGATAAAATTTCCCACTATTTGTGAAAAAGTATACCAGATTGTTTTTCTCCTTTAATACTTTGCTATTATGTATTCTAAGAGTAGGATTGGTTCTATTATATAAAGCTCACCTACTTTCATGGTTTAATTCTATTTCATGTGTAAATTGTTTTTATTTTTGTTATCAAAATTATTCCTGATATAAATAGAAAGGTCCATTTTCTTTGAAAAAGAAGTCCTTATAACTAAATGAAAAGATGTATAATCTTTCTGGTAATCTTAACATATTTCTAAAATGCACCCTGTATGTATGCAATATTTTATCTAGGTGCAAAACTCTGACCTTACATTTCTTCTACTGTCTATCTCTTTTTTTTGTTTCTTAATGTCCTGATTTTGACAAAATGTATTTATGGTATACATTTACATCATTGTCTGATTTAGGTACTACAGTGGGCCTCTAAAAGTCTTTTTCACAAGGGAATTTTAACTTAGTTTTGAAATTGTCTGTTTAAATAGACTACCTTCTTTATATTAAAAAAAGAAATAAATTTGAATTTGAATGACATGACATTATCACTACATTTACCATTATGGAAAACGTTCCAGTTGGACCTGAGGTGTATGACGTCAGCTATTATAAAATGAGATCGACTAATGTACTACTTTTGTTCTACTAATTTTCTTCTTTTGTTCCTTTTCATTTATATGTTTTGTTTGTTTTGAATGTGACAAGGAACATATATCTAGGTGGTTCAGTAAAAAAATAAATATTTGAAAAGTAGACTGAGGTGATTCTAAGAAGGTACAATGAACATTATGTGCTTTAAAAAAAAACAGCCAAAAAACTTGATTTCTAAAATTTGCATTTAACAGTGTGATTCCTTATTATCTCTGCACCACTGTCTTTAGTTACTTGAATAGTATTGGATTAAAGATGGCTGAAAATTCTTTGACACTATTCTACCAAGAAGTGGACTTTATTTTTCTACCCTCTTGAATCTGGACTCCATGTCTACGTTGACATAGAGAGTATGCCGGAATTAATGCTGTACCACTTTCAGGCCCAGGCTTTAAGAAAACAGACAGTGTCTGCTTGTTTTTGTTGAATGCTCACCCTTGGGAAGCTCTTTTCCCAGGAGTAACAGGCACTGTGCTCAGCATCTCCAACTCAACTTCAAGCCAACAGCCAACTTCAGATGGCAGCCAAGAGTGAGTGAGCCATCTTGGGTAATCAAATCTTTGGATGTCTTCAACTCCAGCTGCCATGTGACTCAGACCGTAAGAGGTGCTAAGAAAGAACCCCCTAGCTAACCTCAATCAATCCATAAAACCATGAGAAATAAAATAAGTGTTGTTTTGGGCCACTAAATCCTAAGGTGTGTTCTCTTTACACAGAACAAAAATCTGTATAATAATTTAACAGTAGAGTTAAAAGCTGAATGCTAACTTTACAGCTTAATTTCCCCATATCTCTGGCGACGCCTCACTAATATCTTTTATAGGGTCATCTACCCATGCTCAGCTAATAAATACTGGAGGTCTCCAATAATCACTGTTGTAGCTTGTTTCTTTCTTCAATTCATGTTCTATTTTTTGGCATCTTCATCCTTATTTGTGGTTTCATGATTATCTATAAGGTGACAACAGACCTAACTTCTCCCTGAAAACTCCAGATTCAAAGATCTAATTGCTTTCTTGACATTCTAATTATAATTTTTAAAATGCCTGCTTAATCAGTATTGCTATCCAAAACTATTTTATTTTTGTTTTTACCCTTCAAACGGGGTTTTCTGCCACTATTTCCAAAACCAGTGAGTATTTTATCCATTATTCATCCACTGGGGAAAGTCAGAAAATTAGAAGGCATACTAGAGTGCTCCTATTTCATTACATCCTACCATCAATGCAACACTCATTTTATTACTGCTCTCTGAGTTCCTGAATGCATCCTGATGCTACTACCACTATCTGAGTACAAGTCACTACTATCTATATGTGAATCATTGTGTGATCTGCTAAGTAAACTTTCTACATCCACTCTTGCACCACTCAAAACTGTTATTTCTACTGCACTCAGGATGGATCATTGCAAAGCATAGATCATTTTAAGACCTGTTCATGCATAAATCATTTCAGTATATGTCAGTGCTTAACAAAATGTTTATTTCTGTTTTCTATCACATCCCTATCCAGTGCTTTCCATGCAGTACACAAATGCTGATCAAATCAATCTAGCTTAACTGTATAATAATAGAATTTTTAAGAAATTAATACCAAAGAACCCTGTTTATTTACTTTTTAGTTTTCTGTTTTCAGTTTTTGTATTGCTTAATGATATAAATTATGAATATCTACACACTTGAATGTGAGTGTGTGTGTAAAAACAAAAAAGTCAACAGTCTCTGTATAACTCATTACTTATATATTTACCATGCATTTGATAGTGTATACTTTTGTGTTATATTGACAAATCACCTTTACTTAACTGGTCTCTGACTGATGGACATTTCTGGGTTTTTCTAATTTTCCTCTTATATTGCTTCATCTTATGTTGTACACATCCCCCTACACCATACACTATTTATAAAAAAATTCTTAGCCAACTTCCATATCTCTTCTTTCAAAACTTGTTTCCTCTTTTCATACATCTTTGAGATTCTAAAACCAAAAATATTCCCATTGATTTTATAAGAGATAAATGGGAAGACACCAAAGACCATGGAATATCAGAGTGTAGATGCTTTTACTGCATCTATATGGAGATGATCATTTTGTCCTTCATATTGTTAATGTGATGTAGCATAATGATTAATTTGCAGCTATTGAAACATCCTTACATCCTTGAAATAAACCCTACTTGTTCAGTGAATGATTATTTTAATATATTGTTGAATTCAGTTTGCTAATATTTTGTTGAGGATTTGGATTTATGTTCATCGGGAATATTAGCCTATAGTTTTCTATTTTTTGTAGTGTTGAGTTTTGGTATCAGGGTAATGCTGGCCTCATGGATTAAATTTCTAAGATTTCCTTTCCTTTCCTTTCCTTTCCTTTCCTTTCCTTTCCTTTCCTTTTCTTCTTTTCTCTTTTCTTTCCTCCTTCTCTTTTCTTTCCTCCTCTCTCCTCTTCTTCTTCTTCTTCTTCTTCTTCTTCTTCTTCTTTCTTTGGAATAGTGTAAAGAATAGATATTTAATTCTTTAAATGTTTGCTAGAATTCACCTGTGAATCCATGTGGTCCTGGGCTTTTGTTGTTGAGATTACATATATTAATGATTCAATTTTGTCACTAGTAATTGGTCTGTTAATATTTGCTATTTATTACTGATTCAGTTTTGGAAGAATGTATAGTTCTAAAAATTTATCCATTTCTTCTAGGTTGTCCAGTTTGTTGGCATATAATTTTTTGTGCTTGTCTCTCATAATTGTTTGTGTTCTGTGATGTCAGTTAATCCTTTTCCCTAATTTGTGATTTTATTTATTGAGTTCTCTCTTTTTTTCTTAACAAGTCTGGCTAAAGATTTGTGAATTGTGTTTATCTTTTAAAGCAACCAGGGCTAGGTTTTATTGATCTTAATGTTTTTGTCTCTATTTTATTTATGTCTACTCTGACATTTATTATTTTCTTTCTTTTATTAACTTTGGGCTTTGTTTGTTCTTTTTATAGTTCCTTTAGGTGTAAGGTTAGACTGTTTTTTGAAATTATTGAGATTTTATGTATAATTTTAGAAATTGGACAATCGTTTTTTAGACTGGCAGTACCATTTTATATTCTTGTCAGAAATGTGTCAGTGATCCAATTTGTCCTCATCTTTGCCAGCATTTGATATTGCCAGAGTTTTTCATTTTATTCTCTCTGATAGATATATAGTGATATATCATTATAGCCTCAAATTGTATTTCCCTTTCAAGAAATGATGTTGAACATCTTTTAACATGCTTACTTGTTGTATTCTCTTCAGTAAAAGAAGGCATGTTTGTGTCATTTTAAAAATATTTATTTGTGAGAGGGAGGGACAGAGTACACATTGAGTAGGGACAAAGAAAGAGGGGGCAGAGGATCCGAAGCGGGCTCTGCACTGAGAGCAGAGAGCCTGATGTGGGGCCCAAACTCACGAATCGTGATACCATTGAGCCAAAGTCAGATGCTTAACCAACTGAGCCACTCTGGCACCCTTCTTTTGCCAATTTTTAATTGGATTGTTTGTTTTGTTAATGCTCAGGTTTGAGAATTCTTTATGTATTCTAGATTCTAGTCTCATGTCAGGTATATAGTTTTTAAATGTTTTTCTCTGATTCTGTAGTTTATCATTTCATCCCCTTAATAGTCTTTTGCACAGAAAAAGTCTTAGTTTTGATGATGTTCACTATATCAATTTTTTCTATTATGGTTGACCATTTTACTATCAAGTGTTAGAGCATTTTACCTAAGGATAAACATGATATACTTTCCTCCTGAAATTTTTCTTAAAAGTTTTAATTTTGCATTTACATCCATGATCCTTTTTGAATTAATGTTTATATAAGATATGAGGTTTTGGTTGATTTTATTCATCGATTAATTTTTTTGCCTATGGATGTTCAAATGTGTCAGCACCATTTGTTTAAAAGACTATCCTTCTTTCATTGAATCTCTCTTACTCTTTTTCCAAAAGATAATTTGGGTATATTGTGTGAGTCTATTTCTGGATTCTCTATTCTATCCCATTGATTTATGTGTCTATTCCTCCACCAATACCATACTATCATGATTACCACAGCTCTACTATAAACCTTAAGTTTGGATAGAGTGACACTTCTCACTTTTTCTTGTGAATATTGTTTTATCTTTAGGGATTGTGATTTTTCATATACATTTTGGAATAAGCTTGTGTATGTCCAAAAAAATGTGATAGTAATTACATTAAACTTATAGACTCATTTGCAGAGATTTGATATTTTTACTATGTTAAGTCTTCATGAGCACATTATTTCTCTTCATTTATTTAGGTCTTCTTTTCTTTTTCAGGACTTTGTAAATGTCAGGATACAAATCCTATATTTGTCCTGTCAAGTATAAATCTAAGTACTTTATTTGCAGGACAATACTTGTACTAATATTGTATTTTTAATTCAGTTCCTATGTGTTCATTTTTGGTATATAGAAATAAAATTGATTTTTTTTTGTTTTGGACTTATATCCTGCAACCTTGCTCATCTTGTTTCTTAGTTTTGGATTTTGTTGTTGTTGTTGATTCCTTAGGCTATCATATTCCTTAGGATATTTCATATGGACAATTATGACATCTGCACATAAGCACAGTTTCATTTCTGTCTTTCAAAACTGCATGACTTATTTCTTCTGCATGCCCATAATGAATAAGAATTCTAGTACTATGTTGAATAAATGTGTGAGAGTAGATATATTTGCTAAGTACAAATCACAGGGGGCAGTTATGCAGTTTTCTATCATTAAGATGATGTTAGCTGTAGAATTTTTGTGAGTGCTCTTTATCAAGTTAAGGTAAGTCTTCTTTATTCCTAACTTGCTGAGATTTATTATATATATATTTTTTATTATGAATGGGTTGCATCAACTGATATGATCAAGAGTTTTCCTCCTTTAGCTTGAGACGATAGGTTGCAATGATTGATTTAAAATACTGAACTAGAGTTGAATACCTACAATAAATTTGCACTTGATCATGGTTTATAATTCTTTTTATACACGTTGAATTTAACCTGAATATTTTGTTAAAGTTGTTTCTAAGCACATGAACGATATTATTTTATACTATTCTCTTTTTTTGTACATTCATTGTCTGGGTTTGGTATTAGGTTAAAACTGCCCTCATAAATTGAATTGTGAAGTTTCTCTAGTCTTCTTGAAGAGATTGAACAAAATTGGTGTTAACTTTTCTATCAATATTTTATAGAAATATCCAATGAAATGATCTTGGCCTGAAGCTTTTAAATGGCATTCAATTTAGTTAATGGATGTAAGAGTATTCTCTTAGGCTGCCTCTTTCATGTTGGCTGAGTTTGGTAGTTTGTGGTTTTCAAAGGTTTACAAATTTATGAGTATATATAGGTTCATTGCATTTCATTTTTATCTTTTTAACCTGTGGGGTCTGTAATGATATTTTCCCATTTTATTCTTGATATTGATGATTTGCATCTTCTCTTTGATAGTCTTTGTCATACTTACTAGAGATTTATCAATTTTACTGATTTTTCCAAAGACCACTCTTTATTTCATTGATTTTTTTCTTTATTGTTTTTTTATATTCAATTTCATTTATTTTCCTGTCATGATCTCTATGATTTCTTTCCTTCTGCTTTCTTTGGATGTATTTTACTCTTCTTTTTCTAGATTCTTGGGATAGAAACTTAAGTTTAAGATCTTTTTCTGTACTACTATATGCACTTAGTGCTACCATTTTCCTTTCTGTACTACTCTAGCTTTGTTTATTTATCCCACATATTTTGATTTGGTGTGTTTTTATTTTCATTTAGTTCTATACTTTTTTGAGACTTTCTCTTGGGCCCACAACTTATTTATTTAATTTTCCCATGTTTAGAGATTTCATTATTGTTTTTCTCTTACAGATTTCTTACATGATTCCATTAGGCTCAGAGAACACACTCTGTGTGACTCTGCGTTTTATAAACTGATTTGTTTTATGACCCAGGACATGATTTCCCTTGGTGAATATTACATAGGAACTTATTTTTTTTTCTTTTTCTTCCTTTGTTAGATTAAGTGCTGTCTCTACATATCAGATAGATCTTGTTGGTTGGTTGTGTTGTTTAGATCTTTTGTATCTTTGCTTTTTTGTGTGTAATAATTCTATCAGTTGCTGAGAGGCAGATATCAATATCTTTAATCTTAATTGTAGATTTTTATTTTTCTCCTTTCGGATTTCCAATGTTTGCCTTCTGAATTTTGAGACTGTTTGATGTGTCCACACTTAGGTTCATATAACTTTCTGGTGAATTGATATTTTTATCATTAGTTTATTTCCTACTTTGTTAAAGGAAATACTCTTTGCTCTAAAGTCACTTCATCAGTCAGTAATAAAACTGCTTCTTTTATTTTTTTATTAATATCTTCATATTATCTTTTTCCAGATTTTTATTTCAACATACCTATAGCATTGAGTATGTAGTGAATTTTGCAAACATATAGTTGGATCATATTTTTGTACTATTCTTTCAATCTCTGTTTTTGCTATATTAGATTTTGCATTTAAGGTAATTTTTGATATAGTACTTAAGTCTGTCATTTTATTATTTCTTTCTATTTGCTTCCTCTGTATTTTTGTTCTTTGTTAGTGGGACTACATATCTACTCCCCTTGACAGTGGTGCCAAATTCATCTTATGTTTTCCAAAGGACTCCATTTAGTCTTGAGGAGGAAAGATCCTATCTGGGCTAAATTCCAGTCCTACGTTGGGAAATGCCAGGCCTAGATCATTTTCTTATATCAGTGGGGAGATATAAGACACCTGTCTGCTATGTTTCCCTATTACTGGCTTGCCAAGCCAATTTACTTTCCTCTTCCTAATTTTACAAGTTTTCCTTTTGCTGTCTTTTGCATTATTTCCAGGGTTTTTAGTTACACTTAACAGGGAGATGCAGCAAGAAGAGAAGCAAGGAATATCTGGTCTGGATTAGAAATTTTTCTTGCTCTCTTTTACTTTACTTTTGAACAAATATTTCTTGAGAAATCTACTATATATGAGTTATATACTTTGTTGGGTATTAAAAATACATAAATTAAACCAACTCTCTTCCTTTAAAGAATTCATAAATTATTTAAAGGGAGAATTTCTAATGTAAAACAATCATTGCAATCGATGTAAAGAGATCCAATGATAATATGTTCAATTTTTCCTTGCTCATATGAAGAAATATTAAAGTCACCCTTCTAAGGTCAAAAAGTTTTTATAGATGAATTGAAACTTAGATCTACGTCAGCCTTTGTAAGTTTAATATGATGTTAACGTGAATGAATAGCTCATGCTGAGGCAATCATTAGTGTCAAAATAAGTCAGGCCTTGGGAGAGCTTGACATATTTGAGGTATTAAAATGAGCTTGGTATGGCCAACTATAAAGATCAAGTGGGACGTTCTGCTAATTGAGAGTGAGCAGATGTTAGGACCAGGTTATGAAGAGCCAGAGGAATATTTTAAATGAGAAAGTAGCAATAATTCATTAGTAGTATAATGTTGAGCACTTCATGATACATGAATATATGTTCAGTTATACTCAGCTGGTTTCCAATCCTGTACCCTCTTTATCATTTAGTCCCCAGGGCTTTAATGTTTGTGACTGCTAGCTTTTAGGGAGAAAGGGGCGCAATCTTGATTAGTAAGCAATGAATTGCATCCGTATACACTGCACAGTATTTGAAATGCCAGTATTTGAAATCAAGTTACTGTGACAACGACTCAAAAAGTCCCTAACATTACCAAGTGTCTCCTGGGGAGATAGTACAACTGCTGTTGAGAATGGGCCTGTGGTTGGTCCAAGCAAGAGTTCATAAAAATTTCTACATAGAAGAAACGAGAGTAAAAAGAAGTAATAACATCCTATCATCGAAAGCCAAGGAAATGAAAGAACGACTGGAGAGATTTCAGAAAGCTGGTGATGAGACATGGTTCATATTCCATATTCTCTACTTCGACCCCAATTCATAGAGAAGATCTGAGAGCAATTTGAAGAGAAAAAGGCTTTTCTCTTCTTAAGTTTTAGTTTCTGAGAGGAAACTGCTCGATACACTTCTATCAAGCCAAAATATTTTACAAAATTTGTGGCAGGAATCAGGGAAAGAGTTAATATTTTGCTCCTCTGAGCTTCCCCAGTTCCCGTATAGGAAGGGGCCTAGAAATTCCATCATGGCCTTGTGGTAAGATGAATTTAACTGATAATCTGGCCAGAAAGCTTGTCAGAGGAGTGAAAGTTGCTTTCCATTTCAAAAGGTTTTATAAGGAGTAAATATGTTAATAAGGTATAAATCCTAAAAAAAAGCGTCTCAGTATATAATAGTATAATTATATACAAGTAATATAATTATACATGTTATTATATATAAGTATATAATATAGTACATATTAGCTCTTATTACTATTGACAATTGACTTAGTGTCTAACATTCTTGTATGTATCTATACCAAAAATATGTATTAGAAAACCTAAACTGAATCTAGTTTGAGCTAGTTTAAGAAAGAACTCTTTCCTTTCAATTATATAAGTAATTCATAATGCTTTCATGTATGGCAAACAGGCAAGATATTTCCCTTTATTTCAATCAAGGTCCTAGAGGCTTGGTTTGATAGTTAGGTAATAGTTATATTCAACATATTAGATACTCTAGCTAGTAAATATTAATCACAAATTCACGTATATTAATATCAAAGGCATCAGGATAATTCTCATTAAGTTTATAGTTACTGCATCAGTTAGAACTAGGTTATGCTGTGCATTAGATAAACCCTGAAATAAAAATGATTATACAATATTATACGATGATTATACAATATAGAATACTGCTTTTCTTTTATGTAGCAGTATGGAAATAGGCATCCTAGAACAAGCTAATTAGTTCTGTTCCAAGAAATCCTCAAATCTAGGCTTCTTTCAGCTTAATATTAGATATTTTCTATGGTGTGGAATTTATCCTCAAGGCCCAATGTGGCTGCATTCACATTCCAGACAATAGAACAAAGGAAGGGAAAGAAAGAACAAAGACTTCTGCCAAGTACGTCTGATGGAAGGCTCAACCAATGAGGAAGCCACATGAAATCTTATTGACCAAGACTTAGTCACACGGACATACGCATCTTAAAAAGGCTACAAAATGTAGTCTTCGTGCTAAGTGGCCATGTGCTCAGCCAAATATGTTATTCCTATAGAGAAGAGACAAAGGACATTGAGAGACAATGAGAAGTCTCTACAAGATTTGAGTTTTTACTGAAAAAAAAAGCAAAATGTGTAGAATAAATTTCTAACTTACCACATGCTATGCACAATTTTAAAGAATGATTTAAAATTATTGTCCTCAAGATTACATTATAAAGTATATATTTTCCATACTTTTATATATTGTTTCAATTTGGGTCAAATGAACTTGGAACTCGAAAACACTTCAAGGCAAATTGCCCCTTGGATTATCTTATCCTGGTGATTCTTTATGTTTCACCAATCACAGTAGGTAGATAAAGTGAAAATTGAGCCTATAAGAGTAATTTTATACATAAACTGGAAAAGTCAACCTTATGTATAAGTTCATTCAACTAAGAAGAAAAGTCTAAAGGACCCATCTGATTTGTATAAAGGTATGAAATAAAGTAATTAAGGTTGCTATTAAGTTTAACTCATGGATGGGGTGCCTGGGTACCTCAGTCAGTTGAGTATCTGACTCTTTGTTTTTGCTCAGGTCGTGGTCTCATGATCTCAGGTCATGCTGCCAGTGCAGAGCCTGCTTGGTCTCTCTCTCTCCCTCTATCACTTTCTTTTTCTCAAAAATAAATAAACTTTAAAGAAATAAAAATAAAATAATATTTAACTCATGAAAGCAAATTAATCAATGTCTACTCTTAAAATCATGGACTGAAGATCTTTAAAATAAGAAATGTTTTTTTAGTGCACATGTAGAGTCTTAGAAACAAACAATTTGGTTAACTATTGCAGACAACATGTACATTTCACCTTAATCATATGCAAATACTGAAAGGATTTTTTTTTTGGTCTGAGGCAAAAATCTTGTGTCTCTAAAGATAATAATGCTCATGAAACAGTTGATAATAAAAATGATGAATTATTACATCATTAAAGAATCCATATTCTTGGCTTGATATTGGAGTTTGGGAAACTGGTAGATTAATTTACTAATATTCTGCATAGATAAATCAAGGATTTTAAGTAAGATATAAAGATATTGATGATGTGAAAATGCTATTGATAAGAGTGGAGAATATTTTATAGCAGGTCTAGTACCCTTAGATAATTATCTGCTGACAAGTTTCAGAAAGATTTCTTCTGGAAATCTGAGAGCATGAAAACAATTGACTAGGAAACAGCATTTTGGTGAGATTATAGCTGTTCAGTCAAATATACATTACATACAATGGGGATATTATGTCAGTTAATATAACACACAAATTGGTCACTCAGAACATAAATGGGATTAACTGCCCAGTAAAGAAGTTTCTCAATCATTTGAGAGACTGAAATCACCTAGATGCAGATAGATTATAGCTACAAAAAGTGCATCGAGGAAAGATGAACATTTTGAGTGACTACCTAATTTAATATGAAAAAGCTTTACAATGATGTATGAAAAATTATAAAGAGTTCTTATGCCCAGAAGAACATTTTTTAATTTGTTAATGAGTAGCATCTAGTAGAGGTATTTGGACTGCTGAATATTCAGTGGTGCAACAGACACTTTAGCAGTAGTAATATATTTCCTTTTAATCATCTGCACATAAAAGACTAAAAGGAAGGACTCAGTCTGGAAAAAATGCTATAGTCATGCTTTTATTAATGGGAAGGGAAATACACTTTCATTCCCCTCCTCACTGTAAATATTTATTCTGGTGAAAGGAAGAGTGCATGTATTATACAGATAAAGTTTGAACCTTAGCCATGGATCAGCTATTGGAAACTAGCAAATATATTATTTAGGGTTCCATCAGGAAGTAAAACTAGTGCTGAGTGATGGTGCCTACAGAATTTAATTGTGAGATTAGACCTTACACAATTGCGGGAGCTGATGAAGACTTGGCAAAGCTGAAGCAAGACATCCTGCCCCAGGAACCAGAGCTATTGTTGGTCTGGCCCCATGCCTGCAAAGTGAGCCAGCAGAGCAGCAGAAACACGTGTGAGCTGCTGCAGCACCAACCTTTTACCCTGGATTCCACAGGGAGGTGGCTGTTCCTCCAGTTTCACCTTCCAAACCTCACACTCATTTCTTCTGCCGCCAAGCCTAAGAACCACCCAGGGAAGGAGATGCTGGTGCTCTCAGCTTAGCCAAGCTCAGATGGCATAAAACCACCACAGCATTGTATTCTCTGAGACTCCATTTTGTATTGTCCAAACTAGAGGGGAAGAATATTGCCCTGAGTTAATGTGAATTTGAAAATATATATGTTGAAAGCTCACCACCAGGCGGTTGTGTGTCTTTCTTCCTGTGCCAGAACTACCACCCCTGTGAGAAGCACTTTGTCTTAGCAGGTTTATTTATGAAGACCATGAGAAGACCTCCTTCTGCTTCTCTCAGAGGTTTATCAATTTGCAACTCTGTCTTGGAGAAACAGCCACATGGAGACATGCTGAAATGGGTTCTCAGTCTTCCAGGCTGTGTATTCAAACATATTCCCAGAGAAATAACACTATAAAAGATAGGTTAAGACAAAACCATAGATTTTTTGATTCAGAACGATTTGTAAAAAGACTCTGCTTCATTTTTTAAGGAGTGATACCTTGATTATCTACTAAATAGACAATAATATTAATAGAAAATAATTATTGCCACCTACAGGTCTTTTATAAAGACTAAAGAAATTCTTTGAGCACCTAGCACAACGCCATGCACACATTGTGCTTTTAACAACCAATATCTCTTTCTTTTCTACATTCCCAGGGGTCAAATGGATGTTGGCAGATCTGCATGGAATCTACTGCCATCTATTTCATTGATCTTGTAAAATACCTGTTCATTGAGTTCAGTTTGAAATAACCCACTATCAAATAAACCTTTAAAAGTAAAAGTAAGGTAAATGTATGCTTATATTTAAAGGCTACAGAAAGCATAAGAAGAAATAGAACAGATTCCCCCAAAAGATGCAAATGAGCTAGTTAAAAAATTAGAAAAGAAAAAAAAAAGACTTTTGTAGGTCAAATAATTCACTTTTGTGATTGTCAAGAAATGGTATTAGTCTTTGAGATAATTCGTTTATCTCCATGTCAAGCTTCCATTTGTATTGTTATAATTAGAATTTGAATCCTTCATTCTTCTTTCAAAATGGGGAGCAAGTAAATGATTTTACAACAAGCTATCAGGTATTAGAGGTAAGCACTAAAAGCAATATAACAGATAACACCTCATGGAATATTACAAAATCATTTTTGAACAGAAAACTAATTATTTTAGCTAGTACTCATAAAGATTTAGACAAGAATAGATAGTATATCTTTTAAATTAAGTACCAGAAGTGAAATTTTATGCTAATAGGACATTAACTGGAGCTAGCCTGAAATACTTGCATGTAAAGAAATGAATTTAGGAGCAGATAAACGTTGTAGAAAATTTCTTTTAAAAACAAATTTTATATCCTAAGAAAGATAAATGAAACTTATAGAGTAGGGTTGGTATAATCAAGTACTTAATAATTTCTCTTGGCTTAAGAGGATTGAAAATTATTATTAAAAATCATTTCTATAGTCAGAGCTGGTAAAGCTGGGTCAAAGGGAAATTAATTTTACCCTGTATTTTTCTTAAATCACCTATTTCAATGTCTCCTCCCAGAGCATTGGCATGCCTTTTCATATCAGGGCTCTAGTTTCTCTCTTGTATCATAACTTGCTTTTACCACAACCTAGGGTCAGTTATTTGCACCACATTGTGTTTTTAATTTAAATCTTTGCTTACCGTTAGACTTCATTTCAATTGTTCAATAGTTTTGACCTGTGCTATGAGTTACAGGTGTGTGTTTTGTTTTTTTTGTTTTTTGTTTTTTTTTTTGTCTTGTTTTGGTTTGGCTTGGGATTTTTTGGCACATTGTTTTTCTATGATTAAGCACACAGTGTTACATAGTTAAGAGCTTGGTGTTTGGGAAGTTCTCTGCCACGTTCAGATTGGGATACCCAAGGTGAATTATGTGACCTTTCTCAGCCTCAGTCTTAGCATCCATAAAAGCAGGAAGATAATACCTTACAGATTTGTCATAAAGGCTAAACAACATAATGCACATAAGAACATATAGCACAGTGCTTGGTGTATATTGAATTGTGATATTATTATTATTTATATATCTCATGAAATTTCAACATTTCATTCTGATTTATAATTGCAGCTCTGTTTAAAGTGCCTTTTTTCAAGGTACTGTGTTCATCTGTATCTCCTTTTTTTCAATGTAGTAGCAGGGGACTGTGGTTCATATCCTTTTCAAAACTTTCTCCTTTACTGCATTAGCCTAATAATAAGTGCACCGTGAGCAAACTTATACTTTACTGCATTAGCCTAATAATAAGTGCACCTTGAGCCTCTTATAAACATTCAAAACTTTTTTTCCAAGTGCCTGATGACAGTATTTGATTTCCCCATATATATATATATATATATATATATATATATATATATGGGGAAATATATATACATAGGGAAATATATATATATAGGGAAATATATTCCCCCCCCCCCCATTAACCACCAGGCAAGACAATTCATCAACTATTTTCTTCACTCATATCACAGCCCAAGTTGATTGCACTAATATTCCATCTGAGTATTCAGTAAGAACCTAGGGAGAAATGAAGATTATTTGGCACATTGGTGAAACCCGGAAGTATGAACACTGGTGACATTTTACCTAACCATCTTCAGGTGATATTAAGTGATGTTGATAGCTTCTTAGTTTTCGAAATTTTCCAAACCTGTTCACAGAATCTAAGGAACTAAACCCAGAATCACCCAGAAAACATTTGAAAATAAATCAAGTGATAGGGAGTCATCTTGAAGCCCAAAACATGACAAACCACCAAAAGCAGCAACACTGTGCTCTCATAACGTCTGCAGAACAAAAGAAAGAATGAGAGCGAGAGACAGAAAACGAGGTGAGGGGATGTGCTGAAAGCCTGAGAACCCCAAATTTGTCAAAATTTACTAACAAGAAAGGTCACTGGTACAGTTTGAGAACAGCCACTGTAAAATTAGGAGGAATGAATTTTTTAGGCACAAATTTACAGGTGAATGCAATTGTATTTATTTATTTTTGTTGTTATTGTTTAGTTATTTATTTTTGAAAGAGAGAGAGAGAGAGAGAGAGGAGAGAGAGAGAGAGAATCCAAGCAGGGAAGGGGCAGAGAGAGAGAGAGAGAGAGAGAGAGAGAGAATATCCAGGCAGGCTCCACTCTGTCAGAGCAGAGTCTGCTGCAGGGATAGAACCCAGGAACCAGAACCCATGAGATCATGACCTGAATCAAAATAGTTAGTTGTCTAAATGACTGAGCCACTCAGGCACCCCAAAATTGTATTTCTATAATGTTTGATTCTACTGAAGAAGGCTGGACCCTATCAATTCTTGAAAATTAACCATCTGAAACCCTGATTAAAGCTAAAGTAGAATTTATAAACCACCACAATCTAAAGCCATCAGAAAGTAACTAAATCTACATGAGGAAACAAATTATTACAGTTCTAGGGTAGAAAATATAAAAGGTAAATGGGGAACACTTGATTATACCACAAAGATAGGAAATTATATGACTACTGGGGTCATGACAAAAATAATCTAAAGCTAACTTGAAGAACCACTCATTTGCTAAACATATAATAATTTGAGCAACAAAAGAAGTAATAGTTTCAGTGGATTGCAGCACACCAAATTTATGAAAATCCATTAGTTCAAAAGAAAACACCACCATCACCAACATATTCATGATTTGAAAAACAATTTGCTTTCGGAGTGCCTGGGTGGCTCCACTGGTTAAGTGTCACAGTTCAGCTCAGGTCATGATCTCACAGTTCATGAGTTCGAAACCCACATCAGGCTCTGTGCTGACAGTTCAGAGCCTGGAGCCTGCTTCAGGTTCTGTGTTTCTCTCTCTCTCTGCCCCCCCACCCCCACTCAGACTCTGTCTCTCTCTCTCTCTCTCTCTCTCTCTCTCTCTCAAAAATAAATTAACATTAGAAAAAAATAAAAAAAATTTGCTTTCTACCTTTGCAACATGTTAATGAAAAGTAATCATTATTTAAAAAGTAGAAAATAATGGGAAAGAATCCAGTCTCAGCCTGACTGCCTTGTAAATACTTTACCATTGTATATTATTTAATAAAAATCTTGATGAAAGAAAACTTCTCTTCACAGAAGTATTCCAGCTAATAATTGAAGAAGGATTAATTGTTAGAAACTATTAGAGAAATCACTTGTTTACAACCCCTGAATGAAATATCAGAACTGATCTTATACAATCATTGATAACATCTAGGAAAGAAAGAAGAGAGAGAGAGGAGAGGAAAGAAGAGAAAAGAAAGGCAAGGAGGGAGAAAGGGAGTAAGGAAGAAAGGAAAGAAGGAAACAACTGGAAGGAAAGAGGAACGAGATGTACTTTTTTCTGATGGATGTACACATCTATTATCTGATAAAGTACTCTTAATAAAAACTTGAACAAAAAATAGACTAAACTTGAGGTAAAACAGGCAGAGTACAGGAAATACAGGAACCAGACAAATATGTGAAATGCTAGCACAGAATGCATGAAACACTCTTCTAAGAGACAAAAGACAAAATAACAGATTTCTTTTGAAAAGAAATTACAACGAAAAAAAAAGTTTCCTATACATTCAAAGAGAATCAACATATCAACAAAATGCAATGTGTGAATTTTGAATTCTGATTTAAACAACTCAACTATTATGAGGAAATTAGGGAGATGTGAGCAGTGTTTAGATACTGGATGATAATAGGATTGTTTGTCAAATATTAGGTATGATGATGCTGTGGTTATGACTTTTAAGAAGAATCCTTATGTTTTATATATTTGTGCTGAAGTATTTGTAGGATATTGTAGAAGTGCAGACAACACCGACTTCATCTTTGGCCCTCCATCTTGTTCATGCCCAAGCAATGACCTCACAGTTTCATGTTCCAGGCCCCAGGGAGGTTAATATATGAGCTGACTGGAATGTGGAAAGGCTTGTTCTGATCTTTCCTAACATGGTGCACTTTAGGTAACTAATAGAGATGACTGGTACCCAGAAGGCACCATTTAGAGAACTAGTAGAGATCCTCTGGCACATAGATGGTGCTACTTCAGATACCTACCCTGTGACCTCACCGCCATGCCTCTTTTGCTCCATAAAAGCTGCGGATTAAGGTCCTACTGGGCATAGATGGCAGGCAGAGAATAACAGCTGTGTACTGACTGAATCATCTGTCTTCCTCCCTCCTCCACCCTCATCAGTAAGTTACCCTGAATAAGACTATAATAGGTATGGAGTGGCTTGCTATGTTTGTTTGGTCTTAAAGTAACTTCAGTTTGAAAAATACTTTACTGACCCCCCTCCACATTCTAACAGATATATTGTTTTGATATATGGAATTTGCTTGGAAATAATTCATTGATGATAAAAGGAATAGGTGGGGATACGGATGAAACAAAATAACCATGAATTAGTCATTGATGAAACCATGTGATAAGTATTGGGAGGTCATTTTACTATTAGCTCTACATGTTTTACCATAATGTAAGGTAAAAATATATAAATAGATATCTCCCTCCCCCCATATTTCCCCCAGTATCTGCTCTAATATTTGGGGGTATTGTTGCTGTTGACAGAAAACCATATTTCAGATCTTTCTCTATTCTTTTTCAGAACACTAGAACATACAGTAAGGGCTCATTTTCAGGAAAATAGAATAAAAGTAGAGAAATGGTATTTACTTTTAGAATCTGCATCTCTCTCACTAATACATAGTCACAAATCTCTCTCTCTCTCTTTGTAACTTATTTATTCCTCTCCACTGTCCATATATATAAAACAGTGCTTCTACGGAGTGGAAATAAGATTTTAAATGAATGATGAGCAATTTATGTTGGGACTCCTTAGATTTCTACTTGAACTACTTTGAACATTTCTTACAAAGTATAAAATTTAGATATAAAATGTTAAGGTATTCTATACTAATGACTGTATCCTAATAATGGCAGAGAAATGCATTGTATTTCAAGTTTAAGTTAGATGAGTTTAAATAGCGGATATTTAAATAGGTGCACTTTACATGATGCCATGAATGTCTTCCTGAAAATTATGTTTATTATGTCTGCTAAAAACAAGTTGTAGTTTAAATTACTGAAAGCAAATCATTTTCATAATATCCCATAATTTCTTCTAGAGTTTCTCAGTTTTTTATCTTTGTTGTTACAGTTTGTGCATTAAACTTTTCTTATTATATTCAAAACAGTATGATGTAAAGACCTAAACCTATTGAATCTAAAGTAATTTTTTTATAAACAAGCTTTATCCCCTTTTCTATTCTATAAGCAAATGATTTCTGGTAATAGTCTTAACAGAAGAATTTATACATGAGATTTTTAAAAAAAAATTTTTAATATTTATTTATTTTTGAGACAGACAGAGACAGAATGCAAGTGGGTTGGGACAGAGAGAGAGGGAGACACAGAATCTGAAACAGGCTCCAGCCTCTGAGCTGTCAGCACAGAGCCCGATGCGGGGCCCGAACTCATGAGCTGCGAGATCATGACCTGAGCTGAAGTTGGACGCTCAACCGACTGAGCCCCTATACATGAGATTTTTTAATGTTTATTTACTTCTGAGAGAGAAAGAGAGAAAGAGACAAAGCATGAGTGAGGAGAGACAGAGAGAGGGAAAAAGAATTGGAAGGAAGCAGGCTCAAAACGGGCTCAAACCACACAACGTGAGGTCATGACCTGAGTTGAAGTTGGACACTTAACCAACTGAGTCACCCAGGTGCCCCATATATGTGAGATTTTTTTTTTAGCTTACATACCTTTTTCCTTTCTTAAGACTTATATTCTGCTAACTCTTACTCCTGATTCTTTAGTCCTGGAAGCAGTAGAAGTCCTAAATCTCTATTTCAAGCCCTACTAATCATGTTTCATCATTCAGGTGGAAGAGTCAGAGACCACTCTAGTCCACGTTTGGTTAACAATTTATTATTGCAGGTAATATTTAAAGTGATAGTCTCAAATATCATTTTTATGGATGCATTGATCAAAGCTAAAGATCACAGCTCTACTTAATAGCCATGTCATATTTTCTGTTAAGAACGAGAAGATTTTTAAATAAGATAAGCATGTAACAATATAGTCTATCACGTTAGGGTTTAATAATTGTCAGTGCCGTCTCAATGTCTTTGGCTTTTAATATTTGATTATTAAGTAAAATAATGTTTTACAATTTCAACATCATCTAATATGGTTATAACGTAGAAAATGTCATAAGACAACTCAAAACATTGTCCAACTTTTTCCATCCTGTATCATCTTTGGTACGTATTGCTGAATTCAGCATAGTATTTTTGTACTATGTTCCTCAGCAGAATTTCAGTATCAGGGTTATACTGGGACACATATAAATGAATTGGGACTGTTAATCTTTTAATTCTTATTCTTTAGAAGATTTTATATATTACTGGAATAATGTGTCCCTTGGAAGTTTGGTAGAACTCACCTATTATTATAGGTTCATTTAAACTTTCTAATTTTTTTATGCCAATTTTTGTCAATTAAGGCATTTTCCTAAAGAATTTGTCCATTTTATTTAACTTCTTATATTTATTTATTTACATACAGTTTCTCACAGATATTTATCAACTTTGTAATTCCCACTCTATATATAATTATGCCCCCTTTTAAATTCCTTATAATATTTTTATCATTATCATTCTTTTAAAAAAAATTTTTAACGTTTATTTATTTTTGAGACAGACAGTGAGCAGGGGAGGGGCAGAGAGAGATGGAGACACAGAATCCAAAGCAGGCTCCAGGCTCTGAGCTGTCAGCACACAGCCCTATGTGGGGCTCAAACTCACAGACTGCGAGATCATGACCTGAGCCGAAGTCGGACACTTAACTGACTGAGCTACCCAGGTGCCCCTTATCATTCTTTCTTTATTCAATCTGACTGGAAAGTGTTTTTTATTATTTAATAAATTCAGTTTGGTTTGTTGATCTGTTTATATTGTTTCCCACTACATGAAAATTTTCTGATCTTTATTATTGTCTTCTCATTTTGGTGGGGCAGGGGGAGAGAGCATGGGAGTGGAGAGAGGGGCAGAGAGAGAAAGAGAAAGAATCTTAAGCAGGCTCCATACTCAGCGTGGAGCCTGATGCAGGGCTCAATCCTGTGACCCTGGGATCATGACCTGAGCTGAAATCAAGAGTCAGATACTCAGCTGACTGAGCCACCCAGGTGCCCCTATCTTACATTTACTTTGGATTTATTCTGTTTTGTTTTGTTTTGTTTTTTCTAATTCTAGAACAGAGAAATACATCATTAACTATCAGCATTTTTCTAATTTTCACATTTTCTTGAAATTATGATTTTGCTGCACTCTAGAAAGGTTGATGTATGCTTCTTTTGTTTTTCAAATGCCAAAATTTCAAGTTAATTGAAGTATGTTAAGACGCTTTATTTTTTAAAACACTTACTTTGAGATATAAAAAGAGAGTGAGCATGTGCAAGGGAAGGGCAGAGAGAATAGAAGAGACAGAATCATAAGCAGGCTCCATTCTGACAGCTCAGAGCCCAACACGTGGCTCAAACTCACAGATGACAAGACTTGAACCGAGATCGAGAGTTAGACGCTTAACCGATTGAGCTACCCAAATACCCCTGTTGAGACTTTAGAGCTGAGTACTATTTTGTAAATGATCTCTTTAAAAAAAAAATTAATATGTATTAATTTTTGAGACAGAAAGGGAGAGAGAGAGAGGGAAAGAGAGAGAGAGAGCACACATGAGTGGAGGAGGGGCAGAGAGAGATGGAGACAAAGAATATAAAGCATGCTCCCGGTTCTGAGCTGTCAGCAAAGAGCTTGATGCGTGGCTTGAACCCACTAGCTGTGAGATTATGAACTAAGCTGAAGTCGGGCACTTAACCAACTGAGCCACCCAGGCACCCCTGTAAACGATCTTTGAAAAGAATTTGTGTTCTTAATTTTTATTTGCAGAGATTATATATGTCTACTAAGGTAAAATTGTTAATTATGCTGAATAAATTTTTTTCTGTCTTCACTAGGTCTTTTTAAAATCTAATTTTTTAAATTTTTTTATGAGAGAGAGAGAGAGAGAGAGAGAGAGAGAGAGAGAGAACATGAGCAGGGGAGAGGGACAGAGGGGGAAAAGGAGAGAATCTTAAGCAGGCTCCATGCTCAGCGTGGAGCCCAACATGGGTCTTGATCCCATGACCCTGGGATCAGGACCTGAGCTGAAACCAAGAGTTGGAGGCTCAACTGACTGAGCCACCCAGACGCCCCCATCTTCACTAGGTTCTTCTACTGCTTCTTGACAAATCAATCATTGTGAGAGGTATGTTGAAATATCCTACCATGATGATCGACTTGTCAGTCTCCGCTTGTGGTTCTATCAATTTGTAGGTTCCATATTTTATCAAGTGTTAGTCATCCCATAATATAACACATTCCATTTTATGTATCATTTTATACAAACTAAACACAGGTAATTATTATATATTAATAATTTATTAATCAATAATTACTGTTAATAAATTATTATATATCACACATGTATAAGTAAAGGGAAAATGTAAGCCAACAAAATTAAGTGTTAATATTTGAAATCTCACACTTAAGAATTATTTTTAAGCATCATCAATGTTTGTTTTTCCATTTCATATCATCCCTATGCAGTATTGCATAGTATTGTGGAATATAGTAATGAAGTATTCATTAGAAGAGTAAAACATTAATGTCTACAGAAACTTTTCTGAACCACTGACACTCATTCTGCAAGTTGGGGTAATGAGAATTTATTGTGATAAAAGGTTTTCAGACAATCATGACCTGTGTTCCTTCCTGGAAAAGTGCTTATATGGCTTCTGAACCGGAACATCAATGGGTCTCAGGGTGTCCATTTATGCTGAAGATAAAGGATTAAGTTTGCACACAGTCCAACAATAACAACTTTTTCATATCTACTGCCAGGCTAATGGCAATTGTAAAATTCTCTAAATGTGAAGACCCATCCTATGCTATAGATGTTAAAAACAGATTTTAAAAGTGCATCTTTTGAATTATTGAAATGTGATAAGGTAATCAAGGCATTTAGGTACATTTAAATTTGTAAATGTATCTTCCTGGTGAATTTAAATTTTTATCACAATGAAATGAGCCCTTCAGTCTTTTTAAAAAAATTTTAAGAATGTTTTTATTTATTTATTTATTTATTTATTTATTTATTTATATTTATTTTTAATGTTTATTCATTTTTGAGAGAGAGACATAGCACAAGTGGGGGCGGGCCGAGAGAGAGACAGAATCTGAAGCAAGCAGGCTCCAGGCTCTGAGCTGTCAGCAGAGAGCCTGATGCAGGGCTCAAACCCACAAACTGTGAGATCATGACCTGAGCTGAAGTCAGATGCCCCACCGACTGAGCCACCCAGGCGCCCCTATTTCTTTATTTCTGAGAGAGAGAAAGAAAGAGAGAGAGAGAGAGAGAGCTAGCAGGGGAGGAGCAGAGTAAAAAGAAGGGAGAGAATCTCAAGCAGGCTCCACACTGTCAGCACAGAGTTCAATGCAGGGCTTGATCTTGCAAACTGTGAGATCATGGCCTGAGTAGAAATCAAGAGCCAGACGTTCAACCTACTTTTTCACTTAGGCATCTCATGCCTTCTGTCTTAACTCAAGCTTTCTTTTGGCTAATATTGACTGGGCATATTTTTTTCTCTCCATTACTTTGAACATTTCTGTCTATATCTTAAGTTAAGGAATGTCAACTAGGTCCTATAGGCCAAATTTGGCCTACCTCCTATGTTTGTAAAGTTTTATTGGTGCACAATCATACTCCTTCATTTACATATATCTATTTCTGCTTTCATGCTTCAGCAGCCACAGTAAATTGTTGCTACTAAGACCATATGTCACATCATACCAAAAATATTTACATTTGGTCCTTTACAGAAAAATTTTTCCATCCTGTCTTTGGTATGCTTTTATATTTTAGATATAAATAGCGTTTGTCAAGATACAATTTTAAATGCAGTCTTAGAAACTCTGTTTTTGTCTATTTCTGTTTATTGAGATATATTTGTTCCCATTTTTATCATTTTGTCTCTTGATTCCTATTTCTCTCACTTTTTCCATATTTTTCTTCCCTTGTTTGCACAGTTTATGAGTTTTCTGTTTGTTAGTTTTTTGCTCATTAAGTATTTTCTCCTTTGTTGTTTTGCAACACGATTTCTGTTTTATGGTTACTCTTAAAATTATTGTTTTCACACTGAAGTTAGTAAATGTAAAACAATATTTAAACTTCTTCCTGATATATACAGGGACACTCAAATACTTAACTCTGATAACCACCTACCTCCTTAATAGCCTAATAATTTCCAGTGTTTTAGGGATGATTTTTACTTAATTCCTCAATTTAGAAATTATCATCATAATATTTCATTCTTAGAGCTTCCTTCTGGAATAATTTCTCATCTTGTCTGGTGAACTTCTTTTGGAGGTTGGGTTAGATGATGGTGGTAAATTTTTTCGGGATCTCTCTTTTAATTTTTTTCCCATATCTGTTTGTATCTCACTCTAGTTCCTATCAGGCTATATCTGCAGGACGTTTTAATTCTCAACTGACACCTATTTTCTTTTATCCTCTTAAGTTTTTATTGTTGCTTCTGAGATGTGTCCTGTCAGATACTCATTTGTAAATGACCTGTCTTTCCTGGTAATCTGCTTTAAGACCATCTCTATGTCCATGATGATTTGAAAGTTTACTCTGATGTATACGAGTTTAGATTAATTTTTTTATGTAGCCTGATTAGTTATACTGCATTTAATAGGGAGCTACTCTTTCATCAATTCTGAAATTCCTTCTCATTATCTTGTCATGTATTGTCTCACCAATATATATTATTCATTTAACATGTGTAGTGTTCATATATTGTTGCAAGTTCCATATTCCTGGAACTTAGATTAAAGGTATGTTAGAACTTTTTATTTTGGCTTGATATTTTTTACCTTTCCCTTTAAGATATAATATTTTGCATCTCTCTTTTCCATACTGATGGTCTACAGACCTAACTTCTAGTCCCCTAACCCTCATGATTCTCTAACATAATGTTGAAAAACTTCCATTACAAAATTTTTAAGGTAAAAATTTATGTTTCTATTAAAAATTCTTGTTTTGTGGCACCTGGGTGGCTCAGTTGGTTAAGCGTCCAACTCTTGATTTCAGCTCACGTCATGGTCTCGGGGTCATGAGATCAAGCCCCATGTCAGTCTCCACACTAAGTGTGGAGATTAAGACTAAGCTTAAGATTCTCTCTCTCCCTCTCTTTCTCTGCCCCACCCCCAACTATTCTTCCTCTCTCTCTCTCAAAATAAAAATATAAATAAATAAATAAATAAATAAATATTCTTGTTTTCTCTTTGAAAACCAATGTCATGCTACTTACTCTTTTTTTTATATCAATCATGTTTTCATAGTTCATGTTTGTTATTCCATATTATGTATTGGATAATTCTAATATACAAAATCCTTTGTGTTCTAAATAGAATGTTAGATGTTTATATTAACTTTCACTCGCATTACCTTGTTTCGTTGTGTCTTAATAATCTTTAATCAAGAGATAATATTTCTTTGATCTTAATCTATGGGAATTCTGAAGAGAATTGTGGATGCTTTCTTCCAGAGTGAAATTGCATTTGGGGCTACTGGCGTTATTACAAACTTTGAGCCCCTAGAGGCCCATGGGCCACTTTTGCTTCTGTCAAGGTTTACGCTTCAATATGAAGTTGAAAGTTAAGCTCTCCAAACCTGCCAACAGTCACAGGGTCTTTGTGAGAATTTGGACATTTGCGTTTAAAGTTTATATTTCAGGTACTGGTGGTGGTAGAGGAAATCTCACTAGGGTAAGACAAATAACACACTGCAAAATGTTTTCTCCGGGATTTAGGTCAATGGCCCTTTAGTGCATGTGTGCCACATTACTGCTAGAATTGTAAATCTTATAATCTGTCTCAAACCTTAATTTCCTCAATTATCAAAGACAAAAATTAGTATTATGTATTGTGTGATTCTTTTAAATATAAAGAAATATTTACAGTACCTTAGTAGGTACTTAGTAGGTACTTAGTACTTACAGTACTTAGAAGGTACTTAGTAGTACCTTCACACACTTACCCCACAACTGTGGTGTATGAGTTGTAGTACCTCTACCAACTGTGATGCAGTGGAATAATGTCAGGCCAAGATCTTTCTGATATTTGTTTTTATTTGAGTTGTACTTGCCAGTACCTGAGAAAGATGAGTAGAGAGGATGGATAATGATCTGAGCCTGACAAATGTGGTGCCTGAGCAGTGGATAGATAGTCAATTTCAGAGTTTGTTTTGCTTTTGGTTTTTCTTTTATTTATTTTCTAATTGATTGTTGACCATGGTTTTATGATGTGGTAAGGAGAGATTTCAGGAGAGTAGGCAGGGTTGATTCAAACTGTTACTTCAATGAAGAAATTCCAATGATAATAGTTCTTACCTCATAAGTACAGTGTCAGGATTAAATCAAATAATGTGATGGCACCAGCTTAGTGAAGTTCCTGGTTTAGAGTAAATGTTGAGTAATTCATTGAGGGATTGCTGTCATATTATTATTATTATTATTATTATTATTATTATTGTTATGGTATAGAAGAAGGAAGGAAAGAAGGAGAACAGCAAGGAATAGGAAGAGTCAAATAGAAGAAAACAGTTAAGGTGACAGAAAATGCATTGTTCAACTGCCTTTACCAAATGAAATCGTAATTTATAAGAGAAAATTATAGAGATGTTGCTATCTTACCTACAAAACTTTGCTTATTCTAGATTCACAGGTTTCATTGATTGCCTTTACTTTCTGTCATTTTTCATTCCATATCTCCAATGGGTTTACTTTATAGCTTTTTCAACAGGAATAAAATGAAAAAACTCATCATAGAATTTTGGGTTTCATTTATTATTCTTTTTTAAGTCACCATCAAACCAACATGTGTATATATCTTTTATCTGTGGCTTATTAAAATCATCTTCAAAGAGTACATGTAAATCATAAGATGTCAGTACCACATATTTGTATCGGTCATTTATCAGAAAATTTATATGCATTTGGGGTAAGCAGAGTCTGTTAATCTAAACCATTGCAGTATAGTTTTAATAGTGATATAGAAAGAATTATCAGGGGCCCTGTCTTGCTTGAAAACTTATAAACAGTATAGAGACTTGGGGATCTCATGAATCATTATGTACATTTAACCTGTGTATTATTAGTCTGAATCATACCCCTGCTCATTTTGACCAAGAGTGGTTTTTATTTGACAGCTGTTCAATGGTCTGTGTGAAATAATTTAGTTTATTTAGTTCATTTTCCCACATTACAATAAGATAGAAATTTTCCCACATTGTAGTAAGACACACATGCTAATAATTTCCCCCGTTCAAAAGACTAAGGATTTATTAACATGACACTTGAAGTGTGACAATTACAAACATATTTTATGTAAATGTTCTGTGTCCATGAATTGGCAATAGCTTTATGGTTAATTATTATTATGCATATATGATACTTGTAAAATATGAAAAAGTGATTTATATGTATTTATTGTATTTGTAGCCATTTAAAATTAAGTTTATGTGGGTAAGGCTAAGGTTCTTGTGGATAATATTTAGTAAAGTTTCTTTTCTCTCCTCTCTCTCACCCTCTTCTGCTCTCCCTCTGGCTCTCTCCTTTTTTCTTTTTGACCTAGGTACAGAATAAATATTTCTATTAAAATTCAGTTTAGATTTTCTGGTTGTTGCTGCTGGAGATTGTACTGGAGCTTTTATCGATTTCTGTAAATGTGATGTCTGTTGTTGACAATATCCGCAGTGATATTAACACAAGACACAGTTGGAGACTAAGCAGAGGTTAAGCTCTGGATTTGTTTTTTCATCTCCAATTCAATCCCCACATTGCAGTCAGAATGAGCTTACTAAACCACTGGTATAGTTTAGTCACTCATCTGCTTAAAACTCGTTAATGGCTTCCTATTGCC
Source organism: Panthera onca (assembly GCF_046562875.1). NCBI lineage: Eukaryota > Metazoa > Chordata > Mammalia > Carnivora > Felidae > Panthera > Panthera onca. Next base: position 147,418,171 of record NC_138342.1, on the reverse strand, counting down.
TTTGGAATAAAAGTCAAACCACTCATCTCAGCTTACAATATTCTTTTTCTAGTTAACCCTCACTATTTCTTTTGTCTCCTGGTTTGCCATCCTTATCCCTGTATCCCATGTGTATTAGACTTTTTTCAGTTTCTCAGGTTCACCAAGTCCCTTCTCATATCCAGCCTTTGTATGTGCTCTTCCTTTTGCTATGAACACTTTTCTCTGCAATTGTAAATAGCTAACTCTGACTCATCTCATTAGGTTTCAGCTGAAATTGTAGTATTTCATTAATTCAATCTTTTTATGCACTTTTTGTATTTAGTTGGATTATTGTCTTCACTGATAAATTATTATTTAAAATTCTTTTTCCATTTACTTATTTTTGAGAAACAGTGAGACAAAGTGTGAGTGGGGGAGGGGCAGAGAGAGAAGGAGACACAGAATCTGAAGCAGGCTCCAGGCTCTGAGCAAGCGGTCAGCACAGAGCCTGATGCGGGGCTTGAACCCACAAACTGTGAGATCATGACCTGAGCTGAGGTCGGATGCTCAACCAACTGAGCCACCCAGGTGCCTCTTCACCGATATATTATAATCTCCATAAGAGTACAGGGCTTGCTATCAATTTAACAGTTATGTTATAACTATTACAGTACCTTAGAACATATTAGATGTTCAAAATAAATTGTTTTCAGTTGATGAATTAATTTGCTCTCAGTTGGTGAATGGGTGGGATGAGTAAGACCATTGGGCACTTACTCAAGCATCAGCTAAATTCACTTGCAACTGAACTGATGTAAATGTATTAATATTAGTAACTATTTAAAATCATGATTCTATTTAATATGAACTCATTCTTTCATTCAGGTCATTTGCTGAGTTCCAGATAGTATGTAAGGCATTGTAATAGGCATATCCAGTTAAGAAATTATTTAATAAACACAAAATCTCATGGATTTCATAGTCTAATTAAAAAATGATTTCACATCCAAGTGAAATTTTCAATTAGTTGAAAACATGATAATAACTATATGTTTTAGTCATTTAGTTTTTAATCATATGGATATAATGAGGTGTTTTCCTTTGCTTTTTTTTTTTGCATTTCTTATTCTTTACTTATAATTCTCTCTATAAATTTTCCCACATGGTTTATATGCTAGGGAAATTCTGTAAAAAAAAAAAAAAAAAGGACCAATTTATTTCTTTTTTGTAGTGGCAAATAATTGAAGTAAGAATAGTATTTGCTTCAGGGGAAAGAGATTAAGAGAAAAGAACATCATTTGGCCAGTTTTCGTGATGTCCTGTGGGAGTTTCCACATTTTGGCTGCCTTGTTGTAACACAATTTGATTTCCCTATTTCAAGACACAGCTTACAAACATTGAGCTGAAAGTGAAAATCAATCTTTTCTTTGTAATTGCTTCAAGTCTCTTTGTTTATAAAGCTCCATTCTCTTTGTATCCTTTATGAAATATAATAATTTCATGTTACTTTATGGATTTAACTAGCTTCATTGTTCTCTGCAATTTTAGCTTTATCTGACATCTATTTCAAACATTATTATAACCTCTGTGACCCTTTTATTCCTTTAGATGTATATTATTTTATATTTTAATGTTATATGATTATGAACAGAAAGCAATGGTATTTTATATTTGAATATGAGCAGAAAGCAATAATATTTTATATATTTAATGTTATATGAAGAACATTATGAAGAATAAGAAGCAATAAGGCAAAAAAAATAGTTTCTTGAATAGCACATGAACAAAAAAGAAAATCCAAGTGTATTATTTCAATTGTTTACTCCTTGGGAATAGTCTTTGCAGCCTCAAAAAGATCATCCAAATAAGGGTATCTTGATCACAACTTTGAAAGCAGAGTAACCTCTAGTGATTCTCAGTCAGGAAATATAGTAGATGTATATAACTTCCTGAATACATAATTTTAATCAAGTTAACTATATATAAATCTTATAATGTATTTTAATTTGTGGTATTTTCCATGAATCATTTCTGCTGACTTGATAAAATCATTATTTTAAAATAACTTTGGATACTATTCTAGATATATGAATCTAGTGGCACTAATTGAGCATTGCACTTAAGAAATTAGTATCAAAGGTAGACAGGTCAAATGACTAGTACATCTTCCGGAGATAGTGGCAGAATGTGGCCTAATCATGGCAGACTCAGCTTCAGGCTCTTGGAGTCCCTTTTTCATGTTCCTTGTCACTGAATTATATTAATGTTTACATATATATTCAATTAACTCAAGGGAAGCATTCTGTAGAGAACAATTACAACATAATCTGGGTACATGGCTTTTTCATTATCTGCATGAACACTGAGGGGAAGATTTAGGTAACCTGAGAGTTTTAGGTCTCAGTATCTCTCTTTCTCCCCCCCACCTCCCTACACACATACACAACTCACTCACTCACTCTCACTAACTTACTCCTATTGTAAGCTGTCTTCCCGTACTGATTCGACGAGATACCAGATCTATGGTGTGGATGCTTTGTTTTGGGTTTGTTAAAACTTTGTGTTTAGGGACAAGAGGAAAACAGGACATAAATGTAATTATGCCACAGCTATTTCAAAACTATATTGACATCCATAAACAGGACCAATCTATTTTAGAATAGGTGAGTTACATCAGGACAAAATAGAAATATAGCCTTCTTCTTAAGAACTTTGTATATTGTAAAATATTTCACACATATGTGGCTGAGATTCTAGGATTGTAGTGACATTTAGATGGGAAAAGACTATTCTACTTAAAAATATTATTTGGGCTTTGTACCATTGCTTGTCAAAAATTATCTAAAAATATCCCCTGTGGTGCATTTGACTTCACAGAGAAATGCAGCATTCAGATGAGTTGGTGAAAAGCACAATCTAAATTACTTACCTGATTTGACATTTCAGTTCCTTTTGCCTGTTCCTCTTTATTTCAGTATAGAAGAAAGTTCACGATTAACAAAGATTTTTTTGTGCTTCTTTTGAAGTTGAGCTTAAAAAAAAGTATCTGTTTATTTTAGACATATTAAATTGGAAGAAAACCAGTAACCTAAAACAAATTTGCTTAGTGTCAGTTAATTAATGATCAATTTGCCTAAAGATTTGTTCAACCTAAAGTTCTATTAATCATATTTGCACTTTACATATAGAAGGATAGTTTTAATCACTCTACAACCATTAACATAATTGTCTATCAAAGCCAATTTTTGAAATTTTCATATATTTTAAAGCATTTTGTCTAAGCTCATTTATGAATTGGCTCCTATCTAGCAGTTTAGCTTTATTTTCCACCCTTTCAATCTCCTATAGAACAAAATATTTATGTTCTTTAAACACAAGTTCATTCCAAAGAAAATTTCTTTTTTATTGTCTTTTAAGCTTCCTCTGAACCTTGAAGTTATTCTTAATTACTTTCTAGGGTCTGAGGCTCTTGTACTTTTGGGTCCCAGCCTAGCATAGAGCATAGTATTTAGCATTTTTTAATTTCGTAATGTGAAATTTGCTTTTTTCTTAAAATTAAAAGAGATATCTTTAGGTTAATTACCTGGGGTAGGGTGGGGGACACATAAAGGCCTAAAAGATAGGAAAATACAGTAAAATATTAAAAATTCAAATAAATTTATCTATGTAACAAAGGCAATTTAATTCACAAGATTTCACATCATTTTAGCCCAACTGAGATTGACTTTAGGTTACTTGGCATGAATTTGTATTAGTTAGTAATGTATGTAAGATATCTACATGGAAATTTTCAGTGAGCTTTGAGTGTATAGGTGTTTCTGTGTTGGGTACAAGTATGTGGAATCCATTCTTATACACTTGGAATTTTAAGCAAATATTAATAGATTTTATCACCAAAAAAGTGTATATAGAAGCAAACCGTCACACCTGACAAGATACCAGTTTTTATGATCGTAGATTCTTAGGGGTGTAATCATGACTTAACACAGATAACATTTGAGAGGAGGATTTGGGGATCACTTATTGGCTTCATGACATCTCTTACATTATTAAAGTTAAAGAAATAGCTTTGATTGAAATATGAACTCAGAAAAATATTTTTTTCACATGTTGTACAAACTCTAAATTATAATTAAATCTAGCCACCTCCCAAGAGTTCTATATCACTTGCAACCCATACAACACAATGGATAAGGGAAGTTCCTGGTGCTATATTTCTGAGGGATTGACCTCATTCTTTACTATTTTAGTATTTCTAGTACTTTGAAGTTTGGGATTATGTGTGGAAAAATCGTTATGTGATCTCTTATCCGTGGAATTATTTTCTGTCAGGTAATAATCAAATTGTAAAAGAAGTTGCCTTTTCTGTCAAATTATTTAGGCTTAAAGGTTCTTGGAAAGGAAAGGGACATAAAAGCATATACAAAGTTTTTAGGCTGTGTTCACAATTTATGAAATTATTTAACTGTCATATTCTCATTCATTTTATTTCTAAATAGAGTGGACTATAAACCTGTATATGATATTTAAGAGAGAAATATCAGCCTTCGGACTCAGTGTTATGGCTTGACCATTTAGAAACATTGTATATAAGAAACATCTGTATGAAAGTAATGAAAGTATTCCTGTGTTTTATACAAAAAAGTAGGTAAGTTTATTATCCAGTCGATTCTCTAATTTATCCTTTATGTGAAACACACGTGTCAAATTTCTCTTTTATATTTGTTTCCAGGAAATCTTTATCTTTATATTATTTGATTTATTTGTATATCATAGTATGAAATTTGAATATACCAAAGCCAACAGTTTAAATTTTAGTAATGTAATCAAAACACCATTTGATAGCTACCCATCTTATTTCTTTTTGGTGGTCTCTATCCTGTATTTTTCTTTATTAAAAATTTTAATATTATTATTAAGATGAAGTTGCCTCAAATACTTTTTAAAGCAAGTTGATTATACTTACAAAAAAATCATAATTTGAAGCCAGGTGTATAATGAATTTTTAAATATAGGCTAACTTTAAGAAATGTTCATTCTTTATGTAATGAAGTTAAAATAAAAAAATTCAGCAAGTAATTATGAGTTATAGAATATTATGTTTTTGAGTTATGGACTATTATTAAGTCTAAATTATTTTGATTAGATAACAAGTTGAAAGTTGAATTTATTAAGCCTATCATTAATCATATTTCTATTTTTAATTTTAATATTTACTTTAATCTTATGTTAAAATGCTATGTGTAATTTACAAAGAATTCTATCAAATAAACTATACAATAACGGAAAGTTATCATCCCAAATCCCATCTTCCAGAATGAATAAAAATTAACATTAGTTAAATTTCAGTGTATAGAAAAAAATGCCTGGATAAAATTAACATTTTAGTATACAGCTATATAAATTCTTTTAAAGTGTCAGGTTACCTTGATTTAAATTTTAAACAGAATTAGAGGGAGCCAAAACATGAGACTCTTAAAAACTGAGAACAAACTGAGGGTTGATGGGGGGGAAGGGAGAGTAGGTTATGGGTATTGAAGAGGGCACCTGTTGGGATGAGCACTGGGTGTTGTATGGAAACCAATTTGGCAATAAATTTCATGTTTAAAAAAATAAATAAAAAGAATTAGAGGTAAAAATGAAGGAACTGTTGAACCTTGGTAAAGATATCAAAGCACTGAGTATTGTATGGAAGTGTTGAATCACTGTTTGTGCACCTGAAACTAATATTACACTGTATGTTAACTAACTGGAATTTAAATTAAAACTTATAAAAATAAACATTCACTTTATGAATCTTGAAAAAGAAGAGCAAAGTAAACCCAAAACAAGCAGATGGAAGGATTTGATAAAATAGATGAAATGGAAAAGTGAAATAGAGAAACAATGGAGATACTTAATGGCACCAAAAGTTGGTTCTTTGCGAAGATCAATAAAACTAATATCCCTCATACCCACCCACTTCTTATATTAAACTCACTCTAAACCTGCATGTCTTCTTAAAGTTACTGTTGGGCACTAATTTGGCAGAAAACGTACACAAAAAGAAGGGTAGTAGGGTGAGTTACTGTCTAGCCTTCTGCAGTTTGTCCTAAAGTTATAATTGGTATTTATTATCATTCTTCTCTGCAAAACATTCTATATTATCCTCATCCTCAAGTAGTGCTTCTGCTAGTCTAGGTAAATTTTCTGAACAGGTGGGATGCTAAACTATTCATTTACCACTGTTGATACCTGATCAGGTTATTGGCATAGTATTTGTCTCTTCATAGTTAAAACTGGACATTCTACTATCTCCCTTGGATTTCAGACATGCTCATCCCTGCTTGCACAATGTAGCAGTAATTTTACTCTCTCCTGAGGATCAGCCCTAGCCAGTATAGTGACTTTGCTTTCTGTCCCACAGAAACAAGGAGCTCAAATAACCAGGTGGTGGTGGGGCGCCTGGGTGGCTCAGTCGGTTGAGCGTCCGACTTCGGCTCAGGTCATGATCTCACAGCTTGTGGGTTCGAGCCCCGCGTCCGGCTCTGTGCTGACTGCTCAGAGCCTGGAGCCTGTTTCAGATTCTGTGTCTCCCTCTCTCTCTGACCCTCCCCCGTTCATGCTCTGTCTCAAAAATAAATAAACGTTAAAAAAAAAATTTAAAAAAAAAATAACCAGGTGGTGGCCATCATTTTATGTTTAGCATAATTTGTACCATGTTCATGATGGAAGAACCCTGGATCTGTGAACCAGGACTTCTAAACCCAAGAAATCTAAAGCTGTTGTATTAGAAAGCATTAGATGGGATTCTGAATATGATGATAACTAGAACCACTCCTACTTTACTTTCCCCTTGGTTTCTGGATCCAGGTATTCTATATCACGTCTTGAATGATACCATCTATCCAAGATGGTGCCTTACCAGCACCTTTAAGAAGTTTTGTCAATGTTCTATCAGGCTTGAGGCTTTTTGTGTTATCATAGATAGTAGAACTAGTGAATACCATGTTCATATGCCCATTGATCTGGAATACCTTTTGAAGTGCAAGTGCCTTGCCAGGGCATCCAGAGTACCTGCATTTATCTGCTCGTTAGGTCTGATTAAGATGATCTCATCAGAAGGTGGGCCAATGTTCTCTTCTCCAAAATTTCAAGGACATCAATTTCTGTTCATGTTATATTGTGACAGAGGGCAAGACTGTTACAATAAAGCATAACATAAAGCCCTGGTGCATGATTTTGAATGTATTCTGTTTTCCAGGTGAATGTGAATTATACCTACTTTTCCTTAATGGGTCAATACTAAAAACTTATTTGCAGGATTAATAGCCATGTAAAAACCACAAGAGGTCATGCTGAAATATTATAGTAAAACTACCAAATCTGGCACAGCAGCCGGCTACTGAGGCTACCATAAATCTGTGGTAGTCCATTGATAGCCACCATGATACATCTATTTTGCTCATACTCTATAATTTTGAAGAAATCAGGGAAATAATCAGAACCACAACCCTAATATCCTTGAAATCTTTAAAAGTGAACCAATTCCACTTGCAATTAGGTATTGTGTTGTTTCACTTATTACCTTTGGGGAGAAATTTTCCACCTGGCGTTTCCTATTAGAGAACCAATATGAGAGTTTTTCCAGCTTCCAAATATGTCCAGCTGGACTCTACATTCTGAAACTATAAAATAATCACTTTGTGTGTTTGTGAACCTATTAAACTTACTGTGATACAGACTTAGGCCAGGATTCCATTAATCATTTGCCTTCATTAACTTCTATTTTAACAAGGGGCCACAATGTTGCTTTGGATCCACAGGTATCAGTATCAACTCAGACTTTTTGCCTAATAGTCCTTGAAAGATATGTGAAAATAGTGGTAACCATCTATGAAAAGGACAAGAGCAATGGCTACAGTATTCACTTGTTGGGGTGTTGCCTTTCTTTCATTTAGTGGATTCTGGACCTGAATACTATTGGTCTGGAATTTGAGTAAGGGGCAACTGACTTTAATGTTCTGCTTATCCACTCTTGATTTTTTTTTTTTTTGATTATATGTATCCAGCACCAATATTGTCAACTGCCCATCTAACTCAACACTAGGAATACTGCATACTCTATTAGCCATTACTTACTTTCCCTGTAGTTCAGGATACCTTAGTTCCTATTCTGACCTTGTTACTGATTAAGGTAAGTATGTCCACTTAGGTTTGGTGAATAATTGTTGTCACCTAGTCTTTGCTATTCTGAAATGCTATGATACTTGTTAATATCAGGGACCCCAGTTTGATTATAATATCTCCTACTGTCAGGCCTAGCTTATCTAATTTTTCTGCAATCATCCATCCCTATGTTCAAGTCTCAACATGGTCACATTGGGTAATGCTGTCCCTACTAAGGGGCAAAATGAGGGATTATTTACCAGAAGAGATGTAGAAACAGATAAAACACACCTAATTTGAAGAGATCTGGGAAGAGCTCTGAGTGTTCACTACTGGTTTTCAGATATTAATGAATCAAAAAATAATTGGCATGTGTCCATCTTGTAGACCTTATTGCACCATTCAGTAACCTTGGGCACTTCCCTAATTCTGTAATTAAAACATGGGAAATAACATCATGTAAACAATGTGGCTTCTAATTCATAAAGACTAGGCTTTGATACCAAATTTACCACCTAGGAGCTATGTAACCTCTTGAAAGTCATGTAGTCTTTCTGATTCTGTTTGATTGTTCAGTAGGAATATTAATATTTTATTCAATTATTTACTAAAATTACATGACATAATACTTCTAAATGATGCTTGAATTTACAGAACCAAAATAAAAGATCAACAGATATTTTTTTCTTCCCTTTACATCTATTTATGGAATGAGTGAAGACCATGAAGGAGATAGCTGTCTTCCCAGAGAATTATTGTGACATATAAATAATACCTAATGAGATATTATGGTAAATCATTCCAGGCCAATGGGCTTATTATTGGTTGCAATGAACAACAGTCCTTACAAGAGAGTAAACACCCAATAAAGACATTTTTAATATTGCAGTAATCCTCCTTAGTATTAATGAGTGGGCCAACTCAGATGTCTTCTCTTGAAGATATTCTGAATTATGCTTTCTCATAATTTCCCTGGTATGCAACTTTTAACCAACGAACAATTCTAGAGACATCATTACAGTAGTGAGTAATTGTCTAGAGATCACAATGAACAAGGGAATATTTGTGGATTAGACAAATTTACAGCTGGTTCATTTTGATTTCTAAGTTACTATAATAAACAGGGGTTAGTTAATGAGCACACCCTCATGTCATACCACATGGTTTTTATCTCTGCTTTGTTTTGTTGAACAGCTTGATCAATGATTTGAGTGAATATATAATAAACATGTTTATCAATTTTACCAATAGCTCACACTATGTGATGACAAGATAAATACTCAAACAGAAGGTAGGCAGTGGCCCCGTTAGGATTACTTAAAATGAATTGTTCAAGTCTTTTCCATCTCTGCAAGTTATCATGTTCAATTTATCAAGCTATCATTTTCAATAGTTTTGTTTTATTCTAGAGCCTTCTACTCACAAGTAACCATTTATAAATATGCCTTGCTCTCTTTTTTTTTTTTCCTATGACTTCTTATTTTTCTTCTCTTCTACCTGTACTCTTTCTTCTTTAGAGATGTTAAAGGGAACTTGTTAAGGCCAAATCTTTTTTATTTTTTTCTCAGTTCAGTACTATAAACTGTTTATCTACTATTTTCAGCAAAATGTTGACTTTAGGAAGTAGAAAGTCCTCAGGTAAGTCTTATGTATCTAATGAATCTCACTTAGACTCAAACAGTAATTAAATACATTTTCATGTGAATTCAGATCACTCACAGTCTGAATCTTATGTGAATTCCCCAAAGACAAAAAGTATGTATTTTATCTCTAGGTCAACAGCATCTAGAATAATATTAATAATAACAAATAACATATTAAATACTAATTAAACACTAATTACCATGTTTATAGAATTCCTTAGAATTCTATAAAGTGTGTGCTATTAGTATCTATATTATAGAGATAAGAAGATTGAGCATTCAATAATAGTTTGTTTAAATCACTATCTAATCTTATGCCATTAATAAAGGCTTATATTCCATCATAAAAAAACGTTTTTATGACTTAATTTAAAAGCAACTGGGAATGCCTAGTCACTAGTCTATAACTGCCACCATTTGGTAATATATTCCTTATGATACTCATTTGGCCAAATTCATCTTTAAAAAGAAAATATCCAATGATGTGAATAATTACGGGTCATAATTTACTAATGGGACTTAGTTATGGTAGATAAAATTATGATACTATGATATTTGTGCATCAAAAAGAAGGAAAAATGGATTTGACAGAAGGTAAAAATGCAAGATTTTTCATGAACATCTGTTTATTATGCAGAAAGATAACTGAATTTTGTAATCTATAGAAAATTCTTCCTTTTTAATAAAAGGAAAAACAGATTTCTGTCAGTTTCTTAGTGCTTTCCTTTTAGAAAGGCACTGACTGAGACTCTCTGGGAATTTCCGGTTGGATGACTAATGTTTGCAGGGACATGTCTGTCTCTTGCTGAAAGTGTTACAGTAATTACACATTCCACTGTGATTCCAGCTGGAAAGGGAATTGACAGCTTCCACAGAGGCTTAGCCAGATGTTGCAGACATTTAGCTGTTCATTTCAAACACCTGCATTTCCAAGGCATCCACCTGCATCCTCAATATTAACATAGAAGTTCATTTTTATTTGATTATTAGTAAGAAGAGTTGATAGACAATCTAGGAAAAGTCAAATTAAGTGCATTTACTTGAATATATAAGCAAAACATATGCATCTGAAAAATAAAAGAATATTTATGTATAATTTTGCTATGTCTTTGATCTTCTGTATTCATACTGCTTTAATCTTAGAATAATTTTTCATGATAATTTTGAAGGTTAATGGGCTGATGATGTCATTGCTCAAATATATTATTTGGAATTAAGTATTATACTTCTAAATTGTGAGTGGAGTATTTGTCTTTTATATATTCAGTATTTGCAATATAATTGACAGATGAAATTTATCAGAGTGCTTTGTTTTGCTTTTTTTCTTGAAGCTAACATATTTTTAAATTTTTAAATAATTCTCAAAAATTTATTTTATCTCTGTAAATGTTTTACTGCATTTTCTTCTTCAGATATTCCTGCTTAGGAAACATTTGTGAGAAAAGTACAAACTTAATATTGAATGATCCTTATATACTGTAATGTGTATCTGCCAAGGAGAAGAACATTGGCTAGATACTAATTATATAAGCCACGAAAGCTGAGAATCAGTGCTAATACTACAACTACTAACCAATGAACAAACTGCATGCAAATCTCACCAATTCTGCCAATAATATCTCTTTTCTTTTTATGGTTCAGGTCCTATCCATGAGCAGGTGCTGCATTCAGTATTTATGTCTCTTCACATCCCTTCAGCCTGGAGTTTCTCACTTCTTCCACATCCCTACTATTTTTACAGTTTGAAAAGTTGTGGCCCTCAACTTATGTCCATCCAATGTTTCCATATGACCAGACTCAGGTCATACAGTCTCATGATGTCAGAGTCTGCCAAATATCTTCATCAAAAGTCATCATTTTTTCCATTACAATCAACCCAACACAATGTGAGAAGATACTGAGAGACATTGTAAGTACTCTGACCCTCACCAAATATCCAATGTTAGCATTCATTGATGACTCCTGCCTGAATCAACCACCGCTCTGTTCTTTGCCTTTGATGATTTGCTATACTTCTTCTGAATTTATTAGATGGTAGTTTACTATAAGGAATAGCTTTCCTTTATTTGCCATTTATACTCATTCATTGATTTATTTATTTTCATATGGACTCATGAATTCCTATTTCATGTTACATATCTCTTAATGCTCAAATTTTACAAATTTTGTCATGAGGAGTCACCATTAGCTGGTTTCTGTATCTTCTTGACACGTCCTCATTCTTTTGGAAGAGAGTGATGCTCCAGATTCAATTTGACAAAAAAAAAAAAAAAAAAAAAAAAAAAAAAAATTGCCACAGCTCTGGAACCATCCAATATACATATATATGTAAAAATATGACTATTTCTGTAATCATCTGGGTATATTTATGCATGTGTGACTAGATATGTGTGTATTTATATGTATGCATATTTCCATGTTCATTAATCCCCCCCCACAGTGAGAAACCTGTCACCTCAACATGTTTACTTATTTGCACAATCAATTTACTTTTTTATTTAATATAACCAATATCTAAACCATGCCAGAAGGGCATCCATGTCTACCAGCTCTAGCTCTATCTCCCTCCATCACCTCATCCTGACTACCTGCCGACGCCTTCACAGCCTCCCATGCACCACTCAACCCCATGAGATTTTCTTGGTCACTATATATGGTTCTGACAAATCTGTACCAAAAATGGAAGGTCCAAGCATGTTTCTTTTTTTTTTTTTTTAAATTTTTTTTTTAACGTTTATTTATTTTTTGGGACAGAGAGAGACAGAGCATGAATGGGGGAGGGGCAGAGAGAGAGGGAGACACAGAATCAGAAGCAGGCTCCAGGCTCTGAGCCATCAGCCCAGAGCCCGACACGGGGCTCGAACTCACAGACCGCGAGATCGTGACCTGAGCCGAAGTCAGAGGCTTAACCGACTGAGCCACCCAGGCGCCCCGGTCCAAGCATGTTTCTAAAACACAGTGAAACAGAAAAGATTACAGTGAGAGGTATTTATATTTTATATGTATTTTTAAGGAACATGAGAAAGTTTGCTGATAAATGTATGTTGAAAGAGAATAGTCAAGGATAACTCAGAAACTGTGGACTGAATAAATAAGTGATTAAATTGCCACTTAATAACGTCAGGAATAATGTGGGAGGTAAATATTGGGGTAGATTGGAAATTAAAAGCTCTTCTTTGGATATATTGAGATTAAGATGCCTATTAAATATTAAAATGGAATAATAGAACAGGCAGTTGAATAAGTGACCCTAAACTTTAGGAAGGAGGACCGCTAAAAAAGATGTAAATTGAGATTCAACAGCATACAGACAACATTTAACAGCATGGACTGGGTGATTTCATCAAGGGAATAATTGAATGCAAACAGAAAAAAGAAGTATACACTGCCAAATACTTAAGTGAGAGGTGAGGCGAGGATTGAGAATTACATACTGGATTATGTCTCTAATCTGCTTTTGTTGGGGTTAGGATGAAAGCTTGGTTAAGTTGTAACGAGAGAGAATAAAATTTGAGAAATATAGGACAGCAACTATAAACAAGTTTTGTGAGTAGTTTAATATGATGAAAAACAGACAAGCCATGTGAACTGTAAATAAAATGGGTGTCTTTTTTTTTAAGAATGAATATGACCACTACATATTTGTATGCTGATGAGCCAGTATACCCACTTGAACGTGGAAAAATAATGAAACTGGAGAAAGAAAATGGAATTAAGCCCTCGTATAGAAAGAACTGCATGACACATGGAATTTCAGCTTTCTATTGGAATATGGACAGTGCATCTATTAATAAAAAGCATCCAGAGAGGGTGCATGTATCTAAATGCCCGTAAGTTGGTAGATTTATAGATATAGTGATGAAATTCTCTTGTTATTTTTCAATTTTCTTAGAGGCAAAGATCAGCTGAGAGTGAGGAAGGAAAAACATGTTGAATATTAACAGGGAGATGAGAAATTTAAAATATCTTTCTATGAGAGTGGGTGAGTAAATGATCTATGAAATATAACAGTATTTTAGGATAGAACTGAGGGCACACTTGAAGTTGTGGTGATGAATTTAAAGTAAGAAAAGCAATATATATCTGTTCAGGTTTAGAAGCAGAGAAGGCAGAAAGTTGAATAAACAAGAGTGTGGGTCTTGACATGTAAATTCTCTGGGAAGAAAGGTGTGGGAACTGAAAGTGTGTTTAAGACTATGATTTTAATTATGAGCCCTAAGCTTGGTAAAAAGAGATATTGACTATTTATGGTGTATTCTAGACCACAAAATTTCAGTAGATTAGAGTGCCCAATTGGGTTGAAAATTGTGGAAATATCAGTTCTAGAAAACTATGTTGAAAATATAGAGAACATGGTGAGAGGAGTTATTTTAAATGTATATTTTTGAGGTGGTGCAATTATTGGTAATACACAGATATGATTATGACTTCAGGGGCATGGCAAAAGAGACACAAGGAACAAGCTTGTTGGACAGGATGAGGGAAAATAACTGAGACAGTAAACTACATCATTTTCTGAAACTGGCAAGAATGGTGACTTGGATCCTGTCAAAGTTGATTTTTCTTCATTATGAACAGGGTCATTCTACTAGTTGTTCAAAATATCCTGCCAAATTAGGGGAGGGAGAATTTCAATTAAATGTGTTAAGGAACTAATAGGTGAAGTAAAGTTAAATAGGTTGCTTTTAACTAAATGGCACATAATCCACTTTTCCTCAGTTACATTTCTTGCAATCTTTCATAAAAACAATGTACTAGCAGGGCTCCTGGGTGGCTTAGTCGGTTAAGTGCCCGACTTTGGCTCAGGTCATGATCTTGTGGTTTGTGAGTTTGAGCCCTGCATTGGGCTCTCTGTTATCAGTGCAGAGCTCATTTTGGATCCTATGTCTCCCTCTGTCTCTGCCCCTCCCCTATCATTTAAGTAAGATTCTACAAACAATAAATGCAAAGGATATAAAAAAGGGAATGAATAAACACAGCTTCCTCATGATTGCCTAATTCTTCAAAGAAGTGGCTTGAAATTTAGCACTGATAGTAAAAATGAGTCCAGAGCTGCTACATTTCATTTAAATGGAATGAGGACTGGCCTTGTCAACACTCAAGAATATTTCACCACCAAAGAATGCTCTACATACATATATACACATTTGTGATTTTTTTTAAGTTATCTTATTTATAGCAGATGTGGACATGCCTAATACAGAGGGTCTGTGTGGATACTGAAATCTCCAGGAATGTTGATATTAATCACAGTGGAAAAGGAAATGAACTTAGAGGCTGAAATGAAAAGTAATAACTTAGTAATAAAATAAAAAGTAAGTAGATAACCACATTTGATTGTCTATATTTTTAAAGTGCTGGGAAATGGATCTAGAAGTAAACCTGCCTGCCATTCAGCCTTGGTAGTAGAAAGGCAACAGGAAGAAAAAGCAGCCTTAACTTGGTAGTCTATAGGAAGGGCAATGCCCTCAGGATAAAAGAACCAGTTCAGTTTCATTTGGAAGAAGAATTTTAGAGAAGTGGTGATTTTGCTGATGGGGTACTGTTAACTTCCATGAGGAAATTTGGAGTGATTAGGGAAGGATAAGGGAATAGGTCAAATTAGGGGATTTAGAGAGATTTATGGGGATACGGGTATAGATGTTGAGGAGTAAGCTTTATTATTACCCAGGTAATTAAAGATGTAAATCCTGATGACATTAGACATTATGGTCTCTTAGATAAAGGTGGAAAATCAGATCTAATTATGTCCTTCTACTTAGGAATAGTCTCTTAGGCAGGGATTAGGAATGTTGGGATGGGTTGGAGGTCTCATCATAAACAATGAGGGGTTTGTGGGCCTCCTTTTCATTTCTACTAAAGGCAGCATTGGGGCTAAAATAAGACTTGGCTTGTCAGGAGTACATTTCAGGACTATGACTATCCTTCATTTGATTCTTATAATACCTCCAGATTTTATTTCTCTACATTTAATCATCCTTCTATACTTAATAATTACTTCAATTAGAAAGAATACTATCCTGCTATGCAGTTTCAGCAGTATTTTCCTAAGTGACTTGAGTAACACTTTCATAGATTTTAGGGTTTGGCTGATGCTTCAACCCCAGGTCGAAGAGAGGACAATCCTTCAAAAGATTGACTCAGTAACTGTAAAACATTAAAGAACTAGAAGAGAAGAAATTTTTTAAAAGAAAAAGTTTTGTATATCCAGTCTCTAGACATCACTATAAAATGCGAGAGAGAGAGAGAGAGAGAGAGAGAGAGAGAGAGAGAAAACAGGGAAGGGGCAGAGAGAGAGGGAGACACAGAATCAGAAACAGACTCCAGACTCTGAGCTGTCAGCACACAGTCTGAGGTGGGCTCAAACCCATGAACCGTGAGATCATGACTTGAGCTGAAGTCAGATGCTTAACTGACTGAGCCACCCAGGCACCCCTTTATATTAAGTTTTATAATTAGAGATATCAAGGGATTTTATTCTACATATGAAATGATACATTATAAAAGAACAAAGCAACTCTGAATTGTAACAAAGAGTATTTGGCAAAGCAAAACACAGCTGGAATCATTTCATTTCTTCTCAGGTTGTCAAGTCAGTGTTTATGATTAAAGATTTAAGTGTTTATTTCATGTGTAATTTTCAATTTGGGGGAATGCGTCTTTCCATCTTAACTGCTGAACAGCAAACTTTAAAATACATACAAACACATTAAACAACAACAATAGAAATAAATATCTCACTAATTAGATAGTTGTGTTTATCTTACAAAAGCTGAGTTTATAATCCAAGAACACTGCAATTCTGAGGAGTCTAAGAATGTCAAATGCAAATTATTATTTCTTTGTGTAAGTGAATGTGACACATAGGCACATTATTTTATCTTGCCTTATAAATGCACTTTATAACCATATCCATTTGTGAGTCTTCCTAGTTCTTTCTTTGCTCCCAAATGATTTCCAATTTTCAGAACTTATATTTTAACTTACCATTTTATTATTTTCTGCTAAATTTACTAATCTTTTATAGTTCTGTTTTATTCATTCGTTTTTCTTTTTTCTTAATCTAAATATGGGTATATGTGTGTGTCGGGGCAGGATTTAAAAAGCTGGCTAGAAAAGTCCTTCAATCTTATCAGTGTTATACCTATCAGTGGTTGTACCTATTTTTTTTTGTGGTTAATTGCAAGGGGTACTTTTTGAGGCTGAGTGAAGAATTTTTATTTCTCACTATATTACTCTCTATTGAACATTAGTAATGAGCAATGCTGAACACTGCACATACACAATTCTAATACTACATATTTGTTATATAGCTGAGAAATGTATAAGCGTGTATGTGTGTGTGCTGTGTGCACACTCGTGTTTATGAGGCTGTCGTGGGACAGTTAGAAAATAAGTGTTTAATAACAGACAAAAGAACATATCACTACAGACTATGAAGGGTTTCATTGGGTTTATCTCCCAAATTTTAAGCCTCATAAAATGTTTTCCACTTTGGCTTTATCTTCATTTTACTATAAATCAATCTAGATTAGATTTTATGAAGCATTTTCTTATGAACAGGGGCATCCTGTTAGTTGTTCAAAATATTCTGCCAAATTAGGGGAGGGAGAATTTCAATTAAATGTGTTAAAGAAACAATAGATGAAGTGAAGCTAAATAGGCTACTTTTAACTAAATGGCACATAATCCACTTTCCCTCAGTTCTATTTCTTGCAATCTTTCATAAGAACAATGTACTAGCAGAGCTTCTGAGTGGCTCAGTCAGTTAAGTGTCTGACTTTGACTCTGGTCATAATCTTGTGGTTTGTGACTTTGAGGCCCTCATCAGGCTCTCTGCTGTACTGAGAGCCTGCTTCAGATCTTCTGTATCCTTCTCTCCCTGCCCCTCCCCTGTGTGCTCATTCTTTCTTTCTTTGTGTCTCTCTCTCAAAAATAAACAATAAACATTTTTTAAAAAGGACAATGTACTGGCAAAGAAGGTTGAACAATTTATACCATACTAATATTACTCACATGAGACTTAGTCCAATAATACACAACATAGGTGAAGAGGAGTAAGATTCTAGGTACATGGGAAATTTCATATTCATTAGAAGATGAATTTAAAGTATTAGTTAAAAACTTCCCCTTGGGAAGGAAAAAAAAAAGGTTAGAGAGGGAGGGAGCCAAAACATAAGAGACTCTTAAAAAGTGAGAACAAACTGAGGGTTGATGGGGGTGGGAAGGAGGGGAGGGTTGGTGATGGGTATTGAGGAGGAAACTTGATGGGATGAGCACTGGGTGTTGTATGGAAACCAATTTGACAATAAATTTCATAAAAAAAAAAAAAAACTTCCCCTTGATGTTCTGGGACAAACTCGTTTCTATAGTATTGTAAGTAGTCTCTAGAACATTAATAGATCTCCAGTTACTTCCTCTGACAAGGTTTGTATATTTTTTAATGTTTATTCACTTTTGAGAGAGAGAGAGAGAGAGAGAGAGAGAGAGAGAGAGAGAGAAAGCAAGCATGAGCAGGGGAGGGGCAGAGAGAGGGGGAGACACAGAATACGAAGCAGGCTCCAGGCTCTAAGCTGTCAGCACAGAGCCAGACGCGGGGCTTGAACTCACCAACCGTGAGATCATGACCTGAGCTGAAGTAGGACACTTAACCAACTGAGCCATCCAGGAGCCTCTGGTTTGTATATTTTTAAAAAGTTAGTGATTATCAAGAGTTTTCACAGCATTGAAAACATCCCTTTGGAGGCACACGTGTAAGTAAAATGTGTGTTTTAAAAAAAGGAAGAGACATTGTTCTTTGTCTAAGCATGGTATATGAGGTTATACAGATAGCATATTATATAAGATATTAAGGGGGAAAATGCACTTGCTTTTATTCATTTATGCATTTAAAAAATGGAGCAAAGGGCCTTCCAGCTTTAGACTAGGATGTAGAAAGCTAGAAAGCTTGAAAGCTTTGTTCCCATTCTAACAAAGAGAAAAGACTGAAAAAATATACAAAATCATGACTTCTTTTGTGCCTATCACAGAGATGGTCACAGGACCACAAACTAACCTAAAATCTAAACAAAGAAATGTTAACAGGTTCCCCATGGAAGATAAAAGACATAAACACTGGCTCATCTGTGACACTGATAGAAAGGGGAAGACAGGACCTCAAAAGGAATAGATAAGAAGAATTTGATAAAAGATCAATGAATTACTAAAGTCTGAGTGCTGCCCTGTGTGACAGTATAGAGCCTTGGGAACCACAGACACAGGTGAAGTTCACCCCCAGTTTCTGGGTTTTCTTTGTGGCCCTCACTGGATACTTATGAGAAGGATGTGAGCAGGGTGAAATATTAGAGTCTTCCTTTGTGTTACAAGCCTGGAAGAAAAAGGTGGCCAATACAAACAGGAAGGCATGAAGCCCCATCAGTTTTCTTCTCTAAGGTTTAAAAGTCTTAACATGCTGGGGAAAGGCAAACTCTCATTGTTGTAGATCCCAAGGGTAACACTGCCTGAGAAAAGATTAATAAGAAAAACAAAATACCTTCTACCTTGGGATATGAGCAGGATACAATCATGGCTTTAGCAGCTAGATTTCCTTCTGGAAGAGAGATAAGATTACAGACACAGCTTAACTCTGAGACTGAAGGATATAGGTCTTCCCTAAATCTAAGAATGAATCAGAACAACAGAAATGTCCCTGCCCCCCACACCCAGGCTTGTAAGCACTGAGCAACAGCAACATCTGTTAACAGAGTGGAGATAGACCATGTCTAAGGCTCAGAAACACAGGAAAATCCTATTGCTGAGGGAGAAGCTGGATCATTGAGAAAAAGTCTAGCAGACAAAACCCTACCCAAAGCACGAAGTAGTTTCAGAGTAATTTAAAGCCAGTGGGAACCAAAGAACAATAAACATAAATTCAGCTTACCTCCTGATTGAATTGACTCATCCCCCAACAATAAAAGACAAACAGAAGAGGCATGTCCTTTTCCAGACATAAATACCATTCAACTATTGTATGCACTAGATCTGGCAATCGATTAAAAATTATAAGAAACACAACACACACACACACACACACACACACACACACACACACACATCAAGAAACAAAAAACATGTCAAGTGACAAAGCAATCAATAAAATCAGAATCAGGTTTGGTTCAGACATCAAAACTGTAGGAAAGGGATTATAAAATAACTGATTGATATGTTAAACACAACAGTTGAAAAGATGGACAATACATACTAACATAGGAAATTTTAGCAAAGATGGAAATTAAAACAAATTGTCATATAGGGAATAAAAAAGTTTACAAAGATTGCATTTGATAGATTCATCAGTAGTCAAATGGAGAAACAATTAACTTGAATTTCAGTCAATAGAAATAGAAACAAACAACCTCTTTGACCTCAGTCATAGCAACTTCTTACTAGACATGTCTCCTGAGGCAAGGGAAACAAAAACAAAAATCAACTGTTGGGACTTGGTCAAGATAAAAATTTCTTCACATCAAAAGAAACAATCAACAAAACTAAAAGGCAAACTTCAGAATGAGGGAAGATATTTGAAAATGACATATCTGATGAAGAGTTAATATCCAAAATCTATAGGGGCGCCTGGGTGGCTCAGTCGGTTAAGCGTCCGACTTTGGCTCAGGTCACGATCTCACGGTTTGTGGGTTCGAGCCCCACATCGGGCTCTGTGCTGACAGCTTGGAGCCTGGACCCTGCTTCTGATTCTGTCTCTCCCTCTTTCTCTGCCCCTCCCCTGCTCATGCTGTCTCTGTCTGTCTCTCAAAAATAAATAAATGTAAAAAAAATTTTTTTTAAATATCCAAAATCTATAAAGAAATTGTCAAACTCAACACCCAAAAATATAAATAATCCTGTCAGGAAATGGGCAGAAGTTGTGAACAGACATTTTTCCAAATAAGACATCCAGATGGGTAACAAATACATGAAAAGATACTCATCATCATTCAACATCAGGAAAATACAAATCTAAACCATGATGGATACCACCTCACACCTGTCAGAATGGCTAAAAATAGCAACTCAGGAAACAATAGATGTTGGTGAGGATGCAGAGAAAGAGTAACACTCTTGCACTGTTGGTGGGAATGCAAACTGAAGCAGCCACTCTGCAAAACTGTATGGAGTTCCCTCCAAAGGTTAAAAATAGAACTACCCTATGACCCAGCAATTGCACTACTAGATATTTACCCAAAGAATGCAAAAATACTTATCTGAAGTGGGTACATTCACCCTGATGTTTATAGCAGCAGTATCAACAATAGCCAAATTATGGAGAGAGCTCAAATATCCATCAACTGATGATGGATAAACAAGTGTTATATATGCACAATTACTCCACCATCAAAAAGAGTTAAATCTTGCCATTTACAACTTGGATGAAGCTAGAGCTAAATAAGTCAGTCAGAGAAAGACAAATACCAAAAGACTCACTCATATGTGGAATTTACTAAACAAAACAGATGAGCATAGAGGAAGGGGAAACAACAGGGAGGCAAACTGTAAGAAACTCTTAAAGATAGATAACAAACTGAGGGTTGATGGAGTGAGATGGGTGGAGGATGGGCTATATGGGTAAAGGGTATTAAGGAGAGCACTTGCTGTGATGAGCGCTGGGTGTTATATGTAAGTAATGAATCACTAAATTCTACTCTGAAACCAATAATACCCTATATGTTAAGCAACTAGAACTTATATAAAAACTTGAAATAAACAAACAAAAAGAATTACACATGACACCTAACCAGAAACCTATTTAAAATTCTGAGGAAAATGGTGTCAACCCCAAATTCTATACTGGTGGAATATTTTTCAGAAATTAACGAGAAATAAAGAGCATTTTTTAAACAAATAGAAATTGATAAATGTTATTGCCAAGAGATGTGCACTTTAGTGAAGTTTGAAGCAAGTTTATCAGGCAGAGATAATATAAGAAACATAAAAACTGAACATACACAAAGAAATGAATATCACCATCAACATATAAAATGATAAAGATATGTAATATTTTGGCTTATTTTAAATTTCTTTAATAGAAAAGTGAGTACAGGTAAAAATAGCAGCAAAATATTATAGGTTTACAAAATATAAAAGTAAAAATGTATTTAAAAAGTAGTTCAAAACATGGAAAAGAAGAATTGGCAGCATTTGGTTTTAAATATCTTATAAATACTGCATATGTAGTTAGGCTGTAATTAAATGAAGAGTTAAAGATGTATATTATAAACTCTCACAAGGATTAAAAGGATTTAAAAAGACAGTAAAACTAATCACTGAGTTATGGAAAGTTACTAGAATTTTTAGAACTATAAAATTTTAATCCATATTCAAGAAGAAAATTAGAGAAATTATACAAAGGAAAATAGAACACATTTTTAAGAAACACTAAAAAATTGGCATATATTTATTCAATCAAATCAACAACTACATGGATTTTTGTATACATTTGATGAAAAACCAATACCTAACTATGTATCATACATCAGAAACTCATTTGAAATACAAAGGCATATATAACTTAAATGTAAAAGAGTGAGAAATAATACAACATGCCAAAATAAATCAAAACAGAGCTAGAGTAATGATACAAATATAGGAACAAGTAGATATCTAAACTAATAATATTACTTGGGATAAAGAAGGACTTTATATAGTGATAAAAGATGAATTCATGAAGAAGAAATCATAATTTTAAATGTTTGAACCTAACGACAGAGCTTCAAATCACATGAATAAAGAATTGATAAAGCATAAAGATCAACCTACAGTTATCTCTCATATTTGATTAAACATAAGTCGATCAGAAATCAGTAAGAACATAGAATGCTGAATCAGCACTACCAATTAAATAAACCTAATGGAAATTTATAGAAACCTTGTACCAACAACAGCAGAATACACATATGTTTCATGTGCATGTGGAACATTTGCAAAAGTAGACAGAATGCTGGGTAATAAAACAATCCATAAGAAATTTAAAACATGTTTTCTGATTATAAAATAATTGTTAGAAATAAGAAAATAGAAAATTTTATGAAAGATTTTAAAAAATTTATAAATTAACACATTTATAAAAAACAGAGTCTATAGGGAAATTATAAAGGGATTTAAAAATATTCTGGGGTGCCTGGGTGGCTCAGTCATTTAAGCGTCTGACTTCAGCTCAGGTCATGATCTCACAGTTTGTGAGTTCAGGCCCCACATTGTGCTCTGTGCTGACAGCTAAGAGCCTGGGGCCTGCTTCAGATTCTGTGTCTCCTTCTCTCTTTGCCCCTCCCTGACTTGTGCTCTGTCTTTCTCTGTCTCTCAAAAATAAATAAATTTAATAAAATAATTTAAAAATATTTTGAACTGAATTTACAATAAAATACTATGAATCAAATGTGTTAGATGAAAACAAAATAGTATCTAGTAGGGGATTTATAACATTAAATGTTTATATTATAAAAGAAATAAGTTCTCTAGTTGATCTGAACTTATACATTAAGAAAACAGAAGGAAAAAAAGGTAAATTAAGTCCAGAGCAAACAAAGAAAAGAACATTATACAAATAAGATAAAAATAAATCTAATTTCAAAGAGAAACATGATAGAGAAAAATTGATTCTTTGAAAAGATTAACAACATGTATTAAGAGAAAAATGTTAGGGCACATGGGGACTCAATTAGTTGGACATCTGATTTTGACTCAGGTCATGATCTCACGGTTAGTGGGTTCAAGCCCCAAATCAGGCAGTGTGATGACAGCTCAGAGCCTGGAGCCTGCTTTGGATTCTGTGTCTCCCTCTCTCTCTGTCCTTCCCCCTCATGTACACTGTCTCTGTCTCTCTCTCAAAAATAAATAATAAACATTAAAAAAAAAGAAAAAAATGTTAAATGACAACCAATAGCAGGATTGAAAGATGAGAACACAACCATCCTAAAAATATTAAAAAGATAACTGTATGGAATTTAATGAGCAAGTTTATGCCCATATATTTGACAATTTAGGTAAAATCAACAAATTAGTTGAAAGGATCAAAGTTTTATCTTGTTCTTTCTTTTGGGACATATTCCTTTGTTTCCTCATTTTGCTTAACTCTCTCTGTTTCGGTGTATTAGATGAAACAGCCACCTTTCCATATCTTGTAGGAGTAACCTTGTATAAGAAATGAACCTTGTCATTGACTTTGCGATAGCTCTTTTTTGTCTCTCTAACCTCTGTAATTATCTAAGCAGCCTGATTTATTCTTGAAAGGTCCCAGTTGTTAAGGGTATTCTAGGCTTTGTCAGTGTTCCAAAGATAGAAATCTCAGTCAGCACCTCATGTCAGGCTGATTATAGCCAGACCCCCAAGCAGCAGTTTTTAAAGTATGCAAATATATACAGTCCTGTGGGACTGCAGTCAATATCTCTGCTGGCTTTCAGACCAGGTGATCTGAGATCTGACACAATTGCAACACTCCAGGCTCCAGATAAGTGTATAAGAACACTTTGTGGGAGGTACCAACCAGTTTTAGTGAGGTCTAAGGAGAGCACAAAGATGGTATGTCTCCCCATGCACCCCCACAAGATGTGTAACCAACCTGAAGCCTGCCCCTTTTACACAGGGAGCGTGTTTCAGTCTGTTGTCTCTATAGTGCCCTGGGGGTCATAGCCTGCTAAGAGCTGTCTCTCCAATTGTTTCAGTCCTGGAAGGCCCAGAAATGCAATCCTCCCTAGCTATCAGAATCAAATTATCAAGGGGCATTGCCTGTGTGGACTGTGTGTGCCCACGGGCTATATCAAGGCAGCAGGAGAATGCAGCATCAAGACAAGCCTGCCAGCTTTAGCTGCTTATGGAAGCAGCAGGAGAGTGGTGGGGTGGGGCACTGGACAGCGCAGTGACTCTATGTGCCTGCTGGTGCCAGCAAAGTAGAGAGAATGTGTAAAAATGGCTGCTACCAGTGTCCCTATCCTACCAGTGCCCAGAGAGAGTCTCAAGAGGACCCTGTCCCTCTGGCAGACACTTTAAGATTAGCAAATGAATCTCTGTCACATATAGTCTAGGCATTTTTCAAATAGCTGTTTTTGCTTTGGGTCCTGGGTAAGTCTGCCTATGAGTCATTTAAGAGCAGAATTAGTTTCCTACAGCCCTTTGGATATCCTGGATGTAAACTCTGTTGGTT
The DNA here is from genome assembly GCF_046562875.1 of Panthera onca. Lineage (NCBI taxonomy): Eukaryota > Metazoa > Chordata > Mammalia > Carnivora > Felidae > Panthera > Panthera onca. Next base: position 147,393,247 of record NC_138342.1, on the reverse strand, counting down.
TTCAAACCACACACTTTGGGAGCTCATCTCTCCAGTGTGGGTCCCAAGGGTTTGATATGAGGCACTAACCCCTTGCTCCTCAAAGAGAAGTTCTGTATTGATGAGATCTCTCTCCATTGTGGGTCACCATGTGTGTGTGTGTGTGTGTGTGTGTGTGTGTGTGTGTGTATGGGGGTGGGGGTGGGGGCCAGGGATTGGTGAGACTGTTTCTCCTACTTGTCTCAATGTGGCCCTTTTATCCTTTGTTGTGGAGATTTTCAGCAACTTTCCAGGTCTTTTTCAGGGGAAATCATTCCATATGTAGCTATAGATGTGGTGTGTCTGTGGGAGGAGGTGAGTTCAGCATCTCTGGCACCACCATCTTGAACTGCCCCTAAATTCCATTTCTTGAACAATGATGAGTCATATGTTGAGAGTGACTTAGGACAGAACTCATTAATATAAAATAATGATTAATATACATTATTCTAAAATTAATTTCTAAGGTATGGCTGAGATGACAGCAAAACCAAAAAGAATTATACAGAGGCTAGATAAGGCAAGAAAGCAAAAATAGCTCTGGGAATGACTGCCATTATCTGACACCCAAAAGGCTGCATTGTTAAAGACTCCTGAGCTGGGGGCAAGACACAATTCTGTGTCATGGGCAGACTGTAAGATAGGGCCAAAAGTCCCTGTATAAAGCCAAGACTCTCATAGGAGAATTCTGAGTGGCTGAAAAAGGCAAAGCAAAAGCATAAAAAGCATCACAATTAGATAGAAGATGTCTTGACCTTTGACCCTACGAAGTAAAACCAAGACGAAACAAAAAGGTATTCTGTGAAATTCCTAGCTGCAAACTAACAATCATCTAAGCAGGAATATGAATTTACATTAGTCACATGTGCCAAATAACCCCAAACAAAATTTTAGTTAAAAGTTTTCATAGATTGCCCATGCCCTTTATAAAAGTTTCAAAACACAAGAACCCATGAAAATCCTAAACTTGTGTGAAGCTAATTGCATAGCACAAAATGTATAAAGTATATACTGATAGAAATACATGGAGGAATTTGTAAAACTATAATTTTAATATGAGATTCTGACATTTTATGTTGTTTTACTTATACATAAAATAAATCCCCTTGCATCTATATTATTTCACATTATGTTTCAGTTATAACAACAACAACCAAACACCCACCCACATACACACAGAACAGAGGGTGCTGAGTGAGAGGGGCTTCAGTAGGAGCCGAGATCTACCTTACTTCTCTCTCAAACTTTAGGCAAATTAAAAAGTCATAAGATAAATCTCTAAATGATGTTTCATTTGAAGCAACTATCTAAAGTGCAATGTCAATTTCCTCCTTGCCTTTCTTGAAAAATTTTTAGAAGTTTTCTTAATTACAGATGAAGTTTTGTGTTTTTTTTCCTCTTTTTCTGAGTGTTTTGTAATGCCTCCCCCTTCCTCTAAATATTAAGCTTTGTGAAGGCAGGAACAATGTCTGATTTGTTCATACCATAATCTTCATTGCCTTTTACTATTTTCAGCCAAAGGTAGATACTTAACAGTTTAAAACCAACAGGTGGAAAAAATAAAGAGGGAATTTCTAGCATTCAGAACTGTTCAGAGATGGTATTCAGTGCTTAAAAAATAGAACCTCCTTGGTAGTATGTCTAAGGAAAACCTGCATAAATATGTTCTGGGAATATTACAGTGCAAATTGTGAATTGAAGTGATTGATAGATAGTAATAGTGATAGAGCTATGTTTCCCAACACAAATTGTATAAAAAATGTGTAAAAGATTACATGAGAAAATCTGTAAGGACTAGAAAAAAAAATTTTCCACCTAAGATACCTGGATAAAGGAAAAGAAGTGATCAGCCTTAAGTAAAGGAGAGAGACATTTGTGGAAAAAAATGTTTATAATACCAGAATTAGAAGGAAGGATTCTAAAAGCGTGACTGATCCCTGGGTTGGTATGTCTTCTGGGAAAAAACCCTGCTAGAAGAGTCTAAATTCTTCAACAACTCCAAAACTCTGACTATAACAAATGGATCATTTTTTAAATGTAAGAAAATACTGGGGCGCCTTGGTGCTCAGTCAGTTGAGCATCCAACTTTGGCTCAGGTTGTGATCTCGTGGTTCGTGGGTTCAAGCCCTGGGTGGGGCTGACAGCTTGCTCGGAGTCTGGAGCCTGCTTCAGATTCTGTGTCTCCTCTCTCTGCCCCTCCCCAACTCTCACTCTGTCTCTCTCTTGTCATTCAAAAATAAATAAATGTTGAAAAAATTTTTAAGTGTAAGAAAATACTAATACAGCCTATTTTTTTTAATTACCAGTTTTATAAATATACCCTTTCTGGGGGAAAAAATCAGCTTTGGCAGAAAGGTGAGGAACCCCAGCTAAAGATGAATAGAAAATATCCTAATTAATGATTTGTGTATTCCTCAGTTGTGGCCTCTCTTCTAAAAATCACCAAAGATCTACTGTGTAATCTTTTTTACAAAGTATTTTTAGTAGAGATGTTTTGGTCTTAGAGGTGAAACAGAAATATTGCTTCTATAAGTTACTTCTATTTCCTTCAGGATTTTCATGCACTATCTAGTTCTGCCATTTATCTTTCAATTTTTTTTTTCTCTTGGGACTTCATTATATGAGCTGTGTTGATGACCCTTTCCCCTGCCTTGTCCGCTGAGGCCACTTGAGGCATTTGTAGGTATACCCCTTTATATTATCTATTTTTGAAATTGCCAAGGTCACATCTTTGACACAATCATCTCCAACTTCTGTGCTTTGCTCTTTCTGACAGTGTTATCAGCATTTGCTCTTTCATCACATTTGACCTAGTTCTCTCAAGCTAGTAACCCTCTTTTTCTTCTGTTTCCCATCTTTGACTTATTTTACTTCTTGACATTTCAGAATGTGCACTTTGCTTTCCAAACAATAGGTAGTGGTGACATATGATGCAAATACAGAGTTTCTTTTCATAACACGTAAGTACGTTCTTTTTTTCTGGTTACTGACTCCCCAATCCATTTCAACATAACATTTCTGCATGCTGATAACACTTCCTCTACTTTCCAATAAAACTAAAACTATAGTTAACTTAAAAGTAAATTTTATAGATAATATGGAACTAGATTTTTTTTTAGCTATCCATAAAGGTATCACAAAATATTACTCAATACTTCTTAGAAAGACTTCTTGTCTTAGTGATTGGAATTAAAATCATTCTTAGTTGATAAATATATCTGCTTTTATTACACCTATGCATATATACACAGACATATAAATGTATATGTATATACACCAGTATAGAAGGCTTATGACATAATTCCATAATATATGCTTTATAAAAATATTTTACAGAGGGCACTCAATTAGAGATGTGGTTGTATAGCATTTTAATCAACCATTCCAAAGCAGAATTGCAAATTGAGGTTTATGAATTTGCCACTGTTCAAGATATAGGAATTTGTTTATTAATGACAATATTATTTGCCAACATTTATAAATTAAAATGTGATAAAAATGAGTTAAAATTTAGGAGATGTCACTTACATTTTTAGCCTTTGCTACTAAACAAAATTCAATTAAAATTATGATATTTATGGAAATAAAAATGATATGCAATTTAGGACTTTTTTCAACTTATGCAAAATTCCCTCCAGTATTTTTTAATTTAATCACAAGGCAATTAAAGGCAGTGGATAAAACTGATTATATTCATAATCTACTTAACTATAATTCACGTGTGTAAAAATACCAATCAACATTCACAATCTTGAAAACAAAATATAAGTATAAATGTTGATTTAGTTTAACTTTTTAGATTACAAATACAGAAATATAAATCTAAGTCTGCATCTATCTATAAATAGGAAGATATAAACAAGCTGCGTAGCACTTTACTTTCTATATCTGAAATATAATAATTTGCTTTTTATAATTTAAATAATACTCAATGTATTCATGGATGTTTTGTGTCCAAATACTGTTTGTATGCTTTTTAATCTATTAAAACTATGAAGTATATGGTTGTTGCTGTGTGCAAAGAGTGACTGTAATAACAACATATTAATAAATTTGATTGTGAGATTTGCACAATTGGTATTAGGGCATTGTACGCAGTTTGCACTTGTTCTTCTCTGTGTAGTTTAATGGAATGAACTCTACTGTAAGTACAGGTGTTTTTCTTTTTTTTTTAATTAATTAATTAATTAATTTATTTATTTATTTAATATATGAAATTTACTGTCAAACTGGTTTCCATACAACACCCAATGCTCATCCCAAAAGGTGCCCTCCTCAATACCCATCACCCACCCTGCCCTCCCTCCCACCCCCCATCAACCCTCAGTTTGTTCTCAGTTTTTAACAGTCTCTTATGCTTTGGCTCTCTCCCACTCTAACCTCTTCTTTTTTTTTTTTTCCTTCCCCTCCCCCATGGGTTTCTGTTATGTTTCTCAGGATCCACATAAGAGTGAAACCATATGGTATCTGTCTTTCTCTGTATGGCTTATTTCACTTAGCATCACACTCTCCAGTTCCATCCACGTTGCTACAAAAGGCCATATTTCATTTTTTCTCATTGCCACGTAGTATTCCATTGTGTATATAAACCACAATTTCTTTATCCATTCATCAGTTGATGGACATTTCGGCTCTTTCCATAATTTGGCTATTGTTGAGAGTGCTGCTGTAAACATTGGGGTACAAGTGCCCCTATGCATCAGTACTCCTGTATCCCTTGGATAAATTCCTAGCAGTGCTATTGCTGGGTCATAGGGTAGGTCTATTTTTAATTTTCTGAGGAAACTCCACACTGTTTTCCAGAGTGGCTGCATCAATTTGCATTCCCACCAACAGTGCAAGAGGGTTCCCGTTTCTCCACATCCTCTCCAGCATCTATAGTCTCCTGATTTGTTCATTTTGGCCACTCTGACTGGCGTGAGGTGATATCTGAGTGTGGTTTTGATTTGTATTTCCCTGATAAGGAGCGACATTGAGCATCTTTTCATGTGCCTGTTGGCCATCCGGATGTCTTCTTTAGACAAGTGTCTATTCATGTTTTCTGCCCATTTCTTCACTGGGTTATTTGTTTTTCGGGTGTGGAGTTTGGTGAGCTCTTTATAGATTTTGGATCCTAGCCCTTTGTCCGATATGTCATTTGCAAATATCTTTTCCCATTCCGTTGGTTGCCTTTTAGTTTTGTTGGTTGTTTCCTTTGCTGTGCAGAAGCTTTTTATCTTCATAAGGTCCCAGTAATTCACTTTTGCTTTTAATTCCCTTGCCTTTGGGGATGTGTCGAGTAAGAGATTGCTACGGCTGAGGTCAGAGAGGTCTTTTCCTGCTTTCTCCTCTAAGGTTTTGATGGTTTCCTGTCTCACATTCAGGTCCTTTATCCATTTTGACTTTATTTTTGTGAATGGTGTGAGAAAGTGGTCTAGTTTCAACCTTCTGCATGTTGCTGTCCAGTTCTCCCAGCACCATTTGTTAAAGAGACTGTCTTTTTTCCATTGGATGTTCTTTCCTGCTTTGTCAAAGATGAGTTGGCCATACGTTTGTGGGTCTAGTTCTGGGGTTTCTATTCTATTCCATTGGTCTATGTGTCTGTTTTTGTGCCAATACCATGCTGTCTTGATGATGACAGCTTTGTAGTAGAGGCTAAAGTCTGGGATTGTGATGCCTCCTGCTTTGGTCTTCTTCTTCAAAATTACTTTGGCTATTCGGGGCCTTTTGTGGTTCCATATGAATTTTAGGGTTGCTTGTTCTAGTTTCGAGAAGAATGCTGGTGCAATTTTGATTGGGATTGCATTGAATGTGTAGATAGCTTTGGGTAGTATTGACATTTTGACAATATTTATTCTTCCAATCCATGAGCAGGGAATGTCTTTCCATTTCTTTATATCTTCTTCAATTACCTGCATAAGCTTTCTATAGTTTTCAGCATACAGATCTTTTACATCTTTGGTTAGATTTATTCCTAGGTATTTTATGCTTCTTGGTGCAATTGTGAATGGGATCAGTTTCTTTATTTGTCTTTCTGTTGCTTCATTGTTAGTGTATAAGAATGCAACTGATTTCTGTACATTGATTTTGTATCCTGCAACTTTGCTGAATTCATGGATCAGTTCTAGCAGACTTTTGGTGGAGTCTATCGGATTTTCCATGTATAATATTATGTCATCTGCAAAAAGCGAAAGCTTGACTTCATCTTTGCCAATTTTGATGCCTTTGATTTCCTTTTGTTGTCTGATTGCTGATGCTAGAACTTCCAGCACTATGTTAAACAACAGCGGTGAGAGTGGGCATCCCTGTCGTGTTCCTGATCTCAGGGAAAAAGCTCTCAGTTTTTCCCCGTTGAGGATGATGTTAGCTGTGAGCTTTTCATAAATGGATTTTATGATCTTTAAGTATATTCCTTCTATCCCGACTTTCTCAAGGGTTTTTATTAAGAAATGGTGCTGGATTTGGTCAAAGGCCTTTTCTGCATCGATTGACAGGATCATATGGTTCTCTTTTTTTTTTTGTTAATGTGATGTATCACGTTGATTGATTTGCGAATGTTGAACCAGCGCTGCATCCCAGGAATGAATCCCACTTGATCATGGTGAATAATTCTTTTTATATGCTGTTGAATTCGATTTGCTAGTATCTTATTGAGAATTTTTGCATCCATATTCATCAGGGATATTGGCCTGTAGTTCTCTTTTTTTACTGGGTCTCTGTCTGGTTTAGGAATCAAAGTAATACTGGCTTCATAGAATGAGTCTGGAAGTTTTCCTTCCCTTTCTATTTCTTGGAATAGCTTGAGAAGGATAGGTATTATCTCTGCTTTAAATGTCTGGTAGAACTTCCCTGGGAAGCCATCTGGTCCTGGACTCTTATTTGTTGGGAGATTTTTGATAACCGATTCAATTTCTTCGCTGGTTATGGGTCTGTTCAAGCTTTCTATTTCCTCCTGATTGAGTTTTGGAAGCGTGTGGGTGTTTAGGAATTTGTCCATTTCTTCCAGGTTGTCCAATTTGTTGGCATATAATTTTTCATAGTATTCCCTGATAATTGTTTGTATCTCTGAGGGATTGGTTGTAATCATTCCATTTTCATTCATGATTTTATCTATTTGGGTCATCTCCCTTTTCTTTTTGAGAAGCCTGGCTAGAGGTTTGTCAATTTTGTTTATTTTTTTCAAAAAACCAACTCTTGCTTTCTTTGATCTGCTCTACAGTTTTTTTAGATTCTATATTGTTTATTTCTGCTCTGTTCTTTATTATTTCTCTTCTTCTGCTGGGTTTAGGCTGCCTTTGCTATTCTGCTTCTATTTCCTTTAGGTGTGCTGTTAGATTTTGTATTTGGGATTTTTCTTGTTTCTTGAGATAGGCCTGGATTGCAATGTATTTTCCTCTCAGGACTGCCTTCGCTGCATCCCAAAGCGTTTGGATTGTTGTATTTTCATTTTTGTTTGTTTCCATATATTTTTTAATTTCTTCTCTAATTGCCTGGTTGACCCACTCATTCGTTAGTAGGGTGTTCTTTAACCTCCATGCTTTTGGAGGTTTTCCAGACTTTTTCCTGTGGTTGATTTCAAGCTTCATAGCATTGTGGTCTGAAAGTATGCATGGTATAATTTCAATTCTTGTAAACTTAGGAAGGGCTGTTTTGTGACCCAGTATATGATCTATCTTGGAGAATGTTCCATGTGCACTCGAGAAGAAAGTATATTCTGTTGCTTTGGGATGCAGAGTTCTAAATATATCTGTCAAGTCCATCTGATCCAATGTATCCTTCATGGCCCTTGTTTCTTTATTGACTGTGTGTCTAGATGATCTATCCATTTCTGTAAGTGGGGTGTTAAAGTCCCCTGCAATGACCACATTCTTATCAATAAGGTTGCTTATGTTTATGAGTAATTGTTTTATATATCTGGGGGCTCGGGTATTTGGCACATAGACATTTATAATAGTTAGCTCTTCCTGGTGGATAGACCCTGTAATTATTATATAATGCCCTTCTTCATCTCTTGTTACAGCCTTTAATTTAAAGTCTAGTTTGTCTGATATAAGTATGGCTACTCCAGCTTTCTTTTGGCTTCCAGTGGCATGATAAATAGTTCTCCATCCCCTCACTCTCAATCTAAAGGTGTCCTCAGATCTAAAATGAGTGTTTTGTAGACAGCAAATAGATGGGTCTTGTTTTTTATCCATTCTGATACCTATGTCTTTTGGTTGGCGCATTTAATCCATTTACATTCAGTGTTATTATAGAAAGATATGGGTTTAGAGTCATTGTGAATCTGTATGTTTTATGCTTGTAGCGATGTCTCTGGTACTTTGTCTCACAGGATCCCCCTTAGGATCTCTTGTAGGGCTGGTTTCGTGGTGACAAATTCCTTCAGTTTTTGTTTGTTTGGGAAGACCTTTATCTCTCCTTCTATTCTAAATGACAGACTTGCTGGATAAAGGATTCTCGGCTGCATATTTTTTCTATTTAGCACACTGAAGATATCGTGCCAATCCTTCCTGGCCTGCCAAGTTTCAAAAGAGAGATCAGTCACGAGTCTTATAGGTCTCCCTTTATATGTGAGGGCACGTTTATCCCTTACTGCTTTCAGAATTTTCTCTTTATCCTTGTATTTTGCCAGTTTCACTATGATATGTCGTGCAGAAGATCGATTCAAGTTACGTCTGAAGGGAGTTCTCTGTGCCTCTTGGATTTCAATGCCTTTTTCCTTCCCCAGTTCAGGGAAGTTCTCAGCTATAATTTGTTCAAGTACCCCTTCATCACCTTTCCCTCTCTCTTCCTCCTCTGGGATACCAATTATGCATATATTATTTCTTTTTAGTGTATCACTTAGTTCTCTAATTTTCCCCCTCATACTCTTGGATTTTTTTATCTCTCTTTCTCTCAGCTTCCTCTTTTTCCATAACTTTATCTTCTAGTTCACCTATTCTCTCCTCTGCCTCTTCAATCCGAACCGTTGTCGTTTCCATTTTGTTTTGCATTTCGTTTAAAGCGCTTTTCAGCTCCTTGTGACTGTTCCTTAGTCCCTTGATCTCTGTAGCAAGAGATTCTCTGCTGTCCTCTATACTGTTTTCAAGCCCAGCAATTAATTTTATGACTATTATTCTAAATTCACTTTCTGTTATATTATTTAAATCCTTTTTGATCAGTTCATTAGCTGTTGTTATTTCCTGGAGATTCTTCTGAGGGGAATTCTTCCGTTTGGTCATTTTGGATAGTCCCTGGAGTGGTGAGGACCTGCAGGGCACTTCCCCTGTGCTGTGGTGTATAACTGGAGTTGGTGGGCGGGGCCGCAGTCCGACCTGATGTCTGCCCCCAGCCCACAGCTGAGGCCACAGTCAGACTGGTGTGTGCCTTCTCTTCCCCTCTCCTAGGGGCGGGATTCACTGTGGGGTGGCGTGGCCCCTCTGGGCTACTTGCACACTGCCAGGCTTGTGGTGCTGGGGATCTGGTGTATTAGCTGGGGTGGGTAGGCAAGGTGCATGGGGGCAGGAGGGGCAGGCTTAGCTTGCTTCTCCTTAGGTGATCCGCTTCAGGAGGGGCCCTGTGGCAGCGGGAGGGAGTCAGATCCGCTGCCGGAGGTTTGGCTCCGCAGAAGCACAGAGTTGGTTGTTTGCAGGGAGCAAGCAAGTTCCCTGGCAGGAACTGGTTCCCTTTGGGATTTTGGCTGGGGGATGGGTGGGGGAGATGGCGCTGGCGAGCGCCTTTGTTCCCCACCAAACTGAGCTCTGTCATCTGGAGGCTCAGCAGCTCTCCCTCCCTTTGTCCTCCAGCCTTCCCGCTTTCTGAGCAGAGCTGTTAACTTATGACCTCCCAGACGCTAAGTCGCGCTTGCTGTCGGAACACAGTCCGTCAGCCCCTTCCGCTTTTGCCAGCCAGACTCGGGGGCTCTGCTTGGCTGGCAGCCCGTCCCTCCGCCCCGGCCCCCTCCCGCCAGTCCGTGGAGCGCGCACCGCCTCGCTGCCCTTCCTACCCTCTTCCGTGGGCCTCTCGTCTGCGCTTGGCTCTGGAGATTCCGTTCTGCTAATCCTCTGGCGGTTTTCTGGGTTCTTTAGGCAGGTGTAGGTGGAATCTAAGTGATCAGCAGGACGCGCGGTGAGCCCAGCGTCCTCCTACGCTGCCATCTTCCCTCTCCGGCCAGTACATGTGTTTTTCGATATCAATAGAAAAACTTTATTTGAATTTTAACCACTTTAATGATTTTTACTTATTTTGAAGACTGTAAGATTTAGTAAAAGGCAAGAACAATATTCCAGATCTTGTATCATAGACTCAGGGTTGTTTTTAAATGATGCTGCAAAACTAACAAAAAGTTGAATCCTGTGCAGGTAGTTTAACTTCACAGCCAAGGACAGAAAGGACACATGATTCTTTGTAGTGAACTCTGTATACCCAAGTAACAATATATTACTGTCAGTTTGAGGTTGAGTGAATATCAGACAATGTTAGTATAACTCCATCTTTCATTTCTAAAGCTATCCTTCTGTTGATTTGAGCTACATCAAAGATTACAATAGAAATTGAAGCACTCGTAAGTAATCTCTTTTTAGACAGGAATATGTGAATTGTCCTTCTGGGAATATTTAATGTCAAAATTCAGTACAATGTTTCTCCCCTGTGGCTTGACTATGACCAAACCTCCAATACTGCTGAGCAGACTGACCACTTGATATCATACCTGTTTTGTTGCAGTTCACACACACACACACACAAAAGCATGGGATAAATTTAGTTTCTTCTAGTAGTAAAATCCAGTTCTAGACCCAAGGGTTTATTTTTAAAAGGGATGTAACTTCATTGCTCTAGAGTGAGGCCGACAAGTGGCAAGATAAATGTAACTGTCAGTTTGAAATGAAGTATGTTTTCTACCTCTGCCAAAACCCTAGCAAAACAAGAAAGAGAAAAAAAATATTTTCAGAAATCATTAATTGCCACAGACCATAAGAGATACATAAAACAAAGTGATCATACCTTTTATTCAGTGAAGCCATTAGCTTCTAAAACACTGTTCCTGGCACTAGTCCAGGTCTAATAGGAGTGACTTTAAGAGTCTCAGACACAGGGGCTCTTGGATGGCTCAGTCAGTTAAGCATCTGACTTCAGCTCAGGTCCTGATCTTGCGGTTCACGAGTTCAAGCCCTGTGTTGGGGTCTGTGCTGACAGCTTTGGAGCCTGGAGCCTGCTTCAGATTCTCTCTCCCTCTCTCTCTCTCTGCCCCTCCCCTGCTTGCAGTCTGTCTCTCTATCAAAAATGAATAATGTTAAAAAAATTTTAACAAAAGTCTCAGACACCAAAATTTATTCATGATTAAGCCTAGAAAAAAGTAGAAAGTAAAATGTTATCAGTGAAAGTAGTGTACTTTTCCAGTAAGCATGGGGGCATCCATGTGCCAGAAGCATCCACAATGGAAACTATTAACATATTTCTAAAACTTTTAATCTCATAAAGACTTTATGAATGACAGAATCTGAGTTTCACATGCTATTTGTATAAATATATAATAGAAAGTTTGAAAACTCAAAGAAAAAATAGATTTTTTTTTACATTTTTGACATGAAAGGGAAAATGTCATCTCAAGTTCAGATTCAGCCCTTTGTGCGTTAAGACTGGAGCATCTTGGTAAGATTCTTGGTAAGGCTTATTCTAGCTCTTCCACTTACAAGTGTGTGTGACTTTGGAAAATTACCAAATTTGTTTGGGCTTCATATTTTTCGTATTAAAAATATATGTGTTGGATTATGTAGTATCTATGGTTTCCTTCCTTAATAAGAGTATACTAATTTATGTCCGTTCATAGTTGCATTCTCCAAATAAAAGGGAGAGACTGCAATAATTGTAGATTCATAAAAGACATATTTGCTTCTTTTAGATTTAGAGCAAATTATGACAGACATTATGGATTTTCCTTGCTTCATACTCATTCAAATCCTTTCTAGCTGTGTTTTCTGGACTGTAGAATTGAGAAAGCAGGTGCATACTTTTCCATACGCCCTTTCATTTACATATAAATGTGTATATATCTCTTCATCTACATCCATATCCACATCTATATATCTATCCACTGATCTAGCCATTTGTCCAGGTATGTACAACCATGAGTTTATACAAATACGTAACTTTAATCAAAGTGGGCAGTTTATTCTACCCTTTCCCCTTCTCATGATAACTCTTGTCTGTGGCATTGAGAAACTTTGATCCCATTAATTACCCTCACTACATGTACCTAATTGTTCATACCTCCTACGTCACCAAACTCCTAAGCATACAAGCCGACTCATGAGTCTCAACAACCTCCTCAGTCCCATACCTATTGGCTCCAGATACTTCCCGCCTCCTATTCCCCCAGCCTGTTTTCAATTTAGGCCTCATTAGGCCTGCTGGCCTCCTAAGCCTCAATTTCCCTCTCAGTCCTGATCACATGAACCTCAAAGAGACTGTCCTTCTCCTGGGCCCTAACCACCTCTTCTAGGCCATCCCAGGATTCCCCTCTACCCTCACTGTATCCTCACATTGGCCCTAGTCCAATGTGCCCCACCAGCCTAAAATGAAGAGAAAGAGGGAGTTATCAGATATATAAGGGGTCAAATTGCCACTTAGCTAAAATAATATATAATAAACAGTCCCATTTGAAACTAGATATAGTCATGTAAATAAGTATTGGTTAATTTAATGTAAACGCCATTTGGAGTTTCTACAAAGTCTACCTAAAAGAAGGTAGACTACATTTTCTTCAGAGTATCTTCCAATTGCCCTTTCAGATCTATTTCCACCTTTTTTCAACCTTCTCTGTGAGCCAGGGGTTGACTTGTACAGACTACCTCAAGGGGCTTTCTTAATGTCTTTAGTTTCCATGAGTCAATAGGAAACCCTGATAGAAGATACAGAGAATGAGAATGATGTCATTATTTTTCCCCAACTTCTTTTCATGCAGTTGCCTCTGGTTTGGTTGTGCCTATTGACTGTAGGTCAGGGTTCTCCTAACTATCTTCATACATCTCTCTCCTGCATATCAAGAACTGTTTATTCCCCTCATTCTTTCAAGTGTAAGGGCAGTAGCAACTGTTGTATGTATCCTGGGAGGTTAAACTTTAGCTTGTGTTTTACCTAAACTCTTCCCACACATTTGTTAAAATCCCTTTAATAAATCCATTTGTGATTATCCTAATTTGAAAGTACCATCTGTTCCTGCTAGGATTCTTATTGACACTTTGATATCAAAGTGGATCCAGAAAATAGACCATCAAAACAGGATTATAATTGCTTTGCTCATGTATTAGAGGAGCACAAGGAAAATGTATTTGCTGAGGATATGGTTAATCCGTATTCTCATGTGGCATCAAGTTTTCTGAAGTTATAAGCTTTAGCATAGGCTATATTGCTAAGCTATAGTTGCTCTGGCAGCAATTATAGCCCTACACACAATCTGTGGAAAAAAGAGAAATTAGTATCTATAAAGATACAATTAAAAATACATGAATCCTATATTTTTAAACCCAAAGGCCCATGAATCCTATATTCTTAAACCCAAATGAAATCTTTGAAGTCAGAGGACGTTTAAGGCTGAACACCAAGACTAGGGCATGATGATTGGTGAAATTCCATTAAATTCTTAACTGAAACATACCATTTGTGATAAGGTAAGAATTTTGGTAAGCATTTTGGTGGGAAGGAGGTGAGATCCAGATATACAGGTTGAGGGCATTTGAACAGACTTAAATGACGTGTAGAATTTTATCCTCTAAATTCTCCTCAATTTTTTTTGCTGGCAGAGACATCCCTGTCACTCCCTCTCTAGTCTGAGAGAATTATCCATCATCTGTATAAAAGCATTTCTGGGGCACTTGCGTGGCTCAGTCGGTTGAGTGTCATTATCTCATGGTTTGTGGGTTCAAGCCCCGCATCAGGCTCTGTGGTGACAGCTGCAGAGCCTGTAGCCTGCTTTGGATTCTGTGTCCCTCTCTCTCTGCCCCTCCCCTGCTCACACTCTGTCTCTCTGTCTCTGTCTCTCTCTCAAAATAAGTAAACATTAAAAAAATTTTTTTTAAAGCATTTCCATCACTCGGGGCACTTACCTCAAGTTGATGCCATTTTTCCCCAGGTCGCATCCCTAACACATCTCATTTTTTTCAGGCTCATAATGAAAGGTAGATACTAATAGAGTCTAGACAGCATAGTGCAAGGTCTTCTTAAAAAAATAGCCTACATATTTAAAGAATGATGAGATAATATCAATCAATATTGTTATGTACTGGGGACTATGTGTAGGAGTGAAATACTAAGGTTCAAACCAGATAAATTTATTGGCAAGGGTGCATTCACCCACAGTTAATGATTTACTGTATTGTACTCAATCTTTTGTGGGGGAGTGTCACTATAATCTAGTAGTGTGGCTAGTTAATCCTCGATTCAATGATGGGAACAATAAACATGGTTAACCTAGTACACATCCTATATATGTTATAAAGGAAAATATATGAAGATTCAGGAATTTTGGAATGGGCCTATTATTTCTTACTTATCCACCAAGTACACTTTGAAAATTTGGGAGATGGTCTATCAGACTTTTTTTTAATGTGATAGTAAGGAAGGATATTAGAATTTTTGATTAGCTTTGTGATAGTTGTCCTCTGTGGGCTTAAAAGAACTGAAAGCAATTCTGTAATACAAATCAGTTTTCCAATTTGGGTAGGAATAAAGAATGTCAGAGAGAACAGGTAGGAGGGGCCAAGGGGAATGCCGTGGAATTGCTCTGACCCCAGAAAGACCTTGTTTGGGAGGAATTCAAAAAGAAGCCCGCCATTGGAAATATGAAACGTGAATGCATGTTGATTCCTTTCATATCCCCATTTAATGCGTCCATTTAAATGCCAAAGATAAATGAGTCATAGTGACCATAATTTCATGAAATCTTAATTATTGGGTTATGCAATTGTAGCTGTATTTCTAGAACAGTTTAGACTTAATAAATGACTGACAGCCTCCTTAGTTTTCGTCCCCACTTACAACTTGAAAAAGCTATATGCCAATACCCTCTCCAAAGCAAACCTCATTGGATGATCCTCTTCTAGTTAGTCCACCGCCATCTTCACCATAGCAACAACCCAATCAAGCATAGCTGATCATTTCCTTTTTTCTCACTAGAAGGCTTTCCCATCCTCCTCCCTGCCTGCCTATGAATCCATTATGATGGCTGACTCTCTTGCTGTGGCAAATTCTGACTTAGCTTTGATTTGTGCTTATTCAGATCGTCTGTTTATTTCTAGTCTTCCCAGAGGGTCCACAAATATAAGGTTTTCACTTCTAATTGATGCAGACTCCAGCCTTCACCCAGGTATGGTACCCATGGAGGCCTCTTGTACCTTGCTGCTCTTGGCTTAGTGAGACTATACCAAACTGGTATACTAGTCAGTAGCAAGTCTGAACTCTGATCTCTTTGCTTTGAGTTCCTTACTCATTTACTCTCAGTTTGGTTTCTGTAGTTTGTTATTGGTTTCCATTTATCAGGTGTTACTGGTACAATCAGGACATTTCTTTTCATCCCTTTTTGTTCTGTGATGTGCTTCCATTCTGCATATGCTATGTAAAAATGTTGGTTGTGATGAGAATCACAGAGCCTGATAATACAGGTGCTATACTTTCTACCGTAACTAAATCCTGCCAACTTTGCTCAACCTCCTTCTCAGAATAAACATGTAACACAGGTGGTAAGTATTCAAACTAACTACATTTTCTCTATCTCCCAGCCGTTAACTTAATCCTTGGAACCGTCACTAAAACACATTCCTTCCTATTCTCAGTAAACTTAATACGGCATAGTAGTCAGAATAATGTCCCCTCCTCAAAGATGTCCATGTCCTAATCTCTATTACCTATGAATATGTTAGATTATAAGGCAAAGGGTAATTAAGGTTTCGGAGGTAATTAAGGTAATTGAGGTTGTGAATCAGCTGACCTTACAATAGGAAGATTATTCTGTATTACCAGGTGGGTCACATATAATCAGAAGGGTCCTTAAAGGTGGGAGAGGGAGACAAAGGAGAATCAAAGGGAGGCGGAACTGTAGAAGAGTGCTCAAAGAGGTGTAATGTTGCTTGCTTTGAAGATGTGGAAAGGAGACCATTTGCCAAAGAACGTGGGCAGCCTCTAAAAAAAAAGAAAGGTAAGGAAACAGATTCTCTACTAGAGCCTTCAGAACAGAATGCTGTCCTGCTGATTCCTTACCTTGATTTTTAGCCCTGCGAGTACTCTATCAGACTTCTAACATATAAAAGTATAAGAAATATGCGTTGTTTTAAGTCACTGAGTTTGTTAGAGCAGCAATAGAAAACTAATACATGAGGAGACACTCATTTTACAAATGAAAACTATAAAATTAAATGCACACCTGGTGAACTATTTTTTGAGCTTCCAGAGAATCTCTCTTTTCATAATCAGGTTTAGCCTGTTTTACATAGGTTTCCTTTCTCCACTATATTTGATGATTGCCCTAAATAAAGGTCTTTAACACTGTATCGGACATCTAAGGGTTAGTAACTTTTACTAACATAGGAAAAATTGTTGAAGCCGATCCTATTAAAGTTGAGATAAATCCTGCCAAATCTTTATCCAATTTTTCCCAGTATCTCTTAAAGCCAGAGGCAAAGGAAAACCAAAACCTATATTTGAAAGCCTTATATCCAAAGACTTTGTCATGACCTCTGCTAGCTCTTGACTCTCATCCTTTCAGTATTAAAAAGAATAGACAAGGGTATTGATTTTCTCATGGTTCCATGGCCATCAACAAAATTGTTATGTCTTACTTCCCAGTAGTACCTATCAATAAGTTTTTCAGAAAAGGATATTTCCCTAAGACAAGGAAGATGAGTGTTTGCAGCTGAGCCAAGGGCGAGGCTGTGGTAAGAAATGCATGTTTGATGATTGCCATGAAGTGGTGTTACCTGAAGTAAATCACCTCAGGTGTCAGAACTTAATGCTTTTACTAGAGCTCATCAGCTAGTGACAGATCAGAAAATAAATGTATATACAAAACACAGGTATGCTTTTGGAATAGTATTTGACTTTTTGGATGCTTTGGCAACAAAGGGGCTTCTTATCTCTGTTAAAAACCCTATCAAAAATGTACAACTTAAGCATTTTTTAGATATAGTCCTAATTCTGAGGAGGATATTGAAAAAACTTAAGAATAGTACAAAAAAAGATATGATGGAAGCTAGAGAAATACTGTACCAGTTATTATGCCAAACAACCAAGCTTAACCACTGTTATGACCCTAACTAAAATCTCAAAAGATAAATCTATGGAGAGTTTTGAAAAGGCCATTAAAATATCAACATTTAGCCCCCAATTCAGAAAGATGAACAATGAAAAAAGTTTGCTTGTATTCTTTACTCAGATAATCTCTCATAGGCTGTTAAGTGTTGAATTTATCCCTCCCCCAATTCATATGTCAGGGGCACCTGGGTGGTTCAGTCGGTTATGCTCAGGTCATGATCTCATGGTTCATGACCAATATTGCAGAACCTGCTTGGGATTTTCGGTCTGCCCCTCCCCCACTTGCCCATGCACACGCTTTCTCTCAAATAAATAAATAAACTTAAAAAAAATCATATGTCAAAGTGCCTACTAGCCTACCCTATAAACCTTAGAATCTTATTTAGAGATAGCACTTTGTTTAGAGATAGAGTCTTTACCGAGGTAATCAAAGTAAAATGTCATTAGGGTAGGCCCTAATCCAATATAAATGGTGTCCTTAGGAGAGGAAATTTGGACACAGACACACAGTAGAGAAGACCATATGAAGAAACAAAGGTAGAAGATGGCCATCTGTTCCATGAAGAGAGTCCTGGAACAGACCCTTCCCTCGTAAGCCCTCAGAGGGAATTAGCCTGTCAAAATATTGATCTCAGACTTCCAGGCTCTAGAACTGTGAGACAATGCAGTTCCATTGTTGAAGCCACCCAGATTGTTGTACTTGATTGTGGCAGTCCTAATAAAATAGTGCAGGGACACTATATAATTTCAAACGGATGTTAGCGCTTTGGAACTACTCCTAACATGACTCATTATAGTACAGACAATTCAGTTACTGTCTTAGATTTTGGGAGAGAAAGTTTGAAAACACAACTGAGGTTATTTTGGGGTGTCACCTGTCAAAAATAGAATTCTTGAAAAACTGTAAAAGTGAGACATGGCCAGGAATCAAAGCCTCAAGAGCCCTGTAGACACTTTATTTATTTTTTCTGTAAACACCTTTAGATAAAAATGATCTAGATTCTACCATTCGAAGAGTTTTAATGGTTTTTTAAAACTGTACATCAATTTTCAGATGGATTAAAGTATTTCCTTTTGTAAAATTTTGTAAAATATGAAGTTTTTTGTAAAACCCATAGAGTCTCTACAAAGCGGCTTGATTTTGTATATTCAAACTGGGGCATAACAACTTTTATGTTAAGTGACCAAAGTGTATATTTTATGGGAACCATTCGAAAGAAATGAACACTGTACCACATTTTTCCTTATTTGAACACCACGCCGCCCTTACTACCCAAAGTCTTCTGGAAGGATTTAAAGAACCAATGATATCATTAAAATTGTCAAAACTTTCATAAATCCTTTAGCTTTGTTGGTTAAAGCTACTTTAACCCTATGATTACATGGCCTACTCCCTTAGGGAAACATGTTATGTTCTCATGAATTAGTAAAGTAAAGCCTACATATAAGGATATTATCTTTAATACTAGACTTTGCCTTGCTGCTCACAGGCATGGTAAAACATTGCAAGAGACTCATGTGCTATACCCAGTTAAATTAGCAAAAGGTTAAGGACGTCTTTCCACAATCTCATTGTAAACAACCCCTTCATGATATTCAATCAAGAGATCTCACCTGTTGGAAGAGGCATCAGATAATAACTGTTCTAGAATCACTCTGAAGGGAACTTACCAGGTGCTGTTAACAAATATAAAAGTTAAACTCCAGGGAATCTATCTTTGGGTTCACATTTCACAAATGAAAAAGCGAATGAGAAGTGTATACAGAACTGGGTGTCTGTTCTAATATGGAACTTCAAATGGAAGGTTCTCAAAGACTCTCTAGAAGTAGCTAGTCTTCAAAAGTAGATAACTGACCCAAGCCTTTAGAACAAGCTTATAACCTTGTATACTGGACAACTTCTACCTAAGATTATATATCAAAACCACTGTCTAATTCCTTTTTTATATATATTTATATTCAGTTTTATTTTCTATGGACTACTGGTTGCTGTCTACCCAAAATGGCTCTTTTACTCTTTTCTTTCCTCTTTATTATAATTGCTAGGTAAGAAAATACTTATTATAATGCAATTCTTAGATTACCTCAAATGGTAGTCATTGCCCTCAAATTTACCGGATTATGTCCAGCTGGATTATGTCATTCATCTTCAGACACCTATAGAATTATAGCCAATGGAATTTCCATTTGGAAGTGACCTATGTAGACAAATGACAAGCAAATCAAACTATGAATTGTAGTGTCCCTCTCTCCCAGAAAAAGAACAAATTGCTATACACAATTAAGCAAATTCAAGACAATTCTAATTTTACTTTTTACTTTTTAATTGAAGTATAGTTAACATATAATATTAAGTTAGTTTCAGGTGTATACAGCATAGTGATTCAATAATTATACACATTACAAAATGCTCACCACAGTAAGTGTATACAATAATATTGACTATATTCCTATGCTGTACTTTACATTCTTACGACATTTACTCTGTAACTGGAAGTTTGTATCTCTTAATCCCCTTCACTCACTTCACCCATCCCCCCACTCCATTACCAACTATCAGTTCTCTGTATTTGTGAGTTCATTTCTTTCTTCTTTGTTCATTTGTTTTGCTTTTCAGATTCCACATGTAAGTGAAAACATATGATATTTGTCTTTCCATGTCCGACTTAATTGACTTAGCATAATACCCTTTAGGTCCACTCACATTGTCATAAATGGCAAGACTTCATTCACTTTTATGGCTGAATAATATTCCATTGTATCTATATACCACATCTTCTTTCTCCATTTATCTGTCAGTAGACAGGTTGCTTCCATATCTTAGATATTGTAAATAATGCTACAATAAACATAGGGGTGCATATATCTTTTCATATTAGTGTTTTCCTTTTCTTCAGATAAATACCCAGAAGTGGAATTGATGGATCATATGGTACTTATATTTTTAGTTTTCTGAAGAAACTCCATACTGTTTGTTCAGAGTAGCTGCACCAAATTACGTTCCACCAGAAGTTCCTAACATTTCTCCGTATCTTTACCAACATTTATTATTTCTTCTTGTCTTGATGCTAGTCATTCTGACGGGTGAGTCTATTCAAGTCTCCTGCCCATATTTTACTTTTTTGGTTTTGAGCTGTAGGAGTTCTTTTTATATTTTAAATATTAACCCCTTATGGGATATATCATTTGAAAATATTTTCTCCCATTCAGTAAGTTGCCTTTTCATATTGCTGATGGTTTCCTTTGCAGTGAAAAAGCTTCTTAGTTTGTGGTCTGTTGTTTACTTTCATTTTTGTTTCCCTTGACTGAAAAGGTAGATGCAGAAAAATATTGCTAAGGTTAATGTACAAAGGATTTCTGCCTATGTTTTATATTAGGAGTTTAATGGTTTTAGTTTTTACATTTATGTCTTTAACTCATTTTGAGTTTGTTTGTGTATGATGTCAAAAAGTTGTCCAGTTTGACTTTTTTCTATGTAACAATTCAGTTTCCTAGCACCATTTATTCTTTTCCCATTTTATATTCTCACTTCCTTTGTTGTATATTAACCAAGCATTTATGCATGAGTTGGTTTCTGGGTTCTCTATTGTGTTCTATTGATCTATGTGCCTATTTTTATGCCAGTATCAAAATGTTTTGATTACTACAGCTTTGTAGGTTAGTTTGGAGTTTGGGATTGTGATACCTCCAGCTGTGTTCATTCTCAAGATTTCTTAGGCTGTTTGGAGTCTTTTCTGGCTACATACAAATTTTAGGGTTTTCTGTTCTAGTTCTGTGAAAAGTCCTGTCAGCATTTTAATAGGGATTTCATTGAGACCATAGGTTTGCTTTGTGTAGCATGAACATTTTACCAATATTAATTCTTCCAACTCCTGAGCATGGTGTACCTCTGTGTTCATTTGTGTCAACTTTGATTTCTTTCATCAATGACTTACAGGTTTTTAGATAACAGGACTTGCATCGCTTTGGTTAAATTTATTCCATGTATTTTATTCTATTTGGAGCAGTTGTAAATGGGATTGTTTACTTTTTTCTGCTATTTCAGTAGTAGTGTACAGAAATGCAACAGATTTCTCTACATTCCTTTCATGTCATGCAAACTTACTGGGTTTATTAGATCTAATAAGTTTTTGGTGGAATCTTTAGAGTTTTCTGTATAGAGTATCATGTAATCTGCAAATAGTAGCAGCTTTTCTTCTTCCTTCCCAATTTGGATGCTTTTTCTTTTCTTTTCTTAACTTTTCTTTTCTTTTTTTAAATTTACATCCAAATTAGTTAGCATATAGTGCAACAATGATTTTAGGAGTAGATTCCTTAGTGTCCCTTACCCATTTAGCCCATCCCACCTCCCACAACCCCTCCAGGAACCCTCAGTTTGTTCTCAATATTTATATCCTCTGCTGTTTTGTCCCCCTCCCTGTTGTTATTATTTTTGTTTCCCTTCCCTTATGTTCATCTGTTTTGTCTCTTAAAGTCCTCATATGAGTGAAGTCATATGATATTTGTCTTTCTCTGACTTACTAATTTCACTTAGCATAATACCCTCCAGTTCCATCCACGTCATTGCAAATGGCAATATTTCACTCTTTTTGATTGCCAAGTAATACTCCATTGTGTGTGTATGTGTGTGTGTGTATATAGATATAGATATAGATACAGATATAGATATAGATATATAGATATATAGATATATATCACATCTTTATTCAGCCATCGATGGACATTTGGGCTCTTTCCACCTTTGGCTCTTGGGGATAGTGCTGCTATAAACATGAAGGTGTGCTTCGAAATAGCACACATGTATCCCTTGGATAAATACCTAGTAGTGCAATTGCTGGGTCATAGGGTAGTTCTATTTTTAGTTTTTTGAGGAACCTCCATATTGTTTTCCAGAGTGGCTGCACCAGCTTGCATTCCCACCAACAATGCAAAAGAGATCCTCTTTCTCCACATCCTCACCAACATCTGTTGTTGCCTGAGGTGTTAATGTTAGCCAATCTGACAGGGGTAAGGTGGTATCTCATTGTGGTTTTGATTTGTACTTCCCTGATGACGAGTGAAGTTGAGCATTTTTTCATGTGTTGGTTGGCCATCTGGATGTCTTCTTTGGAGAAGTGTCTATTCATCTCTTTTGCCCATTTCTTCATTGAATTATTTGTTTTTTGGGTGTTGAGTTTGATAAGGTCTTGGTAGATTTTGGATACTAACCCTTTATCTCATATGTCGTTTGCAAATATCTTCTCCCATTCTGTTGGTTGCCTTTTAGTTTTGCTGATTGTTCCCTTCACTGTACAGAAGTTTTTATTTTGATGAGGTGCCAGTAGTTCATTTTTGCTTTTGTTTCCCTTGCCTCCAGAGACGTGTTGAGTAAGAAGTTTCTGTGGGCAAGATCAAAGAGGTTTTTGCCCGCTATCTCCTCGAGGATTTTGATGGCTTCCTGTCTTACCTTTAGGTCTTCCATCCATTTTGAGTTTACTTTTGTGCATGGTGTAAGAAAGTGGTCCATGTTCATTCTTCTGCATGTCACAGTTCAGTTTTCCTAGCACCACTTGCTGAAGAGACTGTCTTTATTCCGTTGGATATTCTTTCCTGCTTTGTTGAAGATTAGTTGGCCATATGTTTGTGGGCCCATTTCTGGGTTCTCTATTCTGTTCCATTGATCTGAGTGTCTGTTCTTGTGCCAGTACCATACTGTCTTGATGATTACAGCTTTGTAGTATAGCTTGAAGTCTGGGATTGTGATGCCTCCTGCTTTGTTTTTCTTTTTCAAGATTGCTTTGGCTATTCGGGGTCTTTTCTGGTTCCATACAAATTGTAGGATTATTTGTTCCAGCTCTGTGCAGAATGCTGGTGTTATTTTGATAGGGATTGCATGGAATATGTAGATTGCTTTGGGTAGTATGGACACTTTAACAATATTTGTTCTTCCTATCCAGGAGCATGGAATCTTTTTCCATTTTTTTTTTTTTTTGTGTCTTCTTCAATTTCTTTCATAAGCTTTCTATAGTTTTCAGTGTATAGATTTTTCACCTCTAGGGTTAGATTTATTCCTAGGTATTTTATTGTTTTTTATACAACAATAAATGGGATCTATTCCTTGATTTCCTTTTCTGTTGCTTCATTGTTGGTGTATAGGAATGCAACCGATTTCTGTGCATTGATATTATATCCTGCAAAATTGCTGAATTCATGAATCAGTTCTTGCAGTTTTTTGGTGGAATCTTTTGGATATTCCATATAGAGTGTCATGTCATCTGTGAAGAGTGAAAGTTTGACTTCCTCCTGGCTGATTTGGGTGCCTTTTATTCCACTGTGTTGTCTGATTGCAGAGGCTAAGACTTCCAATAGTATGTTGAATAATAGTGGTGAGAGTGGGCATCCCTGTCTTGTTCCTGACCTTGGGGGGAAAGCTCTCAGTTTTTCCACATTGAGGATGATAGCATTGCGTCGTTCATATATGGCTTTTATGATCTTGAGTACGCTCCTTCTATCCCTACATTCTTGAGGGTTTTTATCAAGAAAGGATGCTGTATTTTGTCAAATGCTTTCTTTGCATCTATTGAGAGGATCATATGGTTCTTGTCCTTTCTTTTATTGATGTAATGAATCACGTTATTTGTTTTGCGGATATTGAAACAGCCTTGCATCCCAGGTATAAATCCCACTTGGTCATGGTGAATAATTTTTTTAATGTATTGTTGGATCCGGTTGGCTAATATCTTGTTGAGGATTTTTGTATCCATGTTCATCAGGGAAATTGGTCTATGGTTCTCCTTTGTAGTGGGGTCTCTGTCTGGTTTTGGAATCAAGGTAATGCTGGCTTCACAGAAAGAGTTTGGAAGTTTTCCTTGCATTTCTATTTTTTGGAACAGCTTCAAGAGAATAGGTGTTAACTCTTCCTTAAATGTTTAGTAGAATTCCCCTGGAAAGCCATCTGGCCCTGGACTCCTATTTTTTTGGGAGATTTTTGATAACTAATTCAATTTCCGTACTGGTTATGGGTGTGTTCAAATTTTCTATTTCTTCCTGTTTCAGTTTTGGTAGTGTATATGTCTCTAGGAATTTGTCCATTTCTTCCAGATTGGCCATGTTATTGACATATAATTTCTCATAATATTCTCTTATTATTTTTATTTCTGCTGTGTTGGTTGTGAGCTCTCCTCTTTGATTCTTGATTTTATTTACTTGGGTCCTTTCCTTTCTCTTTTTGATCAAACTGACTAGTGGGTTATCAATTTTGTTAATTCTTTTGAAGAACCAGCTTCTGGCTTCATTGATCTGTTCTACTGTGTTTTTTTGGTTTCGATAGCATTGATTTCTGCTCTAGTCTTTATTTAATCTCCTGTCTTCTGCTGGTTTGGGGTTGTATTTGCTGTTCTTTTTCCAGCTCCTAAAGGCATAAGGTAAGCTTGTGTATCTGAAATCTTTCTTCCTTCTTTAGGAAGGCCTGGATTGCTATATACTTTCCTCTTATGACCGCCTTTGCTGCATCCCAGAGG
This sequence comes from Panthera onca, assembly GCF_046562875.1. Lineage (NCBI taxonomy): Eukaryota > Metazoa > Chordata > Mammalia > Carnivora > Felidae > Panthera > Panthera onca. The sequence continues at coordinate 147,368,468 of NC_138342.1, read as the reverse complement.
TTTTGGGTTGTGGTTTTATCATTTTCATTGGCTTCCATGTACTTTTTAATTTCCTCTTTAACTGCTTGGTTGGCCCATTCATCCTTTAATAGGCTATGTCTTTCAGTCTCCAAGTGTTAGTTTCCTTTCCAAATTTTTTCTTGTGGTTGATTTTGTTTCATAGCAGTGTGGTCTGAAAATATGCACAGTATGATCTCTACCTTTTTGTACTCGCTGAGGGCTGATTTGTGTCCCCATATATGGTCTATTCTGGAGAACATTCCATGTGCACTGGAGAAGAATGTATATTCTGCTTTAGGATGAAATATTCTGAATATATCTCTTAAGTCCATCTGGTCCAGTGTGTCATTCAAAGCCATTGTTTCCTTGTTGATTTTTTGATTAGATGATCTGTCCATTGTTGTGAGTGGAGTGTTGAAGTATCCTATTATTATGGTTTCTTTATGTTTCTTTATGTTTGTGACTATCGATGAGTTTCTTTATGTTTGTGACTAATTGAGTTATATATTTGGGTGTTCTCACATTTGGTACATAGAAGTTTACAATTGTTAGGTCTTCTTGGTGGATGGATCCCTTAATTATGATATATTTCCCTTCTGCATCTCTTGATACAGTCTTTATTTTAAAGTCTAGATTGTCTAAGTATGGCTCCTCCAGCTTTCTTTTGTTAACTATGGCATGATAGATGGTTCTCCATCCCCTTACTTTCAATCTGAAGGTGTCTTTCAGTCTATAGTGGGTCTCTTGTAAACAGTATACAGATGGATCTTGTTTTCTTATCCCTTCTGTTACCCTGTGTCTTTTGATTGGAGCATTGAGTGCATTGACGTTTAGAGTGAGTACTGAAAAATATGAATTTATTGCCATTATGATGCTTGTAGAGTTGGAGTTTCTGGTAGTGTTCTCTGGTCCTTTCTAATCTTTGTTGCTTTTGGTCTTCATATATACATATATTTAATTTTCATCTTTTCTCTCCTCAGAGAGTCCCCCTTAAAATTTCTTGCTGGTTTAGTGGTCACCAACTCCTTTAATTTTTGTTTGTCTGGGAAACTTTTTATCTCTCCTTCTATTTTGAGTGACAGCCTTGCTGGATAAAGAATTCTTGGCTGCATATTGTTCTGATTCAGCACACTGAATATGTCCCGCCACTCCTTTCTGGCCTGCCAAGTTTCTGTGGATAGGTCTGCTGCAAACCTGATCTGCCTTCCCTTGTAGGTTAGGGACTTTTTTTTTCCTTGCTTCTTTCAGGATTCTCTCCTTGCCTGAGTATTTTGTGAATTTGACTATGATATGCCTTGTTGATGGTCGGTTTTTGTTGACTCTAATGGGAGTTCTCTATGATTCCTGGATTTTGATGTCTGTGTCTTTCCCCAGGTTAGGAAAGTTTTCCTCTGATTTGCTCACATAACCCTTCTACCCCTATGTCTCTCTCTTCCTCTTCCGGGACCCCTATGATTCTGATGTTGTTCTTTTTTAATGAGTCACTGATTTCTATAATTCTTAAATCATGCTCTTTTGCCTTAATCTCCCTCTTTTTTCTTCTTCATTATTCTCCATAAGTTTGTCCTCTGTATCGCTGATTCTCTGTTGTGCCTCATCCATCCTTGCCACTGCTGCAACCATCCGTGATTGTAGTTCAGTTATAGTATTTTTAATTCATTCTATTTTGTACTTTTATCTCTGCAAAAAGGGATTCTAATCTATTTTCGACACCAGTTAGTATTATTATCATGATTCTAAATTCTGGTTCAGACATCTTCCTTGTATCTGTGTTGGTTAAATCCCTAGCTGTCACTTTATAGTGCTCCTTCTTTGGGGTGAATTCCTTTGCTTTGTCATTTTGAAGGGAGAGAATAATTAATGAGGTAGAAAAATTAAAATTAAAAAAATATTAAAATTAAAAAAATATTAAAATTAAAAAATAATAAAATAAAACACACACACACACAAAAATCTAATAAATGATGTTAGATCCTAGGTGTGTTTTGGTCTGGGTGTTGAAAACCATGTGACAGATTAGAGAAAAAAAGTGGGGGGAGAAAAAACAGAAAATGGTTCGATAATTTGAAAAGATGAAGACACTGAAGTAGACTAAAAGATGATGGGAGTAAGAATTTGAAAAAAGTTACACAAAAGTAAAGAATACAGTTAAAAATTATAGAAAAACATTTTTAATAAAAATTAAAAACAAAAAGGGATTTTTTTCTTTCTGTATTCAAGAAAAAGGAAATGAAAAAGAGGAAACAAAGGAAATAGTTTGCAAATTTGAAAAAGTGAATAAACTGTAGCAGACTAAAATTGACGGAAGATGGAATTTGAAAAAAATTAAAGTAAATAATATAGTTAAGAAATTAAAGAAAATATTTTTAATAAAAATTGAAAATAAAAAATTTTTCTCTTTCTGTATTCAAGAAAAAGAAAAGGAGGAAGAGGGGGAAAAAAAAGAAAAAAAAATTGAACAGATGGACCTGCTAATAGGCTGAAATACAACTGAAATTACTGTGTTTTTCCCCTAGAAGTCAGCCTATGAAGCACTTTATAGTCCACAAACTAAGCAGGAGGTGAGACTTGTGTTCTTGAAGGGCGAGGTTGGCCCAGTTCAGTGGGGCTTAGTGTAATGGCTCTGTTGTCCACTAGATGGTGCTGCTAGCCTACTGGGGTGGTGTATTGTGGGGCTCATAGGTGCTTATGCGCATGCATGGGAGTGGTGAAAATGGCATCACCCAGCTACCCAATCTCTAGGATTAGAACTCCATTCTCCCCAATTAGCAATCACCCACCCGTCCTTTGTCTTCAGCTTTCGTCCACTCCCTGCCTTTTCACTGTCTGTGTCCAAGCCCCAGGCAGTACATCCCCCCCAAGTTTTGTCTCAGATGCAGCTGTTTTTCCCACCCCCTTACTTCTGAAGCACTGAGGCTTTGACCCGTTCTGCCCCTCTGCAGGAGGGTCTCACCAAGCAGTGGCTGAATGAGCAATGGTTGAATGTTGGTTGTACCCAGGAATGCTTGCTTGACATTGCTGCTGCTGGTGCCCTGAGACTGTGGCCAGGTGGCAGCCCGCAACAGAAAAAGTTTGTGAGACAGTGTAGCAGCAGCATTTCAGGGATTATGGAAAATCACAACACACATCTGGCACCAGGCTTCACCCTTAACGACATTGTTCCAGCACCAGCAAATGTGGCCATTTTCTGGGGTCTGCTGGGACCAGATGGCTTCAACAGTCTCTACCAAATGTCCTTCCAGCAGTGGAACCACTTTCCCCATGTGGCCTGAGGACCTGCTGGACCCCACTCTGTTCCTGGGGATTCATCCTTCCCACCAGAGCACCGCCACGTATCGAGGTGTGGAGTTGCAGCCTTTGCACTCCCCTTGTTTACAGTAATGGAATTTAAGCCCTCTCCTTTCTCCTTTCTCCCATTTTAGTTTAGTCCCTGCGGCTGTTTCCAATTTTCCACTTTCTCTCCAGCTGCTTTTGGGGAGGGGTGCTTTCCCATATTCTCAACCCCCTTCCCCAGTCTCCATCCTCTCTCTGCCTGCACAAGTGGCTCCCCGGCCCACCACCAGCTTCTCTCTCCCCAAGTTCACCTCTCTGCACCACGTACCTGCTGAATTCTGTGGTTCAGGTTGTGCATATTGTTGTGTTAATCCTGCAGTCAATTCTAGGTGTGTGGGATGGTTTACTGTTAGTCTGGCTGTATTTCATGGATGTAAGACACACAAAAAACGTCCATGCTGTTCTGCCATCGTGGCTCCTCCCCCTCTTCTTTTTTGTGTTTCTTTTCGCTTTTTGATTTATTTTTTGTCTGACTACTATTGCCAGTACTTCCAGTACAATGTTGAATACGTTGATGAAAGTGTACATCCTTGTCTTATTCCAGATCTTAGGGAATAATTGATTTTGCCATTGCATATAATGTTTTCCTTGGGCTTGTCATATATGGCCTTTATTATGTTGTGGTGTATTCCTCCTACACTTACTTTGTTGAGAGTTTTTATCATAAATTTATTTGAATTTGGTCAAATGCTTTTTCTGCATCTGTTGAGATGATTCAATAGTTTTTATCCTTCATTTTGTTAATGTTAGGGTGGTACACATGATGTTAGCCGAGTAGATTGAGAGTGTTAGCACTTACTCCCACAAATATCCTGCTATCTAGGCTGGGAGAGGGAAAGAAAATGATGTAGAACGTTGATTGATTTGTGTAGATCAAACCTCCCCTTGCATTCCTGGAATGAATCCCACTTGATTCTAGTGAATGATCTTCTAATGTATTTTGGAATTCAGTTTGTTAATATTTTGTTGAGGGTTTTGCATCAATGTTCATCAGGGTTATTGACCTGTAATTTTTTTTCTGTGTTTTTGTCTGGTTTTGGTATCCGAGTGATGCTGGCTTCATAGAATGAATTGGAAGCTTTCCTTCCTTTTTGTTTTGTTTTGTTTCAAATAGTTTGAGAAGAATAGGAACTAATTCTTAAGTGTTCGGTGAAGTTCACCTGTAAAGCCATTTTGTTTTGGACTTTTGTTTGTTGCAAGCTTTTAAATTACTAATTCAATTACTAGTAAATGGTTTGTTCAGATTTTCTATTCACAATTCAGTCTCAGAAGATGGTATGTTTCTAGAAATTAATCCATTTCTTCTAGGTTGTCCAATTTATGTAATTTTTTATCACAGTCTCAAATCTTTTGTAATTTGATGTCATTTGTAACTTCTCTTTCAATTCTGATTTCAATTTGTATCTGTATTTAGGTCTTTCTTCTTTTTGTTTTCAATGTTTGGTTTGGTTGCTTTCCATTATTTTGTCTTCCAGATCACTGATCCAGCCTTCTGCTTTCTGTGTTGATTCCCTCTAGTGTTTTATATTTTATTTCAGTTTTTGTATTGTTCGACTCTGGTTCTTTTCTATATTTTTTATCTCTGTTCAGGTTCTTACTGGGTTCATCCACTCTTCTCTCAAGTCCAGTGATGATCTTTATGACAATTACTTTGAAATCATTATCCAGCATATTGCTTATCTCCATTTCATTTAGTTCTTTTTCTGTGTTTTTTGTCTTGTTCTTTCATTTGGAACATATCTCTCTGTCTCATTTTGTCTAAGTCTCTTTTTGTTTCTATGTATTAGGTAGGTCAGCTATATCTCCTCATCTTAAAAGTAGTGGCTTTGTGTAAAAGGGGGGGGTCCCATGATGCCCCGCAGCACAATCCCCCTTGGTCACTAGAACCAGGTGCTCCAGGGATGTTTCCTGAGCAGACCATGTGTCCCCTGCTATTGTGGTTGAGCTGTAATTTATGTGGGCACGTTGGTGAAAGAACCTAGCCCTCAGCTCAGCTGGCTATAATGACCTGCTGTGCCTAGTGTACAGGTCTTTTTCTCTGTGTTGCCAATTGATACGCTTAGCTGCAGCTGCCTCAGGCTTGCTGGTGGTTGGAGCTCGCACTCAGCCTGACTGACTGCATTTAGTCACTGGGATGGCTGTGGTTGCACCAATAGGCAGGGCTTGCTCACTGCGTACTTTACCAAGAGGTTTAGTAGCTGCAGGAATTGTGTGCGTGTTGGTATATGAAGTTATCTTTTCCCCTCTCTAGGAGTCATTTTGGAGGGGTATTGACCCCAGCCAGGGCTGCCTACCAGGTGTGTGGTGGGAAGGGAGCCACTCTTGAGGAGTGCTGGCTGAGGCAGGCAGATCTGGTGGTGTAGAAGCACAGGGGAGTCCTAGGGTGGTACATGTGGTGTTAGCCAGGTAGATGAAGAGTGTTAGCACTGGCTCCCACAGATATCCAGATGTCTAAGCTGGGAGAGGAAAAGAAAAATGGTGTCTACCAACTTTGTTACCAGAGAAAGTTCCTGCAGATCCTTGCCCTTCCAGCATATGTCCCAAAATTAGTCAATAAATCTTCACATATACTCCATGTACTTTCCAAACTGTTGCTTCTGTGTGGCGTCTCAGGCTGAGTTATTTGGCATGCTGGCCTTTTAAGGTTGAGGACTCAGTTTCCTCTTCCCCTCCAGTTTTCCCAGGGTCAAACCCCACTGGCTTTTAAAGCTCCCAAGCTTGGCCCCTACTAGCTTTTAGAACTAGACGTTACAGGAACTTACCTTCCCAGTGTGGTTCCCTAGGGACAAGGGTGCCTGGTATGGGATCTGACACTTGCTTCTAGGTACTTGTGATGTCTTTCCCATTTGTGGTTAGTTACATAAAGGGTTTGGTTCCTGACCATGTCTCTGCCCCTTCTACTCTTTTTGATGTGGCTTTCTCTATAGCTAGCTATAAAAGATCTGTTCTACCAGTCCTCAGGGAAGGTTACAATACATGGAATAGTTGCTTCAGTGTGTCTTTGTGACAAAGTGAACTCATGATCCTCCTTCACCATCTTCCTTCACTCCCTAGATAATTCTAACTTCCAATTCAATACCCTGTATACTGAATAGTTATTACCTGGAAAAGAATAGTAGAAATCCAAATATGCAATCAAGCTAATGTAACACCTTGGTTCTGACCTAGTGTCATGAAAAATTCCATGAGCAGTGTTTGCTACATTTTTGTGCATCCCTACCTAATAATTCCACTCTTACTAGGATATCTAGGCCTGTTTGCCTTAGACTAACACCTCAGCAGTTTAGGAATAGCATTCTGAGACTTGGTTATACACAAAGACCCTAATTCTATAAATTGCCACAGCTAAAAATTTCAACTCAGATGCAGACTCAAAAATGAGATGATACTTAATTATTATGGTCTCATTTTGATGCAATCAGAACAGTATTCCAAATGGTGGGATCACGCAAATAGAAAAGATGATAGGAAACTTGTTAACTCTGGAAGAAATTATTAATGATACAAACTTTTCTCTAGATGAAATACAGCTCGATCTCCATGTGTTGGCATGATCAGTGATGGACAATTGTATTGTTCTAGAATTCTTATTGGATAATCTTGGTGATGTTTGTGCCATTGTTAATACTTATTGTACTTGGATTAATGAACCGGGCAAAGTTGAGCTGTCTATACTTTGCCCTAAAGAAAACCTACTTGGTTCTCTAAGGTTGGTCCTAATTGCCTATGAGGTTTGTTTTTAGCCTGGGTTGGGTAATGTAGGGTTTCTGATTCAGAAACATATTCCAGGGACTGTTAGTGGTTATTTTTGTCAGTGTGGTCATGATGCTGGTCCACTAAGATCTATGCAGTCTCAAATGCTTCTTCATAGCCACATTAGATAATTCACACAACAGTTTAAAGGTCAAGATCTCATGAGATAATTGACTATGGTTGAGACTTCACTGCAGTGAGCAGTGAAGATCTGGCTCTGGTTTGTTTGTTTGTTTTTCTTGGAATTGGTCAACTTCTCACAAACAATAGAATTGCCAAAAAAGGAAACTGAGAGACTGGATATACAAGTAGGTAAAAACCAAGCTATATATAGCAATAGAAATCTGACTTACGACCTCTCAGACTATCAATCCAGAAAGCCAAACCACATTTTTGGCAACAATTATCCCAGAATAGTCATAATTTGGGCTTTCAGATCCTTGTATTTGGCCACTACTTTAAACAACGAGGAAAAAGCCAAATATGCTCCCAAACCAATCACATAATATTTCCTGCTGCTGGTCATTTCCAGACTCCCCACGCCAACAACTTCCAATCAGAACAATACCTGACTACCTCTCCTTCTCACTTTTGTATTTTTCTGCCTTTGTGCCTTTTCCCTGTACAGGTGATTGTGGCTGACTCCCTTGCTATATAGCAAACTCTGAATTGTTCTCATTTGTGTGGTCTTTTATTTTATTCCCTTCTAAAAATAAAGGCTCAATCAGAGATTTTTGTTAGTTGGGCTCCCACTAATCAAGTTTTTACTATACTTTAACACATCATTTAGTAATTTAAAGAACCCATTTAAAACAATTGATATACTAATTACCAATCATTTTTATATGTCCAATAAATCAGATCTAAGGAGCTCGACTATATAAAAATAGGCAAGTTTCTGTTTTGTATATTCTTACTACTGAACACACATAAGTTACAGTCATTAGACTTATAAATTCCTAATACATATGACTTATAAGCCTCATATATCTATCAAAGGCCAATTGTTTGTAATCTTTCCTTTTCAAACAGAGTAAACTGGAAACAGAACTAATTAATCTTGATGATTTAAACTTCCAATTATAAGATGAATAAGTTCTTGGGATCTACTATACAGAATAGTGACTGTAGATATAGTACATAGATATATATGTACTGGAAGTTGCTAAAATCTTACATATTCTCCCACAAAAAAACCTATAATTATGTAAGGTGCTAGAGGAGTTAACGAACTTTATTGTGGTAATCATATCACAATATTATGAAATCATGTTGTACAACATAGACTTATACAATATCTTGTGTTAATTATATCTTAATAAAGCTGGAAGAAAAAATTATGAATTTATTATAATATGGTCAAAACTGGCTGCACATTTTTCTTCTTTTTATATAAACATGTTCCCTGGCATCTCTTTCTCCTTTTTAACATTTGGGTAAAAAACTTTCCCCCATTGTGTATAATCTTGATTAGCCTTGATGTTATCTCCTAATATGCAATCAAAGGCAGAATTGCATCTTTTATCTGGCCTAATACAACCATACTCCTAACCAAAGCCCAGCTAGTTAGTTACATTTCTCCAGGGCTTTGGATCATGAGCAATCTAACATGAAGATAAAAAGATCTCTTCATATTGGATGCAAAGCCCTGAATGGAATGTTTCTACAAGATCCTTGCTGACCTCCAAAGTTGCATTGTTACTACACATTTGTTTGTACATATTTATGTTTCTAGACATTTCCATGTCTCATCCTACAGCCATCAGCTGTCTTCTGTTGGCTCTTGCTTATACATTCATCCTTGCTTATATGAGCAAGAGTTAGTTTCTATTGTTTGAGACCCCAAAATCTAAACCACACTTTTTATGACTTTTTTTCTCAAAGGTCTAACATGTATCTTTCTTAATCTTAAAAATAAGGAAATAAGCAGAACAAAGCAAAAGTACAAACAAAAATCCTTAAAAAATACCCAAAATAGGCATAGAGTGAATTGAGCTAGCCTTTTACCTACAGTGAAATTTTGATGTTTAGAAATTTCATGTGGGGCACCCAGGTGGCTCAGTTGGCTAAGTGCATGACTCTTCATTTTGGTTCAGGTCATGATTTTATGGTTTGTGGGCTTGAGCCCCACATTGGGCTCCAAACTGTGGAGCTCTGCCCCTCCTCTCTCTCTCTTTCTCTCTCTCTCCCTCTCTCTCTCTGTCAAAATAAATAAGTAAACATTAAAAAAAAGACTAAGAAAAATCCAAATTTACATAGAACATGCAATTAAAGTTAAAATCATTAAAATTAATGTACTAATTTAAGAGAGGTTAGGTGTGCATAGGACAGTGTGGATATAGATACATTAAGAAAGCTACAGACCATATTTTTTTAAAATTTTTTTTAATGTTCATTTATTTTTGAGACAGAGAGAGACAGAGCATTGACCGGTGGAGGGCCAGAGAGAGAGGGAGACACAGAATCTGAAGCAGGCTCCAGGCTCTGAGCACAGGCTCTAAGCCTCAGCACAGAGCCTGACGCGGGGCTCGAACTCACGGACCATGAGATTGTGACCTGAGCCGAAGTCAGACGCCCAACCGACTGAGCCACCCAGGTGCCCCTATAGATCATAATTTTTAATTGAGTTCCTATTATAAACCACACTCACTTTCCCACAAATTTCAGTGATGTTGGCACATTTAAAAATCACTGGTAGGGGTGCCTGGCTGGCTCAGTTGGTAGAGTGTGCTACTCTTGTTCTTGGGTTGTGACTTTAAGCCCCACACTGGGTTTAGAGATTACTTAAAAACAAAAAATCTTTAAAAGTCACTTAAGGAATCATATGCTAGGTTTACTGATTGATATGATTCAGCAATTCCACTTCTGGGCATTTATCTGAAGAAAATGAAAATACTAATTTGAAAAGACATATGCACTCTCATGTTCATTTAAATCTTATTTACAATAGCCAAGATATAAAAACAACCTAATTGTCCATTAATGGGTGAATGGATAAAGAAAATGTTTCTAATATATACAATAGAAAATTGTATTCATGGGGCACCTGGGTGGCTGAAATTGGTTAAGTGTCCTACTCTTGATTTCAACTCAGATCATTATCCCATGGTCATGAGATTGAACCCCACATCGGGCTCACTAATGGGTATGGAGCCTGCTTAAGATTCTTTCTCTCTCTCTCTCTCTCTCTCTCTCTCTCTCTCTCTTTCTCTCTCCCTCAATCCCCCAAAAAAAGAAAATAAAGAAAATTATATATATATATATATATATATATATATATATATATATATATATACACACATACATACATATACAATGAAATCTTGTCTTGTGTGACAATGTGGATGGACTTTGAGGACATTATGCTAAGTGAAATAAGTCAGAGAAAGATAGATGCAATATAATCTCACTAATATGTGGACTCTTTATAAACAAAAACAAAACCAAGCTCATGAGTACAGAAAACAGATTGGTGAGAACAAATTGGTGGTTGCAGAGGCACGGGTGAGAGGTGGGTGAAATGGAAAAAGAGTGTCAAAAGGTACAGATTACAAATTATAAAATAGGCAAGATATGGAGATATAATGTAGACCATGGTCATTATATTTAGAAATACTTTATTGCATTTTTGAAAGTTGCTAAGGTGTGAGTTCTTAGAAATTTCATCACAAGGAAAATAATTTTTTGTAAATAGGTATGGTAATCATTGTTAACTAGACTATTGTGGTGATCATTTGATCCTTGTGGTGATCACTTGTGATATACAAATATCGAATCATTATGTTGTATGCCTGAAACTAATACAATATTAAATATCAATTAAGGCTTAATTAAAAAGCTCTAAATAGGAAAAAATTCACTTGTAAGTGGATATTTTGATAAATTAGTGGGGATAAGTTAAACTTTATTCAAGGGAAAGACCTCATTGATTAGGAAGGTGTGATGATCCATATACTGAAATAATTGATTACAAGTAGGACCCAGAGTCAGAAATAATCATGTGAATGTGAGTTCCTAAGAACATCTTGGGCTGTGTATTAGAATTTTCAAAAAGAGTAAAATAAGAACATAAGACCTAGTATATAAATTGGGAGGGCACAGTAAACACAGGCATCACTGGAGTTACATTTCCCCATTTTTTAAATAAATTACAACACCCTAGGCCAAGTTCTTAGTTTCTTAACTAGACCACTACATTAGCTTGATAAATGTCCCCACACACCTCTCTCTCAAATCCAGAGTTGGTGAACTCATCTGAAATCTCACCCACCTATTTTCACAAATAAAGTTTAACTGGAATATAGTTACTTGCAATCATTTACAGATTTGCTATGTCTGTTTTCTCACTTCAAAAATAGAGTGGAATGGTTATGACTAAGTACTTTGTGGCACACAAAATTCTAAAAAGTTAATCTTGCCCTTTGCAAAAAAAAAGTTTGCAAATCCTTATACTAATCCATTGTTTCTGTAATAAAGATGATATATTAAAATGTAAATGTGTATGCTACTTACTTGTTCGTGAGTTTTAGTAGCTTTCCATTGCTCTTTGAAGAAACAACAACATGTTCAATATGGTTTACAGGACCCAGTCTGATCTCCGCTCTTTAGACCTCTCCAGGGCCATCCTGTTTGACACTCCACATGCTCAGATTGTAGTCAATATGGCCTTTTGTAAAGACTTCACATCTACATGCTTATGACTACTCATAACTTTTCTCTCTTTAGTTGATTAGTTCTCCTTTGGAGTTCAGCCATAATTTCCTTTTCTTTAGGAACTCTTTCTCTGATTCACCAAATGTGGGCTGATCTGGTATGTACTGCATAGAACTCTGTACTTATTTGTTATAGCATTTATCACAATCATAAATATTTTGATGTCCATTGTATGACTCCTCCACAAGAAATGAAAATTCTTTAGAGAAGAAATCAAGGGCAAGGAGTTTTGTTTTTTCACTGACTAGAATAGTACTGGATAGTCAAATCTTAACGTATGTTGTTAAACACGTTTGGTTTTTTTTGTATTCTTACCACTCCTGTCTCCACTATGAGTAGAGTTCTTTGGATATATATGTATGTGTGTGTGTGTGTGTGTGTGTGTGTGTGTGTATACATATATATGTATATGTGTGTATACACATATATATACATATATACATATGTATGTATACGTATATATATATACACATATATACATATGTATGTATACGTATATATATGTGTGTGTATATATATACGTATATGTATATATGTGTGTGTATGTGTATATATATATATATACACACACATACATATGTTCAGGAGAAATTTACTGAAAAATCTTTTTATATTAAAATATTTTTGAACTAGGAGGAGGTTCCGGAAGATGGCGGCGTAGGAGGACGCGGGACTCACAGCGCGTCCTGCCGATCACTTAGATTCCACCTACACCTGCCTAAAGAACCCAGAAAACCGCCAGAGGATTAGCAGAAGGGAGTCTCCGGAGTCAAGCGCAGACTAGAGGCCCACGGAAGAGGGTAGGAAGGGCGGCGAGGCGGTGCGCGCTCCACGGACTGGCGGGAGGGAGCCGGGGCGGAGGGGCGGCTCGCCAGCCAAGCAGAGCCCCCGAGTCTGGCTGGCAAAAGCCGAGGGGCCGGACGGACTGTGTTCCGAGAGCAAGCGCGACTTAGCGTCTGGGAGGTCATAAGTTAACAGCTCTGCTCGGAAAGCGGGAAGGCTGGAGGACAAAGGGAGGGAGAGCTGCTGAGCCCCCGGACGGCAGAGCTCAGCTTGGCGGGGAACAAAGGCGCTCGCCAGCGCCATCTCCCCCGCCCATCCCCCAGCCAAAATCCCAAAGGGAACCAGTTCCTGCCAGGGAACTTGCTCGCTCCTCGCAAACACCCAACTCTGTGCTTCTGCGGAGCCAAACCTCCGGCAGCGGATCTGACTCCCTCCCGCTGCCACAGGGCTCCTCCTGAAGTGGATCACCTGAGGAGAAGCGAGCTAAGCCTGCCCCTCCAGCCCCCGTGCACCTTGCCTACCCACCCCAGCTAATACGCCAGATCCCCAGCAACACAAGCCTGGCAGTGTGCAAGTAGCCCAGACGGGACACGCCACCCCACAGTGAATCCCGCCCCTAGGAGAGGGGAAGAGAAGGCACACACCAGTCTGACTGTGACCCCAGCGGTGGGCTGGGGGCAGACATCGGGTCGGACTGCGGCCCCGCCCACTAACTCCAGTTATACACCACAGCACAGGGGAAGTGCCCTGCAGGTCCTCACCACGCCAGGGACTCTCCAAAATGACCAAACAGAAGAATTCCCCTCAGAAGAATCTCCAGGAAATAACAACAGCTAATGAACTGATCAAAAAGGATTTAAATAATATAACAGAAAGTGAATTTAGAATAATAGTCATAAAATTAATCGCTGGGCTTGAAAACAGTATAGAGGACAGCAGAGAATCTCTTGCCACAAAGATCGAGGGACTAAGGAACAGTCACGAGGAGCTGAAAAACGCTTTAAACGAAATGCAAAACAAAATGGAAACCACGATGGCTCGGCTTGAAGAGGCAGAGGAGAGAATAGGTGAACTAGAAGATAAAGTTATGGAGAAAGAGGAAGCTGAAAGAGAGAGAGATAAAAAAATCCAGGAGTATGAGGGGAAAATTAGAGAACTAAGTGATACACTAAAAAAAAATAATATATGCATAATTGGTATCCCAGAGGAGGAAGAGAGAGGGAAAGGTGCTGAAGGGGTACTTGAACAAATTATAGCTGAGAACTTCCCTGAACTGGGGAAGGAAAAAGGCATTGAAATCCAAGAGGCACAGAGAACTCCCTTCAGACGTAACTTGAATCGATCTTCTGCACGACATATCATAGTGAAACTGGCAAAATACAAGGATAAAGAGAAAATTCAGAAAGCAGCAAGGGATAAACGTGCCCTCACATATAAAGGGAGACCTATAAGACTCGTGACTGATCTCTCCTTTGAAACTTGGCAGGCCAGAAAGGCTTGGCACGATATCTACAGTGTGCTAAACAGAAAAAATATGCAGCCGAGAATCCTTTATCCAGCAAGTCTGTCATTTAGAATAGAAGGAGAGATAAAGGTCTTCCCAAACAAACAAAAACTGAAGGAATTTGTCACCACGAAACCAGCCCTACAAGAGATCCTAAGGGGGATCCTGTGAGACAAAGTACCAGAGACATCACTACAAGCATAAAACATACAGACATCACAATGACTCTAAACCCATATCTTTCTATAATAACACTGAATGTAAATGGATTAAATGCGCCAACTAAAAGACATAGGGTATCAGAATGGATAAAAAAACAAGACCCATCTATTTGCTGTCTACAAGAGACTCATTTTAGATCTGAGGACACCTTTAGATTGAGAGTGAGGGGATGGAGAACTATTTATCATGCTCCTGGAAGCCAAAAGAAAGCTGGAGTAGCCACAATTATATCAGACAAACTAGACTTTAAATTAAAGGCTGTAACAAGAGATGAAGAAGGGCATTATATAATAATCACAGGGTCTATCCACCAGGAAGAGCTAACTATTATAAATGTCTATGCGCCAAATACCCGAGCCCCCAGATATATAAAACAATTACTCATAAACATAAGCAACCTTATTGATAAGAATGTGGTCATTGCAGGGGACTTTAACACCCCACTTACAGAAATGGATAGATCATCTAGACACACAGTCAATAAAGAAACAAGGGCCCTGAATGATACATTGGATCAGATGGACTTGACAGATATATTTAGAACTCTGCATCCCAAAGCAACAGAATATACTTTCTTCTCGAGTGCACATGGAACATTCTCCAAGATAGATCATATACTGGGTCACAAAACAGCCCTTCCTAAGTTTACAAGAATTGAAATTATACCATGCATACTTTCAGACCACAATGCTATGAAGCTTGAAATCAACCACAGGAAAAAGTCTGGAAAACCTCCAAAAGCATGGAGGTTAAAGAACACCCTACTAACGAATGAGTGGGTCAACCAGGCAATTAGAGAAGAAATTAAAAAATATATGGAAACAAACAAAAATGAAAATACAACAATCCAAACGCTTTGGGATGCAGCGAAGGCAGTCCTGAGAGGAAAATACATTGCAATCCAGGCCTATCTCAAGAAACAAGAAAAATCCCAAATACAAAATCTAACAGCACACCTAAAGGAAATAGAAGCAGAATAGCAAAGGCAGCCTAAACCCAGCAGAAGAAGAGAAATAATAAAGATCAGAGCAGAAATAAACAATATAGAATCTAAAAAAACTGTAGAGCAGATCAACGAAACCAAGAGTTGGTTTTTGAAAAAATAAACAAAATTGACAAACCTCTAGCCAGGCTTCTCAAAAAGAAAAGGGAGATGACCCAAATAGATAAAATCATGAATGAAAATGGAATGATTACAACCAATCCCTCAGAGATACAAACAATTATCAGGGAATACTATGAAAAATTATATGCCAGCAAATTGGACAACCTGGAAGAAATGGACAAATTTCTAAACACCCACACGCTTCCAAAACTCAATCAGGAGGAAATAGAAAGCTTGAACAGACCCATAACCAGCGAAGAAATTGAATCAGTTATCAAAAATCTCCCAACAAATAAGAGTCCAGGACCAGACGGCTTCCCAGGGGAGTTCTACCAGACATTTAAAGCAGAGATAATACCTATCCTTCTCAAGCTATTCCAAGAAATAGAAAGGGAAGGAAAACTTCCAGACTCATTCTATGAAGCCAGGATTACTTTGATTCCTAAACCAGACAGAGACCCAGTAAAAAAAGAGAACTACAGGCCAATATCCCTGATGAATATGGATGCAAAAATTCTCAATAAGATACTAGCAAATCGAATTCAACAGCATATAAAAAGAATTATTCACCATGATCAAGTGGGATTCATTCCTGGGATGCAGGGCTGGTTCAACATTTGCAAATCGATCAACGTGATACATCACATTAACAAAAAAAAAGAGAAGAACCATATGATCCTGTCAATCGATGCAGAAAAGGCCTTTGACAAAATCCAGCACCCTTTCTTAATAAAAACCCTTGAGAAAATCGGGATAGAAGGAACATACTTAAAGATCATAAAGGCCATTTATGAAAAGCCCACAGCTAACATCATCCTCAACGGGGAAAAACTGAGAGCTTTTTCCCTGAGATCAGGAACACGACAGGGATGCCCACTGTCACCGCTGTTGTTTAATATAGTGCTGGAAGTTCTAGCATCAGCAATCAGACAACAAAAGGAAATCAAAGGCATCAAAATTGGCAAAGATGAAGTCAAGCTTTCGCTTTTTGCAGATGACATGATATTATACGTGGAAAATCCGATAGACTCCACCAAAAGTCTGCTAGAACTGATACATCAATTCAGCAAAGTTGCAGGATACAAAATCAATGTGCAGAAATCAGTTGCATTCTTATACACTAACAATGAAGCAACAGAAAGACAAATGAAGAAACTGATCCCATTCACAATTGCACCAAGAAGCATAAAATACCTAGGAATAAATCTAACCAAAGATGTAAAAGATCTGTATGCTGAAAACTATAGAAAGCTTATGCAGGTAATTGAAGAAGATATAAAGAAATGGAAAGACATTCCCTGCTCATGGATTGGAAGAATAAATATTGTCAAAATGTCAATACTACCCAAAGCTATCTACACATTCAATGCAATCCCAATCAAAATTGCACCAGCATTCTTCTCGAAACTAGAACAAGCAACCCTAAAATTCATATGGAACCACAAAAGGCCCCGAATAGCCAAATTAATTTTGAAGAAGAAGACCAAAGCAGGAGGCATCACAATCCCAGACTTTAGCCTCTACTACAAAGCTGTCATCATCAAGACAGCATGGTATTGGCACAAAAACAGACACATAGACCAATGGAATAGAATAGAAACCCCAGAACTAGACCCACAAACGTATGGCCAACTCATCTTTGACAAAGCAGGAAAGAACATCCAATGGAAAAAAGACAGTCTCTTTAACAAATGGTGCTGGGAGAACTGGACAGCAACATGCAGAAGGTTGAAACTAGACCACTTTCTCACACCATTCACAAAAATAAACTCAAAATGGATAAAGGACCTGAATGTGAGACAGGAAACCATCAAAACCCTAGAGGAGAAAGCAGGAAAAGACCTCTCTGACCTCAGCCGTAGCAATCTCTTACTCGGCACATCCCCAAAGGCAAGGGAATTAAAAGCAAAAGTGAATTACTGGGACCTTATGAAGATAAAAAGCTTCTGCACAGCAAAGGAAACAACCAACAAAACTAAAAGGCAACCAACGGAATGGGAAAAGATATTTGCAAATGACACATCGGACAAAGGGCTAGTATCCAAAATCTATAAAGAGCTCATCAAACTCCACACCCGAAAAACAAATAACCCAGTGAAGAAATGGGCAGAAAACATGAATAGACACTTCTCTAAAGAAGACATCCGGATGGCCAACAGGCACATGAAAAGATGTTCAACGTCGCTCCTTATCAGGGAAATACAAATCAAAACCACACTCAGATACCACCTCACGCCAGTCAGAGTGGCCAAAATGAAGAAATCAGGAGACTATAGATGCTGGAGAGGATGTGGAGAAACAGGAACCCTCTTGCACTGTTGGTGGGAATGCAAATTGGTGCAGCCGCTCTGGAAAGCAGTGTGGAGGTTCCTCAGAAAATTAAAAATAGACCTACCCTATGACCCAGCAATAGCACTGCTAGGAATTTATCCAAGGGATACAGGAGTACTGATGCATAGGGGCACCTGTACCCCAATGTTTATAGCGGCACTCTCAACAATAGCCAAATTATGGAAAGAGCCTAAATGTCCATCAACTGATGAATGGATAAAGAAATTGTGGTTTATATACACAATGGAATACTACGTGGCAATGAGAAAAAATGAAATATGGCCTTTTGTAGCAACATGGATGGAACTGGAGAGTGTGATGCTAAGTGAAATAAGCCATACAGAGAAAGACAGATACCATATGGTTTCACTCTTATGTGGATCCTGAGAAACGTAACAGAAACCCATGGGGGAGGGGAAGGAAAAAAAAAAAAAAAAAAAGAGGTTAGAGTGGGAGAGAGCCAAAGCATAAGAGACTGTTAAAAACTGAGAACAAACTGAGGGTTGATGGGGGGTGGGAGGGAGGGCAGGGTGGGTGATGGGTATTGAGGAGGGCACCTTTTGGGATGAGCACTGGGTGTTGTATGGAAACCAATTTGACAGTAAATTTCATATATTAAAAAAAAAATGTTAGAAAGTTACATGGGACCTACTTGAGTATTTTTTAAAGGAAATAAAATGATATACAATGGTAAAAAAAAAAAAATTTTGAACTATACAAATAGAAAAATTTGCAAATGAGAACTGTGTAGCTTGATGAATTACAAGGTAATCATAGTAGTATCACAACAATCAGGATCCGAAAGGGAAATAAGATCAGCAATCCAGATGCCTCCTTAATTTCCCTCCCAATCAATAGCAACTCCCCCAAATAAGCAATATCATAACTTATAACAACTTGGGTCTATTTTGCTTGTTTTTAAATTTCGTTTGAATGGAAGCTTGGAATATGCATTCCTTTGTTCTGGCATTTTACACTTAATATTACATTTGTGGTATTTATCCATGTTATAGCTATAGTAGTTTATTCATTTTAGTTGCTATAGATTATTAGACTGTGGGATATGTCAATATTCATATATTCTTTCAACTATTGATGTAAACCTTGTACAGTACCAGTTTGTCACTCTCAAAACTGCTTAAGGTTACATTCTTAAATATAAATTCTGCAGCATGTATGTGAGTTTTAGGTGAGTATATTTCTAGGATTTGATTGTTACCTGATACATAGTCAAATTTAGTAGATATGTCTGTTTTCCAAGCCAATGGTATAATTTTTAGTTTCATAAACTTTCGTTGAGAGTTCCAATTTTTCCACATTTTTGGCAATGCTTGGAATTTTTGCTTTTTAAAATTATAGCTATTCTTGTGGGCTAAAATCACATGTGTGTTGAATCACATGGATTTGATTTGTATTTGCTGATGACTAATGAGTTTGCACATATTTTTATGATGATAGGCAAGGAACTATATAGTCCAACCGAGTTCTGTAGGCTCGTAGAACAATACTATAAGCTAAGACGTCACCACTTTTCCAGAACTAGGAATTAGAATTTTTTAGTTTCTCTGCAAAAGCATCCTTTATTTTATAAGGATCCACTGTTTACCTACATGTGATTTATTTTGAAGGATATCTGGCAAAATTACAAATTTAACAGATATTTTCACAATTACTTTATATTTGTAGGCCTCTGCAAATGAGACTGTTTATCAATATTTTGGGTCTATTTTGATTTAATGTAAATGACAATCATGCATTCACTTTATGAAGTAGAAAGTAAAGAATGATATTTAAATGGACAAATGAGTTGTTCAAAAATACATAGCTATTGGGGTGCCTGGGTAGCTCAGACTTTGGTTGAGTGTCCAGCTTCAGCTCAGGTCGTGATTTTATGGTTTGTGAGTTTGAGCCCCAAGTCGGGCTCTGAACTGACAGCTCAGAGCCTGGAGCCTGCTTGGGATTCTGTGTCTCCCTTTCTCTCTGCCCCTCCCACTCTCACACTCTGTCCCTGTCTCTCCAAAATGAATAAACCTTTAAAAAAATAATTAAAAAAAATACATAGCTATTGGGGCACCTGGGTGGCTCACTTGATTGAGCGTCCAACTTCAGCTCAGGTCATGATCTCATGGTACGTGAGTTCAGGCCCCCCGTCAGGTTCTGTGCTGACAGCTTGGAGCCTGGAGCCTGGAGCCTGCTTCAGATTCTGTGTCTCCCTCTCTCCCAGCCCTTCCCCTGTGCATGCATGCGCACGTGCTCTCTCTCTTTCAAAAAAAAAAAATTAAAAAAAATACATAGCTATTTTGAGAGGGAGGAAAAGCAGTTTTTGATTTGTAAATATAATAAACATTTATTGAAAATTATAAGTATACTTACATGGTTAATGTAAGACTAAAATAATCTTTGAAAAAATATATAATCTTTTGAAATAATATCTGGAGACATAACAATAACTGTCACTTTTTTTCTTGCTCACCTGCCCTGAAAGAGCTCTGTAGATTTGCCCTTTATGAGTGATATAAACCTTGTTGACTACTTTGCCTGGTGAAATGGCCTTTCATAGTCTTAGAAATATGTCAGTATTGCTCATATTATTGAGCTTTATCCTATCATCCATAAAACAGAGGGTAAATGTGGTCTTTTATCTACTTTACCTTTAAAGAAACTTTTTCTTGAATTTCATTGACCTTTTGGAAGTTTATTGTCTGCTCATTACCTTTCTCAGAATTTTCAAAGCCTCTAGGGAAATGTTAGATATGTAAACTGGGTGTTTTTCCATGATATAGTGTTATAAAATGTACCTCAAAGGAATGATATTTTTTCCAATAAGAGGGATATATTTTTATATAATATAAAATCAGATATATCTCTATATTAATCTTATATATATTTCCAGATATATCTAATATCTATATCTATTGGAATTAAGAAGTCTGAAAATTCATCCCTGAATCCTCATCAATCAAAAGAAGTTATTATCAGGAATTCAAAAATGTGATGTTTAAATGAAAAGAGTGAAAAAAAATGAAGAAATGGCTTGTAACTTAATCACCCAAAGCCTGAGCAGCCAACTGTCATTACAGTACCATGGATCACTGCAGGAAAGCTGACCAGTGCAGAAAGACTACAGGTCTTTATTTTATTCTTTACCCATTCAGTAGTTTTCTATTTGTATTAATTATAGAAGTGCAATGGTGGGACTTTTAGTACTCTGCTTCACTTGCTTTTAGCCTTCCTCTTAAATTAGCTATAATTGTAGCAGACACTTCTATACAAGCTCAGAATCCTGCTTTCTATGCCTCATCACAAGCCCGCACAGCACATATTTCCACTTTCCGATCCAGGAACTTCTCTACACTACTCGAGTCCACACAGTTCTCATTCGATGCAGATATTGACAATCTATAGGGAAACCATCCACCATGAGGAGACCAGAGTGGGAAGATATGTGCCCCAGTCTCCCAGGCATCAGATGGGCAAATCCTGGCAACATCCTTTACGTTCCTTAAAACATCTCCCTAAAAGATCTCTGTGTAATTGAGTTCTTGTTGCCCATTGTAGTAACTCAATGGTACTCTTTTGTGGTGATTTTTCCTTCTTTAGTATCTTTTGCTTCCATGTCTTTCACCTTCATTTCTTGAAAAACTCAACTACATCCAAGTCCTTATCTTCATCTCTGTTCTTTAGAGGAGACAATTTAAAATATTTGCTACTGGAGGTGGCCCTAGAAAGTAGAACCTCAAGGTGATATTATGGAAATGGATCACTCACCTGCCTGAAAGTTAACAGAAACATCACTGTTAGTCCTTACTACTGATAACCCCAGAATGCTGTAGCATCTCAGTCATTAAAATAATCACCTGAAGTGGTTTGAGATAAAATATAGGTTAAAATAAAAGTATTGGCCTTTTCAGAATTCTAGAAATTGAAGTATTTTTATAACTGAAATTGTAGAGACTATGAAGATACCTTACTTTTGTTAAATGCTTCAGAGGCCTTAAAATAGGGAAATGACAGACTCAGGTCAGCCAACTCTTAAATCAGAACATACTGTAAAAGTCACAAAACTTCAATGGAAGCATTTTAGAAAATCACCATCTTCCATAGCTGGAGGTGCGTATTGCAGAAAATCAGGCTCAGAATTTAATTGTAAATGAGGTTAGACCAAAAAAGATAAGTTAATGTCTAGTCCCCATATATTAAATTCAGTTTTCTTTTTAATTTTAATTTTATTTTAGAGAGAAAGAGTGAGTGGGGGAGGGAGCAGAGGGAGAAAGAGAGAGAATCTTAAACAGACTCCATGCTCAGAGCCTGATGTAGTCCTCAATCCTATGACCCTGGGATCATGGCCTGAACCAAAATCAAGATCTTACTCAACCAAATGAGCCACCCAGGCAACCCTAAATTCAGTTTCCGAAAGAGAATATTTGGGTAGCTGTGCTTGACAACCCTGAACATTCATATTCCCTTGAAAGACTAGGGCCATAAAGCCCTTTACTAGAAAACATTGGTTTCCCTTTGGCTATTAACTCTCCCCCAAATCTGTCCTCTCCCTTTTGGCCAGACCAATAAGCATAGGCTTAGCCAAAGAATGGAAATATAGTCCTTGACCTAGGAGATATTTGCTCAGTGAAATGAAATAATTAAAGGACCTGGAAAATAAAATACCAACAGGAATAGGCAAACAGGTGAGAGTCTACCTTGAGGGTGTTGGATAGAAATGTGTAGTGTACTATAAGGATGCTTTAATAGCTTGGGTGAAATCTATCATCACTTAGGATTTAATATCCTGTTAAGTTACACCTACAGTCTGTCCTAATATACTGCTGTGATGGCTCCTTAATGTTTGGAACCAATAATGCCTGTGTAAATGAAGTGGGAATGCTGGAGTTTATTTGGCAGAGTACTGAGGAAGAAATTGGAAGGCTAAGGGTGGCTTGAATATTAGAAGTGGTGACCAGAAAATGAGACCAGAAAATCCATCACCTAATGTATTCTGTCAGGGACATGCTCATCTCAATGTAGAGGTCAGAAAACTATGGCCTTGAGCCAAATCTGGAGGGTAGCCTGTTTTTGTATGTGGGGTGTTGTTTTGTTTTTTTTTTTACATGTTTAAAGAACAGTAAAAAAAAAAAAAGGAAAAAACATTTGACTACATATGACCCATGAACCCTAAAACATTTACTATGTGGTTCATTAGATAAAGTTTGCTGACCTGTGCATTAAGGCATTACGGTCTTAAGTTCAGTGAAAGTTATTCTCTCTTGACTAGGGTTTATAACAGATGATACTATTCCCACAAAACTCGGATCCCTGGTATCAGTTGGACAGATAAGTACCCCCACATGGCCTCTGCTTTTCTGAAAACTGTCAAAAACAAAGTAGATGTGCTTGGTACAGCAAGTGTGGCAAGCAGGATAGGGTGCTTTGACCCAGAGAGATATGCTGAGATGATAGTGTTACTAGGAGTGAGATATAGACAGCAGATTAAAGCCTTGATTATATATATAACCAAAAAATATTAAATTTAGGGGCACCTGGCTGCCTCAATCAGTAGATCTCAGGATATCTTGATCTCAGGATAAAAAATAATAATAAAAATGAAATTAAAAACAAAACAAAAAAGAATATTAATGGCTCATGACGATAATGTTGAAACACCACCATGAAGGAAAAGTGCAATCTTTTACTCAGTTTCTAGAATGGAATAAATTCTCAAATGAGAACAAATAGAATGAAATGGAGAGTAGCTCTTTTAAGGAAATACCCTCCAATTTTGCTACAAGTAGGTACAATAAATATCCCCGCCCCCCCCCCCCCAAATTTCCCTGGAATGACTTCTAGGTATTTACCAAAGTACCTGCTTACTGGAAAAGAGAAATTGAACACCTTCCCAGGACTCTAATGTGTGGGCCTGGGCTGACTCTAACACTATTAGGCCTGTGATGGCGTCATAGACATACAATTGGATTAAGGCTTTTGTGAGGGAGTTGGTAAATATTGTGTCCAAATCTATTTTACAGAGGGTCCAGTGGGTTTTCAGACCCAATTTGTGATTACTCCCCTCGTTCCCACTTTTACTCAGAGTAGATAAAATTATACAAATCTACAATAAATAACCAGGAAGTTTCTTTGAAAGCGATCTGACCCATAAATATGTATACATTTATTTAGGTCTTTTTCAATTTCTTTAACAGTATTTTGTAGTTTTGAATCTATAGGTTTTGCATTTACTTTGTTAAATCTCTGCCTAAAAACATTATTTGTTTAATGCTATTATATAGAAGCGTCTTCTTAATTTCCAGAATGTTCATTGCCAGTGTGTAGAAATACAATTGATACTTGTATATAGATCTTGTGTGATAGTACCTACCTAACTTGTTTATTCTAATAGCGTATCTTGGTAGATTCCTGATGATTTTTCATATACAAAATAATGTTATATAAAGCAGGAATAGGTTTACTTCTACTTTTCCAATCTAGATGACATCCATACCTTTTTCTTGCCTAATTTCCCTGGTAGAACCTCCAGTGCAACGTTAAGTAGAAGTAGCAAGAGTGGACACCGTTTACGGTTCCTGATCTTAGGAGGTAAGCATTTAGTTTTTCACTATCAAGTATGATAGATGTTTCCTTCCTTCCTCCCTACTTTCCTTCCTCCCTACTTTCCTTCCTCCCTACTTTCCTTCCTCCCTACTTTCCTTCCTCCCTACTTTCCTTCCTCCCTACTTTCCTTCCTCCCTACTTTCCTTCCTCCCTACTTTCCTTCCTTCCTCTGGTCCATTCTCTTCGTTCCATTCTCTTCGTTCCATTCTCTTCGTTCCATTCTCTTCGTTCCATTCTCTTCGTTCCATTCTCTTCGTTCCATTCTCTTCGTTCCATTCTCTTCCTTCTGTTCATTTGTTCTTTATGTTCTTTCTTTTTCTTTTTTTCCCCCTCTTTTTTCTCTTTTTCTTTTTTCTTTTTTTCTCTTTTCCTTTCTTCCTTTCTTCCTTCCTCCCTCCCTTCCTTCCCTTCCTTCCTTCCATTCTTCCTTCTGTCCTTCCTTCGTTGATTTTTTTTTTTTTTAAATAAGTGTACTTCATGTTCAGGAAATTGTATTCCTAGTTTGTGTATTTTTATCAATTAAGTGCTTTGTTTTTTTCTCAAATGCTTTTTTTTACATTTTTCCAGGTGATCCTATGTTCTCCCCAATTCTATCAATACAATGAATTACACCATTTTTCAGTTGTGAAAACAATCTTGAATTCCTGGGATATATGCCACTTAAATAGTATATAATCCTTCTTTAATGTCAATGGATTTTATTTGCTAGTATTTCATTGAGGGTTTTTGCATCTATTCTCATAATATATATTGGTCTGTAGTGTTCTTATATCTTTATCTGATTAAGTATCAGAATGTGCTGAAAAGTATTCTCTCCTCCCCACCCCCACCCTTTTGTGGAAAAGATTGTAAACTCAGTGTTAATTTTTCTTTAAATGTTTAGTAGAATTCCCCATCTCAAACTGGAGATGACTTTTTAAGGAACTGTTTCATGAAATCAACTTCTTTAATGTTTAATGCATACTTATTTAAACCATAACCTTTAGCAATCCATGTTGTCTGTTTCATCTTGAATGAATTTTAGTAGTTTGTGTTTTCAAGGAAATTTCCTATTTATTAAAACAAAACAAAACAAACTGAGTGTAAAGTTGTTCACAGTATTCCATTATGACCCTTTTGATGGCCACAAATCTATAATGGCAGCCTTTGTTTTTTTATCCTGATATTGTTGATTTGTTTATTTTCTCTTTTAAATTTGTTGTCAGTCTTGCTGGAGGGTTTTTAGTTTTTTCAAAGAAATTTTTTGATTGATTTTTTTTTTTTCCTGTATTCTATTTTCAACTCCATTGATTCCTAATAATATCTTATTTTTTTTTCCTTCTGCTTGCTTTGGTTTATTTTTATCTTTTTTCTAGCTTCCCAGAATAGGAACTTTCATAATTGATTCGATATCTCTTGTCTTTTGGAATGTAAACTCAGTTCTATAAATTCCTACCCTCGTCAGTTCTTAAGCTGCATTCCACCTGTTTTGAAATGTTGTGTTTTAATTTTCATTGAGTTTTATGTCTTTTCATTGCCTTTCACATTTCTACTTTTTACCTTTGTATTGTCAAAAAAAGTGTTGTTTGATTTCCAATGTTTAAACATACTTTTTTCTTTCTGTTATAAAATTTACTTTGATTTCATTAGAGTCCAAAAACATATAATTTCAATTATCTTAAATTTGTTGAGGTTTGTTTGTGGTGCAAGATACTGTCTCTCTTGGTGAATGTTCCATGTGTACTTAAAATGTGTATTCTGCCTTGGTTCAGTGAAGTGCTGTACATACGTCAGAGGCCTTTGATTGCTTGTGCTATTTATATCTTTTATATTTTTGCTGATTTTCTGTGTGATAATTCTAAAATTTGCTGAAAAGAGGCTATTGGAATCCCCAATTAGAACTGCAGATTCATCTATTTTTTTTTCAGCTGTGTTAGTTCCGTTTCATGTATTTTGAGATTCTGTCATTTATTTAGTATGTGTACCTTTAGCATCATAGATGTTCCTCATGGATTAAAGTCTATCCAATATTAATATAGAGACTCTTGCTTTTATTTTTATGTCAGATATAATTAACATACAATGTATTAGTTTCAAGTATATAACAAAATAATTTGGTATTTATATATATTGCATAATGATCCCCACACTTAGTCTAGTTAACATACATCACCACACATAGCTACAAATATATTTTTCTCATGATGAGAATTTCTAAGATCTTCTCTCTTGGCAACTTTCAAATCTACAATATAGAATTGTCATTATGTTGTACGTACATTTTCAGGACTCAATGATTTTGTAACTAGATGTTTTTACCTTTTGACCACCTCACTCATTTTGCCCAATCCCCATACCTCGCCTCTAGCAACCACCAATCTGTTCTCTGCATCTAGCAGTTCCTTTTGGGTGGTTTGTTGTTGTTGTTTTTAGATTCCACACACAGGAGATCATATAGTATTTGTCTTTCTCTCTCTGACTTACTTAGCATAATGCCATTGAGGTCTATCTATATTGTTGCAAATGATGATTTCTTTCATTTTCTGGCTGAATGATATTTCTGTGTGTGTGAGTGTGTGAGTGTGTGTGAGTGTGTGTGAGTGTGTGTGAGTGTGTGTGAGTGTGTGTGAGTGTGTGTGAGTGTGTGTGAGTGTGTGTGAGTGTGTGTGAGTGTGTGTGGTGTACATAATCACATTTTATAATCTCAATTCATGTGTCATGGATATTTAGGTTGTTTTACATCTTGGCCATTGTGAATATGCTGTAATAAACACGATAGTTCTAATATCTCTTTGTGACCCTGATTTCAATTCTTTTATATAAATACCCAGAAGTGAGATTACTGGATCGTGTAGTGGTTCTATTTTTAATTTTTTTGAAGAACCTCCATACTGCTTTCCACAGTGGCTGCACCAATTTATATTTGCACCAACAGTGCACAAGAGTTGCCTTTTCTCCACATCTTTGCCAATGCTTCTAATTTCTTGTCCTTTTGATAATAGGCATTCTAACGTGTGAGGTGATATCTCTTGTGGTTTTGATTTGTGTTTCTCTGTTGAGTAGTGATGTTAACCACCTTTCCTGTACTGTTGGTCATCTCTATGCCTTTGGAAAAATATCTATTCTGACCCTCTGCCCATTTTTAAATTTTATTTAATGTTTATTTATTTTTGAGAGAGAGAGAGACCGAGTGTGAGCAGGGAAGGGACAGAGAAAGAGGGAGACACAGAATCCGAAGCGGGCTCCAGGCTCCGAGCCGTCAGCACAGAGCCCAACGTGGGACTCATGAATCGTGGATCATGATCTGAGCCGAAGTCAGACACTTAACTGACTGAGCCACCCAGGTGCCCCTCTGACCATTTTTTAATTGGATTCTCTGTTTATTCATTATTGACTTTTATGAGTTCTTCATATATTTTGGATATTAGCCTCTTACAGCTATGATTTATAAATATTTTTTTTGCATTCTATAGGCTGCTTTTTCATTTTGTTCATGGTTTTTTTAGCTTATACAGAACCTTTTTAATTTTATATAGTCTCATTTGTTCATTTTTGCTTTTGCTGTCTTTGCATTTGGTTTCATATCCAATAAAACACCAAGACCAAAATGTAGGCTTACCAATATATTTTCTTTTAGAAGTTTAATGGTTTTAGGTCTTAAGTTCAAGGCTTTAGTCCATTTTGAGTTAACATTTGTGTATTGTATAAATAGTATCCAATTTCATTATTTTCATGAAGCTACTCAGTTTTTCCACTTGTTTAAGAGACTGTTCTTTCCCCATTATATATTTCTAGCTCCTTTTTCATAAATTAATGTTATAAACTAAATAATGACCATACTTGTGTGGGTTTAGTTATGAGCTCTGTATTCTAGTCCATTGATTTTATCCATTGTGGGTCTGCTTTTATGCTAATACCAAGCTCTTTTGATTACTATGGCTTTGTAATATATTTGAAATTAGGAAGCATGATAACCTCAGCTTTGTTCTTCTTATGATTGCTTTGGCTATTCCTGGTCTTTTGTGGTTCCATACAAATTTTAGAATTGTTTGTTTTATCTTTGTGAAAATTACCATTGGAATTTTGATAGAAATTGCATTGAATTTATAGATTGTTTCCGGTAATATGGACATTTAATGGTATTAATTCTTCTAATCCATAAGCATGGAATATTTTTTGACTTATTTGTGTTTTCTTCCATTTATTTCATTAATGTCTAATAGCTTTCTCTGTACAGTTCTTTAACCTCTGTGGTTAAATTTTTTCTAGGTATTTCATTTCTGATGTGATTTTAAATTAGATTAATTTCTTTTTCTGATAGCTCGTTATTAGTGTATAGAAAAGCAATCAATTTCTGTATGTTAACTTTGTATCCTGTGACTTTACTGAATTCATTTATTAGTTCTAACAGTTTTTTGGTGGAGTCTTTAGGCTTCCTATATATGATACCATGTCTCTGCAAAATATTTACTTCTTTTCCAATTTGAATGCTTTTTTTTTGTTGTCTAATTTCTCTGGCTAAGATTTTAAATACTATATTGAATATAAGTAGTAAGAATGAGCTCACTTGTCTTGCTCTTGGTCTTAGAGGAAAAACTTTTCAATCTTTTCACCATTGAGTGTGATGTGATGTAGGCTTGTCATATATAACCTTCATTATGTTGACGTATGTTCCCTCTATACCCATTTTGTTAAAGTTATCATAAGTTAATCTTAAATTTTGTCACATGCTTTTCTTGATCATGTGATCATATGACTTTTATCCATTTGGTTAATGTGGTGCATCACATTAATTGATTTGCAGATGTGGAACCATCCTTGCATCTCTGGAATAAATCCCACTTGATCTGTGTGTATGATTCTTTCAATGTATTGTTAAATTTGGTTTGTTAATATTTTGTTGAGACTTTTTACATCTGTATTCATCAGTGATATAGGCCTGTAATTGTCTTTTCTTGAACTGTCTTTGGTTTTGCTATCAAAGTAAAACTGACCCTATAAAATGAGTTTGTATGTATTCTCTACTCTTCTTCTTTTTTTTTTTTTTTTTTTTTTTTTTTTTTTTTTGGGTAAGAGTTTGAGAAGGATTGATATTAACTCTTCTTTAAATGTTCGGTAGAATTCACCTGTGAACCATCTAGTACTTGGCCTTTTCCGTGCTGAGCGGTTTTTGATTACTTATTTAATCTCCTTACTAGTAATTGATATGTTCAGATGTTCTATTGCTGCATGATTCAGTCTTAGTAAGTTATATGTTTCTAGAAATTTCTCTATTTCCTCTAGGTTGCACATTTTGTGAGCGCATAATTGTTCATAGTAGTCTCTATGACCCTTGGTATTTCTGTGGCATCTGATATAAATATAGTAACTCTGGGTTTTGTTTTTTGTTTTGTTTTGTTTTGTTTTTTAATCACTGTTTGCATGGTATGTTGTTTTCCGGCTATTTAATTTCCACTCCCCATTAGTGCTTTTCTTTTAATAAGTATATAGTTGGGGAATAAATTTTTACCTACTGTCAATATTTGTCTTTTATTTGGTTTAATTGAAATAGTTACATTTAAGGACATTATTGATATATTCAGTTTAAGTTTGCTATTATTTTTTTTTGTTAGTTTCCTCTGTTTGTTTCTCTTATCTTCTCTTTACCTAGGATTAAATCTTGATTAATTATAATGTTTTTGTGGGTGGTGTTCTGTATATTTTTAGAGAATACTTTGGTTGTTACAATAAATATATATGACTTGTATAATGTTATCAACATCGTACTACTTCATTAAAGTGTGAAAACTTCACTTCCATTTTTATTTCTTTAACTTCCACACTTTTAAATATCATTGTCTTAAGTATCAGGTTGTATCATAATTTTTGTTTCCATCTCAAATATGTTTTTTTTAAATCATGAGAAGGGTCTAAATTAGCCATATTCCTGCATTTTCTGTTTTTTCTTCCATCATAATGTTCCAAGTTTCTTTGCTGTATCATTCATTTCCTGCCTGAAGAAATTCCTTTAATCATTTTTTAAAGGATAGCTCTAATTATGACAAATTGTTTTAGTTTTCTTAATTTCTGAAGATTACAGAATTCATGGTTGACATTACTTTCAGCACTTGATAAATGTGCCACTTCCTTCTGGCCTCTATGCTCTGATGAGAAATCCACTGCCATTCAGATTAGTGTTCCCTTATAGGTAATATGTCATTTCTTCTTGGCTGCTTTCAAGATTTTCTGTCTTTAGTTTTCAGAAATTTAGCTATAATGTATCTTGGCATGGATTTTTTGGAGGGGTTTATTTGGCACTTTCTCAGCTTATTGATTCTATAGATTTATGTCTTGACAAATTTTGGAAGTTAGTTTTAAAAAAAACTTTTTTAGCATAAGAGACTGTTAAAAACTGAGAACAAACTGAGGGTTGATGGGTGGGGGGTGGGTATTGAGGAGGGCACCTTTTGGGATGAGCACTGGGTGTTGTATGGAAACCAATTTGACAATAAATTTCATATATTGGGGAAAAAAAAGAACTTTTTAAATTTAATTTTTATTTGTATTTAAAAATTTTTTAACATTTATTTATTTATTTTATTTATTTGAGAGTGAGCAGGGGAGGGGCAGAGAGAGAGAGGGAGACACAGAATCCAAATCAGGCTCCAGGTTCTGAGCTGTCAGCACAGAGCCTGATGCGGTGCTTGCACTCAGAAACTGTGAGATCATGACCTGAGCCGAAGTTGGACACTTAACTGACTGAGCCACCCAGGCGCCCCTTGAATTTTTATTTTTTTTATGTTTATGTATTTATATTGAGAGAGAGAGAGAGTGGGAGCGAGTAGGGCAGGGGGAGGAAGAGAGGGGGAGAGAATTTCAAGCAGGCTCCACACTGTCAACACAAAGCCCAACGTGGGGCTCAAATTCTTGAACCATCAGATCATGACCTAGGCTGAAATCAAGTCAGATGCTTAAATGACTGAGCTACCCAGGTGCCCCTAAAAAGAAATTTTAACCTCATGTTCTTTCTCTTCTCCTTTTGGGAATCTGGTGATATAAATGATATAATGTTTGTTAATGTC
Organism: Panthera onca; assembly: GCF_046562875.1. Classification (NCBI taxonomy): domain Eukaryota; kingdom Metazoa; phylum Chordata; class Mammalia; order Carnivora; family Felidae; genus Panthera; species Panthera onca. The sequence continues at coordinate 147,337,081 of NC_138342.1, read as the reverse complement.
CCACAGATTCCTGAGAATTTAATTATTTAATTAATTTAATTTTATTTAGTTTTATTTTATTCCTGTTCATTTTATTTTTCAAACCATTTTCTGTTCAGATTGAATAATTTTCACATTTAAAGATTCAGTTTTCTGTCATTTATATTCTATTGAACCTATCCAGCAACACTTAAAAAACATCCTATTATATTTTCAGCATTATTTTCATTTGCTTCATAACATGTTTTTGGCAAGATTTTCCCTTTTTCATTTGTTTCAAGAGAATTTATAATAGCATGTTAAAACATTTTAATCATGACTAATTTAAAATCCTTTCCAGATAACTCTAGGTTCTGATTTATTTTGTTGTTGACATCAGTTGATTGTCTTTTTTCACTCAAATTGAGCTTTTCCTGAGATATGGCAGATGATTTTTGACAGAATCCTAGACATTCTGTCTTCAATGTTAGGAGACACTGGATCCCATTTAAATCTTTTATGGTAGCCAGTCATCTGTGTGTGTTTAGCATGCAGATGCTAGTCTATTGTGGACTGTGTTTCCAATAATTTTTAGAGCCTTTGTGTCTGTTTGGTTTAACTGTATAGCTGAGGCTCCCCCTAGTCACTGCTTTTGCTATCTGAGGGGAATAAAATAGTATACACTGGCAAGTTTTCCATGTGCTTTTAGGTAGGGTAATGGAGTCTAATGCCCTACTAGAATAGAAAATTATCTCTAGGAGGCACTTACTATACTAGGCCTCCTTCCCATGCATGTGGGTGATGGAGTTCTTGGGCCAGGTATTTGCTCCAGTTGGATTTCTCTTGTCATTACACTCTATCTGCCCAGTGTCCCTGATTAGAGAAAGGGAGTCTCAGACTATGGGGAACAAAAAAGCTTCCTGGGCCACATGCTCACTGTGCTAATGTTCCTTTTGTCAGGGACAAGTAGCCACATACTATCTGTCTTTTGGGGAGGGAGTCACAGGCCTAACAAGGAAGGAGAACACTTCACCTGGACACTTACTGCCAGTGAAGCTCCATATAGACCCCCCCTGCCTCCCAGCAAGTGTTGTGGTTTTGCCTGGTGGTATCAGCAATAGTCCATTTCAACCAGGAAGAATGAGAATACCTGGGTCTGTCTCTCTCTCTCTCTCTCTCTCTCTCTCTCCCTCTCTCCCTCTCTCTCTTTTTTTTTTTTTTTTTTTTTTTTTTCTAAATTGGTGGCTCGAAATGCCAAGCCTAAATCCACCTTCTTATTTTGGGTGAGGGAGTCATACACACCTACTGCTATGTAGCTTCTCCAGTGCAGGAGCCCTAATCAGTTCTCCTTTCACTTTTCAGTTTTACTCATTAATCTTTGTTTTTTCTTGCATTGGTTCCAGGGTTTGTAGTTGTACTTAGCAAGGAAGAGAGGGATAATTGAGTCTATGCCATCTAATCTGGAAATGAAGTTTTCTCTCATGGCTTTAAACTTTTTTTTAATATATAGGTTAATTGTTAGAGCTAAATATATATTTTAAAACTCTAAGAGAAAAACATGAGAATGAATTAAGTGTATTAAACCAATTATTGAAATTTGCAATAATGACAATCAGCTGGTGATAGAATTTTTTTATTTAATTTATTTTTTTTAATTTACATTCAAATTATCATATAGTGCAACAATGATTTCAGGAGAAGATTCCTTAATGCCCCTTACCCATTTAGCCCATCCCCCCTCCCACAACCCCTCCAGCAACCTTGTTTGTTCTCCATATTTAAGAGTCTCTTATGTTTTATCCCCCTCCCTGTTTTTATATTATTTTTGATTCCCTTCCCTTATGTTCATCTATTTTGTCAAAAAACTAAAAATAGAACTACCTTATGACCTAGCAATTGCACTACTAGCTATTTATCCAAGAGATACAGGGGTGCTGTTTCAAAGGGACACATGCACCCCAATGTTTATAGCAGCACTATCAACATACTCAAAGTATGGAAAGAGCCTAAATGTCCATCAATGGATGAATGGATAAAGAAGATGTGGGGTGTGTGTGTGTGTGTGTGTGTGTGTGTATATATATGTGTGTATATATACACACACACACACACATACATATATACCCAATGGAGTATTACTTGGCAATCAAAAAGAATGAAATCTTTTCATTTGCAACTAGTGGATGGAACTAGAGGTTATTACACTAAGTGAAACTAGTCATTCATAGAATTTTTTTAATACAGCAAAAGCTTCATTTTGTTTTTATCTCTAAAACTGCCAGGTAGTCTAAGATATTTGATCACGTTACTTACACAAAGACATTTGGACAATTTATGGTGACTTGTAATTTTTTGTTTGATTAATGAAGTTACCTAAGACAATATTGACATTGGCCAATGTTTTGTAAAGCCTTCTCTAAAAACTTCTTAGGTGACATTTAAGGTACAGGTCTCTGCAAAATCTTACTTGACTTGGGTGTGCGTGCGTGTGTGTGTGTGTGTGTGTGTGTGTATGAATAAATAATTTGTTTAGATGGCCAAAAGTTGAAAGAATATAAGGAAGATCCTTTACATTAGGTTACAGATGATTAGAATGTTATTTACCTAGTGTATATCCAATAATCAATGGATTAAGCAATGTGATATTTGTTACATTAAATTAAACTTTCTAAAACTAAAAAAAAAAAGAAAATACATGCTCAAAATTTCCCTCTACACTAATGAATTATCTATAGTCCATTCTCAATTTAGTGCCTACTTTTCAGGTTTAAGGAACATTCATCCTATGATACATGAGATCATTATCAAGGGAAGCAGAAAGAATGTGTGCTTTTAATGTTTGTCTTGAGATTCCATCCAATCTTGTTATTTGTCAGTTGGTAGGATATCCCTATCCAAGAGAGTGCAACACTATAGATTTTTTCTAACATAATACTAATATATGCATATTATATAGAAAATAGATGAAAAGTAACTCAAAACATACTTTATTCTCAAAAGGAAGCTGTAAGGTATAATAAGATAAAAAGAAATGGCAGGGAAACACAAGAACATATGCATAGGAGAGAGGGCAGTTTGAAGACCTATAAAGCTGAACTCTTTTCATTAGTTAGGAACCATGCTCTGTTTGAGGATATCTCCTAAATGAGCAGTTCACACAAATATCTGTAAAAATCAAAATCCCTTTTTATAAGTAAGTAAAATTGCAAATGTAGAAGAAGTTATTTAAAACTGAGCCTGGGTTTTATATTGTGTTGGCTTGTTTTTTCTCAAATAAAGTGAAATTGATGTACTCCTTTATAACTTGCAAACATTTGCATCATACGTATTTTGATTTAGGAGTTAGGACATATTAGGGAAGAATTATTCTGCTTTCCATCTAAATTATGATTTATTGACCTAAAGGATAAATACTATATGGGTGTAGGAGGAAAATAATTTATTTTAAATTCCAGACTACATATCTTAATTCTGGGAACAAAAGGAAGTTTGTCTGTGGTTACATGATATATTTTCATGGATTAATTTTATAACATGACTTCTATCAGAATACATTTCACAAAATGATTTCAGACGTTCATTTGTACATTGTTAGCATCCTTTATTCTATATTGATTTTAAAGCTTTGTTAAGCTATCATTAACTTGAAGTGAATTTTGTCTATTATAAGTATGCAACTCATTTTTTTTTTTGGGCAGATTGATTGAATTATATAACCACCACTGCAATCTAGTTTTAGGAAACTTTTATCACCCTACAAAATCCCGTTATGCTCATTGACAGTCAATAAGGGTTTTTATCCTTAGCGCTAGGCAATCATTGGTCTGATTTCTGATCCAATAGGTCTGGCTTTTCTGGTCATTTCATATAAATGAAATCATGTAATACATTGCCTTTTAAACCTGGCTGCTTTCATTTAGCATAATGTTCTTGGTGTTTACCCATGTTGTAACATGTATTTGTAGTTTTCTTCTGTTGCTAAATAGTATTCCATTGTTTGGAATATGTTTTATTTATAACTTCACAAACTAATGAACATTTGGATTGTTTCCAGTTTTTAGTTACCATGAATAATGTTACTTGATGAACATTTGCTTGCAGGTCTTTATGTAGGCATATTTTCATTTCATTTAATTGATACCCTGGAATGGAATTCCTGAGTTGTATGGTAAATTTATTCCCAAAGTGACTATATAATTTTACTCTCCCATCAGGAATATATATTGGTTTCAGTTTTCCTATGTCCTTGTTTATCTTTTTATTGTGGTGACTATGATCATTATAGTCATTCTAGTGGATGTGTAGTACATCTTATTATGGTTTTAATTTTTCTAATAAAGATGCTGAACATCTTGTACATTAGCCTTTCATACATTGGTGAAATGTCTTTTTTTTAATTTTTTTAAGTTTATTTATTTATCTTGAGAAAGAGACAGAGAAAGTAGGGGAGGAGCAGAGAGAGAGAGAGAGAGAGAGAGAGAGAGGGAGAGACAGACTCTCAAGCAGGCTCCACAGCACTGTTAGCATAGAGCCCAATGTGGGGCTCGAACCTATGAAAACTATGAGTTCATGACCTGAGCCTAAACCAAGAGGTGGAGGCTTAACCAACTGAGCCAACCAGGGGCCCCACATTGGTGAAATGTCTATTCAAGTACTTCGCCTATTTCTTAAAGAGTAAAATTCAAATGTAATTTTATTATTATTATTTTGTTAAAATTTGTTATTTACTTGTTATTGACTTCTTATTATTGACTTGCTAGAATTCTTTATGTATTCTGGACCAAATTTTTTGCATAAATATTTAAAAACAGAATTTTATTATGGGAAAACAATGAATTTGCATGAAATCTAGATGAATGAAATCTCATACCCTAGTCTTTGTTTGCTAACAATCTTTGAGGATTAGATTATAAAAAAGTTAAATTCTGGAAATAATTATTTATACCTGAGTATATAAATCCAAACACAAGCTAGTATGTCTTTTAAGGGTTATAAATAACATTGCAAATATATTTTGATTTAATTATTATTTTTATTCCATTTTGTTGCTGATAATAATAAGGAATTCATTCCTGGATTCTGAAGACTTTTAAATGGTTGATCAATGGCTCTGGAGCTCTCGAAATTCTTTTTCTTTTCCTACTTTCCTAGTTCAAGCTTAGTATGCTCTTTCTGGAACTACAAATTTCACCTTTGTTGAGTTTTATATTAAAAACAGCCATTCTTACAGTCAGCTTCTCTAGAATGCTGGCAGAGACTGATGACTTTAAAAAAGATTAAACTGGACTGAATTGGGGCACCTGGGTGGCTCAGTCGGTTAAGTGTCTGGCTCTTGGTTTTGGCTCAGTCATGATCTCATTGTTTTGTGAGTTTGGGCCCCACATTGGGCTCTAAGCTGACAGTGTGGAGCCTGCTTGGAATTTTTTTCTCTCCCTCTCTCTCTGCCCCTCCCCCACTCACACTGTCTCTGTCTCCAAACAAACAAACAAACAAACAACTCAGGCTGGGGGCGCCTGGGTGGCTCAGTTGGTTAAGGGTCTGACTTCCTCTCAGGTCATGATAGCATTGTCCTTGACTTCAAGCCCCGTGTAGGGCTCTGTGCTGACAGCTCACAGCCTGGAGCCTGCCTCAGATTCTGTGTCTCCCTCTGTCTCTGACCCTCCCCTGTTCATGCTCTGTCTCTGTCTCTCAAAAATAAATAAACATTAAAAAAATTAAAAAACACAAAACAAACAAAAAAAACCAACTTGGGCCTGAATTATATATTCCCAGCACTTTCAGAGAAACACATAGAACTTGGGTTTTTTTTCCCTAAAATAGCAGCTATCTCCATCTCTTCCTTTGGTACATGTATCTTGCTACCCCATTTACCACCAGAGGATTCTGAATTTTCACAAATTAAAACTGATTATAACCTTAAACTTTGGATACAAAAAGTACCTATATATACAGTTGGGTAATAGTCATTGTGTATGAAAGTAGATCAAATTATATCTCCCCATGTAAATTTCTGCCTGATTTGTAGCAAGGCCTCTTCACCTGTCACAGTCCTTCAGCAATTCTTAATTCTAACTGCTCTTGGTTCAAACATGACATTACTCTACCTTCAATACCCTCTCATCAGAAACTACTTCCTAAAATCACAGCCTCGCTTTCTTGCTCTGGTGATTTCTCCATCTCTCACATTAACCTCATTATTACAGTGATGTGCTGGTTTTCTCCTTAAAAATAAACAAAAAAATTAAAATGTGTGATGTGTTGCCAACTTTATTAGAACAATATGGGTCTGTCATTCTACCATTAACTTAATTTCAGAAACTAAGAGAGGGACTTTGATTCCACCCCACCTTTACTGAGATATAATTGACATATAATGTTGTATACATTTAAGGTTTAAAACCAATGTTTGATATATGCATGTATTGCAAAATGATTACCACAGTAAGATTAGTTAAAATCTATCACCTCACATAGTTACAATATTTTTCCCTTGTGTTGAGAACTTCTAAGATCAACTTTCTCAGCAATTTTCAAGTATATAATACAGTCTTATTAACAGTAGTCATGTTGTACACTACATCCTCGGAGCATATTTATCTTATTATTAGAGTGTTGTACATTTTGACCACCTTCACCTAATTTGCCCACTCCCCACCCCCTTGCACTGGAACCATGAATTGATTTCTATTTGAGTTTTTTATATATTCCACATATAAGTGAGATCATATGGTATTTGTATTTCTGACTTATTGCACTTAGCATAATGCCCTCAAATCCATCTGTGTTATCACAAATAGCAGTATTTCCTTATGTTTATGGATAAATAGTGTTTCTTGGTATACACATACCACAAATGCTTTATCCATCATCTGTTGATGGACACTTAGATTGCTTCCATTGTCTAGGCTATTATGATTACAGGGATGCAGATATCTCTTCAGGACACTGATTTTATTTCCTTTGGGTCAATAACCAGCAGTGTAATTGCTGGATGATATGGTAGATCTATTTTTAATTCTTTGAGGAATGTTCATGCTGCTTTTCATAGTGGCTGCACCAATTTACATTCTTGCCAACTGTGTATAAGCATGCCCTTTTCTCCAGTTTTAACATTTTTATTGCTTGTCTTTTGTTTCAATTCCAACCATTCTATTCTGTTCTACTGATTCTATTCTAACCATTGATTCTATTCTAACCTTTCTAACAAGCATGAGATGATTGTTCAGTGTGAACTTTATTTACATTTCCTTAATGATAAGTCATGTTAAGCACTTTTTCATGTACTTTTTGGTCACTTGAATATTTTCTTTGGAAAAAATGTTCAGGTCTGGTCATTTTTGAAGATTTGTGTGTGTGTGTGTGTGTGTGTGTGTGTGTGCGCTATTGAACTGTAGGAGTCCTTATATCTATTTGGGATATTAATCCCTTTATCAGATATGTGGCTTGCAGATATTTTCTCCCATTACATAGTTACCAATACATAGATTGTTGATTATTTCTTTTGCTGTGCAGAAGCTTTTTAGTTTGGCCTAGGTGTACCTGTTTGATTTGATTTTTGTTGCTTGTGCTTTAAGTGTCCTATGCAAGAAATTATTGCCAAGACACATGTCAAGAAGCTTTATCTGTTTCCTTCTAAGGGTTTTATTGTTTCAGAATTTACATGTAATTCAAGTTAATTTTTGTGAGTGGTGCTTAGTTTCATTCATTGCATGTTAATATCCAAATATCCCACCATGAATTATTGAAGATATTGTCTTTCATCCATTGAGTATTCTTGGCTTCCTTGTCAAGTATTAGTTGATTGTATATGCATTGGTTTATTTCTAGATTTTTAATTCTGTTCCACTAATATGTGTCTGTTTTTATGCCAGGATCATACTATTTTGATTACTCTAGTTTACCAATATAGTTTGAAATCAAGAACCATGATGCCTCTAGCTTTACTCTTATTTCTCAGAATTGTTTTGGCTTTTTGGGGTCTGTTGTGGTACTATATGAATTTTAGGATTTTTTTTCTATTTCAACAAAATACCATTGGACTCTTCATAAGAAGTGCATTGAATCTATAGATGGCTTTGAGTAGGATGGATATTTTAACAATATTGATTTCCAACTCATGAACAGAAAATATGTTTCCATTGATTTGTGTCATCTTCAATTTCTTTATCAATGTCTTACAGTTTTCAGTGTACTGGTCTCTCACCATCTTGATTAAATTTATTCTAAAAATATAAATATTTTTGATAATGTAAATGTGACTGTTTCCTTTTTAAAAAATGTTAGTATATGGAAATGCTGGTAATCATTGTATGCTGATTATTGTATCCTGCAACTTTAGTGAATTTTTGTATTTAATAGTTTTGTTGGGGTATTTGTGATTTTCTCTATATAAAACATTACATCTTCAAATAGAAATAATTTTACATCTTTTTTTCTGATTTAGGGTTGTTGTATTTCTTTCCTGATTGCTCTGATGGGACTTCCAACGGGATTGGTGAGAATAGGCACATTGTCTTATTCCTGATTTTAGAGGAAAAACCTTCAACCATTCACCATTGAATATGTTCACTGTGGCCTTGTAATACATGACCTTTATTATGTTGAGGTGTTTCTTCTATACCTAACTTCTTGAGATTTTTTTATAATGAATGGATGCTGAATTTTGTTGTTTTTTCTGCATCTACTGAAATCATATGATTTTTATCTTCTGTTAATATGATGTATCAGATTATTGATTGGCACTGTAGAAACATTCTTACATTCCAGGGATGAATCCTACTTGATCGTGGTATATGGTCCTAATGTGGTGTTGAATTTGGCTTACTAGAACTTGTTGAGACTTTTTACATCTGTATTCATCAAGGATATTGACCTTTAGTTTTCTTTCATTGCAGTGTCCTTTTCTGGCTTTGGTAAGTGAGTAATGTAGGCCTTGTAAAATAAAATTTTCCCTTCTGTTTAATACTTTGGAAGAGTTTGAGAAGGACTGATGTTAATTCATCCTTAAATGTTGGGGAGTGAAAACATTTGGTCCCAGGTGTTTCTATGTTGAGAGGTTTTTAATTCCTGATTCAATCCCTCACTAGTAGTCTGTTCATATTTTCTATTTCCTCATGATTCAGTCCTAGTAGTTTGTATGTTTCTAGGAATTTACCCATTTCTTCCACGTTGTCCAGTTTGTTGACTTAGTGTTGCTCATGGTAGTCTGTTATGATCCTTTGTATTTCTATGGTATCCATTGTAATGTCTCCCCTTTTATTTCTCATTTTATTGATTTGGGTCTTTTCTCTTTTTTTTCCTGATTAATCTAGCTAAATGTTTCTCAATCTTTTCAAAGAAACAATACTTTGTTTTATAACCTTGTATTTTGATTTCCTGTTCTCTATTTCATTTATGTCTGCTATAATATTTATTATTTCCTTTTTTCTGCTAACTATCCTAGAAAGTGTTTCATGTTCTCTTTAGAAAGTTATATATCCTGCTGTTTTTGAATGGAATATTCTGTATATATCTGTTAGGTCTCTTTAGTCTATAGTGTTGCTCAAATATGATGTTTCCTTATTGAATCTCTGTCTGGATCACCTATCTGTTGTTGACAGTCAGGCATTAAATCCCCCAAATACTGTATTGCTGCTTATTTCTCCTTTTACTTATGTTAGTATTTATATTTTGAGGTCCTCTAATGTTGGGTGCACAAATATTTACAATTATTGTATATTCTTGATGTACTGATCCCTTTATCATTATATAATAACGATTTTTTGTCTCTCTTGACCATTTGTAGCTTAAAGTCTATTTTGTCTGCTATAAGTATAGCTATCCCTGCCTTTTTATGATTAACATTGTCTGAAATATCTTTTTCCCTCTCTTCACTCTCAAGTGTATGAGTTTCCTTAAAGCTAAAGTGAGTCTCTTATAGGCAGCACATAGTTAGGTCTTGTTTTTCTATCCATGTAGCTATTCTAGCTCTCTTCATTAGAGAGTTTAATATGTTTACAATGGAATAATTGATAAGGACTTAACTATTGTCTTGTCCTTTTCTGTTTTGTAGATCCATTGTTCCTTTTTATCTTGCTGTCTTCCTTTGTGATTTGATGACTTTTTGAAGCAATATGGTTTACTCCATCATAATCTTTTGTGTAACTACAGGATTTTCCTTTGTGGTTACTATGAGATTTGGAATTCTACTTCTGGATATTTGGCTAAAGAGAATAATTTCAGTGTCCCTGCATTCCTTTGTGCACTGCAACATTCATTATAGTGGCCAAGAATTGGAAACAATCTAAATATCCATCAACAGACACCATCTTGATGACATCACTCCAGACTTAGACTTTCTATTGCAGTTTGATGGGAACTTTTCACAAATCTCTTATTAATTACCAATATTGTTTTGCAAATCCACTAACACTAGCTTACTATCCATGTTTATCTTAGAAGCATGCCCCCTTTTCCATCCTCAGAGACTTCTAAAGGTCAAGGCAACGTGATCTCTGGCCTTGCTGCCTCTGAATTTTAAGCATTGTCCCCTGGCCTATACAATTTAAGACTACAAATATCCCAAGTGTAACTAGGAAGTCCATTCCATCAAGCATCTATAATCATTCACCTTTGTGTTTTGAAAATAGCTGAGCTTCCATGAGAGTCCCCTGTACCCTCACAGTGGAAAGAGCATCCTTTGTGCTCTGTTAAAGATATCCAGGTTAGTTTCAATAGGAAATCATGACTGTTTTCTTATATCATTTGCTTCATTTTTGAAAGGTATAAGTACATACGCTCTGACATTGCATTTAATTCCTCAACACTGACCTTTAAGTTTTGGTGTATTCCTGACAGATTGTAGTGATAGGTCAATTGACTTTCCTATTTTTGTTAATATGTGTAGTTATCTTTCTAATTCCATGTTGGCTTAACTTAACTGTTTTATTTGACAGTTAAGAATTTGAAGCATCAGAACTCACTCAAGTGTCAAAATTTCTTGAACCTAAGTTAATACTGATCATTAAAAGGTTTTGAGATTGAATATAAGGCATAATTTAAATAATTCATTTTTTAATGTTGTAAATCTTTACCACTAAATGAAAGTTTTTCTCCAAAGTGTATTTTGAGTTATGTTAACATTGTTCTGAAGTTTTTAATAATTTCCTTTTGAAAAGTGCCCTTAAAAAACCCTCACAGGAGTTAGAAAATGTCTCATTACTCCAGAGTTATATGGCACTTTTTAAAGCCTAATAATATTATGGTCTCTCTCTTTCTTCTTATCTCTTCATTTCCCCGATTCATACCCTAATATGACTCATCACATTTATAGGTGAGCACTGGAATTATAAAGGCTGAGAATTTATATTATAAAATGAACGTTTTTGGTAAGTGAAGTAGAATCACCTTGGAAGTAAGGTGAATGTTTATCAGAGAGAAATAGAATAGAAATGCAAGGGTGTATGAGTTCTTAGTTTAATTATTGATTATACATACATATTCTGGCGATAAAGTGCTCTGAGAATTAGCAATGTCCTAGCGAGATCTGTGCTACCAAACCATTATAGATTTACAATAGAAAGATGTCTATGTCAAACAAGGTCAGACTTGTTCTATTCAAAGAGGAAAATACTGTATTCCTAATTTGAATTTTATCTTTTCTTCAAGTTGAATAGAGAAAATAATTGGAAATAGTTCATAAAATAATGTAACAGTAGAAAACTGTTTGAGAATAATCACATGTAAATTAAATGGTTGGGGATACATGGGGACAGAAGCCATTTGAGTTCTGGTACATGTTAATAGTACTGTGGAGGAATTTAACCTAACGTTTATTCACACTAGGTTAGGTAGATGAATGTCATGATAATATCCCTAATCTATGATTAATTTTGTTTCATGACTATGTGTCAGGCTTTGTATTAGGCGTTTAAAAGGGTATAAAAGAACAACATAAAGTTTTACCTATGAGTTTGTTATTTCTTCAAGGAGGTAAGGCATGTACATGACTAAATCCAATGTCTTCTATTTACTATCTTCTTTGTAAAATTTTATAAACATTTTTGAAGAGTTTCAGAAAATTTAAAAATTAGAAGTTATGGAAACGTTAGCTTGCTTTTATAAAATATTGTTAGCAATATTGTCATTTACTGAGAGCCACTGGCATATCATGAACTGTGCTAGTGTTTCATGTATATCTTGATATTTCACCCAATTTTACAAGGAGAGTACTGTTTGCTTCAATAAATGAGAATGTGCTTTTTAGAAATGTTAAGTATACATCCAAATACAGTTAACCAGTTGTGGACAGAGATCTGTCAGGCTTTGTATTAGTAAGGATAACACTGGCTCCTGTCATTAACATCTGCCCCCAAGATTCAGTGGTTTGGTACAATGTAATTTTATTTCCCTTTAATTTAAGGGCCCAAATGGATACACTGTTACAAGGAAGTTTTGTGTATTTTGTGATTCAGGAAATTGACTCTTTCCATTTTATTGCTCTGCCATCCCTGAATGAGGACTTAGAATTCTCTTTTCAGTGGCAGAAAAAAAAAGAGAAATGAACATGCCAGTTCATTTGGTTAAAAGTTTTAACCAAAAATAAGCCACAATTCTTTAAACTTTATTCTAATGAGACTAACATGGCCACACCCAATGCTAATGCACAAGGACCTAGCAATGTAATTACCCCAGAAATAACTGCGCACAGCAGAAGGCAGAGTGCCTTTTTTTTTTTTTTTTTTGGTAGAGATTCATCTCCATGGGACTCCTAATGCCATTTTGACCTTGCAATACTGAAATGTCTCCAATGCAATTTAACTTTCTGTTTGTATATTATACTCAGTATGAAAATTTTGCACTACAGATGTTTAATTGTAATTCATGAATTGCATACACTGATATAATATAGAAAACTCTCAGGAGAAATATTTTGATTCAATACATCTATTTAATTTCATTATATACAATAACATTCCCATGAGCGTTTATAACTCCTCCCACTAAGGAGATTTTTTTTTTAATTTTTAATTTTATTTATTTATTTATTATAAATTTATATCCAGATTAGTTAGCATATAGTGCAACAATGATTTCAGGAGTACGTTCCTTAATGCTCCTTACCTATTTAGCCCATCCCCCCTCCCACACCCCCTCCTGTAACCCTCTGTTTGTTCTCCATATTTCAGAGTGTCTTATGTTTTGTCCCCCTCCCTGTTTTTATATTGTTTTTGGTTCCCTTCCCTTGTGTTCATCTGTTCTGTGTCTTAAAGTCCTCATATGAGTGAATTCATATGATATTTGTCTTTCTCTGACTAGGTTCGCTTAACATGATACCATCTAGCTCCATCCATGTAGTTGCAAATGGCAAGATTTCATTCTTTTTGATTGCCAAGTAATACTCCATTGTATATATATACCATGTCTTCTTTATCCATTCATCCATCAATGGACATTTGGGCTCTTTCCATACTTTGACTATTGTTGATAGTGCTGCTATAAACATTGGGGTGCATGTGTCCCTTCGAAACAGCACACCTGTATCCTTTGGATAAATACCTAGTGGTGCAATTGCTGGGTCGCAGGGTAGTTTTATTTTTAATTTTTTGAGGAACCTCCATACTGTCTTCCAGAGTGGCTGCACCAGCTTGCATTCCCACCAACAGTGCAAAAGAGATCCTCTTTCTCCACATCCTCACCAACATCTGTTGTCTGAGTTGTTCATGTTAGCCATTCTGACAGGTGTAAGGTGGTATCTCATTGTGGTTTTGATTTGTATTTCCCTGATGATGAGTGAAGTTGAGCATTTTTTCATGTGTTGGTTGGCCATCTGGATGTCTTCTTTGGAGAAGTGTCTATTCATGTCTTTTGCCCATTTGTTCACTGGATTATTTGTTTTTTGGGTGTGAGTTTGATAAGGTCTTGGTAGATTTTGGATACTAACCCTTTATCTGATATGTATTTGCAAATATCTTCTCCCATTCCGTCAGTTACCTTTTAGTTTTGCTGATTGTTTCCTTCGCTGTGCAGAAGCTTTTTATTTTGATGAGGTGCCAGTAGTTCATTTTTGCTTTTGTTTCCCTTGCCTCCAGAGACATGTTGAGTAAGAAGTTGCTGTGGCCAAGATCAAAGAGGTTTTTGTTTGCTTTCTCCTCAAGGATTTTGATGGCTTCCTGTCTTACATTTAGGTCTTCCATCCATTTTGAGTTTACTTTTGTGTATGGTGTAAGAAAGTGGTCCATGTTCATTCTTCTGCATGTCACTGTCCAGTTTTCCCAGGACCACTTGCTGAAGAGACTGTCTTTATTCCGTTGGATATTCTTTCCTGCTTTGTTGAAGATTAGTTGACCATATGTTTGTGTGTCCATTTCTGGGTTCTCTATTCTGTTCCATTAATCTGAGTGTCTGTTCTTGTGCCAGTACCATACTGTCTTGATGATTACAGCTTTGTAGTATAGCTTGAAGTCTGGGATTGTGATGCCTCCTGCTTTGTTTTTCTTTTTCAAGATTGCTTTGGCTATTCGGGGTCTTTTCTGGTTTCATAAAAATTGTAGGATTATTTGTTCCAGCTCTGTGCAGAATGCTAGTGTTATTTTGATAGGGATTGCATGGAATATGTAGATTGCTTTGGGTAGTATGGACATTTTAACAATATTTGTTCTTCCTATCCAGGAGCATGGAATCTTTTTCCATTTTTTTTGTGTCTTCTTCAATTTCTTTCATAAGCTTTCTATAGTTTTCAGTGTATAGATTTTTCACCTCTAGGGTTAGATTTATTCCTAGGTATTGTTTTTTATACAACAATAAATGGGATCTATTCCTTGATTTCCTTTTCTGTTGCTTCATTGTTGGTGTATAGGAATGCAACCGATTTCTGTGCATTGATATTATATCCTGCAAAATTACTGAATTCATGAATCAGTTCTAGCAGTTTTTTGGTGGAATCTTTTGGATTTTCCATATAGAGTGTCATGTCATCTGTGAAGAGTGAAAGTTTGACTTCCTCCTGGCCGATTTGGATGCCTTTTATTCCACTGTGTTGTCTGATTGCAGAGGCTAAGACTTCCAATAGTATGTTGAATAACAGTGGTGAGAGTAGACATCCCTGTCTTGTTCCTGACCTTAGGGGGAAAGCTCTCAGTTTTTCCACATTGAGGATGATAGCATTGCGTCGTTCATATAAGGCTTTTATGATCTTGAGTACGCTCCTTATATCCCTACATTCTTGAGGTTTTTTATCAAGAAAGGAGTCTGTATTTTGTCAAATGCTTTCTTTGCATCTATTGAGAGGATCATATGGTTCTTGTCCTTTCTTTTACTGATGTAATGAATCACGTTAATTGTTTTGCGGATATTGAAACAGCCTTGCATCCCAGGTATAAATCCCACTTGGTCATGGTGAATAATTATTTAATGTATTGTTGGATCCGGTTGGCTAGTATCTTGTTGAGGATTTTTGTATCCATGTTCATCAGGGAAATTGGTCTATGGTTCTCCTTTGTAGTGGGGTCTCTGTCTGGTTTTGGAATCAAGGTAATGCTGGCTTCACAGAAAGAGTTTGGAAGTTTTCCTTGCATTTCTATTTTTTGGAACAGCTTCAAGAGAATAGGTGTTAACTCTTTCTTAAATGTTTCTTAGAATTCCTCTGGAAAGCCATCTGGCCCTGGACTCCTGTTGTTTTGGAGATTTTTGATAACTAATTCAATTTCCGTACTGGTTATGGGTGTGTTCAAATTTTCTATTTCTTCCTGTTTCAGTTTTGGTAGTGTATATGTTTCTAGGAATTTGTCCATTTCTTCCAGATTGGCCATGTTATTGACATATAATTTCTCATAATATTCTCTTATTATTTTTACTTCTGCTGTGTTGGTTGTGAGCTCTCCTCTTTGATTCTTGATTTTATTTACTTGGGTCCTTTCCTTTCTCTTTTTGATCAAACTGACTAGTGGGTTATCAATTTTGTTAATTCTTTTGAAGAACCAGCTTCTGGCTTCATTGATCTGTTCTACTGTGTTTTTTTGGTTTCGATAGCATTGATTTCTGCTCTAGTCTTTATTTAATCTCCTGTCTTCTGCTGGTTTGGGGTTGTATTTGCTGTTCTTTTTCCAGCTCCTAAAGGCATAAGGTGAGCTTGTGTATCTGAGATCTTTCTTCCTTCTTTAGGAAGGCCTGGATTGCTATATACTTTCCTCTTATGACCATCTTTGCTGCATCCCAGAGGTTTTGGGTTGTGGTGTTATCATTTTCATTGGCTTCCATATACTTTTTAATTTCCTCTTTAACTACTTGGTTAGCCCCTTCATTGTTTAGTAGGATGTTTTTCAGTCTCCAAGTATTTGTTACCTTTCTAAATTTTTTCTTGTGGTTGATTTCAAGTATCATAGTGTTGTGCTCTGAAAATATGCACGGTATCATCTGGATCTTTTTATACTTGCTGAGGGCTGATTTGTGTCCCAGTATATGATCTATTCTGGAGAACATTCCATGTGCAGTGGAGAAGAATGTATATTCTGCTTTAGGATGAAATGTTTGAGTATATCTGTTAAGTCCGTCTGGTCCAATGTGTCATTCAAAGCCATTGTTTCCTTGTTGATTTTTGATTAGATGATCTGTCCATTGCTGTGAGTGGGGTGTTGAAGTCTCCTATTATTATGGTATTACTATCGATCAATTTCTTTATGTTTGTGATTAATTGAGTTATAGTTTTTGGTGCTCCACATTTGGCACATAAATGTTTACAATTGTTAGGTCTTCTTGGTGGATAGACCCCTTAATTATGATATAATGCCCTTCTGCATCTCTTGATACAGGCTTTCTAGATTGTCTGATATAAGTATGGCTACTCAGCTTTCTTTTGTTGACCATTAGCATAATAGATGGTTCTCCATCCTCTTACTTTCAATCTGAAGGTGTCTTTCAGTCTAAAGTGGGTCTCTTATAAACAGCATGTAGATGGATCTTGTTTTCTTATTCATTCTGTTACCCTATGTCTTTTGAGTGGAGCACTTAGTCCATTGATATTTAGAGTGAGTACTGAAAGATACTAGTTTATTGACATTATGTTTCTTGTAGAGTTGGAGTTTCTGGTGTTGTTCTCTGGTCCTTTCTACTCTTTGTTGTTTTTGGTCTTTATATATATATATATATATATATATATATATATATATATATATATATATATATAAAATAAAAAATAAATAAATTCATCTTTTCTCCCCTCAGAGAGTCCCCCTTAAAATTTCTTGCAAGGCTGGTTTAGTGGTCACAAACTCCTTTAATTTTTGTTTGTCTGGGAAACTTTTGATCTCTCCTTCTATTTTGAATGACAGCCTTGCTGGATAAAGAATTCTTGGCTGCATATTGTTCTCATTCAGCAAACTGAATATATCCTGCCACTCCTTTCTGGCCTGCCAAGGTTCTGTGGATAGGTCTGCTGCAAACCTGATCTGCCTTCCCTTGTAGGTTAGGGACTTTTTTTTCCCTTGCTGCTTTCAGGATTCTCTCCTTGCCTGTGTATTTTGTGATTTTGACTATGATATGCCTTGTTGATGCTCGGTTTTTGTTGAATCTAATGGGAGTTCTCTATGATTCCTGGATTTTGATGTCTGTGTCTTTCCCCAGGTTAGGAAAATTTTCCTCTATGATTTGCTCACATAACCCTTCTACCCCTATGTCTCTCTCTTCCTCTTCTGGGATCCCTAAGATTCTGATGTTGTTCCTTTTTAATGAGTCATTGATTTCTCTAATTCTTAAATCATGCTCTTTGCCTCAATCTCCCTCTTTTTTTCTGCTTCGTTATTCTCCATAAGTTTGTCCTCTGTATCGCTGATTCTCTGTTCTGCCTCATCTATCCTTGCCGCCACAGCATCCATCCATGATTACAGCTCAGTTATAGAATTTTTTATTCCATCCTGACTAGTTTTTACTTCTTTTATCTCTGCAGAAAGGGATTCTAGTCTATTTTTGATTCCAGCTGGTATTCTTATTATTGTTTGTAAATTCTGGTTCAGACATCTTGCTTTTATCTCTGTTGGTTAAATCCCTGGCTGTCATTTCTTCCTGCTCTTTCTTTTGGGGTGAATTCCTTCATTTTATCATTTTGAAGGGAGAAAAGGAATTCATGAGGTAGAAAAAATTAAAATAAAAAATAAATTAAAAATATTTTAAAATTAAAACATTAAAAACACACACAGAAAAAAATTGAGTGAATGATGCAAGATCCTAGGTGTGTTTTGGTCTGGATGTTGAAAGTGGTTTGCTATATTACAGAAAAAAGGGGGGGGGGGTGAATCATTTGAGAATTTGAAAAAAATGAATACACTGAAGTAGACTAAAATGAAATGATGAAAGTAAAATAGAATTTGAAACAATTTGCACAAAAAGAATATAGTAGAGATAAATTAAAAATATTTTAGTGGAAATTAAAAATAAAAATAATTTTTTTCTGTATTCAAGAAAAAGAAAAGAAATGAAAAAGAGAAAAAAGAAAAAAAGGAAATCATTTGCAAATTTGAAAAAGTGAATACACTGTAGTAGACAAAATAAAATGATGGAAGTTAGTTAGAATTTTTAAAAATTTACATAAAATTTAAAAATATTGTTAAAAAATTAAAGAAAAATATTTTTCATAAAATTGAAAATAAAAGTGATGTTTTCTCTTCCCATATTCAAGAAAAAGAAAAGAAGAAAAAGAGAAAAAAGAAAAAGAAAAAAAGGAAATAGTGTGAAAATTTGAAAGAGTGAATACATTGAAGTAGACTAAAATAAAATGATGGAAGTAAAATAGAATTTGAAAAAATTTACATAAAAGTAAAAAATATAGTTAAGAAATTAAAGAAAATATTTTTAATAAAAATTGAAAATAAAAATAAATTTTTTCTCTTTCTGTACTCAAGAAAAAGAAGTGAAAAAGAGAAAAATAAGAATGAAAATTGAACAGATGGACCTGCTAACAGGTTGAAATACCTTTGAAATTACTTCGTTTCCCCTAGATGTCAAACTATGAAGCCTTTATATTCCACAAACTAAGCAGGCGGTGAGACTTGCGTTCTTGAAGAGCAAGGTTGGCTCAGTTGGGTGGGGCTTAGTGTAATGGCTCCGTTCTCCACTAGATGGCGCTGCTAGCCTACTGGGGTGGAATGTTGTGGGGCTCACGGGTGCGTTTGCGCATGCACTGGAGTGGTGAAAATGGCATCACCAGCTACCCGTTTGGTTCTCCTGGATCAGCAATCACACACCCGTCCTTTGTCTACAGCTTTCATCCCTCTCCGCTCTTCCACTCTCCATGACCGGGCCCCAGGCAGTACCTCTCTCATGAGTTTTGTCTCAGATGCGGCTGTTTTCCCCTGCCCCTTACTTCCAAAGGACTGCGGCTTTGACCCATTCTGCTCCTCTGTGGGAAAGTCTCACCAAGCAATGGCCAAATGAGCAATGGCCAAATGTCGGCTGCACCCCCAAGAATGCTTGCTGGACCCTGCTGCTGCCAGTGCCCCATGACTGTGGCCAGGTGCCAGCCTGTCCCAGAAAAAGTTCGTGAGATAGTGTAGCAGCGCGTTTCAGGGATTATGGAAAATCACAACACACGTGTGGCACTAGACTTCACCCTTAACTACCTTGTTCCAGCACCAGTGAATGTGGCCGTTCTCTGGGGTCTGCTGCGACCAGTTGGCCTCAATAGTCTCTACCAAATGTCCTTCCAGCAGCGGAGCCGTTTTGCCCCGTGTGGCCAAGAACTTCCTGGACCCTGTTCTGCTCCTGGGGATTCGTCCTTCCCACCAGTGCACCGCCAGGTATCCAGTTGTGCAGTTGCAGACTCTGCACTTTCCTTGTTTACAGTCTTAATGGAATTTAAACCCTCTCCTTTCTCCTTTCTCCCTTTTTAGTTTAGTCCCTGCCGCTGTTTCCAATTTTCTACTTTCTCTCTAACTGTTTGGGGAGGTGTGCTTTTCCTGTATTCTCCCCTGCCCTGTCTCTGTCCTTTCTCCACCCGCAAAAACAGCTCCCTGGCCTCCGCAGCTTCTCTCTTCCCAAGTTCACTTCTCTGCACTGCATACCTGCTGAATTCTGTGGTTCAGGTTGTGCAGATCATTGTGTTAACCCTTAGATCAGTTTTCTAGGTGTGCAGGATGGTTTACTGTTGTTCTGGCTGTATTTCATGGACACGAGACACAAAAAACTTCCATGCTGTTCAGCCATCTTGGCTTCATCCTCTTTACTTATTTTAAGTAGGCTTCACACCTAGCATGGGGTTTGAACTTGTGACCCTGAGATTAAGACCTGAGCTAAGATCAAGCATTGGATGCTTAATTGACTGAGCCACCTAGGTGCCTCTCCAATTTTGTTTTAAATAACAGGATTTATACCACCACAACCAATGATGGTTACTGAAAACAGGTGAATTTCAGGCATATTCAGTCTCCACTCTCCTCTAATCCTTTAATGGCAGTACCATTAATGCATCATCAAATGTAACCAATTCATACTCTCTTCCTTATACAACCTAGTAAGATCTCTTTTTATCTTACCTTATTATTACAATAACAATCATATTTAATGTTCACTTTCTGTTAATGCCCTTCTAGTCTTTTGTTTGCATGAAGCTCATTCTCTAGGATATTTGTAAGGAAGGACTCATAGAAACTGTTTCCCAGAGTTCTTTTATGTTGATAATCGTGTTTCTGTGCCTTTTATATTTGAAGACCATTTTTGATAGATATAAAGTGCTTGGCTCACATTGTATTTCCTGTGTACTACAATACCCCTGACATAAAGTAATACTATCTAAAAGTCTGAGATTCTAACTTTTTTTCTTTCTTTATAATATGCCTCATTTGCCTCATTCCAAAAAAAACAATTACATATTTGTATATTTTTAAAGTTTAGTAATGATAATTGATTATGCTTTGATGCTGGTCATCCTGGATTAATATTCTCAAGTACATGGGTTTTTTTTCTGTATATTTGAAAATTTTCTTGAATTATAGTTTATAATTTGTTCCTTTTCCTTTTATATTTTTTCAAAAATATTATATATATGTGTGTGTGTGTATACACACACACACACACACACATATATATATATATATATATATATATATATATATATATATATAATGGCTCCTATTTTCCTGTATTCAATATTAGTCCTTTTTCTCAAATTATTTTTATCAGTTCTTCTGGATTGTAAAATATTTTTTGTTGTCCTTTTATTCTTTTAGAGCATTGTGTATTGTGTATATTCACTTTTATAATCCTTAATTTAACCTCGATTTTTAATATTTTCTCACAGTTATTTCTTGGTTTTTATCACCTTCTGAGTCTTTGAAAATCTTTGGCCTCTCATGTCTTTTTCTACTTAGAGCATTTTGATTTGTTTTGTAATAGTATTTAATAGTTTTGAACAGTTCAAATAATAAGCAGTCCTTGAATGTTCTCAGGGAATTGGCAAGCTCAGGATAGGATGACAGAATGTCTACTGAGGCAGAATGCCAGTTATTAAGAAATACATAATTTTTACTGTTGTCCAGTTATGATGCTAAGTGTTTTTCAAGTATCAAATTATTTAATCTTTCTGGTAGTCCTGTATAGTGGGTTGAAATATTTTGCCTGTTTTATGGATATGATATTAAGCAACTTGATGCAAATCAGATCTAACAGAGACAACAGGATTTGCACATGTGTGTGCTTTCAAAGATCATACTCTTAATCATGACATATGAGTATATAAGGTCAAGAATAACAGAATGGGTCACTTTATACTGAACAGAAAATATATTTAACTGAGCTTGTTTAAATTTTTCTTATCTCAAGTTAGGATTCTTTCTAAAAACTCTGAGTGAACCCCCAAAAATCTGATGACTGTAATTTTAGGAAATAATACTATATTTTAAGAAATCAGGCAATGACTGAAGTCAGAAAATAAAAGTACCCATTCTACTGAGAAACACCGAACAGTTGTCTATCTCTCTCTTCAGACAGTAAGATATTGAACTCATTTGCATGCAGTGCTCATTTACTTACCCTGTGTTTTTGCAACATCACCAGATTAATGTTGAGTAATTGACAATATTTTGTATATTTAAAAATATACAAAAATAGAATTGTTTTTTAGGCATGTAGTTAAATGAGGTACATTATAAAGAAAGAAAATACATTAGAATCTCAGACTTCTAGCCATTCTGACAGGTTTGAGGTGATGATATCTCATTTGGTTTTGATTTGCATTTCCCCAATAGTTGGTGATGTTAAGCACCTTTTTATGTGTCTGTTGGCAATCTACATGTTGTCCTTGGAGAAATGTCTGTTCAGGTCCTCTGCCCATTTTTTAATTTGATTTTTTTTTTTTTTTTTTTTGGTGTTGAGTTGTGTATGTTCTTTATATATTTTGGATGTTAACCCCTTATTGGACATATCATTTGAAAATATCTTCTCCCATTTGGTAGGTTGCCTTTTTGTTTTGTTGATGGTTTCCTTTGCTCTTGAAAAGCTTTTTATTTTGATATAGTCCCAATAGTTTCATTTTGCTTTTGTTTCCCTTGCCAAAATAAAAATATCTAGAAAAACTTCTCTATGGCCAATTTCAAATAAATTACTGCCTATATTTTCTTCTAGGAATTTTATGGTTTTGGATCTCACATTTAGGTCTGCAATTAATTTTGAGATTATTTTTGTCTGCACTGTAAGACGTAGCAAGAAAGATATAGCTGGAATCCAGGTAGAGAACTGTCACCAGAATCTCACTATGCAGGTACCCTCATTTGAACTTTGAGCTTCCAGAAGTCTAAGAATGTAAATATCCACTGGTTAAGCCACCCAGTGTATGGTATTTTGTTATGGTAGCCCAAAGTGACTAAGACATCTGCTTTCTAAGAATAATATCATTTGCAAAAATTCTAATCTTTATAGTATAATTACAGCTTTTCTCTTTTTGTAGATCTTTCAGGATAGAGTGTTTTCCATTATATTACATTCTGTTTGTGATGAGTGAATTTGTCATTATTGGAATTATTTTGCATTGTTCTTTTACCAGAATTTCAACAATGTCTTATTTTATCTTTGGCTTTGAAAATCATATTTTGATAATTTTAAAACCACATTATGCTACAATATTATTTAAAAGGAAATAGTCTACTCTGATAATTTCTGAAATTTAGGAACAGTTTAACATTAATTTTCTCAAGATTACTTTGTGTTAAATCTCATCCAACAGAAGCTGAGTAGTTAAATTCACCAAAAAAGTATGCCATACAAAAAGAATGCCAAAATATTTCTTTAGTACATTTAAAAAATATATTCATGAAAATAAAATCCAACTATTTCAAGATAATGGAAGAAAAATACATCTTATAAATGTTTTTCAAAATGAATTCTCATAAGTACTTTAAAATATGTATTTTTGTTACATTTCTACTTAATGGAAATTAAAATATGCTTAAAATACTGCTTATGCTATCAAGTTACATATGAAAATACATGAAGTAAACTAAGTCATTTACAAACAAGTTTGAAGTGTTTATGTTACATAATAACAAATATCCCAACTTCCAGTTACCTCTGGCTATAAAAATGGCATTTTCTTTTGGACATGTCAAATTAAAATGAAGTCTGACTCTGTGGAGTCATAATTTAGTTCAGTAAAAAATGTATACTGGGAAGCCATTCCCACTTTCTCTACCTGTCTCCTTTGGAAAAGCTCTGATTGTTTGGTGGTGAATAAATAAGAATGAGCAGTTTACTACTCTCAGAATGAAAACTTATGGCTATCACTTAGTATATTTTTAATCATATGACAAAACATAGTTTTGTTTTACCTTTTTTACATTAATAGTCTTATCTTATTCCTAATATCTTCCTATTTCTAATAAATAGCACATTTTAGAAGTTCACTTATTTCCCTTTCCCTTTGGAAATATTTAAGTGACAAGTGTTTTTCAGTCACTTGACTTTCCAGTCTCCTGGGTCTCTGTGAATTGTGAGATTGATAGCTCTCAAGAGTGGCTGCTTGCAAATGTATTAGGAAACATTGCAATTATTCAGAAGGTATATATAATTCATTTATGTTTTATTCTTTAACATATATAGATATAATAGGAAAATATATTATCATTTATAATTATATTTTATAATTAAAAAGAAATGCAGTATCTACAGGGTATCATAACACATTTTCAGAAAGTAATGAGTTGCCGCTGACACTTTATTTTTTTCACTGTGGGAAGAACACTTAAAATGAGATCTGCACAGATTTTTAAGTATACAATACAGCATTGTCATACAGCAGATCCTTAGCCTTTATTCATTTTGCATAACTGAAATGCTGTACACTTTGAGCAGAAACTCTCCATTGACCCCTCACCCCAACCCCTGACAACCTCCATTTTATTTTCTGTTTCTATGTACTTGACAAGTTTAAATACCTCATATAAGTGGAGTCACACAGTCATACAGTTCGTCAGTGCCTGCCTTCTTCCACTTACCATAACATCCTCCAAGTAATTCCATTTTATTGCAAAATGCAGAATTTCCTTTCTTTTCTTGTAAACTTTTAAAAAAAAGTTTATTTGAGAGAGAGAGAGAGAGAGAGAGAGAGAGAGCGAGCACCTGCACATGGGAAGGGCAGAGAGGTGGGGTGGGGGGATGGAGAGAGAATCCAATGTAGGCTCACCATCAGCACAGAGCCCCACATAGGGCTCAAACTCATGAACCGTGAGATCATGACCTGAGTCGAAACAGTCTGATGCAACTGAGCCACCTACGCACCCCTCCTTTCTTTACAAGTCTAAATAATATTCCACTGTGAGTATATACCACATTTTTATCATGCATTTAGCCATCAGTGGACATTTAGGTTGTTTCTATATCTTGGCCATCGTGAATAATGCTAGAATAAAAATAGGAGTGTAGATATGTCTTCAAAATCTTGACTTCAATCCTTTTTGGATACCAGAAGTAGGATTACTGGATTATATGATAGTTCTATTTTTTCCTTTTTGAAGAATCTCTGATCACTGTACTGTTTTCCATAAAGGTCACATCATTTTACATTCCCACCAACAGTGTACAAGGCTTCTAATTTCTCCACATCCTTGTCAACACTTACTGCCTTGTATTTTTGATAATATTACCTCACACCTGTTAGGATGGATATCGCATTTTGGTTTTGATTTGTATTTCCCTGGTGATGAGCACCTTTTCACATACCTATTCACCATTTTTAGGTCTTTTTTTTGGAGAAATGTCTATTCAGGTCCTTTGCCAATTTTTAATTGGACTATTTGGTTTTTTGCTATTGAGTTGTAGGAGTTTCTTATATATTTTAGGTATTAACCTCTTAAAGGCATATATATGGTTTGAAAATATTTTTTTCTATTTTATATGTTTCCTTTTTAATCTGTTGATAGTTTTCTTTGTTTAGAAGCTTTTTAGTTTGATGTAGTCCAACTTATTTTTGTTCTTGCTGCCCATGCTTTTGGTGTCCTATCTATGAAAATATTGCCAAGAACAAGGTAATGAGCATTTCCCCCTGTGTTTCTTCTAGGAGCTTTATGATTTAAGATCTTACACTTAAATGTTTAATCCATTTTGAGTTTATTTTTTGTGTATGTTATACAATAAAGGTCCGATTTCATTGTTTTGCATGTGAATAATCAGTTTTCCCAGGCCGTTTGTTGAAGAGACTATCCTTTCCTCATTGTATATTTTTGGCAAACTTGAGCAATTGACTATATATGTGTGGGTTTATTTCTAGGTTCTATTCTATTCCATTGGCCCATATGTCTGATTTTATGCAAGTACCATGCTGTTTTAGTTACTGTACCTTTTTAAAATATTTTGAAATCAGGAAGTATGAAGACTTCACCTTTTTCTTTGTCAAGATTACTTTGATTACTTAGGGTCTATTGTGGTTCAATATGAATTTTATGATTTATAAAATTTATTTTAAACTGCCATTAGGGGGGCACCTGGGTGGCTCAGTCGGTTAAGCGGCCGACTTCGGCTCAGGTCATGATCTCGCAGTCTGTGAGTTTGAGCCCCACGTTGGGCTCTGTGCTGACAGCTCAGAGCCTGGAGCCTGTTTTGGATTCTATGTCTCCCTCTCTCTGACCCTCCCCTGTACATGCTCTGTCTCTCCCTCTCTCAAAAATAAATAAAACGTTAAAAAAATTTTAAACTGCCATTAGGATTTTCATAGAAATTATACATAAAATGTAGGTTGCTTTGGGTGGTATAGACATTTTTGCAATATTAACTCTTCCAACCCATGAACACAAGATGTCTTTCCATTTGTTTGTTTCTTCTCTCACTTCTCTTATCACTATTTTGTAGTTTTTTAGTATACCAGCCTTTCATATCCTTTGTTTAATCTAGGTTTAAGTTTAATCCTAAGCATTTTATTCTTTTTGATGCTATTATAAATGAGATTGTTTTCTTAATTTTCTTTTCAGATTTTTAGTGCATAGAAATAGATTTTTTTAACTGACTCAAAGTCATTGAACTTGTTTATAAGCTCTGTTTTTTGGTAGAAACTTTGGGTTTTCTACACATAAGACCATGCCATCTGCAAAAAAAAAAAAAAAGGGCAATTTTATTTCTGAATTGAATTTTTCTAGAAAATCTTTCTTCTTGCCTAATTATTCTGGCTAGGACTTCCAGTATTATATCAATTAGAAGTGGCAAGAGTGGGCATCCTTTCGGTGTTCCTGATCTTAAAAGAAAAGCTTCCATATTTTCAATGTTGAGAGTGATGTTGGCTGTGAGCTTATCATATACGGTCTTTATAATTTTGAGGCATATTTCTTTCATACCTATTTTGTTAAGAGATTTTTTTAAATGAAAGTACAGTTAACATACAGTATTATCTTAGATTCTGGTTTACAACATTTCTATATATTATTCAGTGCTCATCTGAGTAAGTATACTCTTATTCCCCCTCACCCATTCCATCCATCTCCCCCCACCTCTCCTCTGGTAAACATTTATTCTCTATAGCTAAGAGTCTGTTTTTGGTTTGTCTCTCTTTTTTCCCTTTGTTCATTTGTATTTCATTTTGTTCATTTGTTTCTTAAATTCCATATATGAGTGAAATCATATGTTATTTGTCTTTCTCTGACTTATTTTGCTTAGCATTATACTCTGTACCTCCATCCATGTTGTTGCAAATGGCAAGACTTCATTCTCCTTTATGACTGCATAATATTTCATTGTGTATATATACCACTTCTTTATCCATCCATCTCTCGATGGATGCTTGGACTGCTTCCATAATTTGGCTATTTCAAATAATGCTGCAATAAACATAAGGGTGCATACATCTTTTTCAATTAGTGTTTTTGTAGTCTTTGGGTAAATATTCATGAAGAACCCTCATACTGCTTTCCATGGTGGCTGCACCAGTTTGCATTGCCAGCAATAGTGCACGAGAGTTCCTTTTTCTCCACATCCTCACCAACACTTGTAGTTTCTTGTGTTTTTTATTTTAGCCATTCTTAAAAGTGTGAGGTGATATCTCGTAGTTTTGTTTTGCGTTTCCCTGATGATGAGTTATATTGAGCATCTTTTTATGTGTCTGTTGGCTATCTGGATGTCTTCTTTGGAGAAATATTTGTTCATGTCTTCTGCCCATTTTTAATTGGATTGTTTGTATTTTCAGTATTATAGAAGTTCCAGATTTCAAGTTCTACTACAAAGCTGTAGTAATCAAAATAGTATGGCACTGGAGAAAAAATAGACACATTGGTCAATGGAACAGGATAGAAAAACTAGAAACAAACTCATGACTATATGGTAAATTAATCTTTGACAAAAATGACAAGAACATGCAATGGGGAAAACAGTCTCTTCAGCAAATAGTGTTGGGAAAACTGGACATCTACATACAAAGGAGTGAAATGACTACTTTCTTGCACCATACACAAAAATAAACTCAAAATGGGTAAAGGACCTAAATATGAGACCTAAAATTATAAAAATCTAGGAGAGGGCACAAACAGTAATTTCTCTGACATCAGCTGGAACATTTTTCTAGATATGTCTCCTGAGGCAAGGGAAACAAAAGCAAAAACATTATTGGGACTACATCAAATGAAAAGTTTCTGTACAGCAAAGGAAACAATCAACAAAACTAAAAGATAACCTACCAGATGTGATAATATGTAAATGACATGTTCAATAAAGTGTTAATATCCAAAATACATAAAGAACTTAACACACACACACACACACACACACACACACACGCCAAATAATTCACTTAAGAGTTTTTATAATGAAAAGGTGTTGAGTTTTGCAAATACTTTTTCTGAATCTATTGAGATAGTCATGTGACTTTTTCTTCTTTGTGTTAATATATTGTGTCACATTAATTAATATGATATGCTGAGCCATTGTCGGGTTAAACCCCAATTGGTCATGGTGTATGATTCTCTAATATGATGTTGAATTTGGTGTGTTAGTATTAAAGATATTTGCATCTATATTTATCAGATATATTGCCATGAATGAATGAATGAACCAATAAACAAATAAACAAATAATTTCCCTTATAGTCTCTTTCTCTGGCTTTGGTATAAGGTTAATGCTGACCTCATAAAAGGAGTTTGGGCATGTCTTCATTTTCAATGTTTTTCAAGAGTTAGAAAATAGTTACTTTAATATTTCAAAAAATTGGTAGAATTCACTGTTGAAGCTTTTATTTGTTGGGAAATTTGTGATTACTCTTTCAATCTCTATTATCAGTTAGCTGTTCAGATTTTCTTTTTTTTTTTTTTTTTTTTTTTTTAAATTTTTTTTTTCCAACGTTTTTTATTTATTTTTGGGACAGAGAGAGACAGAGCATGAACGGGGGAGGGGCAGAGAGAGAGAGGGAGACACAGAATTGGAAACAGGCTCCAGGCTCCGAGCCATCAGCCCAGCGCCTGACGCGGGGCTCGAACTCACGGACCGTGAGATCGTGACCTGGCTGAAGTTGGACGCCCAACCGACTGCGCCACCCAGGCGCCCCCTGTTCAGATTTTCTATCTCTTCATGATTTAGCTTTTGTGGGTTATATGTTTCTGATAATGTATCCATTTCTTCTAGGTTATATACTTTATCAGGATAAAATTATCCATAGTCCCCTCTTATGATCTTTTTTAAAAAATTTATATGGCATTAGCTATAATTTCTCTTATTTCTGATTTTACTTATTTGAGTCTTCTTAGTCTAGTCTAAGGATTTGTCAATTTGTTTACATTTTCAAAAAAAACAAACTTAGTTTCTTTGATTTTTCTTGTGATTTTCTTGTGATTTTTCTAATGGTAAGAGCATTATTTCTGCTCTTACCATTGTTATTTCTTTCCTTCTGTAAACTTTGGCCTTCATTTGTACTTTTTCTAGCTCCAAGAGGTATAAAGTTAGGTGACTTGAGATCTTTCTTCTTTAATGTAAGCATTTTTTGCTATCATCTTTTCTCTTGGTACTGCTTTTGCAACATTCCATGTTTGGGTATGTTTTGTTTTCCTTTTCAATTGTTTTCAGATATTTTCTAATATTCCTTTGATTCTTCTTTTAGCCATTGTTTGTTCAAATGTGTTAATTTCCATATATTTGTAATACTTTTCTAGATTGCTTCCTTTATTGATTTCTAGTTTCATTTCACTCTGGTCAGAAAAGATATTTGATATGATTTCAACTTTCTTAAATTTGTTAGGGCTTGTTTTAAAACCTAATGTGTTATAAGTAAAATATTGCATGTATGCTTGAGAAAAAGGTATATTCTGCTGCTGTTGAGTAGAATTTTCTATATGTGTCTGATAACTCTACTAGGTCTATAGTGTTATTCAACTCCACTGTTTCTTTATTGGTTTTTGTGTGGATAATCTATCCCTTATGGAAACTGAGGTATTGAAGTCTTCTATTATTTCATTTCTATTTCTCTTTCAGATCATTTTTTTTAAATTATTTACATTATTGTTGGGATATATATATTTATAATTGTTATATGTTCCTGATGAATTGATCCTTTTATTGTTATATAATAACCTTTTTTTTCCTTTTGTGACAGTTTTTGACTTAAAATCTATTTTGTCCAATAAAAATATAGCTACCTCTGTTATCTTTTGGTTAGCATTTGCATTTGATATCTTTTTCTATCCCTTCACTTCGGCCTGTGTGTGTCCTGAAGTGTAAAGTGAGTCTCTTGTATTAAACAGAGTTTGATCTTATTTTTTACCCATTGAAACCACTCTGTCTTTTGGGATGTTTAATTGATTTAGTTTAATTATTATTAGATAAGAACTTACTATTGAACTTACTATTGTTTCTTGTTGTTGTCTTGTAGTTATTTGTTCCTTTTTTCCCATTCTTCCTACTCTTTTTTATGTTTTGTTGATTTTTAATTGATGTGCTTTGATTGCTTTCTCTCTCTCTCTCTCTCTCTCTCTCTCTCTCTCTGTGTGTGTGTGTGTGTGTGTGTGTGTGTGTGTATGTAACTCCTATAGATATTTTCTAGTGGATACCATAAGGCTTATATAAAACATCTTCTAACAGTCTATTTTAAGCTGGTAACCCTTCAATCAGATACAAAATCTAGAATTTTATTTCTCCTCTCTTATTTTGTTATTGATGTCATAATTTACATCTTTATATATTATATATCCATTAACATTTTTGTACTTATAGTTATTCATAATATTTTTGTCATTTATCTTTTATCCTAGGATTAGAAGTGATTTACAAACCACCATTACAACATAACCACATTCTGTATTCATCTGTATGTTTATATTTACGAGTTGAGTTTTATACTTTCATTTGTTTTAGTGTTGGTGTTTAGTATGCTTTAATTTCAACTTGAAGAACTCTCAAGAATTTCCTGTAAATCAGGTTTAGTGATGATAAACTCCCTCAGCTTTTGTTTGGGAAAATTTTTATATCCTCTTTATAGTTGAAGGTTTGCTGCATATAGTTTTCTAGGTTGGCAGTTCTGTTCTTTAAGTACTTTGAATATATCCTGCTGCTCCCTGCTGACCTGCACAATTTCTGTTGATAAACTGACGGCTTTATGATAGGAGTTCACTTTATACTAGGAGTTGCTTTTCTCTTGCTGTTTTCAAAATTCTCTCTTTTGCCCTAGACTTAGAAAAATTTGATTACAATGTATCTAAGTGTAGACTTCTTTAGGTGCATATTATTTGGAATCTTTTGAGCTTAATGGGTCTGGGTTTGGGGAAACCCAAGTTTCTCTCCAGGTTTGGGAAGTTTTCAGCCACTATTTCTCTAAGTATTCTTTCTATACCTTTCTCTCTCTCTTCCTTTTCCCATATTTTCATACTGCATGTATTAGTTCATTTGATGGCGATTTATAGGTCCCTTAGGCTTTCTTTACTCTTGTTCTTTTTTCTTTCTTTTTTTTTTTTTTTTCATTTTTTTCCTCTGACTAGAAAATTTCAGTGCCTTTCTTCAAGTTTTTTTTTCTTCATTATTCTGCTTGATCAAGTCTGCTACTGAAGCCTTCAACTGAATTTTTTAGTTTAGTTGCTGCATTCTTCAGCTCCAGGATTTCTGTTGGTCCTTTTTATAATTTCTATCTCATTTTATATGTTCTTTCTCATTTTTTCATGTATTTCTCTCATGATTTCACTTAATTGTCTATGTTCTCTTGTAACTCACTGAGCTACCTGAAGAGATTATTGAGTTGTTTTTTTTTTTTTTTTTAAATCAGGAGATCCATAGATCTCTATTTATGTAAGGTTAGGTACTTGAAGATTATTTCTTTTTCCTTTGATTTTTATCATGTTTCCATGATTCTTCATGTTCCTTGTAGCTTTACTTTGGTATCTACACATTTGAAGAAACAGTCAATCTGCCATTCTTTATGAATTGGCTTTGACAAAGACCTCACCGTTTGTCTCAGCTTAGTGATTCTGCAAGTTTCTCAAACAGTAAAACATCCATTCTTTTTCCTTTGTTCCCTGATACCCCTAACAAATGATGCAGATTCCACCAGTGTTCATGTGAGGTGAGACAGAAACCAGCTACTGAGGAAGTGAACCAAAAGCCCAGTACGTTGGATGGATGTTTCACTTTTAACCTCTGCTTTCCCTGTGAGAAATTATAGATTTAGGAGATCTCTCTCAGTATTGAACTGTGCCAGCTTGAAGCAGGGGCTGAGGTGGGGAAAATAAATTGTTTTTCTTACCTATTTCAATATGACTGGTGTCAGTTTGGTGCTCATCTGGGGTTTGCAACTTCTTACAGTATTCTCAACACCTCCTAAAAGTATTTTGGTCTTAATGTCAATGTTAAACTAGTAATTTTGTGAGGGAATAAAGTCTGGGACTTCCTACTGATATCCTTCTCCACAACTGACATTACCATAATATAAATTTTCAATGAGAATTTCTTAATTTTGATATAAGAGGCATGAAAATTATTTTTTTAATTTAAAATTTTTTTAATGTTTATTTATTTTTTGAGAGAGAGAGAGACAGAGAGACAGAGAGAGACAGAGTGCGAGCAGGAGTGGGGCAGAGAGAGAGAGAGAGAGGGAAACACAGAATCCAAAGCAGGCTCCAGGCTCTGAGTTGTCAGCACAGGGCCCTATACTGGGCTCGAACCCACAAGCTCATGACCTGAGCCGCAGTCAGGTGCTTAACAGACTGAGCCACCCAGGCGCCCCTAGAACTGTTTTTTAAAAGTAAACTCTACACTCAGTGTGTCTCTCAAACTCATGACCCCAAGATTAAGTCATGTGCTATACCAACTGAGCCACCCAGGCACCCCTAGACTAGTACTATGATAGGAAAACCTGAGCTTAACAATTCTGTGACTAAATACAGTATTTTGCTACACAGAAATATATTTCCACTGAGAAATATTTTTCATAATATAGTCAAGTCCAACCCATTTTTTGTTACTTTTAGTGTACAATATTAGCTCCTTTTTTATTAGAAGTAATTTATGATGAATGATATTATTATTAATTTCAAAAATATTTAGAGTAAATGACATGAATTTAGTGCTTTATTATTAAATGTTTGTGTGTTTGAAAAAATAGTTACCATTATTAAATTATTAAATATTTTTAAATTAGGAGTTTGTGTCATGTTTCCAGAAAACTTGTTTCAACTATATTAGATCCTTAGAGGTAGCCATTATGAAGGCCTTGATTTGACCAAATTTGCAACTAACTAAATTTTCACACAGGAGCCCACACTGACATGCACACTTAACAATACAAGTAATAATACATATGGTAAGCCAAACAAATCTTATTTAATGTCATATATTTTATTTATTTTTATGTTCTTGGAAGAGTTCCACTTTTTTCAAATGAAGTGAAATATTAATCACCTCTGAGTTATTATTAAATGAATCAACTATTTATTTTTAACTTATTTAATTACTGTGACAGGTACCATGAAAAATATTAATTAAAAAACCTACTACCCAATTATAAAATTACATACCAGTAGATTTTCTCATTTTCTTTTTTATCACAGTGTGAAAATGGAGGTAATTGCTTAAAGCAACATAATATAAACTACAGGATGAAATTGTAGTAAATAGCAAAAACCTAAGCAACTAATATGTTTTCTTTATCAGTCAGGGCTCAGTCAGGGAAGCCAAGCATTTTGAGTGTTATGGATTATTTTTATTTATTAGAAAAAATAATTGTGGGAGGAGATAGAAGAATTGAAATTTTTGAGGGAGAGAAGGAAAGTCAGAGGAGGAGACAATAAACAAGTCCTCTGAAACAGGCAAACAAGTCAGAATCATACGTATGAAGCAGCAAAATTGGGGAAAGGAAAATACAAGCCCATGGAGAGGTCAATGGAAGCCTAAAGACTCTTGAGGAGACACAATGTCTTTGGGTCCCTATTCAAGCATCTCTTCAAGGAGATGGGACTGCTATTGGTTAACAGAACCAATAATTGTGAAGAAAGCTAGATACATTGAGAAGAGCAAGGACAGGTGAAATGCTGAACAGTTCTACAATTCCCCTTCAGTATATCTGGTCCTGAAGATCTTCAGGAGTAATTACTGTTGCTTCATTTCTGCCCTTCAAATGTCACACAAATGCTTCTTCTGGTCAACTCTAACTCTGAAAGATAGAGGAAAAGAGAATTTGGGGAAAGTAGTGCAAAGACTTTCTGGCATTAAAATTCAGCCTAGTGTCATTTTTAAGTAAATGAATTGATAGTTAATAAATCTACTAATGACCCTATTTAAAGTATGAGTTATTTCTAAATAACTTCAGGTATGAATTTACGAAATGTCAGGGTAGAATTATCTACTCCAGCATCATCCATTTTCTCTACCACACATTTTTTCTCCCTAAATATAGAAACCTACTAAAATATTGGGCTTATGGAAAGTTTGAAAGATTACCAAAATGCACACTTTTAAATTTTTATTTGTACAATTATGTTGCTTCATGTTGTTAACATTTGTTAAGTAGAACCATGAGGTGTTAGTTACTGAGCAGTAGTTCAACAAAAGACCACAAGGAGAAGTAAAATAGTTTATTATTCACAACTCCTGGAGGAGGTACATGGCATGCTACCTTGAGGGGCCATGCAGGGAAGTCAAGGCAGGGTGCAGGCAGAGAGCACAGAAGGACCTGGGTCATTTGCCTCTTAGGGTCTATTTGAGGTTCCCAGTGAAGACCGGGTTGATCAAACCAAAGAGAACAGTGTTTTGTGGGGCTCTTATCTGAGGGGTGCACAAGGGGAAGGCCCTGGGAGGTGGGGGAGGCTATCACAAGGGCCACTGAAGAGTCACATTAGGAACTTACATTCATTTGTGAGTTGGCAGTTATCTAGGGCAGGCACTAGAGGGGCTATGGTTAGTTCGAGGCCACATGGCCATACAAAATAGATGTGGAGTGGAGGCAGCAATATTATGGAATAATTTAGCTAAACTCTGAAGCATTCATTCTGTGATTCTTTGGCATCAGGAATAAAATCTATTGGGTAGCACATATGCTAAAGGACATAAATATTGTTTTCTGAAGGTATTGTAAAACACATTTAAAGCAAAAATGGCAAAGCTTAGGATGAATAGTTTGAAATCCCATTTGAAATCCCATTCTTAGCCATTGCTCCCAGGTGAGTGGTTAGAGCTATGAGGACTAATCAGGGACCTGAGAGCATGAGAATTTGTTGAAAAATTTTAGCTATTCTCTATGACTTATGCACTTTATGAAACCACTTTCGAGGTTGGCCTGTAGCTGTCCTGAGTTGTAGTGTACATGCAAGAGGTACCCTGTGCAGAACAGATTCCATCCTGTTCAGTCACCAGGACTCTAATGTCAGTCGTTTATCTGTCACCATTTGATTTATGCAGTGAGTCATGTAGGTGTTGCATCAGACTCAGATTATGGTGTAGTGTCTTTCTGTGATTGGTAAGGGTGTCTGATAATTGCTGGATTTCAAGTTTCAGTTCCTAATTTTCTATTATCGCCCATGGATTTGACCATGACAAACCTTACTGGAAAGATCTGTGGTGGATGTACCCAGTGACCAGACTCTAGTAGGCAGCTGCTTCCCTCTCCAGGGTGTCCCAAACTTACTGGGATTAGAATCAACCTCCACTAACACAATGGCAGCAAGATCGTTGGGGATGGCCCCAAGACCCCAAGACCCCAAAGCAGAGACCAACACTTGACAACTTGGTACATGTGGTGCTGAGGAGCAACCAAGGTGCTTCCATGGGTGTTTTGCAT
Source organism: Panthera onca (assembly GCF_046562875.1). Classification (NCBI taxonomy): domain Eukaryota; kingdom Metazoa; phylum Chordata; class Mammalia; order Carnivora; family Felidae; genus Panthera; species Panthera onca. The sequence goes on along the minus strand of NC_138342.1, from coordinate 147,301,443 downwards.
TTAGTGAGGAGCTTGTTAACTTCCTTGGGCATTTTAGGTGGTGCAGGTGCCAGATGCCCAGGCCATTTATATTGGGCCATTAGATCTTATTTCACCCCACGATGTCGCAAAGGGTGGGGAATGAAGCGCAACAGCAGCAAGGTATGCGGTGACAGAGGGAATGCAGGCCCCAGACAGATTTGCCTTTGGGAGGGGCCGTGTCCTTCCAAGTGAGGATGCCCCAACCATATTAGTCAGCACTCACTCCCAGTGCTAACTACAAGCACAGTGGTCAGGGAAGGGGAGTCTCTATCTTCCTCTAAGGGCACTGCTTGACACCTTTATTTGGTAGCCCGTAACTTGGGCGGGGGTTGTCACTTACATATCCCACCTGTTGACTAAGGCCCTTAACTAACAAGAGGATCCTGCAAATATCTTAGCAAATTTCCCTAACAGTGGGCAGCTGGACCTGTGCTTAGTCTCTTGGAAAACACACCCAGTGTCTAACACCTGCTGGGGGAATTTACCCCTGGCCCTGGGCATTAATAGGTAGAAAACACATCTACAACACTTCAAATAAGCTCTGATGAGCAATGCTCCAAGTTTGGGGGGACTCTGGTTGCTTTTTTTCCCCCAGAGCTTGCAATTGAAGATGGGAAGCTCTACAGCACCCTTCATAGGCAGTATGCAGTAGTACAAAGCAGTGCAATAGACATCAGCAGGCAGGTGACCCCTACCAGATAGAATTACCCACCTGAGAGAGCACATCAATATGCCATTTGCAGCTAAATGGCATGGTCATGTTTGATTGCAAATATGATTCTATCAATCCTGTTGGTAACACCAATTATTTTGACTTTGTTAAATTAACATTTGTGAAGTATATCTTTGGCTATGGGATACTGAGCTGTGGTTCACTAACTAAAGACCACAAGGGAATTGAAACAGAAGTTTATTATGCACAAGTCCAGGAGAAAAAATAGGGCATGTTTTGAGAGGTCAAATAAGGAGGTCTAGGCAGAATGTAGGTAGAAAGCACAGCAGAAACTGGGGCACAAGCCTTTCTTAGAGTTCTCAGGTAGAGTGCTTTGGGATTCCAGGCTAAGACCAACTTGTCAACTCGAACCAAAAAGAATGGGGTTTTGGTAAGCTTTTCTACAGTCTTATCTAAGGGGTGCACAAGGGGCCCTTGGAGGTGGGGAGACTGTTTACTACAAAGGCCATTGTAGGGGGATCAAATCAGGAACTTACATTTATTTGTGACTCTGTGGGCTAAGTAGGGTACATGCTTGCATGAGAGACTGGTGTCAGTTCAAGGCCCCCATAGGCCACTTGGTTACACAAAATGGATGCCAAGGCAGAAATACCATGGAGTAGCTTAGCTAACCTCTCAACATATATTTTAAAATGTAAGCTTAACATAACCACATTATAGGGACTTTGGAAAATAATCCAAATCTGCACACTCCAAATATTTGAAGTCAATATTTTTTGCTTTATTCCTTTACTTTTTAAATATGCATTTTACATAATTATACTACTACCAGTAGTAGTCTTTGTATTTTGTGTTTTTAACTCTAATGTGTACATATAATTCTCAATCATTTAATGACTTTTCTGTTCTCTACTCACTCTCAAACTGATCTCATCTAGCCCCATGTCATTAAACATGTCTACATTAAATATTATTTACAACTGTGATTTCTCTTATGAGCCTTATACTCTTATACTTTTATACACAAATATCAATTTGACATCTTCATTTGGATATCTGATAAGCAACTCAATGTGAGCATGTCTAAAACAAATCTCTTGTTTTTGCCCTAACCCTGAACCTGTTCTTTCTACCCACACCCCACATTTCAATAAACAATTTAACCACTTGCCCAGGCAAAAATCTATTCACGAATTCTTTTTTTTTTTTTTTTTTGGAAGCTCATATCCGATACATCAACAAGACTCATTCTCTGCTAACATACATCCTATATGAAGCCATCTGTATTGCTGCCACTGTAGTCCAAGCCATCAACATTTTAGCCATACATGGCAAAGGCTCCTAAAAGAGTTCCTTGCGGGGCGCCTGGGTGGCTCAGTCGGTTAAGCATCCGACTTCAGCTCAGGTCACGATCTCGCGGTCCGTGAGTTCGAGCCCCGCGTAGGGCTCTGGGCTGATGGCTCAGAGCCTGGAGCCTGCTTTCAATTCTGTGTCTCCCTCTCTCTCTGCCCCTCCCCCGTTCATGCTCTGTCTCTCTCTGTCTCAAAAATAAATAAACGTTAAATAAAAAATTAAAAAAAAAAAGAGTTCCTTGCTTCCACTTCTCCTCTCCTATAGGTAGTATGCCACATTATAGCATTTAAAAATGCTAACGAGGGGCACCTGGGTGGCTCAGTCTGTTGGGCATCCGACTTCGGCTTGGGTCATGATCTCTCAGTTCATGAGTTTGAGCCCCGCATCAGGCTGTGTGCTGACAGCTAGGAGCCTGGAGCCTGCTTCAGATTCTGTGTCTCCCTCTCCCTCTGTCCCTCCCCTGCTCGCACTCTTGTCTCACTCTCTCAAAAATAAATTTAAAAACATTAATTTTTTTAATACTCTGCCTTTTTCCTCCGGTTAGCATACTGGCCACTGAAGAGATGCTTTACTGTTTCCTCTCTTCAGAACATTCTCCCAATGACTGTGCCTCTTAATTCATGTAAGCCTTTGCTCAAATTCACCCACTCTTATTGACCTCTTCTGAATACTTTATCTAAAAGAACATGCATCCCCTTGCATTCTCACCATGACTCTAGTGCCCTTCTCTATTTTGTTTTTGTACACTTAACAACTACCCCACATTATGGGGTACTTACTTGTCTGCTTGTTTGCTTGTTGGCTGACTCTCAGTGAGCATGTGTGCTTCTTGATAGTAGGAACTTTTCCTACCTTGTTCATAATGATATCCTCAGGCCTTGAACAATCTTTGTAATATAGAAGGCACTCAGTGTATATTCAATTAATGAATACATGCAGACATCATGTATAGCAGGGTTGCCCAGTAATGTTTTATAAATAACGTTGTTTTAGAAAGGCATATGACACATTGAAAGAACGTTTTATTCAGGCAAAAGTTACATATAAAAATTAGAATAATTTAGTGGCTTTTGTGATTTCGGTGTGACAGAATAAGCATTATTGCACTTATGCCTTTGAATCTCTGAAAATGCACCATGTTAAGGAGAATATTCCCAGCTTATTTTCACCAGAAAAATAATATAATTCTTACCAAACAACAGGATATCAAAAATTTCAGTAAATTCTCCCCAGCAACCAGATTCCTATGAAGTCTGTTTAACTGAAATTGATGCCAAAAGATATTTCAGAAGAAGTTATGACTACCTGAAGCAAACACCTGCTGAATAATCTCAGTAGCTTATATCCTACATAATATTTTGTTTTCTTAATTCAACAACAAAAATATTTTGCATACAGCTTAACCAATTTTAGTCCACTTTCAAGATAAAAGTGTACATAGCTTATATCTTTGTCTGTTATGCATATTGGTGATTTATTTCAAATTACACACCTCTAGCCATTATTGGGTCATGAAATGATGAAAGTCACAAAAGGAAAAAAGTCACAAAAAGTCTCAAAAGGAAGTGCGTGAAGAGAAAATCTGAAGACAATTTTTTTTCTCCTATTTTCTTCTTTTCATTAGCCTATCTTTTCCTATAGTTTTATTTCTATGGAATTTATATTTACTCAATATTCTGCCATGTTTATAGAAAAAAGGACTGTATTCTTTTTTTATGTGTGGATTATTATGGTGTCCCAGAGGAAGTAGAAGCTATGCCTATCAGTTCCGAATCAGAAATAACATTAATAAATGGACAAAGTTAGCCCTGGCATAAATAGAAGATGAAAGTACATTACATTTTAGTGTGTTCCATTAAAGCAAAAATATAGGCAAAGCATTGAGTATATGCTAAGACAAGCAATTAAATATTATAATTGAGTAGTTCATTGGGTGATGGACAATACATGGGGCATGTACAGAAATCTAAAATGGATAGAAAGGCTTAACCACTTTTAGAGTGTTTGAATTGCTTTGCTTCCAACTTTAAATTTTTTCCTTGTAGGCAATAAGATTAAGTAGAAACAAGAAAAGAGGTATATCATGAAAAAAACTTTGAGTGGAAGCCAGAATAAGGGTGCCTGAAGCTACGTGGTATGTTAGGGCAAATAGTGATGAATTCAAAGAGAAGTAATTAGGTATCCTAAATTTTAAGGAGTATTTTGGTATGGTTTAAAGTGATCAAAAACTGTAAATTGTATTTTTTATAAACTGATAAAAATATAACCCCAATGTTCATTGAGTTGCAATATTTTTAATATTTTATTTAAAACCAAAGGCAAGATTTTGGGCTATATGTGCCATACTTGTTTTATAACTCTCTAGGTGGACTACTAACTGAACCATCAATGAGGCACACTAAGATTTATGTTATTTAGCTTTAATAATTCAAATAAAATATAGGAACTATCATTCAAGTGGAAATTAGAACACTATTTGAAGCAAAAGACAGACATACGATGTAGATTGTGTAAATCATTTAGGTCAGTTCATTTCACATTCTATTTATCTTTCTTACTCTGATGACTAGTGAGTTGCTGCATAGATGTAGAGTTTTGTTTTGATTTCAGTACCATTAAAAAAATATAGTTGGATGCCTCTAGTCATTTAAGTTATTTTAGAGCATGTGTGCTCTTTTGATGGTAAAATTGATTTGTGGAATATATTTATAAGTATTCTTAAAAATATTTTATTGTGCATTATTTTGGCTGTTGTAGAGCTCCAAGTTTTAAGCAGAATATCAACTCAGATTTTACCATATATATCTGGCACTTCCCACACTTTGTTTTCTATCTTGATTAATAAAATTATAATTATTATGTTAATGCTGAAGCCCTTAAATAAAGTAAAACCATGTTTATTAGTTTTCTAAAACTGTATAACAAAATACCACAAATCCTTAGCAGTATTATTGACAATAGCTAGGAGGTAGAAGCAACTTGTGTTCATAAAGGAATGGATGGATAAGCAAAATGTGGTATATATACACCATGAATTAATAGTCATCCTTAAAAAGGAAAATTATGACACATGCTGTGGCATGGATAAACCTTGAGAAAATTATACTAAGTGAAATTAGTCACAAAAAGACAAATACTGTATGATTCCACTTATGTGAAATGTCCAGAGCAGTCAAATTCATCGAAATATAAAGTTGGATGGTAGTTGCCAGGGGCTGGGGGGAGGCAGGAAAATGGGGAGCTATTAATGAATGAGTATAGAGTTTTAGTTTTACAAGATAAACAAGTTCTCGAGATCAGCTGCACAACTTAACATTATTAAATTTAATATGTATACTTAATATTATTGAAACATATACTTAAAAGTAATTAGGATGGTCGGGGCACCTGGGTGATTCAGTCAGTTAAGTATCCGATCTTGATTTCAACTCAGGTCATGATTTCGCAGTTTTTTGGGTTCAAGCCCCCTGTCAGGGTCCAAGCTGATAATGCAGAGCCTGCTTGAGAATCTCTCTCTCCCTCTGTCTCTACCCCTCCCTGGTGCATGCATGTACTCTGTCTTCCTCTCTCTCTCTCCCTCTCTCTCTCTCTCTCTCTCTCTCTCTCCAAATAAATAAATAAACTAAAAAAAAGTAGTTCAGATGGTAAATTTTGTATTACCATATTAAAAAATAATTTGAAAAATAAACCACATTCTTGCCTTTTGATAAACCACTAGCTTTCAGTAAGGATGAAACAATTCATTATTCTTAATAATCTTCCACTTTATTCTCTTATTTCTTCCATATAAATGGCATTTAAGAACTGGAGAAATAAAAATTGGAAGCCATATAAAAAAGAGTAATGGATTAAATCCCATGATACTTGTATACTATGTCATATGACACCAAAAGCTAGAAATCTAAAATATCCAAAAATAAATCTAAAAAATCAAGTCATTTAAAAGAATATTTGACCTTCCTACTCGGAGAGAAATTCAAAGTGAAATGACATAAATGTTTCACCCATATTAGCAAAAATTAAAAGACTGCTAACTTAGAATATTGGTGAAGGTATGTGAGGAGACAACACTGTCTACTGACAGAAATGTAAACAAGTGAATTATTTGGTAAGGCAATTTAGCAGTTATCTGTTATAACTTTAAATGGCTTATACTTTGAACTAGCAATTTTACTTCAATTATATCCAAAAGAAATGTTATGCATGCCCTAAATCTCTTTATGATGACACTCATTGCCAAAATGTTTATAATAAGAAAAGTCTGAATAAAGTGGAAGTCCATCAACTGGGGGGTAGGGTGGGGTTTAGAGAAGGTGTGTGGGAATGAAGTAGATCTCCATATACTGGCATGGAGAGATCTCTATGACACTTAGGTGAAAAATAAGTAGCTTTTGGCTTGATCCACTTAAAAAATATATATATATATACACACACACACACACACACACACACATGAATACATACATGTGTATATAAATTCATAGAACAGATGGGATTCAATCTACTAACAGTGCTTTATCTTTCATGGAGGTAAGTAGGTGTTAAGGTGTTGATAAAGGGAGATTTTCAAGCTTCTTTCCCTTTACTTTTCTATTGTTCATTATGGATATTAGTTTTCTTCTGTTGTATCTAGGTATTACTTCCATGCAAAAAGTAAAGCATAATAATAAATAGTTAAATATTTTTAAAAATAATTCCTTTATTTTCTCAATTCTTGAGTCAGAATGCAGGGCATGGCCTGTTAGATTCTCTACTCAGAGTCTCACATGCTAAAATCAAGGTATTTTTCACCTGAAGTTTAGGGTCCTTTATCAAGCTCCCATGGCTGTGGGAGAAATCAGGTTTTTTTCTAGCTGTAGGACTAGGTCCCCATTTCCTTGCTGGTTGTCAGCCTAGGAGTCATTGTCAACTCCAAGATGCCTGTATTTCATATCGCAGGGCGCCTGTAGGGTGTCCCAACATGGATGTTTACTTTCTCCTAGGTTATCTGGAGGGCATTACTCTGACTTCTTCCTCTGCAACCAGTCTGACTGAACTCTGTTATTCAAACACTAACCTGTTTATGTCAGGGTAACCCAAGATAATCTCCCTTTCTTAAAATCAGCTGTGCCATTTGACAAAAACTAATCACAGTGGTGAACTCCACCATATATATTCCCAAGGAATTATGCAGTGTATGTACACCAGGGTACAGAGATTTGGGGAATCATCTTAGAACTCTCCCTATCAAACATATATTTGTATCAGATGCAAATTACCTTTTATATTTTATATCACATTGTGGTTTTTCATCTATATGAATTACATTTTGGGGCCTATACCTGTTCCTTTAGATCTCTCTGCCTCACATTTACTTGTATACCTTATAGCGTTCATCCCAGAACCCTACATGTAAAAGTTGTTCAAAATTGAGAATTGGCTAGTAGCTGAATAAATAGAACGCATAAAATACACAAAAATGATTTTATGATCTAAAAGAAAGAATCACATATTATAATTTTTTTAGGCCAAGCATGTTTTAGTGTATAAATTGAGTAATGCCTTACAACAGTTTGGTAAGTGACTTTTTTTTTAAAACAAACAAAAAAAAAATACTCCATACACTTTAAAAGCAAATTTTAAGCTATTTATAAGTTTTCAACCATCATGCAAATCATTATTTAAACATGAACAAAAAACAAATCTTAATATGGCAATGTACTGTTTCTAAATGGATACTTTTCTGAAAAAAAAAAGTATTCTCAAAATGAAAATCTATACTATAATCAGTGGCCTGGAAAACAGGACAGAATAGACTCTATAGTTTTAATTTCCTAAATTTTGCTGCTGTTGCAGATACGTTGGCAGAAGTTAATGTTATTTTAGACCAAGGTTAAAAAGTTAAAAGGGGAAAGATTATATTGAACTACTACTGGTTTAATCAATACTGGCTACTTGTTGCTTTGTCGAGTTTCTATTTGGCAAGAAGCATATAGAGATTCCAAATTAAAATAAGGAGCATAATATATATAGATATTAATAATCAATAGCCTTCAAAATCAAGTTAATGCTTTGTGCATTGGTGGCAAATATTGTGAGGGGGGTGCCTCCTATTGTCCAGAGAGGAAAAGAAGTACTTCTTACCCAAGCTTTGGAATCTCTGTTGCACTGTTTTTCTCTCCACACACACAGTGGCCAGGAGTTGGGTTAGCTTCTTCCAGTTTGTATATGTGTGGTAAATTCCAGACATCCGAGGGAAAGGAGATGAATATACTAGGTGTGGTAACGTCTCATGCCTATACTATTGGGAATTGTGATCAAGAGCACAGCCTCGAGAGTCAGTTTGACTATAGAGACATCTGAAAAACTTTACCACTGACAAAAACCATAACTTTTATTTCCTTTAAGTCTGAAAAATAATGTACTCTTCTGGATAATGATCAGAACATTTCTACTGTTGTCAGCTTTGCCTGATTTGATACTGACCTCCTGCCATGTGGCCTTTACACTGGCTGTTCCTAAGCATAGAACAGTCTTCTCACAGCAGACCACAGTTGAGAAAACTTTGCTCAAACGTACAAAAAACTATTTATAATTGTGTAATTCTGCTCATTCTACAGGGTGAGGAAACATATAGGACATGCTTTAATGGAGTTACTATTAAACAGTCAATTTCACTTCTGGGTTACATTTATAAAGATAAAGACAGGCAGAATATTCTGTTAAAACTATTTAAAAAATTGGCAAATTCTTAATTCCAGGTTTCTTGCATATACAAGATGCTCCTACAAAAGCATAAGTATCAATAATGTTTTTTGAAAAACAATTCTCATAGGAAAAGTAATAGTTTTGAACAGATGGTTAGAGATATTTAAGACGTTTTATCAACTTTCCTTACTGAAATTAAGTAAATCATTTTCTAGGTATCACTAGATCCCTTTCCTTCCCCAGGGTTCCTTTAAGAATCACTGACTTGGAAAATGACCCTCTTTAAAACATTGTTCTTAGGTGTCATAATTTGCCTGAAATGTCATTATCGTATTCAAACTTTATAAGGGTTTATCTGAATAAATTATTTCAATGTTTGAACAGATATTAAATGTTAAAGTATATGTAACAAATTCTAAAAGAATTGAGCATTGGAATTAAAAAATAATAAATCAATACAGATGTTTTACCTTTTCATATGGAACTTTTAAACATACCCTAAATACAGAATGTAGTAATAAGAAACCCCTATGCACGACCACCTACTTCAAGTGTCAACTCAAGACCAATGTTATCCCTTGAATATTTGAAGTAAATTCTAGATAGTCATATCATTTAATTGCCAAAAGTTTAAAAGATAATAATAGCAAAAATGTAGTAAAAATGCAGGAAAAAATTTCAATGATGTTTTCTACATGTAAAAAATGTATCTAATAATAACTACAAAGAACACTCAAGACAAGTAACTCAACCACTGTTCAAATACCTATATATTTAAGTACATTTTCTTTACAAATAAAAACTCATTATTATATACCTCTGTCTACAGCTATATATCTATCTTCTGTAGTTACACAATAGAAATATATGGGGCCCTCTATTCTTTACCTTGTTTTTTTCCCATTAACTGTTTCAGATACCTACTACTGTAGAACATTCCACCCCAACACTTAATGCTTTAAAAATATTGTGATTTATTATCTGATTTTGTCAGTTGACTGCATAGTTCTGGTCTTGCCTGAGGTCTTTCGTTCATCTGCATCCAGCTGCCGAAATACAGCTGGAGTCTGCCAACTTTATTGGTAAAAGGCCACAGAGTCACTATCGTAACTATTCAATTTTTTTGCATGAAAACAGACCTAGACAGTCAATAAGCAAATAAACGTTATTGAATTCCAATAAAACACTATTTACAAACAAAGGTGGTGGACCAGATTGGGTCCAGTTATTGTATTTTGCGTATTCTTGTTCTTGAGCACTAATTATTCATTTAACAAACTTGTATAAAATTTTACTATGAACTAGTCAGTACGCAGGCTGGATTCACTTTTCCACCAATTTCAGGTATCAGCATAACTATTCTTTTATGCTATAAAATGACTTGAAGCTTACCTGAGGACTGGATTATGTTTAGTTCAAAAATAAACTCACTATAGTGTATGGTACAACAGGGCCGCCACTTTCCACATGTCTATAATAATGTCTCCCTTACATTAGCATGAATTGAGTTTATGATCTGTGATTGAATGAAATATTTTTGTATCACATAGGCCTAATAAATTTTTCCATTTTTCGTAATAAATATTTTATATTTTAACATCTTTTACTATAATGTTAAAATAATATGGTCAGAGTTTTTAGGTTAGTCAATAAATGTTAATGGTTGTATGTATATAATATGAAATATGTATAATATATTAATATACATAATATTATATACATATACATAATTATACATTATACATAATATATACATATTTATTATATGTACATTATATACATATATAGTATATACATATAATATATATTATACATAATATATAAATAATGTATATACAGATATACATTATATAATATGAAATATATATAATCAGAAATATTACATATATTATGAAATATTGCATATAATATGAAATATTATATATATTATGAAATATTACATATATTATGAAACATTACATATAAAATGAAACATTACATGTTATATGAAATATTACATATAATACAAAATATTATATATGAAGACATAAGACATAAGTTATTCAGTTTTATTTCCGTTGTATACCTCCTTAGGTATACAAACAACAGCCACCACAAAATAAGAGGAGACAATATAGATGCAGGTTTTCACAGACAGAGTGGTTTGCCCAGAGCTAAATTTTCACGCATTTTCTCTTCCTCTCTTGACCTACCCTGTGTTCTGTTTTCATCTAATCCCACGGTTTAAAACCGCATTTAGTTGGATGTCTTCTGAATTTTCTACATCGGCTCCATCTAACTCCACTGAGCTACAGACTCTAGAACTACACTGTCACTGTTACTTAGATCTTACCGGACACCGCATCCTAGACATGTGTTCACACAAATTCCCAAGGCCGTTGACCCATTGCTTTCCTCCTGATTTCTCTGTAGCTCTCACAGAAAGAGGTAACAATGAGATTAAAGTCCAAGTTTTCTTGGAAAGCCTTTAACGCCTTTCTCTGTATCCTATGACCTGCATGTGCTCATGATGCCAGAGGTCCTGAACCAATGCCTGGATATGATACATAATGAGATATTGTACATAATATGATATTATACATAATATGACATAGTATACATAATATGACTAATTTTACATAATATGACATATTATACATATTATGAGATATACGTAATATGAGATATTATACATAATATGAGATATTATATATTAAGATGTAAGATATAAGTTATTCAGTTATATTTCTGTTGTATACCTCCTTAGATATACAAACAACAGCAAGTACAAAATAAGAAGAGACAATGTAGATGCATGTTTTCACAGAGTGGTTTGCCCAAAGCTAGATTTTCATTTTCTCTTCCTCTCTTGACCTACCCTGTGTTCTGTTTTCATCTAATCCCATATTTTCATATTATATATAATAGTTCATATTATATATAAGGTTTCATATTATATATAGTATTTCATATTATATATAATATTTCACGTTATATATACTATTTCACGTTATATATGGTATTTCACATTATATATAGTATTTCATACTATATGTAGTATTTCATAGTATATACAGTCTATCATAGTATATGTAGTATCTCATAGTATGTATAGTTTTTCATAGTATATATGGACTATCATAGTATATATGGTATTTCATAGTATGTATATATTTCATAGTATATATAGTCTATCATATTATATATAGTATTTTATAGTATATATAGTCTATCATAGTTTATATAATATTTGATATTATATATAGTCTATCCTAGTATACATAGTATTTCATAGTATACAAATTATTTCATAGTATATATATTATTTCATAGTATATATAGTCTAACATAGCATAGTCTATACTAGTATATATAGTATTTCATATTATATATAGTCTATCATATTATATATAATATAAATATAAATAATATATAGTATAAATATATAATATGAATATAATATTATGTATATTTCATATTATACATATTTCATATTATATATTATTTCAAATTATATATAATATTTCATATTACATTATTTCAAATTATATATAATATTCCATATTATATACAATATTTTCAAATTATATATATTTCATATTATATATAATATTTCAAATATATGTAATTATTCATATTCTATATATTTTATGTTAGTATTTCAAATTATATATAGTATTTCATATTATATTTCATATATTGTTTCATATTATATATAGTATTTTATACTATATATAAAATTTCATATCCTGGCATTGGTTCAAGACCTCTGACATCATGACCACATGCAGGTCATAGGATACAGAGAAGGACATTGAAGGCTTTCTGTAAAAACTTGGGCTTTAATCTCACTGTTATCTCTTTCTGTGAGAGCTACAGAGAAATCAGGAGGAAAGCAAAGGGTCACCGGCCTTGGGGATTGGTGTGAGGACATTTCTAGGATGTGGTGTCCCGTAAGATCTAAGTAACAGTGACAGTGTACGTCTAGAGTCTGTAGCTCAGGGGAGTTAGAAGGACCCAATGTAGAAAATTCAGAAGACATCCAACTAAATATGGTTTTTAAATTGTGGGATTAGATGAAAACAGAACACAGGGTGGGTCAAGAGAGGAAGAGAAAATGTGTGAGAATCTAGCTTTGGGCAAACCACTCTGTGAAAGCCTGCATCTACATTGTCTCCTCTTATTTTGTGGTCGCTATTGTTTGTATACCTAAGGAGGTATACAAGTGAAATATAACTGAATAACTTATGTCTACGTCTTCATATATATGATATTTCATATTATATATGATATTTCATATATATGTTATTTCATATTGTATATGATATTTCTTAATATTCATATTTCATATCCTGGCATTGGTTCAGGACCTCTTGCATCGGGAGCACACGCAGGTCATAGGATACAGAGAAGGTCGATGAAGGCTTTCCACGAAAACTTGGGCTTTAATCTCACTGTTATCTCTTTCTGTGAGAGCTACAGAGAAATCAGGAGGAAAGCGAAGGGTCACCGGCCTTGGGGATTGGTGTGAGGACATGTCTAGGATGCGGTGTGCATTAAGATCTAAGTAAGAGTGACAGTGTCTGTCTAGAGTCTGTAGCTCAGTGGAGTTAGATGCACCTGATATAGAAAATTGAGAACACCCAACTAAATGTGGTTTTAAACCGTGGGATTAGATGAAAACAGAACACAGGGTAGGTCAAGAGAGGAAGAGAAAATGTGTGAGAATCTAGCTTTGGGCAAACCACTCTGTGAAAGCCTGCATCTACATTGTCTCCTCTTATTTTGTGGTCGCTGTTGTTTGTATACCTAAGGAGGTATACAACGGAAATAAAACTGAATAACTCATGTCTTACATCTTCATACATAATATTTCATATTATGCATAATATTTAATATTGTATATGTACAACCATTAACATTTATGAACTAACCTAAGAACTCTGAATATAAATATGTATGTATATACATACATATATCTACATATATATGGGGTGTGTATATGTATTTAGTATACTTAGAAATACTTAGAAATAAAAAAATTTGTCAATGTAAGTTAAAGTTTTATCCCTTCTGAAAATATTTTGCTTGAATTTTATTTTATTTGAAATCACTGTTAGAATGTAGGTATACCCTGTGATGATAATATTGAAATACTGATAAAACCAATGCTTTAGTAAAAATGTTAAAAGTAATCATAATTAAATCAACAATTGATGAACTACCTAATTGGCCTAAAAGAACTGTAAGATATTGAAAACTATACCATATACGATAATGATTATTGACTATGACGATGGGAGGGATTCTTCAAACTTTTTTTTGTTTGTTTTTTTAAACTTTATTTGAGAGAGAGAGAGAGAGAGAGAGAGAGAGAGAATCCCAAGCAGGCTCAGTGCTGGCAGCGCAGAGCCCAGCTCAGGGCTGAGTCTCGCAAACCATGAAATCATGACCTGAGCCAAAATTAAGAATCAGATGCTTAACTGACTGAACCACCCAGACTCCTGCAAACATTCAGTGAATGAATAACATTCAACGAATAAATAATTTTTACATTTTGAACCATATGAAGTGTTCTAGGATATTAAAACAAAAGTTGGAAACTGATTCACCATATTTCATAAATTCCAAATGATGTATTTTTCCACATTCTAGTATCTATTAAGAAAAATTACTTCAATTGACATTTATTTGCTTGCTTTAACAAATTCTGCTTGCTAGGCAATAATATCATAGGTATTACTCAATTATGTACAGTTTTGGTTATAGCTGTTTATATTATTGCAACTTCAATTATGTGCATAGAACATAAAAAAGTCTGTCTTTTCAAGAGAAGGAACTTCACTAGTGTAAGAGAACTTCACAAACATGAAAGGGGAGAGATTTCCTTTACAATATTGAAAGCAGAATTTTCTCCACAGGTCAGGGAATATGAACAAGAAATGAGGCTGGTTAAAATTCATTTTGACTAGACATCCAAGATACTGATTTAACCCAGCAAATGTTTCAGTTCTTGATACACTGCATGAACATGCATCTGAACAATTAAAAGAATAACCTCACCAAAAATAGAATGACTTGATTGTCATTCATTGTAACATAAGCAAGCAGCCACCAACACGAAAATATGTGTAAAATGAAAGTAACAATATCTGAGTTAAAAATTATTCAGAAGAGTCTGATTCTGAAATTGAACATATTTTAGGAATAATTTAACCATATTATTTTCTATGCATTTAACACATTTTATCTCCTAGTATTCATAATCAGATAAAGCATTTTAAAATGCAAATAACCTTCTAAGTGACATTTAAGTCTTCTCTAGAGTTCATTTTGGTTTGAGCTATATCCCTATAATAATGTAGTCTAAGAACTCTGTTCAAAGCTGCATAATATATAGCTTCATTATACCAATTTAATAAGCTATTAGGTTTCTCTTTTTCCTTTGAAAATATGTCTTATTTTTTATATATACTCAGGAGAACTTCTGTAAAAACATACATATATACACAGTCATACACACATGCATACATACATACATGCCTATGAAGAGTAGATTACCTTGTTCATAGGAAATATTTGATATTTTTTACATTGCTTTCTTAATTTTTTTAATTTTTTATTGAAATATAGTTGGCATACAATATTGTATTAGTTTCAGCTTTAGAACATAGTGATTCAACATTTATATACAGCATGAAATGATCACTATGGTAAGTCTGTTATCATCTGTCATCACACTAAGTTACTACAGTGATATTGAGTCCATTCTCTGTACTGTACTTCATATCCTGTGACTTATTTCTTTTAAAACTGCATAATGCATAAATATATACACCAACAATGCATAAGGATTTTTTCCCCACATCTTCACCAATATTTGTTGTATTTTTGATAGTAGCCATTCTGACAGGTGTGAAGCGGTATCTCATTGTGGTTTTGATTTGCATTTGCCTGACAATGAGTGATACTGAGCTTTTCATGTATCAGCTGTCTGTATATCTTCTTTGGAAAAATGTTTATTCAGATCTGTTTAAATTGGATTACTTTCTTTCCATGGAGTTGTAGGAGTTTTTTAAATATATATTTTGTATATTCACTCCTTATTGAATATATCATTTGCAAATATCTTCTACATTCAGCACATTCCTTTTTTATTTTGTAAATGGTTTCCTTGGTTGTGCAAAAAGTTTTAGTTGGATGTAGTCCTAGTTGTTTATTTATGCTTTTGTTTCCCTTGCTTGAAGAGATAGATCCAAAAAATATTGCCAGGACTAGTGGCCTAAAGTTTCCTGCTCATGTTTTGTTTGAAGAATTTTGTTGGTATGTCTTATTTAGGTCCTTGGTCCATTTTGAGTTTATTTTTGTGTATGGTGTAAGAAAGTGATCCAGGTTCATTCTTTTTCATGTAGCTGACCAGTTTTCTCAGCTCCATTTATTGAAGAGACCGTCTTCGTGCCACCCCGCCCCCCCGCCCCGCCTTTGCCTCCTTTGACATAGTGTAATTGACCATATAAGCATGGGTTTATTTCTGGGCTCACTATTCTGTTCCATTGATCTGTGTTTGTTTTTTGTCAGCACGATACTATTTTGAATACTATAGTTTTGTAAGATAGTTTGAGATTTAGGAGTGTGCTTTCAGCTTTGTTCTTTCTCAAGATGTCTTTGGGAATTCAGGGTTTTTGTTTTTTGTTTTTTGTTTTCTGTTTTTTGTTTTTCTTTTTGTGGTTCCATACATCAGGGTCTTCTTTTGTATTTGATTTCATGATCTGAGTTTTTAACCAAGTTAGATTTATTTTATTTTTGGAATATATATAATTTTAATATGCTTCAACTCTCAAATAATATAAAAAGAAATTCTTAGCAAAGTCTTATTCTCATTCTTTTCACTGTGCTTCTAATGCTAAATATATTCTCATAATAACTACATACTGGTTTTTAGCAACCTTCCTTTTATTCTTAATAGCCACATACTATTCTATTGTAAGGATGTCTTCTATGAATGGGAGTTTGGATTGTTTACAACATTTTGCTGTTACACATAATGACCCAATGAATAATAGTGCCAATTTTGGTTTTGTATTTATTTAGCAATACACATATACAAATAAAAATTACATTTATGCTACATTCTTAAAAGTGAGATTATTGGACCAAAGAGTACATCAACATGTACATTTTTTTACATATTGCTACATGCCCTCCAGCAGTTTATAAAAGGGTGTTTTCCTATAGATTCCTCAATAGTGTATTGGCAAACTTTTTAAATTTTTGCCTTTGTGAGGCATGAAAAATAATCTTTTTAAAGTCCTCTTTTTTTTTTCTTTTTTCTTTTTGAAAGGGGAATTAATAACTTACATTTCCAAAGAAAACAGAAAATGCTATGTTGTGTAGAGCCACAAGAGAAGCATAGGTTTTGATCGGGGGCAAAAGCAGCCTGGGGACAGCCTGAGCTAAACCTTTTAATGGGGTTTCCAAAGGCAAGGCAAAATAGAACAAACAGCATAAGCTGGTTAGTAAGAATAGTTCTGGCAGGCTTATGGCCATAAGATTGGTCTCTAGTTGCCTTGTTCCTGGTTCTGGGATGATCTGAGCCATGGAAATACGGGCTTGGTGTGTAAGAGTTAGGTAAAGGGAGTTTGGTGTATAGACTCAGAATTGGTTGGTTTGTGTATAAGGGCACACACCCTGTGAGCTCTTTTCTATCTCTAAGAATTGGTTGGATTGGTCTCTTCTTGGCAAACAAGATTTTTAAAATGTCATAATATATGGAAAAAAAGACAGGATTAATATGTGGATGAATGGACTATGTGACTTCAAAATTTCTTACTGTCTTAGAGTACATTTCATCCATGGTAAGATACAGAGAAAATATAGAGTCCTTCCCATTATTTAATTGGGGTTTGCAAGGATAATCCTAGATGCTATGTTAATGAACTCTGAAGTACTATTTTGTAATTTGAGTATTTCAGGGTGGTGCTTAGAGTCTGGTCTGGTCTAATTGAAAACCTTGGCTCTTAATAGGAGTGGATGGCTGAGTTTTAACTTATTTTTCCATTCATTTTATACTTTTCCTGACCAAAGTATATCTCTTAGGATATTAGTTTGAACACTAGATAGTTCTATATTCATAGAACAATATCAAATAATTGTAGTAAGATTTAAAGAAATATACCTATATATAACTCAATTCAGTACCTCTCTTTGCTCTCCATTAGTATAATTTAATGTGATTCTTAATTTTTTTTCCTTCTGAGTTTTAATACCTGAATCAAAAGACTGTGGTGATGGTGCTGTGCTTTTGAATCGCTTGGCATAGAGTCTTTAGAGATAGCACCTATTTGGGCTTTGATGCATTTCTAGTAGAATAATGCTTGGTGTTACCCCTTCTCAGGAAATGTTCCATTTACAAATCCTTGCTGGTTTTTGTTTTGGTGTGTGTATTTATTCTTCTCCACACAAGCAAAGAAAGAGAAAATCCTAGTGGGGTAAAAACTACCTGTTTGTAAAAATTCTATGATGCCGTAAAAAAGCCACCAGTGTGTAAAAATTCTAATCTGCAAATACCTTATAAATCACATCAGTGGTTCATGTAACCAGTTACAGGCTTTAGGTGCTTATTTAAAAAAAAATGAGATATAATTTACATATAACATTGTATTAATTTCAGATGTACCACATAATGATTTGATATTTGTATCCATTGCAAAATAATCACAATAATATATCCAGTTAACATCCATCATCACATATAATTATAAACGCTTTGTCTGAATTTGAGAATTTTTAAGATCCACACTTTTAGTAATATTCAAATATGCAATGCAGTATGTTAGCTATAGTCACTATGACTTATTTATTTTATAACCAGATGGCTGTACCACTCAACCACCTTCACCCATTTTATCAACTCTATCCCTCCACCCTGGCAACCACCAGTTTATTTGCTGCATCTATGAGCTAGTGGGGTTTTGTTGGTTTTCTGTTAGTTTTTTTTTAGGTTCCACATATAAATGAGATCATACAGTATTTGTCTTTCTCTGACTTATTTCATTTAGCATAATGCCCTCAAGGTCTATCCACGTTGTTGCAAATGACGAGATTTCCTTCTTTTTTATGTCTCTGTGTATCGTATTTTATTTGCCTCTCGATGGACACTTGATTCCATGTGTTGGCTATTATAAATAATGCTGAAGTAAACATGAGAATGCTTGCATCTCTCTCAAGTTAGTGTTTTCATTTCCTTTGGGGTAAATACCTAGAAGTAAAATTGCTGAATCATATGTGGTTCTATTTTTACTTGTTTGAGGAAACTCCGTCATGGTTTTAATAGTGTACAATCCCACCAAATACACAAGGATTCCCTTTTATCTTCATCCTCACCAACACTTTCTATTTCATCTCTTTTTGATAATAGATAACAGGTGTGAGAAGATACCTCCTTGTGGTTTTGATTTACATTTCCCTGGTGATTAGCAATGTTGGTCACATCTTCAAGTACCAGTTGATCATCTGTAAATCTTCACTGGAAAAGTCTATTCAGACCTTCTGCCCATTTTTTTTTTAATCAGATGAGTATGATGATTACTGCTATTGAGTTGTGTGAGTTCTTTGTATATTTTGAACATTAACCACTTATCAGATACAAGGTTTGAAAATATTTTCTCTCATTCCATAGGTTGCCTTTTCATTTTGTAAGCGATTTCCTCTGTTGTGCAGAAGCTTTTTAGTTTGAGGTAGTTCCACTGGTTTATTTTTGCTTTTGTTGCCCCCAAACCCCACAAATCATCACCAAGACCATTGTTAAAGAGCTTATCACCTGGGTTTTCTACTGGGAATTTTATGGTTTTAGGTCTTAGGTTCAGGTCTTTAATCCATTTTGAGTTCATTTTTATGCATGGTGTAACGTAGGGATCCAGTTACATTTTTTTTGCATATGACTGTCCAGTTTTCCCAGTACTACTTATTAAAGAGACTGTCTTTTTCCACCAGTGGAATATTCTTGGCTCCTTTGTTGTATATTCACCAAATATGCCTGCGTTTATTTCTGGGCCCTCTATTCTCTTCCACTGATTTATGGGCCTGTATTTTTATGCCAATACTATACTGTTTTGATTACTATAGCTTTGTAATATAGTTTGAAATCAGGAAGCATGGTGCCTCTAGCTTTGCTCTTTCAAGGTTGCTTTGACTTTTGGTGTCTTGTGGTTCTATACAAATTTTAGGATTGTTCTATTTCTGTAAAAAAAAAAAAATGCCTTTGGAATTCTATAGGAATTGCATTGAAACTATATTGCTTGGGTAGTATGGGTATTTTAACAATATTCTTTTAATCTATGAGCACAGATGTCTTTCCATTTGTGTCTCAATTTCTTTCAATACCTTATAGTTTTCAGTATTCAGCTCTTCCAACTCCTATGTTAAGTTTACTCATAAGTAGTTTATTCTTTTTGATGCAATTGTAAATAGGCTTCTTTTCTTAATATCTCTTTTATTGATTTTGTATCCTAAAACTTTTCTGAATTTGTTTATTCATTCTAACAGATTTGTGGTGGAGTCTTTAGGGTTTTCTGTATATACTATCTATCATATTATCTGCAAATAGTTTTACTTCTTAATTTTTCTGTATGGACTTTTTGTTTTTGTATCTCATTTAGAATCCTCAGTAAGAATTATTTGTGATATGTTAATTATAACATTTTCTTTCAGAGTTTACATGTCTTTTGACTTCATTTATGTTGTTTTTTTGATATAACAGGGCAAAGATCTTTTCCTTTGTTTCCCTATTCTTGTTTTCCCAGCTGCAATGAAATAGAAAACCAAGGAGTCAGAAAAGGAGTAACAGAATAAATGAAATTAATAGGCCATTATATCATGTTCAGTGCTGGTGGGAGGAGAGGAAAATAAATATTAAATCTGATATAAAGTTATAAATGAGGTAAGATAGGACTGAAAACTCTTCTACCCGAAAATTACTAAAGATCATGGATTCAATCCTTGGTCAGTGAAAAGGAAGACGACAGAACATTGATAGTAATAGAGAAAAACAAATGAACAACAACAAATGAAAAGCATTTGGTAAAGTATCTACAAATTTCAGACTATACATAACTACATTGTAGAAAGAAGTATCACAATGAAGTTACACAAGATACAAATAGCTTTCCATGCATAATTAGAATGCAGGTAACATTTTAATTACTATGTCAATTTTTTCTTTGAGTTTCAATGGGCTTGCAACAATTAATGATCACAAAAATAAGCATCAAAATAATAGGTCAAATGTAAAGCTATAACTCAAAGGGCCCACATGAAATATTATGACTAATAATTATGTAATATCCTAGTCATATATTCCCATGTATTTAATAAGAATGTTTTTGAAGAATGTTTTTTACAACATCTAATTGGCCCAAGTGATAAAAATATCTTGATTTTATTCCCACAAACTGAAATATAAAATGAAAACCATAAAGGTATTAAAATTCCTCTGCTAAATTGTTAAATATATTTCAAGAATAAAATCTTAGTTTCCTTTCTATATCCAGAAGCTACATTATAAAATAAATTCCAAATTAAATTTAAAAATATATAATCATATTATCTACAATACACAGTAAGACATGTGTGTATACACACACACACACACACATATATATATATACACACACACACATATATATAAATATACATATAATGTATGTTATATATATTATGTAAATTTGATGAATGTGGAAGATGTGAATCAGTTACCACTGCTGCTATAGGTATACTAAATTATATTTATGTCTATGATTATAAAGCCTACATATAAACAATGAGAGTAGACAGATCTGATTACTTCGTGTATTGTAAATATAGAAGGAAAAGGTCATAAATTATTAAAAGTTATAAAAATTATTTAAAATGTATGTTAGCATAAATAATCCAGTAAAAGGTGATGGCTTGAATACATTCTTTTTGATAAATAATTTACAAATTACATGGTAATATGACTTCGGGACTAATCAATTCCTCATCTGAATCTAACACTTGTCTTAAGGACTAATTGAATTAGCTTATTTTTTTAACAAAGACCACAGATATGCAACAGTTATAGAAACAGACAGTAAATGGCATGCCAAAGGGGTGCTTAAATTACTACCAGAAGTAACCCCAAACAAATCATGTTCAAAGTATTATCTAATAATATAGCATAGTAGGTGGTAAATGAGCTAATAAAGTAAGTAATATAATTCTATGTTGGAGTTCAAACACAAGTGTTAAAATAACATTTAACATTAAGATTGTGGTAATTTATATAAGATGCTTTGCAGGAAGAGAGTGTATTGTGTTATAACAGAAATTGTAGCAGTAATAATCTCATTTGTGTAATTCAGATAGTCTAAAATTCTAAATATGATATTTGGAAAATGATACATTTACATCTGGGAAATTTTTATTATAAAAAAGGACTAGAAAGGTAAAGTCTATAGTGAGCTACTTCATCTGTTATCTCAATGCTTATCAGGGTGCCACATTTAAGGAAGATCCAAAATTTCACATTTTTATTTAAATATCATTTTTGTTTGACCAGCAACTCATTTTATAAAATCTTTCTTCGTTCTTCTCAGTTTAAAAAAAAAAACAAAACAAACAAAAAAACTCTGCTAAGACCTTTTTATTGAAGTATTTTATCACCGTGTCTTCCTGTGGGAATTCTTCAACGTTTGGTCATAGCCTTAAGCTTTTGCCTACTGTCATTCTATCCCAAGTGAACTTCAGAAAATCATTCCCACTCTTCCGTCAGACCAAATCTTCCTTATAGTGTGCTTCCTACCAACATGAACCTCTTTGTAAGCTTAATTGTGGTTGTAATTTCACATCTCCGTGTGAACTGTTTAATGAATGCCTATTTCACACATCAACTTTAAATTCCACTAGGGCAGCAACTCTTTTTGTTCTTCATACTTTTACACCCATCATATAGCATAATTCTCTATGCATAGTAGAAAATCTATAAATACCAGTTCAATTAGTCAATGAATAAATGAATCTTTTTTCCTAAGCCCTTTACTTCTATTAGTGATACCTCAATTATTCATTCTCCATTTTTAGAGAAGTTATCTGTTTATTTCCCTGTTTTACTTATTGGAAATCATTTCTTAATATTTTTGTTTTTCAAAAAAGCATGCATATACTATTCATGTAGTAACTTTCAGTTCTCATATAATTTTTATTTTTATCATTATTATTCAAAATACCTCATTTACTTTATTAGCTTATAATACCCCTCAACCTTGAATTGTTGTAGTAGGCTCCAAACTAATTTTTCTTACTCTTTGTTGGCTTCATTAAACCTGCCAGACTCATTTGATTTTCTATCTGCTTCTATCAATTCAGTGTTAATTCTGTTACTTATCAAATCAGGTACCCTAAAGACAAGACTTTTTAGCTTTACAATATAGTATCTGTAGTATGTAATTGACCTTATACTCAAAACCTATGCTTCTTCCGTTGTAAATTACGCTCTCTCCTTATTTGCCACTTCTTCTTGGCTTTTGCCTTTTACACTGTCTTATCAGATCAAAAGTATTAATTCTCTCTGCCATATTTCTTTTCACCACACCATGGCATTTATGAATTTTTCTAATATATGTAAAAACCAAATGAAAACATTTTTTAAATGTTTATTTACTTTGAGGTAGAGAGAGCACACATATGTGAGTGGGTAAGTGGCAGAGAGAAAGGAAAACAGAGGATCAGATAGACATTGGCAGAATCCGATGCGGGGCTTGAACTCATGAACCATGAGATCGGGACCCCAGCCAAAGTCAGAGGCTTACCCAACTGAGTCACCAAGCCACCCTCAAACCCAAATAAAAATTTAAAACTTCTCTCATAAAAGTTCAGAGAGTAAAAATCAGAGTTTAATGCGTCAATTAAATGTAACAGGAGAAACATTATATAGATGCTCTCTTAGCAAATAATTCAATCATCGTGAAACATAGAAAAAATATATAGGAAAGCATTTACTATTCAAATAGTTTGTAACTATAAATGTAGTATTAGTAAATTTATTCCATGATGGATAGTTGGAAAATGTTGCTGATGTTAGTATTTCTAATTTGATCATGAGATGTCTGTTAATCATATAAATCCTAGCCTTGAAGATTGAGAAGAATACTTACTCTTTTGGAAATGAGTAATTTTTACTGAAGTAGTAAAGAAATCCCTTCCTTGGGACTCACATACTCCTCAGGCTTTTGAATCATAAATGATTTGTGAGAAAAGTTTAAATGGGATATAGGAAGCCTTTTAAAAAATTCTAATTACACTTAAATTTAGAATACATAATTATTATATAAGCCAAAAATTAAATTTATATATTGTTTACAATGTTGATGTGAATTATGTCCATCATTTATTACAAGTGTATTCTCTGATCTGTTTGGTGAACTTCATTAAGTACTCCAGCTTATTAGAATGGCAAAGAAGAATCTGGATTTATGCATGCTGATTACTTAACCTTGTTCATTTACCACATATTTTGATGCACATCAGTCCCAAATTAATCTGAAGCTGTAAAAAAAAATGGTGGTAACAGTTTAGCAGACACTCATTAAATTTGAGGACTGAACTCAATTAATTCTTATTGGTGATAATAATCTCCATACTCAATCAGTTTCATAATTTCTATTTTATTATACAAGTTTTGCATGTTCATCAAAAAAAATTAGAAAAAAGAAGAGAATCACTCCTGAGGATTTTGTTTCCACTATATAATTTAAAATCATTAGCTGTTATTTAACTTGCTAGTCTCTCATTTTCTCATCTCTATAAGAAGGAAAATTGTAAGTTATAAAGAATCCCTATCATTATTTAACACAGATTTTTTTTTTATTTATCTCATTTCGTTTTGTTTTGTTATTTCAGGTTTCCTTCATTACTTGAGTCACACATAGCCTCTACTGGAATCATTTCCTATTAGGTGAAATACATCCTCTAAAATTCCCTTTACTGTGAGTCTCTTGGTAGTGAACTCTCAGTTTTTATTTATCTCAATTCTATTTTGTCGTCAAACTTGACAGATACTGTCACTGATAATAGATATCTAAGAAGGCACATTTTTCCCCCAGCAGATTGAAGATATTTTACTGTCTTCTAGCTGTCAGATGTCTGTCATTTAAAGGTAATTATTTGTGTCTACTTTTATATTTTTCTCTTTGGTTTTCTGTGATTTCAATCAGATGTGTCTAGGGTATTAATGAAAACTTTGTTGTCTCTTTGCCATGTTGTTTTTATTTTATTCATTCTTGTTGTGTTTATATCTAAATTTAGAGTTAATTAATTGATGCTAATTGCTGAAGCTGCCTCTGCTAGAAAAAGGAAGCCCCATCTATCTTTTGTTAATGTTTTTCATGATTTTTAAGTCCTGCTTTAAGGACTTTAAGGACCTGATTTTTAAGTCCTAGTTTCTTAGAAGAGTTTAAATCCAGTCAGTTTTAACATAAAATTATAATATCCTTGTTTATTTGTTTCTAAAGAATCAAGATTCCAAAGATTCCTGAAAAATTGGTTATACTTAAATTTTAACTTGAAATTTGAGGGAAGACACTTCATTTACACTTCAAAATAGAAATGTATTTCCACAAAATATAATGAGTTCATTAGATTTTATCAGAATTCTTTCTATACATGTTTTTTGTACTTCAAAACTTAATGTTAAAATATTTGCTCAGTTTGCCTGATGGTTTCAATATCTTCTCCCACTGCCAACATTTTTGTATAGTTTCCTGGATAATCAACATGTGGTTATATCATTCTCTGAATCAAAGAAAGACAACTCGAGGATACATCCTCAGAAGGAAAAGGGCAGAACTGTGCAGAACATAAGAGTCATACATTTCAGATATTAATTCACCTTTAATTTAATTGTTTTAAAGTTGTGAATATATAATAATTAACAGAATATAAGTAACATTGTACTGTGAGCTAACAAGATTACATTTTAAGTTGCATTTGTGAAAAATGCAGTACATATTTTAGGCATAAATTAACTAAACAACTTTTAAAATTATCTTTATACCTGGGGGTCCTGGGTGGCTCAGTCAGTTGAGTATCTGTCTCTTGATTTCAGCTCAGGTCATGATCTCACGGTTCATGGGCTCAAGCCCCATGTTGTTCTCTGCACTGACAGCGGAAGCCTGCTTAAGATTCTCTCTCTCCCTCTCTCTCTCTGTCCCTCTCCTGCTCATGTGCACATGTGCATGCATTCTCTCTCTCTCAAAATAAACGTAAAAATAAATATAAATAAATAAATAAATAAATAAATAAATAAATAAATAAAATCACTGAGGAATTTAAAAGATTCACCAGTAACCATTTATTACCTCCTAAAAGAAGTACTATTTAGTGCCTATTGAGGAGTAAAGAAACCTTTATCTATAGCATCTATAAATCTTAGGTAACCCTAAGATTTTGTTAGGTTTAAGTCTGACAAAGGATTAAAGAGAATTGTTTTCCATAATATGTAACCAAATAAAGATTCAGTGGTCGTAATCTATTCTCACCACTTTTATATCTCACTATGACATTACTGAAAAACTTTTAGAGGATCAAGAATACTTTTATAAGTAAAACTGAATATTGCAATCTCATTACTAAATGAGTCCCAAGCTTCCAGCCAAGGGGCCTTTTTCTTATTTTTCTTTCTGCCTTTTTCAACCTTCACTTATCCATTTGTATTTTTTTTTATTGTCAGATATCCAACATATAGATAGATGAGAGTTTGTTTTCATAAAACTCATATACAAAAAACATAACTATGTTTTAAAATTTCTAAATGAAATTAAATCTCATGGGAGCACCCTACCTACTTATCATGGGTACTGAGGCATCTAGTTTAGGTAATCTTTGGGGTCCTTGTTCTTTTCTATTGCTTAGGACAGAACTCAAAGGGATTTATGTTGTTTCTGGAAATGGGAAGAGGTCTTAGTACATGGTGATGGACACTGCTTGTCTTTCCTGCTTCTGCTACAAGAAACTATTGGTCTTGTCCTCTGTTCTATGCCAACTTTTGACAACTTTTAAAGCTGAGATTTGCCCTTCACAGCAGATTTTTTTTATAACAGGATAGTTAGAAATATTCTGGCTGCCTTTAATGATGCTGAGCTATTCATCAGCTGGCTGAAGATTTTCTCTAAATAGGATTTGAAAACTCAAAGACAGTTCTTCTGGAAATAAGAAAAGCCTATACCTTAGAAAACTAGGCTTGATGAGAATGTTTTAATGGGTGAGAGATGGGGAAAGGGATATTAGAATTTTTTTCATTTTTCCCTTTTACATATGTGAGGAGACAAAAATTAACATCTTAATATACTATCCTGACACAAGCATAAATCATGTTTCAGGAACCAAGGAGCACAAGTAAAATGTTTTACATTCTTCCCCATGAGTAGCTTTCTTAAAATTTGTCCAAAGAACACAGGTGGTTTTCTATAGTCTACCAACTAGTGGTGTCTGAGAAAAAAATAGCAAGGAAATATAATTTTGTTCACCTATATTTCACACATTTTAAATGTAAGACTAATTGTACTTTTCACTGTTAACTGTTGTTGCATTGCATGGCCAATTTATAAAAGTAAATTGATAATAACTGTTAACTATTAGCATGGCATACACTATAACTTAGAGAAGAAGAACTTTCCAAAATTAAAAATTAAAAAAAGACACCAATGAGAATGCACAGTGTGACTCAGTATGTGCTAGGGTAACTTAAAGTAAGAGAGTTATGTTTTCTTAAAGGAGCAGAGGAAAAAGATAGGTGTATGTCTGAAAAATGGATTTTACTGGACTGGCAGTCTCTAGTGCATTGACTAATAAGAAGCTTTATCCGATAGTGGAATAAAAGATCAACACTTTATGCAATTTGTTAACAAAGCACAGTGAACTTTCTGGTAAACCATTTGATTTTTTTTTCCTGAGAAAGTGTAAAACAGTGCCTTCTAGGATAAGATTCTTTTAAATTTATCTCTATAAGAGTAGAGTCCAAAAGTACTTAGGTATCATTCAGAATCACACTTTTACAGCAAAAACAGATAAAATAATGCTATGCTAAGAGAATTGTAGAAGAAAGCACCAGCCTACACTTGTTCAGAAATAAATTTAATATCCAAACCCATTTTTCAAAAGATGCTATGGCAAAACACTAGTTTTATTCAATAGAAAAGTGCACATCTCCTCATTGGTTGTAAGTCAGATAACCCCCTGAAAACTGAAGGTTGTTGCAACTCTAACTGCCAGCCCTAGAAATCAGATTAATAATATATATATATATTGCAGGAAAATTAAGAATTAACTGAATTTGTATTCCTGACACCCAAAGGAATGAGGAGTCATAAAAGAAATTAAATTCAGATATGGAAAAATAAAAGAATAATGGTTTTCAAATATTATATAAATGAATATATATTTAATTTTCAAAACTGTACTGTGAACTAAATACTATTATCTCCACATTACTTTTGAAGAAACTGAGAACAATGATTATATAAGATTTCTATTTATGTATAACAAATTAACACAATTTAGTGTCTTAAACAAAAACACATTTATTACCTCTCAGTCTGTGTACATCAGAACTCCTGGCAGCAATCTAGCTAATTCGTCTGTTTCAGGGTCTCTGAGGGCTATGAGCCAGGCAGGGCTGAAGTCACATTGGAGGCTCAGATGGGAAAGATCTGCTCATAAGGTGCTCCAGGTTATTAGCAGAGTTTATTCCTTGTGGTTGTGGATTGAAAGTTTGTGTGGTTGTGGATAGAGATAGCTTTCAGATCCGAGAAGCCACAGGTAGCTCCTTGCCGTGTGACCAATAAATGACATAAGTTGTGGTTGTAACATGTCTAGTGAAAAGCACCTATTCAGATGATTATTGGCCTTTCAAGTTTCCTTTTCTCAAAATGCATAATTTTTGTTCATTTTTTTCCAGTTTTCTTGAGAAATAGTTGACATGCACCACTGTATAAATTTAAGGCATGTATCGTAATGGTTTCATTTATATACATATATTGTGAAATCATTGCCACAATAGGTTCATCTATCATTTCATATAGATACAATTAAAAAAGAAAAAAACAAAACAGGTTTCCTTATGAAGAGAACTCAGGATTTACTCTTAACAATTTTCCTATGTATCATACAGCAGTGTTAACTATATTTATGATGTTGTACATTACAGCCCTAGTACTTATTTCTTATAACTGGAAGTTTGTAACTTCCCCCACCCGCCACCTCTGGTAACCACAAATCTGATCTCTCTTTCTATGAATTTGGTAGGGTTTTGTTTTGTTTTAAGCTTCCACACATAAGTGAGATTATACACTATGTATCTCTCCTTAACCTTGTTCACTTAGCATAATACCTTTTATGCCAAATTATATAGTAGTTTTTATTTTTAATTTTTTTGAAGATTCTCCATACTGTTTTCCATGATGGCAATACCAATTTACAATCCCATCTTCAATGCACAGGATTCTCTTTTCCCACATCCATGCCAGTATTTGTCATCTCTAGTCTTTTGATGATGGCCATTCTAATAGGCAGGAAGTAATCTTACTGTGGTTTTAATTTGCATTTCCCTAATGACTAGTGATATTGAGCATCTTCTCATGTACCCATTGGCTTTTCGCATACCTTCTTTGGAAAATGTCTGTTCAGGTCCTTTGCCCATTTTGTAATTGGAGTATTTATTATTGTGCTATTGAGTTAAATGAATTCTCTATATATGTTGGATATTAACCCCTTATCAGATATGTGGCTTCCCATTCTGTACACTGTCTTTGCACTTTGTTGGTGGTTTCTTTTGCTGTGGAGAAGTTTTTTAGTTTGATGTAGATCCACTTATTTTTTCTGTTGTTGCTTGTGCTTTAGGTGTCCTATCCAAAAATGATTACCAAGAGCCATATTAAGAAGTTTATTCCTATGGAAAAGTATTAACTCTTCTTTAAATGTTTTACAGAATTCACCTGTGAAACCATCTGGTCCTGACTTCTGTTTTTTGGGATTTTTTTTGGTTGCCAATTCTCTTATTTTACTAATAACCAGTCCGTTCAGATTTTCTATTTTTTCCTGATTCAGTCTTGGGAGATGGTATGTCTCTTTGTTTTATTAGGTATGGTTGCAAGTATACAATTCAGTGATTTGAGAAGTTTATACTTTATGCTATGTTCACCCCAAGTATAGTCACCATCTGTCCAATTACATCATCATTACCATATCATTGATTATATTTCTTATGCTCTGCTTTTTATTTCTGTAATTTACTTCCATAACTGGAGACCTGTATACCCCCCCTCTCTCCTTCACCCATTTTGCCCATCCCCCTGCTCCTTTCCATCCTGGCAACCATCAGTTCTCTGTATTTATAGTCCGATTGTTTCTGTTTATTCACTCTTTAGATCCCCTTTATGAGTGGAATCGAGTTGTATTTGTCTGTCTCAGCCGGACTTATTTCACTTAGCATAATACACTCCAGGACCATCCATGTGGTCCCAAATGGCACAATCCCATTCTGTTTTAAAGCTGAGTAATATTCCACTATGTATATATATTACCACACTTTCCTTATACATTTGTCTATTCATGAACACTTAGGTTGCTTCCACATCTCAGCTCTTGTAAATAACGCTGTAATAAACATAGGGAAGCTCATACCTTTTCAAATTAGTATTTGTGTTTTCCCTGGGCAAATGACCAATAGCAGAATTATTAGATTATATGGTATTTATATTTTTAACTTTTTAAATTTTTTTTAACGTTTATTTATTTTTGAGACAGAGAGAGACAGAGCATAAACGGGGGAGGGGCAGAGAGAGAGGGAGACAGAATCGGAAGCAGGCTCCAGGCTCTGAGCCATCAGCCCAGAGCCCGACACGGGGCTCCAACTCACGGACCGCGAGATCGTGACCCGGGCTGAAGTCGGACGTTCAACCAACTGAGCCACCCAGGCGCCCCATATATTTTTAACTTTTTAAGGATACCCCATACTGTTTTCACAGTGGCTATATAATTAACATCCCTACCAACAGCGCAGAAGGGTTCCTTTATCTTCATATCCTCACCAACACTTGTTTCTTGTCTTCTTGATCTTAACCATTCTAACAGTAGTGAAGTGCTATCTCATTGTGGTTTTGCATTTGCATTTGATGATGAGTGATGTTGAACATCTTTAATGTGTCTGTTGGCCCATCTGTATGTCTTCTTTGGAAAAATGTCTGTTCTGGTCCTCTGTCCAATTTTTATCAGAATTTTTGGTGTTGAGTTGTGTAAGTCATTTATATTTTTTGAATATTAATCCCTTCTTGGATAGATCATTTGCAAATATTTTCTCTTCATTCAGTAGGCTGTCCTTTTGTTGATGGTTTCCTCTTCTGTGCAAAGCTTTTTATTTTGATGTAGGTCCAATAGTTTATTTTTGCTGTGTTTCTCTTGCCTTAGAAGACCTATCTTAAAAAATGTTGCCAGGGTTGATAGCAGAGACATTACTGCTTGTGTTCTCTTCTAGGATTTTTATGGCTTCATGTATCATGTTTAGGTCTTTAGTCCATTTTGAGTTTATTTTAGTTTATGGTATAAGAAAGTGGTCCAGTTTAATTCTTTTGCATGTAGCTTTCCAGTTTTCTCAGCACCATTTATTGAAAAGACTGCCTTGTCCCCATTGTGTATTCTTGCCTTCTTTGTCATAATTTGACCCTATAAATGTAGGTTTATTTCTAAGGTCTCTATGCTGTTCCATTGATTTATGTGTCTGTTTTTGTGCCAGTACCATACTGTTTTGATTACTGCGGCTTTGCAGTACATCTTAAAATTTGGGGTTGTGATACTTCCAGCTTTCTTCTCCTTTCTCAGGATTGCTTTGGTTATTTGAGGTCTTCTGTGGTTCCACACAAATTTTAGTATTATTTATTCTAATTTTTCAAAAAAAATCTGTATTTTGATAGGGATTATATATTTCTAATAATTTATACATTTATTCCAGGTTGTGTAATATGTTAGCATACAATTTTTATAGTATTCGCTCATAATCCTTTGTATTTTGGTGGTGTTAGTTGTTTCCTCTCTTTAATTTTTGATTTTCTTTTTGTGAGATCTCTCTCTTTTTTTTCTTTATAACTCTGGCTGAAGGTGTATCAATTGTGTTTTTAATTATCTTTTTAAAGAACCAGCTCTTGGGGGAAGCCTGGGTGGCTCAGTCAGTTAATCGGCCAATTCTTGATTTCAACTCAGGTCATGATTTCCCAGTTCGTGAGTTCAAGCTCTATGTTGGACTCCATGCTGAAAGTGTGGAGCCTGCTTGGTATTCTCTCTCTCTCTCTCTCTCTCTCTCTCAAAATAAATAAATAAACAACAATAAAAAAGAACCAGCTCTTGGTTTTATTGATATTTCTGTTGTTTTTTTGTCTTTATTTCATTGCTTTGGGCATTGTTTGTTTGTTTGTTTTATTTCCTTTAGGTGTAGGGTTAGATTGTTTATTTGAGATTCTTTTTTTTAATGTTTTTATCATTTAATTATTTTGAGAGTCAGAGAGAGTGAAGGAAGGGCAGAGAGAGGGAGCAAGGGAGAGAATCCCAAGCAGGGCTCTGTGCTATCAGCACAGCTGATAGCAAAGAGCCCCACATGGGGCGTGATCCCATGAACTGTGAGATCATGACCTGAGCTGAAATCAAGAGTTGGATGCTTAACTGACTGAATCACCCAGGTGCCCTTGAGATCCTTTCTTGTTTTTAGAGGGAGGCCTGTATTGCTATAAATTTCCCTCTTAGAACTGCTGTTGCTGCATCTCAAAGATTTTGAACCATTTTGTTTGCCCTTTCATTGTCCTCATGTATTTTTTATTTCCTCTTTGATTTCTTTATTGATCCATTGTTTATTTAGTAGCATGTTGTTTAGCTTCCATGTTTTTGTGTTTCTCATTTTTGTTTCGAATAAATGATTTCTAGTTTCATATTGTTGTGGTCAGAAAAATACTTGGTATGATTTCAAACTTGTAAATTTATTGAGAGTTGTTTTTTGGCCTAACATGTTCCATATGTTCTTGAAAAGAATACGTATTCTGATGTCTTTAGATGGAATGTTTGTATATATTTGTTAAATCCATCGGGTCTAATGTGTCTTTCAAAACCAGTCTCCTTATTGATTTTCTCTGTGGATGATCATTCAATCCATATAAGTAGGGTAATATAAGTAATATTATTGCTTATATGTAAGTAATACTATTACTGTCAGTTTTTCCCTTTGTATCTGTTAATATTTGATTGTATATTAGGCATTCTTATGTTGGGTCTATACATATTTATAATAGTTCTATTCTCGGGTAGATCACTTTATCGTTATGTAATGCCCTTTTTTCTCTTGTTATAGACTTTGTTTTAGTCTCTTTTGACTTATATAAATATTGCCAGCTCAGCTTTTCCCCCCCTTTTTTTTTCATTTTTATTTGCATGGATTTTTTTTTTCCATAGCTTCATTTTTAGTGTGTATCTTTAGGTCTAAAGCTGAATTCTCTTTACACAGTATGTTGATGTGTCCGTTTTGTTTTTTTTTTAACCCATTCAGTTACCCTGTGATTTTGATTAGAGCATGTGGACCATTTAAATTTAAAGTAATTATTTTTTTCAATATATGAAATTTATTGTCAAATTGGTTTCCATACAACACCCAGTGCTCATCCCAAAAGGTGCCCTCCTCAATACCCATCACCCACCCTCCCCTCCCTCCCACCCCCCATCAACCCTCAGTTGGTTCTCAGTTTTTTTTTTATTATTTTTTTTATTTTTTATTTTTTATTTTTTAATATATGAAATTTACTGTCCAATTGGTTTCCATACAACACCCAGTGCTCATCCCAAAAGGTACCCTCCTCAATACCCATCACCCACCCTCCCCTCCCTCCCACCCCCCATCAACCCTCAGTTTGTTCTCAGTTTTTAACAGTCTCTTATGCTTTGGCTCTCTCCCTCTCTAACCTCTTTTTTTTTTTTTTTCCTTCCCCTCCCCCATGGGTTTCTGTTACGTTTCTCAGGATCCACATAAGAGTGAAACCATATGGTATCTGTCTTTCTCTGTATGGCTTATTTCACTTAGCATCACACTCTCCAGTTCCATCCATGTTGCTACAAAAGGCCATATTTCATTTTTTCTCATTGCCACGTAGTATTCCATTGTGTATATAAACCACAATTTCTTTATCCATTCATCAGTTGATGGACATTTCGGCTCTTTCCATAATTTGGCTATTGTTGAGAGTGCTGCTATAAACATTGGGGTACAAGTGCCCCTATGCATCAGTACTCCTGTATCCCTTGGATAAATTCCTAGCAGTGCTATTGCTGAGTCATAGGGTAGGTCTATTTTTAATTTTCTGAGGAACCTCCACACTGCTTTCCAGAGTGGCTGCACCAATTTGCATTCCCACCAACAGTGCAAGAGGGTTCCTGTTTCTCCACATCCTCTCCAGCATCTATAGTCTCCTGATTTGTTCCTTTTGGCGACTCTGACTTGCGTGAGGTGACATCTGAGTGTGGTTTTGATTTGTATTTCCCTGATAAGGAGCGACGTTGAACATCTTTTCATGTGCCTGTTGGCCATCTGGATGTCTTCTTTAGAGAAGTGTCTATTCATGTTTTCTGCCCATTTCTTCACTGGGTTATTTGTTTTTCAGGTGTGGAGTTTGGTGAGCTCTTTATAGATTTTGGATACTAGCCCTTTGTCCGATATGTCATTTGCAAATATGTTTTCCCATTCCGTTGGTTGCCTTTTAGTTTTGTTGGTTGTTTCCTTTGCTGTGCAGAAGCTTTTTATCTTCATAAGGTCCCAGTAATTCACTTTTGCTTTTAATTCCCTTGCCTTTGGGGATGTGTCGAGTAAGAGATTGCTACGGCTGAGGTCAGAGAGGTCTTTTCCTGCTTTCTCCTCTAAGGTTTTGATGGTTTCCTGTCTCACATTCAGGTCCTTTATCCATTTTGAGTTTATTTTTGTGAATGGTGTGAGAAAGTGGTCTAGTTTCAACCTTATGCATGTTGCTGTCCAGTTCTCCCAGCACCATTTGTTAAAGAGACTGTCTTTCTTCCATTGCATGTTCTTTCCTGCTTTGTCAAAGATGAGTTGGCCATACGTTTGTGGGTCTAGTTCTGGGGTTTCTATTCTATTCCATTGGTCTATGTGTCTGTTTTTGTGCCAATACCATGCTGTCTTGATGACCACAGCTTTGTAGTAGAGGCTAAAGTCTGGGATTGTGATGCCTCCTGCTTTGGTCTTCTTCTTCAAAATTACTTTGGCTATTGGGGGCCTTTTGTGGTTCCATATGAATTTTAGGATTGCTTGTTCTAGTTTTGAGAAGAATGCTGGTGCAATTTTGATTGGGATTGCATTGAATGTGTAGATAGCTTTGGGTAGTATTGACATTTTGACAATATTTATTCTTCCAATCCATGAGCAGGGAATGTCTTTCCATTTCTTTATATCTTCTTCAATTACCTGCATAAGCTTTCGATAGTTTTCAGCATACAGATCTTTTACATCTTTGGTTAGATTTATTCCTAGGTATTTTATGCTTCTTGGTGCAATTGTGAATGGGATCAGTTTCTTTTTTTTTTTTTTTTTTTAATTTTTTTTCAACGTTTTTTATTTATTTTTGGGACAGAGAGAGACAGAGCATGAACGGGGAAGGGGCAGAGAGAGAGGGAGACACAGAATCGGAAACAGGCTCCAGGCTCCGAGCCATCAGCCCAGAGCCCGACGCGGGGCTCGAACTCACGGACCGCGAGATCGTGACCTGGCTGAAGTCGGACGCTTAACCGACTGCGCCACCCAGGCGCCCCCAGTTTCTTTATTTGTCTTTCTGTTGCTTCATTGTTAGTGTATAAGAATGCAACTGATTTCTGTACATTGATTTTGTATCCTGCAACTTTGCTGAATTCATGGATCAGTTCTAGCAGACTTTTGGTGGAGTCTATCGGATTTTCCATGTATAATATCATGTCATCTGCAAAAAGCGAAAGCTTGACTTCATCTTTGCCGATTTTGATGCCTTTGATTTCCTTTTGTTGTCTGATTGCTGATGCTAGAACTTCCAGCACTATGTTAAACAACAGCGGTGAGAGTGGGCATCCCTGTCGTGTTCCTGATCTCAGGGAAAAAGCTCTCAGTTTTTCCCCATTGAGGATGATGTTAGCTGTGGGCTTTTCATAAATGGCTTTTATGATCTTTAAGTATGTTCCTTCTATCCCGACTTTCTCAAGGGTTTTTATTAAGAAATGGTGCTGGATTTTGTCAAAGGCCTTTTCTGCATCGATTGACAGGATCATATGGTTCTTCTCTTTTTTTTTTTTTTTGTTAATGTGATGTATCACGTTGATTGATTTGCGAATGTTGAACCAGCCCTGCATCCCAGGAATGAATCCCACTTGATCATGGTGAATAATTCTTTTTATATGCTGTTGAATTCGATTTGCTAGTATCTTATTGAGAATTTTTGCATCCATATTCATCAGGGATATTGGCCTGTAGTTCTCTTTTTTTACTGGGTCTCGGTCTGGTTTAGGAATCAAAGTAATACTGGCTTCATAGAATGAGTCTGGAAGTTTTCCTTCCCTTTCTATTTTTTGGAATAGCTTGAGAAGGATAGGTATTATCTCTGCTTTAAACATCTGGTAGAACTCCCCTGGGAAGCCATCTGGTCCTGGACTCTTATTTGTTGGGAGATTTTTGATGACCGATTCAATTTCTTCGCTGGTTATGGGTCTGTTCAAGCTTTCTATTTCCTCCTCATTGAGTTTTGGAAGAGTGTGGGTGTTTAGGAATTTGTCCATTTCTTCCAGGTTGTCCAATTTGTTGGCATATAATTTTTCATAGTATTCCCTGATAATTGTTTGTATCTCTGAGGGATTGGTTGTAATCATTCCATTTTCATTCATGATTTTATCTATTTGGGTCATCTCCCTTTTCTTTTTGAGAAGCCTGGCTAGAGGTTTGTCAATTTTGTTTATTTTTTCAAAAAACCAACTCTCAGTTTCGTTGATCTGCTCTACAGTTTTTTTAGATTCTATATTGTTTATTTCTGCTCTGATCTTTATGATTTCTCTTCTTCTGCTGGGTTTAGGCTGCCTTTGCTGTTCTGCTTCTATTTCCTTTAGGTGTGCTGTTAGATTTTGTATTTGGGATTTTTCTTGTTTCTTGAGATAGGCCTGGATTGCAAAGTATTTTCCTCTCAGGACTGCCTTCGCTGCGTCCCAAAGCGTTTGGATTGTTGTATTTTCATTTTCGTTTGTTTCCATAAATTTTTTAATTTCTTCTCTAATTGCCTGGTTGACCCACTCATTCTTTAGTAGGGTGTTCGTTAACCTTCATGCTTTTGGAGGTTTTCCAGACTTTTTCCTGTGGTTGATTTCAAGCTTCATAGCATTGTGGTCTGAAAGTATGCATGGTATGATTTCAATTCTTGTAAACTTATGAAGGGCTGTTTTGTGACCCAGTATATGATCTATCTTGGAGAATGTTCCATGTGCACTCGAGAAGAAAGTATATTCTGTTGCTTTGGGATGCAGAGTTGTAAATATATCTGTCAAGTCCATCTGATCCAATGTATCATTCAGGGCCCTTGTTTCTTTATTGACTGTGTGTCTAGATGATCTATCCATTTCTGTAAGTGGGGTGTTAAATTCCCCTGCAATGACCACATTCTTATCAATAAGGTTGCTTATGTTTATGAGTAATTGTTTTATATATCTGGGGGCTCCGGTATTCGGCGTATAGACATTTATAATTGTTAGCTCTTCCTGATGGATAGACCCTGTAATTATTACATAATGCCCTTCTTCATCTCTTGTTACAGCCTTTAATTTAAAGTCTAGTTTGTCTGATATAAGTATGGCTACTCCAGCTTTCTTTTGGCTTCCAGTAGCATGATAAATAGTTCTCCATCCCCTCACTCTCAGTCTAAAGGTGTCCTCAGATCTAAAATGAGTCTCTTGTAGACAGCAAATAGATGGGTCTTGTTTTTTTATCCATTCTGATACCCTATGTCTTTGGTTGGCGCATTTAATCCATTTACATTCAGTGTTATTATAGAAAGATACGGGTTTAGAGTCATTGTGATGTCTGTATGTTGTATGCTTGTAGCGATGTCTCTGGTACTTTGTCTCACAGGATCCCCCTTAGGATCTCTTGTAGGGCTGGTTTAGTGGTGACAAATTCCTTCAGTTTTTGTTTGTTTGGGAAGACCTTTATCTCTCCTTCTATTCTAAATGACAGACTTGCTGGATAAAGGATTCTTGGCTGCATACTTTTTCTGTTCAATACATTGAAGATCTCGTGCCAATCCTTTCTGGACTGCCAGGTTTCAAAAGAGAGATCAGTCATGAGTCTTATAGGTCTCCCTTTATATGTTAGGGCACGTTTATCCCTTGCTGCTTTCAGAATTTTCTCTTTATCCTTGTATTTTGCCAGTTTGACTATGATATGTTGTGCAGAAGATCGATTCAAGTTATGTCTGAAGGGAGTTCTCTGTGCCTCTTGGATTTCGATGCCTGTTTCCTTCCCCAGTTCAGGGAAGTTCTCAGCTATTATTTCTTCAAGTACCCCTTCAGCACCTTTCCCTCTGTCTTCCTCCTCTGGAATACCAATTATGCGTATATTATTTCTTTTTAGTGTATCACTTATTTCTCTAATTTCCCCCTCATACTCCTGGATTTTTTTATCTCTCTTTTTCTCAGCTTCCTCTTTTTCCATAACTTTATCTTCTAGTTCACCTATTCTCTCCTCTGCCTCTTCAATCCGAGCCGTCGTCATTTCCATTTTGTTTTGCATTTCGTTTAAAGCACTTTTCAGCTACTCCTGACTGTTCCTTAGTCCCTTGATCTCTGTAGCAAGAGATTCTCTGCTGTCCTCTATACTGTTTTCAAGCCCAGCGATTAATTGTATGACTAATATTCTAAATTCACTTTCTGTTATATTATTTAAATAATTTTTGATCAGTCCATTGGCTGTTGTTATTTCCTGGAGATTCTTTTGAGGGGAATTCTTCCGTTTGGTCATTTTGGATAGTCCCTGGAGTGGTGAGGACCTGCAGGGCACTTCCCCCGTGCTGTGGTGTATAACTGGAATTGGTGGGCGGGGCCGCAGTCCGACCTGATGTCTGCCCCCAGCCCACCTCTGGGGCCACAGTCAGACTGGTATGTGCCTTCTCTTCCCCTCTCCTAGGGGTGGGATTCACTGTGGGGTGGCGTGGCCCGTCTGGGCTACTTGCACACTGCCAGGCTTGTGGTGCTGGGGATCTGGCGTATTAGGTGGATTGGGTAGGCAAGGTACACGGGGGCAGGAGGGGCAGGCTTAGCTCACTTCTCCTTAGGTGATCCACTTCAGGAGGGGCCCTGTGGCAGCGAGCGAGTCAGATCCGCTGCCAGAGGTTTGGCTCCGCAGGAGCACAGAGTTGGGTGTTTGCGCGGAGCAAGCAAGTTCCCTGGCAGGAACTGGTTCCCTTTGGGATTTTGGCTGGGGGTTGGGCGGGGGAGATGGCGCTGGCAAGCGCCTTTGTTCCCCACCAAACTGAGCTCTGTCATCCGGGGGCTCAGCAGCTCTCCCTCCCTTTGTCCTCCAGCCTTCCTGCTTTCTGAGCAGAGCTGTTAGCTTATGACCTCCCAGAGGCTAAGTCGCGCTTGCTGTCGGAACACAGTCTGTCCGGCCCCTCCGCTTTTGCCAGCCAGACTCGGGGGCTCTGCTTGGCTGGCAGGTTGCCTCTCCGCCCCGGCTCCCTCCCACCAGTCCGTGCAGTGCACACCGCCTCTCCCCCCTTCCTACCCTCTTCCGTGGGCCTCTCGTCTGCGCTTGGCTCTGGAGACTCCGTTCTGCTAGTCTTCTAGTGGTTTTCTGGGTTAGTTAGGCAGGTGTAGATGGAATCTAAGTGATCAGCAGGACGCGCGGTGAGCCCAGCGCCCTCTAAGCCGCCATCTTCCGACCGACCTCTAAAGTAATTATTGATAGGTATGTGCTTATTGCCCTTTTGTTAATTGTTTTCTGGTTGTTTTGTTGTTCTTTTTCTGTTTTTTCATTCTTCCCTAGTGATTGATGATGTTTTTAGTGTTATACTTGAATTCTTTTATCTTTATTTTTTGACAATTTGGTTTGTGGTTAACATGAGTTTGATATATAACATCCAAAGTATATTGCAGTGTATGTTAAGTGCTGGTTGCTTAAGTTCAAACACATTCTAAACATACTACACTCTTACTCCTTCCTCCACATTTTGTGTATGTGATGTCATATTTTATATATCCTTTATTTTGTAAACCTCTTAATATTTTAAATGCAATTGCTTTTACTTCTTTGGTTTTTTTAACCTTTGTACTAGCTTTATAAGTGAGTGATCTGTGTTTATTTATGTTTTTACCTTTGAATTTGTTTTTTAAAAATTTTTCTAATGTTTGTTTATTTTTGACAAAGAGAGAGAGAGAGAGAGAGAGAAAGAGAGAGCAAGTGGGGAAGGAGCAGAGAAAGAGGGAGACAGAATCTGAAGCAGGCTGCAGGCTCGAGCTGTGAGCACAGAGCCCGACATGGGATCAAACTCACAAACCACGAGATCATGAGCTGAGCTAAAGTCAAGAGGCTTAACCAACTGAGCCACCCAGGCACCCCTCATGATTTTCTTTCTGTGCATGTTCTTTACTTGTCCAAATAAAGAAGTCCTTTTAATATTTCTTATAAGACTGGTTTAGTGGTGATAAACTCCTTTACCTTTTGTTTGGGAAACTTTATCGTTCTTTTTTT
The DNA here is from genome assembly GCF_046562875.1 of Panthera onca. Taxonomy (NCBI): domain Eukaryota; kingdom Metazoa; phylum Chordata; class Mammalia; order Carnivora; family Felidae; genus Panthera; species Panthera onca. The sequence goes on along the minus strand of NC_138342.1, from coordinate 147,260,929 downwards.
TTTTTTAAGTTTATTTAATTAAAGAGAGAGAAGGAGGGAGGGGCAGAAAGAAGGAAAGGCAGAATCCCAAGCAGACTCTGTGCTGCCAGTGCAGAGCCTGATGTGGGGCTCAAACTCACAAACCATGAGATCACGACCTGAGCAGAGATCAAGAGTCAAACACTTAACCAACTGAGCCACCCAGGAACCCTGGAAACTTTATCTTTCAATTATGTATGATAACCTTGACATGTAGAATATTCTTAGTTGTATTGTTTTTTCCCTTTCATTATTTTCAATATATAATGCCACACCCTTTTGGCCTGCCAAGTTTCTAATGAAAAATATGCTGATAACCTTGTGGGGTTTCTCTTTGATATAACTAGTCACTTTTCTCTTGATGCTTTTTAGATTCTCTCTTTATCCTTAATTTTTGGAGTTTTAATTATTACATGTCTTGGTGTGGACTTCATTGGGTTCATCTTGTTTTGGGCTCACTGTGCTTCCTTGACCTGGATGTCTGTTTCCTTCCCTAGATTAGGAAATTTTCAGCTATTATTTCTTCAAAACATTCTCTTTTTTTGCCCTTTCCTTCCTCTTCTTCTTCTGGGACGCTTATGTTGAAAATGTTATCATGCTTGAGGTTGTTCCAGTAATCCCTAACCTATCCTTATTTTATTTTATTTTATTTTATTTTATTTTATTTTATTTTATCTATTTTATTTTTAAATGTTTATTCTATTTTTGAGAGACAGAGAGAAGGAGAGAGAGAGAGAGAGAGGGAGAGAGAGAGAGAGAGAGAGAGAGAGAGAGAGAGAGAGAGAATGTGAGCCGGGGAGAGGCAGAGAGAGAGGAAAACACAGAATCTGAAGCAGACTCCAGGCTCTGAGCTGTCAGCAAAGAGCCCTACATGGGGCTTGAACTCACGAACTGTGAGATCATGACCTGTGCCAAAATCAAGAGTCGGACCCTTAACCAACTGAGCCACCCAGGTGCCACTAACCTATCCTCATTTTAAAGAATTCCTTATTTGCTATACGGCTCGAGCATTTTCCATTACCCTATCTTACAGATCACTGATCTGTTCTGCATTTTCTAATCTGATGTTGATTCCTTCTAGTATTTTTCATTTTAGTTATTGTATTCTTCAATTCTGAGTCTTTTTTATGTTTTCTCTTTTTTTGTAGAAGTTCTGAGTTCATTCCCTCTTCATTCAGATCTGATGAGCATCTTTAAGACCATTACTTTGAACTTCTTATCAGGTAGATTACTTATCTATCTTTAGTTTTTATCTCCCTAAGTTTTGTCTTTTTCTTTCATTTGGAGCATATTCTTTGGTCTCTTCATTTTATTTGACTTTCTGTGTTTGTTTCTATGAGTTATGTAAAGCAGCTACCTCTCGCAGTCTGAAGCAATGGCTTTGTGTAGAAAGGTACCCTGTGTAGACTACATGTCCTGGTGGGTATGGTGCCTGGCTATAAATCTAGTGAGCATGGGTTTGAGACCTTAAGGCACTCATTACCAAGGCCACTGTGGTGGTACAAATAGAGCTAAGTGAGGTGTGGGCTTGGGGTGTCCCAGGATTCCCAGGGTGCTCAGCATTGGGGAACCCTTGGGGGAACAGCTGGTGCTGAAATGGATGTGGGCTGGAGATCTGGGAGCACTCCATGCAGGGGGTACCCTGGCAGGATGGCTGAAGCTCAGGCAGGTGCAGGTGTGGGACTGCTTTGGGGAGATGGCTGGACCTGATGTGGGTTAGGGGATTACTGAGGCAACAGGCTGTCTAGAGCACCTGGACCCTTCTCCCATATACTATCTATGTGGAGGGGGAAACATAATAATAGCACTTCTGACCCTACAGGTAATTCCAGATGTTATCTGAGTTAGGCATATGCTCAAGGGATAATGAATGGGTTTTCTTCACTTTTAGTCCACTTCTCCTTTAAAACACATAATTGCCCCTATGCCCCAGGGCAGGTGAATCTGCTTGCAAGTGCCTCAGTACTCTCACTCCCACTGTAGTTTACAGTGTGAAGTGTGGTGTTATCGTTACCATGTTTCCATTTCTTCTGCTGTTCTCTATGTTATCTCTCTATCCCTCATCATGCTGAAGGTGTTCAATATGCTCTTGGTTCTTCTTTGGGAAGAATTGCTTTATATGTAGGAGCAGATTCAATGTGTCTATGGTAGTAGGTAAGCTCAGGGTCTTCCTATGATGCCTTCTTGTTCCTGGACTCTCTTTCTCCTCTTAATGTAGGCATTTATTGCTATGAACTATCCTCTTAGAACTGCTTTTGTTGCATGCCATAATTTCTGATGTGTTGTGTTTCCATTTTTTGTTCATCTCAGTAAACTCTTGTATTTCTCCTTTAGTTTCTGAATTTCATCCAATGGTTGTTCAGGTAAAGTGTTGTTGAATTTCCATGAATTTGTGAATTTTTCAATTTTCCTCTTAATGATATCTGATTTCATGCCATTGTGGTCAGAGGAGATACTTTATATGATTTCAGTCTTCTTGACTCTATACTTGTCTTTTGGCCTAACATATGCTATAATCTACAAAAGTTTCCATGTGCATGTGAAAAGAATGGGTTCTTGCTGTCAGTGGATGGAATGTTCTGTATATGTCTGTTAAGTGTATCAGATCTATAGTTTTTTTCCAGTTTCCCTATTGATTGGTTGTCTGGATGACCTATTCATTGTTATGAGTGGGATACTGAAGTCCCAACTACTATTATATTATTTATTTTTTCTTTAGCTCTGTTTTTGATTTATATATTTGGGTGCTGTGATGTTTAGCACATAAATATTTACAGCCATATTTCCTTTTTAAAAAAAAATTTTAACATTTATTCATTTTTGAGAGACAGAGAGAGACAGAGCATGAGTGGGGAAGGGTCAGAGAGAGGGAGACACAGAATCTGAGGCAGGCTCCAGGCTCTGAGCTGTCAGCACAGAGCCCGACATGGGGCTCAAACTCACAAACTGCAAGATCATGACCTGAGCCGAAGTCGGTCGCTAAACCAACTGAGACACCCAGGCACCCCTACAGCCAGCCACATCTTCTTAATGGATTGGCCTCTTTATCCTTATGTCTTGACCTTTGTGTGTTCTTTTTTTTTTTTTTAACAATTTTTAGTTTAATGTCTATTTTGTCTAAGTATAACTACCCCAGTATTTTTGGGAGGGAGAAGGAGTACCATTTGCTTGAAATGACCCTTTGAATCCTTTTACTTTCATTCTAAATGTGTCTTTAAGGCTAGTGTGCTTGGGTGCCTGGCTGGCTCAATAGGTAGAGCTTGTGATTCTTGACCGTAGCTTCATGATTTCAAGACCCACATTGGGAGTGGTGCCTACTTAAAAAGAAATTAAATTAATAAAAGAATGTTTAAACAAAAAGGCCAGTGTGCTATTTGTAGGCAATGTATTATTGAATAGTGTTTTTACAATTCATTTTGCCATTATGTGTCTTTTCATTCGAGAATTTAACCTGTTTACATTTAAAGTAAGTGATTGATAGGTAAGGACTTACCATGGCCATATTGTTGTTTTCTGTTTGTTTTATAGATTTACTTTTTCCTGGTTTCTTATCCTGCTGTCTTTTTCAGGTTTTGATGTCTTTTCGTATCATTATTCTTTGACTTCTTTCTTATATTCTTTTGTTTAATAGTTACAGATTTTTCCCTTGTGCTCACACTATGAGGTTTACATAAAATATCTTAAAAGGAAAACACCTTATTTTAAGTTGATAACAACTTTAACGGAATTTCTAAATTTTATACTTTTACTTATATTCTCCCTCATATTTAGGTTATTGCTATTACAATTTACATTTTTTTAATCTTTATTTTTCAAAGAGAGAGGGAGTGTAAGTAGAGTAAGGGCAGAGAGAGAGGGAGACACAGAATCAGAAGCAGGCTCCAGGCTCTGAGCTGTCAGCACAGAGACCGATGGGGGGCTCAAACTCATGAACTACAAGATCATGACCTGATCTGAAGTCAAACGCTTAGCTGACTGAGCCACCCAGGTGCCCCACAATTTACATATTTTTAATGTTATGTAACTAATAATAGATTATTTTAATTATGGTTATTTTTACAATGTTCATCCTTTATTTTTTAGACTATTGTTGTAACTGAATTATTACCACCATTATCTAATTACATAATTTTTTTACTATATATCTATGTGTTTACCATTACCAGTGAGTTTTATGCCATGTTTTTATGTTTTTATGATGTTAATTAGCATCCTTTTACTTCAACTCAAAGAACTCTATTTACTTTATCTTGTAAGGGAGGTCTAGTGGTAATAAACTCCCTCAGATTTTGTTTATTTACAGGTTTTTATCTTCATTTCTAAAGAATGGGTATAGGATTCACTGGGTATAGGATTCTGGGTTGACAGATATTATCTTTCAATATTTTGAATATATAATCCCATTGTCCTGCCCTGAAGTATTTCTGTTAAGAAATCTGCCAATAATGTTATGGAGGTTCCCATGTGTCTAAGATTTCTGTTTCTTCTACTGTTTTTAAGTTTCTTTGTGTTTAGGGGCACCTAGATTGCTCAGTTGAGTATCTCACTTTGGCTCAGCTCATGGTCTTGTGGTCCATGGGTTCAAGCCCTGCTGACAGTTCAGAGCTTGGAGCCTGCTTCAGGTTCTGTGTCTCCCTCTCTCTCTGCTTTTCTGCTGCTTACTATCTCTCTCTCCCCCTCTCTCTTTCTCTCTCTCTTTCAAAAATGAATAAACATTAAAAACAATTTCTTCTTGTTTTATTTTTGACAATATAATTTACAATGTGTCTCAGTGTAGGTCAATTTAAGTTCAACCTATTTGGGGACTTTGGGTCTCATAGATCTGGATGTCCATTTCTTTTCTCACATTTGGGAAACTTTATCCATTAAAGGTTTAAATATAATTTCTTAATGTCCCTTTCTGCTTCTCTTCTCCTTCTGGAGTTTCCATCATGTGAATATTGTTTCTTTACATTGTGTTCTATAATTCTCATAAACTTTACTCTTTTTAAAATTTTTTTTTTACATTTATTTATTTTTGAGAGAGAGAGAGAACCGAGAAGGGGCAGAGAGAGAGAGAGGGAGAGAGGGAGACACAGAATCTGAAGCAGACTCCATGCTCCAAGCCATCAGCACAAAGCCCAATGCGGGCTCAAGCCCACAAACTGTGAGATCATGACCTGAGCCAGAGTCTGGTGCTTAACCGACTGAGCCACCCAGGTGCCCTTCTTTACTCTTTTTAATTCTTCTTTCTTGGGGTGCCCGTTGGCTCAGTTTGCTGGGCGTCCAACTTTGGCTCAGGTCATGATCTTGGGGTTCATGAGTTCAAGCCCTGTCGAGCTCAGTGTTGACAGCTCAGAGCCTGGAACTTGCTTTGCATTCTGTGTCTCCCCCTCTCCCTGCCCTCCCCCACTGGTGCTCTGTCTCTGTCTCTTAAAAATGAATAAATGTTAAAAAAATAATTCTTTTTTCTTTTTGCTCTTTGGAATGGATTATTTCTAATTTCCTATTCTCCAGGTCACTGATTTTTTTTTTCCCTGCGTGGTCAAGTCTGCTTTTGAAACTCTACTGAATTCTTTGGTTTAATTACTGTGTTTTTTAACGCTAGGATTTCTGTGTGTGTGTGTGTGTGTGTGTGTGTGTGTGTGTGTGTGTGTAGCTTCTACCAATTTGTTGAACTTCTCATATTGTTCATGTAGCGTTTTCCTAATTTCATTTAGTTTGTATTTTCTTCTTTTCACTCAGCTTCTTTAAGAGGATTATTCTGCATTCTTGGTCTAACATTCATAGATCTTTGTTTCTTTTAGATTGGTTTTAAAGCTTTATTAGTTTCCTTTGGTGGTGTCATATTTACCGAGCTTTTTGTTTTATTCCTTACATTTGTATCATTTGATTCATCAGGTTTATCCTCCATACATTTTAGGTTTGCTAAAAAAGCAGAGACAGATCTTTTCCAGCCAACTCATTTTGGGTTTCTAGGCATGTCTTTCAGTAATGTCTGTGGGCAGGTGGGGCCTGTTATTACTCTCTATTTTGGGGGGAGGGACAATTATTCAAGATGGAAGTCAAAGATGGGTTGGTGTGCCACTGGCTGAAAACAGTTGATTGTGTCTTGGTCCCATACTCAAGTGAAGCTGTAGGATGGACTATAAGGTTGTGTGGATTTTCTGGTCATGCTGATTAGGTAGTTGGGACTGTGTACTGTATTCAGTAGTAGATGGAGATATGAATTAGCTTTCCTGCCCTGACAGAGCAGCAGGCTGGGACTCAGGGATTGTATGTATTGTTTGTATATCACATAAAAATATTCACTGAATTCCCTGGCCAAGTGAGGATACTAGTTCCTTTCTGCAGATAAGGAAATCCATAAATTGTGCATGCTGTTAAAGTGCCAATGTAGGCAAAGCTGTTGGGTTGGCTATACAGCATCCCATATGCTCTGGTTAGTTTCCCTGGTCTGGCAGGCTAGAGGCTATAACCAGCAATGAGCAGGGCTCTGAATTAGTTTTGCTGCCCAGTGAATGGAAGCAGCAGTTCTAACGCTATTAAACCTCTTTATTATCTTAACTCAAGCTGACCCATGTCCTAAATTTCCTGGTCAAACAGGTTCACTGCTTTTCTCTGCAAACTATTGGCTTGCTTGCCCTTCTTTTAACACAAGTGCCACTGGCTAACATAGCTTCAAGGTCAGGCTCTAGGGCAGGCAAAACTGACCATTTGAGGATCTGAAATATGCAGACCTGCACCTGTCCTGAGCTCGTGGTGAGAGTGTGCCACTAACTTGGTTCTGCAGCTGACCAAAACCACTGGTTGGGATTACTACTTAGGCATTCAGGTATGAACTTTGCCAAGATATGTGTACTGGATTTTGTAAGCCCCTCCCCATCTTGTCATGGGCTCCCAGTGGTTGACCACTGCAGATTCCCCTGCAGTCTCCATAGGTTGAGATCAGAATAAGTGTTCCTATAAAGTGACCCACAATGCTGGGAGGTCTGGTTATTCTCCCTGGGTTTTCTTTTCCCACTGAATGAACCAGAGGATTAACGAAGCACTCTGCATGATATTGCCCTGGCCTGAGGGAGTCCACGGCAATAAAGTCAACATGTAGCTGCTCCTCTTACCCCTTATAATGTGGTCTGTTTTGGTCTCTCTTACAGTGGGGTGCAGCAGTCACACTCCCAGTGGTGTTCTCCCAGTAGTTATTGAATAGTTGTCCTTGAATAGTTGTTAGCTGTTCTTGGGAGGTGGAATGATGTCAGGAACAATCTGTGTCATCATCGTGGTGATGTCACTCTCCTAAAATGTCCATTCTGTTTTTCCCCACTGAGGATATTAGCAGTGGGTCTTTCATATATAATTTTATGATCTTGCAGTGTCATCCTTCTATCCCTACTTTCTTGAGGGTTTTTTTAAATATGAAATTTATTGTCAAATTGGTTTCCATACAACACCCAGTGCTCATCCAAACAGGTACCCTCCTCAATACCCATTAACCACCCTCCCCTCCCTCACACCCCCCACCAACCCTCTGTTCTCAGTTTTTAAGAGTCTCTTATGTTTTGGCTCCCTCCCTCTCTAACCTTCTTTTTTCTTCCCTTCCCCCATGGTCTTCTGTTAAGTTTCTCAGGATCTCAGAGTGAAGACATATGGTATCTGTCTTTCTCCGTATGTCTTATTTCACTTAGCATAACACTCTCCAGTTCCATCCACGTTGCTACAAAAAGCCATATTTCATTCTTTCTCATTGCCACATAGTATTCCGTTGTGTATATAAACCACAATTTCTTTATCCATTCATCAGTTGATGGACATTTAGGCTCTTTCCATAATTTGGCTATTGTTGAAAGTGCTGCTATAAACATTGGGGTACAGGTGCCCCTATGCATCAGCACTCCTGTATCCCTTGGGTAATTCCTAGCAGTGCTATTGCTGAGTCATAGGGTAGATCTATTTTTAATTTTTTGAGGAACCTCCACACTGTTTTCCAGAGTGGCTGCACCAATTTGCATTCCCACCAACAGTGCAAGAGGGTTCCCGTTTCTTCACATCCTCACCAGCATCTATACTCTCCTGATTTGTTCATTTTAGCTGCTCTGACAGGCGTGAGGTGGTATCTGAGTTTGGTTTTGATTTGTATTTCCCTCATGAGGAGTGACGTTGAGCATCTTTTCATGTGCCTGTTGGCCATCTGGACGTCTTCTTTAGAGAAGTGTCTATTCATGTTTTCTGCCCATTCTTCACTGGATTATTTGTTTTTTGGGTGTGGAGTTTGGTGAGCTATTTATAGATTTTGGATACTAGCCCTTTGTCCAGTATGTCATTTGCAAATATCCTTTTCCATTCCGTTGGTTGCCTTTTAGTTTTGTTGGTTGTTTCCTTTGCAGTCCAGAAGCCTTTTATCTTCATGAGGTCCCAATAGTTCATTTTTGCTTTTACTTCCCTTGCCTTTGGGGATGTGTCAAGTAAGAAATTGCTGCAGCTGAGGTCAGAGAGGATTTTTCCTGCTTTCTCCTCTAGGGTTTTGATGGTTTCCTGTCTCACATTCAAGTCCTTTATCCATTTTGAGTTTGTTTTTATGAATGGTGTAAGAAAATCGTCAGTTTCATCCTTCTGCATGTTGCTGTCCAGTTCTCCCAGCACCATTTGTTAAAGAGACTGTTTTTTTCCTTTGGATATTCTTTCCTTCTTTGTCAAAAACAAGACCCATACTTTTGTGGGTTTAATTCTTGGGTTTCTATTCTATTCCATTGGTCTATGTGTCTGTTTTTGTGCCAATACCATGCTGTCTTGATGATGACAGCTTTGTAGTAGAGGCTAAAGTCTGGGATTGTGATGCCTCCTGCTTTGGTCTTCTTCTTCAAAATTACTTTGGCTATTCGGGGCCTTTTGTGGTTCCATATGAATTTTAGGATTGTTCTAGCTTCGAGAAGAATGCTGGTACAATTTACATTGGGATTGCATTGAATTTGTAGAAAGCTTTAGGTAGTATTGACATTTTAACAATATTTATTCTTCCAATCCATGAGCACGGAATGTTTTTCCATTTCTTTATATCTTCTTCAATTTCCTTCATAAGCTTTCTATACTTTTCAGCATACAGATCTTTTATATCTTTGGTTAGGTTTATTCCTAGGTATTTTATGCTTCTTGGTGCAATTGTGAATGGGATCAGTTTCTTTATTTGTCTTTCTGTTTCTTCATTATTAGTGTATAAGAATGCAACTGATTTCTGTACATTGATTTTGTATCCTGCGACTTTGCTGAATTCATGTATCAGTTCTAGCAGACTTTTGGTGGAGTCCGTAGGATTTTCCATGTATAATATCATGTCATCTGCAAAAAGTGAAAGCTTTCCTTCATCTTTGCCAATGTTGATGCCTTTGATTTCCTTTTGCTGTCTGATTGCTGATGCTAGAACTTCCAACACGATGTTAAACAACAGCAGTGAGAGTGGACATCCCTGTCGTGTTCCTGATCTCAGGGGGAAAGCTCTCAGTTTTTCCCCATTGAGGATGATATTAGCTGTGGGCTTTTCATAAATGGCTTTTATGATGTTTAAGTATGTTCCTTCTATCCCGACCCTCTCGAGGGTTTTTATTAAGAAAGGATGCTGAATTTTGTCAAATGCTTTTTCTGCATCGATTAACAGGATCATATGGTTCTTATCTTTTCTTTTACTAATGTGATGTATCACGTTGATTGATTTGCAAATGTTGAACCAGCCCTGCATCCCTGGAATGAATCCTACTTGATCATGGTGAATAATTCTTTTTATATGCTGTTGAATTCGATTTGCTAGTATCTTATTGAGAATTTTTGCATCCATATTCATCAGGGATATTGGCCTGTAGTTCTCTTTTTTTACGGGGTCTCTGTCTGGTTTAGGAATCAAAGTACTGCTGGCTTCATAGAATGAGTCTGGAAGTTTTCCTTCCCTTTCTATTTTTTGGAATAGCTTGAGAAGGATAGGTATTATCTCTGCTTTAAATGTCTGGTAGAATTCCCCTGGGAAGCCATCTGGTCCTGGACTCTTATTTGTTGGGAGATTTTTGATAACTGATTCAATTTCTTTGCTGGTTATGGGTCTGTTCAAGTTTTCAATTTCTTTCCGTTTGTGTTTTGGAAGTGTGTGGGTGCTTAGGAATTTGTCCATTTCTTCCAGGTTGTCCAATTTGTTGGCATATAATTTTTCAAAGTATTCCCTGATAATTGCTTGTATTTCTGAGGGATTGGTTGTAATAATGCCATTTTCATTCATGATTTTATCTATTTGGGTCATCTCCCTTTTCTTTTTGAGAAGCCTGCCTAGAGGTTTATCAATTTTGTTTATTTTTTCAAAAAACCAACTCTTGATTTCATTGATCTGCTCTACTGTTTTCTTTTTTTTGTTGTTGTTGGATTCTATATTGTTTATTTCTGCTCTGATCTTTATTATTTCTCTTCTTCTTCTGGGTTGGGGTACCTTTGCTGTTTTGCTCCTATTTCCTTTAGGTGTGCTGTTAGATTTTGTATTTGGGATTTTTCTTGTTTCTTGAGATATGTCTGGATTACAATGTATTTTCCTCTCAGGACTGCCTTTGCTGCATTCCAAAGTGTTTGGATTGTATTTTCATTTTCATTTGTTTCCATACATTTTTTAATATCTTCTCTCATTGTCTGGTTGACCCATTCATTCTTTAGTAGGGTGTTCTTTAACACCCATGCTTTTGGAGATTTTCCAGACTTTTCCCAGTGGTTGATTTCAAGTTTCATAGCATTGTGGTCTGAAAGTGTGCATGGTATGATCTCAATTCTTGAATACTTATGAAGGGCTGTTTTGTGACCCAGTATGTGATCTATCTTGGAGAATGTTCCATGTGCACTCGAGAAGAAAGTATATTCTGTTGCTTTGGGATGCAGAGTTCTAAACATATCTGTCAAGTCCATCTTATCCAATGTATCATTCAGGGCCCTTGTTTCTTTATTGATCTTGTGTCAAGATGATCTATCCATTGTTGTAAGTGGGGTATTAAAGTCCCTGCAATTACCACATTCTTGTCAATAAGGTTGCTTATTTTTGTGAGTAATCGTTTTATAAATTTGGGGGCTCCCGTATTCGGCACATAGACATTTATAATTGTTAGTTCTTCTTGATGGATAGACCCTGTAATTATTATATAATGCCCTTCTTCATCTCTTGTTACAGGCTTTAATTAAAATCTAGTTTGTCTGATATAAGTATGGCTACTCCAGCTTTCTTTTGACTTCCAGTAGCATGATAGGTAGTTCTCCATCCTCTCACTTTCAATCTGAAAGTGTCCTCAGGTCTAAATGAGTCTCTTGTAGACAGCAAATAGATGGGTCTTGTTTTTTTATCCATTCTGGTACCCTATGTCTCTTGGTTGGAGCATTTAGTCCATTTACATTCAGTGTTATTATTGAAAAATACGGATTTAGCGTCATTGTGATGTCTGCAGGTTTCATGCCTGTAGTGATGTCTCTGGTAGTTTGTGGTCCTTGCAACATTTCACTCACAGAATCCCCCTTAGGATCTCTTGTAGGGCTGGTTTAGTGGTGATGAATTCCTTCAGTTTTTGTTTGTTTGGGAAGACCTTTATCTCTCCTTCTATTCTGAATGACAGACTTGCTGGATAAAGGATTCTTGGCTGCATATTTTTTTTTCTGTTCATCACATTGAAGATTTTCTGCCATTCCTTTCTGGCCTGCCAAGTTTCAGTAGATAGGTCTGTCACTAGTCTTATCGGTCTCCGTTTATATGTTAGAGCATCATTATCCCTAGCTGCTTTCAGAATTTTCTCTTTATCCTTGTATTTTGCCAATTTCACTATGATATGTAGTGCAGAAGATCGATTCAAGTTACGTCTGAAGGGAGTCTCTGTGCCTCTTGGATTTCAATATCTTTTTCCTTCCCCAGATCAGTGAAATTCTCAGCTATGATTTGTTCAAGTACACCTTCAGCCCCTTTCTCTCTCTTTTCCTTTTCTGAAATTCCTATGATATGGATATTGTTCCGTTTGATTGCATCACTTAGTTCTCTAATTCTCCCCTCATACTCCAGGATTTTATCTTTTTCTCAGCTTCTTGTTTTTCAATAATTTTATCTTCTAGTTCACCTATTCTCTCCTCTGCTTCTTCAATATGAGCTGTGGTCGACTCCATTTTATTTTGCACCTCATTTATAGCATTTTTTAGTTCTTCATAATTATTTCTTTGTCCCTTGATCTCTGTAGCAATAGAATCTCTGCTGTCCTCTATACTTTTTTCAAGCCCAGCGATTAATTTTATGACTATTATTCTAAATTCATGTTCCATTTTATTGCTTAAATCGCTTTTGATCAATTCGTTAGCTTTCGCTACTTCCTGGAGTTTCTTTTGAGGAGAATTCTTCCGTTTAGTCATTTTGGATAGTCCCTGGGGTGGCGCTGAACTGCAGGGCACTTCCCCTGTGCTGTCTGGAGTAACTTGTGTTGGTGGGCGGGGCCACAGTCAGACCTGATGTCTGTCCCCAGCCCACCGCTGGGGCCACAGTCAGACTGGTGTGTACCTTATCTTCCCCTCTCCCAGGGGCAGGACTCACTGCAGAGTGGTATGGCCCCTGTCTGGGCTACTTGCACACTGCCAGGCTTATGGTGCTGCTTTGATGGGATCTTGCATATTAGCTAGGGTGGATCCACAAGGTGCACGGCGGTGGGAGGGGCAGGCTCAGCTCGCTTTGCAGTCTGTGGTCCCCTGTGAGAGGGGCCCTGCAGCACTGGGAGGGAGGCCAACCTGTCAGAGGGATGGATCCACAGAACCACAACATTGGATGTTTGCACAGTACAAGCAAGTTCAGTGAACTGGTTCCTTTTGGGGTTTTGGCTGGGGGATGGGAGAGGGACATGGTGCTGGGCAGTGCCTTTGTTCCCCACAGAGCTGAGCTCTGTCTTCCATGGCTCAACACCTTTCCCTTCCAGTGTCCTTTTGCCCTCCCTCTCTCTGAGCAGAGCTGTTGACTTATAACATTCCAGATGTTAAGTCCTGCTGGCTGCCAGAACTCATGCAGTCCAGCCCCTCTGCTTTTCCAAGCCAGACTCGGGGATTTCACCTTGCTGGGTGGGCTGCCCCTCCACCGCCTCAGCTCCCTCCCACCGGCCCATATAGCACACTGCCTCTCCGCCCTTCCTACCCTCTTCTGTGGGCCTCTTGTCCACGCTGGCTCCAGAGAGTCCGTTCTGCTAGTCTTCTGGCAATTTTCTGGGTAATTTAGGCAGGTGTGGGTGGAATCTAAGTGATCAGCTGGACGAGGTGAGCCCAGCGTCCTCCTACACTGCCATCTTCTCCCCTCTTGCGGGCTTTTTTTTTTTTTTTTATCAAGAAAAGGTGTTGTGTTTTATCAAATGCTTCCTCTGCATCTATTCAGAGGGTCATATGATTCTTATCCTTTCTTTTATTAATGTGATGTATCACATCGATTGATTTGCAGATATTGAACCAGCCCTACACCCCAGGAATTAATCCCACCAATCATAGTGAATAATTATTTTAATGTATTGTTGGATCCAATTTGCTATTATCTTGTTGAGAATTTTTGCATCCATGTTCATCAGGGAAATTGGTCTGTAGTTCTCCTTCTTGGTGGGGTCTTTATCTGGTTTGGAATCAAGGTAATGCTGGCCTCATAGAATGAATTTGGAAGTGTTCCTTACATTTCTATATTTTGGAACAGCTTCAAAAGAATAGGTGTTAAGTCTTCTTTAAATGTTTGATAGAATTCCCCTAGAAAGCCATCCAACCCTGGACTCATTTGTTGGGAGACTTTTAATTACTGATTCAATTTATTTACTGGTTAGGGGTCTATTCAAATTTTCTCTTTCCTTCTGTTTCAGTTTTGGTAGTTTATATATTTCTAGGAATTTGTCCATTTCTTCCAGATTTCCCATTTTGTTGGCATATAAGTTGTCATAATATTCTCTTATTATTGTTTGTGTTTCTGTGGTGTTGGTTGTGATCTCTCCTCTTTCATTTTTTATTTTATGTATTTGGGTCTTTTCCTTTTTGATCAAACTGGCTAGTGGTTTATCAATTTTGTTAATTCTTTCAAAGAACCAGCTTCTGGTTTTATTGATCTGTTCTTTTTTGTTTTTTAATTTCAATATCATTGATTTCTTCTCTAGTCTTTATTATATCCCTTCTTCTACTGGTTTTGGGCTTTATTTATTCTTTTTACTGCTCTTTTAGGAGTAAGGTTAGGTTTTGCATTTGAGACCCTTCCTCCTTTAGGAAGGCCTGGATTTCTACATATTTCCCTCTTATGACCACCTTTGCTGAATTCCAGAGGTTTTGAGCTGTTGTATTTTCAATTTTATTGGCTTGCATGCACTTTTTAATTTCTTATTTAATTTCTCGGTTAACCCATTCATTCTTTAGTAGAGTATTCTTTAATCTCCATGTATTCATGGTCTTTCCAAATTTTTTTATTGTTGATTTTGAGTTTCATAACAAGGTGATCTGAACATATGCATGGTATTATCTCAATTTTTTTGTACTTGTTGAGGGCTGATTTGTGTCCCAGTATGTTATCTATTCTAGAGAGTGTTCTATGTACACTTGGGAAGAATATGTATTCTGCTGCTTTAGGATGAAATGTTCTGAATATATCTCTTAAGTCCCTCTGGTCCAGAGTGTCATTCAAAGCCATTGTTTTCTTGTTGAAAACAAGATGATCTGTCCATTGTTGTAAGTGGCGTGTTGAAGTCCCCTACTTATGGTGTTATTATCAATGAGTTTCTCTATGTTTGTGATTAATTAATTTGTATATTTGGGTGTTATCAATTGGGGGACATAAATATTTACAATTGTTAGATCTTTTTGGTGGATAGACTCCTTATTTGTTATATAATACCCTTCTTCATCTCTTGTTACAGTCTTTGTTTTGAAATCTAGTTTTTCTCTTGTAAGTATGGATACCCCAGCTTTCTTTTGACAATGATTAGCATGATAGATGGTTTTCCATCCTTTTACTTTCAATCTGCAGGTGACTTTAGGTCTAAAATGAGTCTCTTGTAAGCAGCATATAGTTAGGTCTTATTTACTTATCCATTCTGATACCCTATGTCTTTTGATTGGAGCATTTAGTCCACTGACATTTAGAGTAAGTACTGAAAGATATGAATTTACTGCCATTGTGTTGCCTATACAGTTGGTGTTTCTGGTGATGTTCTTTGGTCCTTTCTAGTCTTTGTTGCTTTTGGTCTTTTTTGTTGTGTTTATTCTTTTCTCCACTTAAAGAGTCTTCCCCTAAATTTCTTGCAGGACTGGTTAAGTGGTCACAAACTTCTTTAGTATTTGTTTGTCTGGGAAACTCTTTATCTCTCCTTCTATTTTGAATGACAGCCTTGCTGGATAACAAAATCTTGGCTGCATATTTTTCTGATTCAGCACATTAAATATATCCTGCTTCTCCTTTCTGGCCTGCCAAGTTTCTATGGATAGGTCTGCTGTGAACCTGTTCTGTCTTCCCTTACAGGTTAAGGACTTTCCTCCCCCTATGCTTGCTGCTTTCATTATTCCTTCCTTGTCAGTGTATTTTGTGAGTCTGACTGATGTGCCTTGGTGATGATCGGTTTTGGTTGAATCTAATGGGAGTTCTCTGTGCTTCTTGGATTTTGATGTCTGTGTTCTTTCCCAAATTAGGAAATTTTTCTGCTATAATCTGCTCACATAAACCCTATGCCTCTTTTTTCTCTTTCTTCATTTCTGGAACTTCTATGATTCAGATGTTAATCCTTTTTAATAAGCCACTGAGTTTTCTAAGTCTTGTATTGTGCTTTTTTGGCTTTGTTTCCCTGTTTTCTTCTGCTTCATTATTCTCTAGAATTTTATCTTTTAAGTTGCTGATTCACTGCTCTGCTTCATCCATCCTTGCTGGCATGGCACCATTTGAAACTGCATCTCTGTATTTTTAATTTCATTCTGACTAGATTTTATTTATTTTATCTCCACAGAAAGGGACTCTATGCTATTTCAACCCTGGCTAGAATTCTTATTATCATGGTTCTAAATTGTAGTTCAAACATCTTGCTTATATCTGTGTTGATTAAACCTCTGGGTGTTATTTGTTTCTTTTCTTTCTTTGGGGGTGAATTCCTTCATTTTGTCATTTTGGAGGAAGAAATAAAAAAAACAAAAATTAAAATTAAAAAATTAAAAACAAAACAAAAATCAAATTAATGAATCTGGAGCTTAGGTGTGTTTTGGTTTTCTTGTTGAAGGAAGTGTGATAGAATATACAAAAAAAGGGAAAGAAAATTTTTTAAAACGTTAGAAAAAATTTAAAAATTAAAAAAAATTATATAAGAAAATAGAATAAAATGAAATAGAATAAATTTTTAAAAAAAATAAAGTTAAAAAATAAAAATAAAATTTTCTCTTTCTGTATCCAAGAAAAGAGGAAGAAAGAAAAAACAGCAACAAAGAAAATGAATAATTGAACCACCAAACAGAATGAAACCCAAATGAAGTTACATTCTGTTTCCCCTAGAACTGATACCTTGAAGCTCTCCATATTGTACACTAAGCAGGTACAATATGACTTGTGCTTGTCTTGTAGTTGATGTGCTTGGAGGGTGAAGTTGGGTGGGGCTTGGTGTAATGACTCTGTTCTCCACTAGGTGTCACTGTTTAGCTTACTGGGGTGGATCCGTGTGGCACACATGCGCAGGAAGGGTGAAAATGGCTTCACTCAGCTCCCTAGTCTCTGGCATAGGAACTTCATGCTCTCACTGACTCCTTCTTTGTCTCAGGCCTCCACCCACTCCCCACCTCCGCCCTGTTTGTCCAAGCTGTCCACCTGCTAGGTGGCACCTCCCTTCAGAGTTTTATCTCAGATGGTGTTGTGTTTCAAAACCCCTCACTTCAGAGACCCCTCTGAGGAGGGTCTTGCTGAGCAATGGCTGGGTGCCAACTTGCCCCAGAAAATGTTCATGTGATCATGCATTGGCAGAAGTTCAGAGATCATGACAAATCACAACACACAGCTAGTGCCAGGTTTCACCATAGTCTGGTGTCTTTGTCCCAGTACCAGAAAATGTGGCTACTCTCTGGGGTCTGCTGGCACCTTTGCCTGTGGGGAAGCCATATGGCCTGTATCAGGAGAACTGCTTCACCTTTTGTGGCACACAGACCCTTCAGATCCTACTGTCTACTCCTGGGGATTTGCCCTGTTTCCTCACCAGAGCACCACCAGGCACTGAGTTCTGAAGTTTCAGACTCTGTGCCCCACTGTTTATATAATCCTGGTGGTATTGAAACCCTCTTCACTCTTCCCATCAATGGTTTGGGGAACAGAGTTCTTGTTTAATTCCCTTTGAGTGTTTTCACTCTTTCGCTGTCTCCAGCTACTTTTGTGGGAGTGCTTTTCTTGCACAATCCTGATGTGCTGCATTCTCCCCCTTTCTCTGTCCTCTCTCTGCAAAAACAGCTCTCTACCATCCATGGCCTTTCTCTCCCCCAGTTCACCCCTCTGCACCATGTACCTGCTGAGATCTGTGGCTTAAATTGTGCAGATTGTTGTGTTAATCCTCGAGTCAATTTCCTTCCTAGGTGTTCAAAATGGTTTGGTGCTGATCTAGCTGTGTTTCAGGGACAAGACAAACTCAGGGTCTCCATGCTGCTCCTCCATCTTAACTCCTCCAGAAGTAATATATTTTCTATAATTATTTTGACAATTCCTTCATCCCCCTACTCTCTGGAAACAATCAGTTTGTTCTCTGTATTTATGGATCTGTTTCTGCTTTTTGTTTATTTGCTTATTTTCTTTTATATTCTACATAGAAGTGAAATAATGGGGGGCGCCTGGGTGGCTTGGTCGGTTAGGCGTCCGACTTCGGCTCAGGTCATGATCTCATGGTCCGTGAGTTCGAGCCCCGCGTCGGGCTCTGTGCTGACAGCTCGGAGCCTGGAACCTGTTTCGGATTCTGTGTCTCCCTCTCTCTCTGCCCCTCCCCTGTTCACACGCTGTCTCTCTCTGTCTCAAAAATAAATAAACGTTAAAAAAATTAAAAAAAAAAAAGAAGTGAAATAATGGTATATTTCTCTTTCCTTGTCTTATTTCACTTAGCATAATACCCTCTAGTTAATACCCTCTAGGTCCATCCATGTTACAAATGGCAAGATCTCCTTTTTTATGGCTGCATAATATTCCATTACATATAAATATGTGTGTGTGTGTGTACACACAAACTTGGTTATCCATTTATCTATGGATGGACACTTGGGTTACTTCCATATCTTGGTTATTTTAAATGATCCTGCAATAAACATAGAGGTACATATATATTTTTAGATTAGTGTTATGTGTTTTGGGGGGATAGGGTACTAAATAGCCAGTAGTGGAATTACTGGATCATATGGTAATTCTTTTTATTTTATTTTTTAACTGTTTATTTATTTTTGAGAGAGAGAGAGAGAGGCAGAGAGAGAGGGAAATACAGAATCTGAAGAAGGGTCAAGGCTTTGAGCTGTCAGCACAGAGCCAGATGCAGGGCTTGAACTCACAGACCACAAGATCATAACCTGAGCTAAAGTCAGACACTTAACCAAGTGAGTCACCCAGGTGCCCCTCATATGGTATTTCTATTTTTAATTTTTTGAGGAACCTCCAAATTGTTTTCCACAGTGGTTGCACCAATTTACATCCATACCAACAGTACATCAGAGTTCCTTTTTTTCTACATATATGCTGATGCTTGTTTCATTTCTTTTCATTCTGACAGGTTTAAAGTGATAATCTCTTGTGGTTTTGATTTGCATTTTCTCAATGACTAGATGTTGAGCTTCTTTCATGTGTCTGCTGGCCATCTGTATGTCTTCTTTGGAAAATGTCTATTCAGGTCCTCTGCTTGGTTTTTAATTGTTTTTTTTTTTTCTGTGTTGAGTTGTATAAGTTCTTTATATGTTTTGGATATTAACCTCTTATTGGATATATCATTAGAAAATATATTTTTCCATTTAGTAGGTTGCTTTTTGCTATGCAAAAGCCTTTTAATTGGGTGCAGACTGCCTATGTTTTATTCTAGGGTTTTATGTTTGGATGTCTTATATTTTGGTCTTTCATCCATTTGAGTTTATTGTTATGTGTTGTATAAAAAAAAGTGATCCAGTTTCATGATTTTGCATGTATATATCCCAATTTTCCCAACATCATTTATTAAAGAGACTGTCTTCTCTATCCTATATATTCTTGCTCCTTTGTCATAGATTAATTGACCACATACATGTTGGTTTATTTCTGACTCTCTATACTGTTCCACTGATCCCTGGGTCTATACTTTTATGAATATCATCCTGTTTTGATTACTTAAACTTTGCAGTATATTTTGAAATCTGGGATAGTGATACCTCCAGCTTTTTTCTTTTTCTCAAGATTGCTTTGGCTCTTCAGAGTCTTTTGTGGTTCCATACAAACTTTAGTATTATTTGTTCTAGTTCTGCAAAAAATTCTATTTTTATTTTGAAAGGGATTGAGCATGTAGATTGTTTTGCATAGGATGGACATTTTAACCATATTAATTCTTCCACCCCAGGAGCATGGAGTATTTTTCCATTTGTTTGTGTTGTCTTCAGTTTATTTTATCAATGTTTTATAGTTTTCAGAGTATGTCTTTCACCTCTTTGGCTAAGTTTATTCCTATGTTTTTTGTTTTTGTTTTTGGTGAATTTTGAATTGTTTTCTTAATTTCTCTTTCAGCTACTGGATTATTAATGATAGAAACAACAGATTTTTGTGTATTGACTTGTATCCTGCAACTTTCCTGAATTCATTTATTAGGTTTTGTTTTTAATTTTTTTTAATGTTTATTTATTTTTGAGACAGAGAGAGACAGCGTGTGAACAGGGGAGGGGCAGAGAGAGAGGGAGACACAGGATCTGAAACAGGCTCCAGGCTCTGAGCTGTCAGCACAGAGCCCAACGCGGGGCTCGAACTCACAGTCCGTGAGATCATGACCTGAGCCGAAGTCGGACGTCCAACCGACCGAACCACCCAGGCGCCCCTCATTTATTAGTTTTAATAGTTGTTTTTTTGTTTGTTGTTGCTGTTGTTGTTTGCTGATTCTTTAGGGTTTTCTATGTAGAGCATTATGTTCTTTTCAAATAGTGATAGATTAACTTCTTTACCAATTTGGATGCCTTTATTACTCTTTATTATCTGATGACTGTAACTACGACTTTCACGCATTGAATAAGAGTGGTAAGAGTGAACGTTCTTGTCTTGTTCCTGACCCTAGAAGCAAAGCACTGTTTTTAACAACTGGGTGTGATATTAGCTGTAGGATTTCATATGTGGCCTTTATTATATTGAGGTATGTTCCCACTGAATACACCTTGTAGAGTTTTTATCTTGAAAAGATGTTGAATTTTGTCAGATATGTTTTCTGCTTTGAGGTGATCATATACGATTGTTACTCTTTGTTTTTTAATGTAGTGTGTCATAGTTGACTGATTTACAAATATTCAGGCATCCTTGCATCCCCAGAACAAATCCCACTTGACTGTGGTGAATGATCCTTTTAATGTACTGTTGCATGCAGTTTGCTAGTGTTTTGTTGAGGATTTTTGCATCTATTTTCATCAGGGATACTGGCCTATTTTTTTGTTTTGGGTTTGTTTGTTTTGGTAGTGTTTTCGATTTTGTTATCAGGGTACTGTTGGCTTCATAGAATGCATTTGGAACCTTTCCTTCCCTTTCTATTTTTTGGAATAATTTCATAAGGATAGGTATTAATTCTTCTTTAAGTGTTTGGTAGAATTCACCTGTGAGTACAAGCCAGGGGTGTTCAGGGAGCTCCACACAGGGGGGTACCTTGACAGAGTGGCTGGACCTGAAGCAGGTGTGAGCCAGGAGGTCCCATAGCATTCATGCTTTGGGGGCTTTAGCAAGTTGTCTGAAGCTGAAGTTATGTGGGCCTGGAGTATTTGGGGGTATTTTGTACCTGTATCACCTTTGCATGATGGCTGGAGCTATAGTGAGTGCTGACCGGGGGTGTCTCAGTGTGAACTGTGCAGGAGGTAGCTTTGGTGGGATGGCTGAAGTGGTAGACTGACTAGGTTACTAGGATCTTGCTCCCATCCACACTGTCAAGGTGGGGAGGGACTATAAGCTATGGCATTCACCAACTGCTCTGACCCAGAGAGAATTCTAGCAGTTCTTTTGCTGCTGTTTGACTGACATCTAGGGTTCATTCCTTTGTACCTGAATTGCTCTTTTAAACAGCAGCTTTTTATTCTGTGCCCAAGGACAGATGAATCTACCCAGGGACCTTGAGTATGTCATGTCTCTCCACTGTCTTTTGTAGCTTTGGGTGTGAGAGTTCCCTTTGTTATGTTTCTGGGATCTCTTGACATTCTCTACGTGGTTTCTCTGCCTTTTCTTGTACAGAAACTTTTCATTCAGCCATTAGTTCTTCTTCAGGAGGTATTGCTCTAAAAATAGATGTATATTTGTTATGGGGGAGGGACAGACAGAGAGGGAGACACAGAATCTGAAGCAGGCTCCGGGCTCTGAGCTGTCAGCACAGAGCCCAACAAGGGGCTCAAACTCATAGATCATGAGATCATGACCTGAGCCAGTCGGACACTCAACCCTGGCACCCACCCCCCTTTTTTAAAAATTTTTTTAAATGTTTTATTTTTGATAGACAAAGCATGAGTTGGGGAGGGTTGAGACTGTTTGTTTATTTTTGACAGAGAGAGAGAGAGAGAGGCAGAGCATGAGCAGGGGAGGGGCAGAAAGAGAGGGAGACGCAGAATTGGAAGCAGGCTCCAGACTTTGAGCTGTCAGCACAGAGCCTGACGCAGGGCTTGAATTCACAGACCGCGAGATCATGACCTGAGCCGAAGTCGGACACTCTTCTACCTGAGCCACTCAGGCGCCCCAAGACTTTTTAAATGTAAGCATTCAATGCTTTACATTTCTCTCCTAACACTGATTTAGCTGTATCTCCAAAAGTTTTATTGTTATATTTTCATTTTTGTTCAGTTTAAAATATTTTTTTGAAAAAATTTTTAGGCTTCCACTATGATCTCAAAATTTTGCACTGAAGTTTCCTTTTTCTGGAATGTTATTCCTCCAAATGTCCTTACACGTTTTTTTTTTTTTTTCATGTTTTTAAGTTATTGTTCAAATGTGATCTTCCCAGTGATGTTGACCATCTTAATTAAAATGGTAAACCTCCAGGCACACCAGTTTCCCTTTTAAAACGGTTTTATTTGCATAATCTGTCATCTTCCAGTGTATTTTTATATTGCTCATTACATGTCTCATGTCGCCAGAATGTAAGTTTTAGAATATCAGAAAATTGTTTCCACTGAATCCTCAATACTTAATATGGTGCTTGACACATAGTAAAATGATCAATATTCAATAGTTATTGAATGATTTTGTCTTCTTGGAGCCACTCAAAAATTATTCTGATATTTTTTCTAGACTTTTACTCTAAATTTATATATATATATATATTTATATAAATACAAATCATATGTATAACAGTGCTTTAAAGATCAAATTTTGTCCTTGTAACAGCTGTTTTAAACATGCAGAAGAGGAGTGCCGGGGTGGCTCTGTCAGTTGAGCATCTGTCTCTTGATTTGGGTTCAGGTCATGATCTCATGGTTCTTGAGTTCAAGTCCTGCATTGGGCTCTGTGCTGACAGTGCAGAGCCTGCTTGAAGTTCCCTTTCCCTCTCTTTTCCTTTCCCGATTGTGCTTTCTCAAATTAAATAAATAAATTTAAAAAATGTGCTGTAGAGTACTTTTAACTCAACTTTACAGATCAGGAAATGAAATCTCCAAAAATGATGCAATTTACACAATTCATTAGGTTAAGAATGAGATAGAAATCGGGATTTTATAAAAGTTTTTACTTATAAACCTAGACTTTGACAGTGCACACATATATCCAGGCAGGTGTACACATGAGAATTGCAAATATGGACCTCAACAGACTTACATTATGTACACATTCATTATATATGCATGTATAATAGTTTATGAAGTGATCTATGAAAATATGTTTAACTGTAAATATTAAAATTAAATTCATTAATAGAAAAACTGGAAGTGTCTAAATTTAAATTGTTTATAAATCTTTGGCATGTACAGTTAGAGGAACATGATGATACTCTTTATTCAAATAAAATTTGAACAAAAACTTAAATATAGTTCACATTTCCTTTAAGAAGGAGTATTTTAGAATGAGTATATTATCATTTCAGTAGCCAGGCAACATTATGGCCTTGACATATTCTAACTCTCAAAACATAGCCAAGGGCTTCTTAATTCCCCTGAGACATTATTATTTCTAATAGCCAGATTTCCAGAGTTACATTACCATTACAGAGCTTCATTAATATGTGGGATTTATTTAGCTCTCAGACAGTAAGATTTTACTAAAGTTTGTCAGATGTTCCCTTATGTGTTTGGAAGAATAATGAGCAAATGAGAATATTTTTTTCCAAAATTAGCTTCAATCTCTGCTAAATTAGCCCCCAAGAAAACAAAAAGAATCCTAGACAAAAATGCAAAATTATAGAAATGGGTTTCTCTACTTTTTTAAATAGTGTTTTCCAGCTTAATGTAGTTTTGGAAATTTTTAACAGCAATTTAAAATTATGTGATCAACTCTTTTCTATTTTTGGTAAATTATTTATTCTTTCTGCTAAAAATACTCAGAACAATTCTCCTTCATAAATGCCAACTATTAACCCTTTCAATCATTTAAAAAGTATGCATTAGTACCCCATCTTAAATTTATCCTTCTAAGGATTATTTTCCAATTCCAAGCTTCTGCCATGTGCAAAATTAATCACATTTATCACAACTGAAATAACTACCTTTAAAGGCCATGCCAAGCTCTGGATAAACCATTGCAATGGCTTTTTTTTTTCTTTAATCTTTATTAACACATACCAGAGAAAGGCTTAAAGAGTGATTTTAAATACAAACCATATTAAATGAGATAGTGATTACTAGAATCTCAGTAACTGTTCATAGTGTTATTTTAAAAACAAGTGAGCTGAAAATAATAAGGAAAATGAAGTTAATGGAGGTATGATAAAAAGGGAAGGGAGAGCTAACATTTTGTTTCACCACTTAGTTCTCCTCTTATACCTTAAGCTAGTCCTTGTCAACCACTTTGCTGGTTCTTCCTCATTTCTTAATCTCTAAAATATAGAGTCTCCCAGACTTTGTTCTCTAAATCCTTCTCTTTAATGATATAAGCTCTCCACATGACCTCCACCAGTCTCATGGATATATTTATAAATATAAATACATGCTACTTACTTTCAAATTATAACTCAAGTATATACTTATCTACTTAGCCTATTAGACAATCCCACTAGGATATCCAAAACCAAACTGCTATTCTCAACACACAAATTTGCTCTTTGTCTTTCCATCTTAATATAGAATGATTCTATTTTATCCATTTAACAGGAAAAACATACATTAACTTAGTGGTCTCCTTGATTATTTTTTTTTCTCTTCTGCCTATCTTTGCAACACAGCACCAAATGATGTATTTTGAAGAGAGAATCAACATCACGAAACCAGTCTTTTCTGTCTATTCCAAGCCATCCTTAACTTGTATATGGATTAATCCAGTAATCTTTAAATTGATCTTGCTGATTCTGTTCTTATCCATTTAAGGCTAATTCTTAACGAAGCAGCCAGAATACCACTTCTAAAATTTCTTTCTGATAAAATCCCTGTTTGGCTCAAAATCATGCAGTGGTTTTCCACTCACTCAAAGCAAGTCAGACACTTTATAGGAGCTCCTAAATCCTCTACATTCTGGCTTCCAACTACTTTCCACTTTATCTCCTACCACAGACCTGGCACCACTATACTCTGTTCAAATATCACTTTAACTGAAGAGTTCTTTCTAAATACCATATGTAAAATAACACTTCCCCAACACCCCATATTCCTCATCTTACCACATTTGTATTCAGAGCACTATTACCTCCTAGTCTATAAGATTATCTGTATTCTGTCACTCCCCAGTGGAATGTCAGAGCAAGCATTATTCTGTTTTGTTTACTATATCATGAAAATTTCCCATCAAATTTATCATCTTCACTGCATTAATACATATTAAAAATGCTTACTGGTTTTTCACAATTCCACCAGGAGTCTAGCCTTCTTAGATGTTATACATTATTTTCTATATCTTAACATTTCATTCCCACTATTCTCCCCTTCTTTCCCAAATCATACCACTATGCCCCAGGGAATTTATTTTTGACCACATCAGTCTACTATATCTTCATCATCATCTAGAATATTTGTGCTACCTTCCTTGAAAAGAGTAATTTTCTCCTAAATAGAATTTTTTTTCTTCATGCCACTCACATCAGAATCATAAGGTGGGGTTAGTTTCTCACAATCTAGTGGTATCTCCAAACCACTTTCTCCTTCTACTTATAAAATCCCTTCATCATTCAGTTATGTTTATGACATTGTTTTTCCACCATTTTTTTGTGTGTGTCTTCCACAAACCAATATGGCTCTCTTGCCGTATTATATTAGGAAGATTTACCACCTGCTTCATAACTAATCCTTCTGTTCTCGGTGACTTCACATGATTAGACTATCTGGCCCACCTGCCTCCAATATACTTAACCTCTAGATCACTAGTGAACTTGTGTTCCATTCCATCCATTTACCCTATTCCCATATTATAGCGTGGGATTTTATCAGCAGAAATTGCATTACCCCCAAAACCTTCAAACAATCTATATTTTACTTATGTAAGCATTAATTTTATTAATCATTTAATATCATTGAAGACTCAATTTCTTTAAAAAATTTACAAGTTGTAAGCTCTCTTGCACAATCATGTATATTTCTGGAGGGACTTATCAAACTTCCCCATGCTTACACATGTGCAGAAAACTTTGCTGCAAAAAAAATCATACACAGAATAATTTCACTCTGTGTTCGTGATCACTGATTTACATGGATACTCAACAGCACCGTGTAATCTCAGTATTTTTCTCTTGAACACCTGCTCTTAGTCTCTATGATGACTATTTCTCACACACTTCTCACATATCACCCTTCTTCTTGTGTTCCATTTTTAGCTTCTGAATTTATAATTAGTTTCCTAAGCAATTCAGAAGTCTTCACATCCTAAGTATGTCATTTGCTATAACCAAAATATGTAATGCCTATCTTTTTTTCAATAAATTATAATGAATTACAAGGCAGATTAAAATGGGCATGTGATTCCCTTTGTCAGATGTAAATTTTGCCATTTGTGCTGTGGACTCATTGACTTTAACACCTTAAATTATACATTGTCACTCCTAAATTGTCAGTCTCTTACTTACTCTAAGAGTACAGCTTCCAAACAGGTTTTCTGCTGATATACTCTTCCCTTGTCACAAATGGTGTTCCATGTTCCATTTCTCTGTATTTTTTCCAATCAATTATTTCTAAAGAAAGTTTCTAATTTACCACATTATTAAACCTAATAAGTGCTTTTCTGTCCCACCATTTTTCTGAAACTCTCCTGATGAAAGTTTTGATGGTCTCCTGGACACCAATTCTTTCATTAAAAAAAAAAAAATTAAGTTTTTATTTCAGTCACCTGGTGACTCCTCACCGCCATCACCTATTTCACCAACCTACCTCCCCTCTGGTAACCATCAGTTTGTTCTCTATAGTTAAGAGTCTGTTTTTTGGTTTCTATTTTTTTTCCCTTTGCCCATTTGTTTTGTTTCTTAAATTCCACACATGAGTGAAATCATGTGGTATTTGTCTCTGACTTATTTCACTTAACATTATAGTCTCTAGCTCCATCCATGTCATTGCAAATGGCAAGGTATTTTTTATTTTTTATGGCTGAATAATATTCTAGTGTGTGTGTGTGTGTGTGTGTGTGTGTGTGTGTACCACCTCTCCTTTATCCATTCATCAACTGATAGACAGTTGGGCTGCTTCCAAATTTGGCTATTGTAAATATGTTGCTATAAACATTCGGGTACATGTATTTCTTTGAATTCATGTTTTTTACATTCTTTGGGTAAATACCCAATAATGTGATTGCTGGATCATAGGGCAGTTCTATTTTTAACTTTTTGAGTAAATTCTACGTTTTCCACAGTTACTGTATCAGTTTGCATTTCCACCAAAAGTGCATAAATATTGCTTTTTCTCCACATCCTCACCAACACATGTTGTTTCTTGAGTTTTTGATTTTAGCCATTCTGACAGATGTGAGATGATACCTCTGTGTAGTTTTGATTTATGTCTCCCTGATGATGAGTGATGTTGAATATCTTTTTAGGTCTATTGGCCATCTGGGTGTCTTTTTTTGGAAAAAGGTCTGTTCATGTATTCTACCCATTTTTAAGTGGATTATTTGTTTTGGGGGTGTTGAGTTTTAGAAGTTCTTTATATATTTTGGACACTAACCTTTTATCAGATATGTCATTTGCAAATATCTTCTCCCATGCCATAGGTTACCTTTTAGTTCTGTTATTGTTTCCTTTGGTGTACAGCAGCTTTTTATTTTGATGAAGTCCCAATAGTTTACTTTTGCTTTTATTTCCCTCCTCAGGGGACCAATCTAGAAAAAAAGTTGCTATGGCCAATGTCAGAGAAATCACTGCCTGTGTTCTTTTCTAGGATTTTTATGGTTTCAGATCTCACATTGAGGTTTTTAATCCATTCTGAATTTATTTTTGTATATGGTGTGAGAAAGTGGTCCAGTTTTCTTCTCTTGAATGTTGCTCTCCAGTTTTCCCAACACCATTTGTGGAAGAGACATTCTTTTTCTCTTGCATATTATTTTATGTTGAAAATTAATTTACTGTATAATGCCAGTACCCTCCTGTCTTGATCACTACTCCTTTGTAATATGACTTGAAGTTCAGATTTATAAGGTCTCCAGTTTTGCTTTTCTTTTTCAAGTTTGCTTTGTCATTTACAGTCTTTCGTAGTTTCATACAAAATTTAGGAATATTTGTCCTAGCACTGTGAAAAATGCTGGTGGTCTTTTGATAGGGATTGCATTAAATGGGTAGATTGTTTTGCGTAGTATGGACATTTTCACAATATAATGTTCTTCCAATCCATGAAAGTCTTTCCATTTCTTTGTGTTGTCTTCAATTTCTGTCATTAGTGTTTTACAGTTTTCAAAGTACAGATTTTTCACCTCTTTGGTTAGGTTTGTTCCTGGATATTTTATTGTACTTGGTGCACTTGTAAATGGGAATGTTTTCTTAATTTTTCTTTCAGTTGCTTCATTATTGCTGTGTAGAAATACAACAGATTTCTGTATATTGATTTGATATCCTTATGACTTTACTAAATTCATGTATCAGTTGTAGCAGTTTTGTGGTGGAGTCTTTTGTGTTTTCTATATATATAGAAATATATATAGTATGTAATCTGCAAGTACTGAAAGTTTTACTTCTCTTCCTTACTTATTTTGGATGCTTTTTATTTCTTATTGTGGTTTGATTGCTGTGGCTTGGACTTCTAGCACTATGTTGAATAAAAGAGTGGTGAGAACAAACATTCCTGTCTTATTTCTGACAACAGAGGAAAAGCTCTCAATTTTTTCCTGTTTAGGATGTTTTTAGCTGACACAGATGGTCTTTATTATGTTGAGGTCTGTTCCCTCTAAACCTATTTTATTGAGGATTTTTATCATGAATGGATATTGTACTTTGTCAAATGCTTTATCTGCATTTAAGTGATCATATGTTTCTTTTCCTTTATCTTATTGATGTGATGTATCAGGTTGATTGGTTTGGGAATATTACACCACCCTCACAACTCAGGAATGAATCTCACTTGATCATGGTCAATGATTTTTTTTTAATGTATTGTTGATTTGGCTTCTCAGTATTTTGTTGACCATTTTTGCATTTACGTTTTTCAGATATATTGGATTGTAGTTCTTCTGTGTAGTATCTTTATCTGGTTCTAGTATCAGGGTATTGCAGACCTCAGAATGAATTTGTAAGTTTTTCTTCCTTTTCTTTTTTTTTTTTTTTTTTTTTTTTTTTTTTCAATACTGTATGAAGAATAGGTATTAACTCACTAAATGTTTGGTAGAATTCTCCTGTGAATCCATCTGGTCCTGGACTTTTGTTTGTTGGGAGTTTTTTTTTATTACTGATTCAATTTCTTTGCTGATAATCAGTCTGTTCAAAGTTTCTAATTCTTTTTGTTTTAGCTTGTTATTTCTCCTCTCTAATTTGTGATTTTATTTATTTGGGTCCTTTCTCTTTTTTTCTTTATGAGCCTGGCTAGAGGTTTATCAACTAACTTTTTCAGAGAACCATCTCCTGGTTTTATTGATCTGTTCCATGGGATTTTTGTTTGTTTTGTTTTTTATTTCTGCTCTAATCATTATTATCTCCTTCCTTCTGCTAGTTTTAGGTTTTTTTTTTTTCTTGTTCTTTTTCTAAATTCTTTAGGTATAAGGTTGGGTTGTTTGAGATTTTTCTTGCTTCTTGAGTTAGGCCTGTATAGCTATAAACTTCCCTCTAGAGTCACTTTTCCTGTGTCTGAAAGGGTTTGAAATATGTGTTTTCATTTTCATTTGTTTCCATGTACTTTGTTATTTCTTCTTTTGTTTCTTAGCTGACCCATTCATTGTTTATTAGTATATTCTTTAACTTCCATGTATTTGAGGTTTTTGCAGATTTTTTCTTGTGGTTAATTTCTGGTTTCATGGCATTGTGGTTAGAAAAGATGTGTGGTATGACTTTGATCTTTTTGAATTTGTTGAGGCTTGTTTTGTGGACTAATATGTGATCTATTATGAAGAACATTTTTTTAATGTTTATTTATTTTGGGGGGAGAAAGAGAGCACAAGTGGGGGAGGAGCAGAGAGAGAGAGAGATACACACAGAATCTGAAATAGGCTCTGAGTTGTCAGTACAGCTCAAACCCACAAACTGCAAGATCATGACCTGAGTCAAAGTCAGACACTTACCCAACTGAGCCACCCAGGCACCCCTCTGAAGAACATTCTATGTGCACTTGAAAAGAATGTGTATTCTGGTGTTTTAGCATAGAATGTTCTGAACATATTTGTTACATCTATCTGGGTCAGTGTATCATTCAAAGCTATTGCTTCCTATTTTATTTTCTGTTTAAATGACCTGTCCACTGATGTCAGTGGGGTATTATAGTCCCCTACTATTATTTTGCTATTACTGATTAGTTCTTTTATATTTGTTAATACTGTTTTATATATTTGGGTGTCTCTATGTTGGGTGCATAAATATTTACAATTGTTATACCTTCTTGATGGATTGTCCCCTTTAATATATAATGTCCTTCTTTGTCTCTTGTTATAGTCTTTGTTTTTTAGTTTATTTTGTACAATGTAACTACTGGGGCTTTCTTTTGACATCTATTTGCATGATAACTGTTTCTCTGCCCCCTCACTTTGAATCTGTGGGTGTCTTTATGTCTAAGATGAGTCTCTTCTAGGTAGCATATAGATGGGTCTTGTTTTTTTTTTTTTTTATCCATTCTGTCACCCTATGGCTTTTGATAGGAGCATTTAGTCCATTTACATTCAAGTAATTATTATTATTTCGAGAGAGCACAAGGAGGAAGGGGGCAGAGAGCAGAGAATAGAGGATCCAAAGTGGGCTTTGCACTGACAGCAGTGAGCCCAATGTGGAACTCGAACTCACAAACTATGAGATCATGACCTGAGCTGAAGTTGGATGCTTAACTGACTGAGCCACTCAGGTGTCCTAACATTCAAGTAATTATTGACAGATATATATTTATTGCCATTTTATTCCTTGTTTTGTAGTTGTTCCTAAAAATTTTTTCTGATCATTTCTTGCCTTTCTCTCATTATTTGCTGGTTGTTAGTGATTTATTTGGATTTCTTTCTCTTTATTCTTACATATTTATTAGTTTTTATTTGTAGTTACCATTGGTTTGTATATAACATCTTCTGCATATAGCCCTCTCTATTATGTTGATGGTCATTTAAGTTTGAACCTATTCTTTACTCTTCTTCTACCATGTTTTACATCCTTTTATTTTGGGAGTTCCTTGATAGATGTTTTACAGAAATATTCATTTTTACTGCTTTTGTGTTTTCTACTTTCATACTGTCATTTTTGGGTTTTCCTTTCCACTCAAAGAGTCCCGTTCAATATTTCTTGCAGGGTTGGTTTAGTGGTCATGAACTCCCTTGGGTTTTGTTTGTCTGAATGATAGCCTGGTTGGATAGGATATTTACAGGTTTTTCACATTCAGGCATTTTGAATATATCATGACACATAAGCTACTTGATTTTACACACTCCTTTGTTCATTGAAGTTGTATAATCCCTTGTTCTTGAAATATTTTGTGTTCTTAGCACTTGTGACTACTAGTTGGAGCTGGACTTATTTTCCTATTCCTGATCTCTGAATTCTGGAATGCTTAGTCTGGGGGCTCTTCACTTATTTCTCTCCAACCTGTTCTTGGAATATTCAACCGATTCAGTTATTTGAAGTACTAATCATATGAAGATGACTGTATTTCTCAAGGAAAGGACATTCATTTGGATAATAGATGCATATGCAAAATGACATTTTATATACACCGCATAGAGAAAAAATTAGCATATCCAAAATGTATTCAGTTTCCTATCCCAGTTTTCTTCAGCTTGGTAAATGGCACCACCATTCATCTAGTTGGCCACACCAAAAATTATTAATATAAACATTGATTTTTCTCTCTCTTGTTCTTCCCCACATCCATGATGGCCTGGATATTCTACCTCAAAAATCTCTCTCAATGTTGTCCATTTTAAATATTGAAAAACAGAACATCTGTAATTGGGATTTATCTAATTAAAAGGTATGTTGTAGAGAAGAAAGTTGAGGTTTTCATTGCATTTAGATCAATATTTCTATAAATATAAAGTAGCAGAGTGAAAAATCTCTATCAATTATCCATATACTGATTGTTTTTCTTTAAAGTTTTAATATTCTTCAACTTCCACTTTTTCTTACCCAAAACTCCTTAAAACATACACCTTTAGAAAAGAAAATTGATATTTTATACACATTCATTATCTTTTTAAAAAAATTATTCTTCTATTCTTTCTGACTTTCTAAATAAAACCAATGCCAAGCCAAGATCTTATCTTTAGGACTTGTCATTGCTTTTTCTTTTTTTTTTTTTTTAACATTTATTTATTTTTGAGAGACAGAGAGAGACAGAGAATGAGCAGGGTAGGGGGAGAGGGAGACACAGAATGTGAAGGAGGCTTCAGGCTCTGAGAGTCAGCACAGAGCCTGACATGGGGCTCAAACCCACAAACTATGAGATCATGACCTGAGCTGAAGTCAGCCACCTAACTGACTGAGCCACCCAGGCGCCCCAGTCATTGCTTTTTCTTTTTTACCGTTTTTTATTTATTTTTGAGACAGGGAGAGACAGAGCATGTACAGGGGAGGGTCAGAGGGAGGGAGACACAGAATCTGAAACAGGCTCCAGGCACTGAGCTGTCAGCACAGAGCCCGACGTGGGGCTCGAACTCACGGACTGAGAGATCATGACCTGAGCCGAAGTCGGCCGCTCAACCAACTGAGCCACCCAGGTGCCCCTGTCATTGCTTTTTCTAACTGCGTGTTATTCACACTTAGGCACATCATTTTATAATTGTTGAATTTTTTTAATGAAACATAAAAGCAGCCAAAAGGAAGGAAAATATTACCTTCAAAGGATTTCTCAGTAACTATTAAGCAACCATAATAGAATAACAGAATGAAATATTTAAATTTCTAAAAGAAAATAAGGTTCAACCTATATTTTTATACCCTATGGAAATCTTTCAAACATGAACATAAAAGAAATATACTTATTAGAAAAACAGAAAATGAAAGCATTAATCTCCAAAAATTTTGACAAATAAGGATATATAAAAGGTAAATAACAATGATCTCAGCATAAATAACAATGATCTCAGAAGATAATACAAAATTTAAGAAAGAATAAAGTTAAAGTGCTAATATATATGTCTATATAAATATATACTAATTACATATTCATTCACTGAATGAAATAATAGCAACAATATCTTAATAATTTTCTTGTACTCTTTGCATTGTTACAATGCACTTCAAGAAAGTTAAAATTCTTAATTTTAATCATTCAAAGATGCTTTGATAATTGGACAGGAGATAAAAATAGTTTTAGTGAGATATCTCAAGGAACTGGTCATCTCTATAGTAACAAATAAAAATACAGACCATTAGTAAGTTAGCAGAGGGAAAATCAAATAATAAAAGGAATATCAGGCTGGATTAAAAATATATAAAGCAACTATATGAAGCTTATATGAGACACCCCTTAAATATAAGAAGAATTCAATAAAGGACAAAAAGAAACATTTAAAAATAGCCAAAAGAAAGCAATGTACCTATTTTAATATCAGTCAAAAATGCCCTACGACAAAAAAACACTGAGATGAGAAACATGTCATAAGAATAAACCAGTCAAATTTTCAAGAAGGTATCACAATCCTAACTCTTTATATATCTGATACCATACCTTTAAAATATCCACACTCACAAAGAAGCCTTTAACACATCTCATTCAATAGCTGATAAAACAAGCTGACTAAAAATCAATAAGGCTAATCATCAAGTACGATTTAACCTGCACAATCAACAGATTTGTCCTGATTAACGGTCTATTCTTTCTATATATTTATATGTACATATGTATACAGATATGCATCTACACACACACACACACTTCTGCATATATAGAGTATACAAGTTCGTTAGTTGCATATCTTATTTCTCTCTCTCAAAAACCACCTTAAAGTAAGGCCAAGTCTACCTAAGGAATATCTTAGCAATAAGTGTGCATTATTACTGTAGCTGGTCTGTTTGTTAAATCAGTGTTAAACTTTCAAAAAAATCATTTTGTTGTGATTTTTTTAAAGCTGTGGGGGGGCACAACTTCATCAATTAAGTCATTTATAAAATAACCCTTTTTTATGGTTCTATAAAAACAGAACATTTTTTACATTTATTTTTTTAGCTGTTATACTAATCTTCAATTTGTATGGGATAAAATAATGTATGTGATGTATTTATTTCCTGAGGCTATCATGACAAATTACCACAAACTGAGCATCTTAAAATAACAGAAATTTATTCTCCCACAGTTCTGGAGTGCAGAAGCCTGAAATCAAGTCATCAGCATGCACCCTCTGAAAACTCTAGGACAGAACCTGACCTTTCCTCTTCCAATTCCTAGTGGCCACAGGTGTAACTTGCCCTTTGGCACCATAACTCTATGCTTCTGTCTTCATGCAGCCTTTTCCCCTGTGTCTCTCTGTGTCCAAATCTTCCACTCTTCTCTCTTATAAATAAATCCAGTCATTTGATTTAGAGTCCATGATGTTTCTTTCTGAGATCCTTAACTAGGTACATCTGCAAAGACCCTATTTCCAAATAAGGTCACATTCTGAAGTTCTGAGTAGAGATTTGGTTGGAGGAGGTACTATCATCTCACTGTCTA
This sequence comes from Panthera onca, assembly GCF_046562875.1. Lineage (NCBI taxonomy): Eukaryota > Metazoa > Chordata > Mammalia > Carnivora > Felidae > Panthera > Panthera onca. The sequence goes on along the minus strand of NC_138342.1, from coordinate 147,226,381 downwards.
TCATGCTATTTCTCAAGTTTATGGTAAGAGATTGTTTTTAAATAGTCAAAGAAATTGCTTTTTCCATACCACCAAGAAGTCAGATAGTAGGGTTTAATTAGAGTGCTCCTGGTCTCAGTCCACCTCTGATGTTTTTGTCTTGAAAAAAATCATTACTATCAACAAATGGTATGATATAAGAATTGAGTAAGATGTTGGAATCAAGTAGGTCTATGTTCAAATTCAGGTCCTGTTAAGGACATGGAGCTATAAGTATTGGCTTAAAGAACAGGCTTCACAGGGAAGCCTATACTATGGAGTTGTGTGAAAAATAAGATGATGGAAATAAATGTTAACATAATAAAAGGGAGAGAGTAAGCAATCCATAAATTGTAGTCTGTTGCCACATAACTCCCCCAATGAAGATCATTGTTAGTGACACTTCACATGATGTCAATATGATGGTTTGCTTTGTGAGCTCAGATCGGCAAAACCTGAAGATGAAGCTATATCTAATTTTCATAATCAGACAAGGATTTTGAGCCTTGTTAACTCACTTTGACAAGGCAGAAATAGCCTGGATAAGTTGTTGATTATTGCCAACAGAATACTGAGGCTAAATCACTGACCCCTCTTCTATGCTCTGTTTTATTTATTTGTGCAGTTATTTATCAAAGAAAATATTATTGCAGTTTTATAGAAGGACTGCAGGTTTCAAAGTATACTGTGAAAGCACTATGTAGTACTCCACAAAATTCACAAACTGGCCCACACCTTAAACATCTAAAGCTTCTGTTGCTTGCTTGGTCAATTTTTTAAATAAACTCTGCAATTTAATCAGGAAAATGATGTAATTTCTCTTTTATAATGTACCCTTATAAAACTTAACATGGACAAGCTTTTTTAATTTATATGAAAATGAGTTTGTCAGCTGTAGAAAGATGTCTCTGCACTTGTAAAACACTGTCGACTGTCTTAGATGCATCAGTTATTCTTAGGAGCTTTAGACATTAAAGCCAGTTTGATGCTCATGGAATGCTTTTAACTCCACACACTACAAAATGAGTATACCTCCTGCATCCAAATCACTAATATCACATTAAAGCATGCTTCTTGTTTTCCTAATAAGACATACAGCTAAGAAGTCTGCTTAGATTTCTCACTATGGGAGTGTCATTTTCTAGCACATTATTCTGCCCTTTTCATTCTGTGACAGGTGTTGTGCTTTTATTTGCTTCTAAGAAATTGCTAAAAAAATGTGTGCCAAGAAGAAGAATTTCTTCAAAATTTTCCCTAGCATTAAGAATAAATGAAATCTCATTTTAAGAAAGATATCAGCTATCTTCATTCCTTCAAATGATACCTATTTACTCAAACTTTTGTTATGATAGTTGTTGAAAATGTATTTAACCCATTAATATTCTGGTTTCCCCTACATAATATCATCTATGTCAAATGTATTCAACAAATGTTTTTTAAATGCATATTTTTTTCCTAAAACTAGTGAAAACATTTCATAGAATTCTCAACAGAGTTAATAATTCTCAAACTTGTAGCAAGACTTTTCATAAAGGTGGATAAATGAAGGCATTACTAATTCAAGTATCCTTTAATTGACACTTAATGGTTATAATGCCAAAATAATAGCTTGAAAATGCTAAGGAAACTACTAGAAGAAAAATACTTTGAGGTTCTATCTTTTAAAGACCTTCTCTAGCATATAGAGATGATAGCATTGCTATAATTAGTTGATTGTTTTTGGACTACACATAAAATAAATACAAGTGATATCTTCATTGAGAACCAGATTAAATCCCAGGTATTTGAGGAAAATTGATAGTCTTTTGAAATGAGGGTTCAGACTGTACTTAAAGATTTTTTTTTTTGTTTTTTCTTTTGTCTTTAATGTGACTGCTTTTGCTTAAATATTTCCAAAATAAATGTAAGACATTAGGAGTTTTTTCACAGGGTCGGATGGCCTATTTCTGAAACTTGGATATGCCATTTTCTATGTGTGGCCTTGAGCAAATGACTTAATATCTCCATATTTTTAAACCAATATTAAAATCTTGCATACAGAGTTTAGATTATTAAATGAATTAAAACACATAAAAAAACATGGATAGATAGGCTTTTAAATGTTTTGCTATTGAAAAACATAGCATTCCAAATGGATATTTTCTAGATTTAGGTACAGAATGTTACTGACCATTTTCAACTAAATTTATGTCAGAAGTTAAAGTATGATTTAGAACTTCAGGTAAATACTGGCAATAAAAGGGAGCCAGAACGCAAGTTTCCTGTAGTTAGATTAAAAATAACGCGGGGCGCCTGGATGGCTCAGTTGGTTAAGCATCGGACTGCAGCTCAGGTCACGATCTCACGGTTCATGAGTTGGAGTCCCACGTCAGGCTCTGTACTGACAGCTCAGAGCCTGGAGCCTGCTTCGGATTCTGTGTCTCCCTCTCTCTGCCCCTCAAAAATAAATAAATGTTAAAAAACAAAAATGTTCTGCTATTCTTCTAGTTAAGAAATCATGTTCCCTCCCCTTGAGCCTAGGCTGAATAAGTGACTTGTTTAAATTTATTAAAAGGCTTGCTTAAAAGAGTGTAATGGAAGTGACCCTCTGGGACTTCTGAGACTAAGATTGGCAGCTTCTTGAAATTCTCATAGTAAGAGGTAGAGAGGAAAACAGGTTCACATGAAGAGGGACCAAGAACCCTTAGTTGACAGTTTTGGTTGACAGTCATGGCTAAGTTCCCAACAGAGAGTCAGCATCAGTTTGAAACACATGTGAATGGGTCATCTTGAAAATGAATTTTCCAGGCTTCTCAGTTGTCATGGTTCCCAATGTCCTGGGGAGCAAAAGTAAGCCACCCAGCTGAGCCCTCCCTGCATTCCTGACTCACAAAGCTGTGAGCAATTAAAATTATTTTAATCCATGAGGATTGGGAGTTGTTATGTGATGTAGCTGAATATAATATCTCCCAGTGAATTTTTTTTTGTTTTTTAGGTTATTGGGTAATTTTCTTCTATCAGTGCAAAATAATAATGAGTTTGCATTTCACAGACGATGGAAAATATTGTCCTTCCCTCGTTGCTCCTACACAGTTTCAACTTGGTATCATGCAGTGTGTTAGCTCTTTGAAGTGTGCAATTTCAAGACAGCACAGGAGAATATTGGATTGCCAAATATAAAATTACTACAGAGGCACCTGGAAAACTCTGGCTTTTATATCTCCTTTTAAGTTTCTTTATCTTGAGAGAGAGAGCACACATACAGACCCAAGTGGGGGGGGGCAGAGAGAGAGGAATGGGGGGGGGTGTTCAGGGAGAGGGGAGAGTATCCCAAGTAGGCTCTGCACTATCAGTGCAGATCCTGAAGCGGGGCTCAAACTCACCAACCTTGAGATCATGATCTGAGCCAAAACCAACAGTTGGCTGGTTAAATGACTGAGCCACCCAGGCACCCCAAGAAAACTCAGTCTTTTAATAAAAACTTTCAGTAGCTTACCTCCCTTTTTAATTTACGCATTCTCTCTCATAGTACTTCTCCCTTCATAAGACTTTTCACTCTCTCATTCTGCTGCGTTTCCTATTTGCTCCAAATATTCACCTTTGGTTAAAATTATACTTCTCACAATTAGACAAACTATGATCTGATAATTTAGTTGGAATATCAAATCACATAATTCTACCTCTACAAATTTTAAAATCAGGTTTTCTTTATGTCAATTGTTTTGTTTTATATTTTTACGAAAGAAATTTTCATATTAAAATATTCACTGTAGAGAGAAAAAGGAAAAATATATAGATCATCTATAATCAGTGTTAGAAAGATAGATTACATTTTTTATGCCTTTGATGAGTATTGAAGTCACTTTTTCAAATCTACCCGTTCATTATTGTTCTACCTCTAAGTCTATTCTGTTAGATATAAATAGGAGTCATGTGTTTTAAAAAGATTTACATAAAGACTTAAAAACTTGTTATAATATTTGACAAGATACTTATGTTAGTATTCTTTTATATGTTAAAATATTTAAATATACAGGTAAGTGCACTGAATAGAAAAAATACCATATTTTGTATCTAATCAATATTGTAGTCCTTTACTAATTTTCATTATCAGATACATATTAAAGTACCCTAATAGCCAAATATTTAGGTATTTAGGCCACTTATTGCATATTTCCAAATTGCCCTTTATAAAAATTTTCTATGTACATATCACAAACAAGAGTGTATTTTCCTAAATATTTGCCTGTTTAGTGAATGGAAAGAAGTTCCTTATTGTTTTTATTGTTATTACTTAATAAATGTTCTGTTTTAATAACTCATCCCTTTGTCACCTTTTGCTAATATTTACACCACTGTGGTCAACAGAATTGGCTTAAACAAATTGTATTTTGTATGTTATACTTTGTGGTACCCAATATAACAACACAATTATGAATTATGTTTAGCAAATAACTATTAGCATATTACCTTCTGTTATCTTGATATTTTTAGTAATATTTACTTTAAAATTATCAAAAATTAATATATAAGTGTATAGGAAAGTAAAATCAAAAGTCCTTGAAATTCCAAGTTATCTTAATGAATTAACCATCATTTTGATTCTGGGGACTCTCCTATAAATATTCATAAATGTTTATATAGTGATATACTTATATATTCATAATATAAATACATTATAAAAATATTTTTTCTAATTTTACATGGATTGAATTTTTCTCATACATGTTGGTATTATTATATACATATTTAAAATTTTTTTAATGTTTATTTATTTTTAGGAAAGCATGAGTGGGGGTGGTGCAGAGAGAGAGGGAGGCACAGAATCTGAAACAGGCTCCAGGCTCTGAGCTGTCAGCACAAGGCCTGATGCAGGGCTCGAAGTCACAAACAGTGAGAGCATGACCTGAGCCAAAGTCAGCGCTTAACCGACTGAGCCACCCAGGTTCCCCTTGACACATTTTTATGGTTTTTTCTTTGTACCCAAAGGTAAGTTATCACCCCAGTCAGAGAAAATGCATAGTGAGGAGAAAGCCCATTGATATAATGAATATGGAAAGCTTTTAGCCTTATTCACTTTAATTATTTGAAAGATCTCAGAAGTCAGAGAGTTGTCATGTGAAAAAGTTTTCAATTAGCATGACACTTTGTGTATCAGAGAATTCACCTTGAAGAAAATTAAATACATTTTGGCCTATTATAACTATAAAATATGGTACAACTTTGACTTCATAATATCTTCCTACAAAAAAGATGGACATGGGCAGTTTTCTTGGTTGGGAGCAGTGAAACCCAATTCTGATAACAAATCAGTAAATGGGCAAGTTGTTTTGAGAAATGACCTTAAAGAATACCAAAGAGATGAGTACATGAGTGCAGACATAGAAATGTCACTTCCAAGAGGATTTGGGAATGGATATAAGAACCAGAGATGGAAGAGAACATATCATTATATTAAGGTGCTACCATTTTCTATTAAATTCTATATGTCATCTTCTACTCCATATCCATATCTTTCTGTTTTTTTCAAGAGTACCTATCATCATCTAACTGAAGCCATGAAGGCAGGGATTGTTTTTTTGTTTTTTTTTTTTTAATTAGTCATAGAAGTTCTTCAGACATATTTGTTAATGGAATAAAAATGTACAAATGACTATACAAACATACATAAGTATAGAGACATATATCTGTTATAAATATGAAATGAACAGTGTTAGACAATGGCATCCATACTGATTGAAATGAAGATCAGATTATAATCAGTCATCATTCTGGGCACCTTCCTTGCATTTCTCACTAATACTAGATAATGGAAATTTCTCTAAGTCACCTAATATATGTCTATCTTTGTTTATCGTTTCCTTTGGCTTCAAGACATCCCATGGCATGGGAGTAACACAATATTCTAAACACACACACACACACACACACACAAAACAAAAACAAACACTCTTCTTGAGAGTCACATATTTCTTTTAAAGCTCTTTTCTACCATGATAAACAATATTTTATTAAACAACCAAGCATATATATTGTCACTTACTGGGGCTGTTCTTTTAATGGAATAGAGTCCAAGTATTTGGATTTCTTATTAAATGATCAGTAATTAAAATTAAAGTAAAACCAAAGAGTAAAATTTATTATACCAGAAGCTATAACAAATCATAATAGAGTACACTTTTCTCGTATTCTCATCAGGACTGGGTGTTCTAACTTTTCAAATATTTACCACTCCGAGAATTAGAAACAAAAGCTTATTCCTATTTAATTGGTATTTCTTTGATGAAAAGTGAGATTGGGTACTTTTCAAGTTTTGGGAATTAAGTTTGCATCTCTGTCAATTATCTGTTTATAGTTGTGTTTATTTTTCTTTAAGATCTCTAGTCTTTTTCTTAGCAATTAAAAATACCTAATTTTTAATTTTTAAAACATTCTTTATATTAGACATGTAGGCAAATATGTCTAAATATGTAAAATAGGATCTCAAATTTACTATTTTAGTTCCATAGAGACACTAGTTCCAACATCACATGACAAACTGACTAAAAATATTTTTTTGTTGAATTTAAATACCACTTTTTAATTCTCATTAAACTGATGTGTGTGTGTGGGGATATATATATATATATATCCCATATATTAAATTTCACTGATCTAATTGACCTACTTCAGTGTTATATTGTGACATTGATCATATAGCCTCATTCCTTATAATCAAGTCCATTTTCCATTCTTTCTTATAGTATTCCTAGCTATGCTCAGTCAGAATTAAGATTCCTTCTGTAGCTTTATGGGATTTTTTCCAATTCTCCTTTGCCTCCTAGCCCCCCAAAATTAGTACTGGATTATAATCAGAACTACAACCTAATTTTTATGTTAAATTTGTGGGATTTGACAGGAAATTAGGTCATTTATATCTTATTCATGATTGTTATAAAAAATCACGTATATAAGTAAAAAATAGTTACAAAATTTATTCTAGGATTCTGGGAAGATGGCAGCGTAGGAGGACGCTGGGCTCACTGCGCATCCTGCTGATCACTTAGATTCCACCTACACCGGCCTAAATCACCCAGAAAACCACCAGAAGACTAGCAGAATGGAGTCTCTGGAGCCAACCACAGAGGAGAGGCCCACAGAAAGGGTAGGAAGGATGGTGAGGCAGTACGTGCTACACGGAATGGTGGGAGGGACCCAGTGGGAGGGGCGGCCCGCCTGCCAAGCAGAGGCCCCGAGTCTAGCTTGCAAAAGCCAAGGGGCCGGACAGAGTGTGTTTGGACAGCAAGCGGGACTTGACATCTGGAAGGTTATAAGCTAACAGCACTGCTCGGAGAACCAGAGGGCTGGAGGAAAACGGGAGGGAGAGTTGTTGAGCCTCGGACGACAGAGCACAGCTTGGCAGGGAACAAAGGCGCTCCCCAACGCCATCTCCCTCCCCATCCCCCAGACAAAATCCCAAAGGGAACCAGTTCCTGCCAGGGAACTTGCTTGCACCGCGCAAACACCCAATGCTGTGCTTCTGCGGATCCATCCCTCCAGCGAGTCTGACTCCCTCCCGGTGCTGCAGGGCCCCTCCCAAAGCGGATCTCCAAAGGAAAAGCGAGCTGAGCCTACCCCTTCCACCTCTGTGCACCTTGCCGATCCACCCCAGCTAATACTCCAGATCCCCAGCACCACAAGCCTGGCAGTGTGCAAGTAGCCCAGATGGGCCACGCCACCCCACAGTGAATCCCGCCCCTAGGAGAGGGGAAGAGAAGGCACACACCAGTCTGACTGTGGCCCCAGCGATGGGCTGCGGGAAGACATCAGGTCTGACTGCGGCCCCGCCCACCAAAGCAAGTTATTCAAGACAGCACAGGAGAAGTGCCCCTCAGTCCCGAACCACTCCAGGGACTATCCAAAATGACAAAACAGAAGAATTCCCCTCAGAAAAACGTCCAGGAATAACAGCTAATGAACTGATCAAAAATGATTTAAACAATATAACAGAAAGTGCATTTTGAATAATAGTCATAAAATTAATCGCTGGGCTTGAAACAGTATAAAGGACAGCAGAGAATCTTGCTACAGAGATCAAGGGACTAAGGAACAGCCAGGAGGAGGTAAAAATGCTATCAATGAGTTGCAAAATAAAATGGAGACAAGTACGGCTCGGATTAAAGAGGCAGAGGAGAGAATAGGTGAACTAGAAGATAAAATTATGGGAAAAGAAGAAGCTGAGAAAAAGAGAGATTAAAAAAAATCCAGGAGTATGAGGGGAAAATTAGAGAACTAAGTGATGCACTAAAGAGAAATAATCTACGCATAATTGGTATTCCAGAGAGGGAAGAGAGAGGGAAAGGTGCTGAAGGTGTACTTGAAGAAATAATAGCTGAGAACTTACCGGATCTGGGAAAGGAAAAAGGCACTGAAATCCAAGAGGCACAGAGAACGCCCTTCAGACCTAACTTGAATCGATCTTCTGCACGACATATCATAGTGAAACTGGCAAAATACAAGGATAAAGAGAAAATTCTGAAAGCAGCTAGAGATAAACGTGCTCTAACATATAAAGGGAGACCTATAAGACTCGTGACCAATCTCTCTACTGAAACTTGGCAGGCCAGAAATTTATGGCAGGAGATCTTCAATGTGATGAACAGAAAAAAATATGCAGCCTAGAATCCTTTACCCAGCAAGTCTGTCATTTAGAATAGAAGGAGAGATAAAGGTCTTCCCAAACAAACAAACAGAAGGAATTCGTCACCACTGAACCAGGCCTACAAGAGATCCTAAGGGGGATTCTGTGAGTGAAATCTTGCAAGGACCACAAAGTACCAGATACATCGCTACAAGCATGAAACCTACAGACATCACAATAACTCTAAACCCATATCTTTCTATAATAACACTGAATGTAAATGGACTAAATGCTCCAACCAAAAGACATAGGGTATCAGAATGGATAAAAAAACAAGACCCATCTATTTGCTATCTACAAGAGACTCATTTTAGACCTGAGGACACCTTCAGATTGAGAGTGAGGGGATGGAGGACTATTTATCATGCCACTGGAAGTCAAAAGAAAGCTGGAGTAGCCATACTTATATCAGACAAACTAGACTTTAAATTAAAGGCTGTAACAAGAGATGAAGAAGGGCATTATATAATAATCACACTGTCTATCCATCAGGAAGAGCTAACAATTATAAATGTCTATGCGCCGAATACAGGAGCCCCCAAATATATAAAAACAATTACTCACAAACATAAGCAACCTTATTGATAAGAATGTGGTAATTGCAGGGGACTTTAACACCCCACTTACAGAAATGGATAGATCATCTAGACACACGGTCAATAAAGAAACAAGGGCCCTGAAAGATACATTGGATCAGATGGACTTGACAGATATATTTAGAACTCTGCATCCCAAAGCAACAGAATATACTTTCTTCTCGAGTGCACATGGAACATTCTCCAAGATAGATCACATACTGGGTCACAAAACAGCCCTTCATAAGTATACAAGAATTGAGATCATACCATGCATACTTTCAGACCACAATGCTATGAAGCTTAACATCAACCACAGGAAAAAGTCTGGAAAACCTCCAAAAGCATGGAGGTTAAAGAACACCCTACTAAAGAATGAATGGGTTAACCAGGTAATTAGAGAAGAAATTAAAAAATTTATGGAAACAAACGAAAATGAAAATACAAAAATCCAAATGCTTTGGGATGCAGCAAAGGCAGTCCTGAGAGGAAAATACATTGCAATCCAGGCCTATCTCAAGAAACAAGAAAAGTCCCAGATACAAAATCTAACAGCACACCTAAAGGAAATAGAAGCAGAACAGCAAAGACAGCCTAAATCCAGCAGAAGAAGAGAAATAATAAAGATCAGAGCAGAAATAAACAATATAGAATCTAAAACAACTGTAGAGCAGATCAACAAAACCAAGAGTTGGTTTTTTGAAAAAATAAACAAAATTGACAAACCTCTAGCCAGTCTTCTCAAAAAGAAAAGGGAGATGACCCAAATAGATAAAATCATGAATGAAAATGGAATGATTACAACCAATCCCTCAGAAATACAAGAAATTATCAGGGAATACTATGTAAAATTATATGCCAACAAACTGGACAACCTGGAAGAAATGGACAAATTCCTAAACACCCACACGCTTCCAAAACTCAATCAGGAGGAAATAGACAGCTTGAACAGACCCCATATCCAGAGAAGAAATTGAACCAGTCACCAAAAATCTCCCAACAAATAAGAGTCCAGGACCAGATGGCTTCCCAGGGGAGTTCTACCAGATGTTTAAAGCAGACATAATACCTATCCTTCTCAAGCTATTCCAAAAAATAGAAAGAAAAGGAAAACTTCCAGACTCATTCAATGAAGCCAGCATTACTTTGATTCCTAAACCAGACAGAGACCCAGTAAAAAAAGAGAACTACAGGCCAATATCCCTGATGAATATGGATGCAAAAATTTCCAATGAGATACTAGCAAATCGAATTCAACAGCATATAAAAAGAATTATTCACCATGATCAAGTGGGATTCATTCCAGGGATGCAGGGCTGGTTCAACATTCGCAAATCAATCAATGTGATACATCACATTAATAAAAGAAAAGATAAGAACCATATAATCCTGTCAATCGATGTAGAAAAAGCATTTGACAAAATTCAGCAACCTTTCTTAATAAAAACCCTTGAGAAAGTCGGGATAGAAGGAACATACTTAAAGATCATAAAAGCCATTTATGAAAAACCCACAGCTAACATCATCCTCAATGGGGAAAAACTGAGAGCTTTTTCCCTGAGATCAGGAACACGACAGGGATGTCCACTCTCACTGCTGTTGTTTAACGTAGTGTTGGAAGTTCTAGCATCAGCAATCAGACAACAAAAGGAAATCAAAGGCATCAACATTGGCAAAGATGAAGTTAAGGTTTCACTTTTTGTAGGTGACATGATATTATACATGGAAAATCGATAGACTCCACCAGAAGTCTGCTAGAACTGATACATGAATTTAGCAAAGTTGCAGGATACAAAATCAATGTACAGAAATCAGTGGCATTCTTATACACTAATAATGAAGCAACAGAAAGACAAATAAAGAAACTGATCCCATTCACAATTGCACCAAGAAGCATAAAATACCTAGGGATAAATCTAACCAAATATGTACAAGATCTGTATGCTGAAAACTATAGAAAGCTTATGAAGGAAATTGAAGAAGATATAAAGACATGAAAAAACACTCCGTGCTCATGGATTGGAAGAATAAATATTGTCAAAATGTCAATACTACCCAAAGCTATCTACACATTCAATGCAATCCCAATCAAAATTGCACCAGCATTCTTCTCGAAACTAGAACAAGCAATCCTAAAAATCGTATGGAACCACAAAAGACCCCGAATAGCCAAAGTAATTTTGAAGAAGACCAAAGCAGGAGGCATCACAATCCCAGATTTTAGCCTCTACTACAAAGCTGTAATCATCAAGACAGCATGGTATTGGCACAAAAACAGACACATAGACCAATGGGATAGAATAGAAACCCCAGAACTAGACCCACAAACGTATGGCCAACTAATCTTTGACAAAGCAGGAAAGAATATCCAATGGAAAAAAGACAGTCTCTTTAACAAATGGTGCTGGGAGAACTGGACAGCAACATGCAGAAGATTGAAACTAGACCACTTTCTCATACCATTCACAAAAACAAACTCAAAATGGATAAAGGACCTGAATGTGAGACAGGAAACCATCAAAACCCTAGAGGAGAAAGCAGGAAAAGACCTCTCTGACCTCAGCCGTAGCAATCTCTTAGTTGACACATCCCCAAAGACAAGGGAATTAAAAGCAAAAATGAACTACTGGGACCTTATGAAGATAAAAAGCTTCTGCACAGCAAATGAAACAACCAAGAAAACTAAAAGGCAACCAACGGAATGGGAAAAGATATTCGCAAATGACATATCGGACAAAGGGTTAGGATCCAAAATCTATAAAGAGCTCCCCAAACTCCACACCCGAAAAACAAATAACCCAGTGAAGAAATGGGCAGAATACATGAATAGATACTTCTCTAAAGAAGACATCCGGATGGCCAACAGGCACATGAAAAGATGCTAAACGTCGCTCCTCATCAGGGAAATACAAATCAAAACCACACTCAGATATCACCTCATGCCAGTCCAAGTGGCCAAAATGAACAAATCAGGAGACTATAGATGCTGGAGAGGATGTGGAGAAACGGGAACCCTCTTGCACTGTTGGTGGGAATGCAAACTGGTGCAGCCACTCTGGAAAGCAGTGTGGAGGTTCCTCAGAAAATTAAAAATAGACCTACCCTATGACCCAGCAATAGCACTGCTAGGAATTTACCCAAGGGATACAGGAGTACTGATGCATAGGGGCACTTGTACCCCAATGTCTATAGCAGCACTCTCAACAATAGCCAAATTATGGAGAGAGCCTAAATGTCCATCAACTGATGAATGGATAAAGAAATTGTGGTTTATATACACAATGGAGTACTATGTGGCAATGAGAAAGAATGAAATATGGCCCTTTGTAGCAACATGGATGGAACCGTAGAGGGTTATGCTAAGTGAAATAAGTCATACAGAGAAAGAGAGATACCAGATGGTTTCACTCTTATATGGATGCTGAGAAACTTAACAGAAACCCATGGGGGAGGGGAAGGAAAAAAAAAGAAAGAGGTTAGAGTGGAAGAGAGCCAAAGCATAAGAGACTCTTAAAAACTGAGAACAAACAGAGGGTTGATGGGGGGTGGGAGGGTGGGTGATGGGTATTGAGGAGGGCACCTTTTGGGATGAGCACTGGGTGTTGTATGGAAACCAATTTGACAATAAACTTCATATATTGAAAAAAAAATAAAATAAAAAATTAAAAAAAAAACAAAATTTATTCTAACATTTGCTGCTAGATTTTGACTTAAACTATTTCCTTCTATTATAGAGAGGATTTTTTTCCTTAATATTTAGTTGGGTTTTTTTTTTTTTGTTCAGGTAAATTTCATCAAATATCATTTTTAAGTCTATTAATATAATGATTTTTCTTTTAATTTGTTGACTCAAGAAACATGTTGATAGAATGTCTGGGTTGAATTCTTGATTGGAACTATGTCTAGTCTATCTTCCTGGAACAAGTTTGAATTGTATAAGTAATACCACAAAACAGTTATTTCTATTGTGTAACATTTTTTTAAATTATATATTTCTAGATAAAATTTAAAATTTTTCTTATAGCTTCATAAGCTTAAGTAATTCAGCTTCTATGGTCTAGAAATATATTATGTCATATAATTGGAATTAAGTGTTTCTGAAAGTCTAGGTTGCACTCTGTTATGAAATTATCTTAATGTTCATGGTAAATTTTAATAAGAAATTTTAATGAGAGCAAAAATTGTGTCTATTTTCCTTCTATACCCTTAAAGTTGGGAAGAATTCTAAAGCTGGAACTCAATAAATACTTATAAAGGAAACATTCCTTTATATGCTAAGTACTTTATCTCATATTATTTATGATAATATGTAAGGTTAAATATTATCTCAGAGAAATATTGAACATTACGAAAGTCACCCTTGATCCAGAGAGCCTCCAAATTGTGGAGATGAGCCATTATTTCAACTCAAGTGTCCAACTGTAATGCCCATGATTTTAAATTGTTTTTTAACTTTTTTGCCATGTGTATTTGTATTAATTTATTTATTTATCAATATCAATATGCTTTCTGAAGGCATAATTTGTCTGGCACTCCACATTTGTTCACAATGAACTCCCCTAAGGCAATCCACTAAGTAGAACTCAAAATATGCCATTACTTTAATATATTCTTGACTTTAAAAAGACAATAAAAATAAATGAAGAAACACAAGCACTTCTACAATCCAGCTATGCTCTTATAATCTTGAATTAACCAGGGACCCATCCACATATGGCTCTAGGGGAAAGCAGGTTTGTAACACCTAGGATCATATTTCATGCTTATTCAATAAATCATTGAACGAACTCAAGTTGATTAATGAATACAAAAACAAACCTAAAGATAATTAGATGAGATTGAGCTAGGGGACTTATAAATTGAATACAGAGAAAAATTTTCTATCCATTCTATTCTGAAGAAAGGTTTTCAAAATTAGATGCATAAAGAATAGCATTAAAAACCAAAACACCCATGAGAATTAAAGAACAGATATATGGTATATATCTTAGCTTGCTTTCTTAGATGAATACATTATATTTAACTAGATATTTTATCAGTTCACTGTTAGAGACAGGAACAGAAAATTCCTGAATTTGTTGGCTATCCAATAAAATACTTAACACTTTTTAAGGCTTTAGAATTTTTTTCTTTGAAAATAATTCCTATTTTCTAAGAAATAGCAAGAAGCCTTATTTTGAAAAGTTGTAATGTATTTTGCAAAAGATTATTATAAGCTAATTTCTATGTAAATAGGAGCTCCAGGTATATATTTCTTGAAGTGCTGATGTGAAAATGCTACAAAATAATTTCAGTTAGAAAATTATGACCTTTAAAAATATAACAATAAATTACAACTATACTGAAAATACCACGAGAAAATTAACCCTATAACTGAATATAATAAAAGCAAAGATATATACAAAGAAAATATTTATATTTACAGTAGTTGTAGCTATCCAGGTTAAGTCTTAAGTAGGAGTTTAATCAGAATGTAAAAGAAAAATATTTTTAATATTTACTATTATAGAAATAATTACAGATTTTTATGATTTTTCCTATTCTTTGTCAATGAAAAATAAAATTGAAACTCATGTAACTTAAAATATGTGCTATTACTAGTTTAATGATTCTATGTATGTTGGAAATTTTTTGAATTATTGGTTACAAAGAATGGTCAAAGAGGCATTGAGCAATATATTTTGAAATTTCAAATTTGGGTCTTTGAGGGTTTTTTAATATTTTGTTCCTATTTTCTAGTATGCACACAATATGTAATAAGAAGATAGAAAGTTTGGGGCGCCTGGGTGGCTCAGTAGGTTAAATGAACTTAGGCTCAAGTCACCATATGGTGGTTCATGAGTTTGAACCCTGTGTCAGGCTCTGTACTGACAGCTGAAAGTCTGGAGCCTGCTTTGGATTCTGTATCTCCCTCTCTCCCTGCCCCTCCCAATGCACATACTCTCTCTCACTGTCAAAAATAAAAAATTAAAATTTTTTAAAGAAAATGGAAAGTTTATTTTAAAAATTATGAGTTACTATTTTATAAAATGATAGATTATAGATACTAAAGCTAAAAATATCATAATCTGTGGTTATTCACAGAAGTGACATTGAATACTTTATATTTTATTTTCCAACAGATACTCTATTTTTTAAAAAAAGAATCTGACTACCAGTTTATATCATATAATAATGTTTAGTATTTCACATTCATTTAAATTATTATTTATATCAAAGTGTACTTAGGGAGTATTGTATTCCAAAAATTATAGTTTATTTCTATAACTGTCTTCTCATATTTGCCCAGAAGTATCCTATAAAGCTGACTTCTTTGTAGTTTTGCTATATAACAATTCCTCTTTGAGCACTCCCTTCATTTCTAGTCAAAAAGATTGATTGATTGTTTGAAGACAGTGTGTGTGCTCACACACAGAGGGAGAGGAAGAGGGCACCTTAAACTTAAAATTAAACTTAACCTTATATATAGACTATGTTAGGGAATTAGCTTTAAAAAATATCACTAGAAGTAATAAATGTGTTCAACATGGTATCAGAGTATAAGATCAATAAAAATCAACAAGAAATGAAATATCTAAAAGTAAATTAAACAATTTTATTTGGTATCAAAAAGAACAAAATATTTAATAAAAGTAACCAAAAAAAGTAAAACTTGTATTCTGAAAACTAAAATGTGTGGAAAAAAATCAAAAACAATATAAATAACCCAGAAACATCCATGTTCATAGGTAAAAGATTTAATATTGTTAAGATAGCAACACTCCTTAACTTGCAGATTCTTTGTAAAAATTTTTGCAGAATTAAAAAGCTTAATCCTAAAAATTATATGGAAATTTAAGGGATGCATAATAACCAAAATAGTCTTGAAAAAGAACAAAATTGAAGAAAATATTTCCAAATTTTAAAGCATATTACAAAGCTAAAGGAATCAAGACATTGTGACACTTGCATAAAGACAAAGAGGTCAATGAAATAGAATGGAGGGTCCATAAATAAGCCCATACATGTGATTTCACTCAGGGTGCCAAGGCAATTCAATATGTAAAGAACAGTTTTTTTTTTTTTTCAAGAAATGGTGCTGACAAATAAACTCAAAATGGATAAAGGACCTGAATGTGAGACAGGAAACCATCAAAACCCTAGAGGAGAAAGCAGGAAAAGACCTCTCTGACCTCAGCCGTAGCAATCTCTTACTCAACACATCCCCAAAGGCAAGGGAATTAAAAGCAAAAATGAACTACTAGGACCTTATGAAGATAAAAAGCTTCTGCACAGCAAAGGAAACAACCAACAAAACTAAAAGGCAACCAACGGAGTGGGAAGAGATATTTGCAAATGACATATCGGACAAAGGGCTAGGATCCAAAATCTATAAAGAGCTCCCCAAACTCCACACCCGAAAAACAAATAACCCAGTGAAGAAATGGGCAGAAAACATGAATAGATACTTCTCTAAAGAAGACATCCGGATGGCCAACAGGCACATGAAAAGATATTCAACGTCGCTCCTTATCAGGGAAATACAAATCAAAACCACACTCAGATATCACCTCACGCCAGTCAGAGTGGCCAAAATGAACAAATCAGGAGACTATAGATGCTGGAGAGGATGTGGAGAAACGGGAACCCTCTTGCACTGTTGGTGGGAATGCAAATTGGTGCAGCCACTCTGGAAAACAGTGTGGAGGTTCCTCAAAAAATTAAGCATAGACCTACCCTATGACCCAGCAATAGCACTGCTAGGAATTTACCCAAAGGATACAGGAGTACTGATTCATAGGGGCACTTGTACCCCAAAGTTTATAGCAGTACTCTCAACAATAGCCAAATTATGGAAAGAGCCTAAATGTCCATCAACTGATGAATGGATAAAAAAATTGTGGTTTATATACACAATGGAATACTACGTGGCAATGAGAAAGAATGAAATATGGCCTTTTGTAGCAACATGGATGGAACTGGAGAGTGTGATGCTAAGTGAAATAAGCCATACAGAGAAAGATAGATACCATATGGTTTCACTCTTATGTGGATCCTGAGAAACTTAACAGAAACCCATGGGGGGGAGGGGAAGGAAAAAAAAAAAAAAAGAGGTTAGAGTGGAAGAGAGCCAAAGCATAAGAGACTCTTAAAAACTGAGAACAAACTGAGGGTTGATGGGGGGTGGGAGGGAGGGCAGGGTGGGTGATGGGTATTGAGGAGGGCACCTTTTGGGATGAGCACTGGGTGTTGTATGGAAACCAATTTGACAATAAATTTCATATATTGAAAAAAAAAGAAATGGTGCTGAAAAACTGAATATCCACATTAAAAACAACAATATTGGACCTCTTCCCTATATCACCCATAAAAATTAACTCCAAATAGATTGAAGACCTCACTATAAAATCTGAAACTCTAAAACTATTTAGAAAAAAACATAGGTGTAAATCATGACCTTGATGTAACAATGGTTACATTGAACTCAATCAAAATTCAAAATTTCTATGTTCTATAAGACATCATCAAGAAAATAAGAAGGGGGGAAGTGATATCACTAAGATGGTCATGGGGAATAAGCTTAGAAATTCCCTGGGCTTTCACCAATGGGTTAACAAGGCATAAAGAATTACAAAGCCATAGGAAGCTCTCACCCAAGATAAGACCCCCCAGAATAAAGTAGGGAGGGGCCAAGACCCCCAAGATAGGGAGGGGCAAAGGCCCCCAATAAAAAGAAATATGAGGTAAGCAAGATTAGGCATTCAGGGCGAAAACGCCCCCTCCCCCCCCCCCCCCCCCCAATTTAGTACTATAGCAGAAAGCTGCTTTCACAGGAAGGAAGGAACAAATTAGGTAAACAGGTATATAGGGCTGTGGACTGCTGCACTGCTGTGGGTGAAGCTGCCCAGAGAGGAGCTGATTAGCAAAAGAAAAGGTGCCTTGTTAACCCTGAGGTTATTTGCTCTGTCTTACCCCCTAGGCTAGCTAAGATAAACAGACATGGCACCTCCTATCTGCCATTAACAGCCATCTGCTCCGGACCAGGATTTTGTTTTATATTGACCCAAACCCCAAACACCGTATGTCTTCAAAACCCCCTTTTCCCTCATGCCCATGAGTTAATGTTCACCAATTCATTGTCTCTTTGTGCACGCCCATCACATTTGTAAGCCTTCTGATCTTAATTTTTTTAATGTTTGTTTGTTTATTTATTTATTTATTTATTTATTTATTTATTTATTTGTTTTTGAGAGAGAGAGAGTGCAAGCAGGGTAGGGGCAGAGAAAGAGGGAGACACAGAATCTGAAGCAAGCTCCAGGCTCTGATCTGTCAGCACAGAGCCTGATGCGGGGCTTGAACTCACAGACCATGAGATCATGACCTAAGCCAAAGTCAGACGCTTAACTGACTGAGCCACCCAGACGCCCCTGTAAGCCTTCTGATCTTAATAAATACAGGGCGAGGACCCTTATTCGGGGCTCTTGTCTTTTCACAGACACTAGTCATCTCTCGCTTTTAATCCTGAGTCTTCTATCTTGCTGGCCAAGAGAGAACATTAGACTTAGAGTCTATGACAATGGTGACATAGGTCATTCTTGACTTTGCCCCCTCTCATAAGAAGAACAATTACTTATGGACAAGACACCACCGAGAGAATCCTAGAACACGGGGGTGAGGCTGAAGCACCCCCTGCACCACAGAGACCAAAACAGACTGTATCAAAAGGGAAAGAGGAAAAGATACATGAAGACTGCATTGCTCTCTTCCAGGACAGTGTTATACCACACCAGGAGGTCTCCCCTGAACCTATAGTTCCTCCAGAGGGAAAACAGAGCTGTGGGTGGACATCAAACTCCCCCAGTGTTATGGCTTGCCACTTGGGGGCTCCTACTCTCATCTAGTCTTATGGGGATTACAGGAGAATCTGTAGGGTTTGGCTACTGGGAATCTCACTATAATAGAGAAGGCAAAATGGGCTTGCAAATATTAGCACTTGGATATTGGAAGACTGAGTTTCTATGTGCAGTGTCCAAGCAGTAGTCCCAGCCAATAGCTTTGCTTATCTGCAGAACCAAGTCAGAACCA
Organism: Panthera onca; assembly: GCF_046562875.1. NCBI lineage: Eukaryota > Metazoa > Chordata > Mammalia > Carnivora > Felidae > Panthera > Panthera onca. The sequence continues at coordinate 147,207,064 of NC_138342.1, read as the reverse complement.
CTGGTACAGTCTTACCAGTGAACCTGGTGGGGTACAGGTCTGTCTGATTTGGGTCCTCAAGCAAAGAACTTTTCTGGATCTAGACAATGGTCCAAGAAGCTATGTAGCCTATCCAACAGCCCTACATACAGTGACATTTAAAAGAAAGCACATTGTGTGGCTTTCCCCATCTGCAGAGTAAAACCAGTGGCACCATCTGGCCAGGGAATTCAATTCACAGTCTTGCCTGATTTGGGTCCCAGTGAACTGTGCAGGGCATGAGACCTATCTTGCTCCACTGCCAACTAACTTATAGCTCTAACTTCAGTTGAGTGTAGTGCCCAGTCCTGTCTAATAGGCCTGAACAGAGAACCCAGACAACCATAGAGCACATCCTCCAGTCTTGTTTAAGCAGGAAATCAAAGCCAACAGCCTATACATTTGTTCTCAGCCAGCAATAAATCCCTCCCCTGCTGTGGGATGAAGAACTTGGGCAGTGGCCTCACCTAAATATAGACACTGATAGCATGTTTCACTTGCCCAAAGATGTTACCAGCAGGCAAATCTGGAAACCTGAACTGAGCTGATACAAAACTCAAACGTTCAGATACCAATGTAAGGAATGAAGGATCATGAAAAATCAGATAAACATGACACCAGCAAAGAAAACTAATACAGCTTTGAGAACTGACCATATAGAAAGGGAGATCTATGAACTATAAGATAATTCAGAATAATCCTCTTAAAGAAGTTTAATGAATTACAAAAACACACAGACAAAAAATTAGGAAACAATGCATGAACAAAATGAAAAGTTCATAAAAAACAAAACATATGGAAATCCTAGAGCTGCAAAATACAATAACTAAACTCAAGAATTCAATGGTTTCTGAAGGAGACTTAACCATGCAGAAGAATCAATGACCTAGAATGCAGGACATTTAAAATTATAGAAGCAAAAAAGGAAAATAAAGAAAACCATTAGGACTTATAAGACATAATCAAATAAATAATATCCACATGATGGGAATTCCAGAAAGAAAAGGAAAAAGGAACAGAAAGTATATTTAAAGCAATAATGGCTGAAAACTTCCAAAACCTGGGGAGAGAAATGGACAGGCATTTCTATGAGGCCCAAATGTCTCCCAAATAAATCTAACCCAAATAAGGCTACACTAAAACACATTATTGTCTCAACAACAACAATAACAACAATTTAAGCCAAAAGATAACAGGAGAATATATTCAAAATATTGAAATAAAAAAATTTCAACCAAGAAGTATACATCTAGCAAAGCTGTCCTTTAGAAATGATGGGGCACCTGGGTGGCTCAGTCGGTTAAGCATCTTACCTTGGCTCAGTTCATGATCTCACAGCTCGTGGGTTCCAGCCCCACATTGGGCTCTGTGCTGAAGGCTGGGAGCCTGGAGCCTGCTTCAGGTTCTGTGTCTCCCTCTCTCTCTGCCACTCCCCCATCACACTCTGTCTCTTTCTTCTTCAAAAATAACTAAACATTAAAAAATTAGAAATGAAGGAGAGATAGAGACTTTACCCAACAAACAAAAGCTGAAATAAATCATCATTACTAGGCTGCCTTACAAAGAATGCTAAAGTGAGTCCTTTGAGTAGAACTGAAAAAAAAACCCACCACTAATACATATCATAATAATATGAGAAGATAGCATAAAACTCACTGGTGATGATAAATATGTACTGAAAGCTAGATTTTCTAATATGGTAATGGTGGTACATAATCCACTTACAACTCTAGTTTAGAAGCTAAAGTAGTTATTTTTACTAGCTTCAAAAGTCTGTTACTAGTTAAACAACAATTACACAAAGGAACATGATCAGTCCAGTATAATGATACCAAAAAACATCAAAAAGTAAAAATAAGCAGCATATGAAACAACAGATCTACAAAGCAGCAAGAAAGCAATTAAAATGACAATAGTAAGAACTTACCTATCAATAGTTAAATTAAAAAAATTTTTTAATGTTTATTTATTTTTGACAGAGTACAAGTAGGGGAGGGGCAGAGAGAGAGGGAGACACAGAATCTGAAGCAGACTCCAGGCTCCCAGCTGTCAGCACAGAGCTCAATGCGGGGCTAGAACCCACAAACAATGAGATCATGACCCAAGCCAAAGTCAGCCACCCAAATGACTGAGCCACCCAGGCGCCCCTCAACAGTTACTTTAAATGCAAACAGATTAAATTTTCCAATAAAAAGATATAATAGAATGGCTGAATGGTTTTAAAAAAATAGCCCCAATGATATGCTGCCTATAAGAGACCCACATTAACCTTAAAGATACATACACTGAGAACAAGGGATAGAAAAAATGTTATAAGCAAATAGTAACACACACACACACACACACATACACAGAGAGGCAGGAGTAGCTATACATATATAAGACAAAATAGAATTTAAAAATGGTAAAGAGACAAACAAGCTCACTGTATAATGACAAAGGGATTATTCCATCAATAAGACATAACAATTGTAAATAATTATGTGCCCAACATTGCACACCTAAATATATAAAGCAAAAGCTAACAGAGCAAAAAGGAGAAATATACAATACGATACTACTTGGGGACTTTATATCCCATTCTCAACAATGAATAGATTATCCAGCCATAAAGTCAACAAGGAAACAGCAGGTTAAAACAACACTATAGACCAAATGAAACTTACAGACATATGCAGAACATTTTATCTGAAAACAGCAGAATACATATTCTTCTCAAGTGTACATGTAACATTTTCAAAGATAGACCATATGTAGGCCACAAAAAAAACACAGGAAATTCAAGAAGTTTGAAATCATAAGAAATATCTTCTCTAACCAAAATAGTATGAAACTGAAAATAATAACAGGAGGAAATCAAACAGTCACAAATACATATATATTAAACAATACTTGGCTGAAAAACCAATGGATCAAAACAGAAATTAATGGGAAAATAAAAAAAGTATCTCGAGACAGATGAAAATGGAAACAAAACATACCAAACCTTATGAGATGCAGCAAAAACAGTTCCAAAAGGAAATTTAATCAATAAATATCTACATTAAAAAACAAGAATAATTGCAAACAACAGTTTATACCTTAAGGCACTAGAAAAAGATAAAATGTGTGCAAAGTTAGCATAAGAAAGGAAAAAAAGGATTAGGATAAGTAAATGAAATGGAAAAGGGGAAAAATTTGAAAAAAAATAGAAACTAAGATTTGTTTCTTCAAAACGAAAACAAAATTGAAAAAACTTGGGGCCCCTGGGTGATTCAGTTGGTTGAGCTTCCAACTTAGGCTCAGGTCATGATCTTGCAGTTCAAGCCCCACATCCGGCTCTGTGCTGACAGCTCAGAGCCTGTAGCCTGCTTCGGATTCTGTGTCTCCCTCTCTCTCTCTGCCCCTTTGCCACTTGCACTCTGTCTCTTTCTCAAAAATAAATAATATAATAAGACATTTAAAAAAATAATTGAAAAACCTTTAGCTAGACCAGTCACGGGGGAAAAAACAACAAAATTATGGATGAAAAAGGAGACATTACCACTAACACTACAGAAATACAAAGGATCATAAAAGGCCACAATGGACAATTATAAGCCAACAAACTGAACAACTCAATGAAGCAGAAAAACTCTTAGAAACATAATTTACCAAGATTGAATTAGGAAGAAATAGAAAATCTGATTAGACCACTCACTAGTGAGGAGATTGGATTTGTAATCAAAAATTTCTGAATGAAAAAAAGGCCAGGAATAGATTACTAGTGAATTTTACCAAAGATTTAAACAATCATTAACACCAATCTGTCTCAAACTGCCAAAAAATACCAAAACCACACTACAATACAGTAAAACCTTGGTTTGTGAGCATAATTTATTCTGGAAACATGCTTGTAGTCCAAAGCACTTGGATATCAACATGAATTTCCCCACAAGAAAAAACAGAAACTGAGATTATTTGTTCCACAACCCAAAAATATTCATATAAAATGATTACAATACTGTAATATAATAAAAATAATAAACAAAATACAAAATATAAAGCAAAATAAACAAATTAACCTGCACTTACCTTTGAAAACCTTCATGGCTGGCATGAGGGAGACAGGAGAGGAGGGTTATTGTGTAGGACGACTTTCACTATTACTAATGGAATCACCGCTATCTATTGGCTCGATGGAATCTTTGTGTGTGTGTGTGTGTGTGTGTGTGTGTGTGCAGCTTTAACAAGGAATCTATCCAATGACACTTGCTTTTGCCTCCTTTTGAGGATTTCACAGAAATGCAGCATTGCATTGACAATCACCCGCAATCCTGCAGTGAGAGAGAGAGAGAGAGAAAACCATTGGCTCAGTTGTGATCATGTAACATTTTGTACCACATATCACTCATTTATCAAGTTAAAATGTATTAGAAATGTTTGCTTATTTTCTGGAATACTCGTGGAACAAGTTACACCCAATCAAAGGTTTTGCTGTAATAGGACAGTATCCCTGATGAACACACATACAAAAATTCTCAATAAAATACTAGTGAAATATATTTAGCAGCACATTAAAAGGATCATTTACCATGATCAAGTGGGATTTATCCTGGAAAGGCAAAAATGTTTCAACATATGAAAATCAATCATTTTTGGTGTGTCACATTAATAGAACGGAAAGAAAATCATATAATCATCTCAACAGATGCAAAACAACATTTGAAGAAAAATTCAACATTTATTCATGATAAAAACTCTTAAATTAGGAATGGAAGGAATTTTCTTCAACTTATTAAAGACCATATATGGCAACACTACAGCTAGCATCATACTGTATGGTGAAAGGCTGAAAGCTTTCCCTGTGAGATCAGAAACAACACAAGAGTGCCCACTCTCACCACTATTGTTTAACCTAACACTTGTAAGTCTTAGCCAAAACAATCAGGCAAGAAAAACAAAAGCCATAAGAATTGGAAAGGAAGAAGTAAAATTGTCTCTATTTACAGATGGCATTTATATATGATATATAGATAGATAGATAGATATGGCCCTAAAACCCTAAAAACACAAAAAGTTCTGAGATCATATCAACAAATTCAATAAAGTTGCATACAAAAATTGAACATCCAAAACAGTAGAATTTCTATATATTTCTATTTGGGAAAAATAAACAATCCATTTACAATAGCATTAAGATAATGAAATACATAGGAATAAATTTAACCAAGGAGGTGAAAGCATCACTACACTGAAAATACACTGAAAAACATTGATGAAAGAAATTAAATGCACAAATAAATGGAAAGGTATTCTGTGTTCATAAATTAGAAGACTTAATATTGTTAAAATATTCCCACTACCCAAAACTATATATTCAATGAAATCTGTATCAAGATTCCAAAGGCATTTTTTTACAGAAATAGAAAAACCAATTCTAAAATTTATATGGAACCAAAAAATACCCCATATAGCCAAAGCAATCTTGAGAAAAAAGAACAAAACTGGAGTATGAAAAGTTCCTGGTTTCAAAGTATATTGCAAAGCTATAGTAATTAAAATAGTATAGTATTGGCATAAAAATAAACACATCCATCAATGGGACAGAAATGATAGCCCATAAGGGGAAACTGGATGAAGATGGACAAAAGGTACAAACTTCTAAGATATATAAGTAGTAGAAATGTACAACCTGATGAGATGATGATAATAGTTAACACTGCTGTGTGGTATTTATAAAAGTTGTTGAGAATAGGTCCTAATAGTTCTCATCACAAGACAAAATATTTAGAAAAATAATAATAGTTCTCATCACAAGACAAAAAATATTTTTAATATATATATAATATTTTTCGTATATATATTAAATGATGGATGTCAACTAAATTTATTGTTGCAATTATTTCACAACATATATAGTTCAAAACTTTATGCTATCTACCTTAAACTTATACAGAGTTATATATCAATATGCCAATAAAACTAGAAATAAAACATAGTCAATAAAGTTTAAAAAACCCACTAAATGGGATAATATATTTAGAAATCATATATATCTGAAAATGTTCTTGTTTCAGGGTATATAAAGAATATATAAAAAATTAAATAATAAAAATACAACCCAATTAAAAGTGGACTAAGAAACTTAATAGATATATTTCAAAAGAGATATGCAAATGGTTAAGCCTGTGAAAAATGCTCAGTATTATTATTATGCATCATAGAAATGCAAATTGAAATCAAAATAAAATACCACTTTTCACTCACTCAATGGCTATAAACAAAAAGACAACAAGTATGGGCAAGTATGTGAAGAAATCAGAACCCTCATACACTGTTAGTGGGAATGTAAAATGATGCAACCACATAGGAAATCACTATAGAGGTGGAGACTTCACCACACTTCTGTCAATAATTTACAGTAATTGGGGCACCTGGGTGGCTCAGTCCTTTAAGCATCAGACTCTTGGTTTTAGCCCAGGTCATGATTTCACACTTTGTGAGATCCACACTGGATTAGGCTCTGTGCTGACAGCATGGATTCTCTATGCTTGGGATTCTCTCTCTTCCTCTCTCACTGACCCTCCCCCACACATGTGCATGCACACATGCTGTCTCTCTCTCAAAATACATAAACTATAAAAAAATAATAATTTACAATAATAAGCAGAAAATCAATAAGGTTAGAGGTGACCTGAACAGCATTATCAATGAACTGTATGTAGTTGATATTTATACATTATTCCAACAACAGCAGAGTACACAAAATCAACAAAATCAAAAGAGGTAGAAGGAGAATTTTAAAAGTAAATCCGTATATATTAAAAGCTTGTTTAGATAAGTTCACATCCAATAAATTGTTTAATATATCTACATAAATGCACAATTTATCTAGCAATTTATGAAATCAAATTCATCAATGACTTGCATAATCACATGTTTTTAATTGTTAATTAGACAATACTGTCTTGAGAACCAGCAGAATTGTTTTTTATTGAATTGTGGTTAACTCTTACAATCTCAGATTTTATTGGAGAATAAATACTATAATAACTTAAACCTGATATAATATTTGTTGTTGGGGTATTAAGAAGATATGACCATTATATAATTCAAATGTGCTCTGTCTTGCATTGCAGAAAAGAAACTTTTCTGTAATTAAGTGTTAAAAGCATTTTACCTCTCCTATGGCAAAGTTAATTGGACTTTTTTTCAAAGGTCTAATTTCTTTTTTCTTTGCCTTAGCCCCAAGGAGCTTAAAAATAAATATCTGTTTTAATGTTAGTAAAGTATAGGACCACTGACCTGCATATCTCATTGATGACTTCCTAGACTTTTACTTTTATTTCCATTTTGTCATCCTGATTGTATTTAATACTTATATATTAAATATATATGCAATATTATAATAATACCTATGTATTAAATGTATGTGCACATATATTAAATATATGTGCATATATATTGAATATACCTGGTTTATAAGGATGAGGGAGAGTTTAATAAATTATATTGGTACCTGATGGACATTTAAATATAGACATTTTTTGAAATGGTTAACTTATTAAGAATAATTTTATGGCAGTCCAGTCATAGCACCAATACCATATATATCAGTTTAACAATATAAACTTTCTTAGCTTCATAACTTTTAATGATATCAATTAAATTTTAAATTTCTAGCAAGTTATATTTGGCCCAAAATCAATATTGAAGATTAAAATGCCATTATATTTTTAACACTTTATTGGATAGTAACTACTATTTAGAATAGTTTGAGGATGATTCTTTCAGTAAGTAATATTTCAGGTAAGAGTATGATTGTTCACAGGAAAGCATAACTTATTGTGATGCTTTTCATGCCTATATAAGTATAGAACACTAGATTATATTAAAATATTTATACATAGCATTTTCTATTGATCATAAAAATCTATAGAATATGCTTAAGCCACTGATTTATAATGTCCTTGATGTATTATTTAGGTCATATTTTTTTTTAACAGAGAGAGAAAGCACAGCACAAGGAGGGCAGAGGAGCAGGGGGGGGGGGGGTGAGGAGAGAGAGAGAGAGAGAGAGAGAAACTTAAGAAGGTTCCACACTTAGCACGGAGCCCGATGTGAGGCTGGATCCCATGACCCTGGGATCCTAACCTGAGCCAAAATAGAGTCTTCCGATTGACTGACAGGCATCCCTACACCATATTTTATGTGATAATATTATCAATATTTAATCTGACCTAAAAATAATCTCTGTTCTTCCTAACAGTTTATACAGGAAGTGATTTACAGTGTCCTATACTTTTTTCCATTGTCAGTAAATTAAAATATGTAACTTTTGGGAGATGATTGGCCATATGTTTTAACATATGGCTTTAAAAACAAAGCCAAACTATAAAGGTGGGTAGCATAGACTTAATATGAACTCTTATGGGATCTGTGGGAAAGTGAGATTAAGGGTTCTTTTTTTACTTATAAGGAAATCTATAATCTATACTATTAAACATTAACAAACTAATGTTATGAAGTGCTCAAGTCCTGCTTCCACAAGAAAGGATGATGGTATCAGCCTGTAGAAATCCCGAAGATAGCCAAAGGCAGACCTAGAATAGACACAGTCTTCAAGACACATTGAAAATATAATTGTACTTATTTTTGAAAAGTATTTATTCCAAACAATTACTTGGGGAAAAATATTCCCAGTGAATGGAATGTAGGCTTTTGTGCTTTTTTCATTATAATCTAAATTATAAAATTATATGGGGCTAACCACAGAAAAATCTAAACAAGGAATAATCTGTGTATTATAAATGTTTGAGGGAATTTTCAACATTTAAATTCTCATATTCACTATTTGATTACACTCACAAAATTTACTGCCAAGAATTTTTTATAAGTAATCTAACCCATGTATGAAAAATTTCCCTAAATAACTAAATAATACTTAAGAAAAAAATACAAGAAGTAGCTGAAGTTTTAAGGTTAATTATCACTTTTAAAATGTATATATTTTAATAAAATTAGAAAATCTGAATATTTTGGGACCTAGCTGGCTCAGTCAGTACAGTATGCAATTTTGGATCTCAGGGGGGTGAGTTCAAGCCCCATGTTGGACATGAAGCCTATTTAAAAATTGTTTTTAAAGTACCAAAAATATAAATAAAGCAAAAAAAAAAAAAAACACAGAAAAAGGAAAATTTGAATACTTAAACTCTGAAAGTTTAACCCAGAGAAAAGAGAATATACCATTTTCAGCAATGCTACAACCCAGACAGATTTCTCTAAAATATTATTCACAATGTATATGACAAAATATTTACTGGGATTTTTTTTCTGATAATTGAAGATAAAATGTGACCCCATTTTATCAATCCACTTTGAAGCATATCTTCAACAAGATGTACAACACTCAAGACTGATATTTGGTGCAACTGCACTCCATAAAGTCCATTATTCAGAGAGAAGTTGGTATGCTGAGCTAAACCCACAACTTTACCTTTTATCAATCTGAGTAATAAACTATTACATTTGTAGTATATGGTAGCCCAAAGTGAGTACTCTCAAATACCACACCCTTATCCGTCTATTATTGAATATCAAAACCAGGTAAGTGGGGAAAAACCCTCAGGCAACTAATTTGCCTTAAATTTTAATAAAATGAGAAGCAAACAGATAGTCCAAGATCTAGAACATAAGTTAGAGACAGAGATAGAAAATAGATGTAGAAAATAGATTTTCTAACTCCAGGATCAGGGTGTTTACTACATTCTTATGTTGCCTAGTAGTAGAGAATATAAAACAATTGCGTGGATAGAAAAGATGTCTGGATTTTAAAAATCTAACCTCTTTTTTGAATGTTAGTGTGTCCTAGGGGGCACCTGTTTGACTCAGTCAGTTAAGCATCCAATGTAGCTCATGTCATGATCTCGCAGTTCATGAGTTCAAGCCCCATGTCAGGTTCTGTGCTGACAGCTCAGAGCCTAGTATGGGCATCTCCCTATGTCCATTTCTGTAGTTTTATCTTCTATTACATGACTACATTTCATTTTATGAGTACATCATAGTTAATTAACAGCCCCTAATTAGTGGATAGTAGACTATATATCAGTTAGGAATCTCTTTTGCAGCAGAACAGGATGCCCAAATATAGTATTTTAGACAAAAAGACATTTTTTCCATATAAACAAAAAGTCTCTAGCTGAAGATTTGGCAGATTTATTTAACAGCCCCTTGATATTGATGTTGGTGACTATGATTCTTTTAGCTTTTATCCTCAAAGTTACAAAATCCCCTAGATCATCATCATGTCTACATTCAAAGGAAGAAGAATGCATCATAATTGTCTGTCCTTTTCATCAGGAAAGTGAGAACTTTCCCACAAACTTCCTTAACATGTTTCTGCTTAGATCTCATTGTCAGAAAGATAGGAAATGGCCACTCTTGGTGGCATGGGAAGTTGACTAAGGAAATAATAAATTAAATTAAATTAAATTATTAAAGGGTTGGAATTTTTAATTGAGCTAGTCAATGATGTTTTCCATAGATTGTTCCCATTTTTTCAAAATATTTTCACAATGAAAATTTCTGTAAGTATAATTTTGTGTGCTTCTGTAAAGATAGCTGTATGAAAAATTCCTAATAATGAGAGAAAAACTTGAAAGAAATGGTAGTGAAAAAGTGTAAAATAGAAGGTAAGGGGAAAAAACAAATAGGAGGAGGGGAAGAGAAGAGAGGAGAGAAATGAGGTGAAGGAAGACAAGGGAATGATGATAAATTATTTTTTAAATTTTTTAATGTTTATTTATTTTTGAAAGACAGAGACGGAGCACAAGCAGGGGTGGGGTGGAGAGAGAGAGGGACACAGATTCTGAAGCAGGCGCCATGAGCTGTCAGCACAGAGCCTGATGCGGGGCTCAAACTCACGAACCGTGAGATCATGATCTGAGCTGAAGCCGGATGCTCAACTGACTGAGCCACCCAGGCGCCCCGGGAATGAGGATAAATTATAAGATTAGAGGAAAATAATATGACTCAAAGCAATGTACAGACTCAATGCAATCTCTATTAAAATACCAATAGCATTTTTTACGGAACTAGAATAAATAATCCTAAAATTTTTATGGAGACACAAATTAACTCAAATAGCTAAGCAATCTTGAGGAAGAAGAAAGCTTGTGGTACCACATCCCAGCTTTCAAAATATATTCCAAAGCTATAGTAATCAAAACAGTATATTACTGGCACAAATACAGACAGACCAATGGAACAAGATAGCCCAGAAATAAATCCACACCTATATGGTCGATTAATCTACGACAAGGGAAGCAAGAACACACAGTGGGGAAAAGACAATATTTCCAATAAATGGTATTGGGAAAACTCACAAATACATGCAAAAAAAGTGAAACTGGTCCATTTTGTTACACAATACACAAAAATAAACTAAAAATGGATTGAAGACCTAAATGTGAGATTTCAAACCACCAAACTCCTAAAATAAAATATAAGCAGTTAATATCTTATATATTGCATATATCTTCTATACTGTCCATTATATGTTTATGGATATATCTCCTCAGGTAAGGGGAACAAACAAGCAAAAAAGAAAAAAAAAAAGGAACTATTGAAACTGCGCTAAAATAAAGCTTTTTCATAGCAAAGGAAACCATCCACAAACAAAAAGGCAACCTACTGAATGGGCAAAGATATTTGCAAATATAAGGTGTTTTACCCAAAATATATTAAAAACAAATGCCAAAACCAAACAAACAAAAAACAAAACAAAACAAAACAAACCCACAAATAAGCCAGGTTTAAAAAAATGGGAAGAGAATCTGAATGGACATTGTTCCAAATAAGACATACAGATGGCCAACAGGCACGTGAAAAAATGCTCAACATCACTCATCATTAAGGAAATACAAATCAAAACCACAATGAGATATCACCTCACAGCAGTCAAAACAGCTATAATCAAAGTGATAAGAAACAAGTGCTGGCAAGATGTAGAGAAAAGGGAACCCCCATGCACTTTTGGTAGGAACATAAATTCATGCAACCACTGTGGAGAACAGTATGGAGGAGACTTCAAAAAATTAGAAATAGAAATGCCATATAATCCAATAATTCCACTGCTGGATATTTACAAACAAACAAACAGCCACCAATTGAAAAGATAGGAATCCCTATATTTGATATAGCATTATTTACAAAAGCCAAAATATAGAAACAACTCAAGTGTCCACTGCTCAGGATAAAGAAGATGAAATATATATATATATATATATATATATATATATATATATATATATATATAACAGAACACTGTTCAGCCATAAAAAGAATAATGTGTCACCATTTTAACACCATGGATGAATCTAGAGGACATTATGCTAAGAGAAATAAATCAGACAAAGAAAGACTAATACCAAATGATTTCACTTGTATGTGGAATCTAAAAAACAAAATGAATGAACAACAAAAGTATCTCCTTCAATACTTGTTATTAAGAACTGGTGGTTGTCCAAGGGGTGGTGGATGGGAGATGGGTGAAAGATAAACGGGATTAAGAGGTATAAACTTCCAGTTATAAAATAAATATGTCATGGAGATAAAAAGTACAGCATAGGGAATATGGTCAATAATATTGTAATAACATTGTATGATGACAGATGATGACTACATTTATTGTGCTGAACATGGAGTGATGTGTAGAATTGTCAAATCAATATGTTGTACACCTGAAACTACTGTAACATTGTATGTCCATTATACTTTAATTAAAAAAATGAAAGACTGGAGAAAAATAGCTGCAGCTGACTAAATTAGAGGTAATATAACTTGTCCAGTTATTTCATACATGTGTTCACTTTCAGGAGAAGTAAGCTATCCATTGCCACAAATTTACTGTCTTCTAACTTATTCCTTTCTGATATTATCTCTTGAATACACCCTTTTGTAGGAACAGCATATGGTATTCAGGTAAATGCAAATTAAAATAATAGTGGAATATCATTTTATACCCATCAAAATGGCAAAACTCAAAAACCAAAAAAACTATCACCACTGGTAAACAAATGAGGAAAAGATGTGTTTCTAACCTGTTGGTCAAAATAAGAAATATCAAAGCCTTCTTGAAAAGCTCTTGGGCAACATATTTAAAATAAATACATTATAGATGATAGATAGATAGATGCCTTTTACACATTCCTGGAGATCTGTTTCTTCAAAATATATTATGAAATAATATATTAACTAGGATGTTTATTAAATCTTTCCTAATAATGACAAAAATGACAGCAAAGTGAATTTCTACCTGTAATAAATGGTCCACAAAGTTCAGCATATTCACATATTGGAATGTTATACATGTAGTAAAGCTAGAGCAGATCCACATGAGAAAACTAGAAAATTCACAGTATGTGGAGATTAACAATGTGCTACCAGAAAACCAATGGAACAAAGAAAAAATATAAATTTTTTGAGACAAATAAAAATGAAATAGCAACATATTTAAATGTATAGAATGCAGAAAAGAAGTTTTAAGAGGAAAATTCATAGTGATAAATGCCTACATAAGAAAAAAAAAGAACTCAAATAAACACCCTAACTTTGCACCTCAAAGAACTAGAAAAAAGCAAACGAATACCAAAGTTAGAAGTAAAAAAATAACAGAATTCAAAGTGAAATTAAATGAAATAGACACTAAAAATACAATAGAAAAGACCAATGAGATTAACTTATTTTTCAAAGTGTTAAACACAGGAGACAAACCTTTAGCTAGACTCATCAAGCAAAAAGAAATGAATGAGGGAGGAGATGTTAGCTGATACCACAAAAATAAGCAAAGATCATAGGAGGCTACTATGAACAATTACATGCCAAATTATTAGAGAACAGAGAAGAATGGGACAAATATCTAGACTGATACAAATAGCCAAATTTAATAATGAAGAAATAGAAAATCTGAACTGAACAATCAAAAGAAAGGATATTGAATCAATAATCGAAACCACCCAATAAACAAAAGTCCAGAACCAGGTGGTTTCACTGGTGAATTCTACCAAACATTTAAGTAAGAATTAATATTCATCCCTCCTACATTCTTCCAAAAAATTAGAAGAGGAGGGAACACTTTCAAACTCATTTTACAAGACTACCACTAACCTGGTACCAATATTAAGGCCACTATAAGGAATAAAAACAAAAATGAAATATTACAGGCTATATCTCTGATGACCAAAGATCCAAAAATGTTCAGTAAAAAATCAGCAAACCAAATTCAACAACACATTTAAAAGATGATCAAATGGGAGTTTTTTCAAAAGATGCAAGGATGGTTCAACATCCACAAATCACAGTGGTGTACCACATTAACAAAATAAATAATAAAAATCATATGGTTATATCAATAGATACAGGAAAAACATTTGACAGAATTCAACAGTCATGCATGATAAAAACCCTCACAAAGTGGGTCAACATACCTCAATATAATAAAGATCATAGATGACAAGATCATAGCTGACATCATAATAGTGAAACATTGAAAGTTTTTCCTTTAAAATCAGGAAGATGAGGATGCCAACCACTTTTTTTTAAGTTTATTCATTTATTTAGAGGGGGTAGCAGAGAGAGGGGAGAGAGAGAGAATCCCAAGCAGTCTCCACACTGTCAGTGCAAAGCCCAACACAGGGCTTGAAATCACCACCTGTGAGATCATGACCTGAGCAGAAACCAAGAGTTGGACACTTAACTGACTGAGCCACCAGGTGTCCCTAACCACTTTTATTCAACATGGTACTGGAATTCTTAGCCAGAGGAATTATGCAAAAAACAAAAAAAAGCATCTAAATCAGAAAGAAATAAATAAAGTTGTCTCTATTTGCAACTGACATGATATCCTATATATATATATATATATATATATATATATATATATATATATGACTCCAACAAAAACTGTCGGAATAAATGAATTAAGTGAAGTTGCAGAAAGCAAAATTAATACACAAAATTTGGTTTTGTTTCTATATACTAATAATGAGCTATCAGAAAGAAACTGTGAGGAAATAATCTTACTTATAATTGCATCAAAAATAGTAAAATAGGAGCACCTGGGTGGCTCAGTCAGTTGGGTATCTGAATCTTGATTTTGGTTTAGGTGGTGATCCCACAATTTGTGGGATCAAGCCCCATGTCAGGCTCTGTACTGACATCACTGCTTGGGATTCTTACTCTCCCTCTCTGACTCTTCCCTTCTCATACATGCTTTCTCTCTCAAAATGAATAACCATTTAAAATAATAATAAATAGGGGCACCTGGGTGGCTCAGCCGGTTAAACATCCAACTTCAGCTCAGGTCATGATCTTGCAGTTTGTGAGTTTGAGCCCTGTCTGTGCTGACAGCTCGGAGCCTGGAGCCTGATTCAAATTTTGTGTCTCCCTCGCTCTCTCTGCTCTCTCCCCACTTGTTCACTTGTTCATGTCCTCTCTCTCTCGCTCTCTCTCTCTCTCCCTTCCTCCCTTTCTCAAAAATATATAAACATTAGAATAAAATAAATAATAATAATAAAATGCCTAGGAATAAATTTAATCAAGGAGGTGAAAGAACTGTACACTGAAAACTATAAGGCATTGATTAAAGAAACTGAAGAAGAAAAAAAATAAATGTAAAGATATTCCATGCTCATGGATTGGAAGAATGAATACTGTTAAAATGCCCCATACTACCCACAGCAATCTACAGATTCAATGCAATCCCTATCAAAATTCCAAAGGCATCTTTCACCGAAATAGAACAAATAACGTTAAAATTTATGTGGATCCCAAAAAGCCAAAGCAATCTTGAGAAAGAAGAACAAAGCTGGAGTCATCACACTTCCTAATTTCAAACTATATTACAAAGCTATAGTGATTTAAAAAATATAGTATTGACATAAAAATAGATATATATCAATGGAACAGAATGGATAGCCCAGAAATAAACCTATGCATATATACTCAACTAATTTGTGACAGGGGAGACTGCGTGGCTCAGTCAGTTAAGTGTCTGACTTCGACTCAGGTCATGATCTCATGGTTTGTGGGTTTGAGCCCCACATTGGGCTCTGCACAATAGCTCAGAGCCTGGATTCTGCTTGGAATTCTGTGTCTCCCTCTCTCTCTCTGTCCCTCCCTTGCCTGTACTTTCTCTCTCTCAAATAAATAATCATTAAATAAACATTAAAAAAATTTAATTTGTGACAAAATAGCCAAGAATATACAATGGATAAAGGATAGTCTTTTCAATATATGGTGCTGGGAAAAATGGAGAGCTGAATGCAAAGAATGAAACTACATGCCTACCTTACACCATGCACAAAAATTAACTCAAAATGGATGAAAGACTTGAATGCAAGACCTGAAACAATAAAACCTCTCGAAGAAAGCATGGGCAGTTAGCTCTTTGACATCCTGTCTTTGCAATAATTTTTAAGATGTGATACCAAAAGCAAAGACAACAGAAGCAAAAATAAACCTGTAGGACTGCATCAAACAAAAAAGCTCTGCAGAGCAAAGGAAACCACCAACAAAATGAAAAGGCAACCTACAAATGGGAAAAAAAATATTTGCCAACTATGTATATGATTGTATATATATTATATATATATATATATATATATATATATATATATATATATATCCAAATATATAAATAACTCATACAACTTCATAACAAAAAGTCTGATTAAAAATGGCAGAGGATCTGCACAGACATTTTTCCAAAGAAGACATACAAGTGGCAACAGGTACATAAAAAATGTTCAACATCCCATATCATCAGAGAAATGAAAATCAAAACCACGATATCACCTCAAACCTGTTGGGATGACTATCATCAAGAAAGAAATACAAAGAACCGGAAGAATGTAGAGTAAGGGAACTTTTGTGCACCCTTGTTAAAAATGTAGATTAGTGTGGTCACTATAGAAAAAGATATGGAGGGTCTTCAAATATTAAAAAAGAACCACCATAGGATTCAGTAATTCTACTTCTGGGTATTTATCTGAAGGAAAAGAAATCACTATCTCAAAAAGATATATGCATCCCCATATTTATTACAACATTATTTGTTATAGCCAAAACACAGAACAACCTGTTTATGATAGATGTATGGATAAAGAAATTGTAATAAAAATTAACTCAATGTGTAATAAAATTTAACACATACACATGGAATATTGTTCAGTGATATAAAAAAAGGAAGGAAATCCTGTCATTTTTGACAACATGGATGAACCCTGGGGCATTATGCTAAGTAAAATAAGTCAGAGACAAATACCATATAATCTAATTTATATGTGAATTCTAAAATAAAACTAAATTCATAAATACACAGAACAGATTGGTGGTTAGTAGAAGTGGGAGGGAGTGGAAGTATTGGACAAAATTAGGGAAGACCAAAATTACAAACTTCTATTTATAAAGTAAATAATTTGGGGGGGTATGATATGAATAGACATGGTGACCATAGGTTAGCAATACTATATTGTATATTTGAAAGTTGCTAAAAGAGTAGGATCTTAAAAGTTCCCATCAGAAGA
Organism: Panthera onca; assembly: GCF_046562875.1. NCBI lineage: Eukaryota > Metazoa > Chordata > Mammalia > Carnivora > Felidae > Panthera > Panthera onca. The sequence continues at coordinate 147,189,500 of NC_138342.1, read as the reverse complement.
AAAAAAAAACCTGTAACTATGTATGGTGATGGATATTAACTTATTGTGTAATCATTTTACAATATATATAATATATATAAATATCAAATCATTGTTATATACCTAAAACTAATATAATCGTATATGTCAATTATATCTTAATAAAAATAATTTTTTTAGAAAAGCATTCATGAAGTAATATATTAACTACAATGCTTAAGTCATTGTTTTTTTTAAATGTTTATCTATTTATTTTGAGAGAGAGAGAGGCAGAGAGAGAGGGAGACAGAGAATCCCAAGCAGACTCCACGCTGTCAGTGCAGAGCCCAATGCAGGGATGGAACTCATGAACTGTGAGTTCATGACCTGAGCCAAAACAGAGTCAGATGCTTAACCGAAAGAGCCACCCAGGAGCCCCTAGGAAGTCACTGTTAATGCAAAAATGCAAACAGAGTGAATGTCTCCTTATAATTAGATTGTTCATAAAGTATAGCATATCCACATTATAGAACTTTTGCATCTAAGACTAAAGAAGGTTCAGAGAGAGCTCTATAAAATATTCAATAAAAAATTTAAGCATAGAAAATGTAGGTATACAATCTAAATTTTTTTATTAAAAAAATAAAATAGTGAATATGTGTTAAATGTGCAAAAATTTATGATCACAAATTATGGGTAGAAACTTGGAGGGACATATATGTGAAATTGTTAATATGAATTGTGGAAGGAAGTAGAAAAGAATAAAAGGAAAATAATAATGAGGGCAGAGACTGCCATAAAACATATTGGTAATTATGGTATCTAGTTTCCAAAGATATCCTAATAAAACATGCCTCCCCATATTTACAAACGTGTATAGTCCCCTCCCCTTAAAACTGGGCTAGATTTTGTGACTTGCTTGACAAATAGAATCTTACAGAGTAACATTCTTAGACTTCCAAGGCTAAGGCTTAAAAGAACTTACAGTTATGGGGCTAGGCCTCTTATACACTAATTTTTGGGAGCTACTTCTCAAGACCAAGCTCAGGTCATTAAGCTCTGAGAAATGCAGGCCACAAGGGGAAGGAGAAGTTCTGTGTGAACATTCTGGTCAACATCCCTAGCTGAGCTTATAGGCAGCATCAAGGGCCACCATATGAGTGAGACGTCCTAGACATCCAGCCTACATGAGGCTTCAGATGACTCCAGCCCCTGCAACCATTTGACTCACCACCTGAGAGACTTTGAGCCAAAACTGATCAGCTGAGCCTCGTCAACAACATAAATGTGAGAAATAATTAGATTTGCTTTTGGTTTAAACTACTGATTTTGAGGTATATCTTTATGTGGTTAAGAACAAGTGATGTTATTCACATATTACTGTAAAATTAAGTATAGTATGAAATACACTTAAATATTAATTAAGATGTTACTTTCAAAAATGGGGAGCAGACTTGGTTTCGATCTAGTTTAAAAGAAAAAAGAAAAAGAATTAGAAAGTAAAACTAAAAGGAAGAGAATTTGGTGAATGTGACTCATTGAGGATAGACTGGTCTTGGAGTTGGGCAGACCTGATTTGACTGAAGTCCTACTCTGCTTCCTCCTGATTATCAAGGTTCCTTGAACTTCAGTTTTCCCATCAGTAAGTGAGGAAAATGCTACAATTTGGCATGTAATTTGATAGCAAAATCAAGGCAATTTATTGTTGAATTCTCCACACAATTTCTCCAATTCCTTGGCAACATCATATTCATACATGAGACGTAGAATATTGAAACTAAGACAGATGTTAGGTGAAATATGCATGATCATCTTGTCAGTGTTATTTTTAATAAGTATATCTATTTGGGTAATTTTATGCCAACCCCACACTGCCTTGATTATAGGGTGAAGTTAACCTTACTAATGTTTCCTTTAAGGACTACTTATAATATTCACATTTATTCTTCTATAGGATATTACTTTTCCATTTTCCGCCGACCCCAACAGATCAAAAATATAAATTAAAAAAATAGATTTATTTGCACTAGATTACACTCAGAGATAATTTTGTTAAGAATTGATATTTTTATGATATAAAAACATGTCAGCCAAGAAAGGTTAATCCTAATTAGAGATACTAGGATTAAATTACATGTAGTAAATGGGCATGAATCTTAATGGATGAGTGTATTTCTGTTAGGAAGGGAATTGTAGGGGAAAAAAATAAAAGAAAAGCAAATTGTGAAGACACTATATGTCATGTATATATGGACAGATGAACATTTGCCCAAAGAGCTACATAAGAATTTTAAAGTGAATGAGAGTAGACACTCATTTCCCAAAATAAACATGTAGCATCTTTCTCCATAGATTCATAACAGATTGTTCTCATTTGGGAGAGAAGTTGAGGATAAAAAACATTAGCATATTATTATTTTAAGTCGTTTTACTAACCTACGTCGGCAGGTTAACATCACAACAATTGCCAATTTTTGTTTTGTTTCATTTTGTTTCTTTCCCATCTAATGAGACAGATTTAATGACTTGTTCAAGGTCTGTGAATATGCTTTCAACATTGATCTGTGTTTTTTAATTTGTGATTTTATGGAGGAATTATATTTTCAAAATATTTTATATAAGGAAATGTATTGAGTATATTTGATATAATAAAGTATATTAAAACAATTGCTGTTATTAATTTCATACCAGTATAACACCTAAAAAGGATAAAAATTGTTGCTGTTCTCTTTTATATCTTAAGACTATTGAGAAGGTCCAAAGTCTTATTGTAAGAGGAGAAAAAAATTAATTGGACAAAATGTGAATAAATATATCCTTATATTTCAAATAATTTTATTAGCAAGAAATTTCCATGTTTTCCAATGTCTCCTTTAAATGGTTTTTTTAAATTTTTTTTAAATGTTTATTTATTTTTGAGACAGAGAGAGACACAGCATGAGCAGGGAAGGAGCAGAGAGAGACGGAGACACAGAATGTGAAGCAGGCTCTAGGCTCTGAGCTGTCAGTACAGAGCCCCACGTGGGGCTCGAACTCACAAACTGTGAGATCATGACCTGAGCCGAAGTCGGACGCTCAACCGACTGAGCCACCCAGGCACCCTTCATTTAAATGTTTTTTAATTGGAGTGTCCTCTCAAGCCTGGCAAACACTTGTTTGCACTTGCTATCTTTTTATATCAATCCTATAAAACATGGATCTCATTAAAATGAGGCCACGTATTTTAATGTATAATTTCCTCATACAAGCAGAAGAGATCATGGTTAACATTCAGTGATTTCACCAATTTTTATAAAGGGATAATCTCTACTAATTTAGTGACGTGTCCTTACCTTGACCATTTTTCTGTTTCCACTATGATAAATCTAGAATTCCCAGGAGAACCAGAACACAACAGATTCACAAGAGCAAAAGCTTTTCATAAAGTTATTTTAGTAGTCGAGGTCAGATGGTACCAATGAGAAAAGGGTTAATCCTAAATTTTAAAACAGGGAAAATTTTTCCTTTAAGACAACTGTGTTTGTATGCCTAATCGTTGCCTAACTTTTTAGAGTGGGTTTGAAATATATATGAACTGGATGGGAAACCATGGGACACACAGAATTTAGAAACTTGATCTCTCATCTGCCTGCTAAATACAGTAATTTCTTTGCCAGCCCATTTCCTGGGTATTTGGGAGACAGACAAAAGGTAGAGAGAAACAAATTTAAAATGACCCACATTTCTCCAGAGGACTGGAGAGAGAACAGAAGCAACAGAAAGGGAAGAGGAAGAAAGGACAGAGCCCAGATGGATGGGATTTTAGAGAGTGACGAGGGAGAAGGAAAGAGATGTTTGAAGGAGCATCTGCCATTCACATGAAAGTTAACTGATAATGATGGAGACAAAGACAACAACTTAATAAAATGCTTTAGTATACATCAAGAATGTATGGACGGATCTTTGCAAATATATCAGGACATTGATAATCTTTTGAATGAATATCAGTTACCATAGTTTGTTGGACTATATTATATTGAATGTGCTTTTGTACATTGTTGGAACACACAAGCCCCAATTGTGTAAAGCTTTCTTTTGTGTATGTGTGTACATGTGTTTAGTGGATAATTGTGAATTAACAATAGCAGCATTTGTAGTTATTTATAAAATGTAAAAGGGGGAAAAAGGGGAAAAAAAGCAGAATTACCTTGGGATAAGAAAATAAGATATCAAATATGAAACACTTTTCAAATATGAAATACATTTATATGTAAAACTCGGCAAGGTATTTAGAAATGCATATTTTATAATGTTTTGGCTTATAGTGGGTTGAATACACCCTAATTCCGCTGCTTTCTAGACTTTTTTCACACACTAAGATGTGTACCACTTTAAACCAAAGAAAACATTGAAATAAAAACAATACCTATAGGGGAGGTGGTGAGGGAATGGGCTAAATGGGTGGTGGGCATTAAGGAAGGCATTTGGAATGAGCACTGGGTGTTACATGCGAGTGATGAACCACTGGGTTCTGCTCCTGAAACCAATGATACACTGTGTGTTAACTTACTTGAATGTAAATAAATTTTAAAAACATACCTATAATACTGTGTATGAGACTGATATAAGGACTCCTTTGTAATCTTGGATATTAGAATAAATGTTAATGGGAAGAATATTGAGATGAGAGGACATATAACCTGCAATTTCCTTATTTTTTTTTCATTTTTGTCAAGAAATTGCAAGGACAATTATTTTACAGCTTATACTAATCTTTTTTTAAACTACAGTTTCCAGGAAAGGGAAAATATGCATATCTGAAGTTTTAAAAATACCAAAGTCAGGGTGTTCTTTAGTACTGGAGAAAGAACTCCCAGAGGTGTACGGGATTTACATTTTGTGTGACCTGTTCTTTTTCCTCTCTTACAGCGGGCCTAGGTATGCAATCGCTGTGTTAAGATGAATACTGGCTCAAATTCCAGCACTACTCCATATGAACTGCATTATATCCGGCAGGTTTTTAAATCTCTTTGAGCCTGTGCTGCAGGAAAAACCAAGATGGAAAAATATGGTATTAAGGAGGATAGAGCTGATATAGAGTCCCAGATGAATGAGCACTAAAATAGGGAAGACCTGGGTTTGAATCCTGACCCCAGCACTAGCAGTAATGCGTTTTTTGCTGGGCACTTGTGCTTTTCTAAGCCTCGCTTTCACACCTATAAAATATTAATTAAAATGCATATCTTGAGGGTTGCTGTAAATAATCAAAGAACATATACATTTGCTATATAATAAAGAATCAATCTGGTCTTTGTCCCTAGGTCCTGGGAGATGACCTCTATATCCTTGGAATTTTCCAAGTGAGAGTAGGGTCTTTGTTATTCATTGTGGGCCCCTCAATATGAATTAATTTATGCTAATGAAGTAACTCCAGGAAGGAGCTTGTCACCGGGGAAAGACAAAACATGTGATTATAAGGTTGGGGCTTTGTGCAGGTGACATCAACCTCACCAGCACCAGGGAGGTGAGGAAAACTGGAGATCAGGTTTAATTACATGGCCAATGGTACAATCAGTCAAGTATACATAATGAAATCTCAATAAAAATTCTGGACATTGCAGCTCAGTGACCCTTCCTGTTTAGTAAACTCAGTGGTGTGTCAGCAGGATGCCAGTGGGATGACACAACCAGATTCCACAAGGAGAGAACAGAGAAGCTCTGCCTTTGGGATCCTCCCATACTTTTTTCCCTAGGTGTCTTTTTATTTGCCTTGTCCCTGTTTTGTATCTTTTATAATAAAACTGTAATTGTAAGAATTGTGTTTTCCTGAGACATTTTAGTGAATCATCAAACCTGAGGGGGGTCATGGAAACCCCTGAATTTGCACGGTTGGTCAGAAGGGCAGGTACCCCTGAACTCGTGGCTGCACCTGAAGTGGTAACAGTGTTGGTGGGGACTGGGCCATTAAAGCTGTGGAGTCTGTGACAATCCTGGGTAGGTAGTGTCAGAGACATGTTGCTGTATTGCAGTATTTAACATGCCAAATCCAGTATCTAACTCATAGATAATTATCAATGATAACAATTAGTGTTCTTGTGAACAATGCAAACAGACTCAAATACAAAAGTAGGTAACTTCTAGGACAGCTCCAACACTTTAATTGGGTAATGCTTTCCAATTTTGTATTCTTTATATTTGCTTTTGAATTGAATAAAAGTTAATGATGATTCACAAAGGCAAATATATATATTATTTTATATTTTTCAGTGTGAGAAGATATTTTGCTACAAAATTTTAAGCACCTTTAAAAACTCAGGATAACTTGACTCAAGTTCCAAACTCAGCATAGTTATTTACGTGTTTCTAATAAGAGCCTAATTACAAGAAACGCAGGCATGATACATTAAAGAGAATGTCCCAGAGCAAAATTAAATCATTTCTACCTAGATTTCTTCTCCCATCACACATGGAAGACAAGGTTTCTTTAAAAATTACTACTTTCAGTGCTCTATAAAAAAAAAGCATGCATACTTTCAAAACACGCTATTCTATTCTGAAAACATCAACAGTCCAAAAAATATTAATTAAACAACAATGATTTCACCTCAGACCACTTCTCTGAAATAAATAATCTTAAAGATTGAAAAACAACCCAGTTAAGAAATTGGCAGAATACATAAATAGACACTTTTCCAAAGAAGACATCCAGATGGCTAACAGACACATGAAAAGATGCTCAACATCATTCATCATCAGGGAAATACAAATAAAAACCATGATGAAATACCACCTCACACCTGTCAGAATGGCCAAAATTAACAACACAAGAAACAACATATGTTGGCAAGGACGTGGAGAAAGGGGAAACCTCTTGCACTACTAGTAGGAATGCAAACTGGTGTAGCCACTCTGGCGAACATATGGAGGTTCCTCAAAAAACTAAAAATAGAACTACCCTATGACCTAGAAATTGCACTATTAGGTATTTACCCAAAGGATACAAAAATACAGATTCGAAAGGGCACATACACCGCAATGTTTATAGCAGCATTATCAACAATAGCCAAACTATGGAGAGACCCCAAATGTTCATCAATTGATGAATGGATAAAGAAGACGCAGTATACAGATATATGATGGAATATTACTCAGTCATAAAAAAATAATGAAATTTTTCCACTTGTAATAATGTGGACAGAGCTAGAATGTATTATGCTAAGTGAAATAAGTCAATCAGAAAAAGACAAATATATGATTTCACTTATATGTGGAATTTAAGAAACAAATTTAAGATGAACACATTGGCAGAGGTTGGGGGAGAGAAGAGAGGGAAACCACAAAAGACTCTTAATGACAGAAAAAACTGAGGGTTGATGGAAGGAGGTGGGTGGGAGATGGGATAGATGGGTGATGGGTATTAAGGAGGGCACTTGTTATGAGAAGTGGGTGTTATATGTAAGTAATGAATCACTGAATTCTATTACTGAAACCAATGTTGCACTGTATGTTAACTAAAATATAAATTTTAAAAATTAAAAATAAATAAATAAATAAATAAATAAATGTTGAGGGTCTTTAATCCATTCTTTCATTAATATCCAGGAAATGACTCAAAGCACGGCCATTATAGATATTACATATCAATTTTCAAGAATCATTTAGATTAAGAAGTGACATGGTATTGAAATAGTTCTTTTTTTTTAATGTTTAATGTTTACTTACTTTTGAGAGGGAGACAGAGTGTAAGCAGGGGAGGGGCACAGAGAGGGAGACACAGAATCCAAAGCAGGCTCCAGGCTCTAAGCCATCAGCACAGAGCCCAATGCAGGGCTCAAATCCATGAACCACGAGATCATGACCTGAGTGAAATTCAGATGCTTAACCGACTGAGCCACCCAGGCACCTGGGCATTGACATAGTTCTAAGCATGCTATTGTGTCAAAGAGTTGGTATCAAAGTACATATTTTCCAGAATCGGAATTTTTGTGGAATTATGATGAGTTCAAAATCACAGATATTTTTTCCCTATTGTTTTATATATAGAAAGAATTTTGAAAACTGTCTGGGTTTATTACTTAATGTAAAAAAGGTTTTACCTAATAGACCATCTTTCTTCTTAATTAGGTATTTAATCGTTGACTTTAGTTGAGAATGACAGGCCTAAACTACAAGGGCCATGGTATCATGATAAATCACCCACTGTTCTTTGCTGTTACAGTGCAGTAATCATGAATGTCTTTCACTATACACAAAGATTGTGGCCATGCTTGAATACTGTGTAAAATGTTACCTGAAATTTGGAAATATTCAGAGTTCTTGACAAATGAAAATGAATTTTAAAGTTTGTACAGTATCTACATAAACTGAAAGTGTGCACTTAATATTGTTCACAAAAAGGTGACTGAAATATAGCAAGAAATTACCCACGTGTGTTAGGTGCAATAAACTGAAAATAAGAAAAATAACTTACATATTATATTTCCTTTTTATCGTTGATTAGTTTGGCTTAAAAAAACTTAATTCCTACCCTTCATCACAATATACCTTCAAATCTAAATGATATTTCTGAATATGTCACCAGCAGTATTACCAAGATGGCAAATTGTTTTATCACCCCTCTAGGTCCTAGGATGCTATCCCCCAAAATACTACCCAATAATTCGAATATTAAAAAACTTAAAAAATATTTTGTAAACTTTCAGAATGGCTACTTTGGAGGATCTTGTGAAAAATGCTTTGCTTTCAGATATCTCAAAAGGCTTAGGGAAAAAGGGCAAGGTTTAGTCGCCACTCTAGGTGTCATGGTCACGCCCCCATATTGCGCTGCACTTGAGCCCTTCTGAGCAATTTTTAACCCCGTACCTTGTTCATCTTCTTGTATATTATTTATTGGTCTGTTGATGCTGCTCCACTGCCTGAAAGAGCACTCTTCTTCTCCTCCAATGGTGGGACAACTGCTCACATGTAACCACATCCTCCAGAAAGCCTGGTTTGAACACAGGTATTCTGTGAGGAGGCCTCCCTGGGCACTCCCATCACGTGCTGTATCTTATATAATTATTCAGGCACCTGAATAAGTGCTGAGTTTAGCAAGGTCAAATACTACTTTCCTCCTCTTTATATTCTTAGCATGTAGCACAGAATCTCAAAAATATTTGTTGACGGGCTTTAAGACACACAGTGCACCAAAATAAAGTCAGTTCTTAATCTCAAGACACTTAGTGGATTTTATAAAATGTAATAACTCAGAAACTAAATTTCTAAGGGAAAAGGAATTAAACATATCCTTTGTCCTTATGTCCTATAATTTAAGTAGCTTGTGTCCTTTATCAGGATAAATATGTACCGGACAGAACCTCCTTATTTCAAAATAGTAAAGAGATCATATACATGAATAGTACAGCTTAATAGTAAATGGTTCTAAAAGAATATGCAATACTAATAACATTAGATTAATAGTATCCTATTTTATTTGACATTATCCAAAATTGAACCAATGAAAAATTTAAAAGTATTTTAAAGGGTTTTACTCATTTTTAGATAGCAATTCATATGACAAAAAGTCTGTCAAATTCTCCCTCCCAACAAAGTCACCTAATTTCACTTCATAAAATACCAAGTAAACACAGAAATATGTAATAAGAATAGTATGAGAAATGAATAAAAACAAAGATTGTTAAATTTTTATGGTTTATTCACATCTACCCTTTAATGTATGTTACTAATATTAATGACACTAAGGAATGTCACATCATTTGCTCAAGGTCATAAAATTCCTAAACATGAGAACACAACTTCTGGTTCCAACTAACCGGTGAAGCTGTCTGGCTTCATTTTTGTGCCTACAGAAAGCCTAGGCTTTGGTCAGTAGCTCTACTCATAACTGAGTTATCTTGGACACACCATTTAGCTTTCATGGGCCTCAGTTTCCTAATGAATAAAACTGTACTCATTTCCCTCTAAGGTATCCTCTATCGCAAATAGTCAAAGATAATATCATTTTAGAAGGGGCCTCTTGCTAATTTTTTTCAGACATCCTTTACATTTTATTACTTCCCAAATTATTTGGAAGTTAGCATTTTTAAGCATGTAATAGTCACCTCCAAAGTGACTTGGGAAACATAAACAGTGAGGGATGTTCAAAAGAATCTACCATCAGGAAGAGGCCTCCTCCTAAAATGTTATTATCTGATGCCACTGCTAAAATGAGCAGTATGAATGTCTCGTAGAACTGAATCCTAATGTGGTATTTCTGTAAAAAGGACTTTTCAATTAGTAACTATCTTCACCAGTGACTGGAATTAATCCATTCATTCAACAAATATTTATTTGCTTACAAAGCACCAGATACTATTCTAGGTGGTGGGAATACAAGAGTGAATAAAGTGGAAGAAAAAACAAAAATAAAAACAAAAACCCAACTTTAGCATTTCCATGGAATTTATAATCTAATGGGAAAAGCAGAAAATAAAAAAATAGAAATGCATAGAAGATATAGCATGTTAGATCATAAGTGCATAATAAGAATAAAGTAGAAATGGGGATAGAAAGCATTGGGGGGAGGAATTGTATACTCCGTTTTCCTTTTCTTCACGTATCAGCTAATGCCACAAAGGTAAAAAGTGAGTGTTAATAAAAAGCACAAAATGATCTAAGAGGTAGAAATATGCAAATGTATATGGGGGATGGAGATATATATATTTACATATATATCCTGACCATGTCTTAAGCATCCCCATATATGTGTATACACACACACACACACACACACACACACGCACACATGCACACACACACACACACACACACACACACACACGTTTGTGTATAAAGACAGAAGCAGCAAACATGAACATGTGACAAAAACAATTCTAGATAAGTAATAGAAACCTACATGTGCACATACATACACCTGAATAAGTGCAGTAAGAATAACTAAGACTAAAAGCCTAAAATACAATTTTATTTTGAGACTCGGAATCTATTTCAAATGAGAGGGAACACCATGATTCATGAATGTATCTAATTAAGAACAAAGCCAGTATCTAAACACTGCACATTCAGTTGTAGTTTCTTAAATGACTTGGGAAAAGTTACTGCAAGTTTTAAATTTTATAATAAAATGCTTTTAAAAAATCTAGTTTTACAATTTGCCATTATGCATCTACAGAAGAATAAGAATAGCTCTTCTTTCTCTCCCACCCGTAGCACATGTACACACATGCACAATCACACACACACATATACACGTGTGCATGCATGCGTACACACACACCCTAGAGCACAAATGTCTTGGCAGTCAGGAAATCTTGTATAAGAATACTTGCTTTTTAATCATCACTTGAGAAAACTATGAAATGAGGACTATGTGAATTATTTTCTATTATTAAAAGGAGTGTCAAAATTTTCACATAAATATGTCATACAAATGTCATATTTCTGCCTCTGATCAAAAGTTTTCCTTGCATTTATCATTAAGTCTTTCTCTGTTTCAACATATATAATTTAGGATTAGATTTGGCTGCTAAAAAGAGGAAACCTCAAAAAACCAGTGGCTTACTTATTCCCTCACATAAAAAAAGAACAGAGACTGACAGTCATAAGCAGGAACAGTAGCAACAAACTCACCGAGGACCTAGGATCATTCATCTCCCCTCCACCCTCTTTGCATATGACTGCCATCCTTACACGAAAGGACACTTTTAATGATGGCTACTACAGTTCCAGAAATCATAGCCACACTTCAGGCAATAAGAAAGGGGAGGGGAGGAAATCATAAAGGATGCTTAACCCAATTAGGTCATATCACTTTGAAGAAGATACCTAGAATTCTGATGCGATACCTCATATTGATTAAGTCTGCTTGCTCTTATGGATCAAAAGTCACACAACCCAGGGTGTCTGGGTGGCTCAGTTGGTTAAGCATTCGACTTCAGCTCAGGTCATGATCTCACAGTTTGCTAGTTCAATCCCCATGTCGGGCTCTATGCCGTCAGCTCAGAGCCTGGAGCCTGCTTCAGATTCTGTGTCTCTCACTCTCTCTCTGTGCCCCTCCCCTGCTCACTTTAGCTCTTTCTCTCAAACATAAATATAAATAAACATTAAAAAAATTTTTTTAAAGTCCTAAGACCTTACAGAGCACCTGAGTGGCTCAGTCGGCTGAGCATCTGACTTTTGGTTTTAGCTCAGATCATCATCTCACAGTTCATGAGTTAGAGCCCATGTAATCTGCTTGGGATTCTTTCTCCCCCTCTCTCTCCCCCCCCAAAATAAATAAACTTAAAAGAAAAATGTCACAGGACCACACCTAGGTGCATGGATGATTGAGATGGGAATATTGCTACTGTGAATAAAATTGGGATTCCTTAACTGATGAAGAAGTAGAGAGTAGATTTCAGGCAGATAACCATCTGTCACTCTCATACATAACTTTTGAAATTTTTTGGCCCTCATCCATATTTAAGAAAATACCTCATTATAGAGCTCTGGGAAAACTATGAAATTGATCATTTTTGATGTACCTTTCATATACATCAAAGTATGAGCATGGACTTTAAGTCTACCAAGTTACCATAATTTCTGGTGTGGGCAGGCAAACACACACACACACACACACACACACACACACACACACATACACACACCCAGAATCACCACCGTGCAAAACCAGCATAGCGGAGATGTGAAGGCAGATGAGATCGTAAGTTTCTACCTGCCTACATTGATTCAAGTTCTGATTACCCTTTATAGATTGCATTACTTTTTTTCCTGTCCTTGGACTATCTAACAGTTTATTCTCAAGGAGAAAACTGTCCTTACACCAATATTTCTTGGACTGACAACTTGTTCAGAGTCTCCCTTCCTATGTTTTAGCTTCATCAATCAATAATTCCTTTGAGGGGCACCTGGGTGGCTCAGTCACTTAAGCCTGGGACTCTTGATTTCAGCTCAGGTCATTATTTCACAGTTGGTGAGTTTGAGCCACACATCGGGCTCTGTGCTGACAGTGCACAGCCTGCTTGGGATTCTCTCTCTCTCTTTCTCTCTCTCTCTCTCTCTCTGCCTTTCCCTCACTCTTGCTCTCTCTCAAAAATAAAATAAATAAACTTAAAAAAAATAATAATTCCCTTGAATTTCCTACCATGGATGCTAGATCATCATTCTGTTAAGTCAAATTTGAGCTGATAAAAATAGAGGCATGTGAAATGGGGAGTGTAAACATACCATACCTCTCCAGTATTTTGGGCTACCCAATGATGACAAAGCACACTCTAATATTAATAGGGCTGGACCATAGTATCCTCTGGCTAGTATTGGATGCTGTCATGAAGAGGGAACACATGATATCACAGTGCATTTCATGCAACACAAATGTAGCCACTCCAGGTCCTTTTCTGTATCCCAACAATGTAGAGTCACTCACTGTCTTTCCACACTTACAGGAGTTGTCAGCCTTTGAAAATATCTTCATATTAATCAATGAGATCAGAGGAAAGAGGAAATCCAAGGTTTTTTTTAATTTGATGTATTCTCAAGAGTACATAATTGCATGTGGCAAAACTGCCTCAGTAGGAAAAGTTTCTTCTCAACTCCTCTAGCAAAATGAAGAATTTCACACAGTTATCAGAATAATTGATATACTCAATGTACTTTTTAAAAGAGAAAATTTATCTAGGTAATTCAAAGGAAAATGGTGATTTTACCTAATTTTCAGAAGTAAGAGTAGCTGCAAGACTTAGAATGTAGTTCTTACATGGAAGTGGTAATTCTGGGCACTGATCCCAAGCCTAATGTAAAACTATCTGACTTTATGGTCTCTTCACTCACGTGCCACTAATAAGTAAATTGGCTCTTGGGTTTGGCTATAATATAGAATGTCATAGAGATCCCAGAATGGTGGCAATTTCCAGGCTAATAACTAAAATGAGAATAAGAACAGGGCCCTTTTGGATAATTCAAAAAATATGCTTTAGCATATAAGATAAGACTTCAAAGATAGTCTAACATCTGAGGAAATTAAAGAAGTACATCTTTCCTAGCAATAAAAGAAAGAATTTTATTTCCATTTAATGCCTCTCCCAGATGATCAATTTTCTACTACAATGAAAGACATAAGTTCCAGAATTTTGAACAAGTTTAAAAATACCCTCATTCCGTAATTCTTTTATCCTTTTGTACCTAAATGAAATTTTGTTGACCAAGGACCAGAGATTGACTTTCTGATTACCTTTTGTAAAAAAGAGACAGATTCTTTTTACATATGTTTCTCCCTGGAATCATTTTAAAAACAACCAAATCTTTATTCATTTTCTGATATGTATATTCAGTGGTTACATAGAGGAATCTGGCATATCTCAGATGAACTACAGTAGATACGTACACTACCTTTAGATATGTTCACATACATTCCATGGTTTCCACAAAATTTAGTGATCTGCACACATATCCTCTTTATTGCTGTGGGGTCATGCCTAAGGACCTATCTATGAACTGAATGAATAAACTGGAGATGGAAGGGAGGTGGAGGAGGGAAGAAGTTTAGAGGGTCTAGTACTTGGGGCACCTGGGTGGCTCAGTTGGTTGAGCATCTGACTTCAGCTTAGGTCATAATCTCGCGGTTCATGAGTTCAAGCCCCGTGTCGGGCTCTGTGCTGACAGCTCAAAGCCTGGAGCCTGCTTCAGATTCTGTGTCCCCCTCTCTCTCTGCCCCACCCCTGCTTGTTCTCTGTCTTTCTCTGTCTTTCAAAAATGAATAAACATAAAAAAAATATTTTAGAGGGTCTAGTGCCTTAAACTGAGAAGAGGAATGGTCTAACCTTGATGAAGGTCATAGACAAGCTTGACAAGAACAGTTTAGGTGAAATGGTATAGAAAGAGACTTATTGGAGTGAGTTGAAGAAAGAAATGGATCAACATGAATAAATTATAATTCAGTGGCATGGATAAATATCATTAAACAATGTTAAGGGAAAAAACAGTCACAAAAGCACATCTGTTATATGTATTATTACATTTATATAATTCACAAAGAGGCCAAACTCAATCTTAGTCTTTAGAAATGTCCAAATGAGGAGGAGCCAACATGGTGGAACAGCATGGAAGCTTTTTGTGTGTCTTGCATCCATGAGATACAGCCAGACCAACACTGAACCATCCTACATACCTAGAAAACCGATTGGAAGATTAACACAACAATCTGCACAACCTGAACCACAGAATTCAGCAGGTATGTGACACGAAGAGCTGAACTTGTGGAGCAAGAAGCCACGAAAGGTAGGGAACCCCTTTTGTGGGCAGAGAGAGGACAGAGACTGGGAAGGGGGGAAGCATATGGGAAAAGCACCCCCCCCCCCAAAGGCAGCTGGAGAGAAAGTGGAAAATTGGAAACAGCAGCAGGGACTAAACTAAAAAGGGAGAAAGGAGAAAGGAGAGGGTTTAAATTCCATTAAGACTGCAAACAAGGGGAGCGCATAGGCTGCAACTCCGCAGCTCGATACCTGGCAGTGCTCTGGTGGGAAGGGAGAATCCCCAGGAACAGAGTGGAGTCCAGGAGGTTCTCAGGCCACATGGGGAAAAGCAGTTCCACTGCTAGAGGACATTTGGTAGAGACTGTTGAAGCCACCTGGTCCCAGCAGACCCTGGAAGGCAGCCACATTCACTGGTGCTGGGGCAAGGTCATTGAGGGTGAAGCCTGGTGCCAGATGTGTGTTGCAATTCTCCATAATCCTTGAGACGCTACTGCTACACTATCTTGTGAATTTTTTCTGGGGAGGGCTGGCACCTGGCCGCAGTCTCAGGGCACTGGCAACAACAGTGTCCAGCGGGTGTTCCTGGGTGCAGCCGATATTTGGCCATTGCTCATTCAACCATTGCTTGGTGAGACCCTCCTGCAGAGGGGCAAAACGGGTCAAAGCCTCAGTCCTTCGGAAGTAAGGGGCGGGGAAAAACAGCTGCATCTGAGACAAAACTTGGGAGAGAGGTACTGCCTGGGGCCTGGTCACAGAGAGTGGAAAAGTGGAGATTGGAAGAGAGCTGAAGACCAAGGACAGGTGCGCAGTTGCTGATCTGCAAAAACACACTGGATAGCTGGGTGGTGCCATTTTCACTGCTCCCTCCCGCGCATGAGCGTGCATACCTATGAGCACTGCAACAATCCACCACATTAGTCTAGCAGCACCATCTAGTGGAGAGCGGAGCTCTTACACCGAGCCCCGCCCAACTGGGCAAACTTCCCTCTTCAAGAACACAAACCTCACCACCAGCTTAATTTATGGACTATAAAGAGCTACATGGACTGACCTCTAGGGGAAAACGAAGCAATTTCAGTCCTACTTCAATCTGTTAGCAGGTTCATCTATTAAATTTTTTTTTCTTTTTTCTTTTTTTTCTCTTTTTCCTTTTTCTCTTTTACAATTCTTTTCTTTTTCTTGAGTACAGAAAGAGAAAAAAGACATTTTTATTTTCAATTTTTATTAAAAATATGTCTTTAATTTTTATTACTATTTTTACTTTGTGTAATTTTTTTCAAATTCTACTTTACTTCCATCATTTTATTTTCATCCACTTCAGTGTACTCTCCTTTTCAAATTTTCAAACAATTTACTTTTTTTTCTTTCTTTTTTTTTTCTTTTTCATCTCTTTTCTTTTTCTTGAATGCAGAAAGAGAAAAACTTCATTTTTACTTTCAATTTCTTTTAAAAATATTTTTAGTTACTTTTTATTACCGTATTTTTTGCTTTTATGTAATTTTTTTCAAATTCTATCTTACTCCTAATATTTTATTTCAGTTTACTACAGTGTATTCACTTTTTCAAATTTTCAAACGATTTCTTTTTTTCTTTTTTCCTTTTTATCTTTTTTCAGTTTTTTGTTTCTTTTCTTTTTTCTTAAATACAGAAAACAAAAAAATTCACATTTCTTTTTAATTTTTATTAAAATGTTTCTCTTTAATTTTTTTCTACTATATTCTCAACTTTTGTGTATATTATTTCAAATTCCATTTAACACACATCGTCTCAATTTAGTCTACTTTAGTGTATTCATTTTTTCAAATTCTCAAAAAATTTCCTTCCCCCCCACCCTTTTTTTTTCTGTTTCTCTAAACTGTCAAACCACTTTCAACACCCACACCAAAACACACCTAGGATCTAGCATCATCTATTCGATTTTTGTGTGTGTGTGTTTTTAATTTTTAATTTTCAATTTTAATATTTTTTTAATTTTAATTTTTTTAATTTCAATTTTTCAACCTCATTAATTCCTTTCCTCCCTTCAAAATGACAAAATGAAGCAATTCACCCCAAAAGAAGGAGCACGAAGAAACGACAGCCAGGGATTTAACCAACACAGATAAAAGCAAGATGTCTGAACCAGAATTTACAATCACGATAATAAGAATACCAGCTGGAGTCGAAAATAGACTAGAATCCCTTTCTGCAGAGAAAAAGAAGTAAAAAATAGCCAGAATGAAATTAAAAATGCTACAACTGAGCTGCAATCATGGATGGATGCCACGGTGGCAAGGATGGACGAGGCAGAACAGAGATTCAACGATATAAAGGATAAACTTATAGAGAATAACGAAGCAGAAAAAAAGAGGGAGATTAAGGCAAATGAGCACGTTTTAAGAATTAGAGAAATCAGTGACTCATGGAAAAGGAACATCAGAATCATAGGGGTCCCAGAGGAGGAAGAGCGAGAAATAGGGGTAGAAGGGTTATGTGAGAAAATCATAGCGGAAAACTTTCCTAACCTGGGGAAAGACACAGACATCAAAATCCAGGAAGCACAGAGGACTCCCAATAGATTCAACAAACACTGACCATCAATAGGGCATGTTATAGTCAAATTCACAAAATACTCAGGCAAGGAGAGAATCATGAAAGCAGCAAGGGAAAAAAGTCCCTAACCTACAAGGAAAGACAGACCAGGTTTGCAGCAGACCTATCCACAGAACCTTGGCAGGCCAGAAAGGAATGGCGGGATATATTCAGTATGCTGAATCAGAACAATATGCAGCCAAGAATTCTTTATCCAACAAGGCTGTTATTCAAAATAGAAGGAGAGATAAAAAGTTTCCCAGACAAACAAAAATTAAAGGAGTTTGTGACCATTAAACCAGCCCTGCAAGAAATTTGAAGGGGGATGCTCTGAGGGGAGAACAGATGAAAAAAAAAAATATATATATATATATAAAGACCCAAAGCAACAAAGATTAGAAAGGACCAGAGAACACCACCAGAAACTCCAACTCTACAAACATTATAATGGCAATAAACTAGTATCTTTCAGTACTCACTCTAAATGTCAATGGACTCAATGCTCCAATCAAAAGACATAGGGTAACAGAATGGATAAGAAAACAAGATCCATCTATATGCTGCTTACAAGAGACCCACTTGAGACCTAAAGACACCTTCAGATTGAAAATAAGGGGATGGAGAACCATCTATCATGCTAATGGTCAACAAAAGAAAGCCAGAGTAGCCATACTTCTATCAGACAATCTAGACTTTAAAATAAAGACTGTATCAAGAGGTGAAGAAGGGCATTATATCATAATTAAGAGGTATATCCACCAAGAAGACCCACCAATTGTAAACATTTATGTGTCAAATGTGGAGCACCCAAATACATAACTCAATTAATCACCACATAAAGAAACTCATCAATAGTAATACCGTAATAGTAGGAGACTTCAACACCCCACTCACAGCAATGGACAGATCATCTAATCAAAAAATCAACAAGGAGACAATGGCTTTGAATGACACATTGGACCATATGGACTTAACAGATGTATTCAGAACATTTCATCCTAAAGCAGCAGAATATACATTCTTCTCCAGTACACATGGAACATTCTCCATAATAGACCATATACTGGGACACAAATCAGCCCTCAGAAAGTACAAAAAGATCAAGATCATACCGTGTATATTTTCAGACCACAATGGTATGAAACTCGAAAACAACCACAAGAAAAAATTTGGGAAGGAAACTAACACTTGGAGACTGAAAAATATCCCACTAAAGACTGAATGGGCTAACCAAGCAGTTAAAGAGGAAATTAAAAAGCATTTGGAAGTCAGTGAAAATGATAGCACCACAACCCAAAACCTCTGGGACACAGCAAAGGCGGTCATAAGAGGAAGTATATAGCAATCCAGACCTTCCTAAAGAAGGAAGAAAGATCTCAGATATACAACCTTACCTTATGCCTTAAGGAGCTGGAAAAAGCTCCTTAAGGAGCTGCAAATAAAACCGAAAACCAGCAGAAGACAGGAAATTATAAAGATTAGAGCAGAAATTAATGCTATCAAAACCAAAAAAAGGTAGAACAGATTAATGTAACCAGAAGCTGGTTCTTTGAAAGAATTAACAAAATTGATAAACCACTAGCCAGTTTGATCAAGAAGAAAAAGGAAAGGACCCAAATAAATAAAATCAAGAATGAAAGAGGAGAGAGCACAACCAATACAACAAAAGTAAAAACAATAATAAGAGAATATTATAAGTAATTTATGCCAATAAAATGGGCAATCTGGAAGAAATGGACAAATTCCTAGAAACATACACACTACCAAAACTGAAACAAGAAGAAATAGAAAAATTGAACAGACCCATAATCAGTAAGGAAATCGGATCAGTAATCAAAAATATGCCAAAAAACAAGAGTCCAGGACCAGATGGCTTTCCATGTGAATTCTATCAAATATTTAAGGAAGAGTTAACACCTATTCTCTGAAACTTTTCTAAAAAATAGAAATGGAAGGAAAACTTCCAAACTCTTTCTGTGAAGCCAGCATTACCTTGATTCCAAAACCAGACAGAGACCCCACTAAAAAGGAGAACTATAGACCATTTTCCCTGATGAACATGGATGCAAAAATCCTCAACAAGATATTAGCCAACCAGCTCCAACAATACATTAAAATAATTATTAACCACGACCAAGTGGGATTTATACCTGGCATGCAGGGCTGGTTCAATATCTGCAAAACAATTAACGTGATTTATCACATCAATAAAAGAAAGGACAAGAACCATATGATCCTCTCAATAGATGCAGAGAAATGATTTGACAAAATACAGCAACTTTTCTTGATAAAAACCCTCAAGAAAGTAGGGATAGAAGGATCATACCTTGACATCATAAAAGCCATATATGAACAACCCAACGCTAACATCATCCTCAATGGGGAAAAACTGAGAACTTTCCCCCTAAGGTCAGGAACAAAACAGGGATGTCCACTCTCGCCACTGTTATTCAACATAGTATTGGAAGTCTTAGATTCTGCAATCAGACAACACAATGGAATAAAAGGCATCCAAATCAGCCAGGAGGAGGTCAAACTTTCACTCTTCACAGATGACATGATACTCTACATGGAAAACCCAAAAGATACCACCAAAAAACTGCTAGAACTGATTCATGAATTCAGCAAAGTTGCAGGATATAAAATCAATGCACAGAATTTGGTTGCATTCCTATACATCAACAATGAAGCAACAGAGAAATCAAGGAATTGATCCCATTTAAAGTTGCACCAAAAACCATAAAATAGCTAGGAATAACTCTAACCAAAGAGGTGAAAAATCTATACACTGAAAATTATAGAAAGCTTATGAAAGAAATTGAAGAAGACACCAAAAATGGAAAAGATCCCATGCTCCTGGATAGGAAGAACAAATACTGTTAAAATGTCGATACTACCCAAAGCAATCTACATATTCAATGCAATCCCTATCAAAGTAACACCAGCATTCTTCACAGAGCTAGAACAAATAATCCTAAAATTTGTATGGAACCAGAAAAGACCCTGAGTAGCCAAAGAAATCTTGAGAGAAAAACAAAACAAAACAAAACAAAACAAAGCTGGAAGCATCACACTCCTGGACTTCAAGATGTATTACAAAGCTGTAATCATCAAGACAGTATGGTACTGGCACAAGAACAGGCACTCAGATCAAAGGAATAGAATAGAGAACCCAGAAATGGGCCCACAAACTTATGGCCAACTAATCTTTGACAAAGCAGGAGAGAATATCCAATGGAATAAAGACAGTCTCTTCAGCAAGTGGTCCTGGGAAAACTGGACAGCGACATGCAGAAGAATGAACCTGGACCACATTCTTACACCAAACACAAAAGTAAACTCAAAATGGATGAAATACCTCAATGTAAGACAGGAAGTCATCAAAATCCTCAAGGAGAAAGCAGGCAAAAACCTCTTTGATCTTGGCCGCAGCAACTTCTTACTCAACACGTCTCTGGAGGCAAGGGAAACAAAAGCAAAAATGAACTACTGGCACCTCATCAAAATAAAAACTTCTGCACAGTGAAGGGAACAATCAGCAAAACTAAAAGGCAACCAACAGAATGAGAGAAGATATTTGCAAATGACATATCAGATAAAGGGTTAGTATCTAAAATCTATAAAGAACTTATCAAACTCAACACCCAAAAAACAAGTAATTCAATGAAGAAATGGGCAAAAGACATGAATAGACACTTCTCCAAAGAAAACATCCAGATGGCCAACGAACACATGAAAAAATGCTCAACTTCACTCGTCATCAGGGAAGTACAAATCAAAACCACAATGAGATACCACCTTACCCCTGTCAGATTGGCTAACATTAACACCTCAGGCAACAACAGATGTTGGCCAGGATGTGGAGAAAGAGGATCTCTTTTGCATTGTTGGTGAGAATGCAAGCTGGTGCAGCCACTCTGGAAAACAGTATGGAGGTCCCTCAAAAAACTAAAAATAGAACTACCCTACGACCCAGCAATTGTGCTACTAGGCATTTATCCAAGGGATACCGGTGTGCTGTTTTGAAGGGACCCATGCACCCCCATGTTTACAGCAGCACTATCAACAATAGCCAAAGTATGGAAAGAGCCCAAATGTCCATCGATGGATGAATGGATAAAGAAGATGTGGTGTATATAGATACAATGGAGTATTACTCAGCAATCAAAAAGAATGAAATCTTACCATTTGCAACGACGTGGATCGAACTGGAGGGTATTATGCTAAGTGAAATTAGTCAGAGAAAGACAAAAATCATATGACTTCACTCATATGAGGACTTTAAGAGAGAAAACAGATGAACATAAGGGAAGGGAAACAAAAATAATATAAAATCAGGGAGGGGGACAAAACGGAAGAGACTCGTAAATATGGAGAACAAACTGAGGGTTACTGGAGGGGTTGTGGTAGGGGGGATGGGCTAAATGGGTAAGGGGCATTAAGGAATCTACTCCTAAAATCATTGTTGCACTATATGCTAACTAATTTGGATGTAAATTTTAAAAAATAAAAAATAAAGTTAAAAAAAATGTCCAATGAAGCAGCAAAAATATAAGTAAAATAAAAATATTTTAAAATATTTTTAAATAGTAAAAATATAATTTTTAAAATATATATATATATAATTTTTTATAAAAATATTTTATATTTATAAAATAAAATAAAAAAAAAATTAAAAAAAAATATTTTATATTTGTGATTACTATACCATAAGAATAGTGATTGTATTTAGGAAAGAGAATGGGGTTTAGATTATGAATGGCTATTCAGGTTTGGAGACACACTTCCACAGTAGTGAAAATGTTCTACTTCTTGACATAGGTAGTAGATTCATTTATGGTTTCTTTTCTGTTAAACAGTAAGCTGCATTCCATATTTTACGTTTATTTCTACATGTGTGTTATTTGCAAAATAAATCATTAGATGGCACAGAACTCTGCTTTCATCCATGACAAAGTTACTGAGACTGGACTTGACTTACTGCTCTAAACAGTTATAACACTGGAGAAAATAGAAGAGACAACTGAAAAAATAAATATCCGGCACTGGATAGAGAGTTGTAAAGTACTGTGATCCTTAAGAGAAGGGAAACACATGAGGTGAGTTCAACATTGCCCCAGTTTCCCTTCATAAAGGTGGAGTTCCAAAACAGTATGGCAATCTTGCTGAAACTGAGAAGGCCAAATGAGATAAAAGCAGTGAACAGCAGAACCAACGAACATAAAGCCAAGTCTGGCAGGTTCAAAAAACTCTACATGTAATTCAATGTCATCCAGAACAAAAATCAATAACCTATAAACAAAGAGAAGATAATTCAGATTCCCTACAACATATCATTCACATTATCTAGCATGGAGCTATAACAACTTGGCACGCAAAAAGTACAGAAAATTGAACCCATACTCAAGGAGAAAAAGTCATACAATTAGAACAGATTCTGAGATGTCTTAGATGTTGAAATCAGTAAAGACTTTAAAAGAACTGTTATAAATAAATCCAAATATCAGAGAAAATATGGACATCAAGAATAAATAGATGAGGAATCTGCACAGAGTAATAGAAAATCTACAAATGAACCAAATGAAAATTTGAGAATAGAAAAGTGAAATTTTTTAAAAGAGCTCAATGATAGTTTGAAGAATACAGAAAAAAAAGTGTAAGTGAACTAGAAGACCAATCAATAGAAATTACCGTCTCAAAAACAGTTCTATTTATCTCTTGATTAAGGGTCATAGGTGCAAAATTAGGCCAGGAAGCATTATGGAACATTCTTCAACCCTTTACAGCTTCTGGGAATAGACAACTATGAAGGTGGTTTGACTTAACCAAGTTTGTATTTTAATCAGGAGAATATCAAGAAATGAGGGAAGTGTAAGGGAGTTAAGGAGAAAAGCAACATAGGGATTATAAAATTTGATTGGATAAGAAATATAATTTCAAGCTAATTAAACAGACTGGTAAGAACATAAAGAGATCAAGGAGTATGAAAAAAAATTTCTAGGGTTGATTAATCATATACCCAGGAGGTGTCAAAGATTGACTCAGGTAACTAAAGGCAGTAAACTAGAAAAATAGAAATTAAGGGTCAGACACTGGGAAATATAAAACTGATTATGAAGGAATTTCACTTATAGATAAAGAAGGAGTCTAGGAGGCAGCACTATTCACTAGAACTTTCTACAATAATGGGAATGTTCTGAGCTGTCAAGTATGGTTTGCCAACCAGTCACATGTACATATTAAGCACTGAAAATGTCACTAATGCAATTAAGGGACTAAATTACTAATTTAAAAAGCTTTATTAGTCACTTGTGATTAATGGCTATTATATTAGGCCATGCAGTCTAGGGGTATGACCACAGAAGTGAGTAGAAGAGGTCAGAGAGGAAACAAGATTTTCAGGAAACTAAATCCAGGGCATTGGAAAGGTCATCCTTATGGTTATTGAAATCACTAATTTTAATATTTGTGATGGCAGGGGAAAAAGGGACAAGGAGCAAGCAGTAGCAATGTCAAGGAATGAAGGAAAGTAATTGGGAAAACTGCAATAAGCCAGGTAATGGTTGCTCTAGTCTTTTGACATGAAATTCAAACCTGGAGGGTTGTAGGAAGAAAGATGGGAGAATGATCTCATAGTGGTAAGTGTGGAGGATGCTTTCCCACCTATAGTGTATGGGTTGTGCTCAAGGAAACGGACTCTGCTTGAGAGGGATCTGGGGAACCAGAAGTATGCTCAGGGAAAGTTAGGTTCCATATAGAATAAGAGATTAAAGAAGATTTTCACTTCCTAGATGAGGCTCAGGGAGGTGAAGCAAATTGTTCAACACCACAGAGCTTAAATAAATGTTAGAGGACTTGAAGCTTGGTATTTTTATTCCAACGCCCATGAACCCAACTATTAGACTTTACTGTATGTCTAGCACCCACTGCAGTGTTTAGAATAGCTGGAGCACCTGGCACCTAGTAAATATTTTTAATTTAATATCCACTGAATAGCAGTGAAGAATGGCCATCACTGTGGCCTAGTAGTCAACTCCACTAGCCACATATAACTGCACATAAATGGTGTTTATTTCATGGCAGAATACAGATGACTTGAGGTACAGAGAAATTTGTTTATGCGTATTTGTTTTATGTTGGTATCTACAAAAGTCCTATGGACATCATTTTAATTTTCCTCAAATTACTCCCCTATTACAAAATGCTAATGTACAGTGTAACTGCATTTTTGTCACTGTGGAGTAAATGTCCTTTTCTTCTCTAAATTTCACGTCCTCTATCTAATTTACCTTCCGGTTTCCCTGAGTTACACTTTTTAGAGACACTAGTACAGACAGCAATAACTTGACAATTTTAAAGTCATATAATTTATCCTGAGTTTTCATAGATTATTATAATGCTAGACTGTATTTAATCACATAGAAAAAATTAAAGTTGACCACAGAAATGCTAATTCACTTTTTTCCTAGAAATGAAAAACAGAATGTGAAATGATGAATCATTCCTTTCAAAAGTTACTGAAGCTTGGTTACTTTTAGGGTTTTTACCTTTTGTCCAGTTGACTTGTTCTATTTGCTAAGTTCTTGGAACTTAGGTTTAAAAATCTACTCGCTACACATTTTTCCTAAATAAATAAAAGAAACTTCAATCACTTATCTTTTATTACGTTCATTTGTCCTCGAAGTCTATGTATGTTAGTCATACTTTTTAAGCAGGGAAGTAAGCAAGTGAAGAGATGTGGAGTGGAGGCATGGCTAAGAGAAAGGCGAGGTCAAGAAAGAATACAACACGGAAGAAAACATCACAGCAAGTGGACTTGGAAAGACGTCTTAGAGCATGAGAAAAAGAATCTGAGAGCAAGCAGCTTGAGGGGATTGTACATTGACAGGACATCATCAAGAGACATAGCAAATGGTAGCATTGAGGATCTTGGGATGTGACCAAGGTAAAGCAGGGTAAAAGTGGTGGTAGCAAATAGCTAGAAACAAATGAACCCTAAAAGGCCAGGATTAATCACTTCCAAGGAATTGCTGCTATCAGCATCAATGACTAACGACTTGTTCTCTGATAGCAGATCTGACAGTGAGTATGAAAGCATAAACAAGAAACAAGTGGTCCGGTGCTGATGAGTAAGAAACATGCTAGGAAACAAAGTATAAGGCAGAACTGTCTCTCTGAACCAGAGATGTGGAAAAGCAAGGGTGTCGGGAGGTTGTATTTATTATGTGTCGAGCACCTGGAGCTAAATAGGACTGCTCCTCTAAAGATTTAAGATCCAGTCGTCAAGACATCAGCAAATACATATTTATGAACTGCAAGGTGTTCACAGAACTGGACTACATGCCATAGGGAATAGAGTAAATATGAGACATGGTCACTTTTCTAAAACTGACTGGAAAAACAGAAAGACTGAAAGAAAGGGAAAAAATAAGTACATATTTATTTCTGGATGGTTGCAGTTTATATGCAGAATACACACACACACACACACACACACACACACACACACACACACACACATACTTTCTCTGCATTGGAAAACTTCTGTTTTTACTTAAGTAATTTAATATATGATATATCAATATGCATAAAATAGATAACTGCTTTTATGCACATACTATGTGCCTACAGGTCATTGTGTAGATATATAGTTTGTTCTTGGTCTGTGAGAGACCACAGGATGGAGAACTTAAGAACCTACTCTTTGAAGCCACACTGCTTTGGTGCAAAGCCAAGGCTTCATACCCCCTTTAATGATCCACATTATGTTGCATAACTCCTTTTTCCCTAGGTTTCCTGAAGAGTAAATACTTTAGTAACTGCCAGGTCCCCATCACCTGTACCAGGAACAAGTACATGCTCATAAGTGCTGGCTCTTATTGTTATAATATCATTATATTATGTATTTTGTATATCATTATATTATCTAGGGACAGGAGAAGCCATATCTTTAACAGAGAAAAATACAAACATTTACCTGGGTTCTATGATGATAATAAACATAGATGATTTACTAGTGCTATCAGACATTTTTTGCACAGGAAGTAAAACACAAGATAAATGTCTATACTCAAAGTATAATGCAAATCATGGAAAAACTGGTCGATTTGAGTGATGAGATTTCATTATCTGGATGTGCCAGGCTCATTGAGGTTGCTAAGTTAGGAGTATTTCCAATTCTCCATGGACCAAATTTGAGGGTGACACTGAAACTCTTGACTTGGAGGAATTGACACCGGGATAAACCACTGGCCCAGCATTGACTGAATTGAGCCCCAATATACTGTGTTCTTCCATGACTCAATTTCCAAAGCTGGACATTGATGAAATCCCAATAAAAAATCCCAGATGTCCACTTAATTTTTTCATTTAAAAATTTTCTCACTTTTTTTTTTTTTTTTTTTACTTACACAAGAATCTTTGATGCCTCTTATTGCTAAGAACTGTTTTAGAGGTACAGGTTTTAATGCACCAAATATATTATCATCCACATGATTTTTGTTTCCTGCCTAAGAAAGAAAGAACACTGTTCCGCTGCCTTTTAAAAAAATTTATTTTATTCAAAGTTTGTGTAATTTACAATATATTTTTCAAAAAGCTGGCATTGGTTGATTGATTGATTGATTGAATTATAGTTGACACACAATGTTACATGAATTTCAGGCACACAGCATAGTGTTTCTATAACTCTCTACCTTACGCTAAACTCACCACAAGTGAAACTACCACCTGTTCC
Organism: Panthera onca; assembly: GCF_046562875.1. Lineage (NCBI taxonomy): Eukaryota > Metazoa > Chordata > Mammalia > Carnivora > Felidae > Panthera > Panthera onca. The sequence continues at coordinate 147,162,008 of NC_138342.1, read as the reverse complement.
CATACACCGCCATTGCAATACCACAGACTACATTCTCTCCGCTATATCCTTCATCTCTAGGACTTATTCATTCCATAACTGGATGCCGGTATCTCCGACTCCCATTCATTCCTTTTTGCCCATCTCATCTGCCCCCTCCCCTCTGGAAATCATCAGTTTGTTCTTTGCATTCATGCATCTGTTTCTGTTTGTTTAGTTCTTGCTCACTGAATCTTTCCTGAGACATTTTTCAAGGTCTATTTAACATAATCTTAGCAAATCCCTATAGAAATGCCAATCATGTTTTCTGACATTGCTCTTTTCATTTTTGTTGAAGGCAATATTTTCTTTTATTCTTAATGTTTATTATTCACTGGATACTTTTCAGCACATTTCAGAAAATTCAACACAACACAAAATATTATATATGTATGCATACATGTGTGTAATGAAAGAATTAAAATTGAATGGGGCACCTGGGTGGCTCAGGCAGTTAAGTGTCCGACTTCAGCTCAGGTCATGATCTCATGGTTCATGAGTTGGAGCCCTGTATCAGGATTTGTGCTGACAGCACGGAGCCAGGATCGTGTTTCGGATTCTGCGTATCCCTCTCTCTCTGCCGCTCCCCTCACTCATGGTCTGTCTCTCTCTGTCTCAAAAATAAACATTAAAAATTTAAAAAAAAATTAAAGCTTGTTACATACAATGATAAAATAGAAATCTGAAACTGTGCTTCATCATTGCAATTTGCCATTTTTTAAAAACATTTTATTTTTTTAAGTAATCTCTACACCCATGTGGGGCTCCAAACCCACGACCCTGAGATCAAGAGCTGCACACTCCCCTGACTGAGCCATCCAGTCACCCCTATAATTTGTTATTTTTTAAATAAAAGAAACATATGTCTAACTAGCTCTGCTCCTATTAACTCATAATTTGACATTAATTAATAAAGAAATTTTGGAATAATTTAGGAGGTTTAGGAAAAAAGTATGATATTCACAATCAAGACTGGAAAATTGATGAACATAAGCAAGTCAACAAATAACTTTCACAACTGAAATTATCTTAAGCAAGTTTTGCAGACTTTCTTTAAGCCTTTAAATAGACTACCATAGGGGTGCCTGGGTGGCTAAGTCGGTTAAGCGTCAGACTTCAACTCAGGTCATGCTGTCACGGTTTGTGAGTTCAAGACCTGTGTTGGGCTCTGGGCTGACAGCTCAGAGCCTGGAGCCTGCTTCAGATCTATGTCTCCCCCTCTCTCTGCCCCTCCCCTGCTCTCACTCTGTATCTCTCTCTCTCAGTAATAAACAAATATTAAATAAATAAATAGGCTGCCATAACCCTTCCCCATCTTTCATATTCCAGTTGTCATACATTTTCCTAACTAAATTTTAAAGATTAAAATATTCCACAGATGGATCAGTTTGAAAAATATCATTTTATCTTTACCAACAACATTGTGCCAAAGTATCTAAGACTGAGACTTAATGAATTTATCAGAGTCTTAAGGTTTTAGGTTTGTTACTAAACAAAATCACTCTAGTTCGCTAGTATTTAGGCGTGAAATTAGATTGCCACAAACAAAATATCTTAATTATTCGCTTTGTGTCTCCCAACCGCTAAAGCAGGATACAAAGTTTCCAAACCTTCCTGGTAATTTCAGAAGGTGACTCACCTGCCCCCACCATGTCTCTGTCTTCTTTGTTCCAGCATCCACCCAGACCACTGATCTCCCTGAGGCTTGATTTTGACACCTGCCCAACCCCTAAGGCTTGCAAAATACTGAGTGACATGACAGCTCAGCCAAGTGAGGAGTAAATTCTCTCTCCATGTTCTGCTCAGTTAAGGGAAGATGCCACAGTAGGGTAGCGTGACCCCTAAAATGTAACAGAGCTTAATGTTTGTATCTTGAAATTATGCCAAATTTTCTTGGACCACACATCCACACTATACCCTCCCCAAACCAATTCATATTTCCTAATGTACTATGTTGTATGCTTAAGTGGCAGGCCACTACGTCAAACACAGAGACACCACTGCCCTAAAATTATTCTGTCTTATTCTGAACCCAGTTTAATGAATGGAATTCCTTATTTTCTTTGCTGCAGTCAGCCCATGAATATTGGTGTTGTTTTTGGTTTTGGTTTTGTTTTTGTTTTTTTTTTTCTGCTTCCCTTTGTGGCCCCCTCCACTGACTGCAAACCTCTTTTATCTAAACTGCATTGTGGATAGAACACATGACTTTTTTTCTGATAGAAGCTTGTGGCCAATGGTAACAATCAGCTGATCCAGATAGATACTGTAAACATAGATGAAGAGAAATCTCAGCACTTATACAGCAGGAAAACCTGCTTCGACTATTTGAACAATTTTATTATAAAAGATTGTACCATATGCCATCCAGTCTTCTAAAACTATCTGCACAAGTTAATAAATAAATATGCCCACGGTAATTTGAAAATTAATGTTAAACTGGAATCTTGGCTGCATGTTGAAAATTTCATTACAGGCCATATAAGTAATTGATCAAAAGTTTCTAAAATGCTACAAAAATACAGAAAACTAAGGTTCATGTAGCAGGTGATCATATGAATTCATTAGAGTTGATTTGATGGGGTTTTTCGAACTCTCATAATAATCTATCTCTGTGAAACAGACCAATTATGTACTATTCATGCTCTAGCAAGTGAACTGTAAAATTAACAATCCAATCACCTGTATAGACAGGCTCTAAAATTTACTGCATCTTTATGTGGCATTCTATTTAGTTAATGGAACTCCTGACTTTTCTGACATAACTCTACCTAATTATCAGATGTTACTTGTGGGATTATCAATAATAAAATGTTAATCATATTTTGCTAGTATCAAAATTAAAAACCAAAAAATCACCAAAGTAAGGAATGATAGAAACATTTAATCTGTATGATAATGGACCAGATTTTATGTCCACATAGTAGCTTGATGAGTAACAGTGTAATGCTGATACTTTTGAGAAGGATGATAATAATAATGATGTACCACACATTACATGGAAATGAGAAGAAATCTCCGTACACTTTAAGTCATTGAGACCTGAAGGTCCTTTTCTTGTGTTTCACAGCTTACAACTACCGGTATGCGTATATGCATTTAATTTTGTCTGATCTCATATAGCACTGCCAAAGTGAAAATGGAATCCAAAGATATTTGGTGATGCATATTTGTGTGTTTTCCCTCTCCTACTGTATATCATCAAATATTCAAAAGGCAAATGCACATTATATCCTTTCAAAAAAATCCTACATGCTTAAGTAGTAGAAAACAGGTTCCGTAGCATAGAACTCGCAGAAATTGTTATTTTTTTAAGTTAAAAATAACTTATGAAATGGAAGATTTTACCTGTCACAGAGCAAGCCCTGACTCATTTCTACGAAGACTGGATCTCACACACTTAAGAGGCTTTGTAGGAGTCTTGCCACTGTCAGAGCAGCTCAGCAGGTATTAACTTCCTGCTGGGGATTTGATCATTTCTCCTCCCATATGTCTCTTTTTATAGAAAGGGGAAAAAAGCTCCACTAGATATAAAAGCTTTTAAAGAAAGCATTTTTTTCACATACTGAATGCATTTCATGTGCACATATATAAAGCAATTCTGTATATGTAAAACGAGGGCATATCTAAAAATAATATGAAATAAATTCAGAGAGAATTAGAGATTGCAACACATGCCTGTGTCCTTGAAATACAAACATTCTCACACATACACATACTACTTGAGCTCCAATGTCAGAAAATAAAGATTATTTTGCAGCCTCCCAAATTATCAGGATTATTTAGTTTTGGCAATGAAAGTCTTTTTTTTTTTTTTTTTTTTTTTAATACCTATACTACTGCACTGGTTTCTAAAAGAAAATGGATTCAGTACCTTCAGTCTAGTCAGGGTTTAGAAGGAGATGAATCTATAATTCAATAAAAATAAAGCATTGAATTTCTCCTTCGTGCTTAGCAGATCCCAAGACGGTAGGTCTGTAATTTCGGAGAACCTGCCATCATACACAGAAGAAAAACCGAAGTCGAGCTTTAGCCTCCAGAGAACAGTCAAGTCCTTACCTCTCCACTGCCTCATTGGCCTCCACTTACACCACTTCCTTCTGTGCTCCAGCCAGACTAGCCTTTCTTTTGCTTCTGGAACACTCAAGCACACTCTGAACTCGAGGTATGTACATTTACTGTTCCCTCTGTTGGAGTGCTCATCCCTCATAGATGTGCTTCATCCACTTCCTCACAAAAGTTTTCCCTAATAACTAGTGCAAAACAACACTCCCAACTGTCACTTTTTATATCATAGCATTCTACTTTTTTTGTAGCACTTAACACTTCTTGACTTTCAACGTATTTACTTCTTGATTTCCTTACTTTTTCTGTCTTTTCCTCTAGGATATAGACTCCACAGAGACATAGATTTTGTTTTTGTTTTTGTTTTTGTTTTTGTTTTTTCTTCTTGACCACTGTATCTCTCCTAATAGAACATAAGTTAAATAAATAAGTGAGTAAAGAATGAATGAAATAACATCAGAGTTTTCAAAAAGGGCAGGAAGATATGGAGGTGATATCTAACCACTTAGTCGTCTTATTTTGGGCTAGCCTCTTCTTCCTTTCATCATGAAAACCAATAGAGCAGTGTTGTGTAATAGCTAAAAACACAGACTTTGTGTTAAGCCACATTTCTGTTCAAATCTCCGCCTACTCGTCAGCCACTGAAGTATTTTTGAAAGGTACTTAGGAAGTTTGAGTCTAAATGGTCACAATTGTAAAATGGGGATATCTGTTATTCTGAGAATTAATTGAGAATTTTATATAAACTTCTAAATATAATGCCTAACAATTTGATCAAAACAAGTTAATATTTCTTCCAGAACTGTTAATATGATAGAAAGGCTACCTACATTCATCTATACTACCTTTAATCAAATGTAGAGAAACACACATAATGAAAAATAGACAATTCCAAAGTTTAAAACATTCTATTAGATTCAAATAAGAAATTGGGGAGAGACAAGTATAATTATAGAATTGCATGACTCAGCTCATTGATATTAATATTAATCACTATATTGATATGCAGTTATTCATTTTACACACATTTTTTGAATACCAAATTTCCAGGTACACTCTAAGCACTGCATTTTTCCATTTTTCTGATGGGATACAAAAACCAGATCCTTTGCGATTTGATGATCATCTAGATTTCTCCAAGATAGTAAGATCCATTCTTCAAATCCTTTACATTTTCAGCATACAATTTTTCTAAAATCAAAGTTAAAATAAAAAGTGAAACTATTTACCTCCATTTACAAAGCTTATCCTTTTGATTTAAATGAAAAGCAAATTGATCTGGCATGGCTTGTTTTTCTTAAAGCCATTAAAATTGACTTCTGAGTTGTGTCTAAACTGATAGTTTCCAAGTTTAGACAAGACAGAATCAGTTCAAGTGATTCTAATGTCTAATTACCCACTTTGAGAAGTGTAAGTATGTGTTTAAAGCAAGTAACAAAAATTTGCAATATTAATTCTAAATGAAAACTTTTAGGGGTGTCTGGGTGGCTCAGGTGGTTAAGCTTTGCACTCTTGATTTCAGCTCAGGTCATGATCTCAGGGTTGTGAGATCAAGACCCATGTTGGGTTCCATGCTGGACATGGGACCTGCTTAAGATTCTCTCTCTCTCCTTCTCCCACTGCTCCCTCCCCATCTTGTGTGCATTCATGCACTCAAGCTCTCTCTCTTGGGGAAAAAAAAAAGAAAAAAAAAACTTCTAAAGACATGAAATTTTTAACATTTTAATTACATGATTAAAATCTCTGACTAATGTAATTAAGTGTCCCTGCCATGATTAACCAAGAATATCATAGAAATTAAGGCCACACTATAGCAGTAAGATGATAGTCTCTACAATCTGTAGAGTTCCTCTCCAATGATCATTCAGTGAACCAAACTACAGTGTTAGGTCTTTTTGTTTTTTTATTTTATATTTTTTTAAGAGACTAAGATTAACAGTTTTATTAAGAACATAACATATCAAAGTTTAAAGAGCCTGGAAAACTATAAAGTGTGTTTTTATTTTTGCTTGTTGTTTTTAAGTCTAATTTTAAAATATACTTTGATTGATAAAATAGCATATAAGGAAACCCTCAGTCTTGTCTGCCCTAGATTTCTATCCTTTTTAGATGGTCCATAAGAAGTACAAAAGAAAAAGAAACCTAGAAGTTTTACAGAGCTTGGGAAAGCCCTCTGATATGAAATGGTTGTCACACTTCACTTTCACTACTTGAGAAATAATTATTTCTGCTTATGGTTGATGGGCTGGAATCAAATTTTACAGTCTAGATGTCTGGGTGCAAGGGGCAGGGAAAGACAACAAACAGTGCCTGTCAGCAAAGGTTTACTGAAATCTTGGGTGGGGGGCATCTATTTGTCATGATAAAAACATACAAGACTTGACAAATTACTTGCCTTGAAAACAATTTCCTTGATCTGAAAAGATGTGGAGGGCTTACCTTTATTCTTAAATTGGTTTCTGTTTTTAGAATTTACTTTAAGAATTTTTCTCATAAAAAAAATCAAGGTAAAAGGGAGCTACATGTCATCAAGTTTTTGTTGTTAGGGATTTTCCCCATTCCTTCCATGAAGTCAGTATAACTAGGCAATACCTAGGAAAATTATTGTCCACTTTTTACTTAACAGGAGATGAAATATTTTTCCAGAGGGGGTTTGAAGTGTTTTTAGTAAAATAAGACAATTTTAAATAAAAAAATACATTAACATTTTATGAGTGAGATAGGACAGACTTCTTTGAGGACAGTGTTCTTTTTGCCATGGCATTTTCTACATGAACACTGTGACTAGTTGACAGACAATTGAAACTTATGATCCTTACTATAGAGAATACTGTTCTTCTGCATTCAATTTAGGTTTCTAAATATATATATATATATAAATATATATATATATTTATATATATATATTTATATATATTTTTATATATATAAATATATATATTTATATATATATAAATATATATATTTATATATATATATAAATATATATATTTATATATATATAAATATATATATTTATATATAAATTTATATATATATAAATATATACTTATAAACAAATATATATATTTATATTATATATCTATCTATCTATCTAATTTTTCCAATACTTATTTTCCAGCAAAAAAAATTTAAATAGAAAAATGAATTCATAGATTAGAAATTTGGTTTCTTTATCAATGGTAGCATATGTAAAACATGGGATCCCCATGTTCTCTATACGAGGCCTATGCCAATAATTTAATGATATATAGCATCTAATATAAAAATTTATATGTATTTTATTAAGAACACTATCAGGTGGAGGAATAATTTCATACTATCAAAAGATTACTGTGATTTATAACAATTTTTAAGAAACTAGATTGAGTTTTAGTGACTTAAGTAGAATCAGAATTTTTTTTGGATTTTTAATTTCTATGTTTTTAGTGAGAAAGAAAGAGAGAATGTGAGTGGGGATGGGGGGCAGAGAGAAAAAGAGAGAGAGACTCTCAAGCAGGCTCCACACTCAGTGTAGAGAGGGGCTCGGCCACCCAGATGCCCCTAGAATCAGAATGTTCTTAAACATTGTTTTTTATATATTCAGTGAATCACAGTAACAAGTCTAACTTCATTCAGAATAGAAATTATCACATGCAAGATTATGTTGATTAAGATCATATTGAATGACCACTGGAATAATCATTCTAGCTATGATTGAGGATAAAATCACCAAACAAGAACACTTTTTTTTTCATTCTAATCATTAACTTGGTAAAGAATGTGGGCTTTGGATTCAAATGAGTTATACCTTTTCTCTGTAAAACAGTGCTTGCCATATATTATGAAGTTATTTTTTCCTCCTTTTCCTTAACTAATTTATAACAAAATCTGCTGAATAAGTATATTACAATATTTTTATTATCCTACTCTTATATTCATAGCAGGAATACTGTTAATACTAAGTATATACATGTATTATAATATATATGTAAATGTACATGTATTATACATAATATACTATATATCACATATAGTACATATATAAAAACAATAATAGCACATAATGTAATGTAGTATATATAAAACCTGGGGTGAAATACCATGAGTGTTTTGTAAACTTGTAATTTAAATAACCTAAGCATTCTGTAGTGATCTTCAATTAATGGGACATAATATTTATTGATTTTAATTATATCTAATAGTAGTACATAATATTGTATCTGTGGCTACTAATTAAGGAACAATGAATTGAGGCATAATTTTTTACAAATTAAACATAGTGAATTCACATAACATTGTTTTGACTATTCTATTTTTAATTAAAAATTAACAAAAACATAAAATTCTGAAAAGATTTTGATAATGTGATGTGTTTTCATCATGGTAAATGAGATAGGACTTTGAAAAATAAAGCAATTGAATTCTTTCTCTAGAATACTTTAAGGTAAAAGTAATAATTGTATTCTATAAAATGAGATAAACAAATACAAAACTCTATAATGTTTATTCTTCCTTTTCTAAAAGTGTTGGGATTGTCTGATATTTAATTTTAAAATTAAGATCAAAATGTACTATATGAAAACATTATTGCTAAACATTAAAGGAACAGGCCATTCTCACCTTATTTATGAAGCAAGGTCTAAACTCCTTAGATAAAAACCATTTTTCCTGATACTTTATACAGTAAAGATGAGGAGAGTATAAAACTCAAATTTAGTTAAGCATTTTTTCCAAAGAAAAGGAAACTGATCAATAAAAGCCCCACTGTGGTTTTACAAAGAAATAATAATATTAGATTAATAATATCTCACAAATTACCTTGAGATATTAAGGGCAACTACAAATAGCTTATTACAAGCCTCCCTTATTCACATATCAGAGAGTTTGTATTGGATACTGAAAACAACAGAGACCACTTGTTATTTACAGCATGAAAAGGGAGGTGTCTCAAGGCCTTCTCCAGAATGGCTATGCCTGGTGACTGAAATAACATTAAGTGACTCTTCTTGGACCACAGCTTGACAATGATGGGACTCATTCATCAGTTACTGGTTCATTTGTATGCCCTGTGATAAATCTTCTCTCAAAGTATTATACAACTCCCACAGCACAGCACTCAAGTCTTACATGGATCAGGCCCCTTTCTGATTAGTTCACCTGTCTTCATTTTGATTTCAGAGCTAGGGCTTGCTTCTCATTGACCCCTTTACTCCTAAGACCTAATCATTAGAAAATTTAGCCTAATTTCTACTGGTTCAATCACTTGATCTTCTTCAGTAAGAGAAACCATAATAACAGTTTTATGCTTATTACTTTCTTCTTTGTTTTACCTTAAGGAAATAGCAATCTAGATAATGTCTAGATTAGTTAGTGATAAATCTTGCAAAAGGAAAATACATTAGGCCTTGAGGTGGACAGAAGGGGAATGTTCATGGGGTTTTTTGAAAATTCAAATGTTAAGGGGTTGCCTCCAATAAATACATGCACTGATACTAAATTTCTCTGCTGTCCACTTACATTGTCATCAAATATGTGCCATGGGCAAATGACTAGATGTGTATGAATAGACTTACAACATCCTAGATCGAAAAAAAATGGAGAAAAAGTATTCTTTCCTTCTCTATTAAATATTTCAGCCTTGGCGTAGGGTACTGGGCTTCTCTGGTACTTATAATACACTTTGTCTTACCCGCCGCTCCCACCCCCATAACACTGGCTGCAGGAAGAGAATGTTCTTCAAACTCCTGAGCAGTTTCACTTGCAGGGCAGTGGCATAATGAGGCAGCCATATCAATGGATAGTTTTAAGGGGAGAAAAAAAAAAACCACAAGAGCAGCAGGAAAGGTCACAGAGGTCTGCCATTGGGAGAACAGGCTTTCAGGGTTACAGTGGATTAATAAGGCCCTCCAATAGGTGATGGAAATGACTGACATTAAGTAAGAATGAGTCATGAGACCTCTGGGTATTCTCTGTGTTTTCGCATATTACCAGAGTAAGAAAATTTACAGAACGAACAGATTTCTGGTTCTAAAAATAATCTATTGACTCAGAATCACTTAATTTAATATTTTAAAATATATTATCTTCTTTGGTCCTGCAAAAGTGAAGCGGGATGCGTTGGTTACATTATCAAATGATTGCGTTTTGTAAATATATTTGGCACATGTCTTGCCATTCTCTCTAGGCAAGACAATCATAAAGAGACTGAAGAATTCAATAATTACAATATATTTAAATCATGTTACATTTTTAGTAGAACTGGTTGACTAAGATACATGTAGATTTTGTAAAATTCTATATATTATAATTATATACACATACATACATACATACACATAGAAAGAGAGAAAAAAGAGAGATTCATACTATATCCTTAGAAGAATAATGTTTTGATAGATTAGTCAAAGTGTTTTATTTTTTTCCATTTAGGCAGGCTGTAAGGCATTCTCTATTCTGTTCACTCATGAAAATGTTTAAACATCAGAAACAAGGTAAAACAAAAATACACATTGTGACTTTTGAAATTCAAAAGCTTTGAAATCATGAGAATTGGAATCGCTTACAGTACAAATGATAGATTTACATTTTGACAAGAAACACAACTTTCTGCTCAAAACCCCCAAAATCCAGATACGAGACAGTTTCCTTGGACTGGGAGGACAAAGAAGAAAGGAGCTTCAGGAAAGGAAAAAGGAGTGAGTGCACAGTGTGGGTCCTGGAGAAAGCAGAGTCCTGCCCTTGCAGCATCATCAGAGGAAATGAAGATAACAGGAAACCCTGGATATGCCCCCAGAGAGCAAGAGAAAAGATCGGCGGGGAGTCCTAACACGGAGGAAAACTATGTCTTCTTTCCAGGTAAAGCCGAGGAGGCAGCCACAGACAGAGAAGAATATTACTCCTACTCCTAACAGTTGTACAAAAGTAGTGTTTAAACAGTCTCATAGAGTTTTTCACAGCCATATTATGTCACATACAAGGAAGCAGGACGCATGGGTCCACCAGCAGCAATGGAATTAGCTGAAAGACAGTCGGGCTACATGAGATTCTCCGACGTGAAGCATGCAAGGAATTAACTGCTGACAACAACCTTAGAAGCACATCCTTCCCAAATGAGCCTCAAATGAGACTAGTAAAACAAGAGACCACTCAGAACTAGTCTTCATGGATAAAACACCAGCAGAAAACAAAGATAGCTTAGTTCATTCTAGAGTAGCCTGATGGTTATCAAGACAATATGCCACCTACCCATGAATTCATTGGAATTACAAAAGTACCCCCAAAATTTAGGAGCAACTCCAGGGAAAATGCAGTAGGATTCCGGATTGATGAGAACAGTTTCACTACCCTGTGAAATAAGTCATAATGGTAATTTATTTTTAATTATAAAAAATATTATATTTTTATAAACTTGAATTTTTATATTAAATGTCAAGCCTCCTAGAGATGGAGATCTGCCCAGAACATAAAAATAAAAATAAAACCTTAGTGCAGCCTGTTATCTGCATCATAATTAAGAGCCCAACCTTAGAGTTAGGACTCTGTTATCTTGAGGACAATTTATAATCTTGCGAAATATTTGATGTGCTGAAGTAGGATTAACTTTTGCCCATAAATTCTGATTTCAAATATAATTCCAATCAATTATGCTGATTTTAAAATTAGAATGCCTTAAATGTCTTTTATTTTAATATTTTCATTTCTTTTATTTTTGTATTTGAGAGAGAGCATGAATGTGAGTGTGGGGGTGGGGAGAGAGAGAGAGCGCGTGTGTGAATGTGAGTGGGGGGAAGAGAGAGAAAGAGAGATTGAGAATCCCAGGCAGGGTGGAGCCTGATGTGGGGCTTGATCCCTTGATGCCGGGATCATGACCCTGAGCCAAAACCAGGAGTTAGATGCTCAATGAACTGTGCCACTCAGATGCCCCTAGCATGCCTTAAATGTCTTAAAAGACAATGAGCACATCCCTTTACTGTTCATTAACAAGAATACTCAGAGTGGATATGGAAAAGGATGGCTAAAGGCCTTATATTGGATTCTGAATTCCTAAGAACACAACCACATCTTAAATTAAAAAGTGAATCCTGAGGTATAAGGATCAGAAAGATGACATTTACCATTCAAGCCTGCTCATCCCTCATTCTGCTCAAAAGTTGAGGCCTGGGACTCTAGCAAAAGTGTGACAAATGGAGCCAGCTGGCTCTGATTCAAGATCAGTGAGGTCACTGCCCAGCTCCTCTAAGCCACCAAGAATAACACAACATCTCCCTTTCAGTTTGCACTTAGAAAAAGTAAACACGTCCTTAGAGTTTCAGCCCAGCTAGACAACCTACAGTAAGTAATGGCAAAGCTAAGGTGGGTTTGAGGGGTGTCCTTCAAACCAGAAACAGACCAAGGAGTGGAGCTAAGCTGCTCAGAGAAGTTAGTTTCTCCATTCTTTTTCTGGCCAGATAAAGCTCTAATGAGCAAGAGTAAAAAGCTAGTTTCATTGAGAGACTCAACTTCCATCATCTCCTGTCTTAGCAAAGTCTGCCTACCTCACCATTCCCCGCACCAATGTGTACATTTATTTGTTAAGTGTTTATTTATTCATTTGGAGAGAGAGAGAGAGACAGACAGACAGACAGACAGTGAGGGAGGGGAAGAGAGAAAGAGGAAAGAGAAAATCTCAAGCAGGCTCTGCACTCTCAGTGCAGAACCCCACCTACGACTCAATGCCCTGAACTGTGAGATCATGACCTGAGCAGGAAATCAAGAGTCAGATGCTTAGTCGACTGAGCCACCAGGTGCCCCCAACTTGTACAACTAAATAATAAATAAAACAAAGGTATGAATTAAAACAAGTCTGGAGAGATCAAATGATGAACTTAAGTAACAAAATAAAAAAAAATTAATAATAATTTTAAATCTTACACTGCACCAAAAGAAAAATTATAGCATGAAAGAAATATACCTTAATGGTAGAACATATCAAAAAATACCTAAACATTTTGTTCCTTTTAAGATCAGTAAGTCAAATGTGTCTTGCAGGTATCTTAAAAGCTAATGTGATTTTTTTTTCATTTAATTTAATCCCAGTATAGTTAACATTATATTAGTCTCACGCTAATGTGATTTTAGAATGCACCGACATAAATGCAATATCTAATACCAACAATTAAAAACAGATGGTTGGGCCTTTGATTCTTTGGTAGAATATTATGTTGTGGACACTGGGCCAAATTTTGAGAAAAATTCTTGACAACTTAGAATGCCTATATGAGAGAGCAGAACTGAGCCAAAAGAAGTGAGACAACTTTCTGAATAATTGGTGAATTGCAATCTGTATATAAACACTGGAGCATCAAAACTGGGTGCAAAACCACAATACTTATTGGTTTGTGAATACCTGTCATAAAAAAAAATACACAAGGTATGTTTTACTGAAGGCAGAGAATATGAAGAAAAAGTTAGGCCATGTTTTTGTGGAAACCTAAGCAATAAAGGACATGCTGACAAAACAAACGTTTAGTGTTGGATGTGTTGATTGTATCCGTAACAATCAGTGTCAAGCGGAATATGAGTGTGTAGGTAATATAGTCAAATGCAGAAAATCTCCTATTCTGATTACATTGAGAAGGCTAAGAAGGCTACAGTTTGAAGATAAAAATGCCTCATCAGTACTGACTACTGTAATTTTTTAGGATATTTTATTACATCCACATATTTCATGACCAGGTTCTAATCCCACACGTGGTGTAAAATACACTCTTTAAAATAGTGCTGCAAGTTACACCAAAGGGCATGTTGGGAATCAGTTTATACTTTCCAGTATACAGACAAATTTCAGGACTAAGAATGCAATAGGAAGTTAATAATATGATATTCAAAATACGTATTACTATTAAATAATATTTCTAATAAACACAACAACATCAACCACTGTTGTATGCATACTCCTGCTACTCCCATTACACCTATGTTCATCCAATGTCAACAACATATTTCGATAAGACACTGAAACATTAAATGAATATTTAAAATTTTTAATTTTTTTTAATGTTTATTTATTTTTGAGACGGAGAGAGACAGAGGGTGAACAAGAAAGAGGGCGAGCAAGAGGGAGACACAGAATCTGAAACAGGCTCCAGGCTCTGAGCTGTCAGCACAGAACCGGATGCGGGGCTGGAACCCACGAAATGCGAGATTATGACCTAAGCCGAAGTCGGACGCTCAACCAACTGAGCCACTCAGGTGTCCCTGAATATTTATAATTTTTATATCGAATATTACATGATTAAAGATATTGTCTTAACCACTGATACCTATCGTTTCAAATCATCTAACGTTAGAGCCCACTGAACGATATGGCATTGAACGAGCCCAGCACTGAAGCCAGTTACTATAAGGTGGGTTTTAGAATTAGGTTAAGAGAATTCAAGAGATGGTTGCCAGCATATGGAACAGACAGTGAGGTACTAGAATGGGAGACACATTTCCCTTTACACAGGAACTTACATATACTGTTAAGGAAAAAAGTACATATAAATAATTTAAAGCATACCTTGCTATACGAAATAATAGAAACATGTGTAAACTAGAAAGATAGCAAAAAGATGGTGAATAATTCTGTCTTGATGGACAAAAATGGACCTATTCAGGAGGAAAGAAAACATCTTAGAAGAGACAATTCTTACTGCCATTTTAGTTTATTTTTATAATTCAAGTTGGATTTTATTTTTTTTTAATTTTTGTAACGTTTATTTATTTTTGAGACAGAGAGAGACAGAGCATGAACAGGGGAGGGGCAGAGAGAGAGGGAGACACAGAACCGGAAGCAGGCTCCAGGCTCTGAGCCATCAGCCCAGAACCTGACGCAGGGCTCGAACTCACAGACCGTGAGATCGTGACCTGAGCTGAAGTGGGACGCTTAACCAACTGAGCCACCCAGGCGCCCCTCAAGTTGGATTTTAAATAGTTTAGATTAATTCAACAATTAGGGAGAAGCAGGATTTTAAAGAGAAGAAAGTAAGTGCATATTATTGGTGTAAAGAAGGGGAAATTAGCATCATGTACTGTTGCTAGGATACAAAACATGTGGCAGAGTAAAAGGAACGAAGCAGAGAAGGATGAAGCAGAGAACAACTGGAGGCCAAAGTTGGGGTCATGTCACGAGGGGACTCATGTGCTCTACTGAGGAGCTTGATTTGATCCTGCGGACATGAAGAGGTCATTGAGAGGCTAAGAGCAAAGTTCTAATAGGTCAAAGTTGCAGTTTAAAAAGTGAAATGTCATATATATATGGATAACAGGTTAAGGAAAACAAATCACAGACAAGGGAAACACTTGACAGATTAGTGAAATTGTCTGAGTGAAAGATGAGGGTACAGGGTGGAAGAAGGCAGTAGTGCTAAAGGAAAGGGATGAACTTAAAAGCTGTTTGGAAGGTGAATTCTGTGTCATTTGATGATTTATTAGATGTACGTAAAAGGGAAGACAGACTAATTAAAGATGATACGTTGTTATCTGGAATGATAGATACTGTGCCACTAATTAAGTCAGAGAAGCAGATGTAATTATAGGTTTTAGGGGGAGAGATGATGAAATTGGCCTGGAATATGGTCAGTTTCAAGTATCTGGGAGATGTTTAGTGAAGGCGTCTACTAAGAAAGTACATATACGCTGATCTCTAAAATTGGTAAAGAGCTTTCCCTTCAGTAATATATGTTCCAATTTATCTTTAGGGCAAGTATACCTGAAATTTTGGGAGATATTTCCATGTTCATTTCAGATACAATTAGCTTCACTATATACTAAGCCAATTTTTCTCTTTTTTTTAATGTGTATTTTTGAGAGAGAGACAGAGTGTGAGTGGGGGAGAGGAAGCAGGATAAATTATATTTGTCTCTCATTCTTATTTGGGAAAAGAGGGATAAAGTAAATTTGTTATTTAAGAACCTTTATTAAATTTTATGGAAGACATTTTATCAAGTAAATAATGTTGTTGACTTACGTGATAACTCTTTCTGAAGTTTAAAAAGCGATATTAATCCCTCAATTTAATTTAACCAGAAAAAGCATAATGATTCAATTTTACTGGAGCATTAACATTGTTCCCTTCACCAGTTTGTAATTCAACTAGTGCCAATTCAACAAGTTGTCCTATTCCCTGCAAAAAAAATATTATTATGTTGACATATATCAGATAAAGCATATGTATGATAAGATCACAAAAGGCAGTGTTGATATTAGAAAATAGAATTTAGCAACCCAAACAATGAGTCAACACTATTTTACTCAAATAACAAAATCTCAAGTGAATATAAGAAAGTAGCAGTAACAACCTCAATCTGGATGTAATAAATTACCAACCATATCTTGTGCTGCAAATAATAACCAGCACCATGAGGCCTGTGACTTTTTTGTCAGAATTCTGTTTAACTTTTGTTTTTCCAGGGAAGGATCCAAAGTTTTTGTTACATTCTCAGTGAGTGTGTGGCCCTTTAAGGATCAAGAACTATTCCTAAGTGTTCCTGAAGAAATATGAATTCAAAGCTTAATTTATGAAGTTTGAGACAGAGTTTCATCTAATTTTCAAAAACGATACACAAGCATAAAACAGAGGTTGTGCTTTGTTTTATTCGTTTTAGCAATATAGTTTTAATCACAGTGTACAGAGACTTTTCACACTCTTGCCACATTGACTAGTCCCCCATGCTTTTGTCTGTCTCCCCACAATCCCTAAGCATAGCCCTAAATTGTGTAGTCTTTTCCCTGTGTGAGCTCATCTTTACTTCAAACATCAATGATTAATGTTATATACTGATGACCCCCAAATCAGTATTTGGAGTTCTGATCTGTCTCCCAAGTTCTAGTATGCCATTATTAAATAGCATTTCCTTTCTCTTTCTCTTACTCAACTGTGGGCTCCCTGAAAGTCAGCTTTGATCTTGATCCTTCTGTAACTACTCAGAGAAGTACAAACTTATGCCCAAGTGATGACTCCCAATAGCTCAGGTCTCCCTACATGCCTGCTATAGAAGGTTCCTGCACAGGATATTGGAGGACAGTGCTTTGGAATTACCAGAGCACTAAGCATTTTTTTGAATCCCGCTAGGAATCACTTTGTCAACTGGTTTATCATCCAAGCTAGGGCCCCTTCCTATTGTCCTATGACAGCTCTAAACTGAACTGTGTTAAAAAAAAAAAAGTGAGGGGCAAGCAGTGAGTTTAACCCTGTGTTGAGTATATTCAGTTAGGTAGGGCCATGTTGCTACCTGTTCTGACTTAGTCTTCTCTGAGCTCTTCCAATAGCTTAGATCATAAGAAATATTCATTGAAACAAACCTACAACCACAGTATCAAAACAAAACACGTTTGGTTTGTTAATAGTCTAAAAACAGTGAACAGTTTCAATATATTTTAAGATAACATGTAATAAAAAATGAACTGCCAATTCCTCCACACCAATACTAAGTAACCTGAAAGATCCAAAGAAAATTGCAAGGAAGACAAAGACCAAACAGTGAAGTGGAGAAAAACCAGGGGAGAAAAAAGAGTGAATAAATTGTTGTAAAGAGGAGCATGCTATAAGTGGGGTCCAATGCTGCCAACAGGTTAACAGAGAAGTGGACTGAGGACAAACTACTGGATTTAACAGAGCGTAAGTCATTGCTTGCCTTAGCAACACAAACTTGCATGGAGTGGTCTAAAGGGAGAATGGAGGATAGAAAATAATTAGGGACAATACAGTCAAGTCTTTGGAAGATTTTTATTATAAAAGCAAGAAGAGAAGTAACATTGTGAATACTTTTTTAATGGAAGAAATAAGAGCATATTTGACTAGTTCAGTGGAGAAGAAAAATTTGGTGCATCAAGAGAGGAATATTCCTGAGGCATAGGCCTGAGGATGCTAGAGGAGAGGGTAGACTTTTAAGAGATGTGGGGGAGGAGAGCTTAGATGACATCACAGACAGTTCATCTCTACTAAAACAAAGGAGCCAGAGTATATGAGAACAGATGAGGTCACGTCTGTAAATATGATAGCAATAGCTTCTGGAAATGTTCTACTGATTGCTTCTATTTTCTTAGTGAAATAAGATGCGAGATCATCAGCTGAGACTGGGGATGTGGCAGAGGAGGTAGGAGTTGGAGGACAAACCAAATATAAAATAGTTCTTTATTTATTGTTGCTGGGTAGGTAATCTGAGCAATCCATGTAGAGCTTTGAAGGACAAAGCAAGGCATTTGCATTTTATTTAAAGGTGTAAGCAAGTGTCCCTGCTTTAGGAAGACCAGGCTCTGCTGTTTCTTGGGTGCTGCCCCTACTCTACTGAACTCCAGTGTCTCCTTTGTTCCTGTAGATCTTCTGGGTACTGACAACAAAGCACAAGACTGTTCACAATGCCAGAGCATCTGGATATTTGTTTTAAGATATATTAATGTGTTTGATGATGGGATGCTGCTCCTGGTGTCCTTGAGGTGCAATTTACAGAAGATGGTGGTGTAGGAGGATGCTGGGCTCACCTTGTCCTGCTGATTGCTTAGATTCCACCCACATCTGCCTAACTAACCCAGAAAACCACAGAAGACTAGCAGAATGGACTCTCCAGAGCCAAGCATAGACAAGAGACCCATGGAAGAGGGTAGAAAGGGTAAAGAGGCAGTGAGTGCTACACAGACTGGCGGGAGGGAGCTGGGGCGATGGAGGGGCAGCCCGCCTGGCAAGGCAGAGCTCCTGAAGTGAAGTCTGGCTTGCAAAAGCAGAGGGGCCAGACTGCATGAGTTCTGACAGTCAGCAGGACTTAACATCTGGAATGTTAAAAGTCAACAGCTCTGCTCTCGGAGGGCAGGGGGGGCAAGAGGACAACGGGAGGCAAGGTTGTTGAGCCCCGGAAGACAGAGCTCAGCTCAGTGGGGAACAAAGGCGCTGGCAAGTGCCATCTCCCTCTCCCATCCCCCAGCCCTAATCCCAAAGGGAACCAGTTCCTGTCACTGAACTTGCTTGCACCACGCAAACACCCAAGGCTGTGCTTCTGTGGATCCATCTCTCAGATGGGTCTGCCTCCACCACCCCCCCCCCCCGGTGCTACAGTGCCCCTCCTGCAGGGGACCACCTGCAGCAAAGCGAGCTAAGCCTGCCCCTCCCGCCCCTGTGCATCTTGCAGATCCACCCCAGCTAATATGCCAGATCCCATCCAAGCAGCACCAAAAGCCTGGCAGTATGCAAGTAGTCCAGACAGGGGCCACACCACTCCACAGTGAGTCCTGCCCCTGGGAGAGGGGAAAATAAGGTACACACCAGTCTGACTGTGGCCCCAGCGGTGGGCTGGGGACAGACATCAGGTCTGACTGTGGCCCCGCCCACCAACACAAGTTACTCCAGACAGCACAGGGAAGTGCCCTGCAGTTCAGCGCCACCCCAGGGACTATCCAAAATGACTAAATGGAAGAATTCTCCTCAAAAGAAACTCCAGGAAGTAGCGACAGCTAACGAATTGATCAAAAACGATTTAAGCAATATAACGGAAAAAGAATTTAGAATAATAGTCATAAAATTAATCGCTGGGCTTGAAAAAAACATAGAGGACAGCGGATAATCTATTGCTACAGAGATCAAGGGGCTAAGAAATAGTCATGAGGAACTCAAAAGTGCTATAAATGAGATGCAAAATAAAATGGAGGCAGCCATAGCACAGATTGAAGAGGCAGAGGAGAGCCCCATATTGGGCTCCATACTGACAATGCAGAGACTTCTTGGGATTCTCTCTCTCTCCTGCTCTCTCTGCCCTGCCCCAGCTTGTGTGCTATACCTCTCTCTAAATAAATAAACTTTAAAATAATATCTTAAGGGACCTTTGGGACAATGTCAAGTAAAACAGCATGTACATCACTGGGGTCCCAAAAGAAGAAGACAAAGGGCCATAAAACTTATTTGAAGAAATAATGGCTGAAAACTTCCCTAATCTGGGGATTCAGGTCCAGGAAGTCAAGAAATTTCCAAATAAAATAAATCCACAGAGATTCATACCAAGACATATAATAAAATGGTAAAAGTTAAACATCAAGAGTCTTAAAATCAGAGAAAAAACAACTTGTTATGTAAAAAGAAACCCCTTAATGCTATCAGTAGATTTTTCAGCTGAAATCCTACAGGCCAATGGAATGGCATGCATATTCAAAGTTCTGAAAGGAAAAATTGCCAACCAGAAATTTTCTATCTTGCAAGGTTATAACTCAGAAATAAGAGGGAGACAGATTCCCAGATAAGGAAAAACTAAAGAAATTCATCACCACTAAGTAAATCATAGAAGAAACGCTAAAGGGACTTTTTAAGCTGAAAAGAAATTGCATTAATTAATAAAAAGAAAACATATGAAAGTAAGAATCTCATGGGAATAGGTTAAGATAGTACAGATAGAATATCGATCACTTATATAGCAAGAATGAAGGTTACAAGACAGAAATAGTAAAATTAACTAAAACTACAATAATTATCTAAGGAATACAAAAAGTAAAAAGATGCAAAATGTGACATCACAAGTATAAAACATGTATACTTTTGGAATGTGTTCAAATTTAAGTTTCTATCAACCTAAAACCAACCAAATACACATTGAATATTATATGTAAATCATGGCAACCACAAAACATAAAATTATAGTAAATAAACAAAAGAAAATTAAAAAGGAATATAAACATAACATTAAAGAAAGCACTCATAAGACAAGGGAAGAGAAAGAAATGACAGAAACAGAGAAGAGTAACAAAAACAGAAAACAATTTACAAAATGGCAATAAGTACTCACCTATTAATAATCACTTTAAATGGAAACAGACTACATTCTCCAATCAAAAAACAAAGAAAAGCTAAATGGATAATATATATATATGTGTATACACACACACACACACACATATATATATATATATATATATATATATATATATATATCTCCATGTATATGCAGCAATCAAGAAACTCAGTTCAAAAATAAGGACACACATGGACTGAGAGTAAAGGGATGGAAAAAGATACGTTATGCAAATGGCAACAAAAAGAAAGCTGTTGTAGTTATACTCATATTAGACAAAATGGACTTTAAAACAAATACAGTAATAAAAGACAAAGAAAGGGCATCACGAAGTATTAAAGAGTCAATTCAACAAAAAGGTATAATAT
This sequence comes from Panthera onca, assembly GCF_046562875.1. Classification (NCBI taxonomy): domain Eukaryota; kingdom Metazoa; phylum Chordata; class Mammalia; order Carnivora; family Felidae; genus Panthera; species Panthera onca. The sequence continues at coordinate 147,140,788 of NC_138342.1, read as the reverse complement.
ATGTTAATATATATACACCCAATTGGGGGAACCAAATTATATAAAGCAAATATTAATGAATCTAAGAGGAGAAACTGACAACAATAACATAATGCTAGGGGACTTGAACCCTACTTACATCATTGGATAGATCATTTGGATGGAAAGCCAACAAAGAAGCATTGACTTTAAATGACACATTAGACCAGATGGACCTAATAGAAATATACAGAACATTTCTTCCAAAAGCAGCAGAGCACACATTCTTTTCTTCCCTTCCCTTCCCTTCCCTTCCCTTCCCTTCCCTTCCCTTCCTTCCCTTCCCTTCCCTTCCTTTCCCTTAATGTTTATTTATTTTTGAGAGAGTGAGAGACATAGTATGAGCAGGGGAGGAGCAGAGAGAGGAGACACAGAATCTGAAGCAGGCTCCAGGCCCTGAGCTGTCAGCACAGAGCCCGACATGGGGCTCGAACTCACAAACCGGGAGATCATGACCTGAGCTGAAGTCGGACACTCAACAGACTGAGCCACCCAGGTGCCAAGAGTACACATTCTTTTCAAGCACACATGGAATAGACTCTAGGATAGATTACATGTTAGGCCACAAAACAAGTCTTAATAAATTCAAGAAGATTGAAATCATATCCAGCATCTTTTCTGATCACAATGGCATGAAACTAGAATTCAATTACAGTAAGAATACTGGAAAACCACATATATGTAGAGATTAAACAGTAGGCTACTGAACAACTAACGAGAAATGAGGAAATCAAAATATAAATAAAAAATACCTAGAGAAATAAAAACAGAAATATGACATGCCAAAATCTATGGGATGCAGCAAAAACCGTTCTAAGAAGAAAGTTTATAACAATACAGGACTACATCAAGAAACCAGAAAAATCTCAAATAAACCATCTAACTTTACACCTAAAATAATTAGAAAAAGACCAACTGAAGCCAGTTTTAGAGAAAAGGAAATAATAAAGATCAGAGCATAAATAAGTGAAATAAAGATTAAAAAGACAAAAAGGTTAATGAAACCAAAAGATGGTTCTTTGAAACAAAGTTTTCAATTGACAAAAACTAACCAAGAAAAAAAGAGGGGTCAAATAAATAAAATCAGAAAGAAGGAAAAGTTACAACTAAGACCACATAAATGTAAACAAGGATTATAAAAAACTACTATGAGTAATTACACTCCAAAAAGTTGGATAATCTAGGAGAAATGGATAAATTTCAAGAAACATACAATCTTCCAAGTATGAATCATAAAGAAATAGAAAATCTGAATGGACTAATTTCTAGCAAGGGGATTACATCATTAATCAAAAGCCTCCCAACAAAGAAAATTCCAGGATTAGACAGTTTTAAATTTTCAAAGAAAATTTAATACCTTTCCTTTTCAAGCCCTTGCAAAAAATTGAAGAGGAGGGAATGCTTACCAAATAATTTTATGAAGCCCAGCATTACCCTGATACCAAAACCAGACAAGGACACTACAAAAAAGTAAGATTACCAGCAATATCCCTGATGAACATACATGAAAAATTCCTGAAAAAAAATCTTAGCTAACCAAAATCAACAATACATTAAAAGAATCCTACACCATTATCAAGTGGAACTTATTTCAGGAATGCAAGTATAGCTCAACACCCACAAATCAATATTATTTATATACATGAACAAAATGAAGGGCAAAAAATCATATGATTATCTCAATAGATGTAGAAAAAGCACTTGACAAAATCAACAATATTTATTGTAAAAACTTTCAACAAAGTGGGCATAGGGAAACATACCTCAACATAATAAAGGTCATATATGACAAACCCTCAACTAATATTATACTCAATGATAAAACACTGAAAGCTTTTCTTTTACGATCAGGAAAAAGACAAAGATGCCCACTCTTGCCACTTTCATTCAACATAGTATTAGAAGTCCTAGTCATAGCAATAAGGCAAGAAAAAGACATAAAAGGCATCCAAGTTGGAAAGGAAGAAGCAAAACTGTCACTATCTGTTGATGACATCATACTGTGTATAGAAAACCCTAGTCTCCAAAAATTTTAGAGTAAACGAATACAATAAAGTTGCAAGACATAAAATCAATGTACAGAAATCTATGGTATTTCTATACACTAACAACAAACTATCAGAAAGAGAAATTAAGAAAGCAATCTAAGGTATCTAGGTGCTTAGTCAGTTAAGTGTCTGATTTGACTCAGGTCATGATCTCACAGTTCATGAGTGCACTGATGAAAGAAATGAAAGACATGGAAAATGAAATGATATTCTGTGCTTATGGATTGGAAAAATTAATATTGTTAAAATGTCTATACTATCCAAAGCAATCTACATATCCAATGCAATCCCTATAAAATTCTAACGGCATTTTTCACAAACTAGAATAATCCTAAAATTGATATGGAACTACAAAGGATCTCAAATAGTCAAGCTATTTTAATAAAGGTGAAAGTATCATGCTCCCTCATTTCAAATTACACTACAAAGCTATAGTTATTTTGTTTTGGCTTGGGTTTTTATTTATTTATTTGAGAGAGAGAAAGAGTGTGAGCGAGCGCACAGGAGGGGGCAGAGGGAGAGAGAGAATCTCAAGCAGGGTCCAAGCTCAGCAGGGCTCAGTCTGATGCAGGACTCAATCCCACAACACTGGGATCATGACCTGAGCTGAAATCAAGCGTTGACTGCTCAACTGACTGAGTCACCCAGGCAACCCTATACTATAAAGCTATAGTAATCAAAAAAGTATGGTATTGGCATAAAAAAAGACATACATCAATGAAACCTAACTGATAGACCAGGAATAAATCTATGCATATGTGGACAACTAAATTATGGCAAAGGAGCCAAGAACATACAACAGGAGAAGGATAGTCTCTTCAATATGTGGTACTGAGAAAACTGGATATCTAAATGCAATAGAATGAAACTAGACCACTATTTTACACCATACACAAAAAGTTTCTAAAAATAGATTAAATATTTGAATTAGAGACTTAAAACCATATAATTCCTAGAAGAAATCATAGGCAATAACTGCCTTGACATCAGTTTTATTGAAGTGCTGTGGCTCTGACTCCAAAAGCTAGGAAAGGAAAAGAAAAGCATACATTAACAAATGGGGCAACATTAAATTAAAACGCTTCTACATAGTAAAGGAAACCATTATCAAAAGTAAAAGGTAATCTATTGAATGGGCAAAGATATTTGCAAATCTTATACCTGATAAGCGGTTAGTATCCAAAATACATGAAGAATGCTTACAACTGAACAATTAAAAAAAAACAAACATAAAAAGTGGGCAGAGGACTTTAAGAGACATTTGTCCATAGAAGAGATAAAAATGGCCAACAGGCACATCCAAAGGTGTTCAACATCACTAATTATCAGAGATATGCAAATCAAAATGAGATATCACCTCACACCTGTTAGAATGGCTATTATAAAATAGAAAAGAAATAATAAATGTTGATGAGGATGGTGGAAAAAAGGGAATCCTTAGACACTGTTGGTGGGGCTGTAAATTGGTGCAGCAAATGGAAAATAGTATGGAGATTTCTTTAAATATTAAGAGTAGATCTATGAGACAGGAAACCATCAAAACCTTAGAGGAGAAAGCAGGAAAAGACCTCTCTGACCTCAGCCGTAGCAATCTCTTACTCGGCACATCCCCAAAGGCAAGGGAATTAAAAGCAAAAGTGAATTACTGGGACCTTATGAAGATAAAAAGCTTCTGCACAGCAAAGGAAACAACCAACAAAACTAAAAGGCAACCAACGGAATGGGAAAACATATTTGCAAATGACATATCGGACAAAGGGCTAGTATCCAAAATCTATAAAGAGCTCATCAAACTCCACACCCGAAAAACAAATAACCCAGTGAAGAAATGGGCAGAAAACATGAATAGACACTTCTCTAAAGAAGACATCCGGATGGCCAACAGGCACATGAAAAGATGTTCAACGTTGCTCCTTATCAGGGAAATACAAATCAAAACCACACTCAGATATCACCTCACGCCAGTCAGAGTGGCCAAAATGAAGAAATCAGGAGAACAGAGATGCTGGCGAGGATGTGGAGAAACGGGAACCCTCTTGCAATGTTGGTGGGAATGCAAACTGGTGCAGCCGCTCTGGAAAGCAGTGTGGAGGTTCCTCAGAAAATTAAAAATAGACCTACCCTATGACCCAGCAATAGCACTGTTAGGAATTTACCCAAGGGATACAGGAGTACTGATGCATAGGGGCACTTGTACCCCAATGTTTATAGCAGCACTCTCAACAATAGCCAAATTATGGAAAGAGCCTAAATGTCCATCAACTGATGAATGGATAAAGAAATTGTGGTTTATATACACAATGGAATACTACGTGGCAATGAGAAAAAATGAAATATGGCCTTTTGTAGCAACGTGGATGGAACTGGAGAGTGTGATGCTAAGTGAAGTAAGCCATACAGAGAAAGACAGATACCATATGGTTTCACTCTTATGTGGATCCTGAGAAACTTAACAGAAACCCATGGGGGAGGGGAAGGAAAAAAAAAAAAAAGAGGTTAGAGTGGGAGAGAGCCAAAGCATAAGAGACTGTTAAAAACTGAGAACAAACTGAGGGTTGATGGGGGGTGGGAGGGAGGGCAGGGTGGGTGATGGGTATTGAGGAGGGCACCTTTTGGGATGAGCACTGGGTGTTGTATGGAAACCAATTTGACAGTAAATTTCATATATTAAAAAATAAATTTAAAAAAATGAAAAAAAATAAATAAATAAACATTAAAAAAAAAAAAAAAAAGAGTAGATCTAGCATATGATCCTGCTATTTCACTTGTGGATATTTATCTGAAAAAAACAAAAACAGTAATTTGAAAAAGATATATGCACCTCTTTATTCATTGTAGCATTATTTACAATTGCCAATATGTGGAAGCAACCTAAATGTCCACTGGCAGATGAAAGAATAAAGAGGATGTGGTATATAAGTATACAAAGGAATACTGGTCAGCCATAAATGGGAATGAAATCTTGCCGTTTGTGGCAACACAGATGGACTTTGTGGATAGTATGCTAAGTTAATAAATTAGGCAGAGAAATACAAATACTATATGATGTCACTCACATGTGGAATCTAAAACTAAACAAAATAATTGAACAAAACAAAACAAAGAAACAAACTCATAGATAAGCAGATTGATTGTTACCAGAGGGAAGCAGGGCTGGGAGTGGGCAGAATGAGTTAAAAAGGGGGTCAATTGTACTGTGATAAATGGTAACTAGACTTTTGGTGATTAGCACTTTGTAATATATACAGATGGTGAACTATAATGTAGTATATCTAAAACTTATATAATGTTATATGCAAATTTACTTCAATAAAAATATATGTGCCAAATTAATGAAATATAAAAGTAGCATATTAGTAGCACCAAAACATGGATTTAATTTTAAACAACATGAATCGGACATTCCTAGGTAACATTCAGGTATAACACTCAAGTCATAAAAGTTTGTTTGTTTGTTTGTTTGTTTGTTTGTTTGTTTAGAGCACAAGTGGGTGAAGGGCAGAGAGAGAATCCCAAGCAGGCTCCACACCATCAGCACAGAACCTGATGTGGGGCTCAAATTTGCAAACAGAGATATCATGTCTTGAGCTGAAACCAAGAGTCGGATGCTTAACTAACTAAGCCACCCAGGCACCCCAGAAAAATTAATTTCTATCCCTAGAGAATTTGAAATGCAACAGAAAGATTAAATCTGTTACTTATTGGGGAATATTTTGTATGTACTCACATTAGCATGCCTCTACTATAGTATTTGTGGGATCCAGGGCAAAAATACAAATGGAACTTCATATACTATGAATTTAGACAAAAACAGATTTAAATACAGAATTTTTAGAACTTTTAAAATTTCTTGCAAGAACGTAGAGACACAGGGGTGTCTGCGTGGCTCAGTGGGTTAAGCATCTGACTTCAGCTCAGGTCATGATCTCACAGTTCGTGGGTTTGAGTCCTGTGTTGCTGTCTGTGCTGACAGTTCAGTGCCTGGAGCCTGCTTCAGATTCTGTGTTTCCCTCTCTCCCTGCCCCTCCTCACTTGTGCTCTCTCTCTCTCAAAAATAAACAAATACTCCCCCCCCCCAAAAAAAAAAAAAAAAAAAAAGAATGTAGAGACACAGGAAGAACTGCCCAGTGGCCCTGGATCATAGCCTACCTCTCTTCTCTTTCTAGGGTCAGCCTTGTCCATAAAGCAAGGGTGTCACATAGCCAAGAGCAATCCAATTCCTGTAATCCTAGGTCTCATAGCCAACACTAGGGCCCAAGGAGGCACACACCTACTACATGGGCTCACGCCTACTGCATTCTCAGAAAGAAGCTCCTGAGAAGACAGTTTCCAAAGGTGCTGGTAGGGTGTTTGAGGCTAGTATGTCAGAGAATTCTAGACCCAAGAACCCATAACTAGGTCAAAAAAGGGAGTGAAAATTGAGCAGAACCTAGAAAGAATTTCCTGTTGCCTTTGCCTAAGAGCAATACTGTATGTTGAAGCAATCTTGGTAGGCTATAAACAAATAGCTGTAAAAATTTAGACTGCAGAAGGAGAGGGAAATGAAGTAGCAAAACAGGAAGCTCTTGAAAGATACAGAATTGAAACCTAGTGACATTGCAGTTCTGATTTCCATGAGCTTCATCTTTGGGTTTATAATATTTTCTAGATAGTTTGAATTGGGTTTTCTTCCTTGTTATATTATTCATGACTAAGAGAATATAATCATTAAAGCTACGAGAATGCCCAGGGACAAAACACAGAATGAAAAATGGGCTAAGAATATAACCTATTTCATGAATTTGACTGAAATGTTCTATTTTACATCAAATGTGTAGAAATGGTTCAGAAAAAAGAATCAAAGACCCGAACAAAGGTTACTAACTTTACAAGCTTTCTTTAAATTCCTTCCATTCTCTCTTCTGTTCTTTCTAGGGATTATAATAGAACCTATACAAATCAAAAAGGCTATCTTTCAAGTAGCCCTTCCTTAAGTTACAGTGAAAGGTGATATATAGGCTGGTTAGTGCACAACTATCATCCATTTTCTCAGCTCCACCGTTTTAAAACAGTCCTATGGTATTTCTGTGTACTTTTAGAGAATAGATAATCTGACTGTTAACTAACATTCTCAGAGCAAATTTGCATATGAACCGATTTTAACAAGGGTCTATGCTAATGAATGCAAAAAAAGGGGAGAATGTCAAGGAGCAAACAAATAACCCACTGTTTCTCCATTCTACCAAGACTTCTTTCTTGAGAATTCAGCAGAAGATAAAAAATGAGAAACAGAATTACTGTGGCAAAGGCAAGTTGCCTTGTGTGTTGGGAGGAGAAAAGCAAAAACACAAAAGAAAGGATCACATCACTTGGGTAAATAAGTTTTCACATTTCCAAGAAACAGACACAAGTAATTCCACAGGACTCAGTGAGTGATTTTAGAAGTCCATCAGGCATAATGGGCCAAACCTCCATGAAAATCAACAGAAAATGCAGAGTATCATTTCGGTCCTTGCAGTAAGGGAGTAAATTGTACAAATGGAACGGGGAAAAAAAGTAAATTGTAAAAATGGATTGTCTGTCCTGAGACCTAAATAAGCCACTGACAGATGAAGAAATTCACTTCAACCTAATCATGAGGGACCTAAGTGCTAAACAGAAAAGAAGCAAAGAGGATAGCCATTCTGGAATTAGTGCATCAGAGAACAAAAGAAAATATTGCTGCGGTAACATGCGCACAGCACAGAATCTTCAAGCTTATAAATATCTAATGTACAGGGACAAAGAATATATAAATATAAAACGATTCCATTCTGAGAGAGGAGAATATGCAATGAAGGAATTATGTATGCATTAGGAGTAGCATGAACTCAGTGTACATAGAATGGAAAATAGTTTAGAAAATGTCTTAGCTGTCATGTCATCAAATGTTCTCATTTTACACCTGAGGAAACTAAGAAACAGAGAAGGTAAATGCTATTTTATAAAATGAATTACTCACTCCCAGTCAAGGCAATATAAAACAATGGGGCGATGTCCACAATTAGCCTGAGCCTAATACTAAATGTTGACTATAAACCCACATAAACAATAAAACAACAAAGTGAAATGTATGGCTATTTTCCCATTAAAATTAGCTCATTAAAATTGTATCCTCGCAAGGAAGTAATAAAGTCTCAATATTTAATAAAAACAAGTATTTATTAAGCACGTATTTTACTTAGCACAGGGGAAATATAAGATTTTAAAAAGACATGTAAATTTAAAAAATGCTTGTAGTATGTTTTGGTTCATAATAAACACTAAACTCAAGATTGACATTGACTATAATACAAACAAAAATGTACTGTATTTTATTTTTATTATCTAATTTTATGATTCCTGCTTTATCAATCTACATAAAAACAAGGGGCAATAACCCAAATCGTGTCAGATATATCAGGGGGCCATCATTACTCCCAAGTAAACATACGGTTTTCCTTCTATTATCTTTTAACCAGAAGACACAATTGTAAAGGTCTTTGAAAATACTTGAAGAATACTCCAGAAAAATTTCTCTTTGGGCACAGTAATGTGGCTCTAGGATGCCAACGTAAGGAGCCCTCTGTTTCACAGAGGCCATTTCTTATCTTACCTCATCTCTACATGTCAACTCCTCCTTGGCAGTTACCAGCTTGTTATGTAACCTCACCACCTAACCTTATATCTCTTCAATTCACATGAATTTTTCTATTTGACTCACCCACATCTCATCTCCAGTGAGAAGCTTATTTCTACCTGACCTTCCCTTACTCCTGGTCCCTGTGTAGCTATCTTCTCAGTGTTTGCTTTCATTGTTGACTTTGTTCCATCCCAATTATATATGCCTTACTCTCTTCATAATAATCACTTTGGTAAAGAACACATCACAGTTGCATCATTTCCTGTCAATATGTTTACTCACTTCTCAATATCAGGTATCCTGGAACAGCCCACAATTTTGCCAGCCCACAATTTGTTCTCTCCATTGGTCCTGAGGCAGCTACTGGCAATTGGATGCATAAAGTCTTTGCCCTTGCTGAATTCTACCCTAGTTTCAACTAAGGCATTAAGAGAACAGGCTGATTGCATGGTAGGATTCAGGTAAGATTAGGATGAACTCACCAACAATCAAGCTGCTGAACTCTGGAAAACATTAATTTTGTGGGCAACAACAGTAACTCCTTGATATCATTTTTCAATTCTTTTGAACACTGTGAAAATATTGCATTCACCAATAATTCCATTCTCTCTTTCACTTAAAATATATCTTTATTGAGCTCCACAAAGGAAATATTCTTGCAGAATGGAATAATTTATATTATTAGAAATTGTACAATATACTATGTGGAATTATATATGGAATAATTTTGGTGTTACAGGTCCTAGAGAATCTATTTCTAAAATATACAAGTAAGCCACTCCTAAAACCTATTTAGCAGCAATTCTGCAGTCATGTTGCTGATTCTCTGTAACTCTAATTCTTTTTTTTTTTAAATGTTTATTTATTTTTGAGACAGAGAGAGACAGAGCATGAATGGAGGAGGGGCAAAGAGAGAGGGAGACACAGAATCGGAAGCAGGCTCCAGGCTCTGAGCTGTCAGCACAGAGCCTGACGCGGGGCTCGAACTCACGGACTGCGAGATCATGACCTGAGCCGAAGTCGGACGCTTAACCGACTGAGCCACCCAGGCGCCCCTGTAACTCTAATTCTTACAAGAATACCCGTGGGCTTTATTTCTTTAAAAAAATTTTTTTTTGGCGGGGGGGCATCTTGGTGACTCAGTCGGTTGAGTATCTGACTTTGGCTCAGGTCATGATCTCACAGTTTGTGGGTTCAAGCCCCACATGGGGCTCTGTGCTGACAGCTCACAGCCTGGAGCCTGCTTCAGATTCTGTGTCTCCCTGTCTTTCTGCCCCTCCACTGCTCATGCTCTGTCTCTGTCTCAAAAATAAATATTTAATTTTTTTTAACATTTATTTATTTTTGAGACAGAGCATGAGCCAGGGAGGGGCAGAGAGAGGGAAACAGAGAATCCGAAGCAGGCTCTAGGCTCTGAGCTGTCAGCACAGAGCCCCATGTGGGGCTTGAACCCCATGAACGCGAGATCATGACCTGAACCCAAGTCACTGTTTAATGCACTGTAGGCTTTATTTCTAAGGGAGATAATCCTTTCTCTAAAAGATGTATATCTCATATGCTTAAGTTGTATTTCCTTTGACCTCCAACCACTGCTCAGTGATCCCTTCAACCACTGTCCAAACTGCTACCTTGTGAACAAGGGCTTTTCTCTTGAAAATGCTTATATAAGTTCCCTTAACCCAGAGAGGCTTGGAGGTAGCAGGGTATGAAGGGATGAAAAAAAAATAAGATATAAAAAGAAATAATAGCACAAAACCAAGAATGAATATCACAGAGGTAGACGTGCACTCTTCAAAAAAAAAAAAAAAAAAAGCCAAGAAAGCTAAAGTTCAGATTGTACTGAAACATGAATAGTAAAGTGCAATTTAGTTGCTAACAACAACTAACTAAAAGAAAGTACAGATTTAATGAATGACATAGAGAGGTGATTCTCTGCCAAGATAATAAGGCAACTTGGGAATAATGCAACCCTTATAGTAGTTACAAATATTCTTTTAAAATCATAAGACCTCAGAACAAAGCATATGAGGTGTCTGTGAGTGCAGAGCATATAAAAGAGAGCCAGAACTGTACAGTTAAAAGAATACAGGACTCAATTCACAGGATGTCAATTCTGCACTTTGGTCTGATGCTTAAATAGCTATGGTATGCTTGGCAATTCACTCAAGTTACTCTACCTGTTACATATGAATAAAACCACCTGCTACCTGTTCTTGTAACTATAGTAAGAATAAAATTAGCAACTTGGGGTGCCTGGGTGGCTCAGTCCATTGACCATCCGACTTCAGCTCAGGTCATGATGTTGCGGCTTGTGAGTTTGAGCCCGTGTCAGGCTCTGTGCTGACAGCTCAGAGCCTGGAGCCTGCTTCATAGTCTGGGTCTCCCTCTCTCTGCCCCTCCCCTGCTAATGCTGTCTCTCTCTGTCTCTCAAAAATAAATAAACATTAAAAAAAAATTAAACAAAAGAATAAAATTAGCAACTGATGGGATAATATTGAGACACGTAAATTACCCTACAAAGCAATATTTTAATTACTTGAGCAAATTAGCAACAAATTTCATTCATATCAGAATTTAATAATAATAATAATAATAATAATAATAATATTGATAATAATAATACAGGATCATTGTGATATGCCCTTGTCAGTACTCTGGCAGGAATTCTGTTTTTAGCGTCCAAACCAATCAAGATTTCTTTCAAGGGGAAGTATGCTTTCTCATAAAAATGGAACTTCTTTGGCTGTTATTCTCCAGAGAGGCAGAGTTTTCTTTTTGTTATAGGCATTGTTTACAGTGAAGATGCACTCCAGAAAATTTTATTCTGGGGAAAAAAAAACCCCTACAATCTTACTTATACAGGGACAAAAGAAAGTGAGAAGTACAAGCTCTACTTGTATATTACAGAATCTCATATGCTGGGAATTTGAGAATCCAAAGTCTCATCCCAGATCCACACAAAGAATGTTACTTCTGAGACTCAATAATAACCAGGATTTCATACAGATCAATGTACCTTCTTTATACAAACACAATCTAATACTGCAGGTTATAGCTATTTTCCCCATCAATTCAAATATTATTCTTGTTCATGAACTGTCTTTGCTAAAGAAAGGTAGGTTATCATGTTTATTTTACTGTATTTTTGTTTTTTCCTTTTCTTGATAATCTGCAGATTTTCATAACACAATTAAAATATAACTACCAATTTATCTTTACAGTTTGTGTCAATATAGGTCAAATCAGCACATTAAAATTTATTTTATTAAAAACAGTATATTTTAACATTTTGATTGAATTTATGAGTGTATGTCCTAAAATCAACCATAATGAGAGTAATGGGGGGGGGGATGTGGAATAAACCACAAAAGACAAAGAAAATTGTAAAAAAATGGCAGCAGATATGATCTCAAGGGAATTTTTATATCTGGAAAGCAGGACACATTACAACTTCTTACGAAGCAGACCAGGGAAAGTGAAACATTAAGCCAGCTGTCAGGAGGAAGGGGGAAAGGGGGGAAGACAAAATATTTTGTGTCATAGGACGTGGGAATGGTTCAGGTGTGGGGGAAACCAGTCACTCCTTAAGGCAGAGGTATAGATGAGGGACTAAAACCAGAGGCATATATTGAAAATCTATCTAAGAACAATTCGACTCCCAGAATTTCCACCCCTTTATTGCCTCTTTGTCTCCCTGAGAGAGGACTGGGCTTAAGATCACACACAGTGGCAGAAGACTGGAACAAGCATAAGACATACATGAAAGCCTATGTGCTACAAAATATGATGAAGCAGGCCATTGCCCCTTCTTGGCTCCAAGAATGCTGAAAATAAGTTATGCATGCATGCCTCAGACCAGAGGCTACTTTACTGTCTAGAGAACCAGGCCCTTTCAAGAGAAAAACCTATATATCCTTATATCTGGACACCCAGGAAAAATGTCCCCAAGGCAGGCGTGCGCACACACACACACACACACACACACACAGATTGAGAGAGAGAGAGAGAGAGAGAGAGAGAGAGAGAGAGAGAGAAGCAAAGGGAAAAAGCTCCAGGTTCCTTATACTGGATCTACTGTACCCTGCCTCAATCCACTTTATTGGGCCAGTGCACTCATTCTCCAGCTGATGGATGTTAAGCCCACCATCTATCCCTCCTCTGGGGAATTGTCCTTGGCAAAAAGGAAGTCACCATGCCATGAAAGTTATAAACTCTGCAGCTCCCTGCTTCTCAGTGCCAGAAACTGCTCAAAGGTAACTCTGCCTTAGCTTTCCCCTTAGGATCAGATGAAAGCTAGACCCCAATCGAAAGACTATTATCCTTGTTTATTTACTATTCCAGACACGTGTTTCTCCTGCTTCTCTTCTCCAGAGTGTGCTTAGTTAATAAACTAAATGTATCCAGATCCCTTTCTCAAGCTCTATTTCTAGGGGACTTGAACTAAGGCCTTAGCTGATCTCTTTAAATACATTGGGAGAAGTTTACACCTGACAGTTTGGGAGTAGGTTCTTATGAAAATGACAAAAGAAGGAATTATTAAACCACAAGGAAAGTGACTTGTACAAGGAAGAAATAAAAGTCCTATTACACTATATGTCCTCACTATGGATAAACACAAAATATTTATTTAACCTAAATATCTGAGATAAATGTAGTGGGAAGATAAAGGGAGAACATATTTACATGGATGTTGGTGGCAGAGACAGGAGAAAAGTGAATCTGTTTCCCACATGAATAAGTCAATAAATAACCCCTTAAAAATAAATGGCAGTAATTTAGAAATAGGAGGTAAATTTTAGAAGAAACAGTTAAAAGGTTTGCAAGTGGCTGTCTTGGGAAAGCAAAAGAGGTGGAGAAAGGGGATGTTGTTTTTAATTATAACCCTTATAAAATGAGTTGATTTTAAAACTTTATATAAGTATTTATTTATAAAATATAGATTTAGAAGGAACATCTACCTGTATGTGAAAAGAACATAATTTTAGAAAATTCAGAAAAATGAAAAGAATATAGAAATAATAAATAGCCTCAATACCCAGAGATAATAATTTTTAACATTTTCCTATGGATCTCCTCAATCTTTTTTTTTTAATTTTAGCTCCTCCAATTTAACTCTATATATTCAATTCCCTTTTATTTAATATATCACATGTATTATTGACTTTTATAAGCATTATTGTATGAGCAAAATATTTCATCACATACATTTTATAAAGTATTTACCCCTTCTACTCTTCTTGTATTTTTACAGACTGTATACTTCTCTATCATAAATAATGTGTGAGGCAAATCTACGTGCAAAATGCATTATTTTCTGTAGTTTTTAATGTGCAGATGTCATTATTCCAAATCTCTCCATTTGTAGAGGATTCCACACCTGAAATCATTTCAACAAAATTTGGCCCCAATAAAACAATTAAAAGGTACTAGAGGTTTTATTATGAAACATTACCTATGTAAATGATTTTCCAGTTCTTTGGTTTTAGGACTTAGCCATCTCCCTATGGGAACCTTCACTTTCTCCTACAGCCTCAAACTCTTCCCAATTGTTTGCAACCTCCTTGGGAACTTCCTAAAGTGTAATCTAAAACAAGCCCCTACAGGGGTGCCTGGGTGGTTCAGTGGGTTAAGCGGTTGATTTCGGCTCATGGTTTGTGAGTTCGAGCCCTGCATCCAGCTCTGTGCTGGCAACTCAGAACCTGGAGCCTGCTTTGGATTCTGTTTGTCTGTCTGTCTGTCTTTCTCTCTCTCAAGTAAATAAACATTTTAAAAAATCTAAAACAAGCCACTGTACATGGAATGCAGGGAGAAACTGAAGGAAGAAGCAGACTATTCCAGATTGGAAGGTGGTAAGTTTAATAATAAGCAAAGGAACTTACATTCAAGGCTTGTCTTGGGTGGCTGCCAAACAAGTGGATATCCACACCTCTCACCAAAACTTAAAAGTTTATATAAAGGGTTTTACTGGGTTCAGTCACATACACCACCCAGATGGTCTCAAAACCACATGCACTATCTCAAGGCTATGTTGTTGGGACAGCTTCTGGGAGCTGAGTTCAATGCAGAATGCATACTCCAAGGATAGGGGAGTGGAGGAAGGAGCCTCCCACAGCCCAGGTCTCGCTCATGGGTCAACGAGTGGTCACATCCTTTCAATGACCTCCTCCAACACCAATGAGCACTTAAACAGATAAGTCAGTCAGTTTTCTTGCTGCATTTGCCCCTTTTGTTATTGAATTTATTTCAGTCTCTCTCAAGGGGCTTATAATCTTCCTTTCCTGTCTTTTCAATTCACATATATTTATGAAACCACATTTTTCTTCACAAAACATGCATTCTTCTTGAAGGTTTTCTTTTGATTTATCTGATTCTATGTTCCTTTCTCTTACATTAGTAATTAGATTTCTTATGTTCTATGATTTTTCATTAGATAAAACCTTTATGCCTTTCCCTAGATATCCACCTTCACTTTCTTTAACTAATGTTTATTAATGATACCCAATTTTTGAACTCCCAATGAGTTAATAGTGACTAAGTTGAGAACCCAAGATGCTAGTCATCTATTAGATGTGTTGAATATGACTCACTTTTTTCTTCACTATGACCTTGTAAGTTAGGAATTAGTAATATTTCATTTTTACACTATAGGAAACAATCACCAATTATGTGAAACAACTAGATACACTTGTTATTTGAAATAAAAGAAGATCTTCTTATTCCAATCCTTGGAAAATGGAGATGGGAGAGTGGGTAATTGGTTTCTGTTTGTTGGTTAGTTTTAAATAACTAAGTCAAAACAATTAAAATCAAGTTGATATTTTTCTATTTTATGCTTAAGTGACTACTTTTTCATCTAATTTTCCCTTTGCTTGGGCTAAATCTTTGTAGAGGGGCACCAGGGTGAATAAGTTGGTTAAACGTCAGACTTCAGCTCAGGTTGTGATCTCATGGTTCAGGAATTCAAGCCCCACATTGGGCTCTGTGCTGTCAGTGCGGAGCCTGCTTCCGATCCTCTGTCCCCCTCTCTCTCTCTACCCCTCTGACACTCATGCTCTCACTACCCCTCCCCCACTCATGCTCTCTCTACCCCTCCCCTGCTCATGTTCTCTTCTCTCTCCCTCTTTCTCTCTCTCAATAAATAAATTAATTAAAAACAATCTTTGTAGAGGTCAACTAGAAACACTTTGAAAATCAAAAACTGACTACTTAATTCTGACTCTCTGGTATTTGAATAGGGCTCCCAAAGTGAACCCTAGGAAAATTTGTTAATAGATTGTATAAATCCATATCTACTACAGCGTGGGGGGTGGGGGGGCGACAATTAAGGCAAGATCCAGTTAAACATTATTACTTTAGTACTGGGTAATTAATCCACTTATACCTAAAAATATATGTTTGCTATTTCTAAGGGTATATGCCTAATTATTTTATTTTTCATATTGTTTGATACCAGCAAATATTTAATGATTTGAATGATTAAACTTCATGATGTGTCCATCTAATGTACTAATACCAATGGTAATTCCTTAACACTTTTCTTTCACTAATAGGAAGAACCGTAGTTCAGAGAAAGATGAATTAGGGATCACATGTAACAACAGCACTTCATTATTTCTATTTTCTTCATTATTTCATATTTTCTTCATATTGGATTCAATCCTGGCTTTTGTCTTGATTGACCCACATTCTTGGATTTCCTTAGACATCCTGCCTGAAGTGATTTATCATAAAATCCTTCAGTTTCATTGCCTATATTCATAAATGAACAAGCTGAAGATAGCTTTTAGACTTATACCGTATATACCCTACCAAGAATTTTTCCTTTATTTCAGCATTTTTTCTGGAATCTATATTTTTGCACATATGCACTGGATTTTTTTCTTCTTCATTTTCTTGCTATGCTACATCACATCTTGAACCTATTTTTCTGCACCTCTTTATTTTCTAACTCTCTGTATCTAACTCCTCTCTTAATGCCATCCCTTCTTGCCAGGCTTTTGGCAACTATATTTTTTCTCCCATCCCACTCCTTGTTTTTACCATAGGGTCGCCTCTCTTGTTCTACCAACACTTATGATTTCATTAACAACCAATAATTCTGATTTGAATTCCATTATGTGTGGGTTGGTTTTTTTCCCCATACCACCAGCTGGGTATCCTCAATTCTGATACTATTGATCGACCTAAAGATAGCGTCAGATCCCACATGTCTCAAGTTCTCTAAGACTGCCAACCCTTCCCCCCCTCAACTTCAGGAGACAATTGCAAAGCCAGGTTGTTACCTGTACTTCTGACTATGGATCAGAGATTCCAATGATCCTCTTCTTGGGTTTGATTAATTTACTAGAGTGCCTCACATAACTCAGGGAAACATTTTAGTTACTAGATTGCCAGTTTATTATAAAACAATATAACTCAAGAACAGCTAGATGGAAGAGATACATATGTATGGAGAATGGACATGGAGCTCCCAAGCCCTCCCTGAGCACTATACTCTCCTTGAATCTCCATGTGTTCACTAACCCAAAAGCTCAAAGAACCCAATCCTTTTGGGTTTTATGGAGGCTTTATTACCTAGGCATAACTGATTAAATCATTGTTCATTGTCCACCGATTTGACCTGCAACCCCTCCTTTCTCCTAGTAGATGGGGAAGTGGTGACTGGAATCTCCAACCCTTTAATCACATGGTTCATTCTCCTGGCAACCAGCCCCATCTTTAAGTGCCATCCAAAGTCATCTCATTAACATAATAAAAGACACCCTTATCATTCTTAGCACTTAAAAAATTGCAAAGGTTTTAGGAGCTCAGTGCCAGAAATGGGGATGAAAACCAAATATTCACCTTCCTATAAATCACAATAGCACACAACACCTTCCCAGATTCTTCCAGCTTGAAGTAGCTCAAGTTCTTTTTTAGGTGACTTTTCAATTTGATGTGCTTACCACACACTTGCATATATAACTAAAATGTCCAAGCTCAATTACATCACATTTATATGTACACCCAAATTACGATTGTTCTCAGCTTATATCTGCCATTTATGCTAAATTTCACAGTGTCTATGTTAGTTCTGGTCCCATGAGAAGACCTTAGCAAGGAAATAGCACTCGTGAAGGTGAAAAGGAAGGGAGAAGTAGATAGGTAGAGCCTTCAGACCATGATGCTATTCTGACCTCTGTAAAAAGAGAGGGTGAAGGAAGGATTAGATGAGGAGTCTCAAGACTGCTGCTTCATTTTAGAAAACGTTTGACCAGACCGATGAGAAGTCGTGAAGCTATAGTAATCTATTAGAGGAGCTGTGCATCACCGAAATAGTCTGGCAGACTAGTGTGCCAGAATAGTGCCAGATCAGTCTCTCTGTTGTGCTCAGACAATAGCTGACAACATCTTGGGAGAACCACAGCTTTGGCATGAACTCAACGGTGGACTTAGATGGGAGCAGCTGGGCTGACAGTCAACTGTACTTTGTAGCAGGCTATTTGAATAGGATACTTTTGTGGCAGCATTTTCATGGCCACCACAGACCCCTAGTGTTTCCTAATGAGTCATCAGACAAGGCAGCACAACTCATGGGTTTTTAGGCACCAGTCTGTGTTTTGATTCTGGCATTTTGGCTCCTTACTGCTATTCTCTGTGTTCTTACCTCTCACAATAATCTCTGACAGTTCTTAAGCTACCTACCTAAGGCAATCTATTACTGGCACATGATCCTAGGACGAAGTAAAGGAGTGTTATCAGGGAAAGTGTTATTGTCTGTACTTTATCATTATTCCCAAGCAAGGCACTGACCCTTCACTTAGTTTTCCTAACACAGAAGAAAACAGTTTGTAGTTTTTGATGAGATGTTTTCTAAGCTTGAATTAATTTACATGAGAGAATTGCAACACAGCAATTTACAACTTACAGTGTACATGGCTACTCTCAGTGCTCAAAGGCTCTAGCTAATCCTCCTTGAGAAGGTGCCTTCATACTTGGATATTTAGAACACTATCTCCTATTTCAATATCAATCCTGTCTCTTTGTGAGAGGGACTAGCTAACCCAACCAATGAGAGTGCCTTTAAAGGAAAGCTATTGCTCAGAATCAGGTCTCCATAATTGAACCATAGAGTGGTCCCAGACTTAGGTCCTGTATTTGCTGCAATAGGATAATAGACAGTGGGAATTTAGAGTCCACTCAAGGAAATTACGATGCATACATACACTCTTATTCAGTGACTTTAAAAGCACAGTCACATCAGAATGTAATATTCCACCGTCAGTACATCCCACATCTTGGTTATCGACCTATGTAGAATGAAATGTGCAGGTCATTCCTGGCACAGTACAGGTTGAACTTTAACTACCTCAATCTAGTACAATTTATTCCTGCAGTCTTCTAGAACACTATTTCGACTCTTTTGCCCATGAATCTTCAAACAAGAACAAACGCAGCAAGCAACTTTTTAGAGAAAAATAAAATCTAAATCTACATGGAGAAAAGAAACATTTTTCTCCCTTGTAAGCAGAAAGTCTGTGAAGATAGAGTTCTGTCTCAACAACACACAACTACGCACAATCTTAAAACGTAACACATCCCTTCTCAGTCCAAAACCTCTTTTTCAAAGCTAATAGTTTTTTCAAAATGTCCCCAAAGAAAAATAGGAGGCATGCTTTGCATTGATATAATATCCTTTTAAATAGTTACTATAAAGTAGTGAAACAAGAATGGCCAATGCAGATATTTAAATCCTTACCTCAGAGATTAAAATGTTTATGGATTTAAAATGTCATCTTTACCAAGATACTACCAGATCTATAAAAAATTTACAAAAAAATGTCTGAAGTTTCAGCCAAGGGACTCTTTACTATAAAATCATTAAATCTAACATCTTTAAAATACCAGACATCTAGTTTTCTTGTTTTTTTGTTTATCTGTAATCTGTACACTGTAATCTGTTCGGTCAAGCTACGTACTGAATCCTCTACTCTGTTGCCTCTTAAATCTTCAAAGAATTAGAAAAGTGCTCTTTGTAGAAAAGTCTCAAATCAATTCTATTCCAAATTCAATTATGCCAATTCTGAATAAATTATTTACACTCAAACCTTAGGTGTTAGGCAATCCCCACTTTTATCTAGCAATATACGTTTTTCATTTGTCTTAATTCTGCTCCCTGGAAACACAAAAATTCTGATCCTCCAAATACCTGACATTTATAATTTTTCCTCCTCATGATAAATAACCTCTTTTCCTTCAACTATTTTTCATATTATATATGGTCTTTTAAACAGCTCTGGCTTATTTAGCAAGAGAACTTAGATGTTTTCCACAATTTAGTAATATATAGAATCTTGAGCACAACCCTAAGCCTAATTTTCACATTTTTAATATGTGGATATGGAGAGACAAGTACCTACTTCATACAGCAGTTATGAATTTTTTATTAATGAGTAACTGACATACAATATTATATTAGTTTCAGGTATACAATGTAGTGATTCAAAAGTATATACATTATGCAGTGCTCAGCACAAAAAATTTAGTTACCATCTGTCACCAATATTCTTGTAATATCATTGGCTACCCCATGCTGTACTTTTCTTCCCTATGATTTACTTACTTTATTACTAGAACTTTGTACCCTCTTAATCCTCGTCACCTAGTTTTTCCACTCACCTTCTCCTCTGGCAACCATCACTTTGTTTTCTGTATTTATGAGCCTATTTCTATATTTGTTTGGTTTTTTTTTAGACTCCACAAATAAGTTAAATCATATGGTTTTTGTCTATATCTGTTTGACTTACATCACAGTATAATACCTTCTAGGTCCATCCATGTTGTCATGAATGGCAAGATTTCATTCTTTTTATGGCCAAGTAATACTCCATATATATAATATCCCATATATAGAATTTTCCACAAAATATATATGCCTTATCTTCTTTATCCATTTGTCTATTGATGGCACTTAGGCTGCTTCCATATACTTGCTATTTTAAATAATATTATAGTAAATATATAAGTATACACCTGTATCTCTTTTCAAATTAGTGTTTTGTTTTCTTCAGGTAGAGTACCCAGAGTGGACTTACTGGATTGTATGGTATTTCTATTTTTACTTTGTTGAGAAACCTCCCTATCATTTCCACAGTGGCTGTACCAGTCTGCATTCCCACCAACTGCGCACGAGGATTGCCTTTTCTCCACATTATCACCAATGCTTGTTATTTCCTGTCATTTTGATTTGATGTTAAACATTCTGGCAGGTGTGAAGTCATAGCTTATTGTGGTTTTGATTTGCATTTCCCCAATGATTAGTGACGTTGAGCATCTTTTTTATGTGCCTGTTGGTCATCTGTAGATCTTCTTTGGAAAAATGCCTATTAAATTTCCCTTTTCAATTGGTTTATTTGTCGTTTTTGGTTTTCTTTTTGTTTTGATGTTGACTTGTAAGAGTTTTTAATATAATTTTGATACTAACCCAGTATTTTTTTTATTTTTTAAAATTTTTTAACACTTACATCCAAATTACTCAGCATATAGTGAAACAATGATTTCAGGAGTAGATTCCTTAATGCCCCTTACCCATTTAGCCCATTCTCCCTCCCACAACCCCTCCAGTAACCCTCAGTTTGTTCTCCATACTTACAAGTCTATTCTGTTTTGTCCCCCTCCCTGTTTTTATATTATTTTTGGTTCCCTTCCCTTACATTCATCTGTTTTGTCTCTTAAAGTCCTCATATGAGTGAAGTCATATGATTTTTGTCTTTCTCTAATTTCACTTAGCATAATACCCTCCAGTTCCTTCCACGTCATTGCAAACGGCAATACTTCATTCTTTTTTATTGCCAAGTAATACTCCATTGTATATATAGACTACCTCTTCTTTATCCATTCATCCATCTATGGACATTTGGGCTCTTTCCATACTTTGGCTATTGTTGATAGTGCTGCTATAAACATGGGTGGTGCATGGGTCCCTTCAAAACAGTACACCTGTATCCTGTGGATAAGTGTGTAGTATTGTAATTTCTGGGCTGTAGGGTAGTTCTATTTTTAGTTTTTTGAGGAACCTCCATATTGTTTTCCAGAATGGCTGAACCATCTTGCATTGCCACCAACAATGCAAAAGAGATCCTCTTTCTCCGCATCCTCGTCAACATCCGTTGTTGCCTGAGGTGTTCATGTTAGCCATTCTGACAGGTGTGAGGTGGTATCTCATTGTGGTTTTGATTTGTATTTCCCTGATGATGAGTGAAGTTGAGCATTTTTTCATGTGTCGGTTGGCCATCTGGATGTCTTCTTTGGAGAAGTGTCTATTCATGTCTTTTGCCCATTTCTTCACTGGATTATTTGTTTTTTGTGTGTGAGTTTGATAAGGTCTTGGTAGATTTTGGATACTAACCCTTTATCTGATATGTCATTTGCAAATATCTTCTCCTATTCTGTAAGTTGCCTTTTAGTCTTGCTGATTGTTTCCTTTGCTGTGCAGAAGCTTTTTATTTTGATGAGGTGCCAGTAGTTCATTTTTGCTTTTGTTTCCCTTACCTCCAGAGACGTGTTGAGTAAGAAGTTGATGTGGCCAACTCAAAGAGGTTTTTGCCTGCTTTCTCCTTGAGGATTTTGATGGCTTCCTGTCTTACATTTAGGTCCTTCATCCATTTTGAGTTTATTTTTTTGTATGGTGTAAGAAAGTGGTCCAGGTTCATTCTTCTCCATGTCACTGTCCGGTTTTCCCAGCACCACTTGCTGCAGAGACTGTCTTTATTCCATTGGATATTCTTTCCTGCTTTGTCAAAGATTAGTTGGCCATAAGTTTGTGGGCCCATTTCTGGGTTCTCTATTCTGTTCCATTGATCTGAGTGTCTGTTCTTGTGCCAGTACCATATTGTCTTGATGATTACAGCTTTGTAGTATAGCTTGAAGTCTGGGATTGTCATGCTTCCTGCTTTGGTTTTCTTTTTCAAGATTGTTTTGGTATTCAGGGTCTTTTCTGGTTCCATACAAATTTTAAGATTATTTGTTCTAGCTCTGTGAAGAATGCTGGTGTTACTTTGATAGGGATTGCATTGAATATGTAGATTGTTTTGGGTAGTAGCGACATTTTAACAATATTTGTTCTTCCTATCCAGGAGCATGGGATCTTTTTCCATTTTTTTGTGTGTGTCTTCTTCAATTTCTTTCGTAAGCTTTCTATAGTTTTCAGTGTATAGATTTTTCACCTCTTTGGTTAGATTTATTCCTAGGTATTTTATGGGTTTTGGTGCAACTTTAAATGGGATCAATTCCTTGATTTCTCTTTCTGTCACTTCATTGTTGATGTATAGGAATGCAACCAAATTCTGTGCATTGATTTTATATCCTGCAACTTTGCTGAATTCATGAATCAGTTCTAGCAGTTTTTTGGTGGGATCTTTTGGGTTTTCCATATAGAGTAACATGTCATCTGCAGATTGAAAGTTTGACCTCCTCCTGGCTGATTTAGATGCCTTTTATTTCTTTGTGTTGTCTGATTGCAGACGCTAAGACTTCAAATACTATGTTGAATAACAGTGGCGAGGGTGGACATCCCTGTCTTGTTCCTGACCTTAGGGGAAAAGCTCTCAGTTTTTACCCCATTGTGGATGATATTAGCGTTAGGTCGTTCATATATGGCTTTTATGATCTCGAGGTATGATCCTTCTATCCCTACTTTCTTGAGGGTTTTTATCAAGAAAGGATACTGTATTTTGTCAAATGCTTTGTCTCCATCTATTGAGAGGATCATATAACCCAGTATTTGATATATCAATTGCAAATACCTTCTATTCGGTAGGTTGCCTTTTTATTTTGCTGGTGGTTCCCATCACTGTGAAAATACTTATTTTGGGATAGTCCCAGTAGATTATTTTGTTTCCCTTGCCTGAGGAGCTAGATCCAGAAAAACATTACTGATGCTAATGTTCAAGAAATTATCATATGCTTTAAGAGTTTTATGGTTTTAGGTCTTATATTTAGGTCTTTAATCCATTTTGAGTTTATTTTTGTGTGTGGTGTAAGAAAGTGGTCCAGTTTTATTCTTTTGCATGTAGCTGTCCAGTTTTCCCAGCATCACTTATTTAAAGAGACTGTTTTTTTCCCCTTTGTAGATCCTTGGTTTCTTTGTTATAGATTAACTCACTATACAAACACGGGTTTCTTTCTGGGTTCTCTCTTCTGTTTTATTGCTCTCTGTGTCTATTTTGTGCCAGTACCATACTGTTTTGATTGCTATAACCTTGTAGGATAGTTTGAAATCTGGGATTGTGATATCTCCAACTTTGTTCTTCCTTATTAACTTTCCTTTGTCTATCAGGGCTCTTTTGTGGTTCCAAACAAATTTTAGTATTGTGTGTTCTAGTTTTGTGAAGAATAGTTAGTATTTTGATAGGAATTGCATTAAATCTGTAGGTTGATTTGGACATTTTAACAATATTAATTCTTCCAATCCAGGGGTATGGTATATCTTTCCATTTATTTGTGCTTCCAGTTTCTTTCATCAATGTCTTATAGTTTTCAGAGTACAGGTCTTTCATCTCCTTGGTTAAATTTATTCCTAGAATTTTGTTCTTTTTGATTCAATTATGAATGAGACTGTTTTCTTAATTTCTCTTTCAGATAGTTTTGTTGCTAGTGTACAGAAACATAACCAATTTCTGGATGTAAACTTTATATCCTGAGACTGTACTGGATTCATTTTTTCTAATAGTATTTTGGTGGCATCTTTGGGGTTTTTTACATTTGGTATAATTTCATCTACATATAGCGACTATTTTACTTCCTTCTTACCAATTTGGATGCCTTTTCTTTTTTTTTAATCTGATTGATGTGGCTAGGACTTCCACTACTATGTTGAAGAAAAGTAGTGACAATTTACATCCTTGTCTTGTGTCTAGTCTCAGTGGTGACAACTGGAGTATGAGGTTAGCTGTGGGTTTGTCATATATATCTTTTATTATTTTTATGCGTTTCCTTTAAATCTATTTTGCAGAGAGTTTTTACCATGAATGAATGTTGAATTTTATCAAATGCTTTTTCAAGGCAGTTATGAAACTTAATCAAAATTATTTATTTAAATCACATAGCACACTACTTGGAACATAATACTAGTTATTGTTATTGCCTTGGACTCTTCTCTGGATAATCTCTATTTTACATCTTTCTTAAAATAAGTTATTCAAATTTGAGCAAATTAACCAAGAGATGATTTGGCAGGCGCCATTTTCCTATTAACATCATTGAAAAGCATATTCTTTGTCAATAATAACATACAATGTTCATATGCAGCTAAATATTTTCTTCCCAAATAGTGTATTGCATGTTATTTATTTTTTAATTTTTTAATGTTTATTTATTTTTGACACAGAGAAAGAAAGAGACAGAGCATGAGTGGGGGAAGGGGAGAGAGAGAGGGAGACACAGAATCCAAGGCAAGCTCCAGGCTCCAAGCTGTCAGCACAGGACCTGAGGTGGGGCTTGAACTCACGGACCACGAGATCATGACCTGAGCTGAAGTCGGACACTTAACTGACTGAGCCACCCAAGCACCCCCTGCATGTTTCTTCTTTAAATCACAGTCCTTGGGGCGCCTGGGTGGCTCAGTCGGTTAAGCGGCCGACTTCGGCTCAGGTCACGATCTCGCGGTCCATGAGTTTGAGCCCTGCGTCGGGCTCTGGGCTGATGGCTCAGAGCCTGGAGCCTGCTTCTGATTCTGTGTCTCCCTCTCTCTCTGCCCCTCCCCCATTCATGCTCTGTCTCTCTCTGTCTCAAGAATAAATAAAACGTTAAAAAAAATTTTAAATCACAGTCCTTGAATGGCATCTACCAGTGATTAGCAAGTCAATGTAAAAGGTAGAAAATACAACCATGAAATTATGAGGCCACAATCATGGATACCAAGTAAGAAGTTTTATAAACATATAAGTAAATAGTTTTAGGTATTATGAATGGAAAATGTGTGATAAGAGTTATAAAAGGAAGATACAAAGAGTATCATCAAAACACAGAGATGATTACCAAATACTTTTGCTTAGGAGGTTTGCAGGGAAGATTCTATTGGACAGGTATTCTATGGTTTTTGTGTTTTTTTCTTTTTATTCTCATTCATTTATTTGTCAATACATCTATTCATTCATTCAGGAAATTTTTGTTCAATGACTTTATGCTCCAGGTACTATGCTCCCCAGTAATGACTGCAGAGAATACAATGTTAAAGATATGGTTCTTGTCTCCAAAGAGAAAACTATCTAGTAGAATAGAAAAACAGATGAACAGCAGTTTCAACACATGGTAATTAGATCCATGAAGTCCAGGATGTTAAGAGGAATACCTGATTTTGTTCTAACAGAAGGTTTAGTTGTAATCTGAGTAGAATTGCTAGATTTAACAAATAAAAATACAGGAGTCCCATTTCAATTTCAATTTCAGAAACAACAAATCTTCTTTAGTAGAAGTATATCCCATGCGATATTTGGGATATACTTCTACAGCAATTGTTTTGCTATTTAGATGGAATTCAAATTTCAAATGGTGTCCTATATTTTATCTGACAGCCTTAAATCTGAAGGATGAATCAAACAGTTTTTCCTTACCAAGTATGTGTGGGTGAAACTGGGAGACCATCTGAAAAGGAGAAAACAACATCTAAAAAGGCTAGAGTGAGTCTATACACCATGAAGCAAGCCAAACAAAGATAAGTCCAGAAAGATGAAGAACACATGATAAACTCTATTAAGGAGACTGAATTCTATTCCTTAGAGCAACTAGCAACTATTCAAGGGATTTGAGCAGGGGACTGACATAATCAATTTGCATTTTCCAAAGATCAATCCAGTTACAGTGTAATGAATGTATTCAAGGAAGGAAGTCTGGAGGCAGGGAGGAGGAATCAATCTAGAAAAGAAAGAAGATAGAGCAGGACATTCTTTTCAGAGGGAATAGCTGGAACAAAGCCTTAAAGACAAAGATGTGAAAATTATGTGCATTCAGAGAAGAGTGAACAGCTTAGATTGCAAGGGACATTAGGAGAAAATTAAACTAGAAAGTAAGGTTGAGGTCAATTTTTAAGGGAGCAAATGGAAAAGCCTCAGACTTAATCCCTAGAAAGTGGTTTAAAGATTGTAAAGGGATTATCATTATTATTTTATTTCTCACTTGGAGAAAATGGACACGTTAGACTGACCTCTCAAAAAATGCCATATGCAATAAAATCAGTGATGATTCTCTGGTGAGGTTGGAAATACGATCAAGTTAGGGAAGAAATAATTAAAGAACTTTACTTTAATTCTAATCAAATTCTTTTTAAAAAAATACACATGGGTTAAAACTGACCCTCTAACTCATTCTGTAGAAACTGAGATCTTAAAGCAGCAAATTAGCATTCTAAGTGCAAATAAAAACCAGGGCAAAGAATCATAAGGAGAAGGTTAGGCTAAGACTTGTAAATGTTTTCTTCTTTCCTAGATCCATCTTAGTCATCAGGTTTATCATCATCATCATCATCATAAGGTAGATGTTGTTTTTAGCCCCATTTTACCAAAAAGGAATTGGAGGCACATAGAACTCTGTAAATTGTACAAGGACACATAGCTAGTAAGTGGCAATGTGACTCCAAAGATAGGAGTTATACTGCCACAATTAAATATTCAAAATATGTAAGAGTACTATCATAAATCAGCCAAACTCTTCAGTAATAAATAGATCTCCCCCACAATAAAATGGTTAACAATATAAAATAACCACTGGAAGAAAAATAAGAAGATAAAAATAAATATCCTCAAGACTTATTAGTATCATTAATTTGGATTGGTTGTTAAAAACAAAATTTCATATACTCCATAGCTAGGCTACAATTCAACCATCATGTTGATAAAAGCAATATCTGTTTCATCTATCATATATTTCATCTATTATGTATAGATCTTATCAACATTTCAAAAGAAAGAAACAAGCACATCTAACTCTGAATTTATCAGTACCCCAAGAGTAGATCCACATTCGAGAGGCAGATCTATAACCAACTTCACAGAAATGATGCACCTATCAGAATTCCAGCAAACAAAGAATCACTGTTACTGCTTCTTTTCTCAGCACTATGACTGATCAAGTACCCCAATTAAATTTGTAGATAAATGCAAATAGGTCTTTGTAAATGTATCCAGAAGTTGTTATGAAAGAAATATTCTGGGGGCGCCTGGGTGGTGCAGTCGGTTAAGCATCTGACTCTTGATCTCAGCTCAGGTCATGATCTCAGTTCATGAGTTCAAGCCCCACATCGGGCTCTGCATTGTTGGCATGGAATCTGCTTGGGATTCTGTCTCTCCTTCTCTCTGCCCCTCACCCACCTGTGCGTGCTCTCTCTCTCTCTCTCCAAATAAATAAATAAACTTTAAAAAAAAGAGAAAGAAATATTCTGGCTAAGATTTAAGCAAAGGTAGGGTTGCAGATACATTGTAAAAAGTGCTAAAGTGGACTGAATTTAAAGCTTCAGAGTGTTGTAGAAATAGAACAGAATGACCAAAGGTCTCTCCAAATGGAGAGGCTAGTAGTTTGGTTTCCAGTATGAAGCAAGAACCCAAAAAGCTTCACCTTTTGTATGAGAATACAAATACAAGTTCTCTGCATTTACTACTCTTGATAAATAAGCTAGCAAGCAAATAAAATGTCTCAAATCTTTACACTGAGTGGAGGAAGGAGGGATGTTTGAGGCATCTTTACTAAAAATGAATAAAAGAACTCGTGTGATTTTTCTGGCCTAATTCACATTGCTTGCTTAACAAGAAAAATTTTAAGCCAAGAACATGGCTTAAATTTTAAAGTCCTGAGACTCACAGGTACTTAAGATAAGCCAAGAGAAAATCCTGTCTGGTTAAACCTACCTTAGCTCAAGCCTAAAAAAAAAATTCACAAATATAAAGTTCTAAGAAAGATAAAAGCAACTAATAGTAAAAATCACAAAATGCACAAGGAAAATTCATATGTAAGCAAGAGTAAACAGAAAAAAACACAGAAAGGACCCACAGAGCCTTTAGATGCTGAATTTTCAATCAAGGAATATATTTCTAAAAGTATCCTTGATAGCATTCAAAAAATAAAAGAGGCTTAAAACAATGAATTTTGCGAAAAGAACAAATTACACTTCTAGAAATGAAATCTAGTAATTAAAAGCTCAGTGGATAGGTTTAGACACAGTTAAAAAGAAAATTAATAAACAGTATCATGGTCACAGATCAGGGACACAGGCCTACTAGCAGAGTGATATTTAAGAGTAAATTTAGGGTTGCCTGGGTGGCTCAGTTAGTTGAGCATCCAACTTCAGCTCAGGTCATGTTCTCACGGTTCATGGTTTGAGCCCCATGTTGGGCTCTGTGCTGACAGCTCAGAGCCTAGAGCTTGCTTTGGATTCTGTGTCTCCCTCTCTTTCTGCCCCTCCCCTGCTCATGCTCTGTTTTACTTTCTCTCTCAAAAATAAACAAGCATTAAAAAAATGTAAATTTAGAAGTGGAGACTAAGGGTATGTTTATCTTGATGAGCACCAATATATGGAATTGGAGTTGCAGTATACCTGAAACTAATGTAACACTGCATGTTAACTACTTTGGAATAAAATTTGAAATTAAAATTAAATAAAACTGAAAATTAAAATTAAAAAACGTTTTCAAGGAGTAAGGTTTATAGAATATCTCCCCCATCCTTCTCCCTCCTTTCCATCACATTAGTGAGGCTCCAGTGTTAGAAGAATAGACTCAATTTAAAGATACAAACACAGGAACACTAGATGAATTTGAAGCCACTGGCATTTATGGATACAATAAACTTTAGACACAGCCTTAGTCATGGTCATATTAACACATTCATACTAAAGGCTTTTTCCTTAGCTCCTATTACCTAATATATCATGTCCAGCTTTCTATAAAAGATTACAAGACCAGAACAGAAAAAGTCAGAATAAGAATCAGACTCAGCTAGGACCCAGATGTTGGAATCATGGGATAGGAAATTTAAATAACTATAACTAATATGGTAAGTTCTAATAGAAAAAAGAAACCACATAAAACCATATGGATAACGTAAGCAGCAACAAGCAAATTCTAAGAAAAATGTAAAACCAATTCTAGAAATCAACAATACTCTAACAGAAATGAAGAATGCAATTTTTTTTGATAGGCTCATTAGTAGACTGAACAGAGCCAAGGAAAGAATAAATAAGTTTGAAGATATGTCAGTAGAAACTCTCAAACTGAAATGCAAAGAAAAACAGGAGTGAAAAACAAAAACAAAAACAAAAAAAAAAAAAAAAAAAAAAAAAAAAAGAAGAAGAGCCAAGAACTGAGGGGCAATTTCCAAAATTTAACACACACATAAATGGAATACTAGAAAGAGAAAAAAGAGAATGGAGCAAAAAGAATATCTGAAGGCATAAAAGTTAACAATTTTACACAATTAATGACAAGTACCAAATTACTAATCCAGGAAGCTAAGAACATGGAGCAGAATGAATTCCATAAAAACATATGCCTAAGCATTTCACATTTAAACTATAGAAAACCAAATACAAGGATGAGATTTTGAAAGAAGCCAGATGAAAAGAAAAAACCCTAACCTATAGAGCAACACTGATAGGAGAGTAATAAACAGAACTTCTCATCATCAGAAACCAGCAAGGAAGAGAGAATGGAGTATTTACTTAAAATATTGGGGAAATAAGTCACTAACCTAGAATTCTGTATCCAATAAAACTGACCTACAAAGTGAAGGAAAACTAAAGACTTTCACAGAAAAACAAAAACTATAGAAATCAATTGCCAAACAACCTGTCAGGCAAGCCATGTAAAAAGAATATCTTTAGGAAGAAGAAAAATGATATAGATTAGAAATTAGAATCTACACAAAGAAAAAGTGTAAAAGCAATAAATGAATGTAAACCAAAATCTTTTATTTTTTGTATTCTTAATTGATCTGAAAGATAATTTTTGTTTAAAGTAATAAAACTATAAGTAATCATAGCATGTGGATAAGTGAAATTAAACACAGTAATGCCATAAGTGACTGGAGGAAAGAACTGAGAAATATCTGATATAAGGTACCTGCACTCCCCATGAGGCATCAACGGTTATTTGAAGTTGGATTTAGAACAGTTGTAATTGTGTATTGCAAACTGCAGGGAAACCGACAAAAAAAGTTAAAAAGATAACATAATTGATATGCTAACAGACAAGATAAAATGAAATCATATACAATGTTCAGTTAAAAACAGAGATAGAGGGGAAAGCAGTGGGGGAGAAAAAAGTGCAACAAATAGAACAGTAACAAATATGGGAAATATTAACCCAATGCTATCAATAATCGATTTAATTTTTTTAAATTTTAGACACAGAGAGGGCACATGAGCAGGGAAGAGGGGCAGAGGGAGAGAGAGAATCTAAGCAGGCTCCATGCTCAGCATGGTTCTTGACACCTGGCTCCATCCCATGACCCTGGGATCATGACCTGAGTGGAAATCAAGAGTCAGAGGCTCAACCTAGGTGCCTGATATCAATAATCAATTTAAATGTGAATGGTGTAAATGTACTGACTAAAAGGCAGATTATGAAAGTTGATAAAAAACAAGAACTCTATGTTGTCCAAAGAAACCCACTCTAAATATAAAGGATCAGATAGGTTAAAAGTAAAAGGATGCACAAAGACATTCCATGCGAGCACTAATCAGAATAGAGTGGATGTAGCTATATTAGTTTCAAGCAAAGCTGGTTACAGAACAAGAACATTATCAGAGATAAAGAGGTGCATTGCATAATGATAACTGAGTCAATTCTCCAGGAAGTCATAACAATTTAACATGTATACACCAAACAGAGCATCAAAATAAGGGATGTTAAAATCATTCTCACATGGGAGGCAGAGATATCCTCTGATGGATCCGGTTTCCTAAAAGTGCGGCACACTCAAGACACAGGGATAGAACAACTTTGTTTTTCCCCTATTGCTCCTACAAACCTGCTCAGTGGAGCTTGATCTCTTCCTACTGTCCCCTATCACTTTAGACAATCCTAAAGAGATAGTAATGAATGTGTCCGTCCCAGGGAAATAATAAACGCTCTGAAATATAGAGATGTTTCTTCTCTTCCAGCCCTGACCTCCTGTTTGTGGGAGGCCTGCAGTAGAAAAGAACTCTGCTGGCCCTTCTCCCTGCTAGTTGTGTGACTACTGATGTCTCCATGGTTGGAGTAGATGAAAGGACAGGAAGTAAGGAGACAGAAAAGCTCTCTCTTGACTGTCACTGAATGTACATTGACAACCACCTGTGAATGTGATGGTTAATTTATGTGTCAAATTGGCTAGGTCACAGCACAAGATATTTGGTCAAACACTAATCTGGATGTTGCTGTGAAGACATTTTTTAGATAAGCTCAACATTTGAGTTTGTAGACTTGTTGAAGACCTCAAGAGGAAAAAAAAAGACTAATATCCCCTGAAGGAAAGAGAATTCTTCCCCCAGACTGTCTTCAGACTGTAGCTGCAACATCATCTATTCCTTGGGTCTCTAGCCTGTCAGGTTAAAGATTTCGGAGTTTCCAGTTTCCACAACCACATAAATCAACTCCTTAAAATGCATCCATACATACTTACACACACACGTGCGCGCGCGCGCGCACACACACACACACACACACACACACACACACACCCCTATTGGTTCTTTCTCCAGAGATCCATGGCTCATACAGTGGTGTTTGCTGTATGAGGAATTCTCTTGGAGGGCTTATGTCTATGGGTGATACATATTTCTGGCATCGGTGATACACTGTCTGCAAGGCCACTTGAATTTGCCCCCTCAAGTCCCTGCTTCTCAGTCATCACTGTCTGCATATCACACTGGATAAATTTATTCTAAGAAAAATAACTACAAGTTTCCTTCATTGTTTGATCTTCAGCTCGCTCTTCACCATGCCCTCCCCCCCAACAAAACACATCAGATTAATAGAAACTATACACATAGACCCGTGACCACCCAAACCGCTCCACAACTTATACTTGGTTGTTACAGGCTATTGCATCCAGGATTTCATCCTTCAGCTTTCTCAGGCCTATATCCTTCAGACTATGGGGGACAAATATTAACTTATCTGAAATATCCCTTTTGGCATCCTACCTCTCTCTCAAAGGGAGAAGTGATACATCTCATAGCATTCTGATTCCACATAAATCATCTATCCGTCTAATCTCACACTTCTGTATCTCAGGGTCTCCACCCGTTTTGAGTCTGGAGGTTGATGGTCACAAAATCTCTCATCGGAGAGCCCCCGCCCCCTTTGCAAACCCTCCTCAGGTGGTCTACTCTTCACAATATTCAGCACTTAGTGTCTTACAGCAAAAACAAAAATGGAAAATTATCATTTTAATAACTCCATTTACGAAATGCAATTATGATCACTTTAGTCCCCTGCTTTGAATCTTTTAATAGCTTCCTTTCGGCCTTAGCATGAAGTCTCATTTCTCAGAATGGCATACCAGGCTCTTCACCACCTACTTCTGTCTCATTTTGTCTCTCTTGTCCTCACACCAGGGCTCTAGAGACTGATTTTTTTTTTCAGTTGTTGAATTAGTCTTTGCTGTTCTCTTCTGCAAATCTCAATCATGTTGTTGCCTTTGTCATGCCATTTCCTTCACTGCACTGGATAGCTCCTACTTATCCTTCAGGTATAAGTTTATGTATTATTTCCACCAGAAAGCTATCTCTGGACCTTCTCCTGGCTTCCACATGCATACTAATGTCAGTGTTCTTGCTAAGTACTCATAAATACCCTTCCCTGACTATAGGTAGTTATTTATGTTTGTCATCTCAACTAATGTATGTACAACGTAAGGACAGGCATCATACGTTTTTTAGCTCATGACTGGACACCCAGAGCATAGCACAGTGACTAACAGTGCATAGGCATCCAACAAATAGGTCTTAAATGAATCAATTAACCAGTTGGCTTATGCTTGGCACTCATTATTGGGAAAATTAAATCATGTGAAATTTGGTCACACAAAAAAAGGCAATAAATGGGATTTTGCTTGTTGTCCAATTTGATATTTTGAGAGGATTTCAAAGGTACAGTTACAAAGTTATTAAGAGATCCCTGGCAGTTCTGTTACAAAATACAGTAGCCAGATTATTGAAATAGAAGACTATTTCAAACATCTTTTAGATTTCAAAGAAGGAGTAAAAGGAAATGTTCTTTGGGGGACACAGATATAATTGTTATATTGTGAAGCTAGAGTACTGAAAGTTTTTATAAGAGCTTGAACAAAGTAGGTCAAAATCTAATAATTTCTTTTTAACATTTTCTGTCTTTTAAGAGTCTTAAAACTTTAATAACTGGTAGAAATTAC
The DNA here is from genome assembly GCF_046562875.1 of Panthera onca. Taxonomy (NCBI): domain Eukaryota; kingdom Metazoa; phylum Chordata; class Mammalia; order Carnivora; family Felidae; genus Panthera; species Panthera onca. The sequence goes on along the minus strand of NC_138342.1, from coordinate 147,106,702 downwards.
TCTTTGCATCCCCTACTAATGTGAATTGGGAATTAAGTAAGGGTGCCTATTTCTAGTCTAGTTAAAGATGATAGAAGTTATATGTCAACTCCTAGGATTTTGACATTTAAATAGTAACTGAGTTGACATATCACTGTAAAATATTGGCTTAAAGAAAATCATATTGTTCCTCCTCTAAAAGTAAAATTATTATTAAGTCAAAATATTTTAAACTATTTTTCATTGATTTTATCTGTCATTCTATCATAAAATCAAATTAAATTAGTTAAACTTGACTAGGTTTTCACAAAACCATGTTGGTCACTACCTTGGCTATTTGTGAGCATTTAATGTAGTCTTTAATGACTTGTGTCAATCTCTCTCAAAGGAAGGAAGTTAAGAGGTCACTCCTCTGTTTTCCAGGGTAATAGAGTTTAAAAGTCGACACTACTGTGACCCAGTTTGAAACGTACTGATTGTCACAAGTCACGGGTACCTCCAGACCTCAGGATAATTTATGCCTTTTTTCTCTGTGTTCATATTAGTTGCTTAATCATCCAGACTATTTTGTAACTTCCACTGATCTTCAGTAGCAACTGAATTTGCTTCTATAGACGAAAGTTAAAGAGAAAGGAAATCATTAACTCTGCATAACTTTAGTGCCATTAATTTTACTTCAGTAATTTCAACTTTCTATTCCTAGCTAATAAATGGATAGATTTTGTCATAATAGCGCTTTATTCATAATGTATTTAAATATATACATTTTAATTTCTTTTTATTGCTTTTTCTAGCTACATAGGATTCTAGGAAGAGCCAATCCTGTTGCTAAAGCAAAGAGAAATTTTAAGTGTATTTTAAGTAAAGGAGAAAGAATTTCAATTTACAAAAAAAAAAATTGCAAAATTGGAAACAAATTTCTAATAATGATGCCCAATTTTTAAACTTTCATTGACAAATATTTGACTAAAGTGTAGTAATAGAAAAACTTCATAGTTAGGTTTTTTATTTTGTCTCTGTAATGAATAGTAAGACAAAAATTGTAATGAAAATAAACTTTTTAAAAATTTTTATCCTACAGCTTGTGATGGTACCACAGACCAAAAAAAAAAAGATAGAACCAAGGTACTTTGTTTTGTTTCGTGACTTAAATAATTGGTCAAATGCATTGCCTTTGGCAATGTCTAAACTGTGTCTTTCCTGGGTCTTTGCCTTTTAATCTTTAAACCCATAGGCATTTCAGGGTAAAACTTCATCAGTGTGCTTCAGATTTATTGTCACTTAAGTCACAGAAAAGTTGTTTCTAAAAAGTTAGGTCATGACAAATGAGTTTTTTGAGCCATTTTAAAATACTTTCAAGACGTTGTCTTTAGAGACAAGAGAAGTCATATTTCTCCAGATGTCACTGGATCAAAATCCCAGTGAAGAGAGGTCTAACTTTAGAATATTAAAAGAATAGGTTTCCAACTTGAAAAAGTACATATTCTTCCACCATTTTCTGATGTTGTCTAATCTTCTTTCTCTTTCCATGAAATTGATATTTAAGAAATGGACCTTTGGCTTCAATTTAAAGGCTTTCTTAGTACTTCTCTTTGATTATTTGACTTTTTCACTATTTACCTCTTAAGATGATATCCAATGATTCTCTTTAACTCTTTCATTAGATTCATCTTTTTTACACTTGTGCACTTCACTACTATTTGCAATTATACTTATATTAATAGTAATGAAAGTATGTTAATTACTTTAAATTAAATATTTTCAACTATTCTTATATCAATAGTAATAAAATTATGGTAATAAAAATAATAATTTAGCAAGTCTTTATAGTATGTGTTAAGGACATAATATACATTATCTAATTTAACATTCTCCACAGTCATTTGAATTCAATGTTATTAGTCCTATTTTAAAGATAGAGAAACTAAAATTCTTACAATTTAAGCTATTTGACTAATTTTTCATAACTAGAAAATTTCAGAAATCAGATTGTGAACGCAGGTCTATCTGAACCCAAAACATGCACACACCAACTATACTTTAAAAATTTCTTAAATGAGAGATACCTGGGTGGCTCAGTCACTTGGGTGTCTGACTCTTGATTTCGGCTCAAGTGATGACCGCCCAGGTTCAGGAGATCAACCCCTGAGTTGGAGGATGACAGCTGACAGAGGGGTGCTTGCCTGGGATTCTCCTCTCCCTCTCTCTCTCTCTCCCCCTCCCCAACTCATGTTCACTTGCTCTCTCAAAATAAATAAATAAACTTTGAAAAAAAAATGTCTTAAATTTTTCTTAATGTTTATTTTTGAGAGTGAGACAGAGCACTAGCTGGGAAGGGGCAGGGAGAGAGAAGGAGACACAGAATCCAAAGTAGGCTCCAGGCTTTGAGATATCAGCACAAAGACCGCCATGGGGCTCGAAATCACAAACCATGAGATCACAAACCATGAGATCATGACCTGAGCTGAATTTGGACGCTTAACTGACTGAACCACCCAGGCATCCCGGAAAAAAGAAATGTCTTAGATGAAACTATGTCTGTGTTTGAGCAGACTCAATTAAAAGTGATTTTGAGCTTCTATAGAAGGGGCGCATTAACTTCTGTTTCTTTTAATCTTTAGGAAAAGGAGCTCAGGAATGGGGAGATATTAAGAAGAATTAGGCGCTGAAGCCAAGAGGGAGCAATGAGAGACAAAGGATGACAGGGAGGTTGAGGAAAGTGCATAATAAAGTCAACATGCCCTGTCAGGATCTCACTTTCCCTCTCACTTCCTATTCTCTTTCAGACACACACACATACATACATTTCACCTTTGTGCTTTTAACTTTGTTCCTTTGGTCTCTTTATCATAATGTAAACTTAAATATTTAAAAATAATTTCTTGCTATAAAATCTGGTTTTATGCCATTATTGTAAAATCACTGACCTTATCACTTTCTTAGAAAAAAATATTTTTAAAAACTTGGAGCTGCCTATTTCTTTCCCATGTCTTTATTAGTGTTTCCTACAGTACAGGGGAACCCCGCATTGACACTCTAGGGCATCTTTATGGGAGTGCACCTATAGAGAGCAAAAAACTGAAAACAGTTAGAAGGGCCTCACAGTGCCTCCAGGTTCTCAGTTTTTCTAGCAAATATGGCCACAGCTCCAGGAAACCCCACCACGAGATTTCTCCACTTAGGAGAAGCCACTGTTTCCAGAGGCTTCTGTTTAAAGATATATCATACTTAGGATTTCATCATTTCATTATTACTACTACTAATACTAACCTAATCGATTAACTGTAATTTGGAAATCAGGTCTATGGGCTGACATGACAAAACTGACATTTGAGTTTTGATGCGGAGCTGGGGAAAAGATTATTTTAACAACAATAATACTAATAATGCCCTAGGTTAAGAATTCTGGGAGGCTGACCTGAGTGGAGCCCTTCAGAAAATTCTCAGTAGTGAGAGAGGAGAGAATCAGTTAATAACAGAGAAAAGATAAAAACAAAAGGATACTAAAGCAAACTTCAACAGTTTACACTGTAATCAAGCCAAAATGAACAAATCGGGAGACTATATATGCTGGAGAGGATGTGGAGAAACGGGAACCCTCTTGCACTGTTGGTGGGAATGCAAACTGGTACAGCCACTCTGGAAAACAGTGTGGAGGTTCCTCAAAAAATTAAAAATAGAACTACCCTATGACCCAGGAGTAGCACTGCTAGGAGTTTACCAAGGGACACAGGAGTATTGATGCATAGGGGCACTTGTACCCCAATGTTTATAGCAGCACTCTCAACAATAGCCAAATTATGGAAAGAGCCGAAATGTCCATCAACTGATGAATGGATAAAGAAATTGTGGTTTATTTACACAATGGAGTACTACGTGGCAATGAGAAAGAATGAAATATGGCCTTTTGTAGCAACGTGGATGGAACTGGAGAGTGTGATGCTAAGTGAAATAAGCCATACAGAGAAAGGCAGATACCATATGGTTTCACTCTTATGTGGATCCTGAGAAACTTAACAGAAACCCATGGGGGAGGGGAAGGAAAAAAAAAGAAAAGAGGTTAGAGTGGGAGAGAGTCAAAGCACAAGAGACTTAAAAACTAAGAACAAACTGAGGGTTGATGGGGAATGGGAGGGAGGGGAGGATGGGTGATGGGTATTGAGGAGGGCACCTTTTGGGATGAGCACTGGGTGTGGTATGGAAACCAATTTGACAATAAATTTCATATATTGAAAAAATAAATAAATAAACTTAGTATTACCATAAAAAAAAGACTACAAACAAGACCTGAATACATCAGTCCATTAAGCACAGAAAGTATTTAGTATGAAAGTGATGGGGTTTGTTCTATGATTAATTAATTATTCTTCCAGAACTCAAGTGTCATAGATGGAACATTCTGTTATAAATTTCACTAAGCTTAAAACATGTCAAAGAAAATAAGTTCAATTATTCATTAAGCCTTTTGGGTAGAGAAGGCAACACTGCTTACAAGAGTCACCACGGACTAAAAGTAATATTGGTGTACCACGCTGGGTAAGATTATAAACATATTCTCTGATCACCTCCTATGTGCTAGGTGCCAATATAACAAGATGGAGAAGGGAGAGCCAATCCTCATTAGTTTACAAGAACCAATTGTTATATTTTCATGAATTTTTTGAGAGCCGATTGTTAGTCATTGTTAAAAATTAAATTGTTTAAACTCACAGTGTATTTTATCTAAAAAATATTCAAAGCATATAATTTCTTAGTCATTCTACTATTATTTATGTACATGAGACTATTTACATCTATTGTATCTGTACAATGGAAATACAATATAATGCTGTGCTGTTCTGCATCTCTCCCAACTCTGCTCTCAGTGATGACATATTGGTAACTCGGAATAGGTCAGGGTGGAAATACTTATTCCAAGCAATCAGCAAATGCCACTAATCAGAGTTTAGTTTTTGTTGTTAATGGTCCAGACCTAAGAAAATAATGGAGAACCTGTTAATAATGGTTTTAACTTAAAAAGTACTTGATACACTCTCAATAAACAAAGTTTTGAAGAAATATGCTTTCAGTGTTTACAGCTATTATGTAATTAATCAAGTCACTCACATCAGTGACTAACAAGTCCCAACACAGGTCTTTGTTATTTTGCTTTCATCTTATGAACATAAATGAGAATATCCACCAACATTCATGTCAGAACTATGCTCACACATTCATTGCAGTGAAAGGTTGACTATGGATAAGAAGTTCAGTATAAATCAGCCAAAGTGTTTTTGGAGAATCAGTTGGCTATATGGATTATTAATAAAGAGCATTGTACGTGTAATTACTACTTATATATCACAGGCTACACAATCTTTAGATCAGGAAAATCCAGGAAATACTCATGTACATGTATATGCATACTCTTGTTTTTGGAGAAGTGGCTGTTAAATATTTATGAACACATGTCTAGAATTGCTGTAATGGTGCATTTGTTTTCAAGACCTTTATATCTAATGTGATGGATTTGGGCACTGTAGTAATAGAGACATGCAAAAGGTATTTGAGAATACATAAGAGGAAACCTAACCTACACTGTGCCCAAAGAGGACGCGGGACAGTTTTCCTTGATTATCTAGTAGTATTTGAACTAAGTAGGACCTGGGATGTGTGTTAAGACAACAGAATTCTTGGGACACCTGAGTGGTTCAGTCGGTTAAGTGCCCCATCAGCTCAGGTCATGATCTCACGGTTTGTGAGTCTGAGCCCCACTTGGGGCTCTTTACTGTCAGAACAAACCCACTTTGGATCACCTGTCCCCCCCTCTCTCTCTGCCTCTCCTCCACTTATGCACACATTCTCTGTCTCTCTCAAAAATAAACATTAAAAAACCAGACAATAGAATTCTTTAATGTAATGATTGCTGATATAATAAAGATTTTATTATATGTAACGACTGCATAAAGAATTTTGGCAAGCATAACTATGATGATTCTGTATATGTGCGCAAAAGATGTTAATTTAGAAAGTGAACAGAAAATATTGTTGTTTAAAGAATAGTTTTAACTGCAATGCTTTTCTAAGGCTATCCCTGCACAGTGAAGGATGTACAAAATTATACTGGAACTAGATGCTGCTAGGAAGACTAAGACATTCATTTATAAGATATATTTATAGCCACAAAATATTAACCAACAAGATATCAAGTGATATTCTGCCTACGAGACATGCCAAGACTGTAGAGTACTGTAGTGGACAGCAAGTCTTCAAAACTATAAGAGAGAGAAAATATTGAGAAAATGCAGAGATGTCATGTGTCCTGTTGCAGGGGTCAGGAGTGGAGGGCAAGGGGAATGGATGTTCTCAACACTTTCAGACAAACTCCTTGATAATAGCCTTGTAAAGAAAAATTCCGTACAGCATTTCAGGGGAACCACAGAGAAAGGTGCCTCTTTTTCCCCGTGTACTTCCAGGGAGGGGGACTCTGAATAATTGTTCCCAGATACCTGGGAAATGATCATATATGCACATGTAGGCATGTATATGCATAGGCTTGTGTGTGCATGTGTGTGCACACATGATTGTATGTGTCAGGTATGCAGATAAAACAAAGAGAAAAGGAACAAAAAATAGATGAAGACACCACCAGATAAAAAATAGAATTCATGCCCTTCTAGTAAGTTTCCTTATTATTTATCCCTATATTCTTATATTATCAAATACAGAAGTCATTTTATTTGATTCTAGGTCTAAGTGCTATTATTTCAGAAGTGAATCCTTCTCTCACATTCGACTCTGGGTTTGAGTTACACAAAGAGAAAGTCTTGAATCTCAGAATATGATGTTTTCCTTTTGTTTTCCTTTTCATATTTCTAGCTCCTGCATCAACTTAGTCACTTCTGGACTCCATACAGAAGTTCATATAAGAAACACATTCTGAAAGCACTTCTTCATCTTCCTCACTTCATGATAGCTCAGCTTCTAATCCCTTTTCATGTGTGACACTCTATAGCTGAGTTCTTCAGTGAAATTTCACTTTGATTTCAACATTACAATTTCCTTGACAGTTTACCACTTTTATCTTCTTGAAGAAAGAATATATGTCACCAAATAAAATTGTTAGTAAAGTCACTGTGTTAGTTTATCTCCTGCATAGCATCTATGGGTTATCTTTTCATCTTCTTCAGAGGCATGAAAGTTTATTCTATGTTTTATAAACAAATGAAGAGTGAGAACAAAGCTGGAATTCTAAAATAACTACATCTGACAATTTTAAAGATGGAACTATACTGCTTTTTAGGGTGAAGTCCTACATATTATGGGAACTATGTAGCCAATAATAATCTAAAATTTTATCTATACTCTGATTCACCCCCCTTCCAAAAAATAGAAGGAGGGCAACCAGAGAAAGATTATAAATATAGATGGTTATGGTAAAAATACACCCACTTGAATTTTAAGTTTATTTTCTTAATGTCAGTGTTGACCATTTGAAAAGATAAGAGAATTGTATCAATCAAGACAGACTGGGTTATGCTGATATAATTAACAACCTCAAACTTCAAATGGCTTATGATAGTCTATTAGTTTCCTATTGCTACTTTTATAACCAGTATACACTTAGTGGCTTAAAACAATACAAATGTATTATCTTAGGTTTCTCAGAAGCCTGAAATGAGTTTCAGTGGGCTCAAATTCTTTTGGAGGCTTTAGAAAAAAAAATCCATTTCCTTGCTAATTCCAACTTTTAGAGGCTACCTGAATTCCTTGGCCCCTTCCTACATCTCCAAAGCCAGCAATCACAACAGTACAACCTCTGCTTCCCTGGACATATGAAGGACCCTTGTCACTACAAGGAGCCCATCCAGATAATTCAAGATAATATTCCTAAATCAAGATCTTTCACTTGACCATATTTGCATAATGTCTTTGGCAAATAAGGTAACATATGCACAGGTTGCAGATTAGGACATAGACATCTTTGGGAAGATATTACTCTAACACAAATCGCTAAGATTTGTTTGTTGCTCATGGTACATGCGCACTGACAATCTACAGGACTCACCTCTAAACCTAGCTTTAGACTAGCTACTATCTTGAGCAATGCTAGCCACAACATAGGGGAGAGAACTCTTGGGAGCAATTAAATGCTTGGTCTCATAGAGATAGAAATGAAAGTGATTTATAATTCACTGGTCAGAACCAAACATATGGTCTCACCCAATTTCCAAGTGTTATTCCACCATGTGAAAGAATGACAGAATATGACATATTTAATGAGGGCTATTCCTATCATAGCTCTGTGTGCTGCTCCCTAATATTACTCTCATCTCTCCTCGCAATTATGATTTCCTCATCAAGAGAATCTGTGCATGTCATTAAGGTTCTTTACCACATACTGCCAATTCTTCATCATCCAAATATCATTTAAGTGCCTCTTATGATTGGACTGAGTCTGAACCACATGGAGAAAGAACGTTTAGAAAAGGCACTTTAGGTTTCTCTTAGGCAATAAAGAGGAAACCTTAGAAGAAGCGGGCAGTAGTGAACTAACAAAATAAGATTAAAGTGTTCCCATAAAATGCTCTTGCTGCATGTTTACTGTAAACTGTCTTCTCTTATGATTATGCTATTTAATCTCAAAATGATTTTGTAGTAGTTTGGTGTTATCACTCTGACATAGAGTTGAGTAGTCTGCCTAAGTAATCAGTAAATGTTGGCGTCAGAAGTCAACATTAAGTCTTCTTGTATTCCAAAGTCCATAGACTTTTACTATTTTTCTCCCACTCTATTTATAAGCTAGTGAGAGATTCAATCACCGATACCAGTTGCACAGTCAGAATTCATGATGAAGAGATGGTATCATGGTTATAATCCTATGAGGGATGGCCATCATTTCCTACTGGCAGATCACACTATATGGCCACAAAACTTTAAACATGGAGGCATAAAACTTGGATTGCATTCCCAGCTCTGCCGATAAATCACTTTTAAGTAAAATACTTTGTGTCTCCAAATCTTCTTTCCCTTATATACAAAAGTGGGTAATATTGTCAGCCTATGTTGCAATATTGTAAAGATCACTTGCAATAACATAAAGGAAACCATAAATTATTTAGGCATAAACTTATGAGTTCATGTAGTCATTTCACAAATAACTATTCCTTAACTGTTCCCTAATGAGCATTCAAAATTCATGTTCACAAATCCTTGTGAAATAGGAAGAGAAATTTGTTCATTGATAAGTCGATTACTCATTACAAACATTTAAAAAATTTTTTTAATATTTATTTTTTGAGAGACAGAGAGAGACAGAGCATGAGCAGGGGAGACACAGAGAGAAACGCAGAATTGGAAACAGGCTCCAGGCTCTGAGCTGTCAGCACAGAGCCCCTTGTGGGGCTTGAACTCATGAACTGTGAGATCACAACCTGAGCCAAAGTTAGAGGCTTAACCGACTGAGCCACCCAGACACCCAACTCGTTATAAACATTTTATTAAAAGCATACTCCCTTCCAAAATTATGTTAGATTCTCTCAATATTAGAAGCAGTAAATATATAATTCCTACCCCCAGAAAAGTTTTAGGTTCTATTTCACAGATGAGCCAAATGATGACTTGTACAAAGGTAAACTTTTAGTACAGCTCTAAACAGGTGTTCATGTCTCCAGTTCTATTACCTTTACCAAGTATAGTAATGTGTACCTTGTTTCTACAGAATATTAATTTATGCACATTAAGTTGTTTTCTTTCTAAATATAAACGTATAAATTGAATAACACACGCATAGCAATCTCTATCGTCCCAAATTCTATGTTGATACTAAATGTTGATTTAGACAATGTATTTTAAACAAAAAGAAGTCCATCCATGCATGTAGCAGTATAGATTCTAATCAAGAAGAAAATTAATGCAATAATGGCTTGAATGACAATTCTAAATGCTTCTATTGTGATACCTAACTTTTGAAATACAAACATATGTTTTGTTCACTGTATTTTCCCCTTTTCCTCATTCCAAGAAGATTGGTCAGACCTGCTATTTTCTTACCTTGTGCCTTTTTGTTCATGGAAAACTAAAGCTGATTCTATCTTTTGAGAATTCTGAAATCATGGAAGACATACTGGCAAGTATCCCAGAGCAAGGAAGGTTAGAAATAAGAGATATTCCATAATACAGAAAAGGGGACTGAGGATTGGGAATCTAAGTACTGTCTAGAGTTTATTAACTGGAAGTGTGGCCAGAACTCAGAGAGAATAACTGGTTGGTGCCTTTAGGGTGAGACAGAGCCAACTCACAACACTGTCGGATGGTGATTAGAATGTCAGGCATGTGTACTGAAATTTTAATGCAATTTTGTTATTTCTATGTTTGAAAGAACATGGTATTTAAATCATTTCTATCTTGATAATGAAATCAATAACATATCTGGTCAATCTGTGCAGAAAAGACAAAACAAAGCCCAGGAGAATTTACTCCTGCACACATTACAATAAACAACCATATCCTATTATTTTAAAAAATTATATTTTAAGCATAATTATTGCCATATTTCAGAGACCTTTTGAACAAGAGAAACAGCATTATGATATTAAATTGATAGTTTGTATTTAGTACTGTATTGTAGGATGGTGCTGAAAAAATATCTTCAGTGTTATCAATAGATGATTATTTAAAAGTAAGGGACTCCAGGGAAAATACTTAGAGTTAATTTATAAAGGTTTACTAAAAATTCTCCTGCTAGTGAGGATTTGAATGCCTTTCCAACAGATGGAAATATTTTGACACACACACACACAAAAAAGTACTCGGCTCAATAATAATCATATTAATGTAATTTTTAGAGGATCTGAGTTTTACAAAGGAATTGAATTCCATTCTATTATTTTAACGAGTTATGACAACTAAATTTTGTTCACTTTTATGTAGTACTGGTTTTTTGATGATATTAATTATATTAATTTTATCAGCATGTTTTATATTGTTGTTAAATTTATATTTAATTTGAATTTCTATTTGCTTTTAAATTTAATGAATTATGTATTCCATTTTACTGATTTCTTTTTTTATGTAGTCCTAACACTTTATTTTTTTTTTTTCAACGTTTTTTTATTTATTTTTGGGACAGAGAGAGACAGAGCATGAACGGGGGAGGGGCAGAGAGAGAAGGAGACACAGAATCGGAAAGAGGCTCCAGGCTCCGAGCTGTCAGCCCAGAGCCTGACGCGGGGCTCGAACTCACTGACCGCGAGATCGTGACCTGGCTGAAGTCGGACGCTTAACCGACTGCGCCACCCAGGCGCCCCCCTAACACTTTAATATCATGCTAATGTTATTGTCCCTGTTAGCAAACAAGCAATAAAAATACTAGTACAGTAAAATCTTTGATTGAGAGTAACTTGTTTGTGAGTGTTCTACAAGACAAGAAAATATGTTTCTTCTTTAATATTCATGTTTGAGAGAGAGAAAGAGAGAGAAAGAATGAGTGGGCGAAGAGCAGAGAGAGGGAGACACAGAATCTGAAGCAGGCTCCAGGCACTGAGCTGTCAGCAAAGAGCCTGATGCGGGGTTCGAACCTGTGAAACATGAGATCGTGACCTGTGCAGAAGCCAGACACTTAACCAACTGAACCACCCAGATACCCTGTGGGCAAACATCTCTAATAATTTTTAACTTGGTAACCGAGTGATGTCTTGCAACATGAGTAGTGCGTGACACCGAATGTCATATGATCACAACTGAGTCAATTGTTCTTTTTCTCTCTTTTTCTCTCTCTCCCTCCCTTGCTGCGGAATTGTGGGTGATCATCTCCCATGCTTGGTCTCAGACCATGGCGTTTGGCAGAAATCAGTGATTTTTCAGAACATTGGAAGGCACCCACGACTGGCACTGGTGCATTTTTTGTCACTTCAAAGCACCTATGGACAGTCCTTTGCTTTTCCATACAAGAGTAAGCTTTGGAATACTTCGCTTCATTCTAGGTCATTAGATAGGTTCCTTGTTAAAGTTGCAAAACAAACAAAAAAAAAACATTTCTTTGAGCCAATAGATAGCTGTGATTCCATTAGTGACAGCGAAAGTCATCACACACAATAACCCTCCTCTCTCTCATCTCCTCATACCAGCCACAAAGGTTTTCAAAGGTAAGTGCAGGTTAATTTGTTTATTTTTCTTTATATTTTGTATTTTATTTATTGTTTTTCATAATATTACAGTATTGTAATCATTTTTATATGAATATTTTTGAGTTGTGGAACAAATCATCTGAGTTTCCATTATTTCTTATGGGGACATTCGCTTTGATATACAAGTGCTTTGGATTACAAGCACATTTCTGGAATGAATCATGCTCACAAACCAAGGTTTTACTGTATTAGTATTTTGCTCTCCTATTGCAATTGCTTCTCCCAGTCTTGTCAAACTCACCTGTGACCCATGAACAGCAGAAAATCATCCAAACCAACTAATGGACCTGAAAGATTGGTAATTATTAAAACAATGGGCATCTCAGAAGCAGTGACCCCAGGAATTCTTCCTCAGGTTTTAATGTGAAGACACAAATAAAGGGAAAAAGTTCACTAATGTCTAAGATTAAGTTCTCGGTCAGCCCAAGAGATAAAAGGTGATTACAAATGATTTTTTTAGCAATACAATTCTTGCACCCCAGCAATCGAGATTGAAAATTCACATCTTTTACACCTTGATATTTCTCCTATCCATAATTAAGACTGCATTATTTCTTGATTGCCCTCTGCTGTACACTGCCAAATAGCTTAGAGTTTGAGTCTACATAAAACAATACTTTTTTTCTGTTCACTGCCCCCCTACATTGAACAAAATATTCCCTCCAAATCTCTCATAGGTTTAATTGAAAGTCTCCTAAGATATAGCAGTTCTCATACTATATTTAAATTATTTGTACTTCCATTTTATCTAATACATTTCCGTGTCCTTAAATGAAAAGAGCTTATTTATCTTGCTATCATATTCTTATTGGTGCCTACCATGGACTTTGGGTCCAGCATTTTCCATTGTAAATATTCCAAGATTTGGCCATAACCCTTAAGTTTATGATCTTACCTAAAACAGCATTCAACGCTTTTCTTTTGATTTGCCTTACTTGTAATTTTTCCGCTTGAATCTTGGGTACTTATTCATTGAGGGTTCTTCTTACATCTTTTTCAATCCTCATTTTTTGCTCCTTTCAACAGTTATTATTTGTAACCTATAAATGTTTCCTCATTATTATAACATTGGTCCATTTATCTTCTTATTCCATAAACTTTATCTGAGCATATCATGGACTTCCACAATTTCATTCACCATAGACAATTCCAAATACTGTTGGTTTAAAATATTGAATTTAACCTTTGTATCTTTGCTTTTACTTCTTTAGTATGCACACTCATGATCGTTTCTCTGGTTTATTAAAGCCACACTCCATTAGGTCTCCTGGTCTCCTTTCCCTTCTACCTTCTCTCTGGGGGAAGTGTGGGGGCCCAGGGGTCAATGTAAATGTTAGATGGAAATAATGAAACATGTGTAAGTAATAAAATTCCAGATATTTTTTGAAAGCAGACTTAGAGGATGTATTTTGTGGTATATGAAAATAAAAAAAAACAATAACAAAATAAAAAACAAAGTCTGTAACCTGTGAATAATGGTGACTCTCACAAAAGAAGGGTAAGATTTATGTTGACGATACAGTCAATTTATGGACAATAAAGACAATCTTATTATAAAGGTTCATTCATGGACAGTGTATACAAGTGGAACTATCAAATAAAAGATTTATACTTTTGTAGTGTGTGTGCACGCGCACATGTGTGTGTGTGTAAAGAAAGATTGGTATGGTCTGAAAACCTAATAAATTAATAGTTTAGATAGCATTTAAAGCCACTGAACTAAAGAAGATTATTTAAGAAGTGAGTAAAGTTGGGGGGCGGGGGGAAGACATCCAACAAAGAAGCACTGGGCATCCCAACATTTACAGGCAAGAAATGAAATATTGTGGGTTGTGGAAATATAATTTAAAACAAAATACCTGCCAACCCAGAAAACTTCTCCACAAAGGTAGAAGACAAAGAAAATGGTTTTATTATTGAATAAACATTAAACCAGAATGTGATGTGTGCCCCAGGTAATCCACCAAAAGAGCACAAAGACAGAAAGAAATCTCACTGTATTATATAACCAAGTAGCTACGGCCCATTATATACATGTAAGATAAACAATAGCTAGCCTTAAGTAAGAGTACTTGACAGTACCATTTTTCATACGAAGTTCCTTCTAGATTTATTTGGTAACTGAAATGACCATCTGTGTTACCTAACCGGCTTTATCCAAAGGAAAAAGAAACTTCTCAAATCTTTATTTTAGGATGTAGCTTTGCAACTTGGAGCAAAGCATCCACTGAAGTTGGGCTATTATCCTGCCATAGAAACTGAGAGATAGGGGCCCTACCTTCCCTGATGATTACATCTCAAAGAGACGCTTCTCTGCTTATTAAGATATTCCTGATTCTTACAACAGGCAAGATCCATTGAAAAATTTACATGACTTTCAAAGAAACAGAGGAAGATCTTATAATTATTCATTTGGTTATTTTTTGTTTTTTATAAATAATGTACTTAGAAAAGCATGGGGTAGGGAAGTCTCTTTCCTCTTTTCACTAATGAAAGTTATCTTCTTTTTTCTTTTCAACTTGTTTTTCTGCATGAGGAAAGAGAAAAATTAGAAGTACATGGTGCCTTAGAAGGACAGAGGGGGAAAAAAGCAAAACAAAAAAAAAAAAAAAAAAAAAAACTTTTGAAAAGGATGGTATGACAAGCCATGTCAAATTTTGCTTAGAGTTTGGTCAAGGAAGAATGGAGGAATGATGGTCAAATCTGGCAACACGGTAGACATTGATCTTGACATTAAAAAAAGAAAGTGTCAATGGGATGGTAGGAGTAAAAGGCTTGACTAGAAGATATTCAGGAAAGGAGGGGAAGGAGAGGGAAATGTGAATTAGACTTCTCTTTTGAGAGTTTGCTATAAATGGAAGAAGAACAAATAATTATTAAAGGGTAAGGCCACTGTATTTGATGTGTATTGAAATATTCCAATAGAAGGTGAAATATTGATATTTCATGAGAAAGCAAGGGTAATTGCAATAGTAAGACTCTTGAGTAAGTGAAAATGTAGAGGAGATGTGGATCTTCAGCCTTAAGTAAACGGAATGGCAGATTTGGTGGTGGCTAACAAAATTTTCTTCTGATTATTTGGTTTAGGAAGTAAAAAAGCAGGGTCATTGAGACTGAGGAGAAGGAGAGCATGTTAGGTATTGGAGGACAGAGAGATGTGAACTAAGTAGGTGAGAGTATTGGAGAGTAAGAGAAAATGGACTAAAGCACTATGGGCATCAGCAGAGATCCTGCTAGAGATGGGTGTGTGGTCACAAATTCAGAGTGACAGGAGTCAGCACGGACATGTTTTTTCACTTAATCTGCTATGGCACTAGTAATCTTTGGAGTGTTAGATTTAACCAGCATTGGTTTTGGGGGGGAGACAATTATAAGTAAAGAGAAAGGATATGAGAGTTGGGATGTCTGCTTCAATAATGACTATATTTATTATGGCCATTCAGTTTTAAGCGTTTTTATTCCATAGTGAAATGGTAAATAAGATTGTTAATTAAAAGTGAGTATGGAGCAGAAAGTGGAGGTTTGAAAAGAAGTATGAAAAAGTTGTCCAGGAGAGAGTAATAGAGATAAATGTAAGGGTTCTTAGCAATTAAAAAAAGCCCAGAAGAGGTTAGTGATCATGGATTTAAAGGGAGACCAGTCACCATAGTTTTGTTATTTTTCACCAATAGTACTTAGGTGATTGCATTCAGGCATGGAATAGAAAGAGGCTTGTATTTAACCTAGGTTCTACTTATCCAAGCAATTAAGATAAAGGAAGAAAAGGACAAGGGAATGTAGCACAAGTAGCAAGTTATGAATAGAATGATTTAACATGAATATAAGTTATGTAAAAAGAGGAATGAAGATCTAAGGGGTTTGAGGAAAAGTGAAATTGGAGGATGGGAGGACAAGGCAAGAGATTGTTGGCATAAGGATATTAGAAGAAGTAACCTAGAAAGATGGGGTGGGCCAAGAAAAGAGTTTTTGCTTTTGATATTGTGGAGGATTTATTCCCAATGATTAAGACAAGTGTGTTCTCTGAGGAAAGGTGGAAGATAAGACCACAAGAAAGAGGGTGCCAAGAATGGTGAAGATATTGGAAGAAAATCTACATGGATACTGAGATCACTGAAAAATATAAAAATAATATTGGGAATGATAGGGAATAGGAGGTAAATTTTTAAGAAATGAAAAGGTTTTATCAAGAGGGATGGTAGGTGACTGCAACATGGAAGAGTGATACAAAAAATGTAGTAATAACATATCATTAAGATGCACAAAGAAAAAATTATTAGAGCATAAGTAGCTATATAAAAAATATACAAAGTAAGATATTACAAAGACTACCTCAACAATTGACAAAACAAAAAGGTAAAAAAAAGCCAAGAAAATATAGAATATTAAACATGATTAAATTTTTGTGTAATTGACTTTTATACAGAACAGCATAACAAACTACTGTAGAGCATATATTATTCTCAAACACTCAGGGAACAATTACAAAGATTCATCATATAGGACCCATAAATAATTTTTTAAAGCTTAAATCATATAGAGCATGTTTTCTGACATTGTAATTAAATAGGAAGCCATTTACAGACTGACAAATGAATTTTTGTGTGTTTGGAAATTATAAATGTGTGTAAAAGAGTCACGAATCAAAGAAAGTTATAATCAAAACTAAATATATAATAAAATATAAGATATAATAGCGGTTGGTGGCAGATAAAGCCAGCATTACCCTGATACCAAAGCCAGATAAGGACACTATAAGAAAACTACAAGCCAATATCCATGATGAACACAGATATAAAAATTCTCAACAAAACTAATAGCAAACCAGAGTCAAAAACAGTTTAAGAAAATTATACACTATGACCAGATGGGATTTATCTCTGGGATGCCAGGATGGTTCAACATATGCAAATCAATAAATATAATACATCACATAAATAGAATGAAAACACACAATTGTCTCAATTAGACACACACAAAAAAAATCATTTGACAAAATACAGTATCCTTTTGTGGTTAAAAAAAAAAAAAACTCTCCACAGATTGAGAATAGAAGGAAAATACTTCAACATAATAAAGGCTATGTGTGACAAACCCAAAGTTGAATACTCAGTGGAAGAAAAACAGATAACTTTTTTCCTAAGATCAGGAACAATACAAGGATTTTCACTCCCACCACTCTTATTCAATATAATAATGGAAATCCTACTTAGGGTAACTTTGCAAAACAAAGAAATAAAAGACATCCAAATAGGAAAGAAAGAAATAAAATTGTTTCTACTTGCAGATAATATGGTTCTGCATATAAAAAGTCCTAAAGATTCAACTAAAAAATTGTTGAAACTAATCAACAGTTCAGTAAAATTGCAGGATATAAAATCAACATACGATAATCCGTTGCATTTCTATACACTAATAATAAAACCTCTGAAAAAGAAATAAAGAGAATTATCCCATTCAGAATAGCATCAAAAGCAAAACACCTAGGAATAACTGTAACCAATACAGTGAAAGATGTGTACAGCAAAAACTATAAAACCTTATCAAAAGAAATCACAAAAGACAAAAACAAATGGAAAAACATCCCATGTTAATGGATGAGAAGAATACTGTTAAATTGTTCCTATCACCCAAAGCTACATATAGATGCAATGGAATCTCTATCTAAATACCAATGGTATTCCTCACAGAAATAGAAAAAACAATCCTAAAATTTGTGTAGAACCACAAAAGACTCCAAATAGCCAAAGCAATCTGGAGGAAAAAGAACAAAACCGGGAGGTATCATACTTCCTATTTTCAAACTATATCACAATGCTATAGTAATAAAAATAGTATGGAATTGTTTACATAGACACATAGGCCAATGAAAGAGAATAAAAAGCTCAGAATTAAACCCCTGCATATACAGCCAACTAATTTTCAGTGGGAAAACCAAGAACTCCCAATGGGGGAAAAATGGGCTCTTCAACAAATGTTGTAGGGAAAATTGAATCAACACATGTAGAACAATGAAATTGGATCCATACTTTACATCCTTTACAAAAAGTAACTCAAAATGGATCAAAGATTAAACATAAGATCTGATGCCCCAAAACTCCTAGAATAAAACACAGGGCAGTAGCTCCTCAACACTAATCTAGACAATAATTTTTGGATATTACACCAAAACCACAAATAACAAAAGCAAAAATCAACAAGTTGGACTATATCAAACTTAAAAGTTTCTATACAGCAAAAGAAGCAGTCAACCAAATAAAAAGGCAACCTGCAGAATAGGAGAAAAATTTGGGAAATCATATTGTGGTTAATTGCCAAAATACATAAAGAACTCATACAACTCAGTAACAAGAAACAATAAAAACAAAAAATGGGCAGAGGAACTAAAATAGACTTTTTTTTTCAAAGAAGACATCCAATGACCAACAGGTTTATAGAAAGATGCTCAACATCAGTAATCATGGAAGAATTATAAATCAAAACCACAATGAGATTACACCTCACACATGTTAGAATGGCCATCATCAAGAAGACAAGAGATAACACATGTTATCTGTAGATGTAGAGAAAAGGAAACCCTTGTTCACTATTGGTGGGACTATTAATTGGTTCAACCACTGTGGAGAACAAAATGGAGGCTCCTCAGGAAATTACAAATAGATCTACCATATGATCCAGCAATTCCACTTCTAGATATATACACGAAGAATATGAAAACAAGATATCAAAGAGATGTGTGTACTCCCATGTTCATTCACAATAGCCAAGATATGGAAACAACCTAAGTGCCCATCAACACATGTACGGGGAAAAAAAATGTGATTCCACACACACATACACTTATACATGTACACACTTTTATACACACATACACACACATATATATACACAATGAAATATTCAGCCACGAGAAAGAATGACATCCTGCCATTTGCAACAACCTTGATAGCATTATTCTATGTGAAATAAGTCAGAGAAAGATATAGGCTGTATAATACCACTTACACGCAGAATCTAAAAAAAAAAAAAAAGTCGAAGTCATAGAAACAGAGAATAGAACGGTGGTCACCAAGGGATGGGGGTAGGGGGTTAGGACAGATGTTATTTATTGATACCAACTTGCAACAAGTAGTAAATAAGCCCTAGAGATCTAATGCACAATACAGTAAATATAGACAACAATATGGTATTATAATAAAACTTGCTGAGACCAGAACTTAATTATTCAGCCACTAAAAAGGATAATTATGAAATGTGATAGAGACGTTAATTATTGCTGCAAGGGCAATTATAATATATGAATGTATCAAATTAACATGTTGCACATTTTAAATTTATCCAATGTTATATGTCAAATATATTCTAATTTAAAAAACAACTTGGAGAAAAATGTATACTCTCTGTACCAGTCAGAAATCAACCACCAAAACAGAATCACAAGCTTCCGTATATTAAGAGAATTATTACAAAGATTTGACTTCACAGAATTGGTTCAAAGATTTGAATTTCCAGAATTGGTTCAAAGATTTGATTTTACAGAAGCTGTGTAAGCTGTGTCTGAAAGACTGTGTCTTTGTATTCAATGTCAGAGCTTGATGTCCATAGCACAGGCAGTTGGGAAGGAAAGATGAATAGAAGCTGGAAGACAGCAAAAACAAGCTGGAACTCACAAGCCCTACTGACAATACTGAAACCCCTATCAGCTCTTGCTTTCTCTGCCCATGGTTGCATGGATGGCCTTGAAGAAATCAAGATTCTTTACAACAAAATGCATACACCTGATTCAGGAGTGCAAGAAGGTAGAGGAGAACCAGCGGAAAGTGGAGCAATTTCAGGCCCGGCCACTATCCCACATCAGAAAAGCGAGTCAGCATATCAGTGGTCAAAACATGAACAGATGAGAGATGGCTGGGTGGCTCAGTCAGTTAAGCATTAACTCTTGATTTTGGCTCAGGGCATGATCTCACGGTTCGTGAGTTCAAACCCCACATCGGGCTCTGCACTGATGTCATGAAGACTGCTTGTGATTCTGTCTCCCTCGCTCTCTGCCCCTCCCCCACTTGCTCACTATCTCTCTCTCAAAATAAATGAAGGTAAACTTAAAAAAAAAATGAACAGATGAGCTCCCAAACGAGCTGCTGCTTCACTGCTGCCCTCCGCATCTTTTTATTGTTGCTTTTGTTGTTTTGTTTGTGTTGAAAATTTTTCCAGTCTTATTGAGATATAACTGACATAAAACTTTGTATTAATTTAAGATGTACAACATAATGATATGTATATATTGCAAAATGTTTACTGCAGCAGACTTAGTTAACCTTTGTCACCACAGTTATATTTTTTTCTTGCAGTGAGAACTTTGAAAATCCCCTTCCTTAGCAACTTTGAAATATACAATGCAGTATTGTCAACTATAGTCCGCAGGCTATACATTACCTCCCCAGGATCTGTTTATCTTATAACCGGAAAGTTTGTATTCTTTGACTTCCTTCGCCCATTTCCCTCTCCCTCTGCACCCTCCAACTTTTGAGAACCACCGCTCTTTTGTGAAATTTAAATTCCACATATAAATGAAATTGCTTTCTGAATCTCGTACAAGTATCTCTGTGGCCCACTGTTAGCTGAAAATATACAGGGGAATAATGGACAGTGTCATTTAGTTTAGCCAAGTCGTTACATTATAAAGCCACCACAGCCTCAAATGCATGTATTAATAATAAATGTTATGGTATACTAAATATCTCTGTCAGTACATTAAAAAGAAAAGCCATCGCAACACCAAAAGAAGTTTAAAGGAAAAAGAAATAAGTTATAAGAAGAAAAAATAATGAAATGGAAAACTATAAATTTGAAAAGAATAATAAAGCCAGTAGCTTATCTTTCTTTGGAGAGATTTTTTTTTAACTGACAAAGCACTAGAGAGATGCATCAAAAGAGGGGGAAAAAGCAAAATACAAGACTCAAAATGAGTATCATAAACGAAAAAGAGAAGCAGTACTGGAGATGCTACATAAAAGGATGTGTTAGAGCAAGTTTATACTAGCACATTTGAAAACTTAAAGGACAAATTCTAATGACAAATACAATGTTCTAAACATGCATAAAAAGACCTAGAAAAGCTGAATAGTCCTTTAATAATTAAAGCAATTGGATTAGTAGTTAAACTCTTCCCAAAAAGAAAATTCCAGTCCCAAATGACTTCATTGGCTGGATCGCCCAAGATCTGTCTGCAATCCCTTTTCCAGTAATTCCATTCCTAAGATTCTGATGCAGACAAATACAAGGATACATGTACAACCTGCATAATGTACAACATGGACAACAGTGTTCATAGCAGCATTATTTATAATAGCCTGAAGCTAGAACATATATGTTATCTATAATAGAATGCATTCAAACTACTCCATCAACTGAGTGTTGCCTACCAAAAAACAACCAAACAAAAAACAAACCGTGCATCATGTAACAACTTGAATGAAATGCATTAAAGAACGTTGAGGGGAAAAAAGCAGAAAATAAATAATGCAATTCTATTAATGGGTCTATTCATACAAAGTTTATTTTAGGAATGCAAACATGGAAGGAAAATACTAAGAAAAGTAAAAGCGTGTTCATCACAACAGGGCTAACAGTGAGAGAGGTAGGGCTGTGATTAGGGAGGAGCACATCAGAGGGGCAGGCTTCTGGGGTGCTGGCAAAGTCTTATTTCTGGTTCTAAATATTTCTTTCTTGGGTTTTCACTTTAGAGTTATTAAACTGGCATGTATTTTATTCACTTGTCTGTATGTAATAGCTTAAAATAAATGTAAAGTTATTAAGCTTAAAGAAAGCCTACTCTATGCAAAACGTACTATTTCAACTAAGGGAATCAAATTACAGCCTTTTCAAGATAAAGCCATTTTTCAGAAAAGCCATTCTTCTACACACTCAATTGAAAAGAGAAGTTAGTAGTATTCTGATGAATTTGTACTGTTGACAACCAAGTCAGATGAGAAATTATTGATTTCATTTATTTTCAGTAGATCTAGCCAAGAATCAAGTTATTTGATGGTTGTGCTCTAAAGAAGCAGTGACAGATCATCCAGCAGTAGTTATTACTAATCCTAGTCACTCGAGTTCTCTTCATAAGAAGAGATTTGTTATCATCACTCTTTCCAAATTGGGTGATTAGTTCTAAAAGAGGGTAAATATATGGAGTTTTCCTCTGCTGTTTAGCAAATCTGCTGCGTAAAGGTGCCGGCGTGAATTCCAAACTTAATCCACCTGGGTACTGTGTTTCAACTGAACAAATAACAAATAACAAAACTTGACATATAATCCCTCAAGGTATAGGAGCAAATTGTATAGAAGAATAAATTGAGTTTTGAGCTGATAAATTCAATCTAATTACTAAACTTTTAGTGTTGTAAATGGAGATTCAAAAAGGTTTGCTAGGTTGGCTAAGATCACAAACACAGTGAAGAGAGGAGTCTGGATTCTAGTCACCCAATATCGGACTAGTGTTTTTTTTTTTTTTCTTTCATACTGTCCACACTCCCCTGGACCAAAATTTATATTGTGATGCTTGTAAATGTTTACATATTTTTTTCTTTCTGCTTTCAAACTATATTCTTTAGAGTTAATCGCTTGTTTCTCCGTGTGAATTACTTACACAGATTTAGTTCTTCCAAGGGTCAGATTCCTTCATGGAGATAAAGAGAATCCATTTCATATCCATTTCCTTTTGAAAATGGTAAGTGTTATGGTAAACTACTAGCTAAGAAAATCCATCTTAGTTGCTTAGCATTGGGTTATCACTTTCTAAATTCTCTGACAGTTAAATATCCTGAAGATTCAAAACAAGCCTTATTACAACTCCTGGACAGGTAATTTGAAAACATTATAAAAATGTGATGGAACCTTTTTAATGGCATTTGGGTTATGTATGCATGCACACACATTGTCATTCTTATATTTGGCTGCCAGTTTTATAGAAAAATAATAATTTTAGTGATTGCAGTATTTCAAAACATCAACCAGTACAGCCTACATCTTCCTTCTCTACCAAGTGGCAGAGTATGCATTATGCACAGTTGGACAAACCACCTAGGTCCACAAATGCAGAGAACAATGCTCTTATCTCCCTGTGAATCATGCATTGAGAATGAGAACAGCAATGTTATTCACAGTATGCCTTTAGAAATTATGTCTGGGTATAATCAGTTAAATATTGAGTGGAAATGTGAATACAGGAGATGGAAATGTGAGATGCATTTGAAATGACTCTAAAAACCCCCACACAGAGATACTTGCTTCCAGGAGTCACCCCATTCTTGGAATGTGGCCCTCATGAATCAAATGAAAATGTTTTACTATGTTTTCTCTATCATCACTCCTTTCTCTATTCCATAAAACCATTTTATCCATAAAATCTTACATTAATTATCTGCAAAGGTCTTACACTTTAGTTTAAGCTTCCTTGTGGTGAATTAAAAAACCATCTGTGATTCTCTTTTCCAGTGTAATTTTAGAGAATTTTGGAATATACATGGTGCTCATTTTATTCAACAAAAGTTAGCACACCTGCATGAGATAAGGAGAGAATGGAAATCTACACTGCATGTTAAATTGAAATCGGTTTTAATAGCAGCATGCCTTAAATATATTTTTATGGTTATAAAATAATATAATACATTTTCAATTTAAAAAATTATTAAAAATGGACAGGCATTTTTTAAAGTCCTAACTTCATTCTCTAGAAGCAACAACTTTTAGTATTTAGATATATTTCATCTCACTCATATAATAGTAAAAGGAAATAGCAATAAAATAACCTCAGCACATGAATTGCAACTCCATTTCAGGTTCCGTGTATTCATTTCACATATGGGGGTGGGGAAGAAGAGGGAAGGTAAAGGAGGAGAAAAGATAAGAGAACAGGTCAAGTGCCTGCGTGTATCAGGTTTACAGTAAGGAAGAAGAAATCTGAAAAGATTAATATAGAATATCATGTCAAGTAGTAAGGTGTATTAAAAAAAAAAAAGCAAGATATTAGAGTATAAAGTAAGGCACTGGAAAGAGATCAGGGATAGTAGGTCTTGGTAAACTTTCTAGGTCAAGGTAAACTCTCCTCGAAAGTAAACAGTAGAGGAGAATCCTGAATTCCTGAATGATTGTGGCATGGACTCCTCTGTCCTTCTTGTTAGCATTTGCAAATTCCTGGGATCTTTCTCCAGGGATGAGGATTCAGAAGTTTTTTATGTGGGTTCCAGTAATCTACATTTTTAAAATGCCTCACTTGACTTCAAGTAATTACTGACTCCTGGACAGTGCTAATGTAGTAGGATCAGTTTTCCTTTTTTTTTTTTTTTTTTTTTTTTTTACTAGACATTTAACTGGGCTGGAGACAATAGTGTCAAGAAAAGAAACCAGAATTCTTACAAAGCCACAGTTTCTCTTTAATGCTTCCAACAGATAAAATCACCCCCCCCCCCAAAAAAAAAGTCTCGTTGGAAGATTTCCAGAAATTTCCAAGCATCAGATATAATTGACTTTAACCTGACCAAACCAATTTTCTTTTTTTAATTTTTTTTTTGAGAGAGTGCAGGAGGGGCAGAGAAAGAGACAGAGAATCTCAAACAGGATCCATACTCAGCACAGAGCCCAAAACAGGGCTCAACCCCACCACCTTGGGCTCATGATCTGAGCCAAAACCAAGAGTCAACACTTAACTGACTGAGCCACCCAGGTGCCCCCCAAAATATTTTTCTTATTGGTCTGTTCACAACTTACTTATCAATTTTTAGCACCCAACAATAAAAAGGGAGAGAAAAAATAGGAATGGTTTATTTTTCTTTCAATTCTTTAAGTACTGCCTAAAAGTAGCATGTTTAAAAATCTATCCCAATAAACATTTTCACACTTAGAGTGCTCAAGTCCCAACACTCCTATAATAAAGTCAGTTGTCATGCCTGAAGCCAATTATATAGCGCCAAATGAAATCACTGGGAATTAGAACTTTGATAGTCAAACTAATTTATAAAAATCTTAAAGTTTAGGGTCAGTATGACCTGGATTAAACTATACAGTTCATCTTTACCGGATTCTAGGTATGTGCGTTCTTAATCTGATCCAATACAGATCTTAAAAGCTATGGAGGGCAAGGGTTCTCAACGATAAGAACAGTTGACTTATTTCTAGCTCCAACAATGCTGCCATGTAGTGAAGCAAATACCTATTCATGAATTTACCACTTTCTTAAAGCATGAAATCTTTAAGAACAATTGGAAGGTGAAAGGGAAAGTTACCCAGTTTAGGTAATGATAAGGGGGGGCTGGAAAGACGACTCTTCATTTTTTATCATTTGCTTCTCAACTCTTCATAGTTGTGGAAAACCAAAGCCAATAAAGATAAGTAAAATTAACAACATGTGGGTTTGGTAGGAAAAGAAAAATGAACCGTGACCTACCTCCACTTCCAAAAAATAAAATTTTAATTAATTCACTTTTAAAATCTCCTTTGCAGTAAGGCAGTCTTGACTTCTTTTTTTTCTTTTTTTAAATTTATTTATTTAAAAATTTTTTTTCAATATATGAAGTTTATTGTCAAATTGGTTTCCATACAACACCCAGTGCTCATCCCAAAAGGTGCCCTCCTCAATACCCATCACCCACCCTCCTCTCCCTCCCACCCCCCATCAACCCTCAGTTTGTTCTCAGTTTTTAAGAGTCTCTTATGCTTTGGCTCTCTTCCACTCTAACCTCTTTTTTTTTTTCCTTCCCCGCGCCCATGGGTTTCTGTTAAGTTTCTCAGGATCCACATAAGAGTGAAACCATATGGTATCTGTCTTTCTCTGTATGGCTCATTTCACTTAGCATCACACTCTCCAGTTCCATCCACGTTGCTACAGAGGGCCATATTTCATTCTTTCTCATTGCCACGTAGTACTCCATTGTGTATATAAACTACAATTTCTTTATCCATTCATCAGTTGATGGACATTTCGGCTCTTTCCATAATTTGGCTATTGTTGAGAGTGCTGCTATAAACATTGGGGTACAAGTGCCCCTATGCATCAGTACTCCTGTATCCCTTGGGTAAATTCCTAGCAGTGCTATTGCTGGGTCATAGGGTAGGTCTATGTTTAATTTTTTGAGGAACCTCCACACTGTTTTCCAGAGCGGCTGCACCAATTTGCATTCCCACCAACAGTGCAAGAGGGTTCCCGTTTCTCCACATCCTCGCCAGCATCTATAGTCTCCTGATTTGTTCATTTTGGCCACTCAGACTGGCATGAGGTGATATCTGAGTGTGGTTTTGATTTGTATTTCCCTGATGAGGATCGATGTTGAGCTTCTTTTCATGTGCCTGTTGGTCATCCAGATGTCTTCTTTAGAGAAGTGTCTATTCATGTTTTCTGCCCATTTCTTCACTGGGTTGTTTGTTTTTCAGGTGTTTCCTTTGCTGTGCAGAAGCTTTTTATCTTCATAAGGTCCCAGTAATTCATTTTTGCTTTTAATTCCCTTGCCTTTGGGGATGTGTCAAGTAAGAAATTGCTACGGCTGAGGTCAGAGGTCTTTTCCTGCTTTCTCCTCTAGGGTTTTGATGGTTTCCTGTCTCACATTCAGGTCCTTTATCCATTTGAGTTTATTTTTGTGAATGGTGTAAGAAAGTGGTCTAGTTTGATTCTTCTGCATGTTGCTGTCCAGCTCTCCCAACACCATTTGTTAAAGAGACTGTCTTTTTTCCATTGGATATTCTTTCCTGCTTTGTCAAAGATTAGTTGGCCATACGTTTGTGGGTCTAGTTCTGGGGTTCCTATTCTATTCCATTTGTGCCAATACCATGCTGTCTTGATGATGACAGCTTTGTAGTAGAGGCTAAAGTCTGGGATTGTGATGCCTCCTACTTTGGTCTTCTTCAAAATTACTTTGGCTACTCGGAGGCTTTTGTGGCTCCATATGAATTTTAGGATTGCTTGTTCTAGTTTCGAGAAGAATGCTAGTGCAATTTTGATTGGGATTGCATTGAATGTGTAGATAGCTTTGGGTAGTGTTGACATTTTGACAATATATATTCTTCCAATCCATGAGCACAGAATGTTTTTCCATTTCTTTATATCTTTTCAATTTCCTTCATAAGCTTTCTATAGTTTTCAGCATACAGATCCTGTACATCTTTGGTTAGATTTATCCCTAGGTATTTTATGCTTCTTGGTGCAATTGTGAATGGGATCAGTTTCTTTATTTGTCTTTCTGTTGCTTCATTATTATTGTATAAGAATGCAACTGATTTCTGTACATTGATTTTTTTATCCTGCAACTTTGCTAAATCCATGTATAAGTTCTAGCAGACTTCTGGTGGAGTCTATCGGATTTTCCATGTATAATATCATGTCATCTGCAAAAAGTGAAACCTTAACTTCATCTTTGCCAATGTTGATGCCTTTGATTTCCTTTTGTTGTCTGATTGCTGATGCTAGAACTTCCAACACTATGTTAAACAACAGCGGTGAGAGTGGACATCCCTGTCGTCTCAGGGACGAGATCTCAGGGAAAAAGCTCTCAGATTTTCCCCATTGAGGATGATGTTAGCTGTGGGTTTTTCATAAATGGCTTTTATGATCTTTAAGTATGTTCCTTCTATCCCGACTTTCTCGAGTGTTTTTATTAAGAAAGGGTGCTGAATTTTGTCAAAGGCCTTTTGTGCATCGAATGACAGGATCATATGGTTATCTTTTCTTTCAGTAATGTGATGTATCACGTTGATTGATTTGCGAATGTTGAACCAGCCCTGCATCCCAGGAATGAATCCCACTTGATCATGGTGAATAATTCTTTTTATATGCTGTTGAATTCGATTTGCTAGTATCTTATTGAGAATTTTTGCATCCATATTCATCAGGGATATTGGCCTGTAGTTCTCTTTTTTTACTGGGTCTCTGTCTGGTTTAGGAATCAAAGCAATGCTGGCTTCATAGAATGAGTCTGGAAGTTTTCCTTCCCTTTCTATTTTTTTGAATAGCTTGAGAAGGATAGGTATTATCTCTGCTTTAAATGTCTGGTAGAACTCCCCTGGGAAGCCATCTGGTCCTGGACTCTTATTTGTTGGGAGATTTCTGATGACTGATTCAATTTCTTCGCTGGTTATGGGTCTGTTCAAGCTTTCTATTTCCTCCTGATTGAATTTTGGAAGCGTGTGGGTGTTTAGGAATTTGTCCATTTCTTCCAGGTTGTCCAGTTTGTTGGCATATAATTTTTCATAGTATTCCCTGATAATTGCTTGTATCTCTGAGGAATTGGTTGTAATCATTCCATTATCATTCATGATTTTATCTATTTGGGCCATCTCCCTTTTCTTTTTGAGAAGCCTGTCTAGAGGTTTACCAATTTTGTTTATTTTTTCAAAAAACCAACTCTTGGTTTCATTGATCTGCTCTACAGTTTTTTTAGATTCTATATTGTTTATTTCTGCTCTGATCTTTATTATTTCTCTTCTTCTGCTGGGTTTAGGATGTCTTTGCTGTTCTGCTTCTATTTCCTTTAGGTGTGCGGTTAGATTTTGTATTTGGGTTTTTTGTTTCTTGAGATAGGCCTGGATTGCAATGTATTTTCCTCTCAGGACTGCCTTCGCTGCATCCCAAAGCGTTTGGATTCTTTTATTTTCATTTTCATTTGTTTCCATATATTTTTTAATTACTTCTCTAATTGCCTGGTTGACCCATTCATTCTTTAGTAGGGTGTTCTTTAACCTCCATGCTTTTGGAGGTTTTCCAGACTTTTTCCTGTGGTTGATTTCAAGCTTCATAGCATTGTGGTCTGAAAGTATGCATGGTATGATTTCAATTCTTGTATACTTATGAAGGGCTGTTTTGTGACCCAGTATGTAATCTATCTTGGAGAACGTTCCATGTGCACTCGAGAAGAAAGTATATTCTGTTGCTTTGGGATGCAGAGTTCTAAATGTATCTGTCAAGTCCATCTGATCCAATATATCATTCAGGGCCCTTGTTTCTTTATTGACCGTGTGTCTAGATGATCTATCCATTTCTGTAAGTGGAATGTTAAAGTCCCCTGCAATGACCACATTCTTATCAATAAGGTTGCTTATGTTTGTGAGTAATTGTTTTATATATTTGGGGGCTCCTGTATTCGGCGCATAGACATTTATAATTGTTAGCTCTTCCTGATGGATAGACCCTGTGATTATTATATAATGCCCTTCTTCATCTCTTGTTACAGCCTTTAATTTAAAGTCTAGTTTGTCTCATACAAGTATGGCTACTCCAGCTTTCTTTTGACTTCCAGTGGCATGATAAATAGTTCTCCATCCCCTCACTCTCAATCTGAAGGTGTCCTCAGGTCTAAAATGAGTCTCTTGTAGACAGCAAATAGATGGGTGTTGTTTTTTTATCCATTCTGGTACCCTATGTCTTTTGGTTGGTGCATTTAGTCCATTTACATTCAGTGTATGATAGAAAGATATGGGTTTAGAGTCATTATGATGTCTGTAGGTTTCATGCTTGTAGTGATGTCTCTGGTACTTTGTCTCACAGGATCCCCCTTAGGATCTCTTTTAGGGCTGGTTTAGTGGTGACGAATTCCTTCAGTTTTTGTTTGTTTGGGAAGACCTTTATCTCTCCTTCTGTTCTAAATGACAGACTTGCTGGATAAAGGATTCTCAACTGCATATTTTTTTCTGTTCATCACATTGAAGATCTCCTGCCATTCCTTTCTGGCCTGCCAAGTTTCAGTAGAGAGATCGGTCACGAGTCTTATAGGTCTCCCTTTATATGTTAGAGCATGTTTATCTCTAGCTGCCTTCAGAATTTTCTCTTTATCCTTGTATTTTGCCAGTTTCACTATGATATGTCGTGCAGAAGATTGATTCAAGTTAGGTCTGAATGGTAGTTCCGGGAAGTTCTCAGCTATTATTTCTTCAAGTACACCTTCAGCACCTTTCCCTCTCTCTTCCTCCTCTGGAATACCAATTATGTGTAGATTATTTCTCTTTAGTGCATCACTTAGGTCTCTAATTTTCCCCTCATAGTCCTGGATTTTTTTATCTCTTTTTCTCAGCTTCCTCTTTTTCCATAATTTTATCTTCTAGTTCACCTATTCTCTCCTCTGCCTCTTCAATCTGAGCCGTAGTTGTCTCCATTTTATTTTGCAACTCATTGACAGCATTTTTTAGCTCCTCCTGGCTGTTCCTTAGTCCTTTTATCTCTGTAGCAAGAGATTCTTTACTGTCCTTTATACTGTTTTCAAGCCCAGTGATTAATTTTATGACTATTATTCTAAATTCACTTTCTGTTATATTATTTAAATCCTTTTTGATCAGTTCATTGGCTGTTGTTATTTCCTGGAGATTCTTTTGAGGGGAATTCTTCCGTTTGGTCATTTTGGATAGTCCCTGGAGTGGTGCAGGACTGCGGGGCACTTCCCCTGTGCTGTCTTGAATAACTTGTGTTGGTGGGCGGGGCCGCAGTCAGACCTGATGTCTGCCCCCAGCCCACCGCTGGGGCCACAGTCAGACTGGTGTGTGCCTTCTCTTTCCGTCTCCTAGGGGCGGGATTCACTGTGGGGTGGCGTGGCCCCTCTTGGCTACTTGTACACTGCCAGGCTTGTGGTGCTGGGGATCTGGCGTATTAGCTGGGGTGTATCGGCAAGGTGCACAGGGGCAGGAGGGGCAGGCTCAGCTTGCTTTTCCTTTGGAGATCTGCTTCGGGAGGGGCCCTGCAGCACCGGGAGGGAGTCAGACCCGCTGGAGGGGATGGATCCACAGAAGCACAGCGTTGGGTGTTTTCGTGGTGCAAGTAACTCCCTGGCAGGAACTGGTTCCCTTTGGGATTTTGGCTGGGGGATGGGTGAGGGAGATGGCGCTGGCGAGCGCCTTTGTTCCCTGCCAAGCTGAGCTCTGTAGGCGGGGCTCAACAACTCTCCCTCCCAGTCTTGACTTCTTTACTCAACTCCCCAACTTACATTACAGTTAATAGGATATAGTGACATGGTTATGCAAATAGATACATAGTCAAACATCAAGGTCATTTATTTGTAAGTAGCAGTTTAAAGAGTAGGTAAGACAATACAATTCAGTTGTATTTCTATACACTAACAATGAAGCATCTGAAAAAAGAAATAAAGAGAACTATCCCATTTACAATAGCATAAAAAACAATAAAATATCTAGGTATAAATTTAACCAAGGAAGTGAGAGATTGGGACAGTGAAAACTACAAGACTTTACTTGAAAGAATTAGAAGATACAAAACAAATGGAAGAAATCCTGTGTTCATGGATTAGAAGAGTTCATATTGTTTAAATGTCCATGCTACCTAAAGCTATTTAAAGATTCAACACAATCCCTAATAAAAACCCAATGGCATTTTTCACAGAAATAGAAAAAATAATAAAAAAAAAAACCACCTAAAATTTGTGTGGAACCACACAAGACTCCAAAATAGAGAAAGCAATTATGAGAACACACACACACACACAAACACATCACCCTTCCTGATTTCAAGATATATTACAAAGGCATAGTGATTAAAACAGTATGGTACTGGCATTAAAAATAGAATAGACTTATAGAACAGGATAGAGAACCCAGAATAAAACTCCATATATATAATCAACTAATATTTGATAAAGGATCCTAAAATATCCAATGGGAAAAATCTCCTTAACAAATGGTGCTGAGAAACTTGGATAACCACATGTAGAACAATGAAACTGGACCCTTATATTACACCACTCACAAAAATTAACGTAAAATAGATCCAAGACTTAAACATAAGACTGAAACTTATGAAACGTAAGACTGAAACTGAAACTGAAAAATAAACTCCTGGAAAAAATATATGCTGAGAAACTTCTTCTCTTGGTGTTGGCAATGATTTTTTTAAATTTTTTAATGTTTATTTATTTTTAAGAGATGGAGAGACAGAATGTGAGTGGGGAAGGGGCAGAGAGAGAGAAGGAGATACAGAATCCAAAGCAGGCTCCAGGCTCTGAGCTGTCAGCACAGAGCCTGATGCGGGGCTCAAAGCCACCAGCCATGAGATCATGACCTGAGCCGAAGTCTGACGCTTAACCTATTGAGCCACCCCATTGCCCTGCCAATGATTTTTTTTTTTTTTAATATGACACCAGAAGCACAAGTGACAGAAGAAAAAAAAAATCCACAAGTGTACATCATACTTAAAGACACTGGCACTGAAATTAGCAACAATATGGATAGAACTAAACTGTATTATGTTTTGCTAAGTAAGTCAGAGAAAGACAAATATCCTATTATTTCACTCATATGTGGAATTTAAGAAAAAAACCAGATGAACATAGGGGAAGGGAAGCAAAAATAAGATAAAAACAGAGAGGGAAACAAACCACACAAGACTTAAATACAGAGAACTGAGGGTTGCTGGTGGGCTGTTGGGTGGGGAAATGAGCTAAATAGGTGATGGACATTAAGGAGGGTGTTTGTTGGGACGAGCACTGGGTGGTATATGTAAGTAATAAATCACTAAATTCAATTCTCAAAATCATTGTTACACGATACGTTGACTAACTAGGATTTAAAAAAAAAAAAAGACACTGGCAAAGCAAAATAAACAACAAAATGAAAAGGCAACCTATGGAATGAGAGAAAATATTGGCAAAACAATCAGATAAGGACTGAATACCCAGAATACATAAAGAACTCATACAACTCAATAACAAACAATCATATTTTAAAAATGGGCAGAGGAACTACACTGACACTTTCCCAAAGAAGATATGCAAATGGTAAATAGGTACATTGAAACGTTACTCAATATCACTAATCATCAGGGAAATGTCAATGAAACCTACAACAAAATGCCAGCTCACCTGTGTCACAATGGCTATCATCAAGACGACAAGAGATAACAAGTGTTGTAAAAGGATTTGGACAAAAGGGAACTTTGTATACTCTTAGTGTAATTGTAAACTGGTTCAGCCATTATGGAAAACAGTATGGAGGTTCTTAAATTAAGTAATAAATAAATAAAACTAGTACTACCATACAATCCAGCAATCCCATTTCTGGGTACACATCCAAAGGAAATGAAAACAGGTTATCAAAGAGATATATGCACTCGTATGTTTATCATGGCATTATTCATAATACCCAAGACATAAAAACAACCTGTGCCCATCAATGGATGAATGAATAAAGAAGATATAGAATAAAAACACACACACATTATACATACACACACACACATAAACATATACATATAAATGTATAAGTATATGTATAAAATATAAACATACACATACATGCATATGTGTATAAATATATACCATATCTCATTTATTCATTCATAAATATATACACACATGCATGTACACACACAAAATGGAATACAACTTAGCCATGAGAAAAAAAGTATAACCTGCTATTTGAAAAAACATGGATTGAACTTGAGAACTTTATGCTAAGTGACATAAATCAGAGAAAAACAAATACTGT
The DNA here is from genome assembly GCF_046562875.1 of Panthera onca. NCBI lineage: Eukaryota > Metazoa > Chordata > Mammalia > Carnivora > Felidae > Panthera > Panthera onca. The sequence continues at coordinate 147,073,091 of NC_138342.1, read as the reverse complement.
ATGATAGTCTTATATGGGTAATCTAAAAAGAAACAAACTCAAAAAAACAAAGTGGAGTGGTGCTTACCAGGGACTAGGGAGTGAGGGGTAGGAGAGACGATTTTAAGTGTACATAATTGCAATTAAGTAGATAAATAAGTTTTGGAGATCTGACACACCGTACAGTGACTATAGACAAAAAAACACGTATCGACATTAAATTCGTTAAGAGAGTAGATCTTAATTGTTCCCACCACTAGAAGAAATTATAACTATGCAATATGACTGATAGATTAGTTAACATTACAATGGCAATCATACTTCAATATACCAAATCAATATGTAATGCCCCTTAAACTTACATAATGTTACATGTCAATTTAATTTAAATAAGTGGACATTTTCCACTTTTTAGCAGAGTACTCTTATAAAAATTAGAAGTGTTTATAAACACTTTTCTAAATGTATTACAGAAGTGCAACCTAATATAATAATAAAAAAAAAGAGTAAATAAGAATAAGCAATTGGTTAGTTCATTTCTGGAATAACAATTGGGAAAAAAGTTTTCATAGGCAGACCTATTCAGAGGCAACTGTGCTTCAGTTGAAAATAACTGTTGTAGAGGTGCCTGGGTGACTCAGTTGGTTGAGCATCCAGCTCTTAATTTTGGCTCAGGTCATGATCCCAGTGTCGTGGGATCAAGCCCTGTGTCAGGCTCTACACTCAGCATGGAGCCTGCTTAAGGTTTGTTCTCCCCCTCTCCCCCCCTCTGCCCCTCTCCTCCTGTGCCTCTCCCTCTCCTCTTCCTCCCCTGCCAATGCTCTCGCTCTAAAATAAAAGATAAAGTAAAATAAAATAACTATTATGTTAATACTTTTAAATGCCAGTAGAAACCAACCTGAAGGAAAGACTACCTGCTGGTACAAGGTTATTGTTCAGAATAAACTTCTGTTTTAGTTGGAAGAGTAGTTAGTTTTTTAGATAAATTATGGTTCAGTTGATTGCTCTGTGGCAAATACTGATTTAAACAATTTTTAGAAATAAATTTTCACATGAACTGAATCACTTTTAATGCCAGCTTCCATCTTCAAACAAATTAACATCACAGGATATAAATCCACAGGGGAGAAAAAAAGGATTTATAATGAAAAATGCAATGGCACGGTCACTCTAGCAAAAGTGACAAATTTTGTTATAATTGAGGTCACAGTGCTTCGTTTAAAAGTAGCTGATAAGCAGCCAACATGATAAACTATATACACCCAAAGCCATCATTGAATCTATTTGTTGAATGAGTTTTCCACAATGATAATAATTTAACCATAATGCATCTCTTCTTGAACTCTCATTAATCCAAACACATATTTTATATTTTGGTGTATTTTATCTCAAGTTTCCCTCTAATGGTACACATGTTAAAGTTATATCTTCTTGATAAAACTCCATCTTGGGGCACCTGGGTGGCTCAGTCGGTTAAGCATCCGACTTCTGCTCAGGGCATGATCTCGTGGTTCGTGAGTTCTAGCCCCAGGTCAGGCTTTGTGCTGACAGCTCAGACCCTGGAGCCTGCTTCGGATTCTGTGTGTCTGTCTCTACGCCTCTCCTGCTCATCCTTTCTCTTTCTCTCTCTCTCAGAAGTAAACATAAAATTAAAAAAACTGAAAAACAAACAAACAAAACCCTCCATCTTCCTTAAGGGCAGGACTTTGGGAGGTATCTCCTGGCAAGAAAAACAGAGTTGCAAGGTCAGCCTTATAAAACTGAATATTCTATGGAGGGGAGAGCAGAAGCAACAGCCCAATCACAGCTGTGTGTGTGGTGTAAACATGACAAGGGTCCTGAAAAATTTCTGTTTTTCTCAAGGCTTCCTACCAATCTGAGAGCAATTCACAACCCTTATGATAATTGCATTTCCTGCTTACCTAGTAAGAGTTTCTGTTATTGGCAGCAAAGAACTCTGGTAAGGTAGAAATGATAAAAGAACAGAAGTGCAGGCTTTTGAGTGAGCCACTTAACAGGATTTAGGAGGTAAACTCAGAGTGGTTGTTCCTAAGCTTTGGGCCATGAAGAGCTGGGATGATTATAGGTTTATTCGATTCATGGCATTCTGAATCCAAACACCCATCAAACATTCTCAGTAGACCAGGAAAAAAAAAAAAAAAAAAAACGTTTTCACATTATAAGCCCCTATTTTTCTGGTGGAGATGCTGAATTGCTTTAAAAAATATCAATTTACTGGGGCGCGTGGGTGGCTCAGTCAGTTGAGCATCCAACTTCAGCTCAGGGCATGATCTCACAGTTCATGGGTTCAAGCCCCACATAGGGCTCTGTGCTGGCAGCTTAGAGCCTGGAGCCTGCTTCAAGTTGTTTCTCCCCCTCTCTCTCTCTGCCCCTCACCCACTGAGGCTCTCTGTCCATCTCGCTCAAAAATGAATAAACATGAAAAAAAAATTGTTTAATTTTAATTTATTTACATTTACTGAATAACTCATCATCAGGGAAATGCAAATCAAACTATAATGAGATATCACCTTACACCTATCAGAATGGCTAATATCAATCAAAAACTCATGAAACAAGTGTTGGCGAGAATATGGAGGAAAAGAAACACTAGTGCACTATAGGTAGGAATGCAAACTGGTGTAGCCACTGTGGAAAACAGTATGGAGGTTTCTGAAAAATTGAAACTAGAACTACCCTATGATCCAGTAATTGCACTACTGGCTATTTACCCAAAGAATGCATAAACACTCATTCAAAGGTTTGTCTGTATTTATAGCAGCATTATTTACAACAGCCAAATTATGGAAGCAACTTAAGTGTCCATTGAGTGATAAATGGATAAAGCAGTGTGTGTGTGTGTGTGTGTGTGTGTGTGTGTGTGTGTGTGTGATAGAATATTATTTAGCCCTAAAAAAGAATTAAACCTTGGGGCGCCTGGGTGGCTCAGTTAGTTAAGTGTCTGACTTTGGCTCAGGTAATGATCTTGCAGTCCCTGAGTATGAGCCCAGAGTGGGGCTCTGTGCTGACAGCTCATAGCGTGGAGCCTACTTCTGATTCTGCATCTCCCTCTCCCTCTGCCCCTCTCCTGTTCATGCTATGACTGTCTCTCTCAAAAATAAATTAAAAAAAAAAAATGAAAACCTGCCATTGCAACAACATGGATAGAACTAGAGTATAATGCTAAGCAAAATAAGCCAGTCAGAGAAAGACAAATGCTATGTAATTTCACTTATAGGTGGAATTTAAGAAACAAATGAACAAAGGGAAAAAGAGAGAGAGAGAAACCAAGAAAAAAAAAGTACTGTTAACTATAGAGAACAAACTGATGATTACCAGAGGGAGGTTGGTGGGGAGAAGGGGAAAATAGATGAAAGGTATGAAGAGACACTTATCTTGATGAGCCCTGAGTAATGTATGGAATTGTTGAATCCCTATATAGTACACCTAAAACTAATACAACACTGTATGTTAACTACACTGTAATTAAAATGAAATTAAAGGAAATAAAGAGTTGCTGAACAGAAAGTTTCAATCATTCTGTATTTTCTCAGGCAAGGCATAGAAGAATGATTTTCACCTGGAAGTTTAATAAACTAATTTATCTTTTCAAAAATGGCATACACCAAAAAAGAATAGAACACTTTCAAAGCTCCCCCCACCCAATATGGAAGGATTCATTATAAGGTTATTTTCAACCTAAAAGTGAAAAGTTCTGAAAATGCAAGAAACCAATGAACACCTCCTGAATCAGCACAGGAAAATGCATTTCTCAATATTAGCATGCAATTATAGAAGCCTTAGTGACAAAAGGGAGAGTGAACCATATGAGATGTATCATAGGGATCCATGGATAAATGATCAGAACAGAAGAGGTAAACTTACAAAAATCAGTTCATCATCACTGGCATTACAAAACCTTGGCTTGAAGCAACTATAGAGAGTCACCAGGTTCTTAAATAATATAACAGTCTTAATGGGAAAAAAAATGAGATTGAAATAGGGCCCACATTGGCCATGATCAATGAAGATAAATAGAGAATGGCACATAATTATCCAGAAAAAGAAGATGAATGCAGGGTAACACACTTTATTTGATTAAAATGCTTATTTAGGATTTGCACAATACACTTTTTAAAGGGATGAGAATTAAAGACCCAAACCACATTGTAGCCATACATATATGTTATTATATCCATTGTGTTGTGTTGGTGTATACATTATTTAACAGATCAGTATCTATTTACTTTTCGTCTACACCTGGTTTCAGAGTCCAAATAGTAGCTTTTAACTAAGGAAGTCCCTTCGGATATTGATAAAGAGAAGTAACTAAACAGAACAAGTGAAAAGATTGTGTGCCCTACCCTGAGTGGACTAATTTGGTAAATATTCGCCTAGCGCTTTGAACAAGGTCTTTCCTGTTTGGGCATGGCACTGTTGCATTTTTTAAATCCATTCTTCTGTACAAAAATGTTTACTTATATGTATTAGACATATCTCATAGCTCTATTCTTTAATTATCCATGATATGCAACTAATTACTTCTGCTTTCGCTTATTAGAAAAACTACAGAAACTTCAAAAGTAGGTACAAATTTTCTGATTCCTAATTTCATGAAGCTTTCTTTTCTCTTTCCTTTACTTTTAATATTAATATCACTAAAGGATGAATTCAGAACTTCAGACTCTCTAATTTGTGTTTGTAGGGTAAGCTTTTAAAATATGCTGGCTATATTAGGGCAACCTAAGTAATGAACAGACTAAAGGTAAATAGAATTATTTACTATTAGTTACCGAGGAATGCCTGGGTGGCTCAGTTGGTTAAGCATCCAAATCTTGATTTGGGCTCAGGTCATGATCTCATGGTTCCTGAGTTCGAGCCCCACATTGGGCTCTGTCTGTGCTGACAGTGTGGAGACTGCTTGGGATTCTCTGCCGCGCTCTCTCTCGCCCTATCAAAAATAAACAAAAAAAAATTAGTAACCAAACTGTTTAATTCCTAGTCATGTAAGTTTTTTTAACTTTTATCATTTAAGTATAGTTGACAAACAATATTTAGTAGTTTCAGGTGTACAACACCTGATTTAACAATTCTATACATTCTACAGTGCTCACCATAAGAGTAGTTACGATCTGTCACCATATGATGTTATTACAATATTACAGACTGTATTCCCTATGCTGTACTTTTCATCTGCATGACTTATTTATTTTATAACTGGAAGTTTGTACCTCAGTGCTCTTACATGTAGCAACACAAGATTTAATCTGCCCATGAAAATAACAAAGAGTGTGAGATCAAATGATAAAAAGCATGAACATTGGCAAGAGATGGCAGTGCAGTGAGGAAGTCAGGACAGGGAATGAGTAAAGACAGACCCAGAGAGGGAAACAGAATACCTGAGGTTGCCCTTGCACTTCTGAGCATTTTCCCAATCCCAGTGAATTTTACCACAATTTTCTTACCATCGGTACTCAAAGGACCGAAAAATAAACACATCCTCTCCACCCACCTCAAAGAGAGAGGTTACTTTCCTACATTCTTGGTAAAATGGTGAACCATTATTAAATCCTTACCTCCCAAAATGTCTACGGGTAAACTGTCAGTCTGGGAGCTTTGTGATCAATGTAAGAAAGAAAATTTCTTGAGAAACCATACCCATTTAACACATGTGTTTTCAAACTAATACATATTGTCTGAGTTGCCTAAAAATGTTTAAGAATTATGCTCCAGGTGTTTCTGGATTGGTAATGTAAACATTTTCTAGATAATCCACCTTCACCCCATATTTCAAGGAATTTCTACAGATCAAGCTCCAAGGAAACTATGTCCCTTATTGCCAAAAATAATTAAATACAAGGATGTGATGGTATATTTTATGCCTCAACTTGACTAGGCCACAGGATAACCAGATATTTGGTTAAACATTATTCTGGGTAGGTCTGTGACATGAGGGCATTTTGGGATGAGATTAACAGTTGACTTGGTATACTAAATAAAGCAGATTGCCCTTTTTAATGTGGGTGGCATTCAACCAATTGGTTGAAGGCCTAGATAGAAAAAAATGTCTGACCCTCCCACCACCAAGGGACATTTCCCCTGCCTATTTGATCTGAGACACTGGTCTTTTCCTGCTTCTGTAAACATCAGTCTCCTTTGGTCTCCAGTTTGTGAGCTTTCAGCCTCAAGTTTCCACCAGTGGCTCTTCTGGTTCTCAGGCTTTTAGGCTCAAACCGGAACTATACCATCAGCTTTCCTGAGTCCCCAGCTTGCCAACTGAAGCTTGTTAAAATCAAACACAATCGGACACCAGATTTGAAATTCCCTGAGTATACAAAGCAGTTTTGCCATACGAGCAAAAATTAATTTCGCTTATTGTACAAAACAAGTGAAACAACTTGGGCCACTTGTTAAGGTCTCTGAAAATCATGAAAAAAATTTAAACCAATCTCCAAAATGAATATGAGGTAACCAGTTGCAACCAATTCCCTGTCACTAGGAAAACTCCAATGTTATAGCCAATCACTGTGAAGAACAAACGGCCAATGCCTCCTCACTATATAAGCTGCTACTTTATAACAACTTATCTCTGAGCCTCCTTCAATGTTCATTTTGAGTGCTAGTGGTTCACGGGCTGTTTTGTGTATACATGTGTGTATGTACAATAAACTTTTATTATTTCAATGATACAGTGGTTTTATATCTACTATTGATGAAATTTTGACAAGATCTTGGAACTTTTCAGCCTCCATAATTACATGAGCCAATTCTTTAAAGTTTCTCTGCACACACACACACACACCCTGTTTGTTGCGTGTCTAATACCAGAGGGAAACACCACAGTATCCGTGAAAGCCAACAAAAACCATAAAGAGAAAACTTAGACCCACAGAAACTTCATATCTCAAGACCAAAAGACACATAAGAATTTTACGGTATTTTAAAACATAAAAGAGCTTTGAGAAATGAATAGCAATTTCTTTTAAATAACAAAACTATACTTCTAGAAATGAAAATTTGTAATTGAAATACTGACTTCAATGTATGCTTAGAATTTTGATATATGTGTTAAAGAGTAGACTAGACATGAAGAAAAGTATTAAAATATAAAACTGTAGAAACTGTCATGAATGCAGATAGAAAGCAAAGAGGTAATGATATGAAAATGAATTTAAAAGTCAGGAAAATTAGAATGAAAATGTTTACCACATCTCCATTCAAAATCTCAGAATGGAAGGGTAGGGAAAATATGCAGAGGCAACATTTAAAACAGGAACAGCTGAGAATATTTTAGACTTGGTGAAGGACTCTAGTAAGTACATGTAATAAGCCCAAGAAAAATGAACCAGAGTAAATAAACTCTTCATGTAGACATATCACAGTGAAATCATAAGACAATTATGACCATCAAAAGATCTAAGAAGCTATAGAGAAAACATTGCTTTTGAAATACTGACAATGAACTGACAGCTGACTTCTCTAAAATATCAACAGTTGACTTTTCCTGGCCATGCTGAGAAAAAACAACTATTAATCAAGAATTCAATATCCAGCAGAAACAGGTTTACAGAATATAAACAAAGTATAAAACATATTCAGAATACAATGAGGAAAAGCAAGCCACCAGCTCCAAACAATGAAGGAAATGAACAAAAAGGACCTTGGTAAAGATGGGATGAATATGAAGTACATACACAGGGATGCATTAAAATATCTTGGTAATTAAAGTAAAAACAAATGGAATGACTTCCAGTTTTCAGTTCCACATGTAAGGAGCTTCCAAACCATTACACTGTTCTATCAACAAGTAAGAAAGCCAAACAGATTGAAAAGCCAAGAATTCCTCTTGAATCTGTGAGAAGGGCAGGACACAGGGGGAAACACTGTCCCCAGGATGATAAGAGACATGTAGATAAGTAGAGGGAATCCTGGTTTACCTGAGCGGAGGCTCACGAGCAGAAACTGCTGCAGGAAGCAGTACTAGTGTGGGACAACCTGAACTTTAATTGATAAATTGCTGGAGACCCCGTGTGAACAACCCTGAGAGATAAAAACTCCAGGGAATCCCAGTCACAATATTTTGAGATTTACTTCCAGGAGCTTGACCAGGTTCTCACAGCAAATATTAGCAAAAATGCCTTCTTGCTTCTGACAGGGAAAAGAAGAAAGGGACCATTGTTGAAAAACAGCGTAGTGCTCTTCTCCTTAAAAAGGCCAGAACTCAGGTGAAACTAGGTAACCAGAGCCTAGCCTACTGGGGCTATTATCAGAGCCAAACTGACTTGAAGAAAGGGAAATAGCCAACGCCAATCAGCTCTAGCATCTTCCACATGAGACAAGGGAAATACCCAACTCCAGCCCACTTGAGCTATTCTGTCCCAATTAAGAGGGAAGCTAAAAATGAGAAACACTTGTGAAGCTCACAGTTCAGAGGCATAAGCTCATGAAAAGACTGAGACCTAATTCTAGGGCTATAGAATACTTCACCTCTCCCCACATTTCACCACTACATCACTACGGGCCTTTTTTTCCAACAGTTCCCTTTACTCTGTACATCATGGCTGGTTGTCAGAAAGAAAAAAAAAAAAAATTACAAGATGTACCAAAAGGCAAACAAACACAATCTGAAGAGACAGAGTAAACATCAGTACCAGACATGGCAGTGAAGACAGAATTATCAGACTGGGAATTTAAAACAACCATGATATATATGCTAAGGGCTCTAATGGATAAAATAGACAACATGCAAGAACAGATGGGCAGTGTAAGTAAGAAAGATGGAAAGCCTAAGATGGAAAGAAATGTTGGACTGGACCCGGCTGAATAAAAACATCTGAGATTGAGGATCTATAAATAGAAACGCTAAGAAACAAAAAGCAGGGGCATCTGGGTGAGTCAGTTGGTTAAGCATCCGGCTTTGACTCAGGTCATGATCTCACAGTTTGTGGGGTCAAGCCCTGCTTTGGGCTGTGTGCTGACAGCCCAGAGACTGGGGCTCACTTCAGATTCTGTGTCTCCCTCTCTCTCTGCTCCTCCCCTGTTCACACTCTGTCTCTGTCTCTCAAAAATAAATAAACATTAACAAAAAAAATAAAAAATAAAAAAAAAAAAAAACGAAGACTGAAAATAAATGGAACAGAATATTCAAGAACTGTGGAACAACTACAAAAGGTATAGTATATACATAATAGGAACATCAAAAAGACAAGAGAAAAAGGAACAGAAGAAATATTTGAAACAATAACTGAGAACTTCCCAAATTATTGTCAGACACCAAACCATAATTCAGGAAGTTCAGAGCAATCAGGATAAATGGCCCCCAAAAAAGTATACCTGAGCATACCATTTTCAATTATAGAAAACTCAAAGATGAAGAAAAAAGTCTTGAAAAAAGCCAGAGGAACACAAACACTTTACCTATATAGGAACAGAGATAAGAATTACATCCAACTTCTCAGAAATCATGCAAGTGAGGAGAGTGGAGTGAAATACTTTAAGTGCTGAGAGAAGGAAAAACAAACAACCAGATTATTGTATCCTGCAAAATAATCTTTCAAAAGTTAAAGAGAAATAAAATCTCTTTCAGACAAGCAAAAATTAAGGGAATTTATTGCTAGTAGATTTGTGTTGCAAGAAAACCTTAAAAGAAGTTTTTAGAGAGAAGGAAAAGAAAACATAAAGTCAACCCTTGAACAATGTGGAGGTCGGGGTACCAACCCCAGACATACTTTAAAATCCATGTATAATTTTGACTTCCAAAAATTTAACCACTAACAGCCCACTGTTGACAAGAAGCCTTATTATTAACATAAATAGTCAATTAACACTAACTTTGTATGTTTTACATATTATATATTATATTCTTATAATAAAGTAAGCTATAGAAAAGAAAATGTTATTAAGAAAGTCACAAGGAATGGCAAGATTTAATTCTTTTTTGTAGTTGAGTAATATTCCATTGCATGGATAGACCTAGAAGGTATAATGCTAAGTGAAATAAGTCAGTGAAAGACAAACACCAGATGATTTCACTCATATGTGGAACTTAAGATACAAACAAATGAAAAAAAAGAAAAGAAAAGAAAAGAAAAGAAAAGAAAAGAAAAAGGAGATGAACAAAAAACAGACTCTTTAATACAGAGAAAAAACTGGTGTTTGCCAAAAAGGAGGTGGGGGAGCGGGAATGAATGAAATAGGTGAAGGGGATTAAAAATAAACTGATCATGATGAGCACTGAGTAATGCATAGAATTGTTAACTCACTATATTGTAACCCTGAAAGTAATATAACATTGTATGTTAATTATACTGGAATTTAAAGAGTACTTTAAAAAAATTTAAAGAAAGAAAATTATAAGGAAAAGAAAGTACATTTATATTACTGTCCTATATTTATCAAAACAAAAAATTCTATATGTAAGTGAACCTACATAGTTCAAACCTGTGTCATTCAAGGGCCAACTATATATAAGATCAGAATAATATAGGTCAAAAATTCCAGATTTGGGGCGCCTGGGTGGCACAGTCGGTTAAGCATCCGACTTCAGCCAGGTCACGATCTCGCGGTCCGTGAGTTCGAGCCCCGCGTCAGGCTCTGGGCTGATGGCTCGGAGCCTGGAGCCTGTTTCCAATTCTGTGTCTCCCTCTCTCTCTGCCCCTCCCCCGTTCATGCTCTGTCTCTCTCTGTCCCAAAAATTAAAAAAAAAAAAAAAAAAAATTCCAGATTTGCATATAGAAAAGAAGCACACTGAAGAAAGAATAAATGAAGGTAAAATAAAAACTTTTATTTTTCCTATTCTTAATTGATATAACACAACAATGTGTTCAAAATAATAATAGCAAAAATGTATTTGACTATGTATGTATCTTTTGCATATATATGCTATGCATCCTTACATGTAAGTGAAACAAATAACAATAATACAAAGAGCAGGAGGAAACAAGGTTATTTGGTTATTATAAGGTACTTATCCTACCTATGAAGTAGTACATTATTATTTTTAAATGGACTTGTATTACTAGTAACTGTACATTGCTAGCCCTAAGGGAACAACTATAAAAAAGATTAAAAAAAAATAAAGGTGTAACTGATATGAAATGAGAGAAAATAGGATCATTTGTAATGTTCAATTAAAACCACAAGTGTCAGGGAGTGCCTGGGTGGCTCAGTTGGTTAAGTATCCAGTTCTTGAGTTCAGCTCAGGTCATCCTCTCACTGTACATGAATTAGAGACTTTCATCCAGCTCCACAATGATAGTGCTGAGCCCACTTGAGATTCCCTCCCCCACTTGCTCTCTCTCCCTCTCTCAAAATAAATAAATAAACTTAAAAAAAATTTAGAAATACAAATGATAGAAAAATAGTATAAGACAAAAAAATAGGAACAAAGAACAACAGCAACAAATAGAAACCAATAAGAAATATGGTAGATATTAATCCAACTATATAATAGATAAAATATATTAAAAATGTATATAAAATAAAGATATATATAAAAATATATAAAATCAATAGCCCAAGTTTCCACCTTAGGAAACTAGAAAAAGAAGAGAAAATTAAAACCCAAATAAGCCTAACAAAAGGACTAATAAGAATTAAAGCATCATTCAATGAAATTGAAAATAGGAAATAAATAGACAAAAATCAATAAAACCAAGCCAAATTCTTTGAAAAGATCAATAAGATTGAAAACTTCTGGCCAGGCTAACTATAAGAGAGAGACATATTGTTATCAGAAAAGAAAGAGGAGATATCACTACAGATCCTATGGATAATGAAAGGATAATAAAAGTGTACTATGAACAACTCTATGCCCACAAATTTGATAACCTAGATAAAATGGACCAATTGCTTGAAAGATAATTTGCCAACACTCACACAAAAATAAACAGAATATATATATGTATATATATTGATATATATATATATATATATGTATATACATATATATATATATATATATATATATATCATGTGAGTATTTATTGTGTCAGTGTCTTTAATATATATGTATATATATTATGTATATATATGTATATATATTATGTAATATATATATATGTATACATAATATATATTAAAGACACTGACACAATAAATCATAACCCTCCAAAGCAGAAATCACCCAGACCAGATGGGTACCCTGGTGAATTGTAACAAACAGTTAAGGAAAAAATTATACTAATTTTCTATAATCTCTTTTAGAAGATAGAAGCAGAGAGAATACTTGCTAACTCATTCTATGAGGCCAGTATCACCCTACTACCAAAAAACCAGATGTAATGTGTAAACACATTACAAGAAAAGAAAAATGCAAATGAATATCTCTCATGAACAAGGATGAAACAATCCTAAAAAGATATTAGCAAATCAAATCTGACAATGTATAAAAGGAATTACATACCATGATCCAGGGGGATTTATCTGAGGTATGCAAGGCTGGTTCAACAATTGAAAACAAATTTATGTAACCCATTATATCATCAGACTAAAACAAAAACAAAAACAAAAACAAAAAACAAATAACACAATAATATCAATAGATTCAGAGGAAACATTTGACAAAATCCAAAACCCATTCTGAAAAAATTCTTGGTAAACTAGGAACAGAAGGAAACTTCCTCAACTTAACAGAGAACAACTACTTTAAAAAACTACAGTTAACGTTACACTTAATGGTGAGAAACTAAAATTTTCCAGTTAGATCTGAAACAAGGTAAAGAGGTTTCCCCCACCAATCTTTTTCATCATCATACTAAAAGTGCATGGTAGTGCCATAAGACAAGAAAAAGAAATAAAAGGTGTACATATTGGGAAGAAAGAACCAACAGTCTTTATTTGCAAATAACATCATCATTAATGTAGAAAATCCAAAAGAATTGACCAAAAAAACCCCCAAACAAACAAAAAACAAACAAACAAACTGGAAAAAAGGAATTATACAAAGTTTGCAGGATACAAGGTTAATATATAAAAGTCAATCACTTTCCTATATACCAGAAATAAAGGGAATAAGAAATTAAAAATACAATACTATTTACATTAGCACTCCCAAAATTGTAATACTTAGGTATAAATCTAATTATATGTATAATCTGCAAGAGAAAAACTACAAAATTCTGGCTAATAAAGTCGAAGAACTAAATAGATGGGAAGATATTCCATATCATGGATAGGAAGACCCAATATTGTCAAGATGTGCATTCTTTCCAATTTTGTCTGTAGATGCAATGCAATTGAATAAAAATTCTGGCAAATTATTTTGTGGATACTAACAAACTGATTTTTAAATTTATAGGGGGAGTCAAAAGACCCAGAATAACCAACACAATCCAGAAGAAGAACAAGAGTGGAGGAATGACACTACCAGACTTCAAGATTTACTATGAAGCTTTACTTCAAGCTTCATTTACTATGAAGCTTTACTACTCAAGACAATGTGATATAATTAAAAAAAAAAAAAGACAAATCAATAGAACAGAATAGAGATCCCAGAAAAAGACCCATATAAATGAGTTCAAGTTATCTTTGACAAATAAGCAGAGACAATAGAGCAAAAATTGTTTTTCAACAAATGATTCTGGAAAACTGGACATCAACATACAAAAAGAAAAAGAAGAAAAGAAAAAGAATCTAGATGCAGACTTTATACCTTTCACAGAAAATAATTTAATATGGATCACAGACCTAAATGGGAAATGTGAAACCATGAAACTCCTAGAAGATAACATACAAGCAAATCTAGATGGTCTTGGGTATGGCAATGAATATTTACATGCAACAACCAAGGCATGATCCATGAAAGAAGTAATTGATAAGCTGGGCTTCATTAAAATTAAAAGTTTCTGCTCTGTGAAAGAGAATGTCAAGAGAATGAGAAGACAACCACCGACTGGGAAAAAAATATTTATATAAGATACACCTGATAAAGGACTGTTTTCTTAAATATGTAAAAAAATGCTTAAAACTCAATAAGAAAATAAACAACTAATTAAAAAATGCTCTAAGACCCAAACAGGCAATTTACCAAAGATACATAGATGGAAAATAAGCATATGAAAAGATGCTCCAGATCACAAATCATCAGGGAAATGCAAATTAGGCAATAATGAGATACCACTACATACCTATTAGAATGGCTAAAGTCCCAAACACTGAAAACATGAAATGTTGGCAAGTATGCAGAGCAATAGGAACTCTTATTCATTGTTAGTTGGAATACCAAAAAGTGCCAACTTTGGAAGACAGTTTGGTGATTTCTTATAAAACTAAACATACCTTTAGCATATGATACAGCAATCAACTCCTGGTTATTTATCTAAAGTAGTTGAAAACTTATGTCAAAAAAAAGCCTGCACACTAATGTTTATAGCAGTTTCTTTCTAATTTCCATAACCTGGAAGCAACCAAGACTTCCTTCAGTAGGTAAATGGATAAACAAACTGTGGCAATTCAAACAATAAAATATTATTCAGAGCTAAAAAGATTAGTTATCAAGCCAAGCAAAGACATGGAGGAACCCTAAATGCATATTACTAAGTGAAAGGAGCCAATCCAAAAAGGCTACATACTATATGATTTGAACTGTATGACATTCTAGAAAAAACAAAACTATGGAGACAGTAAAAAGACCAATGGTTGCCAGAGATGGTAGGGAGAAACATATGAAATAGGCAGAGAAAAGAAGATGTTTAGGGCAGTAAAAATACTCTGAATGATACTATAATAATGGATACATGCCATTATCCACTTGTTCAAATCCATAGAATATACAACACCAAGAATGAACCCTAATGTAAACTATGGACTTTGTGTGATTATGATGTGTCAATATAGGTTCATCAATTATACCAAATGTACCACTCTGGTGGAGATGTGGTTAATGGGACAGGCTATGCATTTGTGGGAGCAGGGTATATATGAGAAATTTCTGTATCTTCTGCTCAAATTTTTCCTAAAAGAAAACTGTTAAAAATGTAAATTTTTTTAAAAAGGTAGATGTCCTGAAAGCTAAAATGTTTTTTCAGGTAAGATTTAAAAACATAAATCCAGCTATACTTTGCTTTAGGAACACAGAAAGTTATACATGGATAAAGGTTGAAAGTAAAGAGTATACAGATATGTATATAGACATATATATACATACATATATAGTATACACACACACACATATATGTATATGTGTGTGTATGTATCTATATATCGATAGAGATATAGAGATATAGATACATAGATATAGATTTATAGATATAGGTGGTGAATATGTAGGTATACTTATCTTAACTATAATATATGTTTCATATACTCCTGTGAACTTATACTATATTTCACATATTGGAAAAACAATAAAATAAACCACTGAAGTAATTGCAATTGAAGATATTTTACAGATCAGACAACACTGAAGATCATTTTTATTCTTTAGAAAACATATCAAAATATGTTTAATAGCCTCTACTAGGAATTCATGAAGCATAGTAAAGCATGGAATCAAGAAAAAATTATTATTTGCTCTTCACAGCCAATAAATCTAAACTAGAATATTTCAACCATGAGTCAGCTGAATGAACAGACAACTAGCTTGGGGAAAAAATATTTTCACCCTCAGCAAGGATTCCTCACTGTTGGTTAAACGTTAACGTTTTCCCCTGCAGGGAACAAGGAAAGAGGTCAAACACTTTAGGAATAATCGAATAGTTTAACCTGTACTAAAGGGGCTTGTTAAACAGAACTTGTCTGTGGTGAGAATGTGACACATTTTCTGGCCCTCTTCCAAAGCTGTCAGCTTATCAACCATCGCTGGCCATATAATGAACTTCTTACTTTCATCAAATGCTTGAGCAAGAGATTTTTCTTTGTCTAATTGCTTTGTTTAAAAAGCAATTAAACCTGTGGCAAAATAGGTAAATAAAGTTATAATAATTAAGTTACAAATAGAATGTTGTTTTCAAATTAATATTTAAATTCACCTTTCTCATAACCAGTGGAGATGAGGATTTACAAAGATTAGCTTGTTTTACAGAGTAAACTATCATTAGAGAATAAGTCAATTATAACTTGAAGGTAAGAAACATTTTCCTGAGAGGATGAAATGTGTAACATATTGAGCTACTCCGATCCTTTGGGAAGGTAATAATGCAGTCATTTAGGAAGTGCTGCAAGGCAATAGTCTGTTCCTTAGTTTGCATATATGTCCAAAGCTTGTAAAGAGAGTCATAGAATTAAAAACAATAATTTCAGTGTTATTCAAATGCTTATTTTCAAAATAATTTAACCTTAACCTTAATTGGTACAGAATTTAATTATCCTTAATTAATTTTATAACCAGGGAATAATTTATTTCACACCAAAATTAATACGGTTTTTAGTTAATACATTGAGTTTAGGACTATACTACAGTATACTATACTGTACTATACTATACTATACTATACTACAGTATTTGTGCTCAAATCTGGGCTTTAGATTTTGAATCTACTGCAATTATAATCATCTTTTGAAACTTCGCAAGATAACTTCACATTTAAGGTCAATAACCAAAGCTGGGAACTGAGAAGTAAATGGATAAAACCATGCAAGACTCATATTTGCATTTTATTATTTATAACCTCAAAGGTATGATTCTTGACTTGTAATAAGACCACTATAAGGAAAAAGGACATGAAGTATATCAGAAGTCTTAATTCAGGGGCACCTGGATGGCTCAGTCAGTTAAGTGTCCAAGTCTTTGTTTCAGCTCAGGTCATGATCTCACAGTTCGTGAGTTTGAGCCCCTCATCAGGCTCTGTGCTGCCACCTTGGAGCCTGCTTGGGATCCACTCTCTCCCACTCTCTCTGCCCCTCTCCTGCTCTCTCTCTGTCAAAATAAACAAACAAACAAAAACAAACAAATACGTATACTTTTTTAAAAAAGAAGCCTTCATTGAGAGAAAAGATTATAACTGGATAAAAATCCTCTCATTGAAGCTAAATTGGTTATACTGTCAGCTTTCTAATAATTTATTTTTCCACACTCTTCATCTCACCAAGAATTTTTTTCTATTATTTCACTAAATTGAAAGCGGATCCATTTGTTTATTCAACAAACACTGGAGGAACACCTACCATGTACCAGGCACTCTCCTACTTACTAGGATATCACTAGCAAAACAAAATTCCCTGACTTTATAGAGATTATATTTTAGACAGAGAAGACCGACCTAGTGGAGAAAAGACAGATGCTCAACAAATAAAAATGTAAAAAAATGTATGAGTAAAATAATTTTAAATGCTATGGACAAATATATAGCTGCTGAGTTAATGTGGCATGCTCTTTTATATACGGTGTTCAGGGAATGTCTCACTCATTGGTGATATTTAGGCAAAGGCCTGAAGGGTAGGAGACAGTGATTGAATATGGGAGAAAAGTGGTCTATGCAAAGATAAAAGCAAGAGCAAAGGTGTTTATGGAGGAATATGTGGGCCTATTTTAAGGAACTGCAAAAAGAGGCCAGAGCAATGGAGAGAAGTAAGGAGGGAGGCAAGATGGGGGAAATGGAAGAATATGGTTAATATAGTACTGAAAGCCCTTAGAAGGCTATGGTAATAAATTTGTTTGTGTCCTGTGTAAGATGAGAAATCATGTGAGGCAGAGAAGTGACATGATTTCAGTATTAAAGGCATCACACTAGCTCTTCTGTTCAGAAGAACCTGGGTTAACTGATGGATTGTGTAAGGGTGAGAAAAAGAAAGGCAATAAGGATAATCCAGGATGAATTTAAGGAGCTAGCCTTGGGACATATTACTTTGAATTATATTTTAGACTACAAAGTGGAGATGTTGATCTGGGAATTAGATATACAACCACGAAGCTCCAAAGAGGGGTCTGGTCTAGAGATATAAATTTATCAGTTCAGAGATAAAATCCAAAGTCTTGAATCTGTGAACACCAAGTAGGAAGCTTGGGTGGAGAAAATAAGCTCTAAGTGCTAAAAATGTCAAATTTTTAACTTTCAAAATTTGGAGGTCAAGGTGATCAGTAAGACCCAGCAAAGGAGACTCAGGCAAGTGTCCTGGAGGAAGATAAAGAGGGTAATACGTGACCAGAAGCCACATTTTGAAAGTGGCTCTTGAAGAAACACTGCTGATATATGAGAAGTAAAAATTTTTCTGTTGGAAACCTTAGCAAGTTGATGTGTAGTTACACTTTCATTTTTTTTTTTTGGTAAATATGTGTGAAAGCCTGATTTGATTATATATGAGATTTAATTTATAGAGGTGACTAAGTGATGACACAGAGAATGTCAATGCCCTTAAAAGAAGTTTTATTAGTTGTAGCTCCCTTGAGAAAGGGGCACACCACACCATACAGGGGCTCATGGGGAACACCAGAGTCAGTTGGAGGGACAGAAAGAGTGAGGGGAAAGCATAGGCCAGAGCCTACATTGGGATTTTCACAGTAAAGAATGAATGAGGCAGGGTGGGTATTATTGAGAAAACTTAGGGTTGAATAGTTTGAATAATTTTGTTGGGCTCTAGGTTATCAGGGTGGTCTTTAGTTGCCCGGTACCTGGTCCTAAGGTGATTTAAGGTAGCAGGAATATTGACTTTGTGTGTGAGAGTTTGTTAAAAACAAAACAACAACAATAAAAACGGTGGTTGGAAATATTGGCTTTAGAATGCTCGGTTTATATACAGACAAGTAGTTTGTTATCTCTAGGAATTAACTAACACTGCAAAAGACAGCTCCTTCCTGGGTCTCTGAATGCCCCCAAATGTCAAACCATCATAAAACACTGAAAGCTTTAAAAAATGCAATTAATACAAAGCCTTAATGGAGTGAGTCTATGAGAGGAGTCATAGGAGGAGGATAGCTGGAATCAAAGCGCAGAAACACTTTCAGTAATAATTTTTCAGAAGGGGGGAGAGAAATGCGGCAATAGCAAGAGGAAAAAGGGAAGTCAAGCATGTGTTTTCCTTACCATGAGAATTTACATTCTATTTCTATGCTGATGGAAGTAATCAAGTAAAAAAGGAAGAACTTGATGATGCACGACATCCCAGGAGCAGAACTACTGACTTTGAATCATGGATAACTTACCTATGATTACAGAAGAAGAGGCAGAAAACATATACACAGGTGCAGGTAGGTGGGTCAGTGTAAGGTGGGTAAGTATGGGAATTAGAGAGAGTTCTATTCTGATTGATTCTGTGTTCTCAGTAAAATTGGAGGCAATATCATGAGCTGATAATGCACACTGTAAAAGAAGCAGTAGAGGTTTGAGAAAAGGTATGAAATAATTGCCTAACAGAGTAGGATAACAACTGAATCTGGGAAATGTAGTAAATTTGCCAGAATATACTATGAACCTGCTCAATGTTAGTATTTACAAAATTAAGGTGGATCATGCATATAATCTTTCTTTAGCTACATTCATTCTCATAGTCCAGGTACCAAGTTTGTGAACTAGTTGAAATTAACCAGTTTCAGGGTTTTCCAGGTGAATAGAACAAAAGAAGAGCATTATTAAGAATGTATGCAAGGAAAAGATTATGCTAATGAGCCATGAAATCTATCTGTGTAAAGAGAGTGGTAAAAACATGAGTGGCAAGAGGAACAACAAAAAATTGTATCAATAGGTAGTCATGTTCTCAGGGGCTCAAAGAGTAAATATCTATAAAACACTTATCCACTATTTGTAACAGTGTTAGTACTCTTGGAGATTAAATAATCAAAGAAAACACTCCTATAATTTATGGTCTTACAATTTAGTAGAGGAAAGCAGTATCATGATGTTTCATTCATGATAAATTCATTGAATTGCTTTTATACCACATAGTTCTGATTATAGCTAACTATGAGATATAGGGAAACATACAAGTTTATTCACTTAAAAAAATAAGACATAAAGCAACTACAAAAAAGAGGTGATAAAATAGTTTGCCTAATCACCGTGAGTGAGTTGGATATACATCTTCAGATGCCTTGGTCTGATGCCTTATTTTGTATTGGAATCTCTCATACAACCACATTTATGAAGATCAAATGAGAGTTTAGACTGTGTCTTAATCTAGTTTGAAAATCCAGCACCTAAGGTAGTGCCTAGTAAATAATAAAAAATATAAGTAGGACATTGCACAAAGAGAGATAGATTTACATGTGGGACGTATCAACGTACTCACTTCCACCTCAATATCAACATCAATTTGAGAGGAATAGGTTAGCAGCAAGCTTCCAATCCATTTTCTCCCTTTACTAGAACATGCCCCTGGGAAAGAAAGAAGGAGTTTACCTAGCAAATCTTTTTGTAAACAAGTTTGCAGTAACACTTCTGACAAATACATTAATTTGCTACTAAGAGGGTACCTATCTACAGAAAGTTTGATCAGGATATATCTGCTCTATCTAGAATTGCTTAGGGCAAACATAACTGTAATTTGTGGGTTTATGGGGAATGGCTTTCTGGGGAATGCTTTTTAATTTATATAAACATCTACATATAAAATGGAGATGTTTCATGACCAAAAC
The DNA here is from genome assembly GCF_046562875.1 of Panthera onca. NCBI lineage: Eukaryota > Metazoa > Chordata > Mammalia > Carnivora > Felidae > Panthera > Panthera onca. The sequence goes on along the minus strand of NC_138342.1, from coordinate 147,052,606 downwards.
ATCTTCTTCTTATAATCATAATATATGTACATATACCACTCAAATATCTCATACGGCAAATCTGAGCCAGAGCATTTCCTATGGCTGCCCTGTAGAGCTGTCTTGTCAGTCCCTGACCTCTTCCTGCTTTTCCTATGCCTCATATTTACACATACCCTTGAAATTATGAGTACATTTTGATAGTAAGATATTTGATTATTTTAAACCCGATTTTACAATCTGATCCTTTGTGTTACTTTAATTATTCTTAACGGCATGAGACTAGACAGAATAAACAATTAGATTATATATAGGCTATGAAACCTTGAGGGTGGCCAAAATGTAGAAAATAGGAGTAGAAGGAAAACAACACTGAAAATAAATTGTGATGTAGGAGGAAAACTGAAAGTTAAGATATCCAAAAAAAAAAAAAAAAAAAAAAGAAATAAAGAACAAATGTTTCAAGAAGGAGGGAGTATTCATTTGTATGGGATGTTACTAATAGTTCAAATAAGTAAGTACAGAAGACATTGCGTGGATTTGGAAACATGGAAGTTAGTTATATAAGTAGTTTCAATGAAGTGGCAGAGATGGAGGCCACAGGGAAATTACTTGAAGAGTGGATGGGAGCTGTGGATATAGTACTAGGGATTTTAGGTGATTCAAGAACTGTTGCTGTGAAAGCAAGTAAAGACGGATGGTAGCTGTAAGGGAAAGTAATATAATGATTTGTTCAGATTTTACTTGTTTCTTTTTTTTTTATCATGAAAGATATAATAAAATATTTGAAAGTTTACTGGAGTTTCAAGTAAAGATGGTGTTAATGACAAAAATGTGAAAAGGGATAACTCCAGGTGTATGTCTCTGAGAAGATAGGTGGGAATGGGATCCAGATCAAGAATGGAGAAATCAGCTACCAATAGGAACAGCAGCACTGGTTCCACTGAAACTGTTCTTGTAGCAGAAAACGTAGGTTAAGGAGATGTTAATAGATTTCTCCTGTGGGATTGGTAAAACTGAAATAAGACATTGTCCTTGTTCTCAAAGTATTTTCATCTTAATCATCTTGGGCTGCTATAACACAATACCCTCGACTGGATGGCTAAAATGACAGACATTTATTTCTCACAGCTCTGGAGGCCGGAGTCCAAGATCAAAGTACCAGCAGTTTAACTTCCTAATGAGAATCCTCTTTTTAGCTTGCAGATGGCCATGTTCTCACCACTATTGTCATGTGGCATGGTGGAGAGAGAGCTCTGGCCTCTCTTCCTCTATTCATAAGGGCAATAATCCTATCATAGGGGCCTCACCTTCAAGACTTTATTAAAACTTAATTATGTCCCAAAGGCCCCAGCTCTGAATACTATAACATTGGGGGTCAGGGCTTTCATGTAAGAATGGGGAGGGTGGGGAGGGACACAAGTATTCACTCCATTTTTATGATTTGGCCAGAAGCTATAAATACTGAACTAGCTATATAAGTGGTTATAACACCAGGGACACAGAGTAAGATTATTCCATTATATAGATTAAGTTTAAGTTAAACTAAAAAGTTTGATTTAATTTTTTTATTTAGTTATTTATATTGTTTCTTAGATTGTACAAAAAAGTTTTATGTATTTTGAAATTTCATTCAATTGCATTACATATATTTACAAAAATAAAACTATTCACAATTTTAGTGTTTGTTGCTAATTAATATCAAAAAAAAATTGTTATGCTCCATACATTATGGCTAGGTCTACAGATACTCAAATTTAAGTGTATTATGAACTGTTTAATATTATAAAATGTAAATGCACAACTTCTGTAAATATTAACTAATTAATGATTGCTTCTGGAATCACAAATAGGAGCATGAAAAGGAGCGAGAAAATAGAAATTCATCACTATTCTAAAGCAATACTTTATTATGGAAGAATCATGTTCATTCATATGAGAGGTAGGATTTAACAAATTAGTATTTCTTTTTACTTAGCTAAGCCCTCCTGCTGCTCAAGTCCTCCCTGATTTCAAAGATAAGCCCATCTCAAAGTTAGTAGTAGCATAATACACAATATATCCTAGCATTTGGGTATACTTGACTTTTGTTTTGTGTACAAAGGATAAGAGATGTGAAGTATGCCCCATTTCCTGGGCCTGAAGAGTGTCACTCATGACAGCAGTTGTTTAGGGTGCATCCATGCTCAATGACAGATCTTGAGTAACAGAGGCATTTGTGTTCCTTGATAACTTCTTTTTGTGTGTGTTTGTGGTATGTGGAATTCGTTGACATGTAGATCCCAAGGCAGATGCCCTTATGCCTGGATCTGAGATCACTACTGCTGACTAGTCCACAAGCCTACCCCTAGCTAAAAGGGAGACGAGGAGATCAGTATTTCAACAGAGGACATCACTGTGCCCCACCTCCCAAAACATCGTAGTCCTGTATGAAAGAGGAAGAGGAGAAATGAACACTAGGTAAGAAACTGTAAAGGTATAAGCTGCAAAGAGTGTAATCAAGGCAAAAGAATATCAGAGAATCTCTAGCTGCCCAAATCAATGTAACCAAAATACAAAATCTGTGCTTTAAAAACTTAGCTTCAATTTGAACCTATGCCTGTTCTATAGGTAGAATTTCTTACAAGGGAAGAACTTCTTGTATGTTTAGAAAAAAGAGCTTAGTATATTTGGTTAGAAGAAGGAACACAAAGGGGCACCTGGGTGGCTCAGTTGGTTAAGCATCTGACTTCGGCTCAGGTCATGATCTCACAGGTCATGAGTTCGAGCCCCATAGTATATGGGTTCAACCCATTCAATTTAGTTATTAAAGCAAAGTATAGCTTCAGAATTCAGGAAGAACTTAGAGACATCCAAGTGAGTAATACCTGATTTATGTTAAAATCATCTTTTAGCTTGAACTATGTCACTAGCCAATGAATCCAGGTAGTCATTTAATTGTCTTGTGCCTCATTCTTTCTCATGTGAAAATTGTAATAGTTAAAACTGCCTTTGAGGTTTGTTTTAGAAAAAATGAGATCATTGGCTATACTGAAAGTTATCAAGTTAGATTGTCACCAAGTAAAAATGTAGCTCAGACACAAATATGCAATTTCCCCAAAATAGACAAATCAACATTCTTAGCCTAACCTCAGCTGTGGCATAGGATTATAAATGTTCCATTAATGATCAACAATTGTAAATGTTTATTTCTAAATATAAAAACTAAATATTTTGACAAAATGTTATAAATCCAAAATTAAATAAGTAAAAATAGAGTATTCACCCAGCTATGAACTAACATTAAAGTATATTTTGATTCTTTTGCCCCACTAAAATTCAAGTTTGAGATGAAAATTCAATGAAGCATTTTTGTAAATTCTGATAATTCTCCCATATGTTTCTGGTACAAGGGAAAGACCACTGCATAGTTTTCAGAAGAGCTGGGTTAGAATCCCATGTCCAGTGCATCCCAGGTGCCGCTTGACCTTTACTTGCTTCCTGGTCCTTATCTGTAAAATGGCAATATTGGTCCTTCACCAACAGGGTTTTATTGTCAGGAGGAGTAAAAGAGAAGATGTATGCCAAAGGGGCCAGCATAATGCAGTAATATAGTCAAGTCTCAATAAATGTGTTTTCTAATATACTTTGTGTTGGACTCATGTTATTTTGGTTTAGCAGTTTAGCTTTTACTTTGATACATCTGGGAATTCAATCAGGACTCCATCATCTTTTTTTTTTTTAAGTTTATTTATTTATTTATTTTGAGAGAGTGAGTGAGTAGAGGAGGGGCAGAGAGAGATGAATACCGAGGGAATCTCAAGCAGGCTCCACACTGCCAGCATAGAGCCCAAGGCAGGGTCAAACCCACAAACTGTGAGATCATGACCTGAGCCAAAATCAAGAGTCAGATGCTTACTCAACTGAGCCACCCAGGTGCCCCAGTACTCTATCATCTTTTTGATTTAGGAAAATCAAGAAAAAAAAAATTCATGGGGGCGCTTGGGTGGCTCATTCGGTTAAGTGTCCGACTTCAGCTCAGGTCATGATCTCATGGTTTGTGAGTTCGAGCCCTGCCTCAGGCTCTGTGCTAACAGCTCAGCCTGGAGCCTGCCTCAGATTCTGTGTCTCCTCCTATCTCTGCCCCTCCCATGCTCATGCTCTTTCTCTGTCTCTCAATAATAAATGAACATTAAAACATTTTTTAAAAAAAGAAAAAATATTCATAGAGCCTTTAGATCTTTTACAATATCTAATAAGAGTGAACATTTTATTTTTTATTTTTTAAAATATAATTTGTTGTCAAATTGGTTTCCATACAACATCCAGTGCTCATCCCAACTAGTGCCCTCCTCAATGCCCATCACTCACTTTCCCCTCTCCCCCACCCCCCATCAACCCTCAGTTTGTTCTCAGTCCTTCTGAGTCTCTTATGGTTTGCCTCCCTACCTCTCTGTAACTTTTTTTCCCCCTTACCCTCCCCCATGGTCTTCTGTTAAGTTTCTCAAGATCCACATATGAATGAAAACATATGGTATCTGTCTTTCTCTGCTTGACTTATTTCACTTAGCATAATACCCTCCAGTTCCATCCACGTTGCTACAAATGGCCATATTTCATTCTTTCTCATTGCCAAGTAGTATTAAGAAAATGTGGCTTATATATATAATGGGATAGTGAACATTTAAATGTTGTGCTCCATATTGTCTGAATCATTTCTTGCTAAGTGTATCATCCCATTAAGCAATCATGTGTCTCGTCAACATGTGATTCCAGAAATAAATAAAAGAGGGTGTTGGAGTGCCTTATCCTCCTCCCAATATTTATTGTCTCCAAGTCCCAGAAACACAGGCAACCACTTGATTTCTTCAGAGATTAGGATGTTCACTCATTACTAGACCAGAGAAGGTAAATGAGACATTAAAAGCCCCTTAACTTTCTCAGTAGAGCAAGTCTGACGCAATGGGCTCCACACTTTTTGTACTGGTGAAAAAGTTGTCCCTTAACAAAGCTCTTCCACACTACCCCAAAGCCAGGGAGCCCCCAAACATCCAAAAACTCACAAGAAAACCCTTTGCCAAAGCTAAGATCATGGTTCCTTTAGTGTTCTTGGTTTTAGACTTTGGATTTTCCTATTCTGAGTCATTCCTGCCTCCAAATTTTGAAATTCTTTTTCACTTTAAGATGAAGAAAAATGTACACTTTCTCCAAGTTTTTCCTGGAGAATAATGGGTTTACTTCTTTTACCACTGTTCGGCTTGTTCTCCTTTCTCAGGTCAGTATCATAACTCCCTTAATGGGATGTCTTTGATGATTTACAAGCAGCTTCCCAGAGGGGATTGGAATGTCAGGAATATGCATAGGCAATCAAGGTCTTGCCAAGGACACCAGGAATAGCAGCACCCCCGAGAATGCTCTTTCCTAGATGAGAAGGCTAACGAAGTGCTGTTGGAACACTAAAATGTCTAAGACCTCCGACTTTAGGGCTGCACACAGAAAAAATAAAGTGGGACAGTAGGTTACAAAGCCTGTTCTCCATGCTCCACTTATTCTTGGGTCAAAAATTAAAAATCAAGATCAGAAACCAAAGGCTATTTGTGGTTATTTCAAATTTATACCATTTTTATAAGAAAAGATAATTCTTTTGTAATAGGTTAATCACAGAAATTAGAGAAGGAAAAACACCAAAAGCCCAGCTGCTTGTTCCAATTACTCTTCATACTATATTATTAGCGGGGTATATGACCCATCTCATTTTAAATTATTTCAGTACCTCACCTCACCACACTTTTTAAAAAATGTTTCTCATTTTTACACCCTCGCCTTGCAGCAAAATTTCTGGTACTCCTCATTATATCTCATCTATTTCCGCACCAAGAAAATACAAACGTAAAGGAGAACTTTAAGAGAAAAGAGCATGTCACCACATGATGATGGGAGACACGGGACAGAGTGATGAGCCAGTTTCACACTATTTCCATTTATAAAATAAATAATAACACTTAAAACACTGCATTTTTCTCTGTCCATTTCAACTCAAAATTTCTAATTGTTCTCTACTGCCTCCAGGATAAAGTTCAATTTGCTCTTCTTGGGATTCAAAGCATATTGCAAACTTGATCTTAGCTAATATTTCTAACTTCCATTCTTTAATTATAAAGAAAGTTTCCAGAAAGAGCAAACCAATCTCTTGCCTTTCCTTCAAGTAGTTTTGTGGGATTCTTTTTTTTCAAGACTGCTTTTTCTGAGTATAAAATTTTCTCAATGTAAAAGAAGTTTTAAATACATAAAGTGAATAATAAAACAGAAAGAGAGAAAGAAAGAAAGAAAGAAAGAAAGAAAGAAAAAGAAAAAAGAGAGAAAGAAAGAAAGAAAAAGAAAAAAGAGAGAAAGAAAGAAAGAAAGAAAGAAAGAAAGAAAATACTCCAAGGACACAAACTAGAGAAGTACAAACTGCCAATTAATATTGACAGAGAAATGTTTAATATGGCTAGTAGTGGAAAAAATGAAAATTATAACTCTAATAACACACTACTTTTAACATATCATATTAGTTAAAATTTGTAAAGAAACTTTATTTTGTAAATGTATACAATTTCTTAACCAACATCTTATTGATAATTTGCTTATATAAAAATTTTCCCTATTGTACTTCTCCCATCATCTCCCTGGGATACATTTCAAGAGCTGGAAATTCTGAAAGAAAAAATAGGTATATGCGATATGTCAGATTGCCTTCCAGCATGTCTGCGTGAATACTAAGCTCTCCTTAAGTCTGTCAGGCAGAGTATGTGCACTACACAAGGTTTCCTAGCCCAAAGTCCTGGGGGATAAAAGAGTAGGGAAGCTAAAACGTGGGCCATGTTTGCTTGCCGAGCCCCATGTCCTGTTAGAAGTCTGGTCTTCTTTCAGCTTTGTTATTTTTGTTAATAGCAACACACTGAGATGATCCATCTTCTACAAGTTCACTATATTGCTCCATCAAAGATGGAAACTTCATTTTCATTAACACAACTTTTTTTTTTTTAATTTAAACTTAAGTTAACATACAGTGCAATTTGGCTTCAGGAGTAGAATTCAGTGATATATCACTTACATACAATACCCAGAGTTCATCACAAGTACCCTCCTTAGTACCCATCACCAATCTAGCCCATCTCTCACCCACTCTTCTGCATCAACCCAGGTTTTTTTTTTTTCTATCATTAAGATTCTCTTGTGATTTGTTTCCCTCTTGTCTTCCCCCGCTTCCCATATGTTCATCTGTTGTTTCTTAAATTCCACATTTGAGTGAAATCATATGGTACTTGTCTATGACTGACTTATTTTGCTTAACATAATACACTCTAACTCCATCCATGTCATTGCAAATGACACAGTTTTATTATTTTTGATGGATGAGTAATATTCCCTTGTGTATATGTACCACTTCATCAGTTGATGGACTTTTGGGCTCTCTCCATAGTTTGACTACTGTTGATAATGCTGCTATAAACATTGGGGTGCATGTACCCCTTTGAATCTGTATTTTTGTATCCTTTGGGTAAATACCTAATAGTGCAATTACTGGGTCATAGGGCAGTTCTATTTTTATTTTTTTGAGGAACTCCATATTTCACCAGTGCTTTGCTACCAACACTGCAAGAGGTTTCCCCTTTCTCCGCATCCTTGCCAACACCTGTTGTTTCCTGTCTTGTTAATTTTAGCCATTCTGACAGGTTGATGCAACTCCTGTCAGAGACTAGTCTATATCAGAGACCAGTATGCAGTTATTTTTGCATTCCAGTTCAATTTTATATTTTTCTTACATACAACCAGTAATCCCAACAACATGTATATATTGAATAGTTTATTATTATTAGAAAACTGCCTTTTACTGAATTTTACCAATGGTTTGATTGAATATCATCATAACATTATCTACTAATGCAAGCCCCACATATTTTTTTCCTCTTTTAAAAAAAATGTTTTAGACATTTTTACACTTACTTTTACCAATAAATTTTGGAATAGTTCAGTTGGAATTTTGTTTGCAATTGTATTGTATTTATATTTATAATTTTAGAGAAAATAAAATCTTTCTACATTGTTTGCCTTCTGGGAAAAAAGATTTCCACTCATTAAATTCCTTTTTTTATGACCCTCAGTGATCTCTCAGAGTTTTCTTTATATAAGTCCTGTACATTTCTTGTTAAGGTTATTTATAGATCTTTTAAAATATTTTCTGTGTTTATTACTATGATCTGTTTTTTATTACATTTTCTAAGAGGTTATTGCTGGCATATAGAAAAGTTATTGATTTTTAAATAATGTTCAACAGGGCTATTCACATATTTTTTAACTATGTTAATTTTCCAGGTACTCACCTTAAAGTTTCCCAGACATACAGTTATATATCCTACAAATACTGGTCACAGAGGTCAAGTGCCTAAATGCATTGAGTTAGGCACAGCCATAATACACCCAGAGGTCTAAACGTTCACCTTTCCTTATAAACATTTCACTTTTAACTTTTATTTCCAAAGGTTAAATAACATAGCAGTTTCACTGCAACAACAAAACAAAATCCATGTATGATTGTGCTCCTGTAATTTCGATTTATGGTAAGAACAGGTCTGGTGTAATGTAACTGCTGATAAAAGTCATTGACAAATAACTGGAGCTTGCATGGGGTATTATTTTTCAGTCTGCTCAGAGCCACTTTCATTTTTCTGAGCTCCATGTAAACAAAGGAGCAAGCTTAAGAATGGTAGGTCAAAGAGGTTTGCATACACTCAGCAACCATATTCTGAAAGCACCTTGCAACATTCAACCATCTTGAATACCTGTATAAAACATACAGTTATAAGCATTGTTACCACAATTCTGCCAATAACTCATCACTTCATGTTTACCAAACATCAGTTCTGTGGTGCCCGTGTTGGGAAGAACACATGAACGGATTATTACATTAGAAGTGGGCAGCTGTGGGCTTGCTCAGCGAGCTACTTAGCCATATTCTTCATCACACCAAGATCTTCAGAGGTCACCCGAGAACACGGGTCAGTTAACAGGGAGCCATGATGATGAACTGCTCATCAATTCTTCAGTATCAGCTCTCCAGCTGATGTTCTAAGTGATTCTATGTACCTTGGCCCGATTTTCATCATATATAAATTATGGATTATGGTGATGATTTTTCTGTATTTATTTTTCAAATAAAAATTTGTACCTTAGTATAGTAGAAATTCTCACTCCAATTCTGTAAATTCCCACAAATCATTGCCCATACCTTTATTTTAAAACAAGAACACATACTCATTTGTTCTCTAGGTAGCCATTAGTTTGAGCTTCTCAAGGTCAGACATGGGTGTCTATATTTTTTTTTGTATAATATTGAACACATAATAGGTGCTTAGTCTATGATTTTTGAAGGGAACATCAAGGCAAGACAACTCAAGGCAGAAGAAAAGGAGAGATAGTCTAAAAACAGGTATACAGATTCAATAGAGGAGAAAAAGAATATTAGGTATAATTTCTTTTCTATCTTAACCATATTTGCTTTGGGATATAAGAAATGAAAGAAAAGCATAGTTTCATGTCATGGCATTAAGCAGAAAATGTGGCTAAAACCTTTGGACAATTTCCCCTGCAGATCAGCTTGTGTATTTTCAGTGAGCAGCACAAAAGGCACATAAACATTTGAAAGAGGCCAATGACAGGTTGAGGTCCCAAAAATGTGTCCTAACAAAGAATATTTCAGTGATCTTGAAAATGAGCACACTTGCTTTTGAGCTTTTGAAAAGGGCCATTTTTTTGTCAGATAAATTACTCATTAAGGTACTAGGTCCTTCTGGGAATTTTAGGCTCTTGATCCGTCTTACAATAATTCATATCACAGACATCCAAATTTTAGCTAAGAAAAAAACTGAAGAAACAAATTTGAGAGATCTGGAAATCATATCACTTGAGCTAATAAACAACCTCACTCACAGATTCATTTCATAGAAATTGCCACAAATGTGTCACATTCAAGATCAGCCTTTTTAACCGTGCTTACTTTCCCTGACATAACTAACAGTAAATATCTGAAGATGCAGATTGTGATTTAAATTTAAAAAGACACATAGACTCGATTACTAATCATGATAACTTAATAAATCTTCTGAGATAATATTTTAAGTCCTTTCTTCTTGTATAATCATCCTGGTACTATTGTGACTGCTCATGAGTTTTCCAGGCTCCACCAGCATTTATTTTAGTTGTCTGAACACAGTATGCTCAAAGGACAGAACAGTAATTTAAAAAACACACAGAGAGATTTAACTTAATCCAAATTTCTTCAGAGAATTACATTTGGTCTCCTTTCACTAGAGTCTATGTGCCCTTCTCCAGGATTCATCACCGTGTTTAAATGTCATCAGGTTTCCCACTGATCACTGTGGCTTTATGAAATTTCAATATCTATCAATGGAAAGACAATATGTTCACATTATCTGTAAAAAGGCCCTAATAAAGAGATTTGGGATCTTAAATTAGCTTCACTTACTTTTCTGCCTACACTCTTGCGTGACTATGTTCCTTCAAGCAAAAAGCAGATGTTGCTTTACAGAAATATTTTGCATAAATATATTATTTTCATCGAACAGTCAATAATTCACTTCCTCATAGCAACATTCCACCTCCGAATGATAGAACCCATCAACTTTCTGCCGATATGAATATTTTTCATAATAAGTACAGGAATAGAAACTGTCATAGATTAAATTTAAGTCTCAGGCGATTGCCACATCACTCTCAAAGACTTGTGATGTATGAATGAAGCAAAAGAATTTCCAGCATCCAAAGAGAGCAATTTTAACAAGGTCAACATGCTTTATTGAGGAGTAAATCTGTATATATTTGAGGCATAAATCTCAAAACACAAGGTAGGCACTTTAAGAACATTTCATATCAGTCTCATGTTCCCACTAAAGTAAACTGTCTTTACATTTTTTATTTCTCTTGTATTTAGATAATAACAAACTAATCCTAGAAATACCTATATGAGGTCATATCCTATAATGCTGGGCTATGAAATTGGGATGAACTCGGGCTAGAAACAAACTGAAATTGCTAGATAAAATATGAAAACATCTTAAAAGTATCAATGAGCTAACAAGATGGTAAGGAATTACTAGCTAGATCTGAGGGGCATGTTTGAATTCAGAGAAAAGCAGCAATGATGTTCCTTTTATCTTGAAGACTTTGGCATCTGGGAACTTTGAATTTTGGTTGGAGGGGGCATATAGAAAGGGGAATAGAAATCAAAATCCGGGGTCTTGTCAAGGTGGAGGGTCTAAAGGAGATTGGATATACCCTCAAGGTAAATTTGCTATGCGAGTCAATGAAATTAGCTACTCAAAAACCTCAAGATATGAAATTAACTGGATTTCAGATAGAATAAATGCTGAACATAAGCACTGAAAATCTTCCTTAAAACAGGCATTCTCAAACATGAGCAGGCAGCAGAATCACATGAGGGCTATTTAAACAGATTGCTGGAGGTGCCAGGGTGGCTTAGTCAGTTAAGCATCCAACTTTGGCTCAGGTCATGATCTCACAGCTCATAAGTTTGAGCCCTGCATCAGGCTCTGTGCTGACAGTCTAGAGCCTGGAGCCTGCTTTGGGTTCTGTGTCTCCCTCTATCTCTGTCCCTCCCCTGCTCATGCTCGCTTGCTTTCTCTTTCTTTCTCTTCTCTTAAAAAATAAATAAACATTTAAAAAAAACTTTTTAAAAAACAGATTGTTGGGCCTCAACTCCAGACTTTCTGATTCAGTAGGTCTGGGATGAGACCCAATAATTTACATTTCTAACGAAATCTCAAGTGATGCTGACGTGGCTGGTCCAGGGACCACATTTTGAAATGAATATACCTTTATCCTAGGCCTCAAATGATTATTTACACACACACACACACACACAAGGATATTGAGGAGCATATGATAAAAGGAAAAAAAAGCACTCAAGGAAACAGATATGATGAGTAAAAATCAAAAGCAGAGCTGAAAGATTGTAAATACTGGAATTATCATTCATAGATCATAAAACAACTATGTTTAATTTAATATCCATGGTTAAAAAAAATAAAATCCAATCTTAAAATATCCTTAGGAAATAGGAAATTGTAAATAGTGATATCACAGATATCACACACACACACACACACACACACACACACACACAAACCCAAGTAGATATTCTGGAAATGAAAAAAAAAAAAACCAGCAAATAGGATTAACAACAGATTAGATGAAGCTGAAGGAAGAATTAGTGAGCTGGTCTACATGTCAGAAGGAATAATTTATACAAGAAGTCAGGAAATTATAGCCCACAGGTAAATCCTGGTCCACTGTTTGTTTTGTAAATAAAGTTTTAATTGGAAAAAAGCTATGGTCATTTATATATTGTCTATGCCTGCCAGGGTCTGAACTGGAGTAAGGAAAGCAAGAAACCAATGAGGCAAAATTTAAGGAGGCACTCACTGTTAGGTTCATGCAGGTATCAATTCTGTATCTACCCAACCCTGAGAATAAGTTCCTTGTTAAATTCATTTTCTAGACTCCCTCATGCTCCACATTCATTTTGGCCTTGATAGGAGGAATGAGAGGGCCTTCTGAATGGTAAATATATGGAGTTTTTTTTCTATAATACCTATAATTTGTGCAATTTTCTGTATTTAAAGTTCAAAAAAATTTTTTCAAAATATTTTTAAGAAATGCCCTTCTAAATCAGGTCAAAGAAGAAATCATAAAAATTAGAAACATTTTTAAGTTAACAATAATTAAAATACTACATAGCAAATCAAGTAGGATGAAGTTAAACCATTACCTTAATGGATATAGTAGAAAAGAGGAAAAGACAAATATAAGTGATCTGAGCATCAATGTTAAGGAGCAGCACACTGAGGTAGCCATTTTACTATTGAGTATACAGTTTTCAGGAAACTGTGCCCATGTGCCCAAATATACATGTACAAGAATGCATATGGCAGCATTGTTGTACTATACAGATATTAAAATGATTGAACAATAGCAACAAACAAAAACACGACCAAATCTCACAAACATCATGTTGTACAAAAGAAGCAAAGGGCAAATGATATATACCATATCACTCCATTTATATAAATTTCAAAAACAGACAAAACTAAGGCAGAATTAAGAACTGTCTCAAGGTAAGGAGTAGGGGCCATTGTCAAGAAGGTACATGAAGTAAATTTAAGGAGTAGGGGTCATTATCAAGAAGGGACATGAAGTAAATTTCTATTGTTCTTGTAATAGTATATTTCTTAATATGGGTGAAGGTAACATAGAATTTACTTTTTAATTATTCATTAAACTATCCATTTATTTTTATGTACTTTTCTGCATGTAATTTTACATTAAAATTTTTTTTTAATGTTTATTTCTTTTTGAGGAAGAGAGACAGAGCGTGAGCAGAGGAGGGGCATAGAGGGAGACATAGAATCCCAAGCAGGCTCCAGGCTCTGAGCTGTCAGCACAGAGCCCTACATGGAGCTCAAACTCATAAGCCATGAGATCATGACCTGAGCCAAAGTCAGTGGCTTAACCGACTGAGCCACCCAGGTGACCTCATGTATTTCACATTTTTAAAAAAATGTTTAAAAAAGTAAAAGGAAAAAAATCACATATGGGAATAGACTGAATAAAATAGAATTAAGATAATAATTCCATTTTACTACAGACTTTCAAATATATCTGAAGTTGCATTTTATTATGTCATCAAATTGTCTAATAATACGTTGTTTACTAAGGTTCTTGAGATACCTGTTTCTCTGAACCAAAAGAATGTATTTAGTAGTCTGTTGAATAGGTCATTTTAATAAATGTGGAAAAAATCACCTATGATTATGGAAACACAAAATGTACACAAAAGTAGAGAAAGTAGCATAATGAAAATATAAGTGCCTTTCACCCAGCTTCAACATTTATTGATATTTTACATGTCCAATTTTACTCACTTTGTTCTCTTTTTCTGAAGATGTGAAAGGAAAACCCAGATATCTTGTCATTTCATGTGTAAATATATCAGTATTCCATTATAGCAAATAAAAACAGATTATTATATCACCACCATGCCACATTATCATACCAATATGATATCATCAATTCATGTTTAATTGTTCTTGATTATCTCAACAATAATTTTTATGGTTGTTTTCTTTGAATAAGGATCTAAATAAGGTCTGCACATTTCATTTCACCATTAGGCCCTTAAATCTTCTCTATTCTTTAGCAGCCCATCGCCATTTTTTTTTAATGTCATTGATCTATTAAAGAAACCTGATCATTTGCATTGTAGAATGCCCCACATTCTGGTTTTGAATGAATGTTTCCTTGCACTGTTGATGTTTTTCTTTAGCTGCCTTTTTTTTCCTTTTTGGAAATATAAAAACTTACTTTTCAATCTTCATATGATAGTGTTCATGTGCAGAAATCAATGTTTCTCTGTGGAGGTGTCATTCTTCTAGAGTACACATGAAAACTCAGTTAACACCTTAAAGGAAATTAAAGATCACTTTCAAAAACATTCATTCAGTTGACAATGGTAAAGTCCAAACCATCTATTTGATGCAATAATAATTGCATTAGTATATATCTAAATCTAATTACAGAAAAGACTTAAAAATTAATGGACTTTTGAACTCATTATTTTTAAGATAATGAACACTTTCCAATTAACTATCATTCCTAAACCCCAAATCCATCTTCTCTGTGCACTCAAGAAAGTCTCATTTGCAGCACAAATCCCTTATTTTATAGAGCAGTGCTTCTCATTTGTGGACCACTTAATGTGCTTTCATTGCATTCATGGGATACCACTTCTAGATAAATTGAGAAACAGGATTATCTCAAGCTTTTAAATAATAAAGTTAATAACCAGATTTTAAATTAACAATATTAAGAATATTTTGTGTCAGTGAGATGGATGATATTATTTGAAATTTTCACCAACTTATTTCTATTAGGCCTAATAATGAATATCGTGAGTTATGGGTCCTGCATCCAGTTGGTTATTCATTTATTCTTTATTTCTACCAAACCAGAAGTTCTTAACTCACAAATGTATGTCACTCAAAATGAGTTTGAATGTTTTTGTGTCTCTGCCTTATATTTCTAGATATTTGAATCAAACACGAAATTGCATTCAAATTTTTGGGAGACCTCACATTGAATACCATGTCCCGTGTACTACAAGATGGTTAATTGATTCCTACAACACATTCAAAAGCTTTTGAATGATTGGGAAAGGACAGAATGGTAAATATACTTAAAATATGTGTCTATTTTTGTATTTATTTATGGAAAATAGTTCTTCATGTTCTGTGGCAACATTTAAGCCTGTTTTTAAAAATATACCACAGTGTGTCATTCGTTTTTTATCTGACAAGGGAAGAAGAATTCAAGAGCTGAAAAAGAATCACATTCTTGACAACTGAGCTATATACACCAACTTAGATTTCTTAAGAAATCCTGTTGTCTTATCATCAATATTAACTTCATGGTGTCACTAAAGTAATAAATTTAGACTATTCAAGTTACTGAACATATTTTTGAGAGATGTCACAAAGCAAAAGTACCTGGAATCAGAGAAACAGACCTTAATCCTTTATTGGTGCTGTGAATCTTTAAAGAAATCGTATCCCTCATTTGAAAAGCTCCCAGGAGCAACGTTCACCTAGACAACTAGCATATTTCAGAGGGAAAAATTGAGTCTTGTTTCACTTTTAGCCTGTAGCTTTGAAGAGCAACCTGAAAAGTCAGACATTCAATGGTCATGATTACCCACATTCAGAATGTTTTCTACTTACCTTACCATTAAATCCAGATTGAACATATTGCAATTATTGGCTGAATAGAAATATTTGACATTTAAATGCATACTTTTTATTTGCATATTAAAACCATACTTGTGAGAAATGTAGTGATTCCTGCTTGTTTTTGAAAACAAAATCCTTTACCCAGTCATGGTTTTTTATTATTTATTTATTTTGAGAGAGAGAGAGAGCAGGGGAGTGACAGAGAATCCCAAGTAGGCTCCACACCGTAAGAGCAGAGCACAATACAGGGCTCAATCTCATGAACCATGAGATCGTGACCTGAACCGAAATCAATACTTGGTTACTTAACCCACTGAGTCACCCAGACACCCCTATCCAGTCATGGTTTAAAAGATTGTTGTGTATTTCACCATATACTAACTTGGAATGGATTTACATCGGGGCTTTCTCTACCCATTAAGCAAAATACTTACCAAAGCACAGATAATCACTCTTCCACAATGTATGCCATTGATACCTTTCTGATTTTATCTCTTTCCACTGTCTCCTTTACACGTTATATTTCAGTCATACAGTTCTCTCTCTCTTGCATGGGAAGTGCTAGCTTTTGCTTGCCACAGTCTCTTTGCATGAGCTTGTCCCTCTATCCCCACATGGATTGAGGCTGCTATCCTCTGTTTCACATGGCTCGTTCATTCTTGCCATCTAGATCTCAGTTAAAAGTGTCTCCTCAGTTGGGGCATCTGGGTTTCAGCTCGGGTTATAATCTCACAGTTCATGAGTTCAAGCCCCGGGTCAGGCTCAATGCTAACAGTACAGGGCCTGCTTAGGATTCTCTCTCTCCCTATTTCTCTGGCTCTCTCTTTCAAAATAAATAAAATAAACTTTAAAAATAAAAGTGTCTCCTCAGTAAAATCTAACCTAACATCTCCATGTATATTACCACAGTTCCAGTCACTTACCATCATATCCATCAGGAATATCAAAAATTATTTAATGATGTGTAAGTATGGGCACCAATCAGAAGGGACATAGTCTTATCAAGGATAGTTGTATTGATGCATAATTGTTGGACATATAGCCTGACATTACTAAGCTCTTCTTTTTCTTCAGAGCATTTGTCACTATCTGAAATTATTCTTGACTTGGCTGTTATTTGCCTCCTCCCAACAAGAATCTAAGCTCCATGAGAGCAAAGCTGTCTTCACCACTAATAAAGTTTGGTGTACAACCACTATTAAATATGGGCTAATATGTGCCTGGTTTCTCTCTGGAGAGTACTACTTTGAATGATACCTCTACAGTTTCAGGTCAAGTGCCATTAGCAACAGCCTTACATTACCACACACAGGAAAACATTATTTTGTTACCATTTCAATGAAAACCCACTAAATTAGCCAGACAGGTTACTGACTTGCCTAGAAATCGATGGTACAAAAGTATCGCTATCTTCCTGCCCTTGTTGACAGAATCTGACAGAGTCAACAGGCTCTGACCAGTCCATAGGCACTGTCCACTCCCACTGAGGGCCACCAGTGGGCATGAGCCACATATTGATAAAAACTTCTGTGGAGCAAAGTTTGACTTCATGTCAATAAATGTCCAAGTTTCCACTAGGGTGAAATTAGGGATTTTCAGAACAAGTTTTATATTTGTCGTATATGCAAGATAAAACCTTAGAAAATGCTAAGATTAATTGTTTTTAATGACATAGAAAATACAATAAATAAGGGTGCCTGGGTGGCTCAGTCAGTTCAGCATCTGACTTTGGCTCAGGTTATGCTCTCATGGATCGTGGGTTTGAGCCCCGTGTTGGGCTCCGTGCTGACATCTCAGAGCCTGGAGCCTACTTCAGATTCTGTGTCTCCCACTCTCTCTGCCACTCCCCCTCTCGTTCTCTCTCTCTCTCTCTCTCTTTCTTATTCTGTCTCTCCCTCTCTCTCAAAAATAAATAAACGTTCAAAAAAACTTTTTAAAGACAATAAATACAGTCAGAAGGCTCAGCAAAATTTCTAGAAGTTTTAATAATGATTATGAGAGTTTAGATTCAAACTACACATAAGGACAGTAATCACAGACTTTACTAAATACTTATAAAGTACCAGTCTCCTGAATTTTCTTCATATGTGAAATAAGGATAAACATACATACTCTATGTGTTGCTGTGAGGAATGATAAAATAAACTTGAAAGCTTTAGCACAATGCCTGGCAATTTAATAACTGCTCAATAAATGTTGTTATCAATAACCATTTCAGAATTTAATATATATGAAGTAAAGCTCTAACAGCTCTAGAAGTTTGTGCTCTTAGTATTCCAGGAATGTTCTAGAAGTCTTCCTACTCAAAACCTGGGTAAGAGATGTAGATCTAGTTCTGCGTAATAAAGCAACAGCCCTCTTCATCTTTCAGTCTCCTTTAAAGTAATAATTTTAGGAGAAGTCAGTTAAAAAGTTTATAGTGACTGTGAAAACTCTTCTTCCACACTCAGATCGTCAAAGTCCAAAAAATTATGAATCTAATTATTAATATATGTTATTAGTTACAAATATAATTATAGAATTATGAAGCTAAATGGGGATTCATAGTACAATCACCTAGTTTCACTGATGAGGAAAGTGTATCTCAGAGTTTACGAGTCCTCTAGCTACATTCATTCACTCCAATAATATCCATAGTATTTACTATGCCCAAGTTAATCTGTCTGCTATTACAAGAAATAAAACATAAGGCATACACTGTGCTTCCAAGTAGTTCACAGTAATGAGAGGAGAAAACACACGTATCAAAATATGTTAATAGAATATATGCTATAGACTGCCATAGAAAAGAGCAAAGAAAGTGCCTTAGCAGATCAAAAAAGAGATTGCTTCTGCTTGGATGCAAGATAGGAATTTTTTTTAATGAACTTGTCAATGAACCTTGAATGCTATTTTAGCTTTCACCATGTGTGGATGAAAACCATGACGATCCTTCTAGGTAGAAAGAGCAACAGAAGCAAAGGTAGCAGGAGAACATTAAGGGCGAACTCAGAGGTAGTAGGGTTTCCAATGTGATTCATGCACTGGATATAGGAAGAGTAAAATTCGGATAGGAGTCAGTAAATAAAGGTGACAGGCCTTGAACACCAACTACGGGAGTTTCAATTTAATTCAGAAAGCTGAGGAGACACTGCAGGTTCTTCATAAGGAGAACAGCTTTTTATAAATTGTGGTTTAGGAAGATAGATCTGTGAATGCTATGAGGAATGGTTTATACCAGGGAGAAAATAGAACTGGGCAGATGGGTTTGTTTCACTGTAATATAGGTCAGAAATACACATTTAATGTAGCATACTGACAGGGGTCATGGAAAGTAGAGGAAAGGAACAAGAAATATAGTAGCAGTAGAGTTGATTCTGTGTGGCAACATATTGAATTTAGGATTAAGAGAATAGGGTGAGTCAAAGATAAAAGGGAAGAGCCTTGTACAGAAGCGGATAACTATCTCTTTTTAAAATTTTTTTTTATGTTCATTTATTTTTGAGAGAGAGAACGGAGAATGAGTAGGGGAGGGACAGAGAGAGGGAGACACAGAATCCGAAGCAGGCTCTAGTCTCTAGGCTGTCAGCACAGAGTCTGACACGGGGCTTGAAGCAGTGAGATCATGACCTGAACCAAAGTCAGACACTTAACTGACAGACATCCAGGTGCCCCAGAACAGAAGCAGATAAAACCAACAGCAGAAAGTACATTTCGGGAGAAAAGATGAATGGTTAGGATCTTGACCTTAAGGCTGTTGTATTGGCAATGCATTCCACTCAGGTGAGTGAAGATAAGGTTACCCAATGAAAGGGGGCAAAAGCAGATCCAGAACTTGTGAAAGAGAATGAAATTAGAAGGTCAGGTTTTGGAGTCAATGCATGGAAGTGGTAACATTTCTGGAGCAGGTTTAACATCAAGAGAGACAGCCAGAGGAAAAGGATAATGGAAGACAGTGCCGGGGCTTATTTTCTTTAATCACTTTTTAGAGTAGAAAGAAATACTGTCAGTCAAGCATATAAACACGATGTGTTTGGGGAAGTGGAAAAGGAGAACATCGGGATCACGGGGAGGAAGCCCTTCAGGGTGAGTGGTGATGTTTGCTTCTGCTTCCCTCTTCCTACAGGTGTCCCTCTTTCTCCAAAATGCTGTCTACCCTCCTTGGACTCACACCTTTTGTTGAGGCAGCGTTAGAAGAACAGAGAGAGAGCCAGAGAATGAGGAGGAAAAAAAAAATCAATGAGATACCATACAACTGGGATTGAGTTTTCAGCTTTGAAAAGTGAAATGCTCCAGAGAAGTAGAGGTGGGGCATCTGGAGAGAGGAGACTGCACTTGGTAAGTATTAGATGGGGTTATATAGGAGTCGCCTTTCATGTTCTTTGAGAAACATAATTAGAGTTCAGAATTTCTTTTTTTTTTAAGATTTTATTTTTAGAAAATCTCTACATCCAACGTGTGGTTCCAACTCACAACCCGGAGATCAAGAGTTGCATGCTCTACCGGCTGAGCCAACCAGGCACCCCCAGAATTTCTTTTCAATTACTCTGTTGCTTATCTGTGCTTATTCTATGCAACTTTGTGCTAAGGGCCATTCAAGGCCCAATTCTCATTATTCTTTCATGAAAATAAGTCTGGGTACCATGCATGGTTAGGTACTTTGCACATATATCTTATTTAATTCTGAAAACCACCCTGTAACATAAGCATTATGATACCCACTCTACACATAAGCAGACTGTATCAAGATCAGAGGTGAGGAAAGAGGAAAGCTAATTGAATTTGCTGAGGCGACCGTTCCTGTCCAGCTTTGCTGAAGGAATTTGCAAACAATGATGAGAGAAGTCAAACTGTGAAGCGCTCTGCTTCTGAGGGTGGTAAGCAAAAGGAAGCAATAAAAGGAGTCAATGTTACGCACTGCTTGATAGGCAAAGCAGGGGCATATAATGTATTAAAGACCACTGGCTGAGACAGGAAAGACATGATCAGATCATGACACTGTTATTTCCTAATGACTGTCTCTATTTCTAGTATCTTTCAGCATCAGTTTTGGCGTATATATAATGGGGTAAACAAGAGCACCTATCTTATTGGGTGAATGCATGGTTCAAATGAGTTAGTGTATGTAGAACTCTTAGAATCTGGCATAAAATAGCTCAATAAATTTTGGCTATTACTAATAATATAAGCATTAAGAGCTCAACATTTACCACGGAATTTGGTAAGTCCTCAATATTGCTGAAGTTTCAATACTACTACATACTACACACTAACTTCACAGCATCTTTGTGAGTTAATATTGAACAGGAAAAGCACTTTGAACCCACTTATTCACACACACTTAGTAAATGTTAAATTAAAAGTTTTACAAACTATGGTAAGTCACAAGCATGGTCAAAAATTTTTTTTATAGAATTACATAAATTTGAAAATGTAAAAGTAGAAAATATTTCTTAAAAGTCTGCTTGGGAGGCCTCGACTTTTGAAGATTAGGAAAGGAAGCGGGGCTTTGAGTATTAGAGATATTTCTTTACAGAATAATTCTATATTATTATTCATAATAATATTATTGGGGCTCCTGGGTGGCTCAGTCGGTTAAGCATCTGACTCTTGATTTCAGCTCAGGTCAGAATTTCCACGGTGGTGAGATCGAGTCCTGTGTCAGGCTCTTCACTGGGTGTGGAGCCTGCTTGAGATTCTCTCTCTCCTCCTGCCCCTCCCTCACTTGTACATGTGCATGCACGCTCTCTAAATAATTAATTAATTAATAAGTTATTATTATTATAGAATAATAATAATCATATAGAATAGAATAATCAATATTCCACTCTAGCCCTTCCACCCTGCTTTGACCAGGAAAGATACAAGCCTTATACAATATTTATACTATAAATATATTGGGAATAAACTTTTGATAAATCAGAGATAATTAGATTTTTGCCCGAACAAAGAAACTCAAAAATATTTTGATTGCTGTTAGGGAGAAATCTTGACCACAGGTAATATAAGGCACTTGAATAACTAGGCTACAAGGATAAGTCAGTAAAGCTCAATTTCTAGTCCCTACTTCTCCTTAACAGAGAAGTATCAGTGAAAATCTAGCCTTGCTCTAATATGCAGTAATTTCTGGGTGGAGAGAGAGTGAAGCAAATATATTGCATATATTATATACATGTAAATATATATGTAATAAATCTCCCATACACAAGTCAGAAGAACAAAAGAAGACCGTATCTATTATTACTATTTATAAATCCAAAGACAGAATTCTTGCACTCTTATGCTATTTTTATATTTCTCCCCTTTTTTTCATACTCGCTAAAAGCATCTACTTCCTGAGGAAAACAAAACCAGGTAGAGAAGGAAAATATGCAAGCATAATAAAGGATATTATATGAACACAACACGTTTTAGAGGTGTTTTTCGTTCGTTTTTGTTTGTTTGTTTTAGAAAAGGAGGCACCATGCTTCCATTTTTCCTTCAGACACAGATGAGAAGTACAGTATTTCAATTCCAGTTAACATTTATTGAGTGCCTATTACCATGTTCCATGCTCTGTACCCTGGAATTAGAGATACAAATGAGGAAAGATGTGCGTCCTCCAAGGAACTCATACTTGACTGGGAGGAGCAGCCCTTTAAATTAAGCAAAGGTGGGGCGCCTGAGTGGCTCAGTTGGTTAAGCAACCGACTTTGGCTTGGGTCATGATCTCGCAGTTTGTGAGTTCGAGCCCCGCGTCGGGATCTGTGCTGACAGCTCAGAGCCTGGAGCCTACTTCAGATTCTGTGTTTTCCCCTCTCTCTACCCCTCCCCTGCTCATGCTCTGTGTCTCTCTATCTCTCAATAATAAATAAATGTTAAAAAAAAAAATTAAAAATAAATACATAAATAATTTAAGCAAAGGAAAATAATCGCTTTATGAAACTCCACTACGCTAGCTCTAGGAGCCAAGCACCACAGGAAGAGAGAGAACACTGCTTCTGCCTCTGCGGGAATAGGGGGGAATGTCCTGGAACAACTGACATTTCCTTGTGACTAGAGTAAAAAGTAGGATTCTGCCAGGTAGGTAAGTTGTGGAAGGAAATTCAAGAAGAAAAAATTGTGAGCAAAGTCACAGATAGGTGAAACAAAAATGAAAGGAAAATGATACAGAGACAGTGATAAATACACACGAGGATAGTTGGAAGAGGTTGTGTTCTAGATCCTTGTGTTCTCAGTAAAGAGGGAAGTAGATAGTGGAGAGGGCCCAGGTGAAGAGGGGGTGTGGAATGGGAGACTTCTGGGAAATGACAGAGGGTTGAAATGAAATAAACAAGAGGCATGACCTGTAGATATGAGTTTAGGCCTCACGAATTTTAAGTGAGCTAGGAAGCACGGTTCTGTGAATTTCTCTCCGTGATGGTGGCTAGTGAAGAATGAAAATTTGCCTTTCCTGACTCCTGGCGAATGTTTTCTCCACTAAAATGCAACATTGGCTAATGAAATGGTTCTGCAAGAGAAGCCAGACTCTTGTTTTCTCTGCTGGATGATACAGCATAGAGATAGTGTTACCAGGCACATGACTTATGAATGTACAGCAACATTGTTCTGCAAAAAGCTACCCTCTTCAGGCTCTTATCAGAATGGAATAACCACTTAGAAAATACAAATATTGAAACCAGGGGACTTTGGGCAATATGTCGTGCCTGAGTAAATTTAGTTACTTTAATAAAATAAAATTACTTTTACTAACATCATCCAGAATCACTGAAGAACAGAGCTATAGGAGCTCAAAGAAACAGTCAGTAATCCTGAATCTAAAAGTTGAAGGGCCAGCTGAGGTACATACACAAACACACACGTGTGCACAGACACACATTCACACACACACATGCATGCATGCAAACATGCATATACACACATACATGCTTTGGCCCTTTGCTAACAGGCTCTTGATATATTTTTTAAATTTTTACTACAGAAAATTTTAAACATATACAAAAGTAAAAACGGTAAAATGAACATCCTTGTACGTATTATCTAGCTTCAATAATTATAACCTCATGACCAGTCCAGGCTGATGAACTTTTAACATTTTTATATTTTAAGAGGGCTCTATAGAAATTTAAATGGTTGTGAGTTGACAATAGAATTCAAAAGAATGGAAGCTATTTCACTCCTACAAATAGTACACATTGGCTTAGCAAGGCTGTAAAATATAAAAGTAAAGTTTGCAAAAGCCTCTTTTAAATATACATAGAATTAATCATAAAGGGAGCACTGAACAATTGTATTCCATCCTCACAAAAGACCAATAAAACTATAGGAGCTTAAAATGTCCCCAAGAGAGAATTTACATAAGCTCAAAACAATTTTTGACTACAGTATAATTTAACACTGAAATGGGATTCTATGAAAAGCTATTAATTACCATCTGTGAAGATCATTAAAAATATTAGCGACATCCCTTTATCTTTGGGGTGTGGAGATGTCACTTAAGTATCTTTCCATCCTGTCCATTTATTGTTGTATTAAGTCAAATGATGCTACATAGAATTCAAGTAGTTACACTGAATTCTAAATTATTTAATCAATTTTCAAATGCAAAAGTGTGGTAATATTTCTAATTTGGTATAAGTGCAGTTAATTTGCTAAGGATTTACATGCACTGTGGTATTATGTTTTTACTGAAAAAAAACAGCAATCAATAATTTCACCTGTCATCATTAATTTAACAGTTTATTAATATCTGTAGTTTTCACCTAATTATCAAAATAACTTTTGGCCCTCATTGCTTTCCCTTAGTTCTGTACAAATGAAGGGCAGATTATCCATTGCTTCCCATCTGACTCTTCAGTAGGCACTTTCTTGCTCAGGGAGAATTGAGTTGTTAGTTGTTAACTGGCTCAGAGACTCATCTGCTTTCTATCACTTTTCTCCCTTCAAGCAACTTTCTTTGACCTCCAACCATTCTCAGATTACTACTTTATACAAATTCTTCTGATGTACAAATACATATCCTGCCAAATCAACTCTTAGCACTTCCCGTTATTATCCAACTAATACAGCTACTTGAAAATGTTTTCTTTCTCTCTTCTTCAGACATTTGGTGGATTAAAAAACTTTTCCTCACGATGTTAGTGGGGTGCTAAGTATCTACCTGCATCACGAAAAAGGGAAACCACGGGTTTTGAAGCAACATGTAAGAAAATAGTAAGGAAAAAACAGTAGAGCCTCCAACACCTTAGAACTTCCCTTTCAAGTTATTTTCACCTTTCTTGCCATCCTCTTAATAATTAAGCTGCTTTTCTTCAAACGGAGCATGTAAAGCAAAATCGTGTTTATCCAGGTCTGGTGCTTACTCATAGCGAGACATAACGCTCGCCTAGGAGAATACAATGGTGAGCAAAACCAGATGTGGCCCCTGATTCAATGAGCCTATGGACTAGTGCAGAAGAAAGATGGTAATCACGTATTTTCATTTTCATCCTAATCTTTAAAGCAGTGAGAATCCAATCAAGAGTTTTAACTGTGAATACGTGTGTGTATGTGCATGTGTGACATGCGTATGTAGAGAAACGACATATTCAAATTTGCACTGCCAAAAGATTATACTGGTTGAGAGGTGGAGAAATATTAAAAATAATTTTTATTAATTTGTTCTTTTTTATTTTGTCACTAGCATTACGGAATATGTTCTCTTTGTTGTTTTTGTATAAAGTTTTTGTCTATATATGTGCAGAATGGATTTTTATTGTCTAGCCTGGAAGTCTTATCAAAGCTTTACAATCGTTTGCAAGACCCAGTGACATCCAAGTACCGAAGTTTATAAAAAGACTCGGAAAATAACCCATCACATAACCGCACCTGCTCTTACTTTAAGCTATTCCTTAGATATTTGTATATTCCTTATATTACATTATTTTTCTTCAATAATGTGGTGTTCCTGACTCCAGCATACAAAAATACATGTATTTGTTACTTTTTTGAAAATTGGTATTTAATTGATCCAAATAACTGTTGCTTCCAAAAGAATAAGCCTATCTTAAGACAAAGAGGGCCAAAACTTAGCCTATGTTTGTGTATTATACTTATGACAAAACAAATCATTCTTTGGTAGCTATAACTAGTTATGGACATTATGAACACATATGATTATCTACTAATAAAATTGCAAAGTTGTTTCCATAGAAACTTGGAGCTGTAAGCTTCTAGGAAAAGCAGATTATATTTTATTTATTTTATTATTTTAGGGCCCAGCAAACAGTTTAAAACAAGAATATTAATTAATGTTTGTTATTTTACTACATAAAGTACCTTTCAAAAGTCTATTTTGGTTAAAACCTCAGATTTAGTTGTATTATGCCAAACTATAAAATTTTTGTTGAAAAATTTCTACTTAAAAATAGATAATTTGAAATAAATTTGATGACTGTTTAGTCAAATGCTTGTAAAACAATAATGCATTTCATTTTCTTAAACCATAATTAATTTATTCAAATGCATTGAGTGAAAACAAACGAAGAGTATTGATTAAATGTACTGACCCCATGATAGTGATACCAACATCCCAGTTTGCCTAGGACTGAGGAGTTTCCAGATATGGACTTTCAGTGCTGAAATGCGGAAAGTCTAGGCAAACTAGGATGTTGGTCACATTGTCCTACATAACAAATAAATGTCACCTGCCCTTAATGTTTAAGTGAGACTCTGTGACTGTCAATGTTTTGACTGTCTGTTATTTAATTTTGAACTTTCTGAGTGAAAATTTCACACTAAAATTATGGCCCGTGGGATCCCAAATTGCATTCTTTGAGGCTGCAATCTACCAGGCTTCAATTTGATACCAAGTTACTCATTTGTTTCTCGGATGGACTCATTGCCATCCAACAGGCTTACCGGAATGCAAGTGATACATCTATCTCTTAATTCACCAGACAAACTTTCAGTTTGGTCTGGATTTGCGGCTGAGTAGCTGTCAGCATGAAGATATCTTATCATGGAACAAGCTAAGAAGACAAAATTTTCATACCTTCTCATACCACTCGGAAACACTAATTAAATGGAAAGAGTTACTGATGCACTTGGTTCTTAGGATCCACAGTGGTAGCTGAAATGAAAAAAAAGTAATGAAAGAAATGTACTGACGGGCGCCTGGGTGGCTCGGTCAGTTAAGCATCCGACTTCGGCTCAGGTCATGATCTCACGGTCGGTGAGTTCGAGCCCCGCGTCGGGCTCTGTGCTGACAGCTCAGAGCCTGGAGCCTGTTTCAGATTCTGTGTCTCCCTCTCTCTCTGCCCCTCCCCCGTTCATGCTCTGTCTCTCTCTGTCTCAAAAATAAATAAACGTTAAAAAAAAAAAAAAGGAAATGTACTGAAACAAGATAGGACAAAAAACACAAAAGTATTTTCTAATCAATATAATAAAAGAGAAAATATCCAGCTTGATTCAACATAAGGTTTGAGCTATGTGTAGGCAGAGGAAAACATGCAATTAGGGGGAGAGAATTTGGCTATATTTGGTGTATTTAGCACAGTTTTTTTTTTTATAAAGCAAGTTTATGGCTTTATAATGAAATGGGGAGTCACAATACACTGAGACAGCATCTAGTAAAGACTACTCAGACTTGAGCCATTGAAATGTTTTATTTTTCTTTTCCTTTTTTTTTAAAGCTGCATTTGGAATGAACTCCAGTCTTCTATAGACTTACTGATTATAATAAAACAAATAATAATTTATCTACAATGTTTTCTAGAGGCAACAAACATTTAAAATGAGATTGTTCATCTTTTCCTTTTTAAAATGTGAAAATTAACTAGAACAAAGCACGTGCTGTCAGTGTAATAGACTGAATGCTCAGCCTTGGAACCTTTGATCTATGAGAGCCATAGACAGAGATGACAAGGGACATGACATAGACCATCTTCTGGAATGTCACTTTGTATATGTTATTTAAAGAAAGAGTATGGTGTCTACATTTGTTGCATTTAAATGCCAGATTGGTGTTGTCAAATGTGACTGAACTTTTCAAAGAGGCAGAAGGATATTGAGGGATTTGGAAAGCTGCAAATACACAACTAGGGAACTTAATTATAAATAATACAATCTGTGTATGCAAATACCAAGGAAACTTGTGTTAAATTAAGTCACTGGAAACTTTAAAAGTTTATTTGTGTTTCTTCAATGTACTGTCCCACTGGTGTTCTTCATAGGAATATATTAAGTAAATTAAACGAGGAAATAGACTATTATTCATAATGCCCCTTCAGAGTCTTTAAACTATAAAAATGCATTATGTCACTCTAAATGGGGCCTTGTCAATATGTAAAAGGTTACATTCTGCCACAATTTAAATTCTGAAGCTCATATTCCACGTATCAAAAACAACAGAATCAGCTCAATTTAAACTGTAATTAAGTTCTTTGAAACAGAGGCTCCCGAATGGGCATCATTTGTACTCAGGAAGTTAGAAACTAAATAAAATTTTGGAGTATTTTTGAGAATCAAAGAATCAATACAAAAATCACATATGCAAAAGTCAATCAAACACAACTAGTAAACTACCCTTAAAGGCTATTCTTTAAAAGAACCATAATTCTACTTATTCAAATAATAAGGAGTGTGGATGTTATGGTAAGAAAACAAAGGATGTGGTATTTAAAATGTCAATAACATAAAATTTTGGAAAAAATGAAAATTCCCTTTGAAATACTTACTTGTGGTTATATAAGAAAAATAATTTAAGTAATTACTAGTGGGTGAAAATATAAGGAAAGCCTCACCTAACATATCTTGGATATGACCTTTGAAAAATCCCACTTTGGAGGCACCTAACCCTCAAAAAAGATGAAAATTTGGAATAGAATTTACAACCTCAGCTTCTGCTTATTTATAATGTGCTAAATTGTATCTTTATATTAATCTTAGTAGGAAAAGGCACAGAGTGAGAGTTTAGTTAAAATAGATGCTATTTTAATATAACTTTGTAATATGTAAGACAGTGAAGCAACAATGATTGACATGAGGACTTCTGTGCCCCTCTGTTATTCCACCCTGTGTTAAAGTCCCCTGCAATTACCACATTCTTATCAATAAGGTTTCTTATGTTTGTGAGTAATTGTTTTATATATTTGGGGGCTCCTGTATTCGGCACGTAGACATTTATAATTGTTAGCTCTTCCTGATGGATAGACCCTGTAATTATTATATAATGCCCTTCTTCATCTCTTGTTACAGCCTTTAATTTAAAGTCTAGTTTGTCTGATATAAGTATGGCTACTCCAGCTTTCTTTTGACTTCCAGTGGCATGATCAATAGTTCTCCATCCCCTCACTCTCAATCTGAAGGTGTCCTGAGGTCTAAAATGAGTCTCTTGTAGACAGCAAATAGATGGGTCTTGTTTTTTTATCCATTCTGACCCCTGTGTATTTTGGTTGGCGCATTTAGTCCATTTACATTCAGTGTTATTATAGAAAGATATGGGTTTAGAGTCATTGTGATGTCCATAGGTTTCATGCTTGTAGCGATGTCTCTGGTACCTTGTCTCCCAGGATCCCCCTTAGGATCTCTTGTAGGCCTGGTTCAGTGGTGACGAATTCCTTCAGTTTTTGTTTGTTTGGGAAGACCTTTATCTCTCCTTCTATTCTAAATGACAGACTTTCTGGATAACGGATTCTTGGCTGCATATTTTTTCAGTTCATCACATTGAAGATCTCCTGCCATTCCTTTCTGGCCTGCCAAGTTTCAGTAGAGAGATCGGTCACGAGTCTTATAGGTCTCCCTTTATATGTTAGAGCACGTTTATCTCTAGCTGCTTTCAGAATTTTCTCTTTATCCTTGTATTTTGCCAGTTTCACTATGATATGTCGTGCAGAAGATCAATTCAAGTTACGTCTGAAGGGCGTTCTCTGTGCCTCTTGGATTTCAATGCCTTTTTCCTTCCCCAGATCAGGGAAGTTCTCAGCTATTATTTCTTCAAGTACACCTTCAGCACCTTTCCCTCTCTCTTCCTCCTCTGGAATACCAATTATGCGTATATTATTTCTCTTTAGTGCATCACTTAGGTCTCTAATTTTCCCCTCATACTCCTGGATTTTTTATCTCTCTTTTTCTCAGCTTCTTCTTTTTCCATAATTTTATCTTCTAGTTCACCTATTCTCTCCTCTGCCTCTTCAATCCAAGCTGTAGTTGTCTCCATTTTATTTTGCAACTCGTTGATAGCATTTTTTAGCTCCTCCTGGCTGTCCCTTAGTCCCTTGATCTCTGTAGCAAGAGATTCTCTGCTGTCCTTTATACTGTTTTCAAGCCCAGCGATTAATTTTATGACTATTATTCTAAATTCACTTTCTGTTATATTGTTTAAATCATTTTTGATCAGTTCGTTAACTGTTGTTATTTCCTGGATGTTTTTCTGAGGGGAATTCTTCCGTTTGGTCATTTTGGATAGTCCCTGGAGTGGTGCAGGACTGGGGGGTACTTCCCCTCTACTGTCTTGAATAACTTGCGTTGGTGGGCGGGGCCACAGTCCGACTGGTGTGTGCCTTCTCTTCCCCTCTCCTAGGGGTGGGATTCACTGTGGGGTGGCGTGGCCCGTCTGGGCTACTTGCACACTGCCAGGCTTGTGGTGCTGGGGATCTGGCGTATTAGCTGGGGTGGATGGATAGGCAAGGTGCACGGGGGCGGGAGGGGTAGGCTCAGCTTGCTTTTCCTTGGGAGATCCGCTTCGGGAGGGGCCCTGCGGTACCTGGAGGGAGTCAGACCTGCAGGAGAGATGGATCCACAGAAGCACAGCATTGGGTGTTTGCGTGGTGCAAGCAAGTTCCCTGTCAGGAACTGGTTCCTTTTGGGATTTTGGCTGGGGGATGGGTGAGGGAATGGGCGAGGGAGACGGCGCTGGTGAGCGCCTTTGTTCCCCACCAAGCTGAGCTCTGTCCTCCATGGCTCAACAACTCTCCCTCCCGTTGTCCTCCAGCCCTCCCGTTCTCCAAGCAGAGCTGTTAGCTTATAACCTTCCAGATGTGAAGTCCCGCTTGCTGTCTGAACACACTCCGTCTGGCCCCTCCGCTTTTGCCAGCCAGACTCGGGGCTCTGCTTGGCCGGCGGGCCGCCCCTCCGCCCGGCTCCCTCCCGCCAGTCTGTGGAGCGCGCACCGCCTCTCCGCCCTTCCTACCCTCTTCCGTGGGCCTCTCATCTGTGCTTGGCTCTGGAGACTCCATTCTGCTAGTGTTCTGGTGGTTTTCTGGGTTATTTAGGCAGGTGTAGGTGGAATCTAAGTGATCAGCAGGACGCGCAGTGAGCCCAGTGTCCTCCTACACCGCCATCTTCCCAGGATCTCCTGTTATTCCACCCTGTGGAAAACTCCACCACCTTGGCCAATGTTGCTTAATTGCCACCATCTTCTCTGGTACATGTTTAGCAGTGCATACTTAGTAATGTATTTAACACAGGTTTTCAGTAGGTTTTACTCTCTGCTGGACACTGTCTTCAGGAAGAAGAGACATCATCTAGTAACCTCCTTTTTCAGATTAAATAGACACACATACACACACACACACACACACACTTAACCCAATACACATGGTATAGAATGGGACTTAATGATCCTTAAAATTTTTGGATTATTGTTCAACGAATCTATCTGGTCCTGCATATTTCTTTTCAGGAGTTTTTAAATTACAAATTTGGCCTCTTTAATAGCTATGGTGCTATACAAGTTATCAATTTATAGGTTGGTTGTGGTAGTTTTTGTTTTTTTTTTTTTTTTTTGAGGGATTGGATTATTTCATTAAAATTGTCAAATTTGTGTGTGTAGTTCTATATATTCCCTGATTATCCTATTAATGTTTGCAGGGTCTATAGTAATATCCCATATTATTCCTGAGACTGATAATTTGGGTCTTATCTTTGTCAGCCTTTCTGGAGGTTCATAGATTTTATCAATCTCCAAGAACCAGCTCTTTGATTTATTGATTTTCTTTAACGTTTTTTTTTTTCATATCATTGCTTTCTTGTATTATCTTCATTAATTTTGTTCCTTTAAGTTAGTTTGGGTTTATTTTGTTCTTTGTTTTCTATCTTGAAGCAGGAACTTGAATTATTCATTGAAAACTTACTCTTGTCTACTGTATGTACTTAGTGCTATAAATTTCCTTCTCAACACTATCTTAAATATACCCCACAAATTTTTATCTATTATATTTTTTATTTTCATTAACTTGGTAATTCCTTTTTTACTCATGAATTATTTAGAAGTTGTTTAGTTTCCAAGTGTTTGGCGATTTTGTTACTGATCTATAGTTTGATTATGGTTGGAGAGCATGGTCTGTATCTTTTTTAAAAATTTGATAAATTTTGTTTTATGGCCCAAGATATGGTATATCTTGGTGTGTACATTTTGTGGGACTTGAAAATAATGTGTTTTGGAGTGCCTAGGTGGCTCAGTCAGTTGTGCAGGTGACTCTTGATATCAGCTCAGGTCTTGATCTCACAGGTCCTGGGATCAAGCCTCACATCAGGCTCTGTGCTGAATGTGGGTCCAGCTTGGGATCTTCTCTCTCCCTCTTTCTCTACCCTTCCCCTGCTTGTGTACATGTGTGCTTGCTCTCTCTCTAAAAAATAAATAAATAAACTTTAACAAAAATTAAAAAGAAGAAAAGAATGTGTTTTGCTATTGTTGGTTGGAGTATTCAATAAATGTCTATTAGATTCAGTTACTTGATGTTGAGTTCTACATCCTTGTTGCTTTTCTGCTTAGTTGTTCTACCAATTGTTGAAAGAAGAGTATTAAAGTCTCCAACTATACAGGTCATGATCTCGTAGGTTCATGAGTTCAAGCCCCACATCAGGATCTGTGCTGACAACTCAGAGCCTGGAGCCTGCTTCGAATTCTGTGTCTCCCTCTCTCTCTCTGCCCCTCCCCAGCTCATGCTCTGTCTCTCTCTGTCTCTCAAAAATAATAAACATTATAAAGTCTCCAACTATAAATGTGGATTTGTCTATTTCTCCTTTCAGTTATATTAGTTTTTGCTTCACATATTTTTCAGCTCTGTTTTTGAAACTTACATATTAAGGATTGCTATGTTTTCTTAGCAGAGTGACTCTTTCATCATTATATGATACCACTCTTGATTGTCTTTGCTCTGAAGTCTACTTTATTTAATATTAATATTACTACTCTTGCTTTTTTTGATTAATGATTGCATAATATATACATTTCCATCACTTTACTTTTAATCTGACTATAGTATTATAATTGAGGTCAGTTTCCTGCAGATGGCAAATAGCTGGGTCATGCTTTTTTAATCCACTCTGCTAAACTCTGTCTTTAATTGGTGCTATTAGATCATTTACATTTAATGTAATAATTGATATTTTAGGGCTTACGTCTGCCATTTTAGTTTTTGTTTAATGTCCATTCTCTATTTTGTTTTGCTTTTTTTAATGTTTATTTACTTTTTGAGAGAGAAAGAGAGAGAGAGTTCAAGCGGGGTAGGGGCAGAGAGAGAGGGAGACACAGAATCCGAAGCAGGCTCCAGGCTCTGAGCTGTCAGCACAGAGCCCAACTGGGGCTTGAATTCATGAACTGTGAGATCATGATCTGAGCCGAAGTCAGACGCCTAACTGACTGAGC
Source organism: Panthera onca (assembly GCF_046562875.1). NCBI lineage: Eukaryota > Metazoa > Chordata > Mammalia > Carnivora > Felidae > Panthera > Panthera onca. Next base: position 147,019,198 of record NC_138342.1, on the reverse strand, counting down.
TACCCAGGTGCTGCTCCATTCTGTTTTTTACTTCCCTTTCTTTATCTTGCCTTCCTATGAGTTACTTGTACATTTTTTAATATTTAATTTTTACTTGCATAGAGTAATTTTGATTTCACCTCTGTATAGCTTTTTTTGAAGTTGC